>NC_086320.1:147809337-149024337 GCF_036172605.1 Pelobates fuscus | reverse complement strand
AGATGCAGTACTTTACAATAATTAAATCGTAGTAGTGGTGGACAGATCACGGTTGATCCCCATATCGCCAGCTGTGTCCAGCATGTGGAGAATAAATAAAAAAAACATTAAATATTGAAATCAGAATCTGCTCAGTCATCAAAGGCACAACCCCAGTCCTGCAGTTGAAACTTCACAACTTTTATGAGTGACTCAGGTCTCCGCTACAGAGTGACTAGGTAGCTGAGCCTACACTGTGCAATATGCAGTCGGAGGTTTTGAACTATTAGTGACAGGCAGCCGCACAGTGCTGTCAGGAATAACTGCCATGTTCTCTCCCTTCCCTTGTTCTCTCTGGGCTTCCCTGGCATTATATATTTAATAGCACAAGTCAAACACAGCCCTGGCCAATCAACATCTCCTCATAGAGACGGGGGCGTGGCCGGACCGTGCATGAGAGCAGACGTGTAGTCTCAGAGCTCCGTGCCCTCGGCCTATACTAACAGCTAACAAAGCCTGCAAAAGAGCCCTCAATGGTCCGAACAAAGAGGCACCTGCTCCTGGGTACCCCTCACACCGGTTCCCCGAGGAACAGTAGAGGTACCTTAGACGATTTTGTGTCCACACCGTCGGACTCTCGCTCCGCCGGGCCTACTGCAAAGATGGCGTCGGCTTCCCCTGATGCAGAAAGCGCGGGAGCCCCCTCCGAAGACGGAGACCAGACAGATGCGCTGACACTGATCCGGCAAGAACTCTCCCGGATCTCGTCCAGCATGCTCACTAAAGCAGACTCTACCGGGATGCTGAAAGAGTTCCGCGCAGCTATGCGGGAAGAGATCGCCTCCATGCGCACCGAGCTGACGGCAGTGGAGGTGAGGGTTGAGGCCCTTGAGACAGAAGCGGAGGCGAGCCGGTCCCAACACAGGTCTGCTGAGGTTGCCGCCACAAGACAAGGTAACCTCTTACTCACACTGAGACGGCAGGTTGAGGATTTAGAGAACCGGAGCCGCCGTCAGAACATCCGCATCCGCTGCCTACCTGAACCGGACTCAACCCCGCTGTCTGAGAAGGTACAGGCCCTGTTTAGGCAGATCCTAGGCCGCAACTGCCCAGAGACTATCCAATTCGACCGGATCCACAGAGCCCTGGGCCCCCCGAGGCAAGATGGGAAACCCAGGGATGTGCTATGCTGCCTACACGCCTATAGCCTGAAAGACGCACTAATGGCGGCCACCAGGGGCTCAGACACCATATCGTTCCAGGGCGCAAACGTGGCGCTGTTCCAGGACCTCTCCGGCCTGACCTTAGACGCTAGGAGAGCACTTCGGCCCATAACGGCTATACTACGGGAGAAAAATGTGCCCTACCGCTGGGGCTTCCCTTTCAGCCTGCAGATTCGACAGGGCAATACCTGGCTGCACATCCGATGGCCGGACGATGTGGCCCCCACACTACGGGCGCTACACATCCCCTTCGTACGCACCCGTAACTGGCTTCTGGAGACACCACTGGCACCCAACCGGAGGCGAGATACAGACAGCCCACCGCCAGACACGCGGAGAGTGAGAGATTCCCCTGCTCGGATGCTTGGAGGCCCGGCGGGATCTGAGGAGTGACCTCCTACTAGAGCCCCGAAGAGGACTACTACTGAGGTACCTGGGGTGGGCATCGCGGTTGACCATAGTGGGCAATAGTCAGTAGGTTGGGAGGTGGGACTGAACCTCGGACACTGGCCTAAGGTGACTCTGCTGCTGCCCCCCCCCCCCCCGTGCTGATCTACATCACCATGAACTTGGGACGCTATCCAGTAACTAAGCTCACCCCCTCACCCCCCCCCCCCCCATATTGATACCTTTGGGTTAGCGTATTTAGCAAGCGTCAGCCCCTCCCTGGGATTTGGGTGGGGGACTGGTTTCCAGACAACGCCACCCGGATGGGACTCGGGTGAACTGGCTAAACGATCTAACTTGGTTGTTGCTTTTGGGGTGGCTTGGGTAGGGGAAATGAATGAGAGTAAGAGGTAGCAATGGGATCAGTAACATAAGATGTGCTTCGAAGCCCGGGGGGTTGGGAGTTGGAAGACTGGTCAGCTAGCCGTGAGTTAGGCCCCCTGCCCTGTAAAGTGTCAACCGGAACCCAGATTAGTACCTAGACCTTAGTCCTAGTTTTGCTCAAATTAGATCGGCCGAGGGCCGGACGTTGTAGTTAACGATACACTAAATTTTTTCTTCACACTGTACCACATTTACACTAAATGTTCTGAGTATAACTGTACGGTTTCTGTGTACGACCCCGAGGACAGACTGCGGGTTACAAACGGGAGGACCGCGGGCGACTGAGTCACTTAAAGGGATTGGGGACTCAGACCTGTCGGACGCCTTCCACACAGTCGAGTCCATTCACTTTTGATAGCGGTTAATCCGCTATTCCCTGACCTCCCTCCCTACCTCGCTGACCCCCCCCCCCCCTGACAGTTGCCCTACCCTTCCCCCCCCCCCCTCCCCTGACTGCATTCCTCCCCCCCCCCCCCCTCCTTGTCGGCTATGGCGGGGAGCCCGGGTGGGGGTTTCGGCCCGGCCCCCCTGCGCCTCTGGACCAACAATGTGAGGGGCCTGAACACCCCGGAAAGGAGGTCTCATTTACTCCGGTCCCTGTGGACGGCTCGGGCCTCTATAGCGTTCCTCCAGGAGACCCACTTTAAGGGTGCTGCTCCCCCCCCCCTGGGGGACTCGAGGTTCCCAACTGGGTATTTCGCAAACCACCAGTCGGCGAAGAGAGCAGGTGTGGCAATTCTTTTCGCCCAACACATCCCGTTTTGCTGCATGGATACGAAAATAGACCCGAACGGGCGCTACTTATTTCTAAAGGGTACAATTGCCGATAAGAAATATACGCTGGCCACGATTTACGCCCCGAACTCGGGACAACACCGATTTCTCTCAAAGACCCTCCAACTCCTAGACCAGTTCCGAGATGGACTACTCATTGTAGCTGGGGACACAAATGTCCCATTAGACCCACGTCTCGACACCTCTAGAGGTTGCAGCTCGCACTCCGGTCTTTGTATCCGGACGGTCGGGAAGGCCCTGCGAGATTCGGGCTTGGCTGACGCTTGGAGAGTGCTCCATCCGGAGGATAGGGACTACTCGTTTTACTCACAGGTCCACCACGGTCACAGCCGCCTGGACTATATCCTGATTGCTCAGGAATACCTGCACCTCCTTCTGACCTGCGACATCCAGACGACAATTTGGTCAGACCATGCCCCGGTTCTAGCCACGCTGCGCTCACCCTTGTTTAAACCAAGTGACAGACAATGGAGACTGAATGAACAGGTGCTTGGGGATTCAGTTGTGTGCACAGACACGAGAGAAGTAATTCGGCGCTACTTCCTGGAGAACCCGGCTACGGACACTTCTCCACAAGTTCGATGGGAAGCTCACAAATGTGTCCTCCGCGGCCACTTTATTAAGACCTGCACAAGACGCAAACGGGAACAAAATCACGCACTGAAGGACCTACACAAACATACAGCGCAGCTGGAAATATTACACAGAGCCGAACCGACTGAAGACAATCTCCGCCCCCTGCTAGAGGCGAGGAGGAACCTACGCTCCCTCTTGTCCCGGAACCTGACGCACACACTCCGCAAATCCAGGAGATTCTTCTATGAGAACTCAAACAAATGCGGTCGCCTGTTGGCCCGCATGCTCCGCAAGAAACGGAGGCAGTCCCGCATTACTCTCCTGCAAAAGGCTAATTCGCCCCCCGAACGGAGGCCACAAGCCATCATGAAAGAATTTGGAGAGTTCTATGCGAAACTGTACAACCTACCGAAGGAGGTAGGAGCGGAGGCAAAACTTCGGAGACGTGCCGACATTCGAGAATACCTGGAACAACATCTCACCCAGAAACTCACGCAGACCCAAGCCGAGGACCTGGACGCCCCCATCACCCTAGAGGAGCTCAAAGGAGCCCTTAAGGCGGCAAAAGCAAACAAGGCCCCGGGTCCTGACGGCTTCCCGGTGGGATATCTGCGGACATTTGAAGAGCTGCTCATGCCCGAACTACTGACAAGCCTTAATTCGTTGCTGGATGATGGGAGGTTCCCAGAGGATACTTTGATGGCCACAGTAGCGGTGGTCCCCAAAGAGGGTAAGGACCCTACGTCCTGCGCCAGCTATCGCCCTATCTCCCTCCTTAATGCGGACCTTAAGCTTTTCACGAAGATCCTGGCCCGCCGTGTGGGGGAGGTTGCACCAGATCTAGTGCACCCGGACCAAACAGGTTTCATCCCAGGACGCGAGGCGAAAGATAATACGACCAGAGCCCTCAATATTATCCATTCCGCTAAAACCACCTCCCGAGGGGGCCTCCTGCTCTCCACCGACGCCGAGAAGGCTTTTGACAGAGTCGACTGGCAATTCATGGAAGAAACCCTCCAGGCTATGGGTTTCGGCCCCAACATCCGATCATGGATAGCAGCCCTATATACGGCACCGAAGGCCCGCCTGAGGATTAACGGAGCACTATCCCCTGCTTTCCCCATCAGCAATGGCACGCGGCAGGGGTGCCCCCTGCCCCCCCTCCTGTTTGCCCTCACGCTAGAGCCCTTTCTGGCGGCGGTCAGACAGGATGGGGGTATTACGGGAATAACAGTAGCCAAATCGGAACACAAAGTGGCCGCGTATGCGGATGACTTGCTCTTCTTTATCGGCAATCCGATAGTCACGCTTCCCAACCTGCTACGGTCCTTTCAAACGTATGGAGCACTCTCCAACTTGCGCCTGAATACAGAGAAATCCGAGGCTCTGCCCTTGGAGCTCCCCCCCGGCCTAACAACCCATCTGAGAGCTAACTTCCCATTTCGTTGGTGCACGCAACGCATTAAATACCTCGGTATCTGGCTGATGAGTGATCTAGCAAAGATGTACACAGAAAACTTCCTTCCCCTCCTACGGACACTGGCCGCAGACATGAAAAGATGGGGGGGATCCTGTATATCATGGTTCGGGAGGATAAACGCGGTGAAGATGAACCTCCTACCGCGCCTCCTGTACTTGTTTCAGACGATCCCCATCAAAATCCCCAAAACCTTCTTCAACGAGATGTCCACGGCCATCAACCGCTTCGTCTGGGCCTCGGGAGTAGCCAGACTCCGATACACGCACCTGATTAGACCAAAACGCCAGGGTGGGGTGGCACTTCCCTCGATTCAAATATACTACCAGGCAGCTCACCTCCTCAGGGTGATAGAATGGCACGTGCTGGACACTGATAAACAATGGGTTAGTCTAGAGCGAGCGGCTTCCAAGGAGCGCCTGCCCTGGATTACCTGGTTGCCAAACCCCGCACAGACTAAAGAAATCCGGTCTCACCCACTCATTGGAGCCACCCTACAGATCTGGGCGACTCTACGGTACAAGCTCGACCTCACCACCAACCCTAATCCGCTGACCCCAGTGATCTTTAATCCAGAGATAGCCGGAGGTTTGGCCCCCGGGGACATCGTCGGCTTGGGTAACCCGAACGCCCCATATCTTGGCGACTGGTGTGGGGACACACGTCTGAAACCTTTCGAGACACTAACCTCCTCAACACCTCCAACGGGGCTAGCCCGTTTCCGATACCAACAGATCCGACACTACCACAGCTCCCTCCAGGGAAAGCAACTTCTATTCAGGAAAAAGACGGGCTTTGAGACCCTCTGTACGGAGAGTCGACATCTTCCACGAGGTATCTCCACGCTGTATTCCATGATATTGCAGGCTACCAGGCTCCCCCCTGCGAGATACCAATCTAAATGGGAACAAGTCACGGGGACTACCCTCTCTGACATGGAATGGGAGAAAATACACGTCCTCGCCCATCAGGGTACGACCAGTGCGAAACTTCAAGAAACCAATTATAAGCTCATGACGAACTGGTACCGGACCCCCAATAGGCTTTTCCAGATGGGGTTGCTGCCATCGGCTAGGTGCTGGAGATGTGGAGCGGACGATGGCACGGACCTACACATCTGGTGGTCTTGCCCGCCCATCGAGGCATTCTGGCGTCAAGTACACGAGAAACTACGCGAGATCCTTGACTCCGACATACCACTGCAACCCCTACCGATGCTACTCCACCACTCCACGATGCCCCTGGGAGCTTACAAGAGATCTCTCACGCGACACTTCCTAAACGCAGCCAAGAGCCTCATTCCCGCCCGCTGGAAATCCACAACAACCCCCACCATAGCTAACTGGATGGAAGCAGTAGAAGAGATATACAGTATGGAGAGCCTCACAGCTGACCTACAGGGGACGGCGGAAAAGTGCGCCCGGCTTTGGGCCCCCTGGATCGAATACATGGCTCGTGTACCGGCGGGTTCCCGGAGACGTGGGGCTGAATAGACGGGAGTGTGGGTGGACTCGGGTTGTTGGGCTATGGGCCGGGGTGTCGCTGGCGGACCCTCCCCCTGGTTTCCTCCCTGCTGCTGCCGACCCTCTCTCCCCCCCCCCCTGTAATCCCTCCCCATCTGCCCTATACTACCTTGCCTAAACAATAGCCCCCCCACTATATGGCCCTCTGAACTAGCTAAGGTTACGGGTGTAACATACTGTATACAGACGACGAATCTACCCGCCTTCACTTGAGTTGTATGGACCGAGGTGCCTACCCACTCCACCGGGCACCTAAATGATGACAAGATGACAAGACCTGACAAGGGACCCTTGACCACTCAGACTTACCCCCGACCTGCATCTCTCTCCCTCCCCCCTCCCCCCTCCCCCCCATAGGGGGACAGACAGAGCCCGACTAGGGACAATATAGTTGCGGAGTTGCGCCGGTTCAGGGCATCTCCAATTAGGGCTTCAGTAGGGTGGCAATACCAACATTTGAATAGGCGATTAGTCGACCAAGCTAACATATACTTGGGCTTAAGTTTGAAATTATCTAAGAAAGCTGAGTTAGGTGGCATATAAGACCTATCAAGCAATCTCTGTAATATAAGTACGACCCCCTAAGGGGAAAAAAAAAAAAGGGTCCTGTGTACCCCACCTGACTCTGAGCGACTAAGCTGAGCCTCCCCTTTACAAGACGAGGCTGAAAATCCCCGGTTGGGTCTCCTGTTCCCTCAATGTAGTGGAGAACACCCAACCCGCTTTGTTCACCTATTTCGATGTACTTCCCCCACTAAGTATGTATGTTCACTTATTTTCCCTTATAACTGCTTATATGTTTGTAATGTTATAATTTCTTGATAAAATCTAAATAAACACTCAGATTGTCAAAAAAAAAAAAACACATCTCCTCATAGAGATGCATTGAATCTGCCCATCCCACTGGTAACCCCTTCCCTGCCAGTCCCCGTTACCCATCCCTCTGGTAACCCCTTCCCTGCCAGTCCCTGTTATCAGCCCATTTAGATGCATACTTTCAAAAACAGAATATTCAAGGATATAACATTTTTCAATGTAGGATAATAGCTTCTTGATCCAAAGATAAATCTGACTGCCATTCTGGGCTCAAAAGAAAGTGCTTTAACCCCTTAAGGACCGAGGACGGTTCAGGACCGTCATCGGCATTTTTGCCTTGCTGACCGCTGACGGTCCTGAACCGTCCTAACGGTCTTAGTTACTTACCCGATGTGGTGAGACTGCCTGCAGCCCAGACAGTCTCCCCATGGCGGATTAGGACCCCTGTGGCCATGTGATCGCTCAACAGGGCGACCACATGGTCACAATAGGTGTCCATGTGTCTGCCTGCAGGGGGACTGTCTGTGCTGACAGGCAGTCTCCCTGCTAGTGTAAAATCCTAAAAAAAATAAAGGTTAACGTTAATAAATAAAAATAATAATTATATATGTGTATATATATATGATATATAGACGTATATTATACATATATAATATACGTCTATCATATATATATATAATGTCATACTAAGTGTATTTTTATATTAATATGTACATATATTAATATAAAAATACACTTATAATTAAATTACACACGTGTATATATATAATATATATAATAACTATATATATTGTATATATATATTATTAGAAAATACAAATAATAAGTCATTTAAATGAAATAAAAAAATGTAAAAATAATAAAAATTTTAAAAAAATTTCTATATGAAATTTTATTCTAACTGTATTTTGATATTAATATATATATATATATATTTATATCAAAATACACTTAGAATGAAATTGTATATATATCTATGTATATATAAATAAATAAAAAGAATACGAAATATACATATGTCCATATACAAAATTACATAAATAATTATATAAATATACACGTAGACTTCAAATATATAAATATGCATATATATTTAAATTCTACGTGTGTATTTATGTAATATTTTTACATAATTAAGTAATTTTATTGATTGCAATTTAAGGGACCTGCCTGCCAACCTAGGTCGAAAGTCCAGAGAATTTAATTTGTTAGCACTGTATTTTACCCTGTAACGTTCTACGACACCCTAAAACCTGTACATGGGGGGTACTGTTTTACTCGGGAGACTTCGCTGAACACAAATATTAGTGATTCAAAACAGTAAATCATATCACAGCGATGATATTGTCAGTGAAAGTGACTTTTTTTTTATTTTTCACACACAAACAGCTGATTTTACTGATGATATAATTGTTGTGATACATTTTCCAGTTTTGAAACACTAATATTTGTGTTCAGCAAAGTCTCCTGAGTATAACAGTACCCCCCATGTACAGGTTTTATAGCGGTTTTGAAAGTTACTGGGTCAAATATTTTTACATTGAAAATGCCCAGGTTGGTTACGTTGCCTTTGAGAGCGTATGGTAGCCGAGGAATGAGAATTACCCCCATGATGGCATACCATTTGCAAAAGAAGAAAACCCAATGTATTGCAAATGGTGTATGTCCAGTCTTTTTTAGTAGCCACTTAGTCACAAACACTGGCCAAAATTTGCGTTCAATTTAGTTGTTTACTTTTTTCACACACAAACAAATATGAACGCTAACTTTGGCCAGTATTTGCGACTAAGTGGCTACTAAAAAAGTCTGGACATACCCCATATTGAATACCTTGGGTTGTCTACTTTAAAAAAAATATGTACATGTGGGGTGATATTCAGAGATTTATGACAGATAATAGTGTTACAATGTCACTATTGATACATTTTAAAAATGTATGTTTTGAAACCGCAATATCCTACTTGTACTTACAGCCCTATAACATGCAAAAAAATAGCAAAAAGCATGTAAACACTGGGTATTTTTAAACTCAGGACAACATTTTGAATCTATTTAGCAGTTTTTTTCATTCGCTTTTGTAGATGAGTAAAAGATTTTTCACATAAAAGTCAAAAAACATGTATTTTTTTTAAATTTTTCATCATATTTTTTCATTTTTTTTTTAAATTAAATTACATGAGATTATATAAATAATGGTATGTAAAGAAAGCCCCTTTTGTCCTGAAAAAAACAATATATAATTTGTATGGGAACAGTAAATGAGAGAGCGGAAAATTACAGCTAAACACAAACACCACAAAAGTGTCAAAAAGATGCCTGGTCGCAAATGTACAACATCGCAAAAACAGTCCGGTCCTTAAGGGGTTAAACTGAGTTTGTTTGCTTTTTTTTTTTTGTAAACAGCAAAAAACTAATGTGAGGAAGGCTGAAGTTGATGGACACGTCTCTTTTCAGCATATGTAACTATGAACTATGAATACAATTCCTTGCTTAAAGGACCACTATAGTCACCCAGACCACTTCACCTCAACGAAAACGTCCATAGGAAAGCATTGAGAAATGCTTTCCTATGGGCGTGTTTTATGCGCGTGGCTTTGGTCGCGCATGCACATTCTGCTCCACTACGTCTGAGGGAGAGGAGAGGTCACCAGCGCCAAGGGAGCACGGCGCTGGATAAAGGTAAGTGGCACCCCTTCAGCCCAGCGGGAGGGGGGACCCTAAGGATTATATAGAGTCAAGGAAACAGGTTTATTTTCCTGACACTATAGTGGTCCTTTAATCAGATCTTAGGAGCTATAAAAAGATAATATTATAAACTTACATTCGTCAGGGGCCAAAAGCGGAGGTTCCAATATGGCTTCTTGTCTCTTATTATTATTATTTTATTATTTATATAACACCAACAAATTCCGTAGCGCTTTACAGTGGGTGGATGAACAGACATGTAGTTGTAACCAGACATGTCGGACACACAGGAACAGAGGGGTTGAGGGCCCTGCTCAATGAGCTTACATGCTAAAGGGAGTGGGGTAAAGGGACACAAAAGGTAAGGATAGTATTAGTCTCTTTCACTGTAACTTCACGCCCTGGAGCTATGAGCCAAAAGCATGCTCTTACTCATGGGCATCTGGCTCTGTTGCTCGACTGGCAACTCAAGATGAGGCCCCTGAAATTTCTTCTCAAAGACACATTTGCTTATGATACACATACACAGCGGGGGTATGTTGATCCCCTTCCCACCAGCCAAGAAAAATCTTCCAGGTTATTTACTAAAGTGAGAATTCAGAGTGAATTTAACCCCTTAAGGACACATGACATGTGTGGCATGTCATGATTCCCTTTTATTCCAGAAGTTTGGTCCTTAAGGGGTTAAGGCTAGAGTAAACTGGAACCACAGCTCACTTAGAATTTT
The DNA here is from genome assembly GCF_036172605.1 of Pelobates fuscus. Classification (NCBI taxonomy): domain Eukaryota; kingdom Metazoa; phylum Chordata; class Amphibia; order Anura; family Pelobatidae; genus Pelobates; species Pelobates fuscus. The sequence goes on along the minus strand of NC_086320.1, from coordinate 149,013,705 downwards.
TCCAGTTTGTCTATTCTGATCTTAAATCTGATATTCACTTTAAATTCTCAGTTTAGTGAGTAACCCTGGTTGTGTTTCTAAACTATTGCAAATATTTTTTTTCCAACATAAAAACTGATGTCAAGCTGCGCCCAGATTGGCTTTTCCTGGCATGCAAGCTCAGTCTGTCCTCGTAGGGGGAAGATGTTTGTTTTTATTGTCAGATTTTTTTTTCAAGTCTAACAGTTGTGTCTGAGCTTTATTTTGGCTTTTTTGGGGCTGAAAAAAAAGTTGAGAAATAAGACATCTCATCATGATTTATTTATTTTTTGTTTTACTGACCCCTTGCTCACTTTTATTAGGTTTAGGGGGTTAGGTAGGTAAAGTCTCTAATTTTGGTGGGGTGACTAGGGGCTTGGAGACCCAAGCCACCTGGGGGTATAATAATTTCATTCTAATTAGAGCTCTGAAATGCCGCCTATGTAGGGGCTCGGAGGGACACTAGGTCCCCCCTTGTTTTATAATTAGAGATCTGCCCATTACACTGGCTAGAGGTGACATTAGGGGGTGTCATCCCACCGCCCCCCATTTTTCAGATTAACAGCTGGCCACATCTCGTGGGGGTGAACAGTGATTTAAAGTCCCTCACTCGATGCCCATGGATAGTACCCATTGAATATACATCCCAGCCTTCCCCCACTTTATTTTATTTTTATGAGAAATGTTGATACCAACAGATGGTACATAGATTTGTCTCTAGCTGGCAAGGTTAGCTGTCACACTGCTCCAAGTGTGCATCCCAGCTCTCCATGTTCATCTATCATCTTTGGCCACTCTATATGCATGCCTGGGAAAGATAGGAGTTGAAGTCCAACAGCTGAAAAGATACAGCTACAATACCCTATGCCAAAGTTTCACTAAATCAGTATGATTGAAGATTTGATGCAGTACTAGTCAAGGTGTGAATAGGAGTTTTGCAATATGGTCTTTGCCAATACACAGTAAATTGTGTTGAATAGCTAAAATAACTAACTCACTGTATCTAAAGCAGGTTTTGTATTGGTCCCTTCCAAATGTTACTTTAGGTTTCTTATTATCATGCTTTAGATAGGCCTAATTTATAATAAGATTATAATTCCCCTTTGGTCATATTGTTGATTACTTTCATGTCTGAGTTACAGCAGCCCTGGCTTCAGCCTAGTTTTTATTGATGAAACTAAACCATCTTGTATTATATTTATCTTTTGTATATGATATTGATATATATATATATATGCTATTTCTTTGGGCTTTTATATCAATGTTTTTTTTTTTTTTTTAAATGGTTTTTTTTTTTTTTTTGTTGAAAGGTACATGAATGCAGCGAAAATTGGGGACTCCATTCTCATCACTGCTCAGGTTTTAAAGCAAGGAAGAAGCCTGGCCTTTGCAACCGTAGATCTGACTAATAAAGTCACAGGAAAAATGATCGCACAGGGCCGACACACAAAGCATCTGGGGAATTGACATTGATGGAATGTTTGTTATGTCCTAAGTAATAGATGAAAAGAACAAATTAAGCACACATTAGATTTTTTCTGCTCATATAAACATGGAAAACTTTTTGGTTAAATACGAGAAGGTTACACAAAGGTTTCCAATGCGATAGTTTAATTTATCTTGATTAAAAAAACGTCACTTGAGGTTATCTGACCAAGTCTTGGAACTCATCATTGATTTATAGGACTATTTGCTCCTTATTAAAAATCCAACATTCAAAATGATCAAATACATTCACAAAAAGTTCTGGAATTTAACATCATTTTATGCTTATTTATATCTACATTCTCATGACTTATTCAGAATTTTTTTTGTAGCATTAGGAGTTGAATGCTCCTGTACATATTGATGTACTGCTCTGCAGAGTTTTTCAGTCATCAGATAAAATTATCACAATGATGTAAAAAGATTGTTATAAATATCCAGCATTAGGTTTTATGCGATGTCTTTTATATTTGACTGCAGCAGACTAGGATGCAGTAGGACCTATTCTACACAAACCAATAAGTGTGGTGGTAAACATAGCTTAGTAAAATCACATAGAGGACTGCATGAGCGGGCTGTCCTGTGGACAATTGCTCCCTTGACCAGTAGCCTAGAAGGAATATGTGGTCTCTGGCCTCGCAGCTTTTTTCTGCTGATTAATATAGCAAGGGGTTCAGTGCTATATCTGTTGGCACAGTACTGCAGGTAGAGCATTGGGCAAGCATTGTGCATTATGTTTTCTAGTCTAGTACTATGTAGGTTTCTGAATGGCTTGGTGACCTGCAATCACTATTATTTGTAAACATCTCACCTCATAAAATCTAGATACTACAGTCAACTGAGAATTTTTTTTTTTATTTTTTTTTTAAATGTATAAAACAATTTGTCTGCCATTGGTGCCAAGGAAGTCAGATGACACTATCACACTTTTAGAAATTAGCATGATTACTACCTCCTGGCTTTCCAGCAGACAACAGGTCATCTTACTTCCTAGTTTGGTTAGGTCAGTGGAACAGCTTGCAAAAACTTTTCATTGAGCTGCATTGGAATGTCTGTGACTGGACAGCCACAGAAACTCTGGGCGGGGTTAGAATGGGACGGCTTACAAAGGCAGCAAACAAGAGAAATGCAGCTTTTGCAAGCTGGTTTTAGATATACCTACCCAACCAAAAAAAAGCATAATTACATCCATGCAAGTTTTAATTTGGGGTATATCTAGTATACAGTGAGTTTTATTTATGTTGTATTTGAGTAGTGGAGCGTCTGTTTAAGGAGGTTGCAGAGCTATGTGATATCACAACTCGCGATTACAGTATCCTCTATTTGTCATCTTTATACTTGAGAAAGGCCTACCAAACTGATCATAAGATCCGTGAATCATGTTACCCACATTAACAAATGTGATCTGCCCTCTCATGGTGTGCTGGATGATTATATATAAGTTTTCTACAAGTTCTTTTCTGGTAGTAAAACAGTTCTAAACACAACGGATATATTCTCTTAAAAAATAAAAAAAATGGTTGAAATCCAACCTGCAAAAATTAAGGAAAATTTATCCATACTTACCGTAATTTTCTTTTTCTGGCTATAATTCATGGCAGCATTTAACCTATGGGTTAGCTCCTCCCTCTAGCCAATAGGACAGGAAAAAACTTAATTAAACATGTAAGAGGACAGGTATGTCCTCTTAAATGTAGGACGTTAAACATCACTTGAGATCAAGCCTGTGACATCTTTCTTCCACAGGAGACGCTGGATCAGGAAAGTAATCAGATAGGACAATTTCCTGGTTTAAATGAAAGGATGATACCACCTTAGGTAAGAATTCAGGTCTTGGACGAAGGATTACACGGTCATGAAGGAAGGCTATGTAAGGTTTGTCAACTGAGAGGGATTTAATATTGGCAATTCTAGCTGACACTAATGCGAGAAGGAGCAATGCCTTGTGTGAAAGGATGGCGATTATAATTTCCTCCAAAGGTTCAAATGGAGAATCTGTAACAGAATGCAAAACCAAAGGAAGATCCCAAGGGGCCGTAAAGGAATGGATTGGATGCCTGAATCTGATGACTGCCTTTAAAAAACCGAATCACCAATGGATCTTCAGCCCATCTTATCCCTGATATGGCTGATATTGCTGAACAATGTACCTTAAGCGTATTGAGGCTGAGGCCATTGTCTAGTCCAGATTGTTTTAAATATTTTTATTGTTTTCACAATATAAATGCGGGTTTCAAGTATAGTACGGTTGAAGCGGGTAGTCGCCTACGCAGAGGCGTATGAGTCATTGTAAGCATGTATTCACTAATATTAAGTATACATAAGCTTTGCGGAGTTGGGCATCAAAAACAAGAACATGCTGTAATGAGCTAGTATAATAAAGGGAGCGCATTACAAGTCTAGTCCAGATTGTAAAAATCCCAATACTTGCAAAGTCGAGACCTCTCCCAAGGATTGAACTTCCTTCTTCAGCCAGTCTGCAAATTTCTGCCAAATCTTGAGATATGTGTGAGAGGTAGAATCTTTCCTGGAACATAACAGTAGACACCACCTGTTCAGGAATACCCTTAGAGATTAGGGATTGCCTTTCAAGAGCCAGGCCTGAAGTCTGCGTTTGTGTGGTTCCTGATGTTGTAGAAGGCCCTGGAACAACAGATCCTTTGACAGTGGTATTTCCCATGGATGGTCTATCTATGGATAGTCTCTTCAACAGAGAGAACCAAGGACGTTGAGGCCAAAACGGTAAAATGGCTATCACCTTGCAGTTTTCCTTGGATATTTCCTTGAGGACCGTCTGGATCAAAGGAATCGGTGGAAAGATGTTGGCCAGATCGACGTTCCATTCCACTGAGAGAGCATCCTGGGCCATGGCCCTGGGATGAAACCGCCTTGAGATGAAAGTTGGAACTTGGGCATTCTTTGCTGTGGCCATAAGGTCGACTAGGGGAAGGTCCCACCTTCGGACCAATAGGAGGAATATCTTTCTGGAGAGTTGCCACTCTGTCTCTTCTACCTGGTGCCTGTTCAAAAAATCTGCTACCATATTGTCTTTCCCCAGGAGAAAAACTGCACACAGACCTGCCAAATTTTTCTGAGCCCAGGTCATGAGAGGTAGAATCTCTTTTCTCAGTGATGTGCTCTTGGTACCGCCTTGATGGTTGATATAAGCAGCTGCAGCTTTGTTGTCCATCCTGATTTTCACCCATCTGTTCTTCAGATGACTTTGAAAATGGAGAGCCAGAAAGGCTGCTCTTAGTTCCCGAATGTTTGAGGGTAATTGACGGGCATGGTGAGGCCATGCTGCTTGAACAAACCATTTTCCAAAATGGGCTCCCCAGCCTGACTGGCTCGCATCGGTGGTTATGATCCACCAGTCTATGTTCTTTAGAGGAAACCCCTGGGAAATGTGATTCCAAGACAGCCACCACTGGAGATCCTGCTTCAGATGCCTTGGAATGAAAAGGGCAGTCTCCCATTCCTGAGAACTGGCGTTGAATGGGTTAGATATTCCACTGAGCCCACCTGACAAGGCCTATCGTTGATGATAAAGTACCCAGTAACTTCATGAAGTTCCTTGCCAGAGCCGAAGACTGCTGATTAAATTGCCGTACCCTGTGTAACAGATTTATCTTCCTTTCGTGTGCTAAGGAGACAACTGCATTTTTGGTGTTGAAATGAGCACCGAGGAAAATCAGTTCCCTAGATGGATGTAGCTGGCTCTTTTCGTGATTTATCAACCATCCGAAATAGGAGAGGGTCTCTAGAACCAGAGATCGATGCTGAATTAATAGGCTGTATTCTGAAGCATTTATAAAAAATTTCGTCCATGTAATGGAAGATTGTGACTCCTTGTTTTCTTAGCAAGACTATGATCGTAACCAGCACCTTTAAAAAAGTTTTGGGAGCAGTGCTTATGCTGAATGTCAGGGTTCGAAACTGGAAGTGATGGTTGTATAAGCAAAATCTGAGGAATCTCTGATGAGGACTGGCAATTGGGATATGGTAATATGCGTCCCTCAAATCTACTGAAATCATCCAGTCTCCCTAATGAATAACCGGTATGATAGATCTTAAAGACTCCATGCAAAGTTTCCTGATTCTGAGAGATTGAACTGATGCAAATCCAGAATTGGTCTCCCTTTCCCTCCTTGTTTTTTTTACTAGGAAGAGAGGGTGGAATAAAACCTCTGAAATCTTTCCTTTTTTGGAACTGGTAGTACAACTAGACATACGAACGGCTTGTGCTTGCATGCAGTTTGTGCATGCGTGGGAAAATTACTGCCGAAATCGGCAAACAAACTCAACAGACTTCTCTGCGAGTCCGTGCAGAAATGTTTTCCAGGTGATCCAAGACTCACTAGAGAGATACTACTCTCTGCAGTCTTCCATCTACTCACAGGTGGGCTACATGTTAACCTGGAGCTTCCTGGCCAGTGTGAAGACTACATAAATAGTCAGGTGAGCAAAAAAAAAAAAAAATATTAACAGTTCAAAACGGTCTGTCCTTGGCTAAGAGGACAGGAAAAAAGGAGTAACTAGGCTGACTGTCCTCTTAATTGTTTAATTAAGTGTTTTCCTGGCCTATTGGCTAGAGGTAGGAGATAACCCATAGATTAAATGCTGCCATGATTAGCCAGGAAAACAGATTTGGTAAAGGTGAAATGAAAACCAAATTGCAAAAATGTAAGCAAAATGTGCCGGTATTGGAAAAAAACTAAATCTCCAATTAGCTGTTATGACAGTTTGGCTATGTTAAACTAATTTTGTAGTTCAGTTCAGTGCACCTCTTTATAAACAAACTGTACATCTTCAAAGGCAAAACTACATTTATAGTAATAAGAGAAAGCACACACTAGTTACTGGGATGTTCATACCATAAATCAATACTTTTGAAACATATGCCCTTATTGTTCCTTAGCTTCACTGCATGTAGACTAATTTACTGCTGGTTCGGTCAGCAACCTTTTTAGGCACGAGGGCTGGATGCCACGTCTGTATGGATGGAGGGCCAAATCTAAATTGCTAAAAACGTAATATAGTAAAGATAGTGGCAATAATAACAAACAGAAAATGAGCCAGTTCTGTAATTTTGATATTTCAGCAGCTCAGTAGATGGCCCCCTAATCTGGTTTCCTGGTATGGGATTGCCATATATAAGGATACTAAATAAGGTAGATACTGAACAGCTGAGCGTTCAAAATTAAGAAAAGCTCTTTTCTTCTAAATATACCTTTCCTCATGTCCCTTTCTTACCCCATGCATATCACATCTCTCCATGTGCCCTTGTATATCAGTCTTTCCCTTCTCTAGCAGTAGTGATGTCGCGAACATAACATTTTCGGTTCGCGAACGCGAACTTCCGCAAATGTTCGCGAACCGCCCTAGACTTCAATAGGCAGGCGAATTTTAAAACCCACAGGGATACTTTCTGACCACAATAGTGGTTGAAGGGGGGGGGTGGAGACCTACTCTCCTCCCCCTCCCCCCCCCCGGGCGGCGGGTGGGGGCCATAAAGATAATGAGGGGGGGGACCTACTGTCCTCCCCCTCTCCGGCCCCCACCCCTGGGCGGCGGCCATAATTATAATGAGGGTGGGACCTTCTGTCCCCCCCCCCGCTCCCACCCCTGGGCAGCAGGTGGGGGCCATAGAGATAATGAGGGGGGGGACCTACTGTCCTCCCCCTCTCCGGCCCCCACCCCTGGGCGGCGGGTGGGGGCCATAATGATAATGAGGGGGGGACCTACTGTCCTCCCCCTCTCCGGCCCCCACCCCTGTGCAGCGGGTGGGGTCCCTAAAAATAAGAATAAGGGAGGACCTACTGTCCCCCCCGGCCTCCACCCCTGAGCGGTGGTTGGGGGGCCTAAAATTAACAATAAGGGGGGACCTATTGTCCCCACCGGCCCCCACCCCTGAGCGGTGGGTGGGGGCCCTAAAAATAACAATAAAGGGGGACCTATTGTCCCCCCCCGGCTCCCACCCCTGAGCGGTGGGTGGGGGCCCTAAAATTAACAATAAGGGGGGGACCTACAGTCCCCCCTGGCCCCCACCACTAAGCGGTGGGTGGGGCCCTAAATACAAAGGGGGGGGACCCGAGTCACCCCTCCCCCCCCAAAAAAAATATCCCCTACCTACCCCCCTCACCCTAAAAATAATGAGGGGGGGGGCTTTAACTAAAAACCTGTAAAAAAAATTAGATAAAAACAACTTACCATTTAATGTTTTCTTTCTTTTAAAATCTTTTTTTCAGCCCCAAAAAAGGCCAAATAAAAAACCATAATAACCGACGCAATTTAATAATAATAAAAGAAAAAATCCATCTTCACCCATGGAGGGCTCCGCGCAGACTGAGCTCTGCAGGGCGGGGGAAGGCTTATAAAGCCTTGCCACGCCCTGCAATTAGGCTAAGAACACTGATTGGCTGGTTTAAGCCAATCAGAGTGCTCTTTGTCATTTTACACAGCGTGGGAAAATTCCAAAGAACTTTCCCACGCTGTGTAAAATGACACAGAGCACTGTGATTGGATGGCTTGAAATAATAGGGTTAATCCAGCCTCTAGTCTCATTGACAGCCGCTAGAGGCGCTTACACTCTTCTTACTGTGATTTTCACAGTGAGAAGACGCCAGCGTCCATAGGAAAGCATTGTGAATGCGTGCGCGGCTCATGCCGCGCATGCGCATTCAGCCGAGGAGGAGAGTCCCCCACCCGGCGCTGGAGAAAGAGGCAAGTTTAACCCCTTCCACCCCCTAGAGCACGGCGGGAGTTGGGCCCTGAGGGTGCCCCCACCCTCAGGGCACTATAGTGCCAGGAAAACGAGTATGTTTTCCTGGCACTATAGTGGTCCTTTAAGTCCAGAGTAACCAAAGTAAAACCATAGCTAGGATTTTTTTGTTGTCCTCCAGTTCAGTATCACCCTATGGAATGCAGTGATGCATTTTTCAACACATTTTATATAGGTATTCATAAGATTTTAAATCCCCCATTTCCTTGTACTCCCAGTTAAATTACTTTAGTTTATCCTTTTCTCACACTGCACTTCATACTCTGGAATCCCCATCCTCGTATTTATAGAATAGTTTACAGATGGCAGCAGGTGGTTACACAGTTCCAAGCACCCAGCAGGACCCAGGTAAAACATTTTATTGTAGGACAGTGACCAGCGACACCAAGCACCATAACCACTGCAACAGTCTTTAGGTGGTATGGTGCTTCTAGTGTTCCTTTAAAGTTTAAACAATATGTAGGAAATAGTTTAATTATTGCATGCTTACACTGTACACCTTTTCAAATAGGTGATAGATATGTTCAGTTTGTTTTGTTGCATTGTGTGTATGCTTATATACATTGTACAATACTATATATTTGTTATGTAAATAGTTTTTCACTAATTTGTAATTAAAGGGACATTCCAGATCCCTATATAACTAGCTTGCTGAAAAGCTTTATGTGTGAAGTGTTTTTTTTTTTTTTTTTTACATTTTTGCAAAACATGCATATTTCTATTGAAATTGACAACTTTATAAATTTGCCTGGATACACCCCCTTGGATTTTAAGAAAGCAAAAGGTCCTGTTACTTCCTGGTTTGACTAGCTCAGTGGAACCAAACTCAAGAAGCAGCAATTGCAATAGCTTCTCACTGAACTGCATTTGGAAGTCTGACAACCACAGAAAGCCTGGGTGGAATTAGAAGAGGTGAGTTTGCAAAGGCAGCAGACAAGAGAACTATAGCTTTTTCAAGCCAATTTTAGGTATACCCTTAAATGGGAAAAAAAATTTTTTAGAATTAAATGCATCCAAGTTTTCAGTTGGGATATAGCTACTCTGATTTTTATTTTGTTTTTGGACAGTGTAAGACACATCTCATACGTGTGCTGTCTGCGCCTCTTGGCAAAAACATTGTTGTCCATTTCCCGGCATTGCGAAAGGAAAACCAGAAAAGGGAGACACAAACAATGCCACAACTTCGGCACACACATTAAAGGACAACCACAGGCACCCAGACCTCTTCAGCTCAATGAAGTGGTCTGGGTGCCAGGTCCCTCTAGTTTTATCCCTGCAGCTGAAAACAGGTTTGTTTTCCTGGCACTATAGTGGTCCTTTAAGTACAGATAGTATTATTCCTGTCTCTAGGGGCTACATAAGTTTGTTTGCATTACTGAGGTCCAGGTTTGTGTTAAAGGAACACTATAGTCACCTAAATTACTTTAACTTAATGAAGCAGTTTCAGTGTATAGATCATTCCCCTGCCATTTCACTGTCATTTAGGATTTAAATCACTTTGTTTCTGTTTATGCAGCCCTAGCCACACCTCCCCTGGCTATGATTGACAGAGCCTGCGTGAAATAAAAACTGGTTTCACTTTCAACCAGATGTAATTTACCTTAAATAATTGTATCTCAATCTCTAAATTGAACTTTAATCACATACAGGGGGCTCTTGCAGGGTCTGGCAAGCTATTAACATAGCAGGGGATAAGAAAACCTTAAACAGAACTTGCAATAAAGAAAGCCTAAATAGGGTTCTCTTTACAGGAAGTGTTTATGGAAGGCTGTGCAAGTCACATGCAGGGAGGTGTGACTAGGGTTCATAAACAAAGGGATTTAACTCCTAAATGGCAGAGGATTGAGCAGTGAGGCTGCAGGGGCATGTTCTATACACCAAAACTGCTTCATTAAGCTAAAGTTGTTCAGGTGACTATAGTTTCCCTTTAATGAAAATGGCTGTCCAACATAAAGCCGAGAGAATCTGCAAAGATGCATTGCAAAAAATATTCTAATTGCTTCGGGCTGTAATTGCTGCCAAAGGTGCTTTAACGAAGTACCGAGTTAAGTGTCTGAATATTAATGTCAATGATGTCAGTTTCTCTCTTAACCCCTTAAGGACCAAACGTCTGGAATAAAAGGGAATCATGACATGTCATGTGTCCTTAAAGGGGTTAAAGATATTTGCAATGTGAAATGTTTTCACACAAAACCAAGTTTTGATTAACCCCTTAAGGACCAAACTTCTGGAATAAAATGGAATCATGACGTGTCACACACGTCATGTGTCCTTAAGGGGTTAAAGTTGTGTTCTTATAACCTAACATAAACAGAGTGTTAATCCTCTCAAGGGGGTGGTTATTGGTTAAAGGAACACTTTAGGGTCAGGAACACAAACCTGTATTCCTGACCCTATAGTGTTAAAACCCACCATCTAGCCCCCCTGGGCCCCTCATACCTCCCTAAATATAGCAAAATCTTACATGTATTCAAGCCTGAAGCTGCTGGCTCTGCCCTGTCTGCCGACATTAGAAGTGGTAGCCTGATCCAATCACAGTGCTTCTCCATAGGATTGGCTGAGACTGACAAGGAGGTAGATCAGGTGCAGAGCCAGCACAATTAAAACACAGCCCAGGCCAATCAGCATATATTCATAGAGATTAATTTAATCAATGCATTTCTATGAGGAAAGTTCAATGTCTGCATGCAGAGGGTGTAGATACTGAATGTTTGGATGCATTTTAGGCAGCCATGACCCAACAGCCATTTAAAGAGTGGCAAGTGACGTGAAGACTATAGTGTCCCTTTAACGGTTTTCAACAAAAACGTAAAGTCCTATAATTTCAACTATCATTTGGTTTTAAATAAAATTGAAGTGTACTTGAAAGCATTACTGACCATTTGTCTTATGTATTACTACAGAGATTGATTTTAGCTATATTAACAGTACAAACAAAAAACTTTGAACTGGGTTCAATTTTAATAGCAGTCTGGAACGGTCAGAACGGCTTGTAGGGTTTGGAGTACTTCGGATTATTCATTAGAGTGAACTCATGGAATATTTCAAATTTTAGGTCAGACAGAAAATACCGTACTTATTTGCTGATCACACACTGAAATCTTAGAAGTAAAAATGTTAATATTAAAGAAATCTGCAAATGAGCATATTTGCTTGACAATTCCCAGATTTTACTAGTAACATGACGTAAAGTCATGATTTTATTAAAGACACGGAGGCGAGTATTATGCATAACTCTTTCTTTATTTCCTCAGCAGCAAAGATAGAGGAATATAAATATTGTCAAAATGAAAGAAAAAAACTGTTCAGGCATAACAGGCAGCCAATCACATAACAGAGGAAGTAGCTATATAAGTCCTGTGTCTCCCACAATCCCCCTCTTTCTTGCGAAAACCGAAGACCAGGTAAGATAACGATGTCCCACTTGATCCAAACATGAAACGGGAAACAATGCGAAAACTTCAAGCTAAAAAAGATATTTTTCTATGGTAATTTCCAAACTCAAAACTGTAGACTTACCAAACATAATCGTGAGGAGCCATACATAAAAAACTGGATTCTGAAATAGAAAATATATAAAAATTAGGACCCAGCATAAAAACGTTCAAGATCATCCAAAACATGATAAAAATACATGATATAAATACACGAAATAAATACAGACCTAATTGAAAAACATACCTGAATAGCACCGAAGCATCTCCTTTCCCAAAATCCACACCGGGAGGGTGGGCGGGAATAATACTCGCCTCCGTGTCTTTAATAAAATCATGACTTTACGTCATGTTACTAGTAAAATCTGGGAATTTTATTAAAGACACGGAGGCTCATATTATGCAAGTTCAAAGCTGTGCCACTACTCGAGATGCGATGTGTTCAATTGGTCTGAAATAGAAATCTCGAAAGGTCGATTCTCTGGACCAGTCCGCCGCTCGCATAATGTCTTCTAGACGACATCCGACTGAGGATGCTTTCGAAGCCATCGCGCCCCGCACAGAATGAGGCGTAAAAACAGAGGTGTCTATACCTGCAAAAGATAGTAGCCAACGCACCCAACGTGCCAGAGTAGGTGTCGAAACTGGCCGGTGAGGCGACTTAAAAGATAAGAACAAATCATGTAGATCAGCGGAGCGAAGGGAACGTGTAGCATCCAGATAAACTTTGACGCAATCCACTGGGCAGAGTGCCGGACAACCAGAAAACCTCGGGTAAGTAAACGACTTGGATGCAGATTTCGTCCTCCTGGATATGTCAAAAGTAACGCCTTCTGGGGCGAATGCAACGGCGTCCCAATCCAGGGCCCTGACGTCAGAGACCCTCTTGCAAGAGATCAAACAGAGTAACATCACCAGCTTGGATGACAAACGTTTTAAAGTCAATTCTTGGTTAGGGTACCATGATGAGAGGAACTGCAACATCACGTTGACATCCCAAAATGCAGAGAAACGAGGCCGAGGAGGACGGGCAAGGCGAATACCCTTGAGAAGGCGACATACAAAAGGATGTCTGCTGACAGGGGAACCATCCAAACCCTTGTGTCCGGCCGAAATAGCCGAGCGGGATAGGTTGATCGTGCGGTACACCTTGCCCGAGTCAAACAGGAACGTGAGGAACTCCAGGATCAAATGTAGAGGGGCAGATACGGGATCCACTGCCCGTTCCATGCACCAACCAGACCACGATCTCCATGAAGTTCGATAAGCTGTTCGTGTGCCTGGGGCCCAGGCGTTATCGAGGAGCAGGAGAGTTGTCTGCGGAACGTCTGAGACAACCCAAGGTCCCCTGAAAGGAACCATGCTATCAGGGGCAACTGGTGGTGTATCACCAGGTCGTGTGAGTTCCCATCCGGATCCAGAAGGAGGTCCTGGAAGACTGGTATCAACCGAGGGAAATCTATTGACAACTCCATCAAGCGAGGGAACCATGGTCGAGATCTCCAGAGATGGGTGACCAACGCCACACGACAGTCGTGGCGAACCAGTTTCGAGATCGTGCATGCGATCATGTTGAACGGGGGAAAGGCGTACAGGTGACCCTGCGGCCAGTCTTGGAGAAAGGCATCTGTCGCCACCGCCGCCGGGTCCGGCCTCCAACTGTAGAAGTTCGGCAGTTGAGTGTTCAGCCGAGATGCGAACAAATCCATCTGGAATTTTCCCCACAACATGTCCAGGCCCTGGAACACTGAAGCGTGTAAATGCCAGTCGCCAGAGTCTCTTAAGTGTCTGGAATTCCAATCCGCTCCCGAATTGTCCAGACCCGGAATGTGTTCCGCCGTCACCGAGACGTTGTTGTAGAGGCAGAACTGCCAGAAATCTTTCGCTAAAATCGCCAACATTTTGGACTTCGTGCCGCCCAGGTGATTTATGTAACGGACCGCCGACACGTTGTCCATCTTGAGCAGAACGCAGCAATTCGCCCGCCCTGGGGTAAGGCTGCGGATCGCGAATGCCCCTGCCAGAAGTTCCAAGCAGTTGATGTGTAACGACTTCTCCACGTCGGACCATCTGCCTCCTGTGGAAACGTCTCCACAACGAGCGCCCCAGCCGTGCAAGCTGGCATCGGACTCTATCACTACGTCCGGGACGGAGCCGAAAATGGCTCTCCCGTTCCACGCCTCCATGTGTGCCAACCACCATTCTAACTCGTCTCTGGACTCCGCGTCCAAGCGTATCCGGGATTCGTAGGAGTGGCCCAGTCGAAGGTGTGAACCTTTGAGCCGTTGGAGGGCACTGTAATGTAGTGGGCCTGGGAAGATCGCCTGAATAGAGGCTGCGAGGAGGCCAATAATTCTCGCCAATTGTCTTACTGACAAGTCCGAGACACGAAGAGCCCTCCGGATTTCCTTCCGAATGGCATTCATCTTGGAATCCGGTAGAAATAAAAACTGTTGGACGGAATCCACTTTGAAGCCCAGGAATTCTATCGACTGGGCGGGGGTCAGGACAGATTTGTCCCAATTGATCAGAAATCCCAAACCTTGTAAAAGGTCGGTCGTCCATTCTAAGTGTAGTAGGAGGTCCGCCCTTGACTGGGACAAGATCAGAATGTCGTCCAGGTAAATAATGAGGCGGACCCCTCGGGTTCAGAGGAATGCCACCACCGGCTTCAAGAGCTTGGTGAAGCACCAAGGAGTCGAAGAGAGACCGAAAGGCAGGCAGGTTTAGCGCCATCGTCGGCCATGCCAAGTGAAATGCAGATAGTCCCTGCAGTCTGCAGCAATGGGAACCGTGAAGTAAGCGTCCTTCAGGTCCAGTTTGGCCAGCCAGTCCGACTGGCGTAGAAGGTCTCTGAGGCAGTGTATGCCTTCCATCTGGAAATGTTGGTAACGCAGGGAAGCATTGAGAGGGCAAAGATTTATCACGGGGCGAACTCCGCCCCCTTTCTTTGGTACTAGGAACAAGTTGCTCGTAAAGCCTCTTGCGGCGAACGGCAGTTCCTCTATTGCGCCCTTGGACAACATTTCCACGACTTCCGCGGAAATCATCTCGTCCTGATCTGGTGGAAGAGACAGTTCTCTGGGGGGACAAAACTGGACAGGCATAGAAACGAACTCTAGGCGATATCCCCTTACACACTGTAGTACCCAAGCATCTGATGTCAGTGCCACCCACCTGTGATAAAACAAGGCTAACCTCCCCGCTACCTGAACCTGAGCGGGAGGGGAAGAAGGGGTACTCACCGTAAGGACGTCTGTTTGGAGCGCCACTGCGGGGGTATCTGGAGCCCCAAGCTCTGCCTCTGGCTGGGAAGAAGGTGGGTGCTCTCGGGTCTTGGAAGCCTCGTGACGGAAAAAAGGAACCTCTGGGTGCTCGGAACGAGCCTCTGTAACCGCGGCCAGGCGGACGGTTCCTGCTACGCCCGGCCCCTCCAAAAACCTTGGGCGCGAACATGCGCTTCATGTTCGCTTGCGCCTTATCAATTGCGGTAAAGGTCTTCACATAGGAGCCCATGTCTTTGACAAAGGAGGAGCCGAACAGTAAGCCCTCCTCAGTCGGGTCAGGTTCTGTCACCGTCATAACGGCCAGCTTAGGGTCCATCTTTAGGAGGATCGCCTTACGCCTCTCGGAGGACATAGCTGTATTAGCATTGCCCAGCAGGCATATAGCCCGCTGGACCCATCCAATGGCCACATCCATATCCAAAACTGAGTCTCCAGATTTGGCAGCTTCGAGAAGCTCGTATAACTTCGATAGGGGCCCCAGAGTATCCAGGATCTTGTCCTGGCACCCTTTCAGGGAGTGGTCAAGGCCTTTCTTGGGCTTCCAGCCCGACTTATTGAGGAATTGGGCAATTTGGGGATCAATATCCGGGGTTCTGCCGGCTGCGCCGGGGAGGGAAGGCCTCGGGCATTCGGCGCGCAGTTTATTGCGGCCTTCTTTAGAGAGCGGGGTGCGAATACGCTTAACCACGTACTGGGCAATATGGTCTGGGGGAACCCACTCAGCGGACCTGGGGTGCCGCAGGTCGTCAGGGTCGAACAGGGGGTTACCCTGCGGGTCAAGAATCGCCTTGGTATCCCCAGAGGCGTCTAATAAGTGGCCACTGGCCTTGGCGGAGGAGCCCGAGGGGGTCACGCCCGTAAGGGGCAAATCCTCGCCAGATTCACCTTCATCAAAGGAGTCATATCCCATATGGTCGGACTCATCCTCCACACTCCGGTCGGTATGCGACCCATCATCTAGGGCTCTAGCCCTTTTCCATAGTCTAGCCTTTTTAGCCCGGCCAGGGGCTCTTTTGCGCGTGGGGTCCGCGCTATCAGTGACCGCTTCCAGCGTGTCATTCATGGCAGGTAGCACCTGCATCGAGGAGTGGTAGCCGACATTTTTGGATTTGGCCTTAGCCTTACGTGCCCCAGGCACTGTCTGGGCAGGGGAAGGGGACCCCCCACCCTGGGAAGCTGGGGTGGTTACTGCAGGTAAAACCATCGAGTGCAGGGAGTGGGTAAATGAGGAGGAGACAGCCCCCATGGCTGAGGCAATAGCCTTCTGTAGGGAGGAAGCCATAGTGGCTTCAAGCAATGCTTGAAATTCCTGAGAGGCCATAGCACTCTCAGTAGTCTCCATGGTAAAGTCCCCAGAGGGATCTGCAGGCCCATCATCCCTATCCTGCATGATGCAATAATTTGCAAGCTGTAAACTAACGAAATAGGGCAGGAGAGAACTAAAAGGATTTAGTAACCCACAGAGAAGAACAGTAAGAAAAATTCAGACCGTTAGTGTGCCCGGGAGGGATCGAGGCGACCGACTGCACGGCAATAGGAAGCAGACCGCATGGAGGTCCGTCCAAAATGGCCGCCGCACGCGAGGGAAGTGCTCGCGGCCGTGCACCCGTCGGGGGAAGGGGCGCGTGCACTCTGCCCGCGCGGGAAGTCCGTGAGCGGGCAGGGATGTGCACGTAGCCGCAGTCGTGAAGAAAGGACCGGCCGCGGCACCAATCACTGTCTGCACCCGCGAGAGGGAGCAAGGGAAAGGCAGGGAGAAAAAACCTCCCGGTAAAGGGGAAAAACCCTCAGGGATCCCCAAGGCACACTAAGCGGAGCACAACGAATAAAACGATGCATATACAATTAAAACAAAGGATGCATCAATAAAACAACACCAAAGTAAATTAGTAAATAGCAATAATAAGAAATACCACAATCAAAATGCCACAAGTAAGAGAGCTAAACATGGATACTTAGCTGTCTGAGGAAGCAGCAAAGAAAGAGGGGGATTGTGGGAGACACAGGACTTATATAGCTACTTCCTCTGTTATGTGATTGGCTGCCTGTTATGCCTGAACAGTTTTTTTCTTTCATTTTGACAATATTTAGATTCCTCTATCTTTGCTGCTGAGGAAATAAAGAAAGTTATGCATAATATGAGCCTCCGTGTCTTTAATAAAATTGTCTACAACATCCTTGGTTTTGGTTGTTATTAAAGTGAGAATTTAAAAATTTATGGTCAAAATAGCCAAATAGGAAAATAATCCAGCAATGCTTTCATTTCAGCCTTAAAGGAACTATGCAGTATTAAGATAAACATGTATTTCTAACACTAGACAATGATTTTGATTATTAAATTCCCCAATGAAAAAGCACTTTACTCACCTTATTTCCTCCAGCCTCAATGCAATTGCCCTGCCTCCCCTGACAGATCAATCCTGATGATTATAGTCAAATCTATGCTCTACTGCAGGGTAACATTGGGAGGCTAGTGTACATGCATGGCAATTGGTTTTCTACAATCACCTTCTCAGAGAAAGGCATTGAGTCAATGATGTTTCTATGGGAAATGTTCAGAGACTCCATGCAAAGCGTTTAGGTGCTGAACTCCAGTCTTTGGTGGCATTCGGCGTCACAAAAGCATGCCTTTAACCCCTTAAGGACACATGACATGTGTGACACGTCATGATTCCCTTTTATTCTAGACGTTTGGTCCTTAACCCCTTAAGGACAGAGCTTCGGAAGCTTGTCTTTCACTTTATGACAACGGCATTTTTTGCTGTTTGCGTTCAACTGCAATTTGCATTTGACTAATTTATTGCACCGACGCATATTATATACCGTTTTTTAAAGGACAGAAAGGGCTTTAATTTGATGTTTATATTATACACACACACACACACACACACACACACACACACACACACACACACACACACACACACACACACACACACACACACACACACACACACACACACACACACACACACACACACACACACACACACACACACACACACACATACATACATACATACATACATACATACATACACATGCATGCCTATTATAAAAAAAATACAGAAAAATGCAAAAAAAATATTAAATTTTTTTTACAGTTTTTGCAATAATGTGTGCCTAATTAGTGCAGGTTAAGGAAAGTAATTAAAAATAAATTCATTCAGTTGTTCTGATTTACAGAATATACAATATGTCTGGGATTTTCAGTTTTTTTTTGGTAGTTACAGGTCACAAAGCACAAGGAGTAAAATAAACTTAATATGGAGCGATTTTAGAATTTGGTATGTTTGTCTTGTAAGCTTTATAGCCATAAAAGAAAACAAAATTGCCACACAAAAGTATATATTTATATAAAGTAGACACCACAGGCTATTTACCTCAGGTTGTTTTGACACTTTCTACGTAGCCATTTTACCGCCAACCTCTGCTAAATATTGGAGTAAAATTGAGTTTTTGGGGGGTTTTCGCACACAAACGTATAACAAAGAACTTCTCATGTGTATTTTGTAAAGTTGGTGTGAGCTATTCCTGTACAAAGTTTTATTATGTGTTCAGTTACTTCTGCTGAGTACAACGGTACCCCCATTGTATGTCTTTGGCACTATTTCGTGAAGCTACAGTGCCATATAGGAGACCTGTCCTTTTCAGTATTCACAGTAGAATTTTGAGAGACGGATTTAATGAGCCTATGCTTCCATTTGGGGTATTATAACAGTTTGACTGTTCAAAAAAAAAAAAAAAAGCCTACCATTTGTAAAAGTAGACACCCCAGGGTATCTCATTAGGTGCATATTGTGCCTTAGCATGCCCCCATTTTTTTACCATTACATGCCAAAGTATGAGGTAAAAAAATAATTTTGTGCATTTTTTTTACATACGGATTGCATTTTTGCTGGGCATTTTGTATATTTCATATGTGCCACTAAGTTCAAACCCCCCAAATTATGCTCAGCTAAGTCTGAGTAGAAGGACACTATTGTCTATGGCACTATTTCGTGAAGCTACAGTGCCATATAGGAGACCAAGCCATATCAGTTTTTACCGAACTTTGAATTTTGACGCTGGGCCTATGTGCAATTTCCAAGCATCTTCGCAGGTTTTAAATTCAAACTACCTCACAAAGGCCTACCATTTCTTAAAGTAGACACCCCAGGGTATTTCAAAAGGCATATTTTGAACCTTAGCGTGGGATCATTTTTCCACTAGCTTGTACCAGGTGTAGTGGTAATAAAGCGTTTTTTCTGCCTTTTTGACACACAAAGTGAGTTTGCACAGTATATTTTGCAAACCATATGTATACTACCACTGTATAATACTTCATATGTTGCTCAGCTATGTCTGCTGAGTACAAAAATACCCCTGTATGTACCTTTGCCAGGTATATGTGGACATCGGAGGGGCACATTTGGGACACAGCCATTCAAATTTTTTTTTTCCAACTTTCAATTTTTACGCTGTGCCCATGTCCCATTTGAGAGTATTTTACCAGGCTATATAATCCAAATACCCCATAAAGCCATACCATTTCTTAAAGAAAACATCCCAGGGTATTTCAAAAAAGGCATATTTTGAACCTTAGCGTGGGATCATTTTTCCACTAGCTTGTACCAGGTGTAGTGGTAATGAGCGTTATTAAATGTATTTTTTACTTTTTAAAACTATTTTTTTAACTTTTGTTTTGCTTATTAATTTTTTTAAAGTTTCCTAAACGTTCGTAAAACTTTTACAGATTTAACATTTTTCAAAGCTTTTTTTACGTTAACCCCTAACTAGCAGTAAGCAGCAGTAACAGTAAATTCCCAATTTTCCCATTACTCCCACCCACCCCAGCTAGCAAAATATTTAATTATACAATATTTAAATTAGTTAAATAAATTGAACCCCTGAGGGTTAAAAAATAAATAAAAGTTAATCGTCAGGGGTTAAAAAAGAATTAGATCACAGTATAATACTGTGATCTGTATTTTGATCACTGTAGGCAGTGATCGACTGGCAGGGATGGGGTTAATTTTTATTTGGACTGAGTAAAGGGTTTATTTTTTTAATTTTTTACTTAAACGTTATTAAAACTTTTTTTAACTTTAATTTTTTAACTTTTTAAAGCTTATTTTTAAACTTTTTTTTTTAACGTTAGCCTAATACTAAATCCCCCAATTCCTCACTAACTTCCACCCTCCCCAGCTAGCTAAATTTATAATTTTAAAATATTTAAATTAATAAAATAAATTTAACCCCTGAGGGTTAAAAAAAAAAAAACAGTAATTTTACTTACCGTAAATTCCTTTTTTCTTAGTATAGTGGCAGTACTCACAAGTGGGATGTTCCTTCTGTTGTTGGACAAGAAGCTCCCCCTTCTTTTGAATCTTATAGCTGTGCTCCGCCTGCTGCCTCTATAAAACCTGCAAGATCGAATCACCCGCCAGTAATAAAAAAGAACCAAACGGAGACTGAATAATGCAAAAACATTTAATCCAAATGAAAGAGGAGGGAAACCCAGTACTGCCACTATACTAAGAAAAAAGGAATTTACGGTAAGTAAAATTACTGTTTTTCCCTTCGTATAGTGGCAGTACTCACAAGTGGGATATAGCAAGATCCCTGTAACCAAACAAAAGGGTGGGGACTCAGCAGGCCACAGCTTGCAGCACCTTACGCCCAAAAGCAGCCTCAGATGATGAAAATATGTCCAGCCTATAATGCTTGATGAAGGTATGCAAGGAAGACCAAGTAGCCGCTTTGCAGATGTCTTCAGGTGATGCTGCTGCTCTTTCAGCCCAGGAGGTCGCCATAGCCCTAGTGGAATGAGCTTTCAACGGGAATCTGAGAGGAATCCCTTTGGAGTGATAAGCCAACTTGATGGTATCTGTAAGCCATCTAGCCAGAGAGGGTCCGGAAACAGCACGACCCTTGTACTTGCCTTGAAAGTAGACAAAGAGATGATCTGAGGATCTAAACCCCTGAGTCTTCTGAAGGTAGATCTTCAAACATCCAGGAGATGCCACTTTCTTTCCAGATCCGATGTAGGAGATTGACAAAAGGACGACAGAATAATAGGTTGGTTAATCACAGCGATAGAGATAACCTTAGGCAAAAAAGAAGGCCTGGGGTGCAGGACCACTTTTTCTTGATGGAATATGGTGAACTCCGGAGAAGATGACAGAGCTTGGATCTCACCAATTCTCCTAGCGGAGGTGATAGCCACCAAGAAAGCCGTCTTGAAGGTTAGCAGCTTGATGGGGACCTGAATCAATGGTTCAAACGGTGGTTCACAAAGGGCTTGAAGAACCAGAGACAAATCCCAGGTAGGAAAAGACACTAATCTGTGAGGCCTCTTCAACCGTATGGACTTAATAAACCTTCGTACAAGCATGTTTGAGGCAATGTCACGAACCAGGAAGTGACTTAGAGCCGAAATCTGGCCCTTGAGTGTAGAGACCCCTAGGCCGGCTTCAAAACCATCCTGCAAAAAAGAAAGGATTTCCAGGATAGATGTTCTGGCAGGATCCGAACCCCGCAGAGAACACCAGGTCCTGAATTTCATCCAGACCCTGAAATAGATTTTCGAAGTGGACAAGCGGACAGAAGATAACAAAACGTCACATAATTGTTCTGAAAGACCATGTCCCTGAAGGATCATCCTTGCAGCAACCAAGCCGTCAGGCGAAACATTTCCAGGGTTTCTACGGGAAGAGTCACATTCTCTAATATGGTGGCAGAGATCGGGAGAGACCAACATGAGATGGTCATATTTTCCACTTCCGAGAACCAACTTCTGTTTGGCCAGAAGGGCAGGACTGCTAGAATTCTTGCCTTCTCCCATCTTATCTTCTGAACAATCCGGGGGATAAGAGAGACAGGAGGGAAAATATAAGCCATGTTGAAGTTCCAAGGGATCGACAGACCGTCCATCTGGGTAATCTTCCGTATGAAGTGACGCAAATCTCTGTACTTTTCGGTTTCTCCTTGTTCCCAACAAGTCTATCTCTGGCCTGCCGAAGCGGGAAACTAGCTCCAAGAAAACTTGGTTTGATAGCGCCCAGTCTGCCTGAGACCAATGACTTCTGCTGAGGTCGTCTGCAATAACGTTCAGAGACCCTTTGATATGGGTAGCTGAAATTGCGATAAGATTGGCTTGGGCCCAAGACATTATACGGTAGCAGAGATCTTGGAGAGCTTTTACCTTCGTGCTTCCTTGGCGATTTAAATAAGCCACTGTGGTGGCGTTGTCCGACTGAATCCTCACCGTCTGATTGGTGATTACTGAACCGAAGGACACCAGTGCCTTCCAAACCGCTTTTAATTCCCTGAAATTTGAGGAAGCGCCTGCCTCTTCCTTGTTCCAAAGACCTTGATGGAATTGAGAACCGAGATGGGTGCCCCAACCAGTCTGGGAAGCATCTGTGGTTATCGTAATCCACTGTTTTTGTGCAAATGATAGGCCTTTTGAAATGTTGCTCCTGTCTCTCCACCAGTTTAGCTGCTTTTTCACCATTTCGGATAGGTGAAAGGGAGAGTCTAGATCTTCCTGTTTTCGAGTCCATTGTGAAAGAATGGACCATTGCAATGGTTTTGATTCTGCCTTTGCCCAGGCCACTGCTGGGATTGCAGAAGTGAGGAGGCCTAGCAACCTCATAGCATCCCTGATTGAGCTTAGGTTTTTCTGCAGCTTTGATACGGCTTTTAAGATCCTCCTTTGTTTCTCTATTGGCAGAAACAGAGACAGGGACTGTGATTCTACCCGAAGACCCAAGAATTCCAGACTCCGTGACGGATTTAACTTGGATTTTTTTAGGTTCAGGATCCAACCGTGATCTTCTAAAACCTTCATTGTAATCTTGAGATTATTTTTTAGCAGCTGTTTCGAATTGGCTTTCAAGAACCAATCGTCCAGGTATGGAACAATCAAGATACCTTTCAGACGTAAGACTGCTGCTACGGGTGCCAGGATCTTTGTAAAAACTCGAGGGGCTGAAGACAGGCCAAAGGGTAGAGCCTTGAATTGCAGATGGAGAATCCTTTGCTTTCTTGTTAGAACTGCAAACCTGAGAAACTTCCGGAAGATTCTGAAACCGGTACATGTAGATAAGCATCTTTTAAATCTAACTTTGCCATGTGATCTCCTTTTTGTAAAATGTGCGTTACAGACAGAATACTTTCCATGCGGAACTTCTGGTACGGTATGCAGGTGTTGACTTGTTTTAGGTCTAGTATCGGCCTAAAGGATCCATCTGGTTTCTGAACCAGGAACAGTCAGGAGTAAACACCCTGAAATTCCCAACGTTTGGGTACCTTCTCTACCACATCTTTTCTTAAAAGAAGAAGAGCTTGTTAGGAGTGCTTCTGTTTTTTCCCCTTGAAGGATAGTCTGATAGCAGGAAGGAAGGTTGTGGTCTTGTTGAAAACTTTATTCTGTAGCCTTCTGAAATTGTTCTTATAATCCACCCATTTGATGTACTCTTTTTCCATTCGTGGGCGAAGAACCGAAGGCGTCCTCCCACTCTTTTGACGTCAAAACTTCCTCTTTTTGTCTTGCCTGTTGGATTCTTGTCTAGACCACTGGCTGCTGTTTCCACCTTGTCTTTGAAACCTTCGAAACCGCCCTTGGTAACGAAAGGACCGCTGACCCTTATACTGAAATCGTTTATATCCCTGCGTTCTTGATTCCAGAGGTAGGGCTTTTTTTGTGTCCGACATTTGTTTAATAATGTCTTCCAAAGGCGTTCCAAAGAGTTTGTTCCTCTCAAAGGGTAATTCCCACAAGGCAGCCTTGGATGCTGAATCAGCTGTCCATGTACGTAGCCAAAGAGCTCTTCTGGCCACTGACGACAACCCCATAATTCTTGCTGCTAAACGCATAGACTCAGAGGCATCCAAAAGAAATTCATTAGATAATTTCAGTAGGAACATAAGATGGGAAGGATCTGAATCCGATTTTCCCATAAGAGACTCTTCCAGGGCTTGTAGCCAAACGCTCTGAGCCCTGAGAACCGCTGAACCTGCAATACCGGCTCTGCATTGGTACCCTGTGGCCTGAAATATTCTTCTACATGAAGTTTCGGCTCGTTTGTCCATTGGGTCTTTAAGTCCTGAGACTTCGCCAATGGGTATAGTGGTTTTCTTAGACAGCTGGGCAATCTGAATATCTACTTTAGGGAGATCTTCCCACTTTTCTTCCGACTGTAGCTTGAACAGCAGTTTAAATTGTTTAGAAATAAATGCACGTCTTTCAGGATTCTTCCATTCTCTATGAAGGAGATCCAAGATTTTGGGTGACATCGGGAAACCTTTAACCTTACCCTTGGTAGGTTCCGTTTCTTGTACAGCTGATGTTACTTCTTTAATACATTTTTTCAGCTCTTCTGGTGGGAAGCCCTCCTCCACACTGGAAGCTAGGCTGGAAATATCAGAAGGTGAAGAAAGAGAGCACTCCTGAAGAAACGTCTGACACCAAAGGAGATCTATTCCTCCTACGTTTCTTAGGCTTCTCTTGTATAGTCGGTTCTTTCTTCACAGAATCTTTAAAAGATTCAAATGTCTGGGACAAATTTTCCTGAAACCAGCCCAGGAAGGATGCCATATCAGTCTGCTTAGCTTTCTCTAGCAATTCCGCAGAGCACTGATTACACGTCTTTTTGCGACATCCGTCAGGTAGAGGTACAGCACATTCCAGACAACATAAGTGCTTAGATTTGCTTGTGGCTTTTTTAGGGACAGATGCTGACATCTTGTCTTTATCCGCTTTGTCCGGAGAAATAGGACTGGACATATCTGTGGATCAAAAAAAATATATAAATAGAAATAGAAGCATGCATAATAATAGATGCATAAAAGGAGAGATTCAAGTGTTAAATCACCTAATGTCTGTGTAGGAGGGCTGGTGACACGGAGAACCAGAACTGTACACCCACCCTTGGGGTCAGAAAGGTTCAGCACAGTTTAAATACCAAATTTTTAAATTTGGCGCCAAAACCCCGGTTTCGCGCATGCGCAGTAGCGTGCGTTCCACCACTGTGCGCATGCGTGCCACAAAAAGGAAGTACCCGTAACGCTAGACCGGAAGTACCGCGCCACTCAGTTCCCACCCGGGGAGCTATCGGGCAAAATACCTCCTCGATCAGCAGCCTGTGCTGATCGCACCTTTCTCCACCGGAACTGGGGAACCTGTCCGTCCCGTTTGCCGGGACAAGAAGAACTGGCGGGTGATTCGATCTTGCAGGTTTTATAGAGGCAGCAGGCGGAGCACAGCTATAAGATTCAAAAGAAGGGGGAGCTTCTTGACCAACAACAGAAAGAACATCCCACTTGTGAGTACTGCCACTATACGAAGGGAAAAATAATAATTAACCCTCAGGGGGTTAAAAAAAAAAATCAGATCATAGTAAAATGTAATCCCTGTAGTCAGTGATCAATTGGCAGGGAAGGGGGTTCATTTTTTATTAAAATGGGTAAAGGGAGGGGGGGGGGGGTAAAGGGGGGTGAGATTTTAAATAAACTTTATTTTTTTAACACCAGGGGGCAGGATCAACACTGATCCGTCTCCCTGCACTTCACACTGAACCCGGAAGTGCAGAGAGGCGGTGGTGAGTATACAGAGCACATGTGCCCGCTCAGACATGCTGTCAGAGCGGGCACATGTACTGGGGCAGCCGGATACGGTGCTCCCGGTCTGCCTCTAATGCAGAGGCAGACCGGAGCACCATTAACCCCACGATCGCCGCGATTGCGGCGATCTGGGGTTAATTTTAACGGGTGACGGGCGAGGTCCGTCACTCGTCATTAACGCATTCCCCTGAGTGACGGACCTCGTCCGTCACTTGTCGTTAAGGGGTTAAACAAATTCTCTTTTAAGTCTCAAATTAGTAAACAAATTCCTTGGAAGTATAAGAAATGTTAGGGTGACAGGCTGATCAGTCTTTAATTAAATGTACAGGTCAACTAATTTTAACACAGGATGCAAATGTGTGTTCTGTTGCAAATTAACTTTATGAAGTGTTTCAAGAATAACTGGGATGTCCACAAGGTAATCGTCACCAATTAAGACTTAACAATGAGTAGATTAAATGGGTCACTTCTCCTAGGTTTGAGTGAACTGTACATATCCACAGCAAGCATACCAAAAAGATTAAGAAACCAAATATGTTTTCACCTCATTTATTTTAATTTCCATTGTAATCCAATTAAAAAAAAAAAAAATTTAAAGAAAAAAAAAAGCTAGATACAAATTTAAACCAGGTAAGCACTAGTATTAGCCAAAGGGAGCAGGCCTATATACGTAATCGTAAAAAGGTACTGAAAGCTTTTCAGCAAAGCCTTCTCAAAAAACAGTAGTCAACCTTGTTTTCATTGCACAAAATAAAAATATTCTCTGAACCAACTTTTTCACACTTCAACCTTCTTTTACAGTTTGCAACTGCTTAATAACTTATCAGAAACTCACCATGGGTTTCTTATCTTAGAAAGATTACTTTTTTTCTTTAAACAAGTAATATCTGCACAATTCACCATCAGGTTTGTGTCTTGATTCCTCTCTAGAAACATTGTTTCTGCATTGACCAAGTATTTAACTTGTATGTAAAATATTAGCTACGGCAGACTCCTAGGCCATATAAACATTAGTGTACTTGCAGATTTTTTTGTACTGAAAGTTACGCAGCAAATGGGAGGAGAGATTAAAAAAAAAAGTAACAACCATAAAATGCCATTACGCTCTCAGCCCTGCAAAATTAATTACGACATGAAAGCAAATGCTGAACAAACAGGATTTCTTCTCAAATATCTGTCCCAAGCCTACCTTCATTTTACTGCAGCAAAATCATTTGCATCATTTAAATGATTCGTATAGCGCTTTCGTTTTCTGGTAGAGCAAGAAAGCTTTCACACCTGATACATTCATGTTTTACCCCCTGCCCTCAATACTGTTGTCTAACACTCTTAAAAATGTTAGGGGTATGACCAGTGCAAATGGGAAGATCACCAAATAAATAGTACCTTGTGCTTCCTGATACATTTGATTCAGTGTCCCATCATTTCACATTTTTAAAGAGGCTAAAGCAAAGATGTTGCAAACATCTTCTCTTTACAATGTCCATACAGAAAAGAATGAAAAAAAAAAAATAAGGGGAGGGGAACAAAAAAACAAAACAAAAACTCCTGCGCCTCACAAAAAATGTTCTGATACAAAATAAGGAAAACAAATATCCAGCATGAAGGTTCACAACGTACAAGTGTTCTGAGCATAAGTCCATATTCTTCTGGAATTTGAAGAAAAAAAAAATTCTGCCAACATCTGATCTTCCCTGTTTGACTGGTCAATGCCTTACTCAGGCATGTAAGGGCGGAGGTGATCCTCTATGGTGCCAACCGCCCAATGGGTGAGCTGTTCCTGTGGTAGGTACAGGCAGATGCTGCATAACTTGAATATTGTTGTTTTGCTTTTAGGAGTCTAAAAAAAATAAAACAAAACAAACATAAATAGTTCTGATTAGCATGCAATGGAGTAACAGAAGATTTCTGTGTTACACAAAAAAAGTCACTCTTATGCCAATTGTAACTAGATTACTGGACCAGAATAAATAGCCAAGAAGAGGAGTCGATAACATGATTTCAAATTACCTGCAAATGCTGTCTATCAATAAAGAGGAACACTGACTGGTTTGGATTGTTTATAACAATTCCAGTCTTGTCCTTCCGGCTCAGTGCGTGCATAAGATGTTTTTCATAATCACCATGATTAAATTCAAACTTGGCCTGAAATGTAATGGCAATGTTATTGATCACTACAATATTACAATCAGAACATTTTACACATATTTCTACATATCTTCCCACACTAAATTCAAAGAATGAGAAACGGTTACTGTGAATTCCTGACATAACACTTCAGTAAACAATCCTGCCTCAAAGTGGCTACTTTGGTGTACATTCTAGAATTCACATTTATAGTCAAGCTAAAAACAGCACAAGATTTATGTTGGCACATTTTGGACTACGAAAAGTTTTAAATTCCCTTTTAATTCTTGACAATTTACATTTTAGTAAACAACCATGACAGTTATTCCTGAAAATAGAATATAAGTCTCTTGCTGGGTGGTGTACCTAAAAACGTAATAAAAAAAAAAAAAACACCCACACAAAACTTAATACCCCTTAAATAAAAACTATAACTATATAATATATATATATATATATATACACACACACACACACACACACACACACTTTTAATTAAGTCAGAAGAGAAAGTTGCCTATTTAAAGGGAAATTCATTGTAATAAAATGAATATTGTATTACAGAAGTATGCATTTAGTACAACTTGAAAAAAATATTTTCTATTTGAGTCTCACAAGTTACCTTTCATTATCTGCAGAAAAATGCATAACCATTAGGTTAATATTTAACTTTTAGGTTTTGCAAAAAAGTTATCCTGCAATCATCTTTAGTCTTGTTGGTCTTTTTTTGCTTTCAATCTTCTTCACATCATGTGGGAGCAGAGTTTTGCTACAGCTCACACATTAGATTAAAACAAGACATATAACTGGTTTACCTGGTCCTTCCACTTATTTGGCATAGGTGATTTAAAAATAGACCTTAAGCCATTGTGTGTAATATGTAGTTCTGATGAAACCGAATGTGCGCGCTTACCAAATTTATACCAAGTATGAAAGGCATTCAGCTCTCTGCATAATTTGATTTAGGCAAATTGAAATCTACATTGCATTAAATAAAAAATATAATTTCTTTATTTTTTAAATGCAATGTCGATTCCAATTTGACTTTTTGCAAAACCTAAAAGTTTATTAGTTATGCATTTTTCTACCATTTAAGCACAAACTATTTTTCCTGCAGATAATGAAAGAACTTGTAAGGCTGAGAAACAGCAAATATTTTTACAAGTTTCTTTTGTTGCTTTAAAAAAAAACCCCAAAAAAACCCTATACAGATCACAAATCTACAAGATTTTTTTTTATGTACCCCACTCTCTACTAGAAGATAAACAGGCTAATGGGGGAGAAATAGGGAAAACAAAACACTCCACCTTAAGGTAAAGCTAGCATTCTAAAAAACTAGACATACCAGAACAGGCCTAAAGGGCTCATCAGATCCCTTCCACCTAGAGAATAGAAGACAGACAATCTTCTCAATGTCATTCCTAGGCCACAGAATAAAGTCCATCTCCTGAGTGCATCCAATTACATCCTAAAAACAAGAAAAGGTTAGTTATATTTTGAGCAAAAACAGCCATGTTTACTTTCTGTATGTGCTTAGACTTATACAGAAGCAGTACTCAACTTCTGATATATCTTTAACCCCTTAAGGACACATGACATGTCTGACACGTCATGATTCCCTTTTATTCCAGAAGTTTGGTCCTTAAGGGGTTAAACAAATAGTGTTTGTTTCTATATAATATGTTTTTGACTTACATGCAATTGTTTCCATTTTACGTAAAGCCTTTCCTTTTTATTTGCAACAATGTATGACTTTATTATACATTGTTTCAGATACCTTAACCCCTTAAGGACCAAACTTCTGGAATAAAAGGGAATCATGACATGTCACATGTCATGTGTCCTTAAGGGGTTAAAGGAGCACTATAGGGTCAGGAACACAAACATGTATTCCTGACCCTATAGGGTTAAAACCACCACCTAGCCCCCCCTCATGCCTCCCTAAATATAGTAAAATCTTACTTTCATTCAAGCCTGAAGCTGCTGGCTTTGCTGTTTCCTTTAGACCGGCACAGTACCTGCTGGCATCAGCAGAAATGGTAGCCTGATCCAATCACAATGCTTCACCATAGGACTGGCTGAGACTGACAGAGGCAGATCAGTGGCAGCACCAGCACAATTCAAACACAGCCCTGGCCAATCAGCATCTCCTCATAGAGTTGAATTGAATCAATGCATTTCTATGAGGAAAGTTCAGTGTCTGCGTGCAGAGGGTGGAGACACTGAATGTTTGGATGCATTTTAGGCAGCCATGACCCAGGAAGGATTTCTAACAGCAATCTAAGGAGTGGCCAGTGAAGTTACCACTAGGCTGTAATGTAAACACTGCATTTTCAGCAAAAAGCCTGAAGGTAATGATTCTACTCACCAGAACAAATTCAATAAGCTGTAGTTGTTCTGGTGACTATGGTGTCCCTTTAAAAGGACAATCCACTGCGAAAAAAAAAGCCACACTCTCTCCACAATGGGAGGTATATCTAAAACAGTCAAAAGTACCGTCTACAGCCTTTGCAAGCACTCACTTATCACCTAGCCCAGACTGTAGCTGCCCAATAACAGACATTCCAATGCAGCTCAATGAGAAGTCTTTACAAAGCAGGTGCTCTGGGCAATTGCCTGCCTTTTGAGTTTAGCTCCAATGAGCTAGCCAAATCAGGAAGTAATAAAACTGATTGTCTGACAGTGCTGCAAGGTTAATTTATAAAAAAAAAAAAAAAAATACGATATCTATTGACATCTGCACTTTGAAACATATATACACACCCCATACACTAAAACATGTATGCAAAAAAATAAAAAAAAGGATACATAATTAGAGGGAGATATATCGAATAGACAGTGAATTTTTTTTTTAAATCTGTACAGTGGAATGACCCTTTAACCCTCGGATTATAATGTATCTCAAATTGTTTTAAATACAGTATTTTCTTTACCAGCAGGGATAGCGTGAACGGCAAAATCGCAGGATATGTAAACGTATAAACAGTAGGTAATGCGGGGAACACCCGGTCAAGAGGATTAAAGACTTCGAATTGAGCTAGCCAGGCAGTCTGGACATGGGGGCAAAGGCAGGTGTGTTCTAGCAAAGCACAAAATCACTTCTGTTCACTCACTGGAGCCAGTGGAATAACACCTTCCTGGCTGTCAATTAGATGTGTCTGCAATGATTTACAAGAGTACCAATTTCAAATAGCACTACAATTAAATGAGCAAGATAAAGTGC
The DNA here is from genome assembly GCF_036172605.1 of Pelobates fuscus. NCBI lineage: Eukaryota > Metazoa > Chordata > Amphibia > Anura > Pelobatidae > Pelobates > Pelobates fuscus. The sequence goes on along the minus strand of NC_086320.1, from coordinate 148,982,742 downwards.
TTTGAGTGTTCCTTAAAGGGAAGTAACTAGAGTGCCCTGCAGTAGTTATGGAGCCTGTAGTTTTCCCTTAACCCCTTAAGGACACATGCCATGTGTGACATGTCATAATTCCCTTTTATTCCAGAAGTTTGGTCCTTAAGGGGTTAAACACACCTCCACATACACACATTGTAGAGAGTTTTTGGGTGAGGGGGATTATATACACCATGTAATTTTTTTTGTAATGCATCTTGTATAGCAGTGCAACAGTAATTTGACAGTTCATCCTAAATGCTGCTGCAAGCACGATTTTTTAATTGGTCTTACCCTGCGCATGGACTGGTAGCGCGGTGCATGAAGCTGTACTATGTCCTTCTGCAGTAGCTCAAGGGAACTTTCCAATGAATAGCTGGAATCCCGCACACCTTTCAGAATGTTTTCTTCATAATTATTGGTCATAACCGGTATCACGTCAGCTACTTCAAACAGAGCTGACTTTTTCTTCTAGAGAAAAAGTAAATTTAGCATAGGTAAACCAGTTAGGTATAACTTCTACTAAAAGTTGGTAAGTATATATACACACATATCTGAGAATTTAAATGCATTTATGCCAAAACATAAAACAGTTACTGCGGAAATATGGAATTGCAAAATAAAAACCCCTTAGTCATTGTACATACACAAAACTAATGTTACAGAGCAAAATATAAATCCCCAAAATAATCAATATCCCCTGCCAGAAATATTTTTTTCCTAATGTGAGCTTGTTAGATGACTGATTTCTTTCCTTTCTATACAGGAAGATTAACACAGCCAACACTCCTTCCCCCATATTTTGGGGTCCTGTCCCGCAAACCCAATTTAGTTTCATTAGATGCACTCTAGCTGTGAACAAGCACTAGGACCATGCCGAGAGCTTCAACAGAGCTCTATGACCATGCAGGTTGGGGACTGGCCAGACTTTCCCCTTCAGTACCTCAATGGGCAGAATAGACAGTGACATCACTGGCAACACCAGTCATGCGTCTCCACCCGATTTGCATCCTCCCAATTTTAGAAAGTATAATTAACAAAGAAAATGATTTAGGGGAAAAAAAAAAAAAAAAGTCTGCTTTGCAGAGCATGACCTAGCAAGACAAGATAGACCACTCAAGAAAGGTGTAATGGTGAAGTTTGAGAGGTAAAGAGCCTCTTATATCTTAATAAATTTCAGCAATTAAACCTTAAAGGAATACTATTGTACAAATCTGTATTCCCAACGCTAGTGTCCCTGTCACTACTCTTTTTCAGGTGCCCCATGCATTAAAAAAGATTCGCTCACTTTTTCCAACATCAGGGCTCCCTCAGTGCTTACACCTCTCTTCTGCAACACCACGGAGGAGGTAAGGTCCAAACCAATTCTCTGCAATGCTTTCATATGAGGATTCTACGCACGCAGAGCATTAGGACATCCAGTGTCAGACAACCAAAGTCACATAGCAAGCAGGAAGTGCCCCTAATGACCGTCTGACAGCCACTAGAGGTAGTATTAACCCTACAATGTGATCATTGCAGTTTATCAGAAACTGCAATAATTAACACTGCAGAGTTAAGGCGACAGGGACATTGCACCCAGACCACTTCAATAAATTTAGTTGGTCTGGGTGCATATAGAGCCCCCACCCTCCGCTATTGAAATATTTGCAAAAAAAGTTACCTTGATTGTAGTGGTGGTCAAAGCCACAGTGAGGTCTAAAGGCTTCTCAGAGATTCCTTCCTCCATGACCACTTCAAAAAGCAGAAGTGGTCATTGGAGTAACCTAGACTGTGGGTGCCTGTGGATCATAAACGTCAAATATATTGAGGCACAGTAGCAAGGGACAGCACCAGAACCAAGTATGTTTAAGGTACCCATTTCAGGTCTTGCTTTTCAAGAAAAACTGACATCTGAGTTCTGACCTGATGTCCAATGGGCACCACTCCCAGCAACCGAGAGTGAGAAGATACTACTAGCAGCTTCTGTTAGCTCTTCAGAATTAAGTCATGCAGTACCAGCTCACTGGCTGAGAACAGACTGCTTAATGAAAAAAGAGAAAAAAAAAAACTTTCAGCTACAAAGAAACATGGAGACACTCCTGGCACCATAATCACTACAGTACGTGAGGTTTTCCTTCAAACACAAGTGGTCTACATAACAAAAACTCTCAAACCTGATTCTTGACATTGAAGAGCAAAGTTCAAAACTGATTAACCAATGCAATAAGGTGGTTTATGGCACTGTTACAGATTCTGTAAATGATTTTTTTGTATCCATTTAAAAAACATTGTTATGGTTAATCATTGTGAAACTGATCTCCAAACATTTAGCATGACATACAGCAATCTGCAAAAATTCCTCTAATCCTTAACATTGAAAGCGTTTGTTAAAAACTTAAAGTTTTGCTTAGAAGAAGAAGTTTACAGAAGAGTTAAAACCAGTTTGCCAAGAATACTTTGGGGGTGGGTGGGATAAATATGTGTGTGTAAACAGGTGTCACAATAAGCAAATTCAGGAAGTAACTTCACATTTTACTTTTTAGATAATGCAGTAATCTGCACAGTCAATACATTAGGAGTATAGCAAAACAAAAATGGTTTTGCTGCTGAATCAAGATTTTGGATATTCATACATTACCTTGTCTTTGAAAACAAAGGCGATATACATCTTGAAGTCAAACTGGTCAGCTAGAGATTCTCTCTTTTTTCGTAACTGAGAACGCAGTCTGTTCAGAGCCTGTTTCTTGCGAGAGTTTGGGTCCCCCATTTTGCAACACAGCTGGTGCGAAGGCCTAAGTAGCCTGTCACTAATTCTGGGTATTTTGGCGTTGCTTTAGACACCAGTTTAACAAATACAAGCCATCTGACCCCCTTTAAGTGAATTAACAGGTCAATGAAACCCAAAGCGCTAGTTAGGCAATGTGTGACAAGCCAGTGTTATTACCAGGATTAACAAACACAAAGGGCTGCACAACCATAGCTCTGTCTGATGAAAAGTAAAGAGGCATTTTTAGTTTGAAAAAAAATAAACTACAAGAAGAAATTGAAACACATCTGTTAAAATGCCAGGGGCACAATGATGGAAAAAATAAAGCCGTTCCCTGTTATTAGCCTGTACCATAAAATCAAAAGCCATCCTCTGATGGCATTTTATTTAAACCTCCCTGTTCATAGAAAGAAAAAAAGAAAACCAGAAGATAAGCCAGACCCAAGGCTGCATTATATATTATATTTAAAGGATGCCAAATTTACTCTAGGCAAGACTTTCCCTCTTTTCTACAGGTTTTTTTTTTAGTGTGCAAAAAAAATAATTATTTATATTATTTTCCTGTGTAATACGTGGGAGAGGGTTGTTCACAGCACAAGTAAAGTTGCCTCGCCATACCAGGGATGAGGACAGAGAGGCCCATGTGAGAGTGCCAGTGGCAGCCCCTGGGGAGGGACGCCATGTTGCCCTAGGCAAGAAGCAAGGGGGGGGATCAGTGAGTGCTCTCTAGGCCTCAGTCAGTCAGTCAGCCTACTGTTAGACCTCCCTAATCTGAGGGCATGGTCAGCGGTGAGGGGTCATGGCCATGTCGCGATAGTGGGCGACAGACTAATAAATGGTGGCTGTAGGAGGCTCAGGGGGCGCCTGCTGGGTGTCCTGGCGTCTGGAAGGCCTCGGCCAGGTGGGCTATGAGGGAGAGGGTTCACGGTTGGCTAGGCGGGGTGTCTCTGGTGTCCTATCCGCGCCGGCCGCCTGTCATGTTTGGGCGCCGGGTGTCTGAGCGGGCTGTCGGTGTGCGAGGCAGCGATCTCTGCTGGGGGAGGAGGCTGGCGGTGCTGAGGGTGAGAGCTCCGGGGGGATCCATGTCAAGAAATGAGCAGGGCCCCCAACGGACCCCGCTGCATGAGAGCGGCACTGATCAGAGGGCTGCGCACCCTGCTACACCCCGACCCACCCATACTCCGAACCGGGGCCGCGCTGGGACAGGGAACGAGGTGCGGCTCGGGGACTCAGCGTCGGTCTATCGGGTCACTCCGCGAGGAGGAGGGCGCTCGCACAGCCCGGCAGGCGGCGAGAGGGGAAACGTCCGCGCGGCCCAGCTACAACAGACAAACAACGGGCAGACACACAGGAATAAGATGGCCGTCACTGCGTCACCGCCTGACTTCTCCCGCCCGGGATTCCACGGCTTGTTCCATGTCTGGGAGAGAGGGGGGAGGGGGGAAGGGGGAGGCTGGTTTTAGTCAGGGATGATTCGCACGTCTTTCACACCAACGCTAAGGTAGATGGGCTGAGTGTTTATCAATGTGAATAGCTCTTTGGGAAACCAAAAACATCGAGGGGAGCAGAAAGAAAGACACTACATGCATCTTATCAGTCTCCGCGCACCCCTCCTTTGCTAATGGTTTCGACCAATCAGTCAGCCTCTAGTTCTTGGCTTCGGACGCATGGTGACGCCACGCGCATTGTTCGGAAAGTACATAGAGTTCTACGTTCTAAAGAGAACTCTGTCGCCTGGCAGTTATGCACAAACGTCACTGAAATGTGAGCGTCAGCAGTTTGCCCACAAACCAGATCATGCAGAGAGCTTCACATGGGCTTCACAAAAATGGAGGCACTAAGAGCGACTAGTTTATTTCCTAGATTTAGCGCTCCCATAGTTAAAGCAACTTGCGCATTTTTTTTCTTTTGTACTAGAAAACTTTATTGAAATCATAGTGTAGAAAGAGCTAGATTTCTTGGCGACATAAATAATATAAAGCTTTGGGAATATGAGATTACAGCCTTTGTTACACGAATATGGTCAGATTTTCTTATGGGGAACCTAAGTTTGAAAGTTACTTTTAAAATAATACATGTAATGAAAATGGTTATTCATTGAAGTGTTAATTAAAAGGACACTCCAGGCACCCAGACCACTTCTGCCCATCGGAGTGGTCAGGGTGCCAACTCCCATCACCCTTAACCCTGCAAGTGTCGTTTTTATAAACTGCAATAATTACCTTGCAGGGTTAAGCCCTCTTCTAGTGGCTGCCTAGCAGACAGCCACTAGAGGGACTTCCAGGTTCTTAGAACACGAGAAGTGTTTTAAACGACGCTGGATGTCAAGAAGTGTTTTAAACGTCGCCGGAACCCCATAGGAAAGCATTGAATAAAGCTTTCCTATGGGGAGGTCTAATGCATGCGCATTATGTCTCCCCCGTCGGCGGGGGAGGAGCGTAGGCGGAGCCTGACACAGCACCGAGGGACATTGGCCCTTGATTCAGGTAAGTCACTGAAGGGATATTTAACCCCTTCAGCAACGCGGGATGGGGGGGCTTGTTTTTCTGGCACTGCAGAGTCCCTTTAAGGATGCAAACAAGAATATTCACAAATTTTGCTTTAGTAATTAAAGGGGTTATGGTGGTAGGAGTCAGGATGTGCCATGCTCGAACTTGAAAGGGGACACACCTCCAAGACGACTACTGCCTTGCTAAAGAAGGTAAAGGTGATGGACTTTCCAAGCATGTCTTCAGATCTAAACCCTATTGAGCATCTGTGGGGCATCCTCAAATGGAAGGTGGGGGAGCGCAAAGTCTCTAACATCCACCAGCTCTCTGATGTCATCATGGAGGAGTGGAAGAGGACTCCAGTGGCAACCTGTGAAGCTCTGGTGAACTCCATGCCCATGAGGGTTAAGGCAGTGCTGGAAAATAATGGTGGCCACACGAACAATTGACACTTTGGGCCCAATTTGGATATTTCCACTAGGGGTGTACTCACTTTTGTTGCCAATGGTTTAGACATTAATGGCTGTGTTGAGTTATTTTGAGGGGACAGCAAACTTACACTGTTATACAGGCTGTACGCTTACTACTTTACATTGTAGCAGAGTCTAATTTCTTCAATGTTGAAACATGAAAATATATAATTAAATATTTACAAAAATATGAGGGGTGTATTCACATTTGTGAGATACTGTATAACTGTTATCTGGCACTTAGCACTTGTCTTGAGAAAAGTCCAGGAGGACTCAAACGTTGATGTTTATTTGTGCTAAATAAAATAATTTCTACTGTACTACAGTCTCCAGAGTGCACTCATCTTCTTTCATATATATATAAATAAATAAATAAATAAAACACTAATGTTTTTCCTTTAAAATGAAGGACAATTTGAAAAAGCTTATGAATGACACTTTCAAAAAAGAGAAGAAATAAAGGTACAACTTTTAATTTCCATTTGCACAATTTACGGTAGGTATTATTTTCCTTTCTCCTGGATGTCCTAGCTGATTCAAGTTAGCATTTCTCATTAAAGGCTCAGAACCGTTACAACCTCTGTGCAGTAATTTTTGAATGCTACTAACAATGGGCAGCTCCATTTAACTACACATCCTCTAACAATCCTATTTTGTGCTCAAGTACCTCTGTCCCCATTTTTTTATTTTATTTTTTTTTTAAACTTTTTATTTTTTTTGCAATGCAATGAAAAATAACAGCATGCGTGTGGTACCCCGACGGCATTCCTCACGCTAAGTATCAACATTTTTAACATCAGGGTGTTCGAGGATATGTGCAATTTTTTTACTTTAGGTGTACAGATGTTGTTCACATATAAAACATACAATTTACTTGTCACACACGCTGTGTGTGACTAGGAGAGTCTCAAGAGGTTCTGACAGTCGTCACGAGATTGACAAGATTAACTTAATGAGTAGCATAATGAGTAACTGCCTGGCTAAGGTTACTACCAGCTTGGTGACATATGTTTATACTTTGCTAGGCCTGTGTGTCTGACTACAAATAACAGATGAGAGTTTATGCACTAAACAAGAAATAACGAGAGGTAGGCTGTAACATACAATACGGCAGCCAGTCAGCTCTGTGTAGGTTAATTATGTGTTTTTATGTCCTTGTGGGGTCGGTTCCAGCCGGTCTGTCGGTGGTGCAGCAGGGAGCTGGTTCCACGTGTCCCGGTGGTGCAGCCTGTGGGAGATTTTTGTGGGTGTTTGCCTGCGTATGGAGCTCGTTTGCGGTGCCATCCCTGGAGTATGCAAGCAGGTTAGGTGAAGTCGCGGGTGGTCTTGATGCTTTCCACTTTGTGTTCGCCCTGCTTTTCCCCCTCCCTGGGCGTATGTGCACCGCTTGTGCTGTGCACGTCTGTGGGGAGCTTTTCACGCCCTCAGGGAGTGTTGGGGTCTCGGGCTGGCCCTGTCTGTCCGCCTTCGGGGGGTATCGTGGGCCCTTCGGCAGGGCACGCATGGTAGTGGCGGGCCCCTCTACATGTGTGTCACTTGGTGCTCGTTTTAACCTAGGGGGCTCCCCTTGGTGATGTCTGTCCCCAGGGGGTGTGCTTCCCCACTGTACCTGCTTATGATGTTCGCTTTGCTTTCGAGCTTTTGACAGAAGCTCTGGAAAAGGTTGTCCAGGCGCTTTTCTAACGTTTCGTGCCGCTCTTCAGTCTCCCTCTCGCGGTCAGCTGCCACCATCTTGCTTTTATGGCTTGTCTGTGTGTGCAGCGTGCTGTCCAGTGGGGAGAGTCAGGTGAGTCAGACTGCTTGATGGTGACCGGGATAACCCCCGCCGGTCGGGGGGAAGTGTCTTGCCACGGCTCCTGTTACCGCTGATGCCCGAGGGAGCGGCCGTCTCCCCGTAGCTCGGTCCCAAGTAGGCCGCAATCCTCGTTTCGTCGGTATGGCTGTGCAGGGGCTCGTGAGGGGCACTGTTCGAAAAGATAGCCCCTCCTGAGTAGAGGTACTATGGTCTCTTAACTGTGAGCGGTTTCTGTCTGGCATTGTACCACGTTTTTCCTCCCCAGACGTGGGAGCTCTGGCTAGGCACTTCTGGGCTGCTTGCCTGCTTGGCTCCGCCCCTCTGTCCCACTTTTCTATCCTAATGCCCTTCTTTCCTAGGAGCTCTATATAGTTGGTGTGTCTGAGTGTATAACAGAGCTCCATATAAAAAAAACTCACAGTAATGTGTCTTTAAACTATAATAAATGTAGTTTTTACACATATTTATTTTTAAAATGTTTTACCAGGAAGGATACATTGAGATTTCTCTCGTATTCAAGTATGTCCTGGGCCCACAAAAAAAACTGCATCGGTACAATAGGATACAATATAATATTAAAAATACACAATAATATTATCACACAACACATATATTAATTTAATACAGAACAGGTAAGAAATGTAATTGACCATGATTACAGGTGCATTCTGTTTTGAGGTATAGAGAGATCTTGTAAAGGATTTTAGGCTGGAGGTAGATTTTAAAGTTTCCGGGAAGTTATTCCATAATTGCGGTGCTCTGTAAGAAAATTAGGAATCGAGCCATTTTCCTTTTGTAATATAGTATGCTAAATAAAGTGCTGGGACTGGATCTGAGGTTGTAGGAGGTGGGATACACTACATCGCCATTGGCATTAGCATTTGTTCACTACCTGTTTCCTTACTATGGGGCTTCGGCAGTATTTGTTTTTGTACAGGACACCTAGTTTTGTATAAAGTTTCAATGAGAGTTTTTCAATGTGAAGGCCTAAAGATAGATTGGGATTTAGCAACATACCTAGATATTTGAAAGAACGGACTGTGGTCAGTGTGCTATTTGAATTTGTTATGATGCATAGATGGGAATTGTGTAATTTGTGTAATTTAGGTACTGTGCCAAAAATCATTGTGATAGTTTTGTCAGTGTTTAGGAAGAGTTTTTTATCCGCCATACTCTTTTCTACCTCTATGAACTGGTCAGCACAGCCTCAAGCTGTGGTAGATTTGGTTTGCTAGTGTAGATTACGGTACATTCCTTCCAAATTTCCAAATAGCTTTGTACGCCAACTCAAATAATGTTTATAACATATATTACTCAGTGCTTAGTAACACTTGTGTACATAGATCAATATCCCGTGAGTCAGTATATCTTATCAAGATAATGGATGGGGCTTTCCGTTTAGGCAAAAGGCAGCTGTACAGAGACCATTTTGCTTTTCGAAAATGTATTTATGTAGTTCTTTTTAATAACCACTGTGAGGCAGATTCTTCCTTTTTTATTGACATCACCTTCTGTCATTTCTTAGGCTGAGCACGACATTACAATTCAGAGTGTATTTTGCATATCAGAAGAAAATTATGCTTTAAGCAGCTAAACAACATTTACTAGTGAATGCCAAATTACAAATAAATACGAAATATTCTTCTTGAGATTGAGCTACATTGTAGTTCAGAAGATCCGCAAAATTTTAAACATCAGATTTCCTGGATCATTTCCACTAGTCTTCATGCTGCCAATTGATGTCAGTTAACCTACTGGACAATGACAACTTATGATTCACTGTCTTGGTATTATCCTAAAAAGTGCTGCCCTAACATTTTAGGTAGTTGAACTCTTGTAGCCCATTTTAGTAAATCATAATTTTACCACATGACAGGAGGCTTCATGTTTTGCATAACTTTATTTTACTGTAAAACTCCAGCAGCAAAGGTAAATCATAAAGTTTAAACCAATCAGGACAAAACACATATCGCATATAACAGTATATAAGCAGTGTGATCCAGACTACTTCTCTTTCTTTGCTGCTCATGCTGCAACAAGTCAGAGTATATGCTCTTTCTGAGTGTTTTATACTGTCTTGTTTTCTTGTGATATATTTTATTTGTACTTTTCCTGGCTTTACTACCCCCTTACTGATATTTACTGCTCGTTTTCATTCTTGGCCGAGCTTGGGGGGTAGTTGGGGTACTTTTATTCCCGCGGGGTCCTCGTGCACGGCAGACATTTTGGATCTCGCTTATCGTGAGATTTACGGCGGCCATTTTGTTGTATTGCAGAACTCGGTTGGCTCGCGATCGGCACCCTGCTGGCTCAGCACACTGTGTCACCGGACTTACAAGGGCTCCCTGCCTCTCGGAAATCACTTCCTGCTCGCAGGATTTCACCTACTCACAAGGTGCTTCTACATTATACTTACCCTGTATGGATATTGTGGATATCTGTGATACTGTTCATTGTGATTACTGTAAGCATTGCTTATATTCTTAACGTGCCTTGACTGATATAACAGCTGCACACAGGGGTGTACCCCTACAGTACCATTGGGGCGAGTCCCTTGTTCCAGTATAATACATGAGGAAGGAGCCACATCTGGGTACACCCCACTATAGGTACCATTAATCCTCTCCAAGGGATCGCCCACACAGTGTTATATATAGACTGTGATCCGATTACACTTGGTACCTACCCAATCATACTGGGCGCATCGGGTTATCGGGTTGCTTCTGAAGGTTTTCAGTGCCTCCCCTTGATTCAGAGTGTCAGCCCCTGACATACAAGCCACTCCTAACAACTGTCAGTGACGGGTGAACCCACACTCCCCTATATGACACCTATCTATTTGTGTCTTAGTGGTTGGTGACATTGGTAATTACACCGGGTGAACCCCGATTGTACTGACTCTAGGGGACTCTTCATCAGGCCAGATAATGTAAGACTGGCTACTACCTCTAGTCCTCTCTCCCACAGGACACCAACACTCCAACATTACCGACTCACCAACCCAACCACAGGACTTCTGGTCCATGATAAATACTGCAGTTGTAGGGTTAATGGAGAAGACACTCTCCAAAATCCTCACCCAACCTCCTTCAGAGGTATCTACCCAAGCAGTAGGCATGATGCGGCGCGTGGGGGCCCTAAATACTAATAAGGGGGGTCCTAAGGTCCTCCCCCCTGACCCCCACCCCTGAGCGGTGGGGCCCTAAATACTAATAAGGGGGGAACCTAATGTCCTCCCCCCTGGCACCCACCCCTGAGCGGCGGGTGGGGGCCCTGAAAAAAATGTTACCCCCCCCCAGGTGACTAGGGGTCCCCAAACCCCTAGTCACCCCCTCCCCCACCACAAATAATTAACCCCCTACCTAACCCCTTCACCCTAAAAATAATGAGTTGGGGAGCTTTAACTAAGTACCTGTAAAAAAAAATAAAACTTACCATTCAATGTTTTCTTTCTTCTGAAATTTTTTTTTTTTTAGCCCCAAAAAAGGGCAAATAAAAAATCCATAATAACCGACGCAATAAATGTGTTTTTTAAAAATCCATCTTCACTCGGCGAGCCCTCCGCGCAGACTGAATTAGGCTCAGAGCACTCTGATTGGTGGGTTTAAGTCATCCAAACAGAGTGCTCTGACAGGTAAATGAAGAGACTGACAGGTAAGTCTCTACATTTACCTGTCACAGCACTCTGATTGGTTGGTTTGAAATCCACCAATCAGAGTGCTGTCAGTTTACACAGTGTGGGAAAGTTCTTTGGAATTTTCCCACGCTGTGTAATTTGACTCATAACACTCTGATTGGTTACTTAATCCATCAATCAGAGTGCTCTGTGTCATTTTACACAGCGTGGGAAAATTCCAAAGAACTTTCCCACGCTGTGTAAAATGACACAGAGCACTCTGATTGGTGGATTTCAAGCCAACCAATCAGAGTGCTGTGACAGGTAAATGTAGAGACTTACCTGTCAGTCTCTTCATTTACCTGTCAGAGCACTCTAATTGGATGGCTTAAACCCACCAATCAGAGTGTTCTGAGCCTAATTGCAGGGTGGGGCAAGGCTTTATAAGCCTTCCTCCACCCTGCAGAGCCCTCGCCGGGTGAAGATGGATTTTTTTTTGCGCGCGTTTTTTTTTTTTTTTTATGTGGTGGTTATTATGGATTTTTATTTGGCCTTTTTTGGGGCTGAAAAAAGAAGATTTTAGAAGAAAGAAAACATTGAATGGTAAGTTTTTTGTTTTTTTTTACAGGTACTTAGTTAATGGCCCCCCCCCCCTCATTATTTTTAGGGTGAGGGTGTAGGTAGGGGGCTAATTTTTTTTGGGGGGGGGGGCAGTGGGTGACTAGGGGTTTGGGGACCTCGGGGAGGGGGTAACATTTTTATTTAGGGCCCCCACCCACTACTCAGGGGTGGGGGCTACGGGGGAGGACATTAGGTCCCCCCCTTATTAGTATTTAGGGCCCCCACCCACCGCTCAGGGGGGAGGACCTTAGGTCCCCCCCTTATTAGTATTTAGGGCCCCCACCCACCGCTCAGGGTTGGGGGACAGGGGGGAGGACACTAGGTCCCACCCCTTATTCCAATTTAGGGCCCCCACCCGTCGCTCAGGGGTGGGGGTCAGGGGGGAGGACATTAGGTCCCCCCCCTTATTAGTATTTAGGGCCCCCATCCACCTCTCACAGGTGGGGGCCATGGGGGAGGACATTAGGTCCCCCCCTTATTCGAATTTAGGGCCCCCACCCACCGCTCAGGGGTGGGGGCCAAGGGGGAGGACATTAGGTCCCCCCCTTTATTAGTATTTAGGGCACCCACCCGCTGCTCAGGGGTGGGGGCCAGGGGGGAGGACGTTAGGCCCCCCCTTATTTTACTGTAGGGCCCCCACCCACTGCTCAGGGGTGGGGGCCAGGGGGAGGACATTAGATCCCCCCTTATTATAATTTTGGACCCCCACACACCACTCAGAGGTGGGGGCCAGGGGGGAGGACATTAGGAATCCTCCCCTTATTCTGATTTAGGGCCCCCACCCGCCGCTCAGGGGTGGGGGTTGTGGGGGCAACAGGTCCCTTCTTTAGTTTAAAAGCCCTCACTCGCGCGTTGCGGGTGGGGGCTCTGGAGGGTGGACCACAGGCTGCTCACTGTTAAATAGACATGCCCCTACTCGCGGTATAGCAAGTAGGGGCATAATTTACTAATACTAAGTAATATTTACTTAGTATTAGTAAATTTGTCTGAAAGACCAATTTAGGTCTTTCAGCCTTTTAGTAGATAGCTCCCTAATATCGTGGGAATTAGGGAGTTATCTACTTATTCATTCCTGTCATTACATTGACTGGCTAAGTAACTTCCATTTTATATGACTGTATGTTACTTGATTGTTGTAAGTGTTGCAAATGCTTACAGCTGAATCCTGGCTATGTTTGTATACTTTTTATTTAAAATTGTATACAGTGTAACATTCTTCTTCTTTCACTAGGTAAGTATATTAGTACTTAGGCAATACGGAACTTCAGCACTTTGACACTTTGACACTTTGACACTTTGACACTTTGACACTTTGACACTTTGACTCTTTGACACTTTGACACTTTGACACTTTGACACTTTGACACTTTGACACTTTGGTAATTTCGGAACTTCGGAACCTCGGCAATTCGGCACTTTGGCAATTCGGCACTTCGGCAATTCGGACTTTCGGAAGTACCCAAATGTCTGAATTGCCCGATTTTCGTCCAAATTCATATTCGGACCAAAACGAATTGCACATGTCTACTGATACGTGGACTTTATTTATTATACCACTTTTAAAACATTTTTTGTTTTATACCTTTTTGTACCAATAAAGTTTTTCCTGATCTTGGAAACTACGTCCAGTGAACTTATTGGGTCAAGAAGAATATTTCTACAGCATCACAAAGGGAGTGGGATCCCTTCTAACTTCCCCACCTGCACACCCACAGATAATGCCCTCAATATACCCCCACCAATTCCAGTCCACCTCCCTGAACAAAACCAAGGGGGTTTCAATATTAATTAGTCATCGCGTATTGATTTGATCATGCAGGAAACAGACGACAATGGAAGATATATTGTGTTGGTATGGAATTTCAACAATGTCACATATACGATAATCAATATCTATGCACCAAACACAGATCAGCGAAAGTTTATCCAAAATCAAACCATTTTAAGGAAAACCACCTCGCTTCAGCAAGGCATCCTACTCCTCTGTGGAGATTTGAATCATATTTTAGACCCCCTTCTTGACACCACACTCCCACGTAACAGTCCAAGGCTTTGGCCACTAAGAAGACAAAGTACCACCCTCTTAATAGTTTTAGCTATACGACATTTGGGACACCACACACACGGAGGAACGTGACTACACTCACTACTCACACGACCACAACACATATTCAAGGATTGACAGAATACTCATGAAAGGCAGTGACCTCCACCAAGTCTTAAATTGCACAATAGAGCCAATGTTGTAGTCAGACCACACTCCTCTCACTGCCACTTTAAAAGACTGCTATTACTTTAAGCACCACAGCCCATGGAAACTTAATGAATCCCTCTTACACGATTCTGCGTTCACAAACTCCCGAGCCACAGAACTAAGAGAATACTTCAGCACAAATGCAGCGCCAGATAAGCCTGCAAGAACTATATGGGTAGCGCACAAAGCCGTAGCTAGAGGCATACTCATCAAACAGGCAGCTCACCTTCATAGGACGTCAACAGCCCAACTGCTCCTGTGGCAAAAGCAACTCTACATACAATTTACACACCCAACACCAACTTACACCGACCCCTGACCTACAATCACAGATTCGACAAATTAAGCATCTGATTCACCAACACGCACTTACTAGGACTGGGTTCTGCCTGCGCAAATTGAAAGCAACACACTATTCCTAGGGAAACTGGGCAGGGAAATTACTAGCCAACAGACTAAAACAGAGACAAGCTAAGCAGCAGATAGCACACATGCTAACGGAAGGACGGAAGTAAACTTGTGTCGTCTAAAGATGACAGCAATGAGTTTTCACAGTATTACTCACACCTCTACAACCTTGATAGGGACACACACACACCAATCTACGCTGGAAGGCACACAAACCTTTCTTACAAAGATACAACTGCCCCATCTAACTCACAAACAACAAACTGACCTGGCAGCCCCGATAACGACCGACGAAGTACTGCGCACCATCAAAACCCTACCCACCGGCAAATCACCAGACCCAGACGGATTCCCCAACTCATGCTACAGGAAATTTCAGGTGACATTAGCCCCACACCTAACAAACTTATTCAATGAAGAAGTCCGCATAAAGCAGATGCCACATGAAATCCTCTTAGCTCACATAGTCACATTGCCAAACCCGGCAAACCACCAACCAGCCCTCAAAATTTTAGCCCTATATCACTTTTAAATTCGGACACAATACTATTTTCCAAAACTTTTGCTCTTCAGTTAGGGGAAATCTTACCTAGCATTATACACGACGACCAAGTGGGATTCACAAAGGGGCGACAAGGCTGCTTCATTAAGCTAAAGTTGTTCAGGTGACTATAGTGTCCCTTTAACTTTCTTTAGTTGCTGCAGCACCTTGTCTTGCGTTAACCAATTACAATTATGACAATTATTCTGCAAGTTTTTAGTAGCAATCATTTGCACATCTATTGCCATGGGTTCACCCTTAATATATACGGAGGAGAAATAGTTATTTAAAATTCCTGCCTTTTCCTTGTCTTCATTAACTAACACCCCCGTTTCAGTTTTTAGTGTACCTACACTTTCATTATTATTATTTTTTTAGACTTTATGTACTTAAAAAATGCTTTGGGGTTGGTTTTGCTCTCTTTAGCTATTATTTTTAAATCTTGAAGTTTAGCAAATCTAATTGCCTTTTTGCATGCATTATTTGCTTCCTTATATCTTTTATAAGATGCATCTGATTTGTCCAATTTAAATGCTTTAAATGCCCTTTTCTTATTTGTAATCTCTTGTTTTACTTCTCTACTAAGCCACATTGGTTTTAATTTGTTTATTTTATATTTATTACCCAATGGTACATACTGAGAAATGTACCTTTCTAATATTTGTTGGAAGATGTTCCATTTATCCTCAGTGTTACTTTCACTAAAGAGTTTATGCCAGTCAATATATTGTAAAGCTGCCCTTAACTTATTGATATGTGCTTTTGTTTTTTTGAGTTTATTTCAAAGGACACTATATTGTGATCACTATTTCCCAAGTGCTCACCTACTTGAATGTTGGTCAAAAGATCAACGTTGTTTGTTAAAACCAGGCCCAGACAAGCGTCCATTCTAGTTGGTGCTTGTACAATAGGCATGTGCATGGGGAAAATTTTCGGTTCGGCATTCCGAAAGTCGTGATTTTCGCAATTCGGTACTTCGGCAATTCGGCACTTCAACACTTCGGAAATTCAGCAACTTCGGCACTTCAGCACTTCGACACTTCGGAAATTCGGCAACTTCGGAACTTCGACACTTCAGCACTTCGGAACTTTGGAATTTCGGGACTTCTTTTGCAGCCGCTTAGTAGATAACTCCCTAATTCCCACGGTATTAGGGAGTTAGCTACCAAACAGCTGAAAGACCTAAATTGGTGACCTAATAGTGACCTAATGTCCTCCCCCCTGGCCCCCACCCCTGAGCGGTGGGTGGGGGCCCTAAATACTAATAAGGTGGGAACCTAATGTCCTCCCCCCTGGCCCCCACCCCTGAGCGGTGAGTGGGGGCCCTAAATACTAATAAGGGGGGGACCTCATGTCCTCCCCCCTGGCCCCCACCCCTGAGCGGCGGGTGGGGGTCCTAAATACCAGTGGGGGGACCTATTGTCCTTCCCCCCGGTCCCCACCCCTGAGCGGCGGGTGGGGGCCCTAAAAAAATTTCTTTCTTCTAAAATCTTCTTTTTTCAGACCCAAAAAAGGCCAAATAAAAAGCCATAATAACCAATGCAATAAAAAAAAAAAAACGAGCGCAAAAGAAAAATCCTTCTTCACCCATGGAGAGCTCCACGCAGACTTATAAAGCCTTGCCCTGCCCTGCACTGCAATTAGGTTCAGAGCACTCTGATTGGTGGGTTTAAGCCATCCAATCAGAGTGCTCTGACAGGTAAATGAAGAGACTGACAGGTAAGTCTCTACATTTACCTGTCACAGCACTCTGATTGGTTGGTTTGAAATCCACCAATCAGAGTGCTCTGTGTCATTTTACACAGCGTGGGAAAGTTCTTTGGAATTTTCCCACGCTGTGTAAAATGACACAGAGCACTCTGATTGATGGATTAAGTGCTCACTGTTTAATAGACATGCCCCTACTCGCGGTATAGCGAGTAGGGGCATAATTTACTAATACTAAGTAATCTTTACTTAGTATTAGTAAATTTGGCAGAAAGACCAATTTAGGTCTTTCAGCCTTTTATTTATTTATTTTTTTATATAATTTTTATATATTTTCCATACAAAAATAGACATTAATTATACTTGCTTACATAAAACATGGTATTCAAAGTTCAATCGAAACAAAAGTCGTAGTGCGGTATATACATACAAATACAATACATCAACTTACATGCCGAATGGAGAGCAGAGGGAGATCTACTAATTGGCCACAAAGTTTCACACTAGAATCCTATGCCGGTTTTCCACCCTTTAATCACCAAATGTGACCTGGATATTCTGTCACTCAGGGGCAAACCTAATCACCATATTTACTTTATAGCTTTTCTATCCAAAAGGTGCTATAATCTTTGGCTTTCAGATCTTTACCATAAAACTTGTCTAGTTGGGATTCCCTCCCCAGTTGAAACTTAACTTGAGATATGAGTTTATCTAAAGAAAAGGGTAATGAGTTTTTCCAATTCCTAGCTATTATTATTTTTACAGCTATCATAAAATGAATATAGGCAGTATAATCTTTCTGAGATAAGGAGTCAATATTTAAATGTAAAATAGCATTTTCTGGGCATTTAGGAATAGGCTTAGAGATCAATTTTTCAATAATAACAAAAGTTTCCTGCCAGAAATTTCTTACAGTCTCACAGTCCCACCAAATGTGTATGTAAGAGCCCAAGTGTTGCTTACATCTCCAACATAGGGGTGAAGTCGAGCTATACATATAAGCTAAAAAGAAACATTTACCAGTATATACACCTCCCCAATGTGATCACAGCAAAAAAAATTTGTAATATTACCAATATAGGACCAATATGGGACTGGACTGTAATGCAAACAGCGTGGAACTGGACTTGGGTATAAACTACAATAGAAAAACAATAAAAAACAACAACATAGTGTAAACTGTATAATAAAAAATGTGTAGTAGGTAAGTATGTGACTCTCACTCACATTCTCCAGAGCCGTACCAGGCTCTGTAAAACAGGCTCAGGGGTGCCAGTACTGGTAACGATCCAGGTGATCCAGATAGATGCGACTCCAGAATTTGGATGCAAAATATATTTATTGTATAAAATTATTTTAAAAAGGTATAGGCACTAATGGGCACTATGGGGGTGGAACCCAAAACAGACAATAGTGTTGTTACGCTCGTGACTTAAATATGAATATTAATTTAATAATTAATATATAATAATTAAGCAACAAATAACAACATTAATATTTTTTAGAGTTCGGTATTATGGTCGAATATATATAATAGGAAATACACAAAACATTGTAGTATTAAATGTATATTTAATATAATTATAATAACAATTAAACAAATGCTAGCAGAATGTCAATTTACCATAATAATTACACAATACAAAACTACAAAAGGTTGCTACACGTTTTACAAAAGGCTATTACAATTGCTAAATGTTACAATGGATTTATATTACTTACAAGGCCCCAGCCCTTTGGCTGGGGTTGTCAGAGCTGGTACTACATCTTAGGTCCAGTCAGGTACAGGCAAAAAGAGCCAGAGTTTCTCCTACATCTGGTTTTTATTCAGTGTAAGTAGGCTGGCCTGTGATGTCACTGCCAGAAGCACATGTCTTCCTACACACTGCCCCTAGTGGTGCCTCCAAAGCATTACACTAAATATGCTTTATTTATGATGTAAAGTCATTAATTAATCGATACCATTACAAACCACCCTTTGACTTATGTCATAAAACAAGCATTTATAAAACCAGTACATTTTGAATCTTCCCCATTTTAACACTACCTGCCCTACAACAAAACCCACCTTTTGAAGAACGATACCCATTTACCCATTAATTATTACCCATTCACATTTTATTTCTTATATAAATGTTCACCATTGAGCACATGCATTACCAGTTGGGAAACCTTGGCCTAAAGTAGGCACATACCCACCCTTATAATAATGAACAACTCAAACCATGTTTTATTAGATTAACCAATGATATTGTGTTCATGTGAGGATGTGTTTTGGAGCTTAATATAGTATTAGACACCACAAACTCATAACACCTATGAATCATGGCACCGACCGACTCGATTTCTGTAGCCTCTGGCTGGTCTGTGTGCCTGGAATTTTCACAAACATTAGTCCTGGAAACTGGATACTCTATTCTTCGACAGTCTCATAGAACATACGCATAGAGACAGGGATGAATGAAATAATTTGAGCAAACAAGGACGTAGGATTTTTGTATTTACAGTTCATGTGTGCAGGGACTTCTGTGTGTTTGTGGTCAATTGTCACAGTATCCTGCTCTGGCTGTATTATTTTTCCTACTCCCATCACTCGCAGCTTCAGTATTTCTTCTAATAACAGTTCATGTGATCAAGGACTTTTGTGTGTTTGTGGTCACATTGTTTTGTTTTTTCTTTCTTTATACCATTAACCACCATGACGTAACAGTTTCCTGCTCCTGATGCATTTTGTTCCGACTCTCACCACTCTTAGCTGCAATTTTTTTTTTTTTCTCCTTACAGCAACAGTTGAGCACAGTGTCCAGTGCTTCTTCTTAAAATATCCTTGCTTGAAAGTTCTTGAATGAAAACACAGGCAATGACGAACACAAACATAAATGGCAAATAACTGTGCCAATCATCACAAGTACCATTTGATTGTGGTGTCTTAACCATATTTTTCCCTATGGCGTTTGGATAAATACCTACACACCTCTCTTCACATCCAGCACACTCCTGATTCAGAGATAAACACAATATCACTGCTGTATCTACCAATTTAACCCAAACACTCGTTATTACTGCTGCATTTACCAATTTAATCTAAACACTCGTTATCACTGCTGTATTTACCAATTTAATCTAAACACTCGTTATCACTGCTGTATTTAACCAATTTAATCTAAACATTAACCAAAACAATTACATTCCTATTTACCACCCTTCTATTTAAACATGTATAGATAACCCAAAATGCCTACTTTCTCTTATCCCTCTTATCACTCTTCCGTTTTTTTGTTTGTTTGTTTTTTTAACTGCAACCACTCATGCACTTTACACAGACACAAATCAAGCACCTACTGGACAATGGGGTTCCCTCGTTAGAGCCCTCCCACCCCAGTTCGGTTTACACAAAAATACCCCCTGGTCCCTATGGGTCAATTCCCCCCTTTCCCAGGCAAGCATACATACATACAACAATAATACATAAGAGTTTCAATTGCAATACAATCACTAGAAATAAGAGAATAGTATGCACAAAATCATAGCATAGACATGTTAAATAGACAATAAAATAAAACATTCAATAGCTCATCAAAGGTCAACATTTAGACACTGGTCTCCATCTGATATTCTATCTGTGTTCCAATGTCCACCTCTGGTTTCTGCTACATCTGAAAAGGTTAGAAAACAGATCAGGATTACTTTCCTAGTCACTTATAGCGTATACTGCAAATATTTTACTTAGAATATATATATATATATATATATATATATATATATATATATATATATATATATATACACACACAGACATGTAAACACACTCCTTCAGCTTTTCATTTTATAAATATTTTTTTTCAACAAGATTACTTTCTTAATTTTTTACAAGGCTCTTAAAAAAACACTAAACTAATAGCTGCTTTCTGCATCTTCTCTGCAATTCAGGAAACACATTTCTAGCCAACCTAAACATGTTTAATAACTCTCCACCCTTTGGTTAAATTATAGAGGAGTGAACCACAACACCTCTTCCGCCTCTGAAAGGATATAGGTCAATATGTCTCAAAGTTCAACACTTCTGACAGCTATGAGTGACTCCCTATTAATTTCTAGCCTTTCCACGGACATGCTTGCACCTCGCGGCTAAGGGCCTGCACAACTAACCATCCTGTGATGGCAGTGGCTTTCCGCATGGGGGTGACCGCCCCCGCAAAATTATAGAGGAGCAAACATACAGCAGCCTCTTTTCCGGCTCGATTAAAGGTTCTGGGCCAATATGTCTGCAATTTAACCAGTACACTCACGTATCACTTATTGTATATTTCCTGGTCTCTCAGGAATTTCTATTAAATAGCGTATCCCCTTCCCAGGGCAATATACAACAAAAACTAGTCACCAAGGGTCTCTATGGTCATGATAGGCCGCCCTACCACTAGTGTAATACGCCCTTTTTTTAAATATATTTCCTGGTCTCTCAGAGATTTAGCCTATCCCTTTCCCAGAGCAATATATATAAACAATTACAAATAAGTTACAAAACGCTACTTATAAGTAATACAGGGTTTCAAATAATATAATAATACAGAATAGAACTGCACAACAACTATTGGGTATGCTCCCCCTTATCCGGACACGTTTAAATACCCCCTAGCTCAGGTTCCCCACCCGCTACTGTAACTAAAATCACAGCCCACGTTATGGAGGTTCACCCGCTAGGCAGATACACCCTAATTCAAAGCATGGAAATATTAAAATCAGTTATAGATGGCTTCTAAAATAATATAAATCTTAATCTGAGCCCATACACTTACTTTGTTAAAAATGCTAACTTGTTAAAATATTCAGACTGAATAGGACAAAGGAATTATTTTACCATTTTTTCAGTTCATTTGTTACCAGTTCCTGAAATTCCATCATATGTCCAGTAATTCCTTAGTCCTGGATAATAAAGCTGAAAAACACTCCACAAATTGATCAGTTTAGGTAATTACATTTACAAAACAATGCAGTTTATTTTTCTCATACAGGCAAGGCCACCCACCCCCAACAAGGACAAATTCTCCCCCAGCTGTAGCTGAAAAGCATGGTCACACAGCTGTTAAAAAAATCAAAGGTGGTCTCTCCTTCATGAGTCAAAATCATATATATATTTATACTAATATTCTGTGTATACGCACACATAAATCTATTATTCACTGAATCTGCTTTACTAAACGTATCTTTTTCTTAACTACTAATACATTTTGTCCAAATCTCTTTTCAACTAGACAAATCCATGAATGCCAAACAAATGTAAATTAGTACACAAACATGGTCAAATTTAGCAATAAAACCTGGAGAACTAGTTTAGTGAAAAGTCTTTTCCTATGCAAATGGTAGCAAACAATGAAACTAGGCCTCAACTCATTCACACCATGTGGTCAATGGTGGATTAAAATCCACATGGTCAGACAAAAAGTAAAGTATATTTTTTTCTATATAAAAATGACCAAAGATTGGTAACAAGCAACACAATAATTCATCACTATGTTCTACAGCAAGAGATACATTAAAAACAAATATCTAATCCCTATTTGCTATCTATATTCATTCCATTGAAACCAGATCATCAATTTATTCACTTCTATACAGACAGACAATTGACTCTATGTATTAAACAAAATGCATAACTTTTGTATTTTCCCTAATATTCCAGCATAATCCCATCTTCGTCGCCAAGTGTTACGCTCGTGACTTAAATATGAATATTAATTTAATAATTAATATATAATAATTAAGCAACAAATAACAACATTAATATTTTTTAGAGTTCGGTATTATGGTCGAATATATATAATAGGAAATACACAAAACATTGTAGTATTAAATGTATATTTAATATAATTATAATAACAATTAAACAAATGCTAGCAGAATGTCAATTTACCATAATAATTACACAATACAAAACTACAAAAGGTTGCTACACGTTTTACAAAAGGCTATTACAATTGCTAAATGTTACAATGGATTTATATTACTTACAAGGCCCCAGCCCTTTGGCTGGGGTTGTCAGAGCTGGTACTACATCTTAGGTCCAGTCAGGTACAGGCAAAAAGAGCCAGAGTTTCTCCTACATCTGGTTTTTATTCAGTGTAAGTAGGCTGGCCTGTGATGTCACTGCCAGAAGCACATGTCTTCCTACACACTGCCCCTAGTGGTGCCTCCAAAGCATTACACTAAATATGCTTTATTTATGATGTAAAGTCATTAATTAATCGATACCATTACAAGTGTATATAGCAAAATTGGAGTTCCACTTACCCCTATCTTTTAGCAGCCCAGAGTGTCAAAAATACACATAAAATAACAAATATAAATATGCAGAAGATTGAAGCAGACGCGTTTCGGCTAACAGCCTTCCTCCAGTGCTTGTCTTCAAGTTCTGTTGGGTCTTCTTTTATAAGTCCTATCTGTCCCATTCACCTGGATTCAATTTCGTACCGGCGTCGCGTCACTTCCGGTTTCGCGGGTGACGTCACTTCCGGTTTTTCGGCCGGCTGGAACGCACGCTGAAACGCGGCGTTCAGGATGTTGGTTGCTCTTAATTGTTATACTTGAGTCCCCATAGCAACCTTAACCTCCATATTTGCAGGATATCATAACAAAATGAGAAAAATGAAAATTAAAACGATGATCTATAAATGGCTTACACATTGCAGATATTATATTAGCTGACATCAATCTCTTTATGTTTAAAAGTAGAGCAATGTATTCTTAGAAGAGCTATTTAATTACATACATTAAACAATGCTATGTGTGACCTCAGAGACTTTACATTTAGATAGCAATTAAACAGAAAGCCAGTATAGCCTTCTAAACCTGATAATTCAAATAAAAAAGATTAAATAAATTCTAAAAAATATATATAAAAAAATATGTATGTATGAATTTTATAAAAAATGTATAAACTCAAAATCTAAATTTAACCCCTTTGGGGATAGGGTATTAACATCAAAAATCCACTTGCTCTCTATCTTCGCTAGCTCTTTGACATTGTTATCACCCCTCCAATTTTTAAATTTCTTGAAGATGACAGTATATGACAGTAATGAAGAATCACCGCCATGTTTCTCAGTGAAGTGTGCTGATACACTATGTTTCATATACCCCCTCTGGATATTGCCCACATGTTCCGCAACCCTGGTTTTAAATGCTCTGGTAGTCATCCCAATGTATTGCAGACCACATGGGCACCAGAGGAGGTATATGACATTAGTGGAGTAGTATGTTAAAACCTGATGGATTTTAAATACTCGATTAGTAGAGTGGGAAGTGAATTCTGTCTGTTTTTGTTTGCTAAATATTGTTTTCTTACAAGCTGAGCAGGACTTGCATGGATAAAAACCCTTTTCCAGTCCAAAGAGGTTTTTTTCTTCCCCTTTGTCCCTAATGAAGCTTGTAGTTAGATGTTGCTTTAGGTTTTTTGCCCCTCTATAGATAATACGTGGCTTGTCACCAATAATTTCCTTCAAATTCGGATCTGATTTTAGGATCCGCCAATGTTTGTTGATAATATGCTTAATTTGCTTGGCATCTTCACTCTAATTTAAAATAATTGGTACTTGGTCTGCTCCCTTCCTCCCCTCCCTAGACATCTTTTTCTTCAGAGTCTTATTTCGGTCCATCTTTTTAATAGAATTAATACAACTATTCAATTCCTTGGGTCATATTTCTTCTCTACAAACCTGTCTCTCAGGCAGACTGCCTGTTCCTCAAACACTTCAGTATCACTACAATTCCTGAACAGCCTAAGGAACTGGCCCTTAGGGATACTTCGTAGCCAGGATTCATAGTGACAGCTGGACATTTCTATGTACCCATTTACGTCGACCTTCTTAAACAAAGTCTTGGTTTTAATGGCTTCATTGTCCACATAGATATTTAAGTCCAGGAAGTTGATATTGGATGTACTGTACTCGCTTGTCAATTTAATGTCTGGATGTTGAAGGTTTAAGAATTCTAGGAATGGCTGCAGTGATTCTGCATCACCGCGCCAAATAAAAAAGATGTCGTCTATAAAACGACGATAAAGGACCAGGTTACGCGCCCAGCTACCTTCCTCCGTTAGGAACGGGTTCTCCCAATGCGCCATAAATAAATTGGCGTAGCTGGGCGCGAACCTGGTCCCCATCGCCGTCCCCTTAAGCTGCAAAAAAAACTTGTGATCAAACCAAAAATAATTATTGCAGAGGATAAGTCTAATTCCATCTAGGATAAAGTCCACCTGTAATTCCTTCAATTCGCTATGATTTTTAAGGAAATACTCGACTGCTTCGCAGCCGGACAAGTGTGGTATACTCGTATACAGACTTGAAACGTCACAAGTCACCAATAGCATATTGCTATCCCATTTGATCTTTTCCAGGGAGTCCAACAGTGACATAGAGTCACGTAAATAGGATGGTTGTACAACCACCAAGGGTTGTAATTGCTTGTCTATATATTCTGACAAGTTACTCAGAAGTGACCCCACCCCTGACACTATGGGCCTGCCAGGCGGATTGTCCTCACTTTTATGTATCTTTGGCAGGGTGTAAAATACCGGGGTCCTACCTATGGTGGAGTCCAGGTGGAGTCTCAAGTATAACAATTAAGAGCAACCAACATCCTGAACGCCGCGTTTCAGCGTGCGTTCCAGCCGGCCGAAAAACCGGAAGTGACGTCACCTGCGAAACCGGAAGTGACGCGACGCCGGTCCGAAATTGAATCCAGGTGAATGGGACAGATAGGACTTATAAAAGAAGACCCAACAGAACTTGAAGACAAGCACTGGAGGAAGGCTGTTAGCCGAAACGTGTCTGCTTCAATCTTCTGCATATTTATATTTGTTATTTTATGTGTATTTTTGACACTCTGGGCTGCTAAAAGATAGGGGTAAGTGGAACTCCAATTTTGCTATATACACTATTGTCTGTTTTGGGTTCCACCCCCATAGTGCCCATTAGTGCCTATACCTTTTTAAAATAATTTTATACAATAAATATATTTTGCATCCAAATTCTGGAGTCGCATCTATCTGGATCACCTGGATCGTTAGCCAGTACTGGCACCCCTGAGCCTGTTTTACAGAGCCTGGTACGGCTCTGGAGAATGTGAGTGAGAGTCACATACTTACCTACTACACATTTTTTATTACACGGGTTTACACTATGTTGTTGTTTTTTATTGTTTTTCTATTGTAGTTTATACCCAAGTCCAGTTCCACGCTGTTTGCATTACAGTCCAGTCCCATATTGGTCCTATATTGGTAATATTACAAAATTTTTTTGCTGTGATCACATTGGGGAGGTGTATATACTGGTAAATGTTTCTTTTTGTCTTATGTAAATTTAGTGCATTGGGGAAGCACTAGGTTACCGGTTACACCATTTATTGTATATCTTTATTATATACAGAACTGTCAAAATTTCAGTGAAGCGCCTACGCACTATTTTCTGTTTGTTATTTGTATACATATAAGCTAGTCTGGTAGGGACAAAGTACCATCTATTTATTACTTTATATAGTGTTTCCAGTAAATTCAAACAGTGAATATTTTTGGCTGTTCTAGAAACAACCGTACACCAATCTTCCCTATTAATTCTTATTTTTAATTCTTTCTCCCATTTTTGCACGGAAGTAATAACAGGAGGTGCATCTAGTTTTAGAATAGCTTTCATTGCTGAAGTGGAGACTCTGTTTACTATCTTATTATTTAATATTAGACATATCAGCTTAGCCCCAACTTGTAAATTATGGTCAATCTTTTGGTTTAAAAAGTTTTTTAGTCTCAAATATGTAAATAGTTCTTTATTAGGTAACCTGAATTTCTGCTTCAGTTGTGGAAATGGTTTAATTTTATCGTTTACAAACAACTGATCAGTCTGGACAATACCACTAGAAATCAGCACTTTAAATTCAGGTCTGTTACATAATATGGTATTAATTCAACTTTAAGAGTTACGGGGATTTTGGTTTCTATGTTGCACTTCCTTTTTATAATCTGCCAAATTTCTAGTATTGAGTCTATACATATATTAGATCTTCTTATAAGTCGTACTTTGGGATCAGCAGAACTATACCAGAGTAAAGAACTTAGGTCTTGGACCTGACATATCTCTCTTTCTAGTATATACCACCCCTCGTTCTTAACACTTTCCAACTGGGTTCGATAAACATGGAAAAACTAATTTGCCAAATATATATAATTAATGGTCGGGAAGCCCAGGCCTCCTTCTTTAATTTTTTGTGCCAGGAGTAATTTATTTATTCTGGGTCTCTTGTTTTTCCATATGAAATTAGTGACCGAATTTTGGACCATATCAAGCAATGGTTTAGGTATCTTTATGGGAAGCATTCGGAACATATATGCCCATTTAGGGAAGAGATATGCCTTTATTAAATTCATTCTACCCCACCAAGAGATTTCTATTTTTTCCCATCTATTCAAGGCTTTAGACATATCTCTAAAGTTACTCAAGAAATTAGTCTGCATTAGATCTGTAAGATCGCTTGTCAAAATTATCCCTAAATATGGGATATTGTTTTTAGCCCATTTGAAGTTATAAGAATCTTGTAGATGGGTCCTGGTGGCTGTATTTAAATTAATATCTAATATGATTGTTTTGTCTTCATTTAATTTATAATTCGAGATTTCACTATATTCCTTTACTGTCTCCATAGAAACCCTAATATATTTAATAGGATCAGTAAGGGTCAAAATTAGGTCGTCAGCATAAAGTTTCAGTTTCAACTCTCTTTGTTTAATAGTTATCCCACTTATATGCTGGTTAGATCTTATTTTATTGGCCAAAATTTCCATGGTAATTATGTAAAGAATAGGGGATAGTGGACAGCCCTGTCTTGTTCCATTATACAAATTGAACCAGTCAGCGCAGATGTTAGAGCCCACTGTCCTCGCAGAAGGACCGCTATATAAAGACATTATAGCTCGATGGATCCAACCCTGGACTCCAAATTTTTCAAGGTTTTACTCATAAAAACCCAATCCACTCTGTCAAACGCTTTCTCAGCGTCCACCATTATTATAGCAAGATTTTTTTTTGTTCTATTAGCCAAATCTATAATGTCAATAATACATCTAGTGTTATCAGAGGAGACTCTATCTGGTACAAAGCCTATTTGATCAGGATATATTATATCAGGTAGTATAGTTTTCATCCTATTAGCTATTATTGTGGCAAAAATCTTGACGTCAGTATTTATGAGGGAAATAGGTCTATAACTTTCCACCTGAGTTGGATCTTTATTCTGCTTCAGTATTGGTGTTATATTAGCTCTTAGCATTTCTTTGGGGAATTGGCCTATTTCTACTATTTTATTAAATAAAAGTGCTAATTGTTTTTTGAGGAGATCACCAAAAGCCTTATAAAATATATTTGAAAATCCGTCAGGACCTGGGGTTTTATTATTCTTCAGTTTTTTAATAGCCTCCTCAACCTCTTGGATCGTAATCTGAGCATTAAGAAATGTTCTTTGAGAGTCTGATATTATTGGGAGATCAATAGCCTCTAGGTATTTATCTATATCTTTTTCTTTTGTTGAGAGGGAGTATAAGCTGCTATAATATGTATTAAAACATTGCCCTATAGACGTGGGGGTAATATGCATCTTACTATTATGATTTATTTTTGTTATTTTACTTGAGACCCTTTTGTCTCTAAGTTTCTTAGTTAAACGTTTGTCTGCTCTGTTCCCTATACTGTATTCTTTCAGCTTTAGCTTTGCCATGATTTTTGCATTGTTTATTGATTTGATTAATTTGATCTTTAATCGCCTTAATCACTTCTGAATTAGCTCTAGAAGGATTCGTCTTGTTCTTTTTCACTTGTTCGGCTAGATTATTATAAAGAGGGAATAGGTCCAAACTTGTATTTCTATTTAAGTGTGCTTCTAAGCTTATTAAGTTGCCTCTCATTGTAGCTTTAAAAGAGCACCAGTTATTAGAATATGAGGTTTCATTGGGCCTATTAGTTTCAAAATAGCATTCCATCTGGGATCTAAGAAAGTCTAGGTTTAATTTATTATGAAGTAGATAATCTTTTAATCTCCATGTGGCTTTATTGATATTATTCCACTGATCTCTCATTGTCCAGATATTAATGCTATGGTCTGACCAGGTATTATCCCTGATTTCAATCTTCTCTAGATTTTCTAAAGCTATTGCGTTGCCCCACACCTTATCGATACGCGAGTATGAGTAGTGTACTCTAGAAAAAAAAGTATAATCTTGTCTCTCCGGATAAGTAGATCTCCATAGATCAAAATAATCAAATTCATTCAGTAACTTATTTAGAGATTTGGCCATTTTTATTACGGAACCATTTGCTTTTAAGTCATTAATAAACTTCTTATCCAAAATTGGGTCCAAAACGCAGTTAAAATCTCCTGCAATAATACACACTCCAGTTTTTATAGATTCAACTTGTTCTAATATATCTCTAAATGTAGTAACTGGAAAGGCATTAGGCAGATATATGTTAACTAACGTATATTTAATTTCATTTAGCTTACAAACAAGAATCAAAAATCTAGCTTCGGTATCTACAAATTGATAGATTCATTCAAATTTCCCGGAGCTTGCCACAATAATGGCCACCCCTCTTTTCATCCTGTCATTATGAGAGGCTTGAAATACATTTGGGAATTTAGCCCCTCCCCATTTTACATTATCTTTCAACCTCCAATGGGTCTCTTGTAAGAACCCAACCTCTACATTTTGATTCTTAAAAAAATCATAAACCAAAGTTTTTTTCGCTCGTAGGTTTAAACCCTGGGTGTTTACTGAAATCATTTTAACCATATTCTTTACAAGAATCTCCCGGTGCTCCCATCGGCATGCACACACACTTCACATCATTGACATTTACAATAACATTAACTATATAGTCATACTCTTCTATTCTGGTAATAAACCAGAAAATACAGATTGGCCTCTCAGCCCACAAGATAACCTTGATGGCTAGAGCCATTCTCTCGATAGTGGGTTTAAAACAAAAACCCTCCTAACGGTATTAGTGTCTCAACATGGACACATGGCCGGGGTCAAGAACCCTGGCCAGAGGGGTAGACCTTCTTCATCATTTCTGCTCCTCCCTTGTCTTCTCTGATGTCCCTTATGTTTCTCGTTAGAGGAAAGAGAGAAGAAAAAAACAAACAAAAAAAAACCCTCTAAAAGGGGTACTCTTTCCCTTTGTTGTAGAATTATTAAAACCTGTATTAAATTTCTCCATTAACTCCATCTAACTTCATTATATGACAGATTTTCCTAACAACATTTAGAATATTAAACAGATAATGTATTTTCTAGAAGAATATGACTAACACCGGA
The DNA here is from genome assembly GCF_036172605.1 of Pelobates fuscus. Taxonomy (NCBI): domain Eukaryota; kingdom Metazoa; phylum Chordata; class Amphibia; order Anura; family Pelobatidae; genus Pelobates; species Pelobates fuscus. The sequence continues at coordinate 148,952,723 of NC_086320.1, read as the reverse complement.
ATTGTCAAGTTCCTGTAATATGAAACATTGTATGCCCTAGTTAGATCATGAGAAACTGCACTAATGAAATGTCCATTCACTAAAAAAGCCTTGAACCTGACCTCGAATCTAACATCACTAACTACTCAAAATGGCGCTTTAAGCCCCCCTCCCATCGAGTAAAGCCTTGTGCTAGCAAGATGGCGCCTGAACCATCGTGTCCACACCTGTGTCCAAGATGACGCCACCTCTCGGTGGGAGGACACTTAGACAGCCACTTAGTACTTAAGCCAATTAATAATATTGATGGGTGGATATTGACATAGCCACTTAACACCTAACCCAATTAATGATGTTTATTTGTTGTTATCTTGATATTCAATGATGATGTAATATTGCTCTTATAAGGGTCTGCAAGCCCGCTTTTTAACCAGATGCCATTAAATTTTCTCGAAGTTCTTTTAACCTGAACTCCGTGTGTCAGTGTGAATTTACTTCTGCGTATACGCAATTTAATCATCTCAGATTTGGACAGGAACAGATAGACATTCAAACATATTTGTTTGCTTAAAACAATCTATATCAATTTGGCGCATCCAACGTGGGGCACCGGGTTATGGCCTTTGGCCGGTAAGCCGTCCTATGAAGACGCTGCTGGACGGAGGAATCCTGGGGGAAGGAAAGGAGACTGATCACCTCCCAGTACACGGTAGAGACTGCTGCAGAGCCTAGCCAGTATGTTCCAGCCCCTTTGATTGACCCGTCCCAGTGTCTGTGACTGCTACCGGGAGGACATCAAAGACAGGTAATATCTTATTGTTACCCACCTGTTTACCTGCATTTTGCCTATCTGTTGCCTGGGTGTGTTTGTATTGGTCTGTCTTTAGCTTAAGTGCCCGGGTAGAGTGTTTGTCTGTTTACCCCTTTTGGGATAAAGGGGGGTGGACCTGTGGGAGTTTGCCTGGGGGTCCTCTGTTGCCTGTTTACCCCTTTTAGGAGCCACGTGGCTGTGGCTGTAGGGAAAAAGGGGGGTGGACCTGTGGAAGTTTTCCTGGGGGTCTTCTTTTGCCTGTTTACCTCTTTTAGGTGCTGGGTAGCTGCAGCAGTAAGGAAAAAGAGGAGGGGGGAATCTGTGGAGGGGTGTAGACTCATTGCTTCCTGGGGATTCCCCATGATGTCACTTTGATAGCCTAGCTAGCCTCATTGTGCACATTGCTCTGCTTGCAGAGAGGTGGTACCCTCCAGCCTCGAGCGCTGTGGCTGGTGGCATTCCAATTTTATTTGTGGCGGGTGGATTCTAGCAGGCATTGCTGTCTCCAGCACCACGTGGTAGTGGGACTTACGGGTGGGTCCGTAGGGGCACTACGGGAGTGTGGGAAGTGGTGGTCACGTTTATCGGTCCACTTTTAACAAGGGAGGCGATACAGGATTCGGGTCGGAGATGGTTGCTGTTTCCTGTGGCCGCTGGTAGTGAGACTTGAGGAAGTCGTTCTCAGAGCGGGGACACTACGAGGTTGAGGGAGGTGGCTTTGGCCACATGAGTAAAGGAAAGGGACTACTGTTGAATTTATTTGAACTGTGATGCATGCACTGTATTTCAATTGAATTGTTGTCTTAATTGGGAGTCATTCAAACTCCTGTGTCTGTCTCTACTTTCACTTTTTACTTTTACTCTACTTCCTGTGTTATTTACACTTTCCCCTACTATTTCTCTTGTGAGAGAAGTGATTGGTCACACACTTCTCACCTCGCTCCAATCCGTGGCTACCTCGGGTAGGCGGAATAAGTGACTAGTCTACGTTTTGGGAAGACGCACGTAGGGACCCACCCCTCACGTGGCAGTCGAGCATTGTAGACCCTCTGTTTCATTTCTTCCTCTGTATCTGGGACGCCTTGTATAGGGGGAATGGGTCAGGGGTTAGATAAGCCCAGTAAGGGCTGGTTAGCGTGTGATCTAGTTGAAGACAGAGAGGGTGAAGAGATGGTTAAAGGAGTTGAAAAGATTGCTAAAGTGTGCAGAATTGCTGTGCCTTCATGTGGTAGATTACAGCCAGAGAGCTGGCGCAGATTACTAACAGAGAAGAAAGGCAAGCTTACAGATAATGGTTTGCTTCGTACAGCAGAAGCCTGGTACAGAGTAGCAAGAGCTATTCAGCAGGAAGGTTGGGTTGAAGAAGAGATAGATCACAAAGGTTTAAAACTGTATGTATATCATAATAATCATGTTGCTGGGGCATTCCCTCAGCCAGCGCCCCAAAATGGCGCCCAGGGGATGTCCATTCCCAAGGTTCAGTCAGCAATGAGTGACATCCAGCTGACCATGTTCCCAACCCCTAACTCTCCCATCACCCATCCCATCATCGCCCCTGTTTGCCCGGTCCTGAATTCTGATGGATCTCTATTTCCCCCCCCCATCATCCCTACAATTACCATCACCCTCACCCATCCCTGCACTAACTTCCCTGTCTAATCCAGCTATTTCATCCGTCACTCCTTCTCTACGCTCTCTCTCCGTCAATAATCCTACCCTCCCACTTGCATCCACCCAGTCTACTAACCCCTCCTCACTTGCTTCTACCCATCCTACTACACCCGCTTTGGTCCCTCCTAAAACACCTGCCTCTGCTAATCTCTCTCCGTCCTCCCTTCTGCCCACCCCTCCCGCAGCCCAAGTTCCCGCCTCCCCACCTTCACTCCCCTACCCCGGATATCCCACCTCCCTTCCTGGTACCTGCCCAGCTATCCCGCCCTCCCCAGGTTCCGCCCTAGCCCCTGCCCAGATGGCCTGGCCATACCCCTTCCCCTATCCCTTGGCCCTGTCCCATCCAAACAATCCCTACTTCCTTTCCCTAGCCACACCCCAGGCCCCGTCCATGTCCATCCCGATACAGTCTACCCCGGATGTGCCCACATCCAACATGGCCGCCACTACCTCCCTTGACCCTAACGCAGTTTCCTTTCACGCCTCCAATATGGCGGCCCCCAGTAATCCAGCACCTCTAATGCCGGTACTTCCTGGTGATTTCTCACCCCGAGCCCATAACCCACTGGCCACCCCGGCATCCGGGGTCCCCTCATTTCCCCCAGTCCTGACACCTCAAGCGGCCCCACTTCCCAGAGGGGTCCAGGTCACATATGAAAATGAGTATGAAGAGGCCGGCTCTCATGGTTACCAGGGCTCACCGGACGCCATAGGGCCTCAGCCTCGTTGTTCCCTCGATGATCCCTTCGGACATATGGGCCGGGGAGATCAGGCTCCTCCTAAATATGTTTCTTTTAATCCTACTCAGGCTAGTGCTCTGATGAAATCACTCCCTGACCCAGAGAAGCAACCAATGCCTTTTTACTGAGGGATAGTTCAAATCCAAAAGACTTATTCCGCCGCATGGCGAGATTTACTAAGCATTTGTGCCATTAAAGCCGGAGATGCATACTGGCCCAGCATAGCCCGCCACCTCAGCACAGATTTGCTTGGGAGTGATATTGATTACCCTTCCGGAGTAGCATTCTGCAACCAGCTAAAGGACTGGGCTAAGGATAAACTTGCAGATCAGGCTGCTGGCCTCACTGATATTGTACAAGAGAAAGGAGAATCAGTGGAAAGGTTCCATGCAAGACTGTTTCAAGTGTTTACAGATTTGGGATTTGATCTTACTAATAAGATTCATTCTCAAATGCTGTCTGGTTCATTTGTCCTAGGCATCAAGGACTCCATACGCAAGGGGATCATTGCTGCACGCCCTGAATTTAGAGTTGTTCCTCTGGATACATTACTTCAAGTTGCTAGGGGACTGGAATCTGCCCAGACTCCAAGAAAGCCCAATTCAGCCCCTCTCATGGTGTCTCGCCCCGGACCTGTTCCAAAAGGCACCAAGCCCGAGGATGGAAATTGTTTTAATTGTGGTGCTAAACAGGGCCGGACTGGGAAAGAAATTCGTCCCGGGCATTTTTTTACCACAGCGGCCCACTAAGAAGGGGGCGGGGCATAGAGGGTGTGTTTTGTCATCACTAATGACAAACACGCCCCCTCTCAAAGTGAGCATGTTGGTTCAATGCTCTTCCAGGGCAGACCATGCGCAGAACTCTGCTAAAGAGCTCTAGCATGAGAAAAAAAGCCCTGTATTTGTTCTGCACAGTGCAAGCAAATTTAATAACATGCTTGCACTGTGTTTCCTTGCAACTTGTCTCTGGTGTCTCTATAAATGGATACCAGGAGACAAAAATGCCAGGAAAGAGTATTGTGCATGTGTTTGGAGCCTGCCATTGTGTGTGTGCAGAGTGAGCTGATTGTGGTGTGGTATTGTGTTATAAGGTTGGTTTTAGGCGTGTTGTGTTTGTGGTGTAATATAATGCATATGTGGCTAGGGGCTGTAGAGAATGTGTGTGTAGGGGATGTAGCAAGAGTGTGCATGCAGGCTATACTGTGTGTGTATAAGTGATGTACTGTTTGTAGAGAGTGTGTGTTTAGGAGTGTAGTATGTGTTTGCTTACAAGGAATCTAGTGTGTGTATATATATATATATATATATATATGTTTGGAAGTATTGTGTATGTGTGTGGTGCAGTGTGTCGGAGGGATTCTGTGTGTATGTGAGGGGTGCAGTATGTGTGTGTGAGGTGTGATGTGTGTGAGGGTGCTGTGTGTGAGAGTGCTGTGTGTGAGAGTGCAGAGTGTGATGTGTGTGTGTGAGAGGGTGCTGTGTGTGATGTGTGTGTGAGAGTGCTGAGTGTGATGTGTGTTAGAGTGCTGTGTATGAGTGCGCTGAGTGTGATGTGTGTGATAGTGCTGTGGATGATGTGTGTGAGAGTGCTGTGGATGATGTGTGTGAGAGTGCTGAGTGTGATAGTGCTGTGGATAATGTGTGTGAGAGTGCTGAGTGTGATAGTGCTGTGGATGATGTGTGTGAGAGTGCTGAGTGTGATAGTGCTGTGGATGATGTGTGTGAGAGTGCTGAGTGTGATAGTGCTGTGGATGATGTGTGTGAGAGTGCTGAGTGTGATAGTGCTGGGGATGATGTGTGAGAGTGCTGAGTGTGGTAGTGCTGGGGATGATGTGTGAGAGTGCTGAGTGTGATAGTGCTGTGGATGATGCGTGTGAGAGTGCTGAGTGTGATAGTGCTGTGGATGATGTGTGTGAGAGTGCGATAGTGCTGTGGATGATGTGTGTGAGAGTGCGATAGTGCTGTGGATGATGTGTGTGAGAGTGCTGAGAGTGATAGTGCTGGGGATGATGTGTGAGAGTGCTGAGTGTGATAGTGCTGGGGATGATGTGTGTGAGAGTGCTGAGTGTGATAGTGCTGTGGATGATGTGTGTGAGAGTGCTGAGTGTGATAGTGCTGTGGATGATGTGTGTGAGAGTGCTGAGTGTGATAGTGCTGTGGATGATGTGTGTGAGAGTGCTGAGTGTGATAGTGCTGTTGATGATGTGTGTGAGAGTGCTCTGTATACATGTTAGAAGGGATTGTGTGTGTTTGGGGGGGTAAATAAAAAAATAAAATAAAAATAAGTAATGTATGTCCCCCCCTCCCTTCTTACCTTTTAGCCTGGGAGGGGGGGACCGGCACGCTGGTGAGTGGGAGGGGGGTTCAGTCACTCTGCCATCCATCCCTGGTGGTCCAGCGGTGAGTGAACTCTAGCCTGCGGGCTAGAGTTCACTCTCGCGAGATCCGGTCGTTGCCATGGCAACGCGCCGGATCTCGCGAGAGGAACCCGGCGGAGCTGCAAGCTAGAGCTCCGCCGGGTTCCTCTGCTGGCAGGCTCGATCCCTCCCTCTCTCTCCCCGCCGGCGGCCGCCTTTTAAAGCATGTGGGCCGGTGAGGGAGATCTTTGATCTCCCCACCGGCCCTCCATGGAATACAGTGGGGCCGGTGCTCGGATAGTGCCGGCCCTGCAGGGGCCGGCCGGGGAGATCCTGTGATCTCCCTGCCGGCCTCGGCCCACGGCCACCGCGGCCCACCGGGCATTTGCCCGGTGTGCCCGATGGCCAGTCCGGGCCTGGTGCTAAAGGTCACTTCAGGGGCGAATGTCCTGAACCCAAGAAAGTGACAAAGTCTGCACATGTCCACAAAACCCCCAAAACCGTTCCAATTGTTGAGGAGCCAGATGATTAGGAAATTGGCAAGCCTGTGTCATTAACCCCTGTCATGGCAGTGTCTTCAGGGGATCAAGGGGGGCCACTTGCCACTGTGACCCTACCCATTGAAGGACAACCTACCACATTTCTTGTTGACACAGGTGCAGCCCGAAGTGTTCTACGAGAGCAAGACCTGCCAGACCCTTCATTTCTGTCAAAAATTGATGTTTCCTGTGTGGGAGTGGATGGCCTACCAAGGCAAAGTCCTTTAACAACTCCATTACGGGTTGGCAACTATCCTAGCTTGCTTGCTCGTTTTGTGGTATCCTCCACATGCCCCATTAACCTGCTAGGCGCTGATGTTCTTTCACGCCTGGAGGCATCTATCATTTTCACTCCAGATGGACAGGTAGAACTATCTACCCCTCTATCTGTTTCTGACACCCCAGCCTTGTGCTCCCTGCCTCTGATGCTCCATTTAGAAGAACCCCATGGGGATGCAAAGGAACTGAGGTCTAATTTCCCTGATTCACTAAAGACAAAAGTTCCTGCAAAACTGTGGTCCTCAGGCCCAGAGGACATAGGTCACCTAAAAGTTCCACCTGTGGTGGTAAAACTCATTCCAGGAGCAAAGTTACCAAAGAAATCACAATACCCTTTGAAACCAGCACAAGCTGCAGCTATCTCAATTCAAATCAAAGCACTCTTGGAGAAGGGTGCTCTTGTTAAATGTGAATCAAAATGCAACACCCCATTGTTTCCTGTGAAGAAAAAGACTCCAAAAGGAGAACCAGAGAAGTACAGAATGGTCCAGGATCTCCGTGCAGTGAATGAAGCAACAGTCCTGGACACCCCTATTGTGCCAAACCCACACACTCTGCTCTCTGGGGTCCCACCCTCTGCAAAATACTTCACAGTTATTGATCTGGCCAATGCCTTCTTCAGTGTACCCCAGGATCCAATCTGTCAATACCTGTTTGCCTTCACACATGAAAAGCAACAGTATACATGGACTGTCATGCCCCAAGGGGCACAAAATTCTCCAAGTCAATTTGCAAAGGCCATGTGTTCTATTCTTGATCCATGGCAATCTGACCATCCAGAGGTTGTCCTGCTCCAGTATGTGGATGATTTGCTGCTCTGTGGAGATGACATACCCACAACAGAAGAATGCTCAATTAATCTCCTTTGCTACCTAGCAGAACAAGGATGTAAAGCTTCACTTCTCAAACTTCAATTCTGTCAACCCACTGTCATCTTCCTTGGCCATTGCCTATCTCAAGGTACTAGACATCTCACCCGTGACAGAGTCAGAGCGGTACTGGATATTCCACCCCCGAGGACATCAAAGTCCCTACATGCCTTCCTAGGCCTCATTTCCTACTGCCGAGCATGGATCCCAGAAGCCTCTCTACTCATGCAACCACTCTATGATGCCCTCAAGTCAGACCCATTCTGCTTGACCATAGAAGCTCATGACAACTTCTGCACTTTAAAACGTGCTATTGCATTTGCTCCTGCCCTTGGCCTACCAGACTATACCAAGCCCTTCAAGTTATTTGTCTCTGAAAGACAAGGCCATGCTACAGGAGTTCTTACCCAAGCACATGCATCTAGAGGACGACAAAGGCCTATTGGATTTTTCTCCTGCCAACTGGATCTTGTGGCCAGGGGAACCCCTCTTGCCTTCGGGCCATTTTTGCAGCCAGAGAACTAATTGAAAGAACTGCAGACCTGGTCCTTGGCCACCCTCTAGTGGTTTTGGCCCCTCATGACATTTCTGCCATCATCAACCAAGTACAACTCAAGCATGTCTCTCCTGCCAGACACCTCCGTCTGCAATGTCATCTCCTGTTACCTGATAACATCACTCTCCAAAGATGTCAGGTTCTCAATCCATCCACTCTTCTCCCACTTCCTGAGGGGGGTATATACTATGGATTTATCATGGATGAAACCTACATTTTCCTTCTTGCTGGCACCATCAAGAAAATGCATCCTAATTTATCCTTTCATGACGGTCAGGCACCTCTTTGCGATGGAGCAGGATATGCCTTCTGTACCACGTGGTACAAGCCAAACACCACTCCTGAACCCTGCTATGAAGATGAGCTCTATCATCTGGTCGAGGTAAAACTCACTGCACAAGACTTCTACTGTGACTCTGAAGGCAACAGCATGGTCTTGATTCAGCTACCTTCCGAACTCAAACATTTGTATCGTCATTGGGACATCGCCATTCCACATGTCCCTGTCACCAAGTTAAAAACAAGATCATGGAATGATCTTGGGCCCATGGCAAAATTATGGGCCACCATGAATGAATCACAGCTACAGGAAAATGGCGTTGTCAAATACCCAGCAACTGACCACCTAGAAGCATGGCCACGCCACTTCCTGGAAAATGAATTTCAAGATCTGGTCATAGTAAATGACTATGACCCAGAGACACCTCATGACTGTTTTGAACAGATGAAAATGGAGACAACACATTTACCAACTGTGCATGAGGATCCACTAGTAGATCCTGATCTCACTCTGTTTGTGGACGGCTCAAGGTATGCTGATGAAGAAGGAAAATACCACACAGGATATGCCGTAACCACAACAGATGAAATTATCAAGTCATCATCTTTACCACCAACAATGTCTGCACAAGAAGCCGAATTGCAAGCCCTGACTTCAGCGTGCAAGATCTCTGAAGGAAAGCGTGCCAACATCTACACAGATTCAAGATATGCCCTGGGTGTGGCACATGACTTCGGATTAATTTGGAAAACAAGAGGATTTCTTACCACTGCCGGTACGCCAGTCAAACACAGTTCTGCAATCAAGGAACTAATGGATGCCCTCCTATTCACAGAAGAAGTGGCCATTTTGAAAGTGAAGGCACATGGGAAACTGGACACAGATGAAGCAAAGGGCAACCATTTGGCTGATCAAGCTGCTAAGCAAGCGGCAAGAGAATTCCAGGAAGTGGATGAAGAAGTGTCCGGACATGAAGAAATTCCTATTTTTACATTGCAGACTCTTCCTACTGACCCAAGAATCCTACGGGAACAGCAAGCTGCAACTGCCCCTGAGGAAATACAGAAATGGAAGAAGAAAGGAGCAGTTCTAAAAGATGGAGTATACTACAACAATTTTAGATTCTGTCTCCCTAAGAATTTATATCCAGCAGTAGTCCAATGGGCACATGGACCTGCACATCTGTCAAAAGACTTAATGGCTGCCCTCATACAGAAGTATTATGAAGCACCTGGAATTACAACACTGGTCAACAACTTCTGCAAGGCCTGTGTCATTTGCGCAAAATGCAACCCAGGAAAACCAACCAAAGTGCCCTTGAAACACCTGGCTAAGCTTATGTACCCATTCCAGAGAATTCATATTGACCACATACAAATGCCCAAGAGTGGCCCCCATGAATATGCACTAGTAATAGTGGACATGTTTTCAGGCTGGCCAGAAGCCTACCCAGTAACCAATATCACTGCCAAAACAACAGCAAGACGTCTGCTCACAGATATTGTATGTAGATTTGGACTTCCAGAAGTTATTGAGAGTGACCAGGGCCCAGCTTTCACAGCAACAGTGACTAAAGAGATTTGGACTGCTCTGGGAGTGACCCTAGCTTTTCACACCCCTTACCACCCACAAAGTAGTGGCAAAGTGGAACACATGAATGGCACCCTAAAAGCTAGAATGTTAAAAATGTCACAAGAAACAAAGATGCACTGGCCAGAAAGCTTGTCAATAGCTCTATTCAGCGTCAGACACACACCTAGAGGGAAGCATTCACTATCCCCATATGAGATTCTATTTGGGACTGCACCCAGACTAGGTTGTTATTACCCCCAACAGCTACAGCTTCAAACTGATGTTTTGGTAGATTATGTAACTGAACTTGCAATTGCTTTGAACAAAATACATGCCCAAGTTTTCTCTTCAATTCCAGATCCCGATTTTGATACAGGCACCCACAGCCTGCTTCCAGGAGATTGGGTTCTGGTCAAGAAATTTGTGCGGAAACACACCCTGGAACCAAGATTTGACGGACCATTCCAAGTTCTCCTGATCACTTCAACCTCCGTCAAGTTGGCTGGCAGGCCACATTGGATCCACGCTTCTCATTGCAAGAAGACTCCTGCCCCAGAGGAAGCAGATACCGCACAACCATGTACCTCTGGTACATCATCTCCTTAATTGGCCTAATTAAGGCCCAACAAGTAGCCATTACTAAAGATGCCAGTGGGTATACCTTCTGGTACAATTCCTCATGTACCCGTGTGGCTACATACACTTTTGACTATTGTGATATTGTAGACTGCCCATTCCCTACATCACAAATTCAAACCATCTATAGAGATATCCCTCATGTAAAAGACCCCTATGTTTGTGTAGTTGACAAACAATGGGGGCATAACTGTAACCATTGGGGGGCTGCAGGGTGGAATGCGGGGCCTGCCTGGGGTTACAAACCCAAAAGTGCCTTAACTAAGGTAGATGACCATGGTAGATCCCTCCTCCAAAGAATGACTCTAAGGAAGCCTGGAGGAGGTACACCCATGAAATTAATCCTAAACATAGAGCATCCCAGCCCAACGGATGCAGACCAGTATGTAATGGGAATGTATTGGAAGAAAGGTTCCTATAACAAATTGGGGCACTTCTACCTAAAGGATATGTGCCACTCTCCAGAGTGGCAAGGGGCTACCCACATGGTCTCAAATCCATTAAAACCACACATCCAGTCCTTTAAAGACATGATGGTCATTGCTAACCCCACTTTTGAAGATACTATGGCTGCTGAAACAGGTTTTAATGATGTTCATTTATGGTTGGAATGGATGAAATATAATGCCAACAAACATAACAGAACCGCATGCTATGTGTGTGGTGGTGCCCGGCCTCACCTCGGCACCGTACCTTTGACTTTGCCATTAGATATAGAAGAATGCGTTTTGAGTCTTTTTGCCTACCACTACAACTTTAATAGGTCCCTCTGCAAAGCATGGACCGTAGAATACCCTCTCCTAACCAAGGATGTCAAACCCCCAGATGGTGTTACGGTTTATAAGGGGAACTACACCTGTTATGCCAATTATGATGGAATTGGTAAGTTCTTGGGTAACTTTTCCAAAGGATACTGTGCCACCTACAGAACTGTCCCTATGTACCTGTTACAATTCCACACTAGGTCATTAGGGGATATTTACTGGTTGTGTGGGGATTTACAGCTAAGATCCAGAATGGACAAGGAATGGTGGGGGGAGTGTACTCTGGCTAAAGCCATCATGCCTATACATATTATCTCTGACACACACCCTGACATACATGAGTCCATACACACACCAGCCAAGGTTAAGCGTGAAGCCCCAGTAAGAGGCAGTTTTGACCCCCACATTTACATTGATGCCATTGGGGTGCCTAGGGGGGTGCCTAATGAATTTAAAGCAAGAGATGAAGTTGCTGCAGGGTTTGAATCACTTTTTACCATAGTTACTGCAAACAAGAATTTAAATTGGATCAATTACATTTATTATAACCAACAACGCTTTGTCAACTACACCAGAGATGCCCTCCAGGGCTTGGCCGAACAGTTGCAGGCTACATCCCAGATGACTTTCCAGAACAGAATGGCCTTAGACATGATTCTAGCTGAGAAGGGGGGCGTATATAAAATACTGCCCGACACCATGACCTGTTGTACATACATCCCAGAAAACACAGGTCCTAATGGTAAGGTCACCATGGCCATAGAGAAATTAAATAAGCTCTGAAGAGTTAAAAAGGAACTCTGGGGTGAAAGATCCCTGGGAAAGGTGGTTTGGTTGGATGACTGGGTGGCAAAAAGCTTTAATTCACATTGGTATGGCATTACTAATTTTTCTTTTTTTTCTCGCTCTTCTCGTTTGTTGTGTCCTCCCCTGTCTAAGAAAATTCCTGCAGAAGACTGCAGACCAAGCGGCACCAACTTTTGCACATCTGACAGTTGATGACCAAGATCTCCAAGATTTCAACTCACCCTGTATACCGCTGCAAACTATCCCTTTTACTGATAAAGTGCATGAGTTTTAGGTAGGGAACCAGCTCAGGGACAGCGTCCGTCTCTATGGATAGACTGCCGTGCGGAGATGTGGTGGGCAAGCCACTGCGGGATACCAGCGGAGTGAAGAAAGTTCCTGACCGTATTGACGGATGAGCTGCAGCCTATTAGGGACAGGAAGGGACAGAATTGCACTTTGCAATAACACCTAGCTAGCGGTCATGGGGTTTTTGTGCCTTTGGGCTAACACGTCTTCTGGTATTAACAAATAAAGTTTATCTTTTTTAGTGCCTAACATTTCATAGGGGGGACTGTTGTAGAATTATTAAAACCTGTATTAAATTTCTCCATTAACTCCATCTAACTTCATTATATGACAGATTTTCCTAACAACATTTAGAATATTAAACAGAGAATGTATTTTCTAGAAGAATATGACTAACACCGGAATTGTCAAGTTCCTGTAATATGAAACATTGTATGCCCTAGTTAGATCATGAGAAACTGCACTAATGAAATGTCCATTCACTAAAAAAGCCTTGAACCTGACCTCGAATCTAACATCACTAACTACTCAAAATGGCGCCTAAAGCCCCCCTCCCATCGAGTAAAGCCTCGTGCTAGCAAGATGGCGCCTGAACCATCGTGTCCACACCTGTGTCCAAGATGACGCCACCTCTCGGTGGGAGGACACTTAGCCAGCCACTTAGTACTTAAGCCAATTAATAATATTGATGGGTGGATATTGACATAGCCACTTAACACCTAACCCAATTAATGATGTTTATTTGTTGTTATCTTGATATTCAATGATGATGTAATATTGCTCTTATAAGGGTCTGCGAGCCCGCTTTTTAACCAGATGCCATTACATTTTCTTGAAGTTCTTTTAACCTGAACTCCGTGTGTCAGTGTGAATATAATTCTGCGTATACGCAATTTAATCATCTCAGATTTGGACACGAACAGATAGACATTCAAACATATTTGTTTGCTTAAAACAATCTATATCACCTTTATTCTATTTAGTTCAACAATCAACCTTTTTACTTTCATTATATATTAAATGCATAACCTAATTTAGGGCGAATTAATCTAGTGCTATTGTGGTGGAATCTCGGTAAAAATAAATTTAGTAGGCCGAGATTACCACGTGGCATGTGTACGTGCATATGCTGACGTATCGATCAGTTGGTTGCACGAGGCAAGATACGATCAGTAGTGTACGGAGCATGTGCAAGAATACAGGATGTAGTATTCCCCTCCTCCATTGTGCTGGACAAGCCATGCGGTCAAGCAGGAAGTTAATTCTTATTTGTATTGATTGGTCAAGAGAATGTGCGGGTGGAGCTTAATATGGGAGGAGTTATGTGCCTATATAAGGAGCCTGCACTATTGTCCGGGGCTCAGAACTTGTGGTATTTTGGTGACGTTAGTCCCTCTGAGTCCCGATCGGTGATCCAATAAAGAATCTCTTCCTTCCTGAAGAAACCTGTGTCCATCTCTCTGTGCTTCGCTTCCGTCAGTTTCTCCGGTATCATTTGGTGCATTGGCCGGGAAGCTCATCGTTCAACGGTAGCTGAGAGGCAGAGGCGTGAGACGTCTATCTTTGCCCACGTTCTCTACGGCTGCACCCCTGAACTTCTGCGTGGACCTCCCTTCGTCTCGGCGCCACTGGTCTGTTGTCCAGGAGATCATCGGCCTCTACGTGAGAAGTGCTGGGGTGTCCCCGTCGATGAGTGTGAACTCAGGTTCAGGAACGAGGAGGTAAGACAACTGCTGTTTTAGACGGCAGACCCACTAGGGGTATACCGATTGTGCGGTAGGCCCATAAGGGGTTATTTGTGTATGGAATCTGCCCCCTCTGTCGTAGGGAAGGAGCGAAGGCGCACCGCTCAATCGAACGCTCTTTAGTCAGACCGTTTGATTTGGTTAGTCAGGCGGGGTCCTGTGTAAATAGCCCTAGCCGGACACCGGTGTCTTGTCTAGACTAGCGTTCTAGGGTGTATATTACGTTCGCTAGGTCGGAGGGACCGGGAGACTAAGCGGCGCCTGTGTAAATTCGGTTCGCTAGCTCTCAACCTATCTTGGCTAAGTGGGAAGGCGTGTAAATTTGGAACCCACTAGATTTTTGATAGTAATCGACTAAGAGACGCCTGTGTAAATTCGGTCCTCTAGCTCGCTATATGTGGTGATTGGGCAGTGCGGCTAACCAAAACGGGTGTACATAGTTTTAGGTAGTCCATCAAGGTACTGGCCAATAGTTTAGTTGGGAATTGTAAATGTGATAAAGATTGTTTAGTAAAGTGTATATCTTGTTAGATAGCGCGAGCTCAGCCGTCTAGCGAGAGTGTTAATAGTGTGTTGCTGTATTATAGTGCACGGTACCATAACCCTGTATATTTACTGACACTGTATATAAGTACTAATCATTGTCGTCCATTGCATGTTTAACACCATAACCACTAATAATTGTATTGTGACCTTAACTTGTGCTTTGACCTATGCTAACCGTACTGTAACCGCTATTTGTAAAAGACGATGTTACTGGGGTGTGTTATAGACGGGTAATTCATATATAGAGAATTATAGCGTGGGTGACTGTATAGTTACGCCAAAGGGCATAATATTGATTATTTAGTGACTGGTGTAACAGCTGTGTGTGTACGTGAATTCCCTGAGTGTTTATTGTATTATTGTATACGTTTCACTTGGTAACTGTACCACGTGGTGCTGTTGCCAGAGGAAACGGGTGTGACTGTTGAATAGTACGCGTGCATAGTATTCGTTGTCAACGACGTTCCATTGATAAGTATGGGCGCGTCGCAGTCAACGATTCCGGATCCCTTAGGTTGTATGGTGAAGAATTTTAAAAAGGGATTCAAAACTTGTGATTTTGGGGTTAAAATGTCTCCTGTACGTTTGGTCACTTTGTGTACTAGGGAGTGGCCTACTTTGGTTGCGGCATGGCCGCCACGTGGCAGTTTGGATCCAACTCTGGTACAGCGCTTACACGTGGCTGTATCGGGTAGGCCTGAACTTTACGGCCAGTTTCCTTATATTGATTGTTGGAGACAGGCCGTAAATGACTCGCCAAAATGGCTCCAGACATGCCACGAGGAGCAGTGTCGCCTCATGGTAGCTAGGACTTGTTTGTCCACTAGGACTGGTGTTAGGCCCATTTTGGACACGCCCCCTGAGTCCGAGATCCCTTTGCCGCCCCCTTACTTTCCGTTAAGAGGAAGTGACGCAAATGCAGGAAGTCCTGCAACCCTTCCTTCATTGCCCTCATCCACTTCCGCTTCCTCCTCCAGTACAGAATCCACCCCCTCTCGTACTAAATCTCCCCTTCCGGAATCAGAACCAACCCCCATTAAATCCGAATATCCTGATTTGGCGCCACTTCAGACTTCCGGTCAAGCTTCATCTAGCTCGACTCGAAGTGTTTTATTTACAACCTTTTCCCAAAACCAAGCTCCCACATCCCCATACCCTATTTCTCCCCGACTGGAACCTATGACTGACGCCCCTCCACGTAGCCCCATACAGACCCGACAACTGACCGGTGCCCAACAATTAAAACACTATCAGATGCCTCTTCGTCTGAATCCTGGGTCAGCCTATATCGATGCCGCAGGCCAAATGGCACATGCTGACCCAGTCTTTGTATATGTCCCATTCACGACAACCGATCTCTTAAATTGGAAGACCCACAATTCCTCGTATACTGAGAAACCACAAGCTATGACTGATCTGTTCACCTCAATAGTACAGACACATAACCCGACATGGGCTGATTGCCAGCAATTATTAATGACTTTATTCAACAATGAGGAAAGGACAAGAATTAATCAAGCGGCCATTAAAGCACTAGAGGATAAAGCCCGTACTTTAAACCAAGCCAATCCATCAGCATGGGCCGCAACACATTATCCCAACACCGATCCCGATTGGAATGTAAATGGTGCTGATATGGTTCAACTCAGAGCCTATAGAGACGCTATAATTGCTGGCATGAAAGCCGGAGGAAAGAAAGCCATTAATATGTCGAAGACAGTTGAGGTGATTCAGAAAAGTGATGAAGCGCCCAGTGTCTTTTATGACCGATTATTGGAGGCGTACCGCTTGTATACCCCCTTTAATCCGGAAGACGCAGATAATTCCCGAATGGTGAACTCCGCCTTTGTCAGCCAAGCTTACGGAGATATTAAGCGCAAGCTACAGAAGTTAGAAGGGTTTGCAGGTATGTCCATCACCCAACTAATGGAGGTAGCGAATAAGGTATATATGAATAGGGAAACAGAAAGTAAGAAAGAGGAAGAGCGCAAGATGCGTAGAAAGGCAGACATGCTAGCGGTAGCGATCGCAGGCGTAGATAGACGGGGCCCAGATAGAGGCGATAGTAGATGGAGTAGGGAGCCCTTGAGTAGGAATCAGTGCGCGTATTGCAAGGAAGAAGGGCATTGGAGGAACGAATGTCCACAAAGAGAGCAGTACGAGAGAGACCAACCCAGGGCAGGTTACGGAAACTTTAGAGGCAGAGCGAGAGGTAGAGGAGGCCCCGGAGGGAGTAATGGTAATAGAGGGAGTAATGGGAACAGAGGAAGTGTTAGGGAAGATAGGTATATCCCAGCAGCGCAAAGGTCCCGCGATAGAGAAGGCAGGGACTTTGTAGGATTGGCTGACACGGTCATGGAGGACTATTGATACCGACCGGGCTCCATCCCCCTTGGTCGAGCGGAGCCTATGGTCGATGTATCAATAGGGGGAAAAAGGAGTGCGTTCATGATCGACACTGGTGCTGAACATTCAGTGGTGACTAATCTAGTTGCTCCTCCATCTGGAAGGACTATTACTGTAATAGGAGCAACTGGAAGAAGTGCTGAAAAACCGGTTCTTAAAAGTCGACTCTGTACATTGGGAGGCCACGTAGTAAAACATCAATTCCTTTATATGCCTGAATGTCCAGTCCAATTGCTGGGACGTGATATGCTATCAAAATTACAAGCGCAGATTACGTTCCTACCAAATGGAACAACATCCTTAAAGTTTAATGGACCTTCAGGTATTATGACATTATCCGTACCAAAGGAAGAAGAGTGGCGACTTTATACAGCGTTGACTAGCCAAAACCCTAGGAGTGATGAGTCATTATTCAACATACCAGGAGTTTGGGCAGAGAACAACCCACCAGGACTGGCCCGCAATATTCCACCTATAAAAATTGAACTAAAACTTGGGGTTTATCCAGTAAGCCTAAGACAATACCACATCCCGCAGAAGGCTAAGAAGAACATCCAATCTTATCTGGATAAGTTCATACGGTATGGTATCCTAAAATTCTGTACTTCCCCCTGGAACACCCCATTGCTGCCTGTTCAAAAGCCCGGTACAGATGAGTATCGACCTGTGCAGGACTTGAGAGCAGTCAATGATGCGGTTGTTAGTATACATCCAGTTGTACCCAATCCATATAACCTGCTTGCTTTAATTCCGGGCGGGGCTACTTACTTTACAGTCTTAGACCTCAAAGATGCCTTCTTTTGCCTCCGAATTGCCGCAGAAAGTCAATGTATTTTCGCTTTCCAATGGGAGAACGCTGTAACGGGCTCAAAACGCCAAATGACTTGGACAAGACTGCCCCAAGTGTTTAAAAATTCACCTACCCTATTTGGTTCAGCTCTAAGTCAAGATCTACTGGATTTCGAGTCCATCCCAGGAGAGTGTGTATTGTTACAATATGTAGATGACTTGTTGATAGCAGCAGTTACAAAAGAAATCTGTCAGCAAGCAACGCACGATCTACTACACATTCTCTGGAAGGCAGGATACAAGGTGTCTAGAAAGAAGGCTCAGTTGTGTTTGCCAACTGTCAAATATCTGGGATTCCATATCTCTGAAGGTCAAAGAATTATGGGGCCAGAGAGAAAAGAAGCTGTGTGCCAAATACCGATACCCAAGAATAGAAGACAAGTGCGAGAATTCTTGGGGGCAGCAGGCTTCTGTATGATATGGATTCCCAGCTACGCGATACTGGCAAAACCTCTGTACGCAGCTATCAAAGGTACAGAGCACGACCCCTTCTTATGGACCCAAGAACAGCAAACGGCATTTGAAGATGTGAAGAAGGCTTTGATGAGTGCCCCAGCATTAGGTCTACCTGATCACACACGACCATTCTACCTGTATGTACATGAGCAAAGAAGAATGGCTGTGGGAGTATTGACACAGTACTTGGGATCATGGCAAAGACCTGTTGCCTACATGTCTAAGCAATTGGATGCAGTGGCCAGCGGACTTCCACCTTGTCTAAGAGCCGTAGCTGCAGCCGCCCTGCTAGTAGCTGAAGCCGATAAACTCACTCTGGGTCAAGAACTTTATGTACGAGTCCCACATGCAGTACAGACGTTGTTGGATTACAAAGGAAATCATTGGTTTAGTAACAGCCGTATGACCAAGTATCAAGCAATGTTGTGTGAAAACCCAAGAGTGCATTTAGAGACTGTAAACACCTTAAATCCAGCTACCCTTTTGCCACAACCTACTGAAAGTCAACATGACTGTTTGGAAGTAATGGATGAAGTATTCTCAAGTAGACCAGATCTTCGTGATTTTCCCATCCAGAACCCCGATGTTCAATATTATACCGACGGCAGTAGTTATGTGAAAGAAGGGATCCGCTATGCAGGATATGCAGTGACAACAATAGACAAGGTGATAGAAGCTCGGCCACTGGCGAAAGGAACATCAGCACAAAAGGCAGAATTGATAGCACTGACACGAGCGTTACAATTGGCTGAAGGTTTAAGAGTGAACATCTACACGGACTCCAAATATGCGTTTTTAACCACTCATGCCCACGGAGCTTTGTATAAAGAAAGAGGACTACTGAATTCAGAAGGCAAAGAAATCAAGTACGCAGCTGAAATCCTACAACTATTGGAAGCAGTGTGGGAGCCGAAAGAAGTCGGTATCATACATTGTCGAGCGCATCTGAGAGGAGATGGTGATGTAACCAAGGGAAATCGGATGGCAGATAGTGCAGCTAAGCGTGCTGCTGAATCAGGAAGACAGGAATATGTGGGGCATATAGCTGCTCTTATACCAACTCCACTGTCCCAATGGACTCCAGTTTATACAGCTCAAGAAGAGGAGTGGTTAAAGACTGAACCAGGAAAGTATTTGGAGAACAAGTGGTATCAGCTAGAAGATGGAAGAATAGTCATACCAGCATCACTAGCGGTAGAAATTGTCCAAAATTATCACAACGGGACACATTCTGGGAGAGACAGCACTGAAGAATCTCTCAGAAAACATTTCTACATACCAAGATTGTCCAACTTGACTCAGGCCATTGTACGAAGATGTGTAACGTGTGCTAAAAATAATGCAAGACAAGGACCAGTAAAGCCACCAGGAGTCCAGTTTATGGGGGGACTACCCATGTCCGATTTACAAATTGACTTTACAGTGATGCCTAAATCGGGTGGACATCGTTACCTGCTGGTAATTGTGTGCACCTATTCAGGCTGGGTAGAAGCATGTCCTACTCGTACAGAGAAAGCAGGAGAAGTTGTGAGATTCCTGCTACGAGAAATAATACCCCGATATGGACTACCCTGTTCTATAGGATCGGACAATGGTCCAGCTTTTGTTCATCAGTGCCTACAACAACTGACTCATATGCTAGGTATAAAGTGGAGGCTTCATACAGCATATAGACCCCAGAGTTCTGGTAAGGTAGAGAGAATGAATAGAACTATTAAGAATCAGTTGGCTAAAATGTGTCAGGAAACCCAACTTAAGTGGAACGTTCTCTTACCCATAGCTTTATTGCGAATACTCAGTACCCCTACCAGAAGGATGGGCCTCTCTCCTTTTGAAATCATGTATGGGCGACCACCTCCCGTACTTGGTAACTTAAGGGGGGACTTGAGTCAGTTGGGAGAAGGAATTACCCGGCAGCAGGTTGTAGAGTTGGGTAAGACTATGGAGGAGGTACAGAAATGGGTACAAGATAGATTACCTGTGAATATTTATCCCCCAGTTCATAGTTATCATCCAGGAGATCAAGTGTGGATTAAAGAGTGGAATAATGTACCGTTAGGGCCCAAGTGGAGAGGTCCTTATGTTGTTCTTTTGTCTACCCCTACAGCAATAAAAGTAGCCGAAGTGACTCCGTGGATACATCACTCCAGGGTTAAACCAGCAGCAGTCGATTCTTGGCAAGTTACAGCAGATCCAGAGAATCCCTGCAAGATCCGGTTAAAACGCACTACTCAGTCGGAGTAACGAGGAATTATTGTGGATTACAAATTTTATTATTTTTGGGATTTGGTGTGTGAGTGAGAAGGCCATAATAAAGCCTGTCCGCCCACCGACGTATAGTTTATAAGCCAGGGAAAGTCTCGAAGGGACTCCTGTGAAGACGAGCAGAACTCCATTCCCTGCAGCCCTTACATCCTGGAAGCTGAGGTGCCGTCGCACGGACGAAGACTGAGGATGACGGCGAAAGATGTGTTGATGATAATGTTTATTTATGTGTATTTTTATATTCAGGAAGGTAGAGGTACCGACACTCCTAGCTGTGAGGTATGCATTAAGACTACAAGAACAGGTAACCATATTTCCCAAACCCTAATTTGGCATTCACAATACGAGTGTAAAGGAGATGTATCGAGATGTAGATACCTAAATATAGACTATAGTGTGTGCCATTTAGGAGTAGGAGAACCTAAGTGCTTCAGTCCAGAGTATCAACCCCGTACAATTTGGTTGACTCTCAGGAATGGAGATCCTCAGGGGACCCTAATTAATAAGACAGTGTTAGAATCCGTACATTCTTCGGGTGTTCTGCTATTTGATGCGTGTAAGGCGATATCAAGTGGTAGAAAGCCGTGGAATGTATGTGGGGATCTTAGATGGGAGAGGACGTATGGGTCTAATGATAAATATATTTGTCCCAGTAGTAAAAATAAATATGTGAGTCCTAGATGCCCAAATAAAGACTATAACTTTTGCCCATATTGGTCTTGTGTGGGGTGGGCGACTTGGGGACAGACAGTAGACAAAGACATGATAGTGACTAAGTTGCCTACCAGCCCATATTGTAAGTCTATGGAATGCAACCCAGTCCATATACTTATAAATAACCCCGATAAGTTCTTAGACAAATATGGCAATTTATTTGGGTTTCAGATATACGGGACGGGTTTAGATCCTGGGACAGTATTGTTTATAGGGATAGAGACTGATACGGTATCCTCCCAAACTCATCAAGTATACCATTCCTTTTATGAAGAGATGAGTATAGATAATAAGATCCCCCATAATGCTAAAAACCTGTTCATTGACTTAGCTGAAAGTATTGCCGGTAGTCTTAATGTTACCAACTGCTATGTGTGTGGAGGTACTAACATGGGAGACCAATGGCCTTGGGAAGCAAAGGAGGTAATGTCCGGTTCTGAGGCAGTTGACCAACTAATATCTACACAAGCCGATTATCATATGAGTGTTAGAGGTAAATCTGAGTGGAGATTAAAGACCTCCATCATAGGTTATGTTTGCATAGCAAGGAAAGGAATAATGTATAACACTTCTGTAGGAGAATTAACTTGTCTAGGGCAAAAAGCTTATGATGATGATACAAAGAATACAACTTGGTGGTCGGCTTCAAATGTCTCAGAACCATCTAACCCGTTTGCTAGATACGCCAATTTAAAGGATGTGTGGTTTGATTTATCCATCACATCTACCTGGAGAGCCCCAGCAAATTTGTACTGGATCTGTGGTAAGAAAGCCTATTCGGAGTTGCCACAGGACTGGGAAGGGGCATGTGTGTTGGGTATGCTCAAACCATCCTTCTTCTTGTTACCGATTGAAACAGGTGAGACTTTAGGTGTTAAAGTGTATGATGTGAATCATAGGAAGAAAAGGGGACCCATAGAGATAGGCGCCTGGGAAGATGATGAATGGCCTCCCCAGCGTATCATAGATTATTATGGGCCAGCCACGTGGGCAGAAGATGGTACCTTTGGTTATAGAACCCCTATTTATATGCTCAACCGTATTATAAGATTACAGGCGGTGGTTGAGATTATTACTAACGAAACATCACAAGCGCTCAATCTTCTAGCGAAGCATAATACCAGGATGAGGACAGCAGTCTACCAAAATAGATTAGCCTTGGATTACCTATTGGCAGTAGAGGGAGGTGTATGTGGGAAGTTTAACCTGAGCAATTGCTGTCTTCAAATAGATGACGAAGGGCAAGCAATAGCTGAGCTTACTAGCCATATGGTTAAACTAGCGCATGTGCCTACTCAGGTATGGAAAGGGTATAATCCAAGTAGTTGGTTTGGTAGCTGGTATGAGTGGTTTGGAGGGCTTAAGGCAGTGGTAGGTGGAGTCCTACTGATTTTAATGTTGTGTCTACTCCTGCCGTGTCTTATACCCTTAGTAGTTAGGTCTGTGCAAAGCCTGATAGAAAATATAGCAGAGAGGAAGGCTGCTGCACAGATAATGGCAATTTATAAATATAAGGCTCTAGATCAGGGAGAACCAATGCAGGAAGATGAGTGTTGAAGATTCACATCATAAGTTAAGTCTGGTCTGGTTCAAGGTAACTTGCGGTGTATGCAAACTAAGGTTAAGTGATGCCTCAAGTAATTGTGAAATATCAAGAGGCATCAAAGGGGGGAATGTGGTGGAATCTCGGTAAAAATAAATTTAGTAGGCCGAGATTACCACGTGGCATGTGTACGTGCATATGCTGACGTATCGATCAGTTGGTTGCACGAGGCAAGATACGATCAGTAGTGTACGGAGCATGTGCAAGAATACAGGATGTAGTATTCCCCTCCTCCATTGTGCTGGACAAGCCATGCGGTCAAGCAGGAAGTTAATTCTTATTTGTATTGATTGGTCAAGAGAATGTGCGGGTGGAGCTTAATATGGGAGGAGTTATGTGCCTATATAAGGAGCCTGCACTATTGTCTGGGGCTCAGAACTTGTGGTATTTTGGTGACGTTAGTCCCTCTGAGTCCCGATCGGTGATCCAATAAAGAATCTCTTCCTTCCTGAAGAAACCTGTGTCCATCTCTCTGTGCTTCGCTTCCGTCAGTTTCTCCGGTATCACTATCTATTTTAAATATTGTTCTGATTATAAGAACTTATATTTGAGCTTCAATAAATGCAGTATGATTATTTTCCCTAGTATTTATTTCGTGGATTTGAGAGAGAAGGGGAAAAAAAAAGGTATATATATAATAATCCCTGTTTTTTTACTTAATTAGTGAATTATACTTACCGTATATTTTCTTTTTACACAGGCTACTATAAAAATCCTTCCTTATTATAAGCTTCCTGTCGTGAGTTGTGATTCTTAGTACCACCATCTTTCATATATTTTTGTTATCTTTACTTTAAGTTTATTTTTGTGATCATACTTCCCCTCTTCCCCCCCATCTTTCATCTGTCCTCCACTTAGCCTTTCTATTACCAATCAAACAGTGCTATAGTGTTAAAGTGAAACTAACATATATATTTCTACCAGGGCCGGACTGGGAATTAAAAGCAGCCCTGGAAAAAAAGATTTACCAGCCCCATAATGCGTCGCGCCAGCATAGTGTGCAGATACAGAGTTAGAAAAGAGAACTTAAAATTAAAAACTATTACTCCAACGTAAAGAAAAGCACTCATAGGCTTCAAAATAAACAAAAGTGCTGATTTATTTTAAGCAGACGTGCATGTAATCAATGTTTCAGTCCAACTACCTTGACATATTAAGGAAAGCTTGGTAATGGGACTGAAATAGTGAATGTATGTATGGCACAACTGTAAAAAATTGACGTTATCTTATTTATATTGAAGTCCTGTGGGTGCGCGCTTCACTTTAAATATGTTATTGTAAATATAAAAGGCATAATTTTATATATATATATATATATATATATATATATATATGTGTGTATATATGTATATATATATATATATATGTGTGTGTGTATGTATGTATGTATGTATATATATATATATGTATGTATGTATATATATATGTATATAACTAATACACACATTAATATACATGTCATATACCATTGGAGGATCCAGAGCCTGATCCCGGGAGGGGAAAAAAATCCATGTACAATAACCAGTACTGCTCTGTGTAGTGGTTATTGCGCAAGGAGTGCCGGGACCCCTTCACAGAGTAAGAAGTCAAACCGTTTAAAACCCCTTAAGGACACATGACATGTGTGACATGTCATGATTCCATTTTATTCCAGAAGTTTGGTCCTTAAGGGGTTAAGAACAGTTTGACAACTTACCTGGGGTCTGCTGGGATATGGGGCTGTAGTAGGGTATAGGAGCAGTGGTGCAATGTGTGAGGGGTGCAGTGTGTGTGTGAAAGGTTCAGTGTATGTGTGTGTGTGGGGGGGGGGGTGTAGTGTGTGAATGCGTAGGGTGTGTGGGGAAATGTGTGTATGGGGGGGCTGTGAATGTGTGTGTGGGGGGCTTTAAATGTGTGTGGGGGGCAATGTGTGCATGTGTATGGTGTGTGTGTGGGGGTAGTGTGTCTATGGGGCTAGAGTTCACTTTCAACACTGCGACCACCAGGGGAGAGCCTCGTGGGGGGGTGGGGGGGGGGAGAGGAGTCTCCCCTCTCCTTCCCAGTCTCTCTCTTCCCCCTCTGCCTTTCTCCCCCTCCCCTTGTGTGTGTCTCTCCTTTCTCCCTCTGTTTCTCTCTTCCCCCTCCCCTTGTGTGTCTCTCTCCTTTCTCCCTGTCTCTCTCTTCCCCTCTGTCTCTGTCTCCCCCCCTTTCCCTGTGTCTCCCTCTCCTCCACATCTCTCTTCCCCTCTTTCTCCTCCCTTTCCCTGTGTCTCTCTCCCCCACATCTCTCTTCCCCACATCTCTCTTCCCCTCTGTCTCTTCCCCCCTTTCCCTCTCTCTCCCCCACATATCTCTTCCCCTCTGTCTCTCTCCCCCCTTTCTATGTGTCTCTCTCTCCCCCACACATCTCTTCCCATCTGTCTCTCTCCCCCACATATCTCTTCCCCTCTGTCTCTCTCCCCCTTTCCATGTGTCTCTCTCTCTCTCTCTCCCACATATCTCTTCCCCTGTCTCTCTATTCTCCCCCCTCTGCCTCTTTCTCCCTCCTTTCCCTGTGGCACTCTCCCTCCCCCTCTGTCTCTCTATTCTCCCCCCTCTGTCTCTCTATTCTCCCTCCTTTTCCTGTGGCACTCTCCCTCCCCCTCTGTCTCTTTCTTTCACCCCCCCCATCTCTTTCTTGCACTCCCCCTGTCTCTTTCTTGCACCCCCCTGTCTCTTTTTTGCACCCCCTCTGTCTCTTTCTTGCACCCCCCCACCCATTCTCCCTCCCCTTCTGTCACTTTCTTGCACCCCCCATTCTCCCTCCCCCTCTGTCTTTCTTGCACCCCCCATTCTCCCTCCCCTTCTGTCTCTTTCTTGCACCCCCCACCACCCATTCTCCCTCCCCCTCTGTCTCTTTCTTGCACCCCCCCACCCATTCTCCCCCCCCCTCTGTCTCTTTCTTGCACCCCCCCCACCCATTCTCCCTCCCGCTCTGTCTCTTTCTTGCACCCCCCCACCCATTCTCCCTCCCCTTCTGTCACTTTCTTGCACCCCCCCATTCTCCCTCCCCTATGTCTCTTTCTTGCACCCCCCACCCATTCTCCCTCCCCTTCTTGCACTTTCTTGCACCTACCTAAGAGGAGTCAGGGCGGGAAGCGCGTTCCACGCTACAGCCTCGCCGGTCCGGCGGCATTTCTAATGCTGGGGGCTGAGCCTGAAGGAGGAGGGAGGAGCATGTCTCTGTACCATGCTCCCTCGCGGTTCCTGTGCTGTGAATTGTGGGAACCGCGAGGGAGCATGGTACAGAGACATGCTCCTCCCTCCTCCTTCAGGCTCAGCCCCCAGCATTAGAAATGCCGCCGGACCGGCGAGGCAGCCACCCGGTCCGGCGGCTCAGAGTATGTGCCACCGGACCGGCCACCCGGTGGCACATACATTGCCAGAGCAGCCCCCAGGTGCCGCGGCCCACCGGGAAATTTCCCGGTATCCCGGTGGGCCAGTCCGGCCCTGATTTCTACTATTTCTAATGTCTGTGTTATTGAGTAGAAATTTTACGTGAATCAGCGTGCTCTACATTAAGAAAACACACAAAAAAAAATCAAAAAAAATATGTATATATAATCATCCCTATTTTTTTTACTTAATTAGTGAATTATACTTGTGTCTTCTTTTACACAGACTACTATAAGAATCCTTCCTTATTTTAAGCTTCCTATCGTGAGTTATGATTCTTAATACCACCAAATTTCATATATTTTTGTTATCTTTACTTTAAATTTATTTTTGTGATCATGTTTCCCCTATTCCCCCTCATCTTTCATCTCTCCTCCACTTACCCTTTCTATTACCAAACAAATAGTGCTATAGTGTTAAAGTGATACTAACATATATATTTCTAAAAAAAAAAAAAGGAAAAGTCCTTGCTTGATAGTGGACTCATTTCCGAACCTCTTCATGAATTGGTTATAGATGTTCCGAATATATTTGGCTTTTCCATCCAAGTCTTCAGAGCTTCTTTTGAGGCAAAATTGACCATTTTCCCATTCCAGGACACTCTTAATAAAGAGGGAAACCCCCATCTGTAGCTTATGTCCTTCTGTCTCAAAATAGGTAGCAGATCTTGGAAACTTTCCCTCCACATTCTTGTTGAATATGATAGATCTTGGAATATAGATACATTCTTAAATTTGTCTTCTAATATAGGATTGTTCCTCATCGCCATCATAACTCTTTCTTTTGTTTGATATGAATGAAATTTGACCATTACATCTCTTGTATATGTCTCCGGAACATTCTGGGGTCTAGGTAATCAATGTCGACGATCCATTAAATAATCATGTGGAATTCCGTCCGAAATTAAGTTTTGAAAAAACTCCAGCAAGAAACTATCCAGATTTTCATTGGAGATTTCTTCTGGAATATGTCGGATTCTAATATTTGCTCTTCTAGATCTGTCTTCGATATCGCTAACTTTAGCTTCCAATGTTCCTATTTTATTTTTCATTATAATTATCTCTTCTTGACAGAGTTTATATTTATTATCTAATTTAGTAAAGTTGTCCTCCATAGTTGCTAATTTAACTTGTATCATTTTGAATTCTTGTTTTAACTCTTTCGTATTTGCGGCCATATCTTCACCTAATGCTCTGGAGACGTTTTCTTCACTTTACTTTCTTAGGCGTCCTAGTGCGAGGAGAAGCAGCTCAGAGACACTGGTAATGTTTGGAGTTACAAATTGAGGGCAACGCTAGCACTCGTGCATTGCCCCTGGGAGCAGAGGTATCCAGCGACTTAGAGCAGACAGGTATGGAAGGCTCTGGCTCTGAAGATGATTGGCTGGCCGAGGTGAGGCAGCAAGTGGCCCAGTATGGGGATGTACCAATGGAGATACGCCGGGTGATCTGGAACCAGGTCACGGGCGAGCGAAACACAAGGCTGGACCGAGAATTACGGCTGGCGAAAGAGAGAGAGTATGCTCAGAGGAAGAAGTGTCACAGCAGCCGAGTAGAGGCTGCATCCGAGGAGGTTAGCCGTCTTCCCCTGAGGCGGCCAGAGGAACCCGAAGTAGGGGTCCTCATAGACTGGGCCTGTGAGGAACCACAACAGGCAGGTGGAGATGGGACCGAGGTCTCTCCACCGGGCCCACCGGATGCTGGGAAGCCGGCCCAGATCCCCAGCAGCAGCCGGAGTTGCGAGGTGCGGAAGCAGGTGGTCCTTACTCGCAAATGTTGAGAGACCTCACAGACTGGTCCTGGGAAGACCCACAGATGGCAGGTAGAGATGGGACGGCGGTCTCTCTACCGGCCCTACAGGGATGCTGGGCAGTCGGCCCAGACCCCCAGCGGCAGTGTGAAGTGCAGGGAGTGGAGAGAATCGTCTCCCCTCCCCAGCGGCAGTGTACCTTGCAGGGAGAGGAGAGTAGCATCCTTCCTCCCCAGCGGCAGGGTGAGCTACAGGGATGCTGGGCGGTCAGCCCAGATCCCCAGCGGTAGATTGATTTGCAGGAAATAGAGAGCCGTGTCTCCTTTCCCCAGCGGCAGTGTGAAGTGCAGGGAGTGGAGAGCATCGTCTCCCCTCCCCAGCGGCAGTGTACCTTGCAGGGAGAGGACAGCAGCGTCTTTCCTCCCCAGCGGCAGGGTGAGCTACAGGGATGCTGGGCGGTCGGCTCAGATCCCCAGCGGCAGTGTGATTTGCAGGGAATAGAGAGCAGTGTCTCCTTTCCCCAGCGGCAGTGTGAAATGCAGGGAGTGGAGAGCAGTGTCTCCCCTCCTCAGCGGCTGAAAGTGTGTAAGGGAGAGGAGCTTGTTACCCCCTCTCCCCAGCGGCAGCTTAGCCCACCAAGGGGAGACACTAAGTTCCCCACCGGCGCAGATGCCAAAGCTACAGGGAGTACGGACAGTCGGTCCTGCTCCCCAGCGACAGAGTCATCTACTGGGAGGGGAGAACCTTGTCCCCCCTCCCCAGCGGCAGCCTAGACCACCAAGGGGAGATGATAAGCCCCACACCGGTGCAGATGGGACCATGGTCTCTGTGCCCAAACCACAGGGGGTAGGGATGGTCGGTCCTGTCCCCCTGCAGCAGGGCTGTCTATCCAAAAGGGAGACAGCCTGTCTTCCCCTCCAGCAGCAACACCAGGTCCAGAGGGAGGAGCCTACTAACCAGTGGCGTACATACCGGGTTCGCAGGGGTCGCGGCTGCGACCGGGCCCGGCCCACCAGGGGGCCCGGCCGTCCTGCGACCCAGGTATGTATGTCACTGGGCCAGCCTCTTCTCCTGGGGGGCCCAGGAGCCGGGCACCTCAGGGCCCCCCGAGGCTGGCCCTGCTGTCACCCGGCTGGCCGGTCCTGTGGGCGCGCGAGGGAGCACTGTCTCCTGGGTGCTTCCTCTTCAGCTCCCTCGCGCACCGCACTAATACCGGAGCCGGAAGATGACGTCATCTTCCGGCTCCAGCATCAGTACGCGGCGCGCGAGGGAGCTGAAGAGGAAGCACCCAGGAGACAGTACTCCCTCGCGCGCCCGCAGGACCGGCCAGCCGGGTGACAGCAGGGCCAGCAACACCACTGGACCCCAGGGAATCCCCTCAGCTCTCCCACAGGTAAGGAGGCTGGGGGGATTAAAAAAAAATGTGTTTGTGTGTGTGAGTGTATGTTAGTGTGTGTTTGTGAGTGTGTGTTAGAGTGTGAGTGTGTGTTAGAGTGTGAGTGTATGTTAGTGTGTGTTTGTGAGTGTGAGTGTATGTTAGTGTTTGTGAGTGTGTGTTAGAGTGTGTGTTAGTGAGTGTGTTAGTGTGTGTGAGTGTATGTTAGTGTGTGTTTGTGAGTGTGAGTGTATGTTAGAGTGTGTGAGTGTGTGTTAGAGTGTGTGTGAGTGTGAGTTAGAGTGTGAGTGTGTGTTAGAGTGTGAGTGTGTGTTAGAGTGTGAGTGTGTGTTAGAGTGTGTGTGAGTGTGTGTGAGTGTGTTAGTGAGTGTGTTAGTGTGTGTGTTAGTGTGTGTGAGTGTATGTTAGTGTGTGGTTGTGAGTGTGAGTGTATGTTAGTGTGTGTGGGTGTGTGTTAGAGTGTGTGTTAGTGAGTGTGTTAGTGTTAGAGTGTGTGTGTTAGTGTGTGTGTGTGTTAGTGTGTGTGTCTGTTACTGAGTATGTTTGTGTGCATCTGTTAGTGAGTGTGTATGTATGTCTGTCACTGAGTGTGTGTCTGTCAGTAAATGTGTGCGTCTGTTCATGAGAGTGTGTGTGTGTGTCTTAAGCGCTTACCTTTCTCCAGCGCCGGACTCCCTGGGAATCTCTCCGCCCCGATCCGCCTCTCAGCTCCGAATGCGCATGTGTGGCAAGAGCCACGCGCGCATTCAAACCGCCCATAGGAAAGCATTATTCAAAGCTTTCCTATGGACGTTCAGCGTCTTCTCACTGTGATTTTCACAGTGAGAATCGCAGAAAATCCTCTAGCGGCTGTCAATGAGACAGCCACTAGAGACTGGATCACCCTCAGTGAAACATAGTAGTTTCTCTGAAACTGCTATGTTTTCAGCTGCAGGGTTAAAACTAGAGACCTGGCACCCAGACCACTTCATTGAGCTGATGTGATCTGGGTGTCTGTAGTGGTCCTTTAAGTGTATGTGTTTATGCATGCACTGGCGTACATACCGCGGTCACACAGGTCACAGCCCTGCGACCCGGTGCCGCCGCCATGTGTTGCGGCCCCAGCCCGCGCAGAGTAAGCTCGCGCGCGGGGGGGCCCACGGATCAGTTTTTCGCACCGGGGCCCCATGGGTTGTGTGTACGCCACTGCTACTAACCCTTCTCCTCAGCTGAGCCCCAACCAGGCTACTCCCGTGGTAGCGCTGGCACCAGGGCAGAGTACCGCTGGTCTCTGCCCACGCAGCAACCCACCGATCCGGAGGGCTAGTACTCCCCAGACCCATGGTGGAGCCCCTGGACATGGACAAGCAACCCACTACCCCAGGTACAGTAACTTTTCATTGTGAGTGGGCTGCACTACTGACTATGTTTTGTGGGTGGGTTGCTGGACTAACCAAGGCACTGACCGACAGGAGGCCAGATACCTTGTTAGTCTTTTTGGGAAAGGGGAGAAATGTGGCGGAACCAACTTCGCCACTGGGCATTGAAGAAGCCTGTTTGCCCGCCTACTGCCTGCTGACTATGGCCCCTGGGAGATTTGACCCTTTAAATACAGGATTTGGGCATGTTGTATTGTATTATGCTGCTACTGGCCCCTTAAGAACCCTCTGGGGACATACTGTGGAGTTACTGGGTGGCCACCATTTCATGTATCAGAGGCACATGGTGAGAACATTGGATGAAGCACATGGTGAGAACAATGGATGGCGGTCATTTTATCTCACAGACACTGTTGTGACTTTTCTACATGGTGCCATCTCGCCGGTATTTGGTGCACAGAGACATCGGAAGTTGGAAGTTGCGAGGAGCTACAGGTATGCTGGGCGGTCAGACCAGATCCCCAGCGGCAGATTGATTTGCTTCTCTGGTTCGGTGGTTGTGGTGTCTGTTGCAGTGCTTGGAGTCCTCAGGAAGCGCTAGGAGCATCCTTCAACGGAGGTACCCTGTCGGGGTGCCCGTCAATCCGTTACAAATACCATCCTTCAAAAATTAAAATCTCTATGCCTTGCCCCACATAAACAAAAGAAACTCTTATCCACTATCTACCAGGTACTCCTTACAACAAATTCTAGTCAAGAAGACACATACATGATAGCATAGCACAAGGAGCTAGACAAAACCTTTACCACAGAACAATGGTAAGAGGCATGTATGGTGAACAAGGGAACTACGGCATGTACGACGCATCTAGAACTAATCCGCACATTACAATACACATGGTACCTGGTCCCAGCAAGGCTAGCGCACATCTATCCCAGCACGTCTAATACATGCTGGAGGTGTCTTGATGCGGTTGGTACCATGTACCATGTTTGGTGGCAATACCCAAAATTATGGGGATATTAGGACCTGGTTCAGGAAATAACAAATAGAACAATACATATACATAGACACAGAGGAAAATGAGATACAGCTGTGCATAATCTAAAACAGGAACAGAAAAAGATACATAGTGTGATACCACAAAAATAAATAATAATGCGCTGATACAATAATGCACTCACAAGATCAAAGTGAATAATGCGCCAGAAAAGGTGCCTGCCCCGATAAACTTGGGCGGCTGAATGCCTCCACTCTCCACTGGAACTCCAAGCGGACCAAAAGATGGAATGAGACTTCAATGTAGGTAGGTAAAATAAATATGCGAATTTATTGTAGAAAAAAGGCTATAGATATTAGCCCCATTAAATGAAATAAAAACACAAAAGAGGTCCTACGCGTTTCGTTCCTATGCAAAGGAACTTCCTCAGGGACCAGAATACAAATGAATAAAATTAATCAATACAAAAATGCATACAATGTTATCCCCCCCAATAAGTCTCTATAAATAGGGCTAAGCCCCTAGTTCATTGGTGGATCCGGTGGGAGTTACCCGTAATTCATGATCATGTTCACTTGTGGAGTATCCAGTAGACCTGTTCAGGTGTGGAGAAGGTGTTCCGACGATCATTCTTGGCGCAAATTGGTGAAACCGGAAACCGGAAGTGGCAGTCCGTTTGCACTTCCGCGTTCCATTGCCCTATGTGTTCCAGCTTAGAAATGAAAAACAATCGAACATACTGCCACCTAGAGGTCGCCCAGAATATGGCGGTCCTAATGTTAATAAAAAAGGAATGAAACTGGAGCATATTATAACCAGCTATCTCCTAACAAAAGAGAATAAAAACAATCAGCTTTATAGAACACAGAATACATAAATCGAATTAATACTTCCCTAATGTTTTATTGCTACAATTAAGTATATGGGGAGCTTAATTAACCCTTTATCAGTATATTATTTTAATATGAAAATAAACATATTCCATATATATTGTCAATGTTATAAACTTTTTTTTTTAAATTCTTTATTTTTGTAGTGCTCAGATTGACAAACATGCTTATATCGCCACGACAGCAGATACAAGTTGATGGCATAACAGAGAATAAACAGTTTCATGGCGAACATTGACAGCACAATTTTTAAAAGGAATCAAGCTAAATAGAAATGTCTCCAACATTAGTTTCAATCAGGCTTATAGTTGCGTAAGGGTATGGTAGACATTTTAGTTAAAGTCAGAAGCTAATTAGGTTTAACAGCTTTAAACAGGGATTCACAGTAGAGGCTTTCTAAATTATGCTAGTAGTAACCATTGCATATCTAGGAGCTGTCCTAAAGTGTTGCATATCAAATGTAGAGTACAGGATTAAACAGTTAAAGGATACACAGGTAAATCATGAACATGGCAGATTAATGTATGCCTATTGCTTTAGACTAAGTCGTAGGAGTAGGAGCACAAAGCCACTGAGTGCCAGAGTATATAGACATAGAGCTCTAAGTAGCCTTGTAGTAAAGTGAAGTAATAACATGCCTCAGGAGGAATGAGTGCTCTAAAAGTAACTAGCACGTGTGCGTTTCTAGATGAGTGCACGTTCATTATTGTAAGATGCTAACATGTTGCATAGGGGTGTGATGGGAGTTGGTGTATGGTGTGGCAATACATTACAGAAAGTCCCAAGAGGTAGAAGCAAGTTCATGCAACTATTAAGCAGTTTAGTCCCCCTGAGTGAGGCTCCATCTCCAGACTGCCACTGCCTCCCCTCCAGACTTGTCATCCAATTCCTGAGCGTCGCTGGGTGTGGGAGCATTCAGAAGTAAGCCAAGGTGCTGCCGCTCTGGCGGGGGTAGGGGTGTCCCTCCTGCCCCAGGCTGGTGTATAGGCCTGCGTCTTCTGGCCTGAGACTCGGTGGCATCTATTGCCCGAGTGTCTCCCCCTCGTGGGGATGGCAGTAGGTCTGCCGTTTGGTTGCCGCTTGAGAGTCCGCCCTTGTGGCCGACGCTTGTGGGTCGTAGCCCTCCTGGCCTTCCGCCCGGGTGGGCTAGGGTAGGTGAGTGTCGGCTTTCGGTCCGGTGCTGCGCCCGAGGGAGTCCCCCTCTCGCCTGGCCGCCCAAAGCTCTTCTTACTTGTTGCTTCAGCGCGCTGTGCGCGTTGCTGGAGCTTCTCCCAGAAAGTGTGGAATGGGGCATCCAGACGCTGCAGAAGGTCTGTGCCGTGGTCGGAGCCCTGCTCAGGGGTTGCAGGCTGAGGGAACAGTTGCCGCTGATTCTCCGCCGCCATGTTTGCTGAGCCACGTGTCGCCGGACCCGGTGCCCTCACGGTGTGCATAGGCTCGGTCTGGGTTCGCGGCTTGGACCGGGATATTTGAGCGATATTTGAGCGGAAGTTTGAGCGTCCAGGTGGTCGTGGAGCAGGTAGGAGGAAAGGAGAGCGGCCGTCTCCCCCTTGCCAGCCATTCTGCAGGCCTCGGTCACCGCAGCTTGGGTTCTCGGGTAGATATTTCTTTGAGTAGGGTGTCCAGAGGTGCACCCCGAGATTCCCCGTTCAATAGTGCCCTATTAGAGTGGATCTGTGCCGAGTTTATTGGGTATATTCCCCGAAAACAGGCAGAAAGTGCAGGAGCTCAGTTTTGGCACGTCCACTCGGCTTGGCAGCTAGGCTCCGCCCCGTTATAAACTTTTTAGTGTGACATTTAGTGTTAAAATAAATAAATCCAATAGATGAATTGTCTTACAACTCAAACAATCATAATAAATATATGATCCAAAATAATAATAGTAATCAGTGGTGTCATATTAATGGACAACCATCAATCACATAGGGTGCTGTTCATAACTAATGTTTATCTATTCAAAGATTTATTTAACCCCTTAAGGACGCGGGACGGTTCAGGACCGTCATCGGCATTTTCCCATTGCCGACCGACGACGGTCCTGAACCGTCCTTAATTTAAAATGTACTTACCCGATCGCCGTCGTTCCCCCGGCGGCGATCGGCGGTGCTCCCGTTGTGGGGAGACTGCCTGCAGCCCAGACAGTCTCCCCATGGCGGATTAGGACCCCTGGGGCCATGTGATCGCCCAACAGGGCGACCACATGATCACAATAGGTGTCCTAGACTCTGCCTGCAGGGGGACTGTCTGTGCTGACAGGCAGTCTCCCTGCATGTGTAAAATCATTAAAAAAAATTAAAGTTAAAGTTAATAAAAAAAAAATATTATTATATATGTGTATATATATATGATATATAGACATATATTATACCTATATAATATATGTCTATATATCATATATATATAATGTCATGCTAAGTGTATTTTTATATTAATATGTACATATATTAATATAAAAATACACTTATAATTAAATTACACACGTATATATATAATATATATAATAACTATATATATTGTATATATATATTATTATAAAATACAAATAATAAGTAAATTAAATTAAATAAAACAAATTAAAAATAATAATAAAAAATTTTAAAAAAATTATATATCTATACAAAATTTTATTCTAACTGTATTTTGATATTAATATATATATATTTATATCAAAATACACTTAGAATGAAATTGTATATATATCTATGTATATATAAATAAATAAAAAGAATACGAACTATTCATATGTCCATATAAAAAATTACATAAATAATTATATAAATATACACGTAGACTTCAAATATATAAATATGCATATATATTTAAATTCTACGTGCGTATTTATGTAATATTTTTACATAATTAAGTTATTTTATTGATTGCAATTTAAGGGACCTGCCTGCCAACCCAGGCCGAAAGTACAGAGAATTGAATTTGCTATCACTGTATTTTACCCTGTAACGTTCTACGACACCCTAAAACCTGTACATGGGGGGTACTGTTTTACTCGGGAGACTTCGCTGAACACAAATATTAGTGATTCAAAACAGTAAAACATATCACAGCGATGATATTGTCAGTGAAAGTGACTTTTTTTGCATTTTTCACACACAAACAGCACTTTTACTGATGATATAATTGTTGTGATACATTTTCCAGTTTTGAAACACTAATATTTGTGTTCAGCAAAGTCTCCTGAGTATAACAGTACCCCCCATGTACAGGTTTTATAGCGTTTTTGAAAGTTACAGGGTCAAATATATGGGTCAAATATTTTTACATTGAAAATGGCCAGGTTGGTTACGTGCCTTTGAGAGCGTATGGTAGCCCAGGAATGAGAATTACCCCCATGATGGCATACCATTTGCAAAAGAAGACAACCCAAGGTATTGCAAATGGGGTATGTCCAGTCTTTTTTAGTAACCACTTAGTCACAAACACTGGCCAAAATTAGCGTTCAATTTAGTTTTTTACTTTTTTCACACACAAACAAATATGAACGCTAACTTTGGCCAGTGTTTGCGACTAAGTGGCTACTAAAAAAGTCTGGACATCAGCCTCAGACAAACCCCAGACATACGCTGAGACCTGGACATTGTGGCTCCTTGAAACCGCCAAGGACACCTTCCTGGACAAGCTCAAAGACAGAGACACGACTGGACCCCGACCCCCCCCTCCCCCCCCCACCACGGCTTAGACTGAACGCGACTCGAGACTGGAACCCAGGACCGGCCCACCCTGGAGCTCCAATGCGCACCTCCATTCTACTAAAATAAAGACACGTTCACTCTGCGCTGCTACCTACACAGCAGCACTCAACATATCACGCTTTCAGACACAGGTTTAAGTATACCACAGCGGTCACACGCAACGCCCCGCTGTGGCACACATAGCTAACAGATCCCGAACGGGAAGGAGACCCAATACCAAGTACTGCAACACTCCTCCCAGAAGGTGCATACTACCATGAGCCTCGAACACACACTAGGGATGCAAATAATCCAAGCACACGAAACTTGACTAACATAACGCTGCATGCCCACATGTTATACGGGACCTGCGAGCCAGACATTACAAGGGGCCTGCGAGCCCAACTGAACATGCAAAAGTACTGCCCTCAACAAGGGACAGGGCACACATTATGCTCTTGCTCAAACACCTGTGACACTGTATCAACCTGTTTACTTACCCATGAGGGCCTGCGAGCCCGAGATCTTTTTGATACTGATCGTTAAACCTGTCTGCATATTCTAACTTGACTAGAGACCTGCGAGTCTCCAAACTTTGAACGTAAACAAAACAAAAATAAAAATTATATTTACAAAAAAAAAAGTCTGGACATACCCCATATTGAATACCCTGGGTTGTCTACTTTAAAAAAAATATGTACATGTGGGATGTTATTCAGAGATTTATGACAGATAATAGTGTTACAATGTCACTATTGATACATGTTAAAAATGTATGTTTTGAAACCGCAATATCCTACTTGTACTTATAGCCCTATAACATGCAAAAAAATAGCAAAAAGCATGTAAACACTGGGTATTTTTAAACTCAGGACAAAATTTTGAATCTATTTAGCAGTTTTTTTCATTCGCTTTTGTAGATGAGTAAAAGATTTTTCACATAAAAGTCAATTTTTCATCATATTTTTTCATTTTTTTAAAATTAAATTACATGAGATTATATAAATAATGGTATGTAAAGAAAGCCCCTTTTGTCCTGAAAAAAACAATATATAATTTGTATGGGAACAGTAAATGAGAGAGCGGAAAATTACAGCTAAACACAAACACCACAAAAGTGTCAAAAAGATGCCTGGTCGCAAATGTACAACATCGCAAAAACAGTCCGGTCCTTAAGGGGTTAAAAAATTATCCATATTTACACCTTAATACAAACAGTGTTACTAAATTAGTTTTGTGTGTGAATTTATTTATATGAATTTACTTTCTACTCTTATATATTCATGTGTTTCATATATGAAAATTGAGTTAATCATATCATCCATAATACAAATTGCTACAAATGGTATATCTTAATGATCTAGTGGTATCCATCTTTTAAATATTCTTAATAAACCTGTTCCTGAAGTTATTCAATAATGTGAATTCATCTGACAAAATACAGATTTCCCATCCTTTATATGAAAAGGAGAGAGAGGGAAGAAGATCCCTCCTACAAAGGCACTGCTGTAGGACAAAAAAATAAAGCTAATCAAGGAAACATATGAGATCTATATCATGGTTAAGTCCTTTTGGGTGAAGAGTCTGGAGTTTATGTATCCAGGAAGTTTCGCGTTGTGCTAATTTCTTGAGTCTATCTCCTCCCCTCCAATAGGGTAATACTCTTTCAATTCCCACACACTTAAAGTTGGAAAAAGAGAACAGGGGACAAGCATTACAGTTCTTATCTTGAGAACCCTTTTGGTGCGACCTACATACTGCTTGCCACACGGACATTGCAGTAGATAAACGACAAAGTCCGTGTGGCAACCGATGTCCATCTTGATGTTAAACTTTTCTCCTGTACTGTAACTAAAGAAAGAATTTGTTCTAAATACAAGACTAGTGGTGCAAGCTTTACATGTGTTGCATCCTCTAAAGGATCCTGATGTGTTTGAAACATTTTGATTAGTGGACTTGAGAGCATAGCTGGGAGCTAGCATATTTTTAAAGTTTTTAGGTTGTTGTGGTAAAGTGGTCCCCAAAACCGGGTCCTGTAACAGGATTGGCCAGTATTGTTGTAAACATTTTTTTATTCTATTGTGATCAGTGTTGAATTGTGTTAAGAAAGCTGATAAAAAATTATTTTCTTTAGACGTATCAATCTGAGGTTTATCCCTCAATAACTGGTTTCTACTGACCTGTTTAGCTAACCGAATCTCTCTTTCTAAAGTGTTCTTGTTTTAACCTTTCTCTATTAGTTTATTCTTAACGTGTGTGGATTGGATGTTAAAATCCTGGCTGTCGGAGCAGTTGCGCCTTAAGCGTGTAAATTGGCTTTTTGCAATGCCCCTAAGCCAGGGTTTGTGATGGCAGCTACACTGGTGGACAAACCCATTCCCATCAGTAGGTTTGAAGAAACACTTGGTTCTGATCTCTCCTCTGTCAAGGAACAAGGTGAGGTCCAAAAAATTGATTTCCTCCTTATTCCAGACAGGGGAGAGTACCAAGTTATAAGAGTTGGAATTAAGATAATTAACAAATTCCTGAAATGAAGAAGAAGAACCTTGCCAAATAATAATAATGTCCTCTATGTACCGCCGCCAGAGCACCAGGTTCTCCCTCCAGTCATGACCAGACCACACGTATAGATCCTCCCAACATCTCATGTAGGTATTTGCATAACTGGGAAATAACAAATAGAACAATACATATACCCCTGACCCCGGAGTTATGCCTAATATTTATGGGCTCGAAACGGCTACCTATCATTGATCGTAAATTACTATTCCACATCATCATTGCTGCTAACACATTATTTGCTAGGAAATGGAAAACGACAATCATACCCACAAGGGATGAATTGTTGCAGCAAATATCTACCAACTGGACATATGAGCTCATGGCAAACACACAAATTAGATCTGCCACGGGTACACAACTCGCCGGGTACATATGGAAGCAACAATGGGCAGCGCAGATATAGCCAACATAATGGGTATTAATAATTTGGTCTCTCTCCTTCTCACCACAAACTGCATGGGTACCTCACCCAGTCTCCACACACCACAACGCAGTGTAGTCTCTCCCAACTGACTGTGAGTTTCTTACACCATACAGTGAAAACGTCCTGATTTGACGGCAATGTCTGAAGTGAAACTGACACTACCTGGTCCCCATGCGGGACAGCCAAACAATGTATCCCCTAGAATACCTAGAGGGGAAGAGGCACATTATCAGACACGGTGAACCCTGAATCACATGTAAATGTTGTATGAACCAAGAATAGCTAACTCTGTCTGGTGTGAGGACACACAATGGAAACTGTAATACGGTTATGCATTATGTAACACTTGTCGTATATGGACTTATGGTTACCTCCCTTCCCCCTCTTTTTTCTTCTTTTCTGTATCCCCATATCTTATTTTCTGATAAGACAAATAAAAATTGTCAAATTGATAAAAAAAGAAAGAAATGGAATGCAGGCCTCAACCCTATACCTACACCCATTAGCTACATGAAAATAAAGGGCAGTCATCCATCCGCCACACCGCAATATACCCCACCTACACACATATCCTAACCAACAGTGAGAGATCCATACTTCTCAGAGTCACAATTTACACAATGTCACCCCCTGAACCAAAGTAGGCACCTGACTTCTTATACATATGTTGAACCAGGACCGTTCACCAGACTGGTGTGTAAAACCTCCCCCTGGGGGTCTATAAGGTGTCATAGGATTGTCACGCCACACCTTGCCTCTCACATCCCTTCTCAATTATATAAATACTTATACCATTTTTGAGCAATATACTCGGCACACTGACTAATGAGGGGATATACCGGCTCTGTCCGGCTATGCCACCCCTTTGTCACCACTGGAGAACAGGTCTCCACCTACAGTGGCGGACACCACCGCACAACTCCCTTCCCCCCTGAGATGAATGTACAAATACAATGCCTATAGGTTTATTACTATACTACTTGTTAATGAAGATATGTTAGAATACAAATTCTATTCAGTATTTATACAGACTAACTGAGTATGAGGTGTGTATCCAAATATGACAAATGATGTTAACTATGCAACACATGTTTTAGGTTTCATGTTTTATGTTCTCCCCACTTCCCTTCTCTTTTTCTTTACCCCATATACCATATTGCAAAAAATGAAAACTGTAAAAAAAAAAAAAAATTAAAGCTTTTTACCCACAGAAGAGTCCCTATCATATCTTACATATTTACTCACACACGGATCTAGTACACAAACACACACTGCATCCTCTACACAAACACACACTGCTTACACTACACACACACTCTGCATCCAATATACACACTGCATCCATTACACAAACACACAGCATCCACTACATAAACACACAGCATCCACTACATGGACACACATTGCATGCACTACACAAACACACTACATACACTACTAAAGTGTTGCATTTATAATTTTGTTCAGTATACATATATATAACATATGACACAGTTTAAATCTTTTATGCACCAGCAAATAAAAATAAAAAAATAACCCGCCAAAGTAGCAAGGTATGCCTGTACAATGTAACAGTTAAACGTATGTCAAGTTGTTTAAATATAGTCCAGTTCTGCCAACTGCAACATGTTTAGTCGTTGTCTTTATTTCTGACTAAATGCTTTCCAATGTCTGGCAAACTACAAAGGATCTAAAACACAAAACCACACATGGGGAGCTCCTTTGCAAAGGTAAAAACAAGTCAAATCATGTAAATAATCCCTTAATTCTGATGCAAACAAAGTTCATGAATAAAACAGGGGAAAGCCTGTAGGAGATTATATAGGAACCATGTGCTTGTTTTTCATAAACTGTAGGAAGGGCCACAGTTATTATAACTGGAAATGCAATAGCAGTTTACCATTAAAGGAAATTACTACATTGTAGAAAATGTAAAAAAAAAATATTCAAAATTGAGTCTCAAATAAATGTATTTATTTTTTAGATTCTTTATTTTTTTCAGTGCAGATGTATACAGACAAGCCGGCATAGACATTTCAATAAGATTATGGCAGATAGGAGAGGTGCTGAATTTAATACATGACATGTCAATAATGTGCACTTTTTTTTGCTTTAAAAACAAGGTAGTCAAATAAGCGTGTGTCAATAAACATGCCAAATTAGCTAATAAACCAGTTTAGCTAGCTGAATAGATAAAACTTGTGGTAGAGGGCCGTGAGCAGCTCAAGGACCAGTGTTTAAAGCATAACTATGCTAAAAAAAGAAAGAAAAAAAAAAGAAACCAAACATAATAGAAAGGCAAAAAGTAAACAGTTGGTGATGCTTGGAGGTTTTCCTGGACCTTCACCATTAAGGTACCCGGGAGGTCTTCTGCTCGTCCCCTTGAAACTAAAGGAATTACTCGGTTAGGATCCCATGTAGGAGTAAAGCGGGTTTCAGCCACTGCAGGGGGCAGCATGGGTAGTCCCAATTCTTGTAAGAAAGTTGAAGCATCAGTGATAGTGGAGAGCCCATGGACAGCCCCTTGCTTGGTCACCAGTAGGGCTCTTGGTGAACTTCATTTATAGGCCAATCCATATTCCTTAAGCCGAGTTGTTACTTGCTTGAGAGTTCTACACCACTGGAGCGTGGATCTTGTCAGGGCATGATAAAATGTGAGGTGAGAGTTTTCGAACAAGTAAGGCGTCTTGTCTCGAATTGCTGCCATAATATGACTCTTATCTTGGAATGTGGAGCAGCGACCTATAACATCTCTTGTAACATTGAGAGGTGCGTTAGGAGATTTTGGGAGACAATAGGCCCTATCAAAGGTTAGTTTTCTTGCTAGATTAGGAAGTAGTATTTCCGCCATCAGGCGCCTCAGGTAGTGAGGTAGTTCTTCCACAACGCAGACACTACCATCCCCCTCCAATACATGCTGGAGGTGTCATGATGCGGTTGGCATAATGTACCATGTTTGGTGAAAATGCCCAAAATTATGGGGATATTGGGACCTGGTTCAGGAAATAACAAATAGAACAATACATATACCCCTGACCCCAGAGTTATGCCTAATATGTATGGGCCTGAAACAGCTACCTATCATTGATTGTAGTTTTTCCAGTGGGACTATATCGGTTATGCCCCGTATCTTTATATGTTGTCTCCTGTAATGATCTTCCATAGCGGACATTTGTGCTGTGTGTATCTGTTGAGAAGACTGGACTTGCCTGATGGTGTCCTGCATAGTGGACATGTCCCCACTTATGTCACTATCTGTCACTGCTTGTATATCCTCCTTGAAAACCTTGATGACAGACTCCAGTAGTTTTCTGATGTCTTGCAGGAAGTTCTGGATATCCTGCATGGTAGCCAACTCAGGCCCTCCTTGGATCGTGAAGGGTGCTGTAATTTCTGCCGAGACAGCAGGAGTGCACCAATGTCCCTGGTGTTGGGTGCAGTGCCTGCTGTAGGCCTTTGGGAGCAGTGTTCCATGCTTGATCCAGCTCCTAGACTGGTGTGTGTAGTGGTTTTGGCCAGCTGGTGTAGGTCTCCCTCCAGGCATCTGTCGAGTACCGGTGAGGGAGGGTAAATGGTAGGCTGTAGACCAGCGCTTCGATCCCTTTGTCCATGGGGTATGAAAGAAGGGCATCAGTCTCTGGAGGGTGACACCAGGTTGAGATGCCAACTCGTCCCAGTGTTGATCTACTAAAAAAACTTGAAGTTTGTATGGAAATTGTGTGAAAGTCACAGGAGCTCTGAGATATGGTGATCGCTCCACTCTCAAGCTAGCCCTACCCCCCTGTCTAAAATAAATTTGACTATAAATGAGCTTTTTTTTTCAAATCAGCTGTTTTGTGCCATGTGGATTTCAATTTGCTGCAATTTAGACTTTATTGAAAAACCCTTGAATTAAATTTAGTGACATCTGTAGTTACCAAGGTGCAGCTTGCATTATGTTTTCTGCAGAAACAGACACAACCTGAAAAATGTTTTGTCTGGTCTTAAACAGGGGAAAATTAGCAAGACAAAAAAATAAGCAAGACAAAAAAATACTCAAAGGGTTATTTCAACCACCATGACCATAGAAGTGGTCATGATGGTAATAGCCTGTATGTGCAGAGTTTCTGCTTGCAACAGACGTAATTAGCTTTTTCCTTATGGGAAGTGCTTGCAATGGAAATCACCTTCTTTCCTCCTCCCTGCTTTAATTTATATCCATTACTTTCTTTTCTTCATACTAGAGAAACTTGCAGAAAGGGAGATAAAATTGTCAGTGGAAGGTGGTATATTTGGAACAATACCTCAAGTTGCCTGACTACAGTTAAGATAACAGAATAGATAATGAAAAGATGGAATTATATTTTTGTCATATGTTCATTTAATCTCATGAATTTATTGGTATATTATCAGAATTAGGAAATAAAAGAAATAGAAAAGTAAACAGAGGAATTAAAAGAGAAAGTAAACCGAGACAACAATTATTGAAAAC
This sequence comes from Pelobates fuscus, assembly GCF_036172605.1. Lineage (NCBI taxonomy): Eukaryota > Metazoa > Chordata > Amphibia > Anura > Pelobatidae > Pelobates > Pelobates fuscus. Next base: position 148,909,041 of record NC_086320.1, on the reverse strand, counting down.
CCAATCAATAAAGATCAGTTTTCCTGGTTGAAATTAGAACAGGAGTGACAGTTCAACTGTAAGTATAAACCAAATCAGTTTTGTCACAAATAGAGATAATCAGAAATGAATATAAGAACAATTATATCACCAAGGAGCAGATAAAAAGCCCCATCAAGAAATTAGGGGAGGATTCAACTCAATCCTATAAAGACATTCGCAAAACAGTAAGAAGCCCCTTTAAAAATAGTCATTCAGTAGGCATGTGCATGGGGAAAATTTTCGGTTCAGCATTCCGAAATTTGGGACTTTCATAATTCGGGACTTCGGCAATTCGGCACTTCAATACTTTGGAACTTCGGCAACTTTGAACTTCGGCACTTCAGCACTTCGGAACTTCAGAATTTCTGAACTTCTGCATTTCGGAATTTCGGGACTTCTTTTGCAGCCGCTTAGTAGATAACTCCCTAATTCCCACGGTATTAGGGAGTTATCTACCAAAAGGCTGAAAGACCTAAATTGGTCTTTCAGCGAAATTTAATAATACTAAGTAAAAATTACTTAGTATTAGTAAATTTTGCCCCTACTCGCTTTACCGCGAGTAGGGGCATGTCTAGTAAACAGTGAGCAGCCTGTGGCTGCTCACTGTTTTAAATATATATATATATATATATTGCCCCCATGCAAAAAAAAATATATATATATTGATCCCCTGGCCCCCACCCCTGAGCGGCGGGTGGGGGCCCTACAGTAAAATAAGGGGGGGACCTAATGTCCTCCCCCCTGGCCCCCACCCCTGAGCGGTGGGTGGGGGCCCTAAATTATAATAAGGGGGGGACCTAATGTCCTCTCCCTGGCCCCCACCACTGAGTGGCGGGTTGGGGCCCTAAATACTAAATAGGGGGGGACCTAATGTCCTCCCCCCTGGCCCCCACCCCTGAGCGGTGGGTGGGGGCCCTAAATTATAATAAGGGGGAGACCTAATGTCCTCTCCCTGGCCCCCACCCCTGAGTGGCGGGTGGGGGCCCTAAATACTAAATAGGGGGGGACCTAATGTCCTCCCCCCTGGCCCCCACCCCTGAGCGGCGGGTGGGGACCCTAAATACTAATAAGGGGGGACCTAATGTCCTCCCCCCTGGCCCCTACCCCTGAGCGGTGGGTGGGGGCCCTAAATACTAATAAGGGGGGGACCTAATGTCCTCCCCCCTGAGTGGCAGGTGGGGGCCCTAAATACTAAATAGGGGGGGACCTAACGTCCTCCCTCCCTGGCCCCCACCCCTGAGTGGTGGGTGGGGGCCCTAAATTATAGTAAGGGGGGGACCTAATGTCCTCCCCCCTGGCCCCCACCCCTGAGTGGCGGGTGGGGGTCCTAAATACTAAATAGGGGGGGACTTAATGTCCTCCCCCCTGGCCCCCACCCCTGAGCGGTGGGTGGGGGCCCTAAATACTAATAAGGGGGGGACCTAATGTCCTCCCCCCTGGCCCCCACCCCTGAGCGGCGGTTGGGGGCCCCAAATTAGAATAAGGGGGGGGACCTAATATCCTCCCGCCTGGCCCCCACCCCTGAGCGGCGGGTGGGGGCCCTAAATACTAATAAGGGGGGGGGACCTAATGTCCTTCCCCCTGGCCCCCATCCCTGAGCGGCGAGTGGGGGCCCTAAAAAAAATGTTACCCCCCCAGGTGACATGGGGTCCCCACACCCCTAGTCACCCCTCCCCCCCAAAAAAATTAACCCCCTACCTACCCCCTCACGCTAAAAATAATGAGGGGGGACCTTTCACTAAGTACCTGTAAAAATAAAAATAAACTTACCATTCAATGTTTTCTTTCTCCTAAAATCTTATTTTTTCAGCCCCAAAAAAGGGCAAATAAAAAATCCATAATAACCGACACAATTAAAAAAAAAAAAAAACGAGCGCTAAAAAAAATAATCCTTCCTCACCCGGTGAAGGTTCCGCGCAGACTGAGCTCTGCAGGGCGGGGGAAGGCTTATAAAGCCTTCCCCCGCCCTCCAATTAGGCTCAGAGCACTCGCACTCTGATTGGTGAGTTTAAGCCATCCAATCAGAGTGCTCTGACAGGTAAATGAAGAGACTGACTGGTTTGAAATGCACCAATCAGAGTGCTCTGTGTCATTTTACACAGCGTGGGAAAGTTCTTTGGAATTTTCCCACGCTGTGTAATTTGACTCATAACTCTCTGATTGGTGGATTTCAAACCAACCAATCAGAGTGCCGCTCAGGGGTTGGGGCCTGGGGGGAGGACAATTTTTTTTTTTTAAACAGTGAGCAGCCACAGGCTGCTCACTCTTTAATAGACATGCCCCTACTCGCGTTATAGCGAGTAGGGGCATAATTTACTAATACTAAGTAATCTTTACTTAGTATTAGTAAATTTGGCTGAAAGACTAATTTAGGTCTTTCAGCCTTTTAGTAGATAGCTCCCTAATACCGTGGAAATTAGGGAGTTATCTACTTATTCATCCCTGTCATTACATTGACTGGCTAAGTAACTTACATTTTATATGAATGTGTGTTACTTGATTGTTGTAAGTGTTGCAAATGCTATGTTTGTATACTTTTTATTTAAAATTGTATACAATGTAACATTCTTCTTCTTTCACTGGGTAAGTATATTAGTACTTAGGCAATACTGTGCTTCGGAACTTTTGCACTTTGACACTTCGGAACTTCGGCACTTCAGCACTTCGGAAATTCGGACATTCGGAAGTACCCGAATGTCCAAATTGCCCGAAATTCGTCAAAATTCATATTCGGACCGAAACGAATTGCACATGTCTATCATTCAGTATAAAACGGTACCTTACATAATGAAGCAAAAATATATTCCTATGCACAAATTACCTCAGGTTACACTCATGGATAAAAACAGGATATTTTAGGCAGGGGGCAATTACTAAAAACAAACATCAACAGATTACAGAGAAATCAGGGAAACACGCCACTTTCAAATCTCAAAAAAAGAAAAGACACATAGACACCACACAAGTCAAAATAGAGGAGGGAGAAATCTAAATTCAAACCAAAGAAACATTTTGGATTATCATTCATCGAGTGTATTTAATTTATCTAAATCAAGCATTTCAAACTCAAAGGCTAGCATGGCCCAAATAAACATGGTTTAAGTTTATGTGGGCCGCAAAAAACAAAAACTTAAATTTTCATAGAAAAAGTATTGAAAAGTATAAAATAAACCCCAGCATCCCCCTCTACTAAAATACAGCACCCTTCTCTACTAAACTCCAGTCCCCCTCTACTAAATTCCAGTCCCCCCTTTAATAAATCCCAGTCACCCCCTCCACTAAATCCCAGCACCCCCTCTACTTAACCCCTGCTCCTGTTTAAAAAGACAACAACAATGTTAGCGAACAAGCAGGCTCCACTCACATTGCCTCTGGGACCCTGTGCCAAAGCGGATTCTCCTGCTACTCCTTGAAACCCTGCGACGGTGGAGCATGTCGACGTCACGTCGGAATGTGACGTGGCGTTGCGTGTCTCCATGCACCTCCTCTCCCATCCTCCACTGTCCAGCCGCAACCATCGCAACACTGACTGACTGTCAGGATTACAGTTGATCCAGCACGCAGAATAGTATCACACTTAGAATCAAGTGTACACTCAGTGTAGGAAATTAGAAATAAAAAAACACCACTGGTGTGCATGTGGAGCGCTTACAATTTAACAAACTCACCCCTATGGGTTAACATACACATTTATGAAGACGTATATCGTAACAGTGTATCTGCAACAAATATAAATACAGAAAATGGTGCAACTAACGTTTTACTAAATGTAGTGAGAAAATATAATCTATATGGTCCCACTCACATGTAGCAGAGCCCTATAAGATAGGCTCAAGTCTCAACAGCCTGCGTGTACTTATGGTGACACGGTACCCAATCGATCCTTACGGCGTCAAGAAGTCCTTATGCATACACGAGAAAGAAGAAAAACGAGGGGAAAGGGGAAACCCCTAGTGTAGATAGTTTCAATATGTAGTGCTAAATAGCAAACAAAATGGCTTCTCACCTGATAAGGAGCCATATACCTGGCTCCAGGTGTAAAAGTGTCTGTGCCTTTAAGGAGGCTACCACCCTTCTTTCAGCATCAACACTGGGAGATGGATTCCAAATAAAACAAAATTTATTGAATAAGTATAAAAAACTTACAGTTTGGGGGGCGGGGCCTGACTGTCATGGAGGGAAGACGTGCCTAACTAGAGCTCCACACTAATCCTGGAAAAATGGTTGAAAGGGCACCCCTATCCCGCTACAAACCGCACCACAGGACCCCAAGCGACTTACTAGTCCTCTACTCTTACAGGAAACCGGTGATACGGCCTGTGAGCGGACTACAGACGGCAGAATGCACCCGCGAGGACATGTGGCCTGGCGAGCACCGGGCAGGAGAGTCGGCCGATCTCCCAGCCTGGAACCAACCGGTGACCAACTGCCACGAGCGGACACCCCGCAACCCCCCCCCCCTTTGGTCCGGTGGGGGTGATCCCGGACCACCCATGAGGGTCCCCTCCAACACGATGGAGACAACCGCGACATGGGCCGGAGAGGTGAGCGGCCAACCTAAAATGGCGGAGACCACGCGGCCAGCAGACAGCCATGAGACACCACTAAGCTCCCTGTCCAGCATAGAAAGGATTTTTTTAAACTTCTGGCTCAAGCTCAAGCACAGGCTGCAACAAGGCACCCCGCGACCACTCACTGTACGCCGCCCACCTTGACAAACGCCACCCGGCCCTCAGCACCAGCTTGCAGCCAAGACGGGGCTTAAAACCACTCAACGGCAAAGTAAGCACTCACCCCTCTTGCGCAGAGCGGCGAGCAGGAGTAAACCGCGGAAAACAACCCCCGACCTCAAGCAAACACCCACCTCTTCACGGGAGATTCTATCTAGGCCCACAGGCACGACCAACCGACCACAACCACACTTGCTCACTCACCGCACCACAATGAGGCTGAGAGCATCAAGGGGGTTTTCCCCAAAGCACATAGCGCACCTACGGAGGGAGAAACCTCAAGTCCCAGCAAACACCAAACCGCATCGACATACCGGTATCGGAGATACACGCAGCCTGACAAGCTTGAACCGGGTTCCCACTCAAGCCTGGAGCAGACAGAGTGTCATGTTATGGATCACTGGGACATTCACCAGCCAAGGAGGATGGAAGACGAAACTGGGGATAGGGTGAACTTTTCAGTCATTCAGTATTTCAGTTACTGTTTTATTTTACGCATTTTATTTTGTTTAACTGACATGCAGCAAACCCTACCTGGACTGCTGACACTAAGCACTTACTTCTCATCTCGTTATGTCAGCCTACCTCCAATTCAGTGTTTTTCCTTTTCAAAATCCCATCACCCGTAGCCAAAATTGAGGTCCGCATATTAAGCTAAGATGCTAAAGTAGCTAGGTGGTTTTACTTTTACTTTTCCAATCAGTGCTTTCATCTCATGCTTCACACAGTTAACCCACTAGCACAGTACTTATCTAGCTTATATACTTTTCATAAAATGTGCAGGTTAAGCTAACAAGTTCAGCTGTAATTTGCAATCAATAGAAGTCTATGCTTTGTTTGAGCATCTATATACAAAATGTGCACTACTTAAATGCCATAATTGTAAATTTGATGTGTTAAGAGTAAGCTGCTATGTTCACTCTTGCACTCAAAAACAAAGAATATAAAAAAAAAACTTACAGTTTAAACCAAAATAATATAAATATCATTAAAAGTGATTATATATTAAAATCAGTGAATGGAATTTTCAATCCTCCTGCCGAGACTAGTTTCGCTGTGTTCAAACAGCTTTCTCGATCGGTGATGTGTTAGCTGCTGTTCTTCGTTTAAATTTCATGTTCTTGTTCCTGTATGGTCCTCCAATTAGTCTCTCCTCCAATCAGCTGTCCTCCTCTAATGAACAGCTGTGATCCACTGGAGGTAGGAGTGCTCCGTTCTCGGAGTCCGGTCACGTGACATGTCACGTATCGCGTCACAAAATGGGCGTGTCCTCGAATCTAGGCTTAGCCAGCAGATAAAGGGGGGGGGGGGGGGATTGTAATTTTGGACAGTAATGATTACATAGAAGAGGCCCTCAGACTCCTAGGAGATGAAAATACGTATAGAGTCTTGATGAAGGATCCTACTAGTGATATAAAAACTGTATATGATATCCTCATAAAGGAAGGTAAAGAATTAAGTATTCTAAATGAAAAGGAGTACACATTTTTAAATGTGACACAACCTATAATACCGTTTTTTTACCATCTTCCCAAGATCCATAAAGACAAGAACAAAGGCACAGGGAGACCTATTGTATCTGGGATTGGGTCTATTTCCAGTAGACTATCCCAGTACGTAGATTATATGTATTAACCTATAGGGTCGAGAGTCCCTATGTTTAGTGGTAGCAGCTATTATTGTTAATTTCATCACTAACTGGAAGCGCCTTAATAACACACATTCTGTATTTCTAGTATCACACTTAGGATAACATCTACCCAGACCTTAGAATGGCCGGACTTAACGTACCATAGAATAGTTAAAATACTAGCCGAGGTCAGGAACACAGAACGAGACACAGCGGTAAGGAAAAGCCAATAGTCAAGGGTACCAGAAGTCAGGGAAGTCAAATCTAAGCCAAAGTCAAAAACCAGAAAAACACGATCAGGAACACACTCATGGATAACCATCTAAGGGAAACCACAACAGGGCAATGAGCTTAAGGAATAAGTGAGTTTAAATAACCCTCTTGCATATCCGATTGGCCGTACCTGTCAGGGCTCCGCGGGCGGCTGTGAGGGGAGGCTGCAATCCTCTCGCAGCACTCAATCTCGGTCCGTCGCCGCCCGCGGTCCCCTCTCCCCTTACCTGTCAGCGAGCAGTGTCCTCTCTTCTTGACACGCCGCTCGCGTCCTCCTCTCCTCCTCCCAACGGCAGCATGTATAACGTTGCACGCTGGGAGCCGGCACAAATATCTGAACGCCAGGGTCACTCACGTGACCCGGCGTTAAAGCTACCGCACAATAATCACAGTGGGAGGTATAGAGAACGTGCGTGTGCATTTTTTTTAAAAATAATAATAAATAAGCTATATGTTACATCAAATTAAAGCCCTTTCTGTCCTTTAAAAAACAGTGTACAATATGTGTCGGTGCAATAAACGATAGAGATGCAAATTGCAGTTGAACGCATACATCAAGAAAATGCAAAATTTGCTTGTGTCATTAAGCGTAAGACAAGCTTTTAAAGCTGTGTCCTTAAGGGGTTAAGTGGTGTGATTACACTATTCTGTAGTAGTTTTTCTTTTGCGCCTAAGACATAGGTTATACATAGTATACCACTTTTTGTATTTGGTGCAGAGGGATGGAAATACTTACATTTGCCCAAAAATATACCTCTAATGGCTTATGGAGAAACAGCCAAAAGAACGATTTAGGCATCATGACACTCAGCATCGCAGTGAGAAGCATTGGAGTCAGTGCTCCTCTATGAGAATAGATCTGCGAGAAGCATCTTATTATCCAAGTTATTATTATGATTTAAGATTTAAATTAAGATTTGAAGGTGGGCAGAATGAGATGAAGTGAGCCAAATGTCTGTCACCTGGATCCCAGGTACCTTTAATTGCTTTCTGCACATTATTTAGAAAAAAAGAAAACTTTGGACCCATAACGTAAAGTAAGGAATAACACATCAATGGTATTTCTAATGTTGCTTTAATTAATCAAGTAAAACAGTGATGTACAGGCAGCTGGGAATTGAATGGACTCCCGCCCCAGCCCCCCCTGGCAGGTCAGTGATGACTCAGTGAAGGACAGGATAAGAATGGGCGGAACGCGGGTCACGTGACAGCGTTGGCGCACAGTATAAGAAGGGGCGGAGCGCGGGAAAGCTGTATCATAACACAGTGAGAAGGACACACGGAGGTTGATGCTCGCGCGCAGGTACGTGATCGGGTTCGCGCCGTAGCGGGTAGCGGCAGTTTATGGGGGTCTCGTGCCAGCCTTGTAGCAATGTGTTGATGTATCTGGTTCCTGTAGTAATGGAGGCTGCTGGCGATGTGTAAGGCTGAGGGTTTTCGGGGTGTGATAACCCGGGGGAGCTGGATGCCGGGCGGCTTCCTGGGTGGTTTATCGTCTCCCAGCTCGGTGTAATCCGGCCGCTGTTCAGGTTTTGGCGCTGTGTTCCGCCGTCGCCCATTGGTGCTGTGTCGGGGGCTGCTCGGGGTTCGTGTGGCCCATGTGAGCCGGTCCCTCACCGTGTGATGGCGGAGAGCGGGCTCCGAGCCCGGACACTATCTCACCTTGTGAGCATGGCCGGCTATCGGCGCTACTTACACTGAGGATTTTCTGTACCGGAGTCTGCCGCCTGCTATTCAACTACAACTTCCATGATGCTTTGCGGTATCTGGTGGAAACTATACCATGTCTATGGGCAGCCTCTGATAGCCGCACTGTGGCTTTCTGTGAATGGCAGCTTTACTCGATGTGGATGTGGCTGGCAGGGTCTGTGAGAGGCAGCTGTTTCCAGTCTCCATGCAGTGCTATGGGAGCTGTTTGTGTTGTAACTGGAACAGACCACCTAACATGTGACTTCTAGTGTTTGCTTAAAGACACACTAAGAAATAAAAATACATGCACACCTACTGGCTGTCAATCGGCCTCCATAGCCACTTGCCTAATATCCTGGCGTAACACAGAGCAAGATGATGCCAAGGCAACAAATTGGCTTGGTGTGGTCTGGAGTAATGGCACTAGGTTCTCAGTGTTGCTTTATTTGAGGCAGTATTCCTTAGAACTAATGTTACAAGGGTAGAACAGGATAGTGAGAAGACTGTCTTGGCACTGGAGAAAGCGCTCAACATTTAACAGTACTGTGGGTTAGTAACGGGATTAAAACACAAATGGAGTTAAATACTTAATGTGTTTATGTGAATGGACTGGCTTCAGAATCTAACATTTGTAAGTCTTTCCCTTCCAACTCTCTCAAACATGCCCACTGTAAAATTCTAAAGCTAAAACTTGTATAAAATGTCTTTATGTGGAATCACTCAGTATGCTTAGAAGCACTCTTTACGAAAGCATTAGGTACACTAAATGAGTAGTGGGGTGACTGGCATCTTAATTCTAGGCTGGGTTTACTTGCTACACAGAACTAAACTGTGTATACCTTTTGGTATATGAACAGACCAGATATTTTGTCTAGCTTGCAAGTTGCTGTATGCCTTGTCGTTACATACTGATCTTATTCAATTTATGGTTTTATTTCTTACAACCGGTGTTGTGGCTGGATTTTTGTTGGCTACATGACATGACTTCCTTTTTGGTCAATAAAAATAACTTTATGCCTATGCAAATCCCATCTGACTGCATTCTTGTTGCTAATCTGAAATGAGCCAGCATGGTTTCTATCAATTACTTGTTAAGCAAGTCTGAGACAAATGACTCTCTTTAAATGGTAGTGTGGCAAATGTAAAGCCTAGATAAGTGTCCAAAATTAAGTTGTTTTTGATGCTTTGTAACATAACTTTATTTCACGTGCCACTGTTTAGTTGTGTAATCTGAAAATCGGGAACTGCTCTAATCAACAGGTGAATAATGTTTTTTAATTTTTGTAGACCTGTAATGAATACAAATATGAAGCAGAGAGCTGACTCAGAGAAGCCTTCAATGTCAAAGGTAACTAAATATATACAATATTTTACTCTAAATGGAAAAGCTAGAATCAAATCTCATATTAAAACTTAATTATGACTTTATAAAATAGCTTTCAATATCTGCCATAAAATTAAGCACTAGAAGTTACTTGTGTTGGTCATTGAAAATGCAGTGACATAGTTTGGAATGCTATTTTGTTACGTTATGTATTAATCTCTTGGCTCTAAAGGGTTAAAAATACTTGCTACAAAGGCAAAAAGTTAGAAGTATTCATGTCTTAACTGCAGCTTGCACAAGTAAGATTTTCCCATAAGATAGGTAAACTACATGCTCGGTTTTGTCATTTGAGCCACTGGTGTCAAGTGTTGCAATTTGGTGAGAATGTCAACTAATCCATAACTTTGAAAGGTTTTAAATAATAGCTGAAATGTTTAGCAATGTTGGTTCCCACAGTCTTTGCCATTTGTTTTGTAGAGTGACAGTCAGATAATAATCAGCAACCTGACCGTGGGAAAGTTGTGCTTGTGTCATGTAGAGTACAATGTGAATCAGCAACTTTCTCACGGTAATGTAGTGATACACTTCTAACCTATTTAACTAGCTACCTTTTTTGTTTGCAATGGCATGAAGGTAATGTAGCTAGCTATTTAAAGTCAAACCTGCTTATTGACTGTAATCAATTTGTTTATACAAAGTGGGCTGATGGTCTTGTGAAACAATGAATTGTCTGTCCTTAAGTTAACACTGAATGGTCCGTAAACCTATAATTTCCCATTGTCACAATGTTCTAGGAAACTTAAATATCTTTAAAACCTTATTTTCAGAACTACTTGGTGAATAAGACAAATGCCTGTGTTGCTCCAAGGAGGACGTTAAAAGTTATCCAACCCTCTGCAGCTGGCCATCTTGTTGGAAGAGATAAAGAGGTATGGAAAACAACCCCTTTTTGCACAATAGCCATTTTCTACTTGATCTTATCTGTCTTCAGAATGAATTTTTTTTTTTTGCCTTAAAGTCTATCATGATTGGTCCCATCATGTTTGTAAATGATAACTTGTGTTACAAATGCACAATTGTAGCACTAATGCAATAAACTTGCACCGTAAGTTTTAATAGTTATATTATAACTTACAGCCCACCAAGAATTCTACAAAAAGAAAACTCTGGAACGATCAGCAATCGTCAAAGAAAGCTAAAGTGGAAATTGCTATTGACCCAGAACAAGGAGAAAATCAAGGCTGTTCAAATGAAGCATTTGAACTTATGGTGAAAGGTACATTTAACTGCTTTTAATTTGAACTTTAGCAAACTCTGGTTACCTTGGTATTGCAAAAGCAGTTTAAAGTTTTTAAGTCAAGTTCTAACTTCTTTCCACAGAGAATCCTACTTACCTCTACTGGAAGGAAATAGCAGAGGAAAGAAGAAAGGCACTTTATGAAGTATTACAAGAGAATGAAAAGGTAGGCTTACATTGTAACTTAACTTATACTGCCCTACTGGGCACTTATGTTCACTCAACCCCTCTTCTTACTCAAACCCTCTAAATAAAGAACCGTAGAACTTACATCTAGCACCAGGGTAAGAACAATAGTTTCTATGTTGAATCACTGCCTTCTCCACTGTCCTATTGAATGCTCTGAGCCATGCCAGGTACTAGTGGAGAGATCTAGACCTCCTGTTACAAGCACACAGACAAAATTCAAATTGGGCATTCTTGTACAAAGTCCCAGACTGCCTAACATGTACCATGGGTGCAGCAAGTTCCAGGGCACTATTGCCATTATTTCTGAATGTGAGTCAGCTAAAGATGAAACGCTGTACATGGATTCCTACCACAATGACCACTTATAAAGCGGTATTCAAGGAGGTTAAAGTACCAATTGAGTAAAACTAATTTCTAATTTCCAAGCAAATGCTGGTACATGCTATATAAAAGTTTACCTCCTACAGGTTACCTAAGCTTGCTACTTTGTATCTACTGGTCACACAATTGCTAATCTGCAATTTTTTTAAACATTTTTATAGCTACACAAAGAAATAGAATTCAAAGATAATGAAATTGAGCGCTTGAAGCAGGAAAATGATGAGTTAATGGAGCTTGCAGGACATGTGCAATACATGACTAACATGATTGAGGTAAGTGACAGACTGGAGCTGAGGCTTTGTTTACCTGCTAATGTAAATTATATTGTGTACTGATCAAGTCTGCAGCACATTGCAAGTCAATTTACTATACTTCCACTCAATGCATCAATTTTGACTCTGACTGGTGCACAATCAAATTCCTTTTCAAGGAATAATCTAGCTTGCATTCTTTTTTAAATAAAAAATTTATTTTCCTTGCAGTAGACTTCTTCTTTAAAGTCTCACAATTCCAGAAACCTTTTGATCTTAACCTGCTTTCCACTAACATTAGTATTAGCTAGTGCCAAAGATTCCCCATGCCTCTAATAGACAAAGCACTTGGCTTGGTGACTTAAAGGACAATAGTCACCTCACTTGAATATAATTATCCTTTCAAGTTGTGAACTGAAACAAATTTGGTATATGTAAAAACAACCCTCCCTTCATGACATATCTAGCTATATACATGCACCTTGTGTTAGTTTGTCTGAGGTCACTACACATGAAGAGCAATTAGACAAACTGTCAGATTCAGACTGTCCAACACTCTGGGCAAAAGTTAGTGTATATGTGTGCAGGGCTGCCATCCGGGCATGACAACCATAACGTTTGTTGGGGGCCCGGACTGCTCTGGGAGTCCCCGGGCCCCACATTCTATTTGTGCACATATAGATGGCGATTATCACTATATGTTCACCTGCAGGCCCCGGCTACCTGTAGTATGCAGACGAGGACCAGCCAGCACATCTTAACTCTCCAGCTGCTCCTGCCTGTAAGTCTCGCGAGCTCCACAGCCGGCAGAGTGTTGTCACGGGTTACCATGGCAACACTCCGCGCGGCAAACAGGCATAGCTCGCAAGACTTACAGGCAGGAGCTGCTGGAGAGTTAAGATGTGCTGGCTGGTCTCGTCTGCATACTACGGCGGCTGGCACCCTCCACTATACCACCTGACCACCAGGGATGCAATCTCCCCCCTCCCTGGCCAGGTAAGAAGCAGGGAGGGGGGAATAAAATGTCAATACTACCAAAAAGGCTCCCCTCCCGCCCTCCGCCCACACATTTACATACAGCCCCCACATTTACATACAGCCCCATACAGTATATACTACAGGTACATGTGAGCTTGATCTTAAATGGTGTTAAGGTAACTGTTTCCCTTTAACAAGCAAACCTCTTCAAGTCAAACTAAGGAATTCTAGACATGCTGAGTTTATGCTCTACATTCCATATTGAAATCTGCATGCCTAAATAGCCAGGATGTGATTAAAGTTGGATCTCTTCTAGATACTATTTCATAGCCTTTGACATTTAGATAAGAATTTAACAAATCCGGAGTCTGACTAAGACTAATGTATTTTATTTTTCTCCTCCAGAGGCTAACTGGAAGTGCCCCACAAAGCCTTGAAGATCTAAAAAATTTAGACTTGGAAGAAGCAAGGTGTGATGAAGCAGAGTGTGAGGAGGAACAGGACTTAAGTTCTGATAGTCTGAATGAAGCATCTGTTTAACCTATGGTGGACTGTCATTTGACTTTTATTTTAAAGTGGCCAAACTAATCTTGACTTATCTGGGATAAATACAACTCCCCCCACACTTAAAGAAAGCAATCTCATACTCTTCCAAAGGCAGAACGCTTTGATTTTAAAATTTATGGAACATCCAATGACATCTTGATTGGGCTAGACTAGCCTATATCTGAAAATGTTTGTATTCCAACTGGTCACTTGTCTCTACAGCAAATACTATGTATTTTTCTACTTTATATTCTGTAAATAGTTTTTAATCTGTTGGCCTTGATCCGAGGTGGTTGTATATATTTGAATAAACTTCAATTTGAATGTACTTATTATAGTAAAGCTTTGACTGCACTTCAGTATGCTGCTCTCACTTAAAGAGCACCACATTTCATCTAGAAACTTAACTTAAATGGTTACTCAGCTGTCCAATCTTGAAAATTGCCATCACTAGTAGAGCTACCGTATTTATTCGAGTATAACGCGCACCCCTAATTTTCTTTTAAAAATCGGTATAAATTTTATACCGATTTTTAATCTAAAATTAGGGTGCTTGTTATACTCGAATAAATACCGACCGCCGGGCTCATTACAAGCCCGGCGGTCCCGGGGGGGTGGGCAGCAAGCGTTTACTCACCTCCGTGCAGCTCCTCCAGCTTCCCAGTGTAAATCTCGCGAGACCCGCGGCCAGCTCTGACGTGCAGCAATACGCCAGCTGCTCCTAGATGATACAGCCAAATCCATTATGTGGTCCAGAAGGACCTTTTATGAACAGCTGAACAAAATGGATACACTCTTAGCTAGAGTCCTAAAACCTAGACAAAGAGGGGGACATATCACATCCATTAGACATAACGACGGCTCAACTATAACCAATCCCCGAGACAGAGGTTTTCACGGATTACTACAAATCCCTGTATAATCATTCACTGGGATCTGAGACGTGGACGTCAGGGGACGAAGCATTGGCAAAGCAACCTGGCAGGCTTAGGGTTGCCCAAACTAGGCAGGGGTGGAAGCACTAGCGGCAGAAATCACGGCAGAAGAGGTGACACAAGCCAAAGCTGCCCTGAAAGGGAACAAAGCCCCTGGTCCGGATGGGTTAGACGGGAGTTATTATAAGGAATTTCGAGACAAACTCGCTCCCCACTTGGCAGCTCTGTTTAACAAATTTAGATCGGGGGGCACCCCAGACTCGGATATGTCGCTAGCAACCATTGTCTTATTGCCAAAACCAGACAAGGACCCAAGTATCCCGAGTAGTTATAGACCTATCTCCCTGATTAATCATGATATGAAAATCTTAGTAAAAATTCAGGCGACAAGACTAAACCCTTACTTGGCTACGCTGGTGGATGCAGATCAAGTGGGTTTCGTGCATGGCAGACAGCTGTTTGAGAACACCCATAGGAACGTAGATCTCATTTGGACGCAGAAAGTCACTCTCACCCCAACTATGCTGGTTTCATTGGACGCTGAAAAAGCGTTCAATAGGGTTACGTGGACGTACTTGTTCACACTTCTGATCCATATGGGATTCCCTGAGCAAGCTATAACTTTGATCAAGGCCATGTATAGCAATGTACGAGCATAAGTGAAAATCTCAGGAGCTCCACTTACTCCGTTCAGCTTACACAATGGCACCAGACACGGATGCCCATTGTCCCCGCTTCTATTCGTTCTTTCCCTGGAACCTCTACTCCAAGCCCTTAAGCGACATCCGGACATACAGGGGGTTCGAGTGGGAGGTAGGGAATTCCTGGTGTCAGTGTATGCGGATGATGTGCTCTTGACACTCACTGACCTTATGACCCTATTAACTCAAGGGCTTTGCAAGGAGTCCTGGAAGACTATGGAGCTATATCGGGGTACAAAGCAAACATGACCAAATCTAGCACCTTCCCAATCGAGATACCGGACGTGGATATAACATCTCTTCAGAAAGCACATCACATACGCGTAGAACGACAGTTGATTAAATATCTAGGCATTAAACTGACAGCAGTCCCAGACCAACTCCTACAACAGAGCTATACACCACTCATGAAACAACTAAACAGGGAACTTGAGACCTGGAACGATAGGCCTATCTCTTGGATAGGGAGAATACATGCGGTCAACATGAACATCTTACCCAGGATATTATTCTATTTCCAATCTCTGCCCATACATATCTCTAAGACACACCTAACACCCCTGCAGCAATGATAGGGAATTTCGTGTGGCAAAATGAATGCCATAGAATTTCGAGACATATACTACACAGGCCAAAGACTAGGAGAGGCCTGGGGCTGCCTAACCTATACGGCTACAACTTGGCGACACAATTGAGAGGATATGGGTGGACTTGGAATCACTGATGGTGGGTGCAGACATTGCGCAACTGCTCATCTGGATACCCAAAGATAATAGACCAATCATTAAGGCTACGTGCCCAGCTATATTGAACTCTATACATATCTGGGATAGATCTCAACAGCGACATGGGCTGGCGTCAGCCCCGTCCCCTCTGATGCCGTTTCTTCGCAATAGAGCATTCCCGCCGGGAATGGCAGTACGAAACTTTAGGAACCTAGAAAGAATAGGTCTGCAACGCATACAGCAGTTGGTACAGGATTCAGAGGTAGTAACATTTGACACCCTACAGCAAAGAGGCCACCTCACGCCTGCAGACTTCTTCAGGTACCTACAAATAAAAGATTTCGTAAAACTCCCATGACGTTTTTCGAACAAATATGCCTTCAGGACCATATGCCTACGGGTCTGATAACTCGGCTGTACGCTCACCTCTGCTCTGAAACTAACGAAGGGGGAGATCTGGTTTACACGGAACAGTGAGAGAGGGACCTGGGGGAGCAATTGGAGGGAATAGAGTGGCAGGAGATTTGGGAAGCCAATCACAAGTCCTCCGTATGCGTAACGATACAGGAGCAGGCCGTTAAGACGATGCTTTGTTGGTATACAACTCCTGTAAAGCTGTACCAAATGAAAAAGACCCCTACTGACGTCTGCTGGAGAGGGTGCGGTATGAAAGGGACATACATCCACATGTGGTGGGAATGACCACTGATAGAACGATTCTGGCAACAAATTAGAGATTTACTAGCCCAAGTGCTGACCAGGGCCCCCCTTCTAGACCCGTGACTATAGAAAATAGATGGGTGGACTAGACACGAACAAAAACTCATCCATAAAATAACCCTAGCAGCCAGGAGAGCGGTGGCAGCGGATTGGCTTAAGCAGACCACTCCATCTATAGCGGGGGTCATCAATAGAATAAGGGAGGTACACACGATGTATGACCTGACGGCAAGAGTTAGGGGAACTCAAAAACAGTTCAAGAAAATATGGGCCCCTTGGGTTAATGAAACCCAGCAGATCTATGGCCCACAAGATGGATAAACAATTAGATGCAGTTCTTCTGCCCCCCCCCTACCTCACTATCTTTTGACACTTTTCACTCTTTTTCCTACTTCTATCCTTCTCTTACTAAGTGCAGCATATATCTCCCAGAGGGTGAAGGGAGAGGTATACACGGAAACTGACTAAGGACCAGGTGTGACTAAATGTGCGCAAGTTGCAGTCTTCCCTCAGAGGGCCCTGCCAGCTACCGGCAGCATATAAAGCATGCAATAATACCCGCAATGGGAGATCCACTAGGCCCCTAAAAGGCCGGAGGGTGAGAAACGCGGTGCAGATTCCCTAACTCTAGGACAAAGAGACATCCATTGCACAGCATAATAATAGGTTAGAGGGCTTACGGCAGTTGGAGGGCTCACACCCAGGGCCGGCCTTAGGGGTGTGCGAGCTGTGCGGCCGCACAGGGCGCCATGGAGCAGGGGGCGCCGTGCGGCCGCACAGCCGATTTAAAAAAAAAAAAAAAAAAATTTAAATTTGCAGCGGGGGCGGAGCTAAAAGCGCCGGAAAACTGCTGCAGGGGAAGCAGGAAGGAGTTCCTGCTTCCCCACTAAACAGTCACCAGGAGCTGCACTGCCTCAACAATGAACTCCACAGGTAACTGTGTGATTGTCAGGTGAGTGTGACTCTCTGCCTGTGTGTATGACTGTCTGCCTCTGTGTGTCTGTGTGTATGACTGTCTGCCTCTGTGTGTGTGTGTGTGTATGACTGTCTGCCTCTGTGTGTGTGTGTGTGTGTGTGTATATGACTGTCTGCCTCTGTATGTCTGTGTGTATGACTGTCTGCCTGTGTATGACTGTCTGCCTGTGTGTGTCTCTGTGTGTGTGTGTGTATGTATGACTGTCTGCCTGTGTGTGTGTGTGTGTATGACTGTGTGTGTGTATATGACTGTCTGCCACTGTGTCTGTGTGTATTACTGTCTGCCTCTGTGTGTGTGTCTGTGTGTATGACTGTCTGCCTCTGTGTGTATGACTATCTGCCTGTGTGTGTCTGTGTGTGTGTGTGTGTATGACTGTCTGCGTGTGTGTGTGTGTGTGTGTGTATATGACTGTCTGCCACTGTGTGTCTGTGTGTATTACTGTCTGCCTCTGTGTGTTTGTCTGTGTGTATTACTGTCTGCCTCTGTGTGTGTGACTGTGTATGACTGCCTCTGTGTGTATGACTGTCTGCCTCTGTGTGTATGACTGTCTGCCTCTGTGTGTATGACTGTCTGCCTCTCTGTGTCTGTGTGTATGACTGTCTGCCTGTGTGTGTCTGTGTGTATGACTGTCTGCCTGTGTGTGTCTGTGTGTATGACTGTCTGCGTGTGTGTGTGTGTATGACTGTCTGCCTCTGTGTGTATGACTGTGTGTGTGTCTGTGTGTATTACTGTCTGCGTGTGTGTGTGTGTGTGTGTGTGTGTATGATTGTCTGCCTCTGTGTGTATGACTGTGTGTGTCTGTGTGTATTACTGTCTGCCTCTGTGTGTATTACTGTCTGTGTGTGTCTGTGTGTGTGTGTGAGACTGTCTGCCTGTGTGTGTCTGTGTGTGTGTGTGACTGTCTGCCTGTGTGTGTGTGTATGACTGTCTTCCTGTGTGTGTGTGGATGTCTTCCTGTGTGTGTATGGCCGTCTGACTCTGTGTGTGTGTGTGTGTGTCACATACAACCAATACACGCATATCACACACTGTTAATATACCCATTACAAATATCACACATAGCATACATATCACACACAGTCATCACACGTACTATTACATACACAGACAACACAAACATAACAGCAAACATGGATGACGTGGGGGGGGGCGCTGTGAAGATTTTTCGCACAGGGCGTCTAAAGGCCTAAGGCCGGCCCTGCTCACACCGACAATGTTTATGTACCTGTACGATAGCTAAGTTTCATATGTTATCGAATATTTCTTGTTTTTCTTATAAAACACAAAACTAAAGTTGACAAAGTGTAACTTGCAGTATCGGTGGGAGTTAAGGTAACTAACGCATCAGTATTGAGGGTGATGGTGAAGAATCTTAGGCTACCACCCACTGCATGACTATACGATATGTATGTTACTACACTCTGTATACACTGTGTATGTTAATTTTCGCTTGAGTTGCGAAATGTATTCGATCTATGCATGTTATCTCTGTCAACATAAAGAATAAAAAAAAAAAAAAAAAAAAAAAAAAGAATACAGTGTTTGGATCTCGTTCTAGATTCCAATCTTATTATTATTATTTTATTATTTATATAGCGCCATCAGATTCCGTAACGCTGTACAAAGGGTACTTATGACAATTGTTTTTATTTTTTTTACTTCTTGATTTTTTTAGTGCATATAGGTTTGACAGGCATGCTTGTGGTACCCCACAGGCATTCCACTTGCTAATATCAGTGACATTTGTTACAGTGGGGTATGCAGAGACACGTGCACGTTTTATATTTAGAGTGAGGATGAACAGTAAAACATGAGTAGTAGCAAGGCATGTGTATAGTACGTACATTAGGCATAACATTGTTGTGATTGCAAAATATATGTTTATCGTTTGTGCCTAGCTAAGATTTGCATTAAGACCTAAGTAATCTATATTGCAGTTAGGCTGTGAATAGTGATGTCCCGAACAGTTCGCCAGGAACCGTTCGCGGTCGCGAACATGCGCGATGTTCGGTCCGCCCCCTATTCGTCATGGAGGTGGGAGGGTCTGGGAGGGAGGGTCTGCTGCTGATTGGTTGGAATGTGTCTGTTGACTGTGAGGTACAGGGTCAAAGTTTACTCAATGATGAGGAATAGGGGGCGGACCGAACATCGCGTGTTCCTGGCGAACTGTTCGAGACACCACTAACTGTGAAGTTACACGTCATGTCTAGTTAGCAGGCTGGATGTATGCCTACATAGCAGATGCTAAAGAAAGAAGTAAATGTTAGACAATATGCTCAATATTATTATAGTGTCACATGCCAGACTATATTTGTGTGTATCAATGCTAGTTGTACTTATGTGTGTAGGTGTGCAGGCAAGTTTCCGTAGCGAGCAGCCAGAGGCTTTACTCACAGCTCAGTTCGAGCCCTGGTCAGCCCATGCCGGCCTGGGGTACACCAAAGTCCCATCCCAAGCAGTCACACTGCGTGGCGGCACCATTGATTGCAGGTAGGTAAGTTGGTGCTTTGGTCGTTTTTGGGGGTTCTTTTCAGTTTCTCCAGCTGCAGCTGTGCCCTTGTGTGCACTCTCCTGAGTGACCTCCATGGTGCCGCTGTGGGTCTGGGTGAGGGAGGGCGCTGGAACCGCTGGGCGGCTTTGTTGTGCCCTCTTCGGGGCCGCTGTGTTGCAAGGTGGGTGTGGGGTGAGTACCTTGCTCTGCTGCGAGGTTGGTGGACGCTGGCTGAGGTAGGCTTGCGGCGGTCTATCAGCGTGGCAGTCCGTTTGGTTCCTGCCGGGTCTCCACCGCTGCTTGCCTGTGGCTTGCCACATGGAGTGGTCAGGTAAGCGTTCGCTTGTGGGGTTGCTGTGCAGAGGGAGCTAGGCTTGGGCTTTTCTAGCCCCTTAGACCAGCATCTGGGTACCCCGTCGGTTGCTTGGTTGTTGCGTGAGGGCAATCCCTTCTGCTGGTTCCAGCGCACATGGTACCTGCCATCTTGGGTGGCGCGCCCCGCCTTCGAGCGGGATGCTGGCGTCCCTGGGCTCTAGTCGCTTGGCCCGAGTGCGGCTGTGGGGTGAGGACCGGAATCACTCCCCCGGTCCAGAGGGGGCGGGGGACCGGGGTAACTCAGATGTAGTTTGTCTGTCTGGCTCCAGTAGGCGGGATAGTGGAGTGGCGGCCGTCCACTCCACTCACTGCCAGGAAAAGGTCCCGCTTGATGCTGCAGAGATCTCCCCACCGGGGGAATAAAACTCAATAAACAAGCCTCTCCCCGGTTCTGGTGGCCCATATTCATCGAGGGTCGCAGTTATAATTGAGGTTGGTGATGAAAATCCTGTTTTATAGGCATTATGGGGTCGTTGTTTGCAGGAGCTGAGCTTTCCTGCGACCGCTCTGCTCGGCGGCCCGGCCCGGCCCTGCCCCTACTTATGACAATTGTAGATTATGCTAACGTAGTGTACTTGTAATCTTAATTTAGTAATGACAGGAAGTGAATATTTTGCATAACTCTGAAAACTCCAGCAGCATAGATCATAAACAGAACAACCAATCAAAAAACTACACATTCCACAAAACGCCCTGCCAGTCTAACCTCCTCCTCTTTCTTTGTAGCAACAGTAATAATAATATAGTCAGAAATAGTAAAACAAAATATAAGGAACCATGAAAAAGTATGTAGCAATCCATAAACTGGATGAGGACTCGTCCAGAGAAACTGCAAAAGCGTGTTTTGCCTTGAAAATAACCAATCACACTGAAAGGAAACAAAAAGAAGTGAAAGGCATCTGAAATGGTACATTGTCCATCTTACAATAGCCATGTAATAAATTAAATCGGGCTAAATAATTCTAACAATTGAACACAATAAAAATAATGGTAATAATAACAGTAGATGTGCTATCGTTATGAAACATTCCAAACCTAAATCCGAACAATGAAAATTATAAACCAAAGAACAGAAAGCCAAGGGTGGGAAGAAAAAAAGGTTGGAATGTCATTGCTAAGATTATAGGTACACTATGTTAGCATAATATACAAATTTACCACATGACAGAAGGCTTCATATTTTGCTTTTTTTTTTTTACATGTTAGCTTTTTATTGAGTTTTTGCATGGTAAAAAAACAATGGGGATACAGAAAGGAAAGTGGGATTGGGGCTGCATATTTCCATGTTACACTTCACATTGTACGAATCACAATATTACAATCACACATACAATCGGTGCTAGACAGTATATACTGTTTATGATATATATAAGGTGTGACGTGCACTATTAATTCGACAACCGTAAAACTGTATCATTGATGGCATCGTTGGTTGGCCCTCCCTTTAACAGCTGGAATGTATGGTGTCTGGGAAATTCTCTAGTGTGTTCGGCTTTGTATGCGGGAGCCATGCACCCGTTGGATTTGTGTAATTGTGGTGGGGTAGTATGGGGTAGGGGACGGGGATGGGGGGGATGGGAGGGGGGGAACAAAAAGATGTTCTTACTTGTCACTTAACTTGTTACTTAAGATGAACTCTTGATGAAATCTTGCTAATTTAGCCAACTAAGGTATGGTGGGATTTTGTCCCTTGGTCCTGTGTAGGAAATAGGATGTGCGGGACTATGCCTGTGCCCACCGGGTGGTGTTTTTGATGTTTTTTGAGATTTTTTACCGCCGTACGGGATGTGTGCCAGCTCACCCATCTTTTGTCATATTTTTCTATTTGACCAGTCATTCTATACGCCATTAATTCATAATCTGCTATAGAGTCCAATCTGTTCCATACCTCTGAGGGAGAGTGAGGGTGTTTTTTCTTCCACTGACTGGCTATGCTAGTTTTTGCTGCTGTTAACAGGTTTATAAGGACATATCTAGAAGTGTCTGATAGCAATTCTGGGGACAGATGAAGCAGGTAGCATTCTGGTGTATTTGGTATTTTACGTATCGTTATAAGCTTGATGGCTTCCCCTAGTGTTGCCCAGAACCCTCTTAATATGGGGCAGTTCCAGAAAATATGTAGCATGGTGCCCCTGTGCAAGTCACATCTCCAGCAGGTATGGGACACCGCCAGGTACATAGTCGCTAGTCTTGTGGTACCACCTCATTACAATTTTGCAATATGCCTCCCAGTGTGATAAGTTATGGGATGCACGTCTTGCAGTCTGTATTGCTTGTTGCAACACAATGGAACAAGCAGTGTTATACGAGGAGGAGGACCTGGATGGCCGGGATGCATTAAGGAAAGGCATCTGGTACCAGGCCCTGGATAATGTACAATACCAGCGGGGTGAGAGCAGCGGTTGCAGAAGCAAGTGGCCCTGCGGATGCCCTTCCTGGGAGAGCAGCCCCTGGAGGAATGGGTGAAGGAACTAGAGCACCGGGTATGGCAAGAGCTATGGCTGGAGGATGCCTACCAGGCGCTCTGGTGGTATATGGCACAGTATATACCCTGGACAGCCGAGCATGACAAGCCAGAGGGAGAGGAGTTTGATGGGCCTGGCTTGTTATGGGAGTCCTTTGCAGAGCCTGACTTTGGGAGCCCTGCGCAGACCAGACTTCAGGACATTTTCTACGAGAGGGAGGCTAGGCATGACTGGGATGACCCCCATGAGGTAGAGCAAAACCTGGCTCACCTAGCAACCCTGGAGTGGGAACTGGAGCAGGACTACCGAGATCTCTTCCACTCCATTGGGAAGGCTCAGCAGGACAGCAAGGTGACAGACCCAGATCCAGACCCCTTCAGCTGGGAAGATATTGTAGAGCTTTACTGGGAGGAACCCCAGGCGGCAGGTGGAGATGGGACTGAGGTCTCTCCACCGGCCCTACAGGGATGCTGGGCAGTCAGCCCAGATCCCCAGCGGCAGATTGATTTGCAGGGAATAGAGAACCGTGTCTCCTTTCCCCAGCGGCTGTGTGAAGTGCAGGGAGTGGAGAGCATCGTCTCCCCTCCCCAGTGGCAGTGTACCTTGCAGGGAGAGGAGAGCAGCGTCCTCCCTTCCCAGTGGCAGGGTGAGTTACAGGGATGCTGGGCGGTCGGCTCAGATCCCCAGCGGCAGTGTGATATGCAGGGAATTGGGAGCCCAGTCTCCATTCCCCAGCGGCAGTGTGATTTGCAGGGAATTGGGAGCCCAGTCTCCATTCCCCAGCGGCAGTGTCATATGCAGGGAATTGGGAGCCCAGTCTCCATTTCCCAGCGGCAGAGTGATTTATTAGGAATTGAGAGCCTAGTCTCCATTCCCCAGTGGCAGGCCGAGTTACAGGGGGCAGAGATAGTTGCTCCTGTCCCCCAGCAGCAGAGTGAATTGCAGGGAATTGGGAGCCCAGTCTCCATTCCCCAGCGGCAGTATGATTTATTGGGAATTGGGAGCCCAGTCTCCATTCCCAGCGGCAGGCTGAGTTACAGGGGGCAGAGATAGTTGCTCCTGTCCCCCAGCAGCAGAGTGAATTGCAGGGAATTGGGAGCCCAGTCTCCATGCCCCAGCGGGAGATACAGCAGGGAATTGGGAGCCCAGTCTCCATTCCCCAGCGGCAGGCTGAGTTACAGGGGGCAGAGATAGTTGGTCCTGGCCCCCAGCAGCAGCGTGTGTTACAGGGAATTGGGAGCACAGTCTCCATTCCCCAGCGGCAGAGTGTCATACAGGGAATAGAGAGCCCAGTCTCCTTTCCCCAGCAGCAGGACTCTATATTGGGAGCGGAGACAGTCGGTCTCCCTCCCCCGCGGCTGGAAGTATAAATGGGAGAGGAGCTTGTTACCCCCTCTCCCCAGCGGCAGCTTAACGTACCAGGGGAGACAGTAAGCCCCACAACCGTGCAGATGGGACCGTGGTCTCTGCACTTACAGCACTTGGGGTAGGGACGGTCAGTCCTGCCCCCCAGCGACAGGGCTGTTTAGCCAAAGGGGAGACAGTCGGTCTCCCCCTCCGGCAGCAGAGCTGTGTATCTAAAGGGGAGACAGTCGGTCTACCCCTTCAGCAGCAGAGCTGTGTATCTAAAGGGGAGACAGTCGGTCTCCCCCTCCAGCAACCAGGCTCCAACCAGACTACTCCCGTGGTAGTGCTGGCACCAGGGCAGAGTACAGCTGATCTCTGCCCACTCAGAAAACCCACCAAGTCAGCTTGCCAGTCACCCACACAGCCATGGTGAGGCACCTGGACATGGACAAAGTTCTCCTCTACCCAGGTGTAGTAACCAGTTATTGTGGGTGGGCTGTATTACTGATTGTGTTTTGTGGGTGGACTGTTGGACTAACCAGGGCACTGACCGGCAGGAGGTCAGATACCCTGTTAGTCTGTTTGGAAAAGGGGAGAGATGTGACGAGACCAATCTCACCACATTGCATTGGAGGAGCCTGGTTGCCCACCTGCTGCCTTTAGACTATGGCCCGATGTTGAAACGCTTGATTTTCCCCTACAAAGACATGAAAGCCGGGTCATTCGGTGCTTGCCCTGTTTGAGCGGTGATACCCCAGATAGCTATGCCATGGAGCCCATTCGTATAATGAAAGACTATGGGAAAGACTTTGGCTCCATGGCAATTGAACTGTATGTGTGTGGTCTGAGCGCCATTCAGTAATAATGTGTGCTCAGACCTAAGCTATCTGGGGATATGTTGCATGTCTGTATTTTATGTAATAAATGTAACCTTGTGTATTTTATTGTATTTTACTGTCTTTTTACTGCCATGTGCTTAATGGAGTTTTGCCTCTGTCCTTGGAGATAATTGGATTACTTCCCAATTATCTCCAGGATAGAAGACTCTGTGGAACTGGTTTTGGGCAGTGATGTACCGAACTGTCCGCCGGTGAACAGTTCCCGGCGAACTTAGCGTGTTCGCGTTCGCCACGGCGGGCGGACACATGCGCAGTTCGATCCGCCCCCTATTCGTCATCATTGGGCAAACTTTGACCCTGTGCCTCTCGGTCAGCAGACACATTCCAGCCAATCAGCATCACTCCCTTCCTTCCACACCCTCCAACCTCCCTCCCAGCATCCATTTTCGATTCATTCTGAAGCTGCATGCTTAGTGAGAGGAGGGAAAGTTTAGCTGCTGCTGATTAGATAGGGAAATTGATAGCTAGGCTAGGGTATTCAGTGTCCACTACAATCCTGAAGGACTCATCTGATCTCTGCTGTAAGGACAGCACCCCAAAAAGCCCTTTTTAGGGCTAGAACATCAGGCTGCTTTTTTTTTTTTTCTGTGTAATGTAATTGCAGGTGCCTGCCTGCCAGCTTCTGTGTGAGGTTCACAGTGGATACTGTGCCCTCTTGCCCAGTGCCACCACTCGTATCTGTTTTTACAATAGCTTAAGCTTTAGATTTAAAATAAATATTTTTTTTTCACTGTAATAGAAGAGCAGTTGCCTGCCTGCCAGCTTCTGTGTCAGGCTGGATGCCTTGCCCATTTGCACAGTCAGTGCCACCACTCATATCTGTTTTTACAATAGCTTAAGCTTTAGATTTAAAATAAATAATTTTTTCCTGGGAAGACTATACCGACCATTAGACGACATAACACCGACTCGCACACACATACAAGAACATTGCGCGCATTTACACACGAATAGCTCAAGCTCCAACTGCAAAGTGTAAGTCCGTCCCGCTCCTCCCCCCTAAGCTTCTCCCCACCCCCCACCTCTCTTTCTTTCTCTCTCCTTATTTTTCACTACCTCATACTGCATCTCACCTCTACTAAAATAAAGGAAAACTCATGCCTAAACTCAAGCACTCTCGATCGTGGCATTAGTACTTAAAGTACAAACCACGGATAGGGAACGACACTAATACGCAACGTTGAAATACAATGGCCAGGTATTGACAAAAGCACCACCAACAGCAACCAGAAGAACTGAAGGTGCATGCCGTGTGGGGTGCCCCTAGCGGGTGTCGGGGTGGGAACGAGTGGCCTACTGTGTGTGGCCGTCTTGGCGGCGGTGCAGGGCCATCTTTGGTGTCTCTGTGTGGCCGCCTGGATGTCCGCGCATGGGGGCTGTGGCTCTGGTACACAAAAGCAATGATGCCTGTATATAACCACTGTGAAGGCTTCCTGTAACCACCATACTGAATGTAAATAGACAGCTTACAATGAACATGTGTCCATCCCGGCATCCCTGTGTGGCCGCCCCTCTGTATATGTGTAACAGATATGTAAAATGTGCATGGCTAACCCGGCATCTTTCCTAGACCTTCTCAGAGACTAAGCAAAACCGATTGAATATGTTTCCCTATGTATATGTTACCATGAGTAATGTGCTCACTTTTGTACCCAGTTTGTGCATGACCTGACAAATAAAGAATTTAAAAAAAAAAAAAAAAAAAAAATTTTTTTCACTGTAATAGAAGAGCAGTTGCCTGCCTGCCAGCTTCTGTGTGAGGTTCACATTGGATACTGTGCCCACTTGCCCAGTGCCACCACTCATATCTGTTTTTACAATAGCTTAAGCTTTAGATTAAAAAAAATATATTTTTTTTCACTGTAATAGAAGAGCAGTTGCCTGCCTGCCAGCTTCTGTGTCAGGCTGGATGCCTTGCCCATTTGCTCAGTCAGTGCCACCACTCGTATCTGTTTTTACAATAGCTTAAGCTTTAGATTTAAAATAAATAATTTTTTTTCACTGTAATAGAAAAGCAGTTAGTTGTCTGCAAGCGTCTGGGTGTCAGGCCTCCTTCAGCGTGTGCTCTGCAGACCTGTGCCAGCGTGCTTTGACAGTTGCCAATCATATCTGGTGTCTCTTTAGCGTGCTTTTACAAAGAAAAAAGGTTTCCAGTGTAAGCTAATAGCAGCCAGTCAGTGTCCTTCAAGCGGCTCTGTCAGGCCTACAGTGTGTGCTCTCCAGAACTGTTCAAGTGCACATTGCCAATCATATCTGGTGTCTCTATAGCGTGCTTTTAAAACCAAAATTTTGTTTCCACTGTAATAGAAGAGCAGTTGCCTGCCTGCCAGCTTCTGTGTGAGGTTCACAGTGGCTACTGTGCCCTCTTGCCCAGTGCCACCACTCGTATCTGTTTTTACAATAGCTTAAGCTTTAGATTTAAAATAAATAAAAAAATTTCACTGTAATAGAAGAGCAGTTAGTTGTCTGCAAGCGTCTGGGTGTCAGGCCTCCTTCAGCGTGTGCTCTGCAGACCTGTGCCAGCGTGCTTTGACAGTTGCCAATCATATCTGGTGTCTCTTTAGCGTGCTTTTACAAAGAAAAAAGGTTTCCAGTGTAAGCTAATAGCAGCCAGTCAGTGTCCTTCAAGCGGCTCTGTCAGGCCTACAGTGTGTGCTCTCCAGAACTGTTCAAGTGCACATTGCCAATCATATCTGGTGTCTCTATAGCATGCTTTTAAAACCAAAATTTTGTTTCCACTGTAATAGAAGAGTAGTTGCCTGCCTGCCAGCTTCTGTGTGAGGTTCACAGTGGATACTGTGCCCTCTTGCCCAGTGCCACCACTCGTATCTGTTTTTACAATAGCTTAAGCTTTAGATTTAAAATAAATATTTTTTTTCCACTGTAGTAGAAGAGCAGTTAGTTGTCTGCAAGCGTCTGGGTGTCAGGCCTCCTTCAGCGTGTGCTCTGCAGACCTGTGCCAGCGTGCTTTGACAGTTGCCAATCATATCTGGTGTCTCTATAGCGTGCTTTTAAAACCAAAATTTTGTTTATCACTGTTATAGATTGAATAGCAGTTACCTGTCTTCAAGCGGGTGTGTCAGGCCTACAGTGTGTGCTCTGCAGAACTGTTACAGTTCACATTGCCAATCATATCTGGTCTCACAGTAGCTTGCACGCATAGTACCACTAATCTACAAAAAAATGACAGGCAGAGGCAGGCCACCCCGCAGGGGCCGTCGTGGTCGTTGTGCTGTGATTCCCTTTTGCCCTAGAATAATGCCTAGTTTTCAGAAGCCACGTACCCTGAACTTGAAAAGTTCTGAGGACATAGTTGACTGGCTAACACAGGACACCCAATCTTGTACAGCCTCCGCTCTCAACCTTGACGCACCATCCTCCTCCAGCTTAGCTTCAGGCACCTCTCAAGATACCACTCACCCGCCTGCCACCACCACCAAAACTAGCACCAAAGCCGCTTTACTTGGTATGTCAGAGGAGTTATTCACACACCCGTTTGAAGAAATGAGTGATGCGCAACCATTATTGCTAGAGGATGTAGATAACAGGGATATGTCTCAGGCAGGCAGCATTAAACACATGGAGGTACGGTGTGATGATGATGATGTTGTACCCGCTGCTGCTTCCTTTTCTGAGTTGTCAGATACAAGCGAAGCGGTTGATGATGACGATGCGTCCATGGATGTCACGTGGGTGCCCGCTCGGCAAGAAGAAGAACAGGGCGAAAGTTCAGATGGGGAGACAGAGAGGAGGAGGAGGAGACGAGTTGGAAGCGGGGGGGGGTCTTCGCAAGGAGCTAGTGGCACAGTCAGACAGCATGCATCGGCACCCGGGGTCAGCCCGACAGCACGCCAATCAACGCATGCTGTGTCCACCACCAGAATGCCGTCATTGCAGAGCTCAGCAGTGTGGCATTTTTTTTGTGTGTCTGCCTCTGACAACATCATACCATTTGTTTTCTTCCTGGAGCGTGCCCTGCGAAGAGTGCTGGATCAGGCCGTAGATGAGCGTGAAGAGGAAGAGGAAGAGTTGTGGTCACCATCACCACCAGAAACAGCCTTATCAGCATCGCTTGCTGGACCTGCGGCAACGCTGGAAGAGGATTGTGAGGAAGAGGAGTTAGAGGAGGAATGTAGCTTTGAGGAGGAGGAGGAGGAGCAAGACCAAACACAACAGGCATCCCAGGGTGCTCGTTGTCACCTATCTGGTACCCGTGGTGTTGTACGTGGCTGGGGGGAAGAACATACCTTCAATGACATCAGTGAGGAGGAGGAACGGGAAATGAGTAGCTCGGCATCCAACCTTGTGCAAATGGGGTCTTTCATGCTGTCCTGCCTGTTGAGGGACCCTCGTATAAAAAGGCTGAAGGAGAACGACCTGTACTGGGTGTCCACGCTACTAGACCCCCGGTATAAGCAGAAAGTGGCAGAAATGTTACCGAATTACAACAAGTCGGAAAGGATGCAGCATTTGCAAAATAAATTAAAAAGTATGCTTTACACAGCGTATAAGGGTGATGTCACAGCACAACGGGAATCTAACAGGGGGAGAGGTGGAAGTCATCCTCCTCCTCCCACGACCACGCCGGCAAGGACAGGACGCTTTAAAGACGTGTTGTTGATGGAGGACATGCGGACCTTTTTAAGTCCTATGCATCGCCACAGCCCTTCGGGATCCACCCTCAGAGAGCGACTCGACCGACAGGTAGCAGACTACCTCACCTTAACTGCAGATATCGACACTCTGAGGAGCGATGAACCCCTTGACTACTGGGTGTGCAGGCTTGACCTGTGGCCTGAGCTATCCCAATTTGCGATAGAACTTCTGGCCTGCCCCGCTTCAAGTGTCCTGTCAGAAAGGACCTTCAGTGCAGCAGGAGGTATTGTCACTGAGAAGAGAAGTCGCCTAGGTCAAAAAAGTCTAGATTACCTCACCTTTATTAAGATGAATGAGGGATGGATCCCGAAGGGACTGACACTGGGCGATACATTCGATTAAAAAAGGCCTGATGAGATGAGCTGCCTTGGGCTAAAAATGGTCCACACGCTGCTGTATTTTTTTTTTTAATTCTTTATTTTTGCGGTGCTTTGCATGACAGTAAAACAGTACATTGCAAGTCTGAATTTCCAGTATATAGCATCAACATATTTATCTTGCATCTTGTGAGACTGCACCAATTATATAATTTTATAAAATACAAGCAATAACTTGGATCCGGGTCATTAACCTGTGTTATTTGTGTGTTTGAGTCGTATATTCGGTGCTGGTATCCGCGTTCCGTGTGTGAAGTAGTTATGGAGTATGTGGTGCCTCCATGGTTATGACACTTGGGTGTGCCTGTATGTGTCGGTATGGTGTCCCGTGGGCATATTGATGGGTGTGTACTAGTGAGTGACTTCTGAAGCGTGTGGGCTGTCCAGTGCTGCCTCCTGCCGTGAGTGTGGTCTCTGCCTCACGTGATAGAAACTCCTAACCTAGGGAGTCGCTGGGGGGGGTCGTGGTAAGAGTGTAGCAGTCACTCCATTAAGCGTTTGTGGTATGTCCCCGTCTTAGGTGTACCAGTCGTGCGAGAGTGGGTCCCGTTGAGCCTGTGGTGTCAGTCAAGTACGGTCCATGTCAGAGTTAGGCCTGTCGATTGTTGTACGTGTGTCAGTCTTCTAGTAGGGATCGCAACAACATAAACAATAAACCGTTTAAACGTCCTTTTGTAACTCAGGTATGGTGTGAAGTTAGATAGGTTTCTCCTGACCTATGCTTTTGTATGCAATTCTTGACTCGTTTTAGACTTCACAAACCCTCGAGCTTAAAGCTCTACACCCACTAAGAGTGCAGGACAAACCCTAATCTTTGCAGAATAATGTACGTTGCCATATGGACACTTTGACGGTAGGTAATGGGTCGTATACAACCTGTACCTTTACTATGCTGCCCTCTTAAAGGCCGGCTACTGTTCAGTATTCTAGATTAGTCATCTATATAAGGTCAGCATTTAATGGGCTTTAGCAATATATACATTTTGTCAGACCATTTAATCTTGTTTTTGTAGCTTGAAAGTAGTGAGGTGTGTTTATTAAATTTTAGTGCCCCTATTCAGCCTTAGGAGGGTAATGTCCCCTAGTCATGGGACACTGAGCTTGGCTTTAACCTCTATCAGATGTTTGGAGACCTTACAAACTGACAGCCACCGGCTCAAAAACAGGGTTCAGGAGAAAGAACAAGGTAATAAACAATTGTGATTTTCGCATTGAGTGTACGAACTGTAGGAATTATGGTAACGTTTCCAAAACGGCACTTGGTTACCAAAATTGGGCTCACAAAAAAAAAAATATATATATAAATATATTGTTGCCCCCAAGAAAAATGGGGTACTATAAGAAATGTTAAACATTCAATGAAAATAACTTTGCAGTCTTTAAACCTGAGGTAAAGGTGAGCGCTGGGAAGGTGTCCCTACTGTGCCTCATTGTCAGCCAGTCCCTTGAGGCTGTCTTGGGTCCGAGGACCGAGGGCTTCTGTTCCGCGGTACAAACGTTGCGGTGCGCTCTGGGTCCCAATTGGTAGTAGAGGGTCTTGAGGGTGAGTTGGCGGTCGGTGGGTCCAGTCCCAAGGCCTGTATTATTGTGGGTGCCTCTTCCATGGAGGCAAGTGTGAGTTGGGATCCGTTCTGTGGTATCACCAGGGATCCGTGTGCCCCCCATCGATAGGTGATGTCTGCTGCCCTCAGTCTGTTGGTGAGGGAGCTGAAGGTTTTGCGCCACATGAGGGTAGACTTTGTAAGATCCTGGAAAAAGGTTAGGCTAGCGCCCTCAAATATCAGGGGTGTTTTACCTTTTAATGCAGACATGACCTGAATCTTGTCGTGTACATTTGGGCACCTGAGTATCACATCTCTGGGTGTGTTTGAGCGTACCTTTGAGGACGTAGGCAGGCGGTAGATCTCCTCAGTGACCATCTTCTTGACCGTGGTGTGAGGCAGAATAGTGGCCAGAAGGCGCCTTGTGTAGTGCGGTAGTTCATCTGGCAAGATGGCTGCCGGGATGCCTCTAATTTTTATATTAGTGCGCCGATGGCGTTCCTCCATGGTTGTCTGCTGTGCCATTATGGCTCTTTGTTGCGCCTGAAGGGGGTGCATTGATTCTTGCAGCTCAGCTAGGTGAGTTTGCATGTCTGTAATGTGTTTTTCATTAGTGTGTACCCTGTTTATATTGGCAGTGATGTCCTTTTTAATGGGGGCTAGTTCTGCCGCAAGGATTTTATGGAAGTCCGATAATAGGATTTTTAAATCATGCCTGGATGTTGGGGTCATGTCTGCTGGAGGGTCTAGTTGGTGTTGTGGCCCTATGTGGGCTTCTGAGGTTGTTTCTGCCTCCGGTTGATCCGTGTGTTGGTAGTGGGGCGCCATACGCGGCGTCCGCGGGAGTAGTTTTAGCCGGAGCAGGCCTTTGAAGCATGGTCCCTGTGTCCCGGTTTTGTTCTATGGCTTGTGGGCGCTGTGAGCGGCGGCCCATGGCTGGTGTGTGTGCCGGATGGTCTGACCTTTGGAGGGAGGCTTCGTCCCACACTTGTCGCGCTCCGTAGCCGCCGAGTAGTTTCTCCAGGTCTGGGATTGTGAGCGTGGGGTAGGCCCCAACCTTCCGTCTCCGCTTCTGCTGGGTGGAAGCCGCAAAGAAGGGCATCGATCGGCTCGGGAGTAGGTAGGGAGTCCAGCTGGGGGCCGGAGGAGGTTGGATCGGCTGAGGGTGTTGGGATTTTTAATAGATTGTGCCCGTTTACTGGGGAGCTTGTCGAGATGGCGTCCGTTTAGCTCGCTGGTCAAGCTCCGCCCCCCACGCTGCTGTATTTTAGCTCTGAATGACGTTTGACTTGCGTGACTTATCCGCCACCAACTAGGGTTCAAGCTGCCATGTTTTAGGGCACTTTCTGCCTGTGAAACAAACATCAATTTTTCTGGCCGCTGCTACAGCAGCGGCTGAGACAATACCACATTTTTCAGGCATGTGTACATGCCTAATTTTTAGGCCCACTGGTGCAGCACTGTGGCTTCAAAAACCAAACCAAAAAAAAATCCTCCAAGATGGCACCAATATACCAGTGGTCTAAGCATCTTCCCACCTTGGCCTAAAAAGGGGAGGTGATTCAACAATTAAAAATCGCTGCCATTTACACGTCCACTGATAGGAGACGCGGAAGGTATTAAACTGATATGAACAATACTAAACTCACCACTCCTATCTGGTGGCAAATTAGCTTGCCCGCGCAGTGCCCCAAATTTCAAGTAAGAGGACCGACCAAGCATCTTCTTCCATCTCCCTGTTACAGAAATCACTGCCATATCCATAGAAATTGTACATAATATCCAGGAGAGTTTTACAGGGCCAAATCATGTCGCCTGTTGAAAGAGGTGAACTTGCTCGGGTCCCAGGTGTGCAGTTCCTAAAATGGCTGCCATATACATGTCCACTGATACCGTGTTTCTCCGAAAATAAGACCGGGTCTTATATTAATTTTAGTCACAAAAAACCCACTAGGGCTTATTTTCAGGGTAGGGCTTATTTATTTACGGTAAAGGTATGTACATTGAACCCCCCCTTTAATTAATCCACCCCCCTTTAATTTATCCACCCCCCCTTTAATTAATCCACCCCCCTTTAATAAATCCACCCCCCCTTTAATAAATCCACCCCCTCTAATTAATCCACCCCCTCTAATTAATCCACCCCTCCTTTAATAAATCCACCCCCTCTAATTAATCCACCCCCTCTAATTAATCCACCACCCCTTTAATTAATCCACCCCCTCTAATTAATCCACCCCTCCTTTAATAAATCCACCCCCTCTAATTAATCCACCCCCTTTAATTAATTCACCCCCCCTTTAATTAATTAAGTCCCAGACATAAAATATCTACTCACAGTTCAAAGAGTCCGACCACTGGGTGCCTCACCGCCCGGAATGGATCCTTCTGCTGAAGATCCGTGAAGGCAGACTGACGGCGCTGCGCACGTCGTCATCACGCTGCGCACGTCGTCATCACGCTGCGCGATGCCGCGACCCGCAACGCTCCTCCCCCTCCTCATAGAAGAAGGAAGTCCCGCCGGGCCGCAAAGGTAAAATGCCTAGGTCTTATTTTCGGGGTAGGGCTTATATTGCAGCCCACCCCGAAAATTCGGCTAGGGCTTATTTTCGGGGTAGGTCTTATTTTCGGGGAAACACGGTAGGAGACGCGGAAGGTATTAAACTGATATGAACATTTACTAAACTCACCACTCCGAGTGCTGTTATTTATTTAATTTTTTTGTGGTGAGGCTTTACAGGACAGAGTGCTTCTCCACGGGACATGTTAACTCACGGGCAGCTGGCTCATCAAGGAACCAGAGCAGCTTGAACGAGGTGACCTTGCTCGGGTCCCAGGTGTGCGGTTCCTAAAATGGCTGCCATATACACGTCCACTGATAGGAGACGCGGAAGGTATTAAACTGATATGAACAATACTCCACTCCTATCAGTAGGTCCGTCCCATTGTGATTTATGCCCCCCACCCACCGCGCAGGGATGGGGGCCGGGGGGGAGGAAAGTAGGCCCCCCCATTGTGATTTATGGCCCCCACCCACCGCGCAGGGGTGTGGGCCGAGGGGGGGAGGACAGTAGGTCCCCCCATTGTGATTTATGGCCCCCACCCACCGCGCAGGGGTTGGGGAGGACAGTAGCTCCCCCCAGTGTGTATCATGGGCTTTGAGGACAGGTGTCAATCCATACCTGCCAAGTGACCCTATGTAGGGGTAACAGTCTCTATTCTGCTCTGTGTCAGTGTGTATCATGGTCTCTGTGGACGGGGAACAGTCTCTATTCTGCTCTGTGTCAGTGTGTATCATGGTCTCTGTGGACAGGGAACAGTCTCTATTCTGCTCTGTGTCAGCGTGTATCAGGGGCTTTGAGGACAGGTGTCAATCCATACCTGCCAAGTGACCCTATGTAGGGGGAACAGTCTCTATTCTGCTCTGTGTCAGTGTGTATCATGGTCTCTGTGGACGGGGAACAGTCTCTATTCTGCTCTGTGTCAGTGTGTATCATGGTCTCTGTGGACAGGGAACAGTCTCTATTCTGCTCTGTGTGAGTGTGTATCAGGGGTTTTGAGGACAGGTGTCAATCCATATCTGCCAAGTGACCCTATGTAGGGGGAACAGTCCCTATTCTGCTCTGTGTGAGGAGGAGGAACGGGAAATGAGTAGTTCGGCATCCAACCTTGTGCAAATGGGGTCTTTCATGCTGTCGTGCCTGTTGAGGGACCCTCGTATAAAAAGGCTGAAGGAGAACGACCTGTGCTGGGTGTCCACGCTACTAGACCCCCGGTCTCTATTCTGCTCTGTGTCAGTGTGTATCAGGGGTTTTGAGGACAGGTGTCAATCCATACCTGCCAAGTGACCCTATGTAGGGGGAACAGTCTCTATTCTGCTCTGTGTCAGTGTGTATCAGGGGCTTTGAGGACAGGTGTCAATGTTAGGTGATTTCTGCCCTTTATGGATTAAAAGCAGACTCTGCATCAACTGTGTAATTTTCCATGGGAGTTTTGCCATGGATCCCCCTCCGGCATGCCACAGTCCAGGTGTTAGTCCCCTTGAAACAACTTTTCCATCACTTTTGTGGCCAGAAAGAGTCCCTGTTGGTTTTAAAATTCGCCTGCCCATTGAAGTCAATGGCGGTTCGCCCGGTTCGCCGGTTTGCGAACATTTGCGGAAGTTCGCGTTCGCCGTTCGCGAACCGAAAATTTCGGGTTCGCGACAACACTAGTTTTGGGCAGAAAAGCCCTTTTGGTCACAAAGGACTTCGATCTATCTTTTGAACTAATGGACCAATTTGGATGATTTTGACATATGTTCATATTTGGAGTATGCTGATTCTGAAAATGTACGTTTATGTGAACTTTTAAAGCTACCTGCCCTTGAGAAAGGCGGTTATACCGCCGAAACGCGCGTTGGGCGACCTGAGCAGGACGACCTGTATTTACATCACCATTATTATTTAGCTATGACTTAACGTTTTTGGTCATGGCTTTTATTGACTGAGACTACAGCTAGCAGGATACCCCCTAAAGAGATCTTTAACTTTATACTATACTATAGGGATTTATGACATATGTTAAGTGTAGTGACTGAGTCTGTTTTCTGTACAATGGACTCTGTTTAGACAGCACTTTCTTTAACCAATTTGTTTCCTCTATCTCTCATCTCCCTATCCTTTCGATTTAACTTCTGCTAGACTTAATATAAGGAGGTTTTTCTCCTTACTGCTGGAAGTCAATGTTTAATTAGGGATCTGTTGGAAGAGTTTTTCTGAGTTTATGTCATTTATTTATTTTTTATTTCCTTTTTTCCCTACTTGATCCATGCAAAGGGGAGATCTCCTGCTATATATTACAGTTAACTATTAACAGGCTGGATTTCCTTGATATACAATTTTTTGTCAGTGTGCTCAATTGTCTCACTTAATTATACAAGAGTGGTACTACTCTGATATACTGTGACATATTTGTATTGAGCTGCACTGCTCTGATATATTGTGACTTATCTGCTTACACAAGGAAAATGCTTGAATACTTTACCAGTTAGGTGTTTAGTCTCTAGTCTTTGTTTTATTTTTCACTACTCATGGTGTATGAGGGTGTGTGTTGTTCACTAATTTTTGTGAGTGTGTTGGAGATTTATATTATTATTATCATAATTATTATTTTTTTGTTTCAATAAAGGTTGTCAGTTTTTAAGCCTGTACTATTGGATATCTATCAAGGGGTAGTAGTGGTGAGGTGGAGCACCCCGGTAATACGAGGAGCTCTCCTCATTACTTTTCCTGTTTGAACTTTTAAAGTTATGAATAATGTGGAAAAACTGTATTTCTCTGCTTGTGATAATTACATTACCCATTGTGTAAGGTAATTGTATCACAGGCAGAGGGGAGGATTTTGTGTGGGAGTGTCTGAGTGTATTGTACGTGTTTATTGGTTGTTTTCCAAAACTCTGTGGGTGGTACTAATGTGTCTATAAGAACAATAAACCCACAGCTCTGTCTGTTCACTGCTTGACCCTCAACACAGAGTTTTGTCTCGTTCTTGGGGGGATTTACTGTATGCTGTTCCAGTTTGACTGCTAGGAGTGTAAACCTATTTGTATGGTTTTTCCTATTCGGCTGTTTATAGCATTCGCATTGTTCCAGTTCAGCTGTTTACAGCATTCATATGCTTCTCCGGTTCGGTGAATTGGTGTCTACAGCAGCTGTGCCTGTGTCTCTGGAAGGGAAGATCTACTAAACGGCTGTTAACCCCTTTTATGCCTGGGGGTGCCGTTACAGTACCATAACAGGGGGCTCACCCCTGAAGATCTGCCTCAGCCAACCAGATGTATAATAAACTAGGAGCTCACCCCAGGTGGTGTGCCTTGTGTAACAGAGGACACCCACTATGGTAACAGTAACATTTGGCACAATATGTCTGAATTCAGTGGTCTTCAGTGGTAAGAGCACCTCATATGGTATCTGGGGGCTCACCCCTGGTGTTGCGTCTTGTGTGACAGAGGACACCAACTATGGTAAAAAAACATTTGGCACAATATGTCTTTTTACAATAAGCACTGTCTTCTCCAGGCATTATTCAGACATGTATTAGAATTATATAGACAACTTATCCATTGCTGTAATATTCCTCTTTGTGGCAGAAAATAGCAAATGAAATACTGAGCCCGAGGTACCTGTACAAAAAGCTGGAATGGGCACAAAAAACAGTAGTTAAACAAGATAAGCCTAGAGGGGATTAAAACCCCAGAATCTGATAAAATGATGATAGTGTAGCACTGCTTGTTTTAGCCATAGCAATACTGCAGCTTTAACTGTGGCCAGATCGCTTTAATACCGAAAATCACCCACAGATCCCCTCAGAAAGCCCTAAAAGAGATTTAGAAATGGGCATAAAGGAGACGGCCGTGAGAGGGGAGAGAGAGTCAGGACAGTCCCAGGCTCCAGCCCGAGAAGGGCAAAGTACTAGGCCACAGTGGTTAGAGCAGAAATAAAGTATGAAAAGTGATATATATGAAAGGCAGACAGTAGTGGGGGTTAAATAAACAGAAATATAAAGCAGATAAGGCAATTAAATTGTGACAATACAATATAAAAACAAGATAAATACAGAAAGAAGTCACAAGGGCAAAATGCATTGACCTGTGCAAGCATGGGGAGCTTAGACTGGCAGGGCCTTTTGTGGAATGTGTAGTTGTTTTTTGATTGGTTGTTCTGTTTATGATCTGTGCTGCTGGAGTTTTCAGTAAAGAGAGTTATGCTAGATATGAATCCTCCTGTCATGTGGTCAAATTTTTTACCAGAAGAAAAAAAATAAATAAAATTTTTCTGTCCATTCAGAAATTCAAGAAAAAATCAACTTGTGTTATAAGAGAAGTCATGAGTCTGTTAGGCATATTCACACCTGTAATTCCAGCGGTCAACTGGGCACAAGTCAGAATGAGACCCTTGCAACAAAATATTTTAGCATCTTGGAAAAGGGAACCTTCAAGTCTTGATCACCTTATGGAATTAACCCCTTAAGGACACATGACATGTCTGACACGTCATGATTCCCTTTTATTCCAGAAGTTTGGTTCTTAAGGGGTTAAACGAGACAACTACAAAAAGCTTCCAGTGGTAGACAACTTCACTCTTCCTGCATACAGGTCTCTCCTTCCAGACTAAGAAGTTTAAGATGATCACCACATATGTTTTCAGACAGGGTTGGGGTAGCTCATTTAGGAGAATGAAAGGTGAAAGGAATTTGGAATTTAAAGGATGCAAAAAAATCGTAAAATTTCAGGGAACTGAAAGCAATCTGGTTGTCCCTTCTATTTTTCAGGTCCCAGATTTCCCTTGTTTCAACATATTCTGATAAGAACAGACAATGCTACAGAGGTAGCTTATTTAAACCAACAGGGAGGTACAAGATCTATTCAGCTACAGTAACTGTGCTCCCGTATTATAGTATGTGCAGAAATGCATCTTCTGTCAATCTTGGTGAAACACATCAAGGTAGATATCAACACCTTGGCATATGTTCTAAGCAGTGGCAAGGTCACTTTCGCCACACTGTCTCTCCTGAAAATATGGATAAAGGCAAAGTGACTACTCCAGTGCCTAAAAAGGCTATGTATAAAACAAGATATCTGGTATGTAGCAAATGTTCCACACCTCTACCAGATGGTACAAAGAAACAAATCTGTCATCAATGTTCGTCCTTGAAAGATATAAGCAACAGAACATGAAATCTTTTTTATCGTTGTTACAAGACAACCTTGCTCAAACATTTGAATCCTTTAAAGAATCTACAAAATTCAGGCTCTTTCATCTTCTCAAGAATTCATAATATTTTTTCCAGACAAAGTTATCTTACACCTAAAACCATCATTTCTGCCTAAAGTCACTTCTAGGGGTATAAATCATCCAACTGTCCTTCCTTCATCGGCCTCTGAGCTGGAGAGAAGTTGACACATGCTAGATGTCAGAAGAGCCTGTAACAGAGCTTCCTGTATCCCAGTTGAGTACCTCCGCCGACAGATGCTCTCGTAGTGCTCCCTGAGGACTCTGAGCACTCCACCAGACACCATCAGCACTGCATACCCCACAAACCGCCGCAGCTTGGTTGGTGTCTCGCCGTCTCCTACCCACCCTGGACCTACGACAAGGCTCCAGATTCCAGTGGTTGAACCTTTCTTCCTCCAGAGCGTCAAGCAGGAATAGCTCTTACAAGAACTCAGGGAATTCAAGATAGTATAGTGATTATAGCAATCCTTATAGTGATATAGCAGTTTCCCCCAATAAGAGACAAGACTCTAGATAGAGGGAGAAGTAAGTCTGTTTAATGGAAACCACAGCTGGCCTTTTATGCAAGTTCCCAAGCAAGGTATACACCCACATGATCCTTGTGGGGGACAGGGACACAAAGCAGTAATTAAATGTACAACACTCCCACACACATCACACAATCCCTCCCTTCTGCATGGAAGATAATTGAGTAAAGTACAGTATGTAACTCAATGATCTCCAGGCAGAAAAACACACATTTTTATAAAGTACCATAAGTACCCCAAAACCCAACATATCCCCATATATGTTACCCTGATAGCCCTGATCTGGATAAACAATATATCCAAAAATCACCCAGATCATATAAGGGGTTCATTTTATCTGCCCAAAACAGTTCCATAGAATCACAGCTAAGTGCCGCTGCAGAACCGACCGGGAACCACAAGGTTTTCATGCCAAAAATAGTTCAAGGGCATTTGCGGCTAGGTCCCCCTGAAGTCTATTCGCGGTTTTGGTCCATGTGAACAAGATGGCCGCCACCTCGTTGTAGTCTATAGGAATTGCAGCCACCCAGGCGAACACTTAGACCACAGAGGTGGAAATTGCAACCATGTATCAATTAAGCTTAATAAGCTCCAGGGTGGTCTCCAGTTCTTGCGGCTGTTCGGTAAACTATCCATATAGCCCCAATTGCACGAACAGGGCCTGTTATAAGTACAAGAGGCACAATTGGTGTTTTAACACAGAGGCCATAGTCACAGGGTAGGAGGCGGGCAAACAGGCCCCTCCAAAAGCCAGTGGCGAGGTCAATATCGCCAAAGAGCCCTTAAGATTTAAATTGACTGTTCCTCTGATTTCAGAAAAAGTGATCATCTTTTTGGTAATCTTTTTGAAGAAATCTAAAGGTCTGACAGCTTCCAAGGCTAGTCTGGCTAGATTGCCTTACGCTGCCTTTTCCTTAATATGGTTGCAGTTCAACTTTCCCCCAGTGGCACTACAACTTTCCCCCCTTTTTTTGATGATAAATTAATTTTGCAGTATTGGGTCTCTGGTGTTTTATTGTTACAAACTGAGGGATCTTGGCAGGTCGTGTTTTATACCTATTGGGGGAGGA
This sequence comes from Pelobates fuscus, assembly GCF_036172605.1. Taxonomy (NCBI): domain Eukaryota; kingdom Metazoa; phylum Chordata; class Amphibia; order Anura; family Pelobatidae; genus Pelobates; species Pelobates fuscus. Next base: position 148,868,152 of record NC_086320.1, on the reverse strand, counting down.
ACTTTTTATATTAATTCATTTCAGATGCTTGTTCCAGGGAAAAGTACATCCCTAGTGTACTTCCACCATATTAAGTATAAGTAAAATTACAGTTTTCCTCCAGTGATTCTCATCCCTTGAATTCTTAAGACAATAATTACAGAAAAAGCAAGGAAAATAGTTATACTTCCATGGTGGCCTAGAAGGATCTGTTTTTCCATGCTCCTAGGCATTCCAGACAGAAACGTATGGAAACTTTCTTTGACAATCAACATTCTAGAGCAGGCCTTCCCAAACTTTTACGGGCGAGACCCACTTTTGAAAACGATTATTTTTCGAGAACCAGTCGCTTATAATGCATATTTTTAAAATGAATAAACTTGGCACACAATGGCAGCTTTAGAGGCAAAAGATTGGCACACAATGGCAATCGGCTTTAGAGGCATAAATTGACACCATGGCAATCCGTTTTAGATGCATAAAATTGTCACATCATGGCAATCTGTTTTAGAGGCATACAACTGGTACCCCATGGAAATTAGCTTTTGAGGCATAAAATTGGCACACCATGGCAATCATTTTTAGATGCATAAAATTGCCACATCCTGGCAGCCTTAGATGCATAAAATTAGCCCACCATGGCTGTAGCGGGCCGAGGGCAACCTGACTGGTTACCTCGGCTAATACAGAATGAAGAGATCCATCTTCCCTCCAGTAACTGGATGACACACAGTTCCAGGGGTACAACAACACATGGGGCTTTATACTTTCTGCATGCACGTGGTGGATCACACACAATGAAAATGTCCCCTCCCGGGGGTCGCATTACTGAACCAGAACCCCAATCCCTTTGTCCCCTGTTCCCGCCACTCCACGCCCCTTCCCAGGGTCCTCTCCCTCCCAGGGGCCTGTGTGTGTGACAGGAACTCTAGTCTCTTTGTCCCCAGTTCCCACCACCTCTCCTCAGGGTTTCGCACCTCCAGCGACCAGGGCTCTGGGGCTTGACACAGAGGCTGTTGCCCGGGGTCTCCACTCTGTGGGTGGCCAAGCGGGTATATCCCGGCAGATTGGAGAACGGCGCTCTCTTTGCAGACATCATCTGCTATGCCTGTCTGCGTTCCCTCTCAGTCAGTTGGTCCACTAAGTAGACCTCCTCTATGGACCATGGCTCCAGGAGGTCAGGCAGGGAAAGATTATCGTAATCTTCCAAGGCTGGAGCACATATAGCGGCTACATCCTCTGTCCGCTGGTGGTAAGGCTTAAGCATGTTGACATGCAACAGGCATCGGACTCCAGTACCCGAGCACAGGCCGATAACATAGGTAGTGTCAAATTTCTTTTCCACTATCCTGTATGGACCCTGCCAGGCCGCCTGCAGACTGTCGTGTTGGAGGGATTAAAGCACCAAAACTTTCGGCCCGACTTGAAAGCTACGGCTCCTGGAGTCCTGATCATACCACGTGCGCTGGCGCCTCTGGCCCGCCTGGAGGTTTCCCTGCACCAGGTGGGTGAGCTCCTCCAGCCAGTCCCTAAACTCTAGCCCGCTCCCCCTTGTCCAATTGAAGCGCTCGCACAGGTCATTAGCCTGGGGGTGGTAAGGAGAACTAAGAATCGGCTTAATGCCGCATAACATCTATAGCTGTTGGGTCATTTCGGTAGGGGATAGAGCAGTGCCTTGTGTCTATCGCCCCTCTTCACTACTCTCTGGCAGACATCACAGGTCTGGCAGTACTGCCTAAGATCCTTGGAGATGCCTGGCCAGAAAAAGTTTTGGGAGAGCTGAAACGCCGTACAACCCCTTCCCAAATGCCTTGCCAAGGGAATATCGTGAGCTATCCTCAGCAGCTCATGCCGATATTTCTTGGGTGCCACCAACTGCTTAGTGGTAGTAGGAACTGTAGCTGGTTCTTTTTTCTCAGGTATGCGGTATAACAATCCCTCCTCCAAGATGTACCGCTCCCCCTCCGGCCCTACGGTGGCCGCCCTGTCCATATATGTCTGGAACGTAGGGTCGGATGCCACCTCCCTCCTGAACTCAGCAGGGGTAGTATCCCGGGCCTCTGGGACCAGGCAGATAGTGCGGGTGGCCCGAGCGCAAGGAGGGGAATGTCGCCCCGGGGTCAGGGGACTTGCATGGGGGGCTTGCTTACGGGGCCGGCTACAGGAAATTGGGGCACGGGAAGGGGATAAAATGTGCCTACCTGAGCCTCAGAGTGTGAGCCGTCTTGGGTGGTGCGGGCTTGTTGCCTGGCTGTAACGGGGTAGCTCTCCGCGGTGTTTGTCACGGGCAAATAGATGGAGGCGAGGTAGCCCAAGTCATTGCCGAGCAGCACGTCTGCAGGGAGTTTCTCCATGGGCCCGACTTCCACCTTCCGATCGCCGGTGCCCCAATCCAGATGAACATGGGCTGTGGGTAGGTGGAAGATCTGGCCCCCGGGGCCAGGGTGATGAGCTGACTTTAACCAGTGTCAGGGTGGCCCCAGAGTGCCTTAGCCCCTGGACGGTTTTCCCATTCAGCCGGACTGGCTGCCGGTGGTGGACACAGTTGTCATGGGCAGCTTGGTAGGGGCCAGCTGAGTGCACGGGGATCCAGACGTTGTCAGGGGGGTTCAGGGGCTCAGCTTGGTAATAGTGAGCCACTGCTTTTGGTGGCTGAGCAACCACAGGGCGAACCCACTGGAGTCGGATTTGAGGCCAGTCCATCTTTTGTTGGCCAAGTTGATGGCATTGGAAGCATCCGGAGCACGTCTGTGGGGGTACCCTCAGGTGGATCCCCACTGCTGGCGGGGTTCTTGGTGGGAGGTAGGTTGGGGCTGTAGGGCGCAAGGGGAGTCGTTAGGTCACAGGAGCAGCCGGGCTTTGGGGCCGCCGGGTGTCGGCGTAGTCATTGGCCCCCTGCGCTGCCTCAGTTCTGGGCTGTCTGTCTCTCACCCACTACCGCACCTCAATGGGGAGCCCGCTGTAAAAATGTTCCAACACGAAGAGCTGTAGAATTTTTTCGAGGGACTTGGCCTATTCAGAGTTCCTCCAGTTGTGGGTGGCTCTGGTGATGCACGCTTACGCCGCCTTCCCGGACAACTTGCTGGACAAGATGGTTACCCAGTTGGCTGGGTCGACTGCTTGCAGGAGGCACTGGCGTTGCAAATCCTGCAGGAAATCGTCAATGCCCTCCTCCACTTCCTTAAATTCCTTGAAGGCGTCATATGGTGTAGCCGGCTCCTCTCTTGCCCCCTGTTCCTCTGGTAGTGTGGGGGTCATCCCCTGCTTCTGAGCCAGAACAAATACTTGGGTCTCCGAGATGAGCTTGGCTAGTATTTCAGCTGGGGGACTCTCTGGGAATAAGGCCAAGCGCTGTCTTATTGCCTTTTTGAATGCTCCTTCTTCCCCCTCCTGCTGTGGGGAAGGCGTTTCCTGTCTTCGCTGCTCGTCCTCCATGAGTTCGGTAATCAGCTCTGCCTTTTTACAGTTGCCTGACGATTTCCCTCTCGCTTCCAGCAAGTCCTGTAGGGTTTGTCTTTTGAAGGGAAGAAGTCCGACATCCAATAGGACGAAACGCGTTGGATATTACTACACTTCTTATGTACTTATATTTGTTTTTATTTATTTTTTATTTGAATGCTGTATCTTCTCCCTGACTCTGGATTGTGGATACTCGACTATTACCACCAGGAGTTCCATATGTTTATGGAGAGATGCCTTTTTATGCTGCAAATTTGTAAGTGCAATGAATAAATGTGAATTTATATATTTCTAAACATACTTCACTATATTGCATTTTTTACATCCACATATATCGTGTCGGAGGACATCTGTGCTCATCACACTACCCCTGAGAGGGTGAAAGGCCTGAATAACCGTTTGTTTGTGAGTGCATCTCTAATCTCACTTTAAACACCATTTATATTTACTTTTTTACGCTATGAAAGTGTTTTCAATTTTTACACAGATCCCATTCAAGGGAATTTGACCTATATCAGGTTGTCCTTTTGTATTTTATTCATTATACGTATTCTGGGTGGTCTCCACTTTTGTCTTTTTGTTACATATTTCCACAGGTGGTTGTGAAGTTCACCTGGAACTATCTCAGTATACGTGTATTCTCTTAGTGTATATACTTTATTTCTTTGTTTCAACTTAAAGGTAAGGCCTTAACTTGGGCTAATCCATTATGGGAAAGTAAGTGTGAGGAGTATCGCTCATTGTTACCAGGAATTCCTGGCGGAATTCAAACTGACGTTTGAATCATTAGGCAGGGAGGAAGACGCCCCCACTGCCTTAATGCATATCAAACAAGGGAACCGGTCTATCTCAGACTATGCCATAGAATTTCATACTTTGGCATCTGAGGTAGACTGGACTAATAACGGATTAATCGCTGCTTTTAAAATAAAGGATTATCCGAGAATATTCTTGACGAAACTGCTGCCAAATGACATTACTGAAGTGATGCAGATCGATAAGAACTTTTCATGCAAAGCCCTGGTTGACTCAGGTGTGGCTGGTAACTTTATTGATTTATATTTTGTTAAGAAAACACTATACCAGTCAAGGAGAGATCATCACCTCTAGCGGTTGAGGCTATTTATGGGAGACCCCTATCTCAACCATTGATTACCCATGAGACCTTGCTTATTTGCATTACGATAGGAGCTTTGCATAAGGAAGACATTACTGTCCAGGTAATCGCTTCCCCTTCTTGTCCCATCGTATTAGGTTTTCCTTGGCTCATCAAGCATAACCCTCATATTGACTGGACTGAAGGGGAAATACTGGAATAGGGTAAAGAATGTCAGGAAAACTGCATGTTTCACATTACTAATAAAGTGGGCATTGTTGTTTTACCCGCTGCTACGCACTGGCAGATCCAGTGGGGGCAATGGGGCAATTGCCTTCCTCCCCCCCTAGGCTCTCCCTTGCAGTGCCAGCCCTCCGGTCCGCAGGCACATTGCTGGCAGCCGGCAGGGGAGGGAGAGAGGACCAGGGAGCACTGCCGCAGTTACCATGGCAATGCTCCAGGTCTCGCGAGAGTGAGCTCTAGCCCCGGAGCTACGGCTAGAGTTCACTCTCACCACTGGGACCACCAGAGATTCCCCACGGACCACCAGGGATTAAGAATTGTCACCCCCTCCTCCCAGTAAAGGTAAGAAGGGAAGGGGGACAAAAAAATGGGGGGATTGAAAACATATATTTAAAAAAGCCTCCCTACCCTCCTCACCACACATTTACACACTGCCCCCCCACATACACACACATTGCCCCCATACACACACTGCCCACACACACACACATACACTGCCACATACACACATTCACTGCCCCAACACACATACTGCCCCCCCATACACACACTGCCCCCACACACCATTTACATTCACACACTGGCCCTCCCCATAAACACACAACACTGCCCACACACACACACCATGCACATTCACACATTGCCCCACACACATAAACTGCCCACCCATACACACACTACCTCCCCCACAGCCCCCCATACACCCATTGCCCCCCATACATACATTTCCCCACACACCATACACATTCACACACTACACCCAGCCCCCACACACATATACTGAACCTTTCATACACACACACACACCACTGCTCCTATGCCCTACTACAGCCCCATATCCCAGCAGACCCCAGGTAAGTTGTCTTAAACGGTTTCACTACTTACTCTGGGAGGGGGTCCCGGCACTCCTGGCACCATAACCACTACACAGAGCTGTAGTGGTTATTGTGCATGGATTATTTCTTTAAATAATACACAAGTGCCCCTCCCGAGATCAGGCTCTGGATCTGCCACTGCTGGTACGTCTCTGACCCCCGAAATTCCCGTACAGTATTGGGAGGTTAGGGAAGCATTTAGTAAAAGCCAGACTGATGTTCTTCCTCCACACAGGTCACACCACACAGGTTTGCACCATTGATCTGTTGCCCAGGGCTTTGCCTCCTAAGGGGGCAGTATGTGCCCTATTCCCACAAGAAAGTAAGATCATGGATGAGTACATCAAAGAATCATTAAGAATAGTCCATATGTCAAGATTTTCGCTTCAATTATTGCAAAGAGATTAAAAACAGTCTTACCTAAAATTATTAATCCAGACCAGGTTGGATTTGTCCCTGGGAGAAATGCAGGAAATAATATCAGAAGGTTAATAGATTCAATTGATTTGTCAGATAAGAAAGGGAGTCCCCTGCTGATCCTGTCATTAGATGCAGAGAAAGCGTTTGACAGGGTCAGCTGGGGATTCATGTTTAGGGCTTTAAAAGCCTTTAATATCTCGGGATGGGTGTTAGATGCGATAGGCACCCTGTATAAGAAACTGGCAGCTAGGTCCATAGGTCAAAATATTTGTTCAAATTGGTTTGGCTTGGAAAACGGTACGAGACAAGGCTGTCCTTTGTCGCCAATTTTGTACATCATTACCGTTGAAATATTTGCTTCAAAAATTAGACAAAACACGCTAATTAAGGGTCTGCCTATTTCTAAAGGAGACTTAAAGATCTCATTATTTGCAGATGACACTCTCTTGTATGTCGCTGATCCAGAAAATTCTTTGCCATATGTGATGGCAGAAATTGAACAGTACAGTAAGGTATCCGACTATAAATTGAACTTATCCAAATCTATTGCAATGTATAAGAATATAGCACCAGATATAATAGAAAAACTACAAAATAGATTCAACTTTTCTCAATCAGAAGAATTTGTCTACCTAGGAATTAGAATAAATAAAAACCTAGAAAGAATAATGGAAACAAACTTTATGCATATTTTGAAAAATACAAACAAAGACTTAAAAGAATGGTGCCATTTAGAAATATCGTGGTGGGGTAGAGTTAACACTTTGAGATCTTATGTTCTGCCTAAGTGGATTTATTTGTTTAGGATGGTGCCATTAATTATTCCTATACCATGGGTAAAAATTATCAAATCTTCTTTTGCTAATTTTGTTTGGAGGGGGGAAAAGCCTAGAATAAAAATGAATACTATGAGCTGTAATATAAACAAAGGGGGATTGGGCTTCTCAAATATTGAAAGATATAATGAAGCTGGGATAATGTATCATATGGCAATGCTGCAAAAAGAGATTTATCCAAAATAAGTATGGTGGAGGATTGAAACAGATCTACGTCAAACTAAAAATCTGTCTAATATTATATGGAATAATAAGGTTTGCGATTATTCATTATCATTTGTGTTGAATCAAATAATTCCTATATGAGAAAAAGTAAAAAAGAAAATAGACATCAAGAATAGGATCTTGGGTTTCCAAGATATAGAGTGTCTTGAAACGGATATAATGAATATATCGCTAAAAGATTGGAAAGCTGTAAATATTAGAAAGGTTGAAGATCTAATGGCGAATAATGAATTAAGGACCTTTGATATATTAGTCAGGACAATGTCCCTTCCAAATCGAGAGGCCTTTTCATACCTAAGAGTTAAAAACTATTTGAAGAACAAATTAATTATGAATAATGGAGAATCATACCATATATTAAAAACAATCTTTAATAGGAAAGATTCAAAGAATCTTTTCGCAAAATGTACAAAATTACTCGATATTACAAAAACAGAGAACTTTCCAACAGCAATAAAAAGTTGGCAAAAAGCTCTGAACTGCCCCATAGAACTAGAAGAATGGTATGAAGCAATAATTAAAGTAAATAAATATGTGCACAGTCTCTCCTTAATGGAAACTTTTTACAAAGTGATCAATAAATGGTATTTAGTACCCTCAAAATTGTCAAGACTGTTACAAGATAATAATGATCTATGTTGGAGATGTGGAGAAACTAAGGGGGATTATCTCCACATATGGTGGAGCTGTAAAAAGGTATTACCCTTTTGGCTTACGACCAAATCATTACTGTATAGTTTAAATGATATAAAAATAAAAGCTACACCAGAAATTATGTTGTTGCACTTGAGATGGCCTTTCCTTAGTAAAACGAATCAAGTTCTGACAACACATTGCCTGGTAGCGGCAAAGATTAATATTGCCTGGAATTGGAAAAATACACAACCATTTAATGTGTTACAGCACATTCAACAATTGAAATATCAGATTCAAATGGAAACAGGGCTGAATAAAATTAAAAATCAATATAAGGACTATGATAAATGGGTAAATTGGCTAAAAACAACTGGAACAATTAGAGAGGGAACTATTAATAGCGTCTTAATAAGCCCTAGAGAGATAAGAATGAAATAGACATTATTCCTCACAATAAACAATAAAAACACCTGACTTAGTTGGATGATATAGTGTGAATGAAGGTATGAATGTGTTAATTTCTCCTTTTTTTCTTTTTTTTGGTTTTGAAGATTTGCTGTTTGTTGGTTTTGTTCTAGTTTACCTGGATGATATCCTTATTCATTCCCCAGACCTCCAGACTCATCATGAACATGTTAAACAAGTGTTACAAACATTGCCTGATAATGGACTTTATTGTAAACTTGAGAAATGAATATTTGATCAGCGAGAGACTCAGTTTTTGGGGTATAATATTTATGCCTCTGGTTGCCAAAGGGATCCTCGCAAACTAGAGGCCGTTCTACACTGGCCAATACCAAATGGTTTAAAGGCCGTCCAAAGGTTTATTGGTTTCTCTAACTATTATAGGAGATTCATCAAAGGTTTCTCTTCGGTAATTGCCCCCCATCACCAATGACACGCAAGGGGGCTAATTGTACTATATGGCCTAAAGAAGCTAAAGAGGCTTTTGAGCTTTTTAAACAAATGTTCGCATCTGCTGAAATATTAAGACATCCTGACACTAGTAAATCTTTCCTACTTGAGGTTGACGCCTCTGAGACAGGGGTCGTGGCTGTTCTTTCTCAGAGAGAGAGTCAGGATGCCCTTTTGCATCCATGTGGATACTTCTCCAGAAAGTTGTCTCCTGCTGAGCATAACCATCAAATCCGTAATAGAGAACTGTTAGCCATCATACTAGCGCTTAACAATAATATCGGCTCCCAGTTTGATGAGCTCACCTCGCATAACTGCCTTGTGGGCCACCCATTGCGTGGTTAGTGCAGTGTCACAGTGTGCATGCGCCTCGAAGTAAGCATATAAAGATTCCTGAATTCGGGGAAGATATTGTGTGTTATCGAGGAGAGCTTCGTTGAGGCGCCATGTGCCTCTTCCCCTAGCTGGATGTGGAATTTTCATGGTAATCACCAATGGGGCATGATCCGACCATGTGATAGGGCCAATATGCATGTTACTCGCGTGCGGCAGTGTGCGTTTGTCAAACAGGCAGAGGTCAATTCTAGTGTAGGTCAGGTGTACTGGGGAGTAAAATGTATAGTCCCTTGTGCCAGGGTATAAGTTGCGCCATACATCGTAGTAGTCGTGCTTATGTAGTAAGTGTGCTAAGTGGCGGCCAAGCGAGGCTGATGTGTGCTTAGGGGGTCGGTTTTGTGCCCTCAGTATGTCTATAAGTGGGTCCGGGGTGCAATTAAAATCCCAACAAATGATGGTGTGCCCTACTTTGTACAATTCTATTTTACGAAATACCATGGTCAGAAATTATTTCTGTGTATCATTTGGGGCATATAGTGAGACAAGCGTTATTTGGAGACCATTCAGGGAGCCCACCAGGATAAGTAATCTACCATCTTTGCTGATATATTGTTTTGTGGGAGTAAAGACCCAATCTCTGTGAAAGTATATCGACACCCCTTTGGATTTGGTTTGGGACATGGCGTGGAAGGCTTGAGGGAATTGTTTAACCTTGAAAGTGGGCGGTTTGCGTGCGCAGAAGTGCATTTCCTGCAAGCACACCATGGCAGCTTTAGATTTAGACATCTCCTGGGCTGTTAGTCTACGTTTGAGGGGACTGTTGAGACCCTTAACAGTCATGGAGAACATTTTTACGGTGTTATCCATGGTTCATAATTGTGGACACGCTTTTCTGTATAAGGTGTAACTTCCACAATGGTGGTATGGCATGGCGGGGGGGGGGGGGGGGGGAGGACACAGGGGGAAAACAAAACAACATTAGCCAATAAACAAAACTAAGGAATTTACATTGTGCCTTCAACACAATCGGTGCATACTTTGTCTGAGGCACAGGCTGACTCTCCCAGCCGGTCACTGCCCTCATCCCTTGGGGGTACGCTCTGTGTTAAGAGCGAAGTATGAATGACTTGCATGCTATTCCTAGTTACACAGCCCTCAGCTTAGTGAAAAGGAAAGACATTTCGCGTTACTCATATACATCTCCCCCAGAAACCTTCCCCTCCCCACTGACACCCATGTTATCTACAGTTTAAGTTACTAAGCTAGCAACAGTAGTCAGTCAAACATTTCCCAGTGAATAATGCATTGTGCACCATATAGTTACGTGAGCTGGTTCTTTAGATAGGGTGAGCGGCCGGTGAGAGAAAGAGTCCCTGGAGCAACAGTCTTTTTAGTGCTTTAAAGGCAATCCCGACATTTGCCATGGTGCAGTAGCGGCCGCTACCGACGTTTGTGTTGGGAACAGTCCCCATTCTTTTATGAGGCGCATGCCTACTTCCGTCTCGTTTGCTGTATGGTTCTTGCCGTTCCGCTATATGATTATTTCTGTAGGGTAGCCCCAGCGGTATTGGATATTATGGTTTCTCAGCGTTTTAGTCACCGTGACAAATTCCCTCCAACGAGACATTGTTAGCGCTGAGAGATCTACATATAGGTGGACATCCTTGTGGGGCAGGTAAGTAATCAGTTTTGCGTGATGCCCTTAGTAGTGCGTCTTTTGATTTAAAATAGTGGAATCGCGCGACCACATCGCGTGGTGTATCCTGCGCCAGCCTCGGGGGTCTTGGAAGGCGGTGGGCCCGGTCCAGTAGCCATTCTCCCTCAGTTAGGTCAGGCCTCAATGCCTTACAGAGTCCCATAATATACGCTGAGAGTTCCTCCGTGCTCACCCTTTCAGAGATTCCGCGGAAGCGGACATTGTTTCTCCTGGACCGGTCTTCTAGGTCCGCTAGTTAGCATTTAAGCATCTGTTGTTCTTTTTCCAAGTGGTGTACTTGGTCAGCGAGCGCATCGTGCTCGGTGCATATTTCTTCTGTACGGGCCTCAAGCCGGTTCATCCGCTCGCCCAAGTCAGAGATCTCCCTTTTGATTTCACAGGTTGCCTGCTTTAAATCGGATTGGAGGGTGACTCTGAAATCTTGTAGCATGGTGTACAGCTGTTTTTCAGTGACTGGGACATCGGCATATTGGTTTGCATCCTGGCCTGAATCCAGCATGGCTTCAGTGGACTGTGACAAGGCTTCGATATCGTCGCCATCTTGGGTAGGCCTCAGGCGTTCTTTCCGCACCGGGTGCATCTGGTCCGTTAATTTTGTTTGTTTGGCCGGTGCCATCGGGTGTGTCGTGTCTAGCTACCTGTTAGGAGCTTGTATGCTGGCGGTAGGGCTGTGCAGCTTGTTTAAATCAGGCTATTAAAGTCATTCAGGACCGGGAGCTCTCACTCCATGCATCCTCTCTCTGTGGCTGTCGGCCACGCCCCCCTTGAATCTGGTATTTTAAGGATGTGTGAATCACCTTTTGAAAACATGATGGCATTTGTAGGTGATTTAATGTAAGAGCTTCATTTAGACAATGAACCGTAAAATAGTCCCAAATCTCCCAAACTTGTGCTTGTGGGATAAATAATAGGTGCTTTTACTTAATAGGTGGTTTGCCCTTTAATTATTCATGTAGATATCAATTAATGTCTTCAAATCTCTTCCTGGTCTCCCTAGTGTTTGACTCCTGCGAGCTGATATAGGTCTGCTAGGTGTGGGTAAAACTCCATTGCCTTATTTAATATGACATGGACTCAGGACAGTTCATTCTGATGACATGGTTTTGCTTTCATTAGGCTAACAGCTGGAGCCTCAGGCATGATCCAATTATACAAAATCTATTTCCTAGCGGTAGCCAAGACCATGTGTATAAACTCTGTATCAACTGTATTGACTTGAATGTTGTAGGAAGAATGCCAAGAATTCCCATCTATGAAGTTAGAAGTTTGAGATATTGTTAATGATGTGAGACATGTCAAGAAGGCTTGAACGGTTCCCCAAAACTGGCCTCCCTTAAAGCAGGACCAAGCACGGTAGTATAGATTAGACTAACAGTATGCGTCTCTTGGTACATAGGTATTGGTATAAGCTTGAAGAGTTTCAAAAAGGCTGACTGAACATTAAGTGTACATATGTCGGAAAAGTGTGGTCTATTCTGATGGGCCTATGGGGTTAATCCCATGAAAACAGTGTGTGAACTCAGGCACTGAGTAGACTAGTTCAGTAAGAGAGAGGTCTCGAAGGGGGAAGCAAGTGTGTTGATGGATGTGCTGATGGATGTTGATGTGTCCAGTCTGCATAAGACACATGGGATGTTTTAATTTAACAAAACTACTATGTGGCGGTATACCCTCTTGATGAATGGTTTTTACCGTCTGTTGTTGCCCCTTCCTAATTGTGATAGCTCCAGAGTGATTATAGCTGCCAGTGATTCTAGTATTGCTGAAGGGGTAATCGCAGTATCACCCAAACACGAGCCGTGTCTTAGTGAAGAACTGTTTATTCCCAGCCAAATGGCTCACATTTATACAGAATCTGGTACAATAGACACTCCCCAAAAACACTCCCACAAAAACACCCACAATGTAACCACAAAATGCATTGCCATCGTGACTCAGCAATAAATGTACAAATATGAAAAACCATAAAAAATACATATTTCCCACAGAGAAACCCCCACAGTCTATACATCCCTGGATAGCCTGGATCTGAGCGCCCAACATACCCGAAAAGCACTCAGATCCCATGAACACAGCCGAAACGCCACCGGGCTAAAGTTCTGACCGATCGCACACAAGGCCCGAAACAGTTCCAGGGATTCAGTTGTAGCGGCCCGTCAACTTCGGGAGTTTCATGCGAATGAAATACCAAACACACACTCTGGCTAATTGATAGCGTTTTTTCGTTTGGTTCATACGAACAAACGTACCGTACAGCACTCTCCTGACATGTGTGGCCAAGAAGCAGGCGTTCGTTAAAGTTCAGCAGTGTTCAGGAGTTTCAGTGTCCTATTTTAGTTCCACGCAATCGATGCCCAAACACCACTGCCTGCATTCTCGTGAACAAGATGGCCGCCAACACAATTCCCACGTGTTTGTGCATTCGAACGGCGTCCACCGGGCCGCACAATTAGAACCTACACTGATGGAAGTGTCAGGAGAGGTTAACAAGTGTCAATACACTCAGAGGTGGTCTGCAGTTCATGGGTTGGTTTGGTAAACAATATGTGTACTGTTTCAGTCCAACTCCGGACTTAAAAAAACAAAAAAAAGTCCAGGGTTGAACTGAATCGTCGCCATATATCATTACTGCAAAATAAAGCAGAAGAATTATTCACATAAAGACTTTTGAGTGTGTCCTTTCTTGGATTCTATTTTTTGGCAAGGAGTTTTGCACCGAAGCAAGTTCAAGATGGGGAGATACTTGTAGAGCTAGGCCCATGACATAAATATATATGTCTCTGTGTCTGTCTCTCGCCCTGTCTCTTGTTTGGTCTATCTGTCCAGTGGCATGTTCTTGGCATTCACATTATGCCACCCTCATTCTATCTTCCTTGTTTCCTGGCTAGCCTTCAAGGTCTTATCTAGTGATCTAAAATCAATGATACATTAAATAACATCAAACTGTTACTGTAAATAATTACCTTCAGCGACTTTATCCTCAGCAAAATCATTTCACGCTATACATACATATGCACACACACACACATATTATAAAATATGTAAGTATTGCACCTATAGCCTGACCCAAACTAGTAGCAACAGATAAGATTTTGCGTACTGCACTATTATCCTCCAGGACAAGTTAGTACATTCAACAGTCATATTAAAGTTTTGTGTACACTGTCCTAACAACCGATATTGCAAAGAGGTATGTTCTCTCTCATTAAAGTCATCATAAGTTACATACCTTATCACTTATCATGATTGCATTGACTTTGGTTTAGGGCCATAGCTAAACATTTACTTGGTAAGTAAATATTAGTCCATGTAGACATTTTTTTTTTTTTTTTTTAACATTGTGTAATATAGTTCGCTCAATGCAAGTCAATTGAGTACTTTGTTAAACCCTTAATGTTTTGAAGAGCTTCTAAATTGTATACAGCTAACGTCCATATTTTAAATGTATCAGTTAATTGTTATTGTAGTTACATATTTAGTGAATTAAGTCAAAAGGCCCTAAAAAAGTGTTATAAACTTTATTTACTGAACTGAAAAAAATTGGACATTTGATAAGGAATTCAAATTTTAGATCATAATAGCTGAAGTGAAAAATATATCCACGTATCAGCTAGTTTTGTAACCTTACAATTACCTTGACTGTTTTACACAATTCCCTCTTTCGTAGATCAACCCCATTGTAACGTAAATTTTTTCATTTTTTTTATTTTCTTGGCTATACAAGAAATGACAGCAAATACCATCAACAAGAGTTACAGTATTTGTAAATGGTTACTATAGTTGGTTAACCATTTTATATAAAATACAAAATATATAGAGTAGATAAAGTGCGGTGGGTTCGTGTCAGAATGTAGTAGTAAGGACCAGTGATGATAGGACTGTCCAAAAGGTATATGACAGGAGGCAATCGCTTGACAACATTGATAGCTGATACATTGGTAGAGCGTACATCATTTAGGAGCATTGTCTTCAGGAGTGTATAACGCTTAGAATGGCACAAGGAGATTGTACGTGTATTTGGTGAAAAATATGTGCGTCATCGTCCGGGTGTATATTCCGAATAAAACTGGTATGCCATATTCTGACAAAATTACCATTACATGAGGAAAAATAGAAGAGAAGTCCAGGCACTCTCAGGATACAAAAAGGCAACACCACCACCGAGAGGCCAGCCATGCACAAAGGTAGTCACCACCCTCCCAGGGTGGAGGGCAGTACACACACTAACGGCATCTAAGTGCAGAAAACCACTTGATCTAACTCTAGACCTGTACATGTTCCCAAGCTTGCTCACACACGAGCGAACACAATCGACTCGCAAACCCCTACATTGCCCTAGGAACATGCACCTCTTGTACCACCCTCCCTTGGCTTGAACAGACACCACCAGTGAACCATGCACACTCACCAGAAGCCCCCTAGGGATCCACTCATGATATACTTAAACAAAAATGTGCATAAACACGATCACTGTATATGTGTGACACGTACAATATCATACTGTTTATTTTGCTGAATCTTTGTAATGCAATGCACAACAAAAATAAAGAATTATATAAAAAAAAAAGGGACTTGCCCTTCCAGATGAAGTGACAGACTGCCGCTTGGATGGATGTGAAAAAGCTCTTCGGCACTGCGACTGGTATCGTCTGGAAGACGAAGAGGAATTTAGGAATTTAGGGAGTAGGGTCATCTTCACCGTGTTGATGCGGCCTAGCCACGATATGTAATAGGTGTTCCAGGCCTGCGCGGTTTTGAGAAGTGGTAGGTAGTTGTGGTGGTAGAGATCCGCTGGGTTCGGTGTGAGCCATACCCCTAGGTATCTCATCTTGGTGGCGCACCAGCGGAAAGGAAAGCGGCGTCTGAGCGTCTGCGTTTGGGTGTGTCTAAAATTAAGGTTTAAGATTTCCGATTTGCTGTAGTTGATGCGTTGGAGACGTTGCAGTATGTTTCGAATTCAGTCATGATTGTGTGTAGCGTCGTGGCCGGTTGTTGTACAATGAAAAGCAGGTCATCTGCATATGCCAGGACTTTGTGGTGTGATCGGCCTATACTGAGTCCATGGATCGCCTCGTTGCCTGTGATGTTGTTAAGGAATGGGCAGGGGGATAAGGGGCACCCTTGGCGTGTTCTGCTGCGGATGTGAAACGGGTCTGTGAGGGCCCCGTTGATGCGGAGTCTAGCCGTCGGTGCACTGTAGAGCGCCTCTACCCATTGTATGTATTTGGGGCCGATGCCCAGGCCCCGGAGGGTTTCGAAGAGGAATTTCCAGTACACCTGTCAAAAGCCTTTTTGGCGTCCGTGGAGAGGATCAGGGTCTGTTGGTCAGGTTGCGCCGCTATGGAGATCAGGTTCAGTGCCCGTATGGTGTTGTCTCGGACCTCTCTTCCAGTGATGAACCCCGTCTGATCTGGGTGGACCAGGTCTGGGAGTAGTGGTGCCAAACAGTTGGCCAGCACGCTCGCCAAGAGTTTGACGTCCACATCCAGGACCGATATCGGGCGGTAGCTTGCGCAGGATGTCAGGTCTTTACCCTCTTTTGGGAAGAGGGTAATGTTTGCTGCCGTGAATGGGGTTGAGGGGGTAGCGCCGTCTAGAATTGAGTTCAGAGCTGAGTGTAGTTTCGGCAGGAGGTCTGGTAAGAAGGTTTTATAGTATTGTAGCGGTAGTCCGTCTGGCCCTGGTGCTTTCCCCGTCTTTGCTTTTCTGATTGCGTATGCCAGTTCTTCTACTCTTATGGGGGCCTCCAATTCGTCCCGGTTTGGGGTGGTTAGTTGTTTCAGTCCGGCTGCATCGAGATATGCACGGATGGCCTCGGTCCTGCGGGGTGCCCCGTTGGCCTGTGCGTCACCTTGTAAATTGTAGAGGTCTTCGTAGTATTGTGTGAACGCCGCTGCGATCTGGCCGGGAGATGGCACATTTGCTGGTCAGTGTTTTTAATCTTGGGAATATATAGGTGATTCCTGAGCTGTTTCAGTAGGTTTGCTAGGAGTCTGCTGCATTTGTTTCCATATACCAGATGTTGGAATTGTTGGAAGGAGCGTTGAATTTCTCGGTTCAGGTGTTCGGTGAGCTGGGTGCGCTTGAGAAGTAGGTCGCGGTACGTAGAAGGGTCCATCGTCCGTTTGTGACGGTATTCCACTTCCGCTATTTCCTTTTTGAGGTCTTGTACTTGTTGGTTGTGTGCCTTTTTCCGCGTCGAGCAGTGCGCAATAAAATGTCCACGGAGCACTGCTTTGTGTGCCTCCCAGCACATCAGGGCTGTCGTGTCTTCGGTTTCGTTGGTGAGGAAGTAGTCCTGGATAGTTTGTTTTGTTGTTGTGACCAGGGTTGGGTCTGCAAAGATCGATTCATTGAGGCGCCAAGATACCTGACGGGGTCGAAACAGGGGTGACTTGAGTCTTATACGAATGGGGTTGTGGTCTGACCATGTCATGGGTAGAATTTCTGATTCCATGAGGAGGGGTAGATGGTGGTGTGGGAGGAGGAAATAATCTAGCCTGGTGTAAGTGGCGTGAGCCGTGGAATAGAATGTGTAGTCCCTTGCGGTGGTGTTCAGCGCTCTCCAGCAATCCGTGAGTTGGTGGTGGTGTAGGAGCTGTATCGTCCGTGCATCTGTTGGGTGCCTGTTGAGCGGGGTTTGGCGAAGTGTCTTGGTAATGGAGCGGTAAGTTGAAATCTCTGCCTATAATCGTTGTGCCCTCCGTGAATCCCATCAAGGTGGTTAGTGTCACCCGGAGGAATTTGTATTGGTTAGCATTTGGTGCATAGATATTTGCGAAGGTGCATGTCTGGTCGTGTATGGTCCCCTTCGCAAAGATGTATCTGCCATGAGGGCAGCGAAGTGTGTCTGATACGATGAATGGGATCCCCCTGGAGAACAGGATACCTATGCCCAGTGTGCGGCGCAGTGGGTTGTTGCTGAAGAATCCTTGTGGGTAGTTGTGATCTCTTAGGGATGGTGTACGGTACTACTGAAAGTGCATCTCTTGGATGAACGCTACGGATGCATGGTATCGTTTCAGATCTCGTAGGAGTCGGGAGCGTTTTTCCCGTATGTTGAGGCCCCCGGACATTGTATGAAATGATGTTCAGATTTTCCTTGATGTAGCGGGCAGTCCCCGGGGCTTGCGTCCCCTGGGCGGCCATCTGGGGCACCCGCGGCGGTGGGTGTGGGGGGGATCAGGGCGAGAAGGGGCAGGCAAGGGGGAGAAGAAGAAGAAGAAGAGAGAAAAAAAAGAAAAGGAGGGGGGGTGGAGAGTGTGTGTACGGTGGTGTGTCGGAGTTGGTCCTGATGGGACCTAGTATTAGATCGGGTTAGTGGACTAATGTCCTGGTAGTGGGGTCCACAGGCTTAGAGGATCTGGCACCCAGGACCGCTCCTGGACAGGGGCACTCTGCCTAAGTGGGAGTGCTTCTAGTCCTTACCCTGTGGGGGGTTCGGGTATCCCGCACCAGTCCCTGGTCGACGGGGGATGACCTCCGTCGGCCTTGAACAGCGTCGGGTATAGGGTATATCCGTCTGTCCAGTTGTCCGAGACAATGACCAGTGTTTGACCGATAGTGTGGTGGTGTGGCTCGTGTAGGCCCTTTTACCTGTCCGGGTAAGCTACCCCTATGTGTGCGGGTCGTGGGGCATGTTATGCGCCGAGCCGTCCGTGTGTAGACAGTTTTGTGAGTTCCATGTCTCCGGTCTTCTCTTGGTCGTATTCCATTGTGTGGGTTGCGGGATGTAGGTGCGAGTGTGAGTATTTCGTGAGTTGTAGTGAGGTTGGGTACGTGTCCCTTTGAGGGGGGGAAGTGGCAGTGGACGTGAGCCGGGTGGTCGTGTAGGTGAATCGGTGCGTGTGTCGCAGTGGTGAGCTTCACAGTGTAGTGCTGCTAATTACATTCGGAACAGATGCCTGAGCATTAAACCCTAATAGATGGAGGTATCTGCGCCCGTTCCAGTTATACGTTTTTCCCCTTGTCTCTCGTTTGATCTGGGGTGCCTAGTCACGTTGTGGTGTCTGCGTTTGTGTGCATTCCCTTTGATCCTATCCCCTGCCTTTACATTTGTCCAATTTTTCAGCCTGATGTGACACCCTCTCGCCATTATGGCTGTGTTCTCCTCCCCTCTCTCCCTTTTACCCCTCCCTCCCTTTCTTTCACCCCCCTTTTTTTTGTTTTTCTCCCTTTCTTCTTTTTTCTTTTCTTTTTCCCTTCTTTCCCGTTCCCTTTTAAAACCTTTTTCCCTCCCACTTCTCCCCCCTCCTGTTTTTTCTCTTACTCTTCTGGCCCTGTTGGGTCCGGGTGCCATGGGTGGTCACGTTGGGGCCTGTTCATGCCCTGATCTCTGCCCGGTGGTGGAGGGCCTGTTGCTTGGCGTATGAATTGGTGGGTCAGCCAGTTCGGAACCTGTATCTGGAATCCAGGGACGTCCGTCGGGGACCTTATGATGTGGAGGTCCGGTCCTCTGCGTGCGGATAGCGAGAAGGGGTATCCCCACCTGTAGGGAATACCTGCCGCTTGGAGTGCCATGGTTATGGGTCTGAGAGCCTTTCTTGCCTGCAGGGTGTAGCGGGAGAGGTCTTGGTATATGGAAATATGCTGGTTATCGATGCGGATTGTGTTCATGCGGCGTGCGCCACGCAGGATATATTCCTTCATGGCAAAGTTGTCTAGGCAACAGACAATGTCCCGTGGCTGTTCGCCGGGTGCAGGAGGTGTGCGCAGAGCGCGGTGGGCTCTGACCAGGCCCAGTCTATGGATTTGTTGTCCCCCGAGGGCATGGCTAAACACTGTGCGTAGGATCTCGGGTAGGTTCTCTGTCGGGCCCCCCTCTTTCACCCCCCGCACTCTTAGATTGAGTCTGCGGCCCCTATTATCAAGATCATCCACCCAGGTGGTTAGGTGGGCCAAGCTGGCTTCACAGCTGTTAATGGAAGTGCGGGCGAGGTCTGCATCAGACCGGAGGGTGCTAGTATCGGTCTCTGTGACAGTAAGGCGTGCGTCTATTGAGGCTACATCTGCCCTTTCCTGGGCCAGTTCCTCTCTTATAACTCCGCTGAGGTGGTCAGAGAGGGCGTTCAGGTCTGCCTTGGTAAGTAAATTAGGCAGGAGGGTGCGCAGGTCCCCGTCTAGCATTCCCCGTATCTTGGGGAAGGCTAATGAAGCCGGGGAAAATCCGGCGGGAGTCGCGGTCTCAGTTGAGGCCTGCATTTCCGGCTGGGATGCAAAGTCCCATGGGGTGATTAGGAAGGAGCGGATAGAGGGCTCGGCCCCGGATCCTGTTGGTCTGGGGGTACCCTGGGGCTCCGTCTGCTTCTTAGTGCGCCCCATGATGAGGTGAGTGCGTGTGGGGTAAGCTTTTTTGAAGCGTTATATGCTGGGGCCACGAGGAGCAGCTTGTTCACACAGCCATCTTCGTCGGCCGCCGAACACGCCCCCAAAATGTGCCTTTTTGTATCCTGAGAGTGCCTGGACTTCTCTTCTATTTTTCCTCATCAAATATTTGGTTCCTGGTACTGGGACTGGTCTGGTGCACCAGGATACATTTAAAATGGGTTTGAGGGCAGTTCCACATTCCTGCTAAGTTATATTAAAATTACCATTACAATCACTGGCCACTAACTAATTTACATGTTTTTGAGGAAGACTATATTTAGTATTTATTTCATTATTTTTAAGTTGTTTAAACAGCTAAAAGCTAAAGTCTGATTACAAAAGTAGAATTGGTAAAAAAAATTCAGGTATTGCAAATAAATGCAGTTCTTTTGATATTTTGGTTATATACGCATATTTGTATATTCAATTAATGTAGTGTTTAGTTAACTTTTGGAATGAAAAGAATAGCAAATGAATATGTATCACCTTTTAAAATTGAACATTTCTACGATCCAAGACACAGCAACCATGATAAACCGATTCAGGAATTTCATGTGCTAAGGTAGCAGACTGAATAAATTTATTTTATTTTTATTTATTTATAAAATATTTTACCAGGAAAGATACATTGAGATTTCTCTCGTTTCAAGTATGTCCTGGGTCCACAAAACATTGCATTGATACATTAGGGAACAATAAAATACAAAAACAATATTATTTCACAATATATACAAAATTAAACATAGAACAGGTAGGAAATATATTATCAACCATGACACGTTCATTCTGTTTTGAGATATGTAGAGAGGGATTTCTTTAGGCTTGGGGCTTGGGGAAGATTTTAAAGTGCGCGGGAGGTCGTTCCAGAATTGCGGTGCTCTGTAGGAAAAGGAGGATCGCCGCCTTCTTTTTGTATTGAGGTAGACTAAATAAAGTGCTGGTACTGGATCGGAGGTTATAGAAGGTGGGAACAGCAGAGGAAAGCATTCTGCTCAGGTAGGGTGGGAGCTTCCCAGAAAAGCCCTAGTGGACATATGGAATGCACAACAAATTTATAAATGGAGCGCCCACTTCAAGGCTCTCTAAAAAAAAAAAATAATAATAATTTTGGCAGTGCTATATGGCACAACACAGCTAGTTCTGGTTTGTGGGTCAGTCAACGTACAGGGCACCATCTATATTGACACATCAACCATGCACTCACCCTGATTTCTCCATTAAAGCATGAGTGGCATGAAGGGGTTTCTACATTGCACCTAGCCGTAATTAATCCCATAAATTCTGCCTGCAAGTACAAGACGACATTGCTCCTGAACTGGGAAACCAGACTGCTGAAATATGCATGTTTGGAACATTCCTATTCCTGTCTCTTGCTCTTCCAGTGCCTTCACTGACTCCTTTTTTGTTACATTACTCAAAGTTACTGTTTTTATCTATGAACTCGATCAGGCCACATATTTATGTTAAACTGTACATAAAAGCTTGTAGTTGTGTTTTTGCTTGTTAGCTGTTGTGGGTGCTCCAAATAGTGGCAGCTAACCTCAACCAAAGAAACATAGAGCACTTATAAATGACAATTTATTATGTAGGAATGTTAGCCAATATCATGAACCTGCTTCAATGGATGAAATATAGAGCCAGAGAAAAGTTTAGCAATAGCTTATTTGAATTTCAAGAGGTTTAAAAGATATAAGCAGTCACGTAGCATAAATCTGTATGACAAGTTTATTATTGGTAAAACAATTTAAAAAACACCATGAAACAGGCTCTGGCTGATTGATCCACATTTGATGTATTATGAGCCGTTTGCACTGTCACCTAATGAGTTTTGTTCTTAAAAGACTTTATTAAGGGTATAAAATACATAGATAGTTCAGCTTTATTTATACCATGATATTCTTCCAGGTGTGCAGGTGCTTCAGTTCTTTAATCAGGTGGCATCCAGTTATCGCAGGTTATTTTATGCTCCAAACAAATGGACAGTCTGTCCCCTCCTTGTTAATCATGGTTTCCAGCTTCCAACGTTGTTATCCAATGAGGAGCACTTTCTCTTCATATCTGCTGCCATTGTTCTTCCATTTCTATGGATCCTTTTTTTTAAAGGTTATTGAAGCTAAACTATGGTATTGCAGAGTTTTCTTTTCTGGCTATATAGCTTAGTATCATCAATTGAAGCTCTGTCTTTTTTGGTATCCTGCCTGCCTATATCCTCCTGAGACCCAGCCCATTAACCTGTGTCCTCTCTACTGGACATTTCGTTCGCATGTACCTCCTTTTATTCTTTTGAGTTACTCTATCAATCCCTGCTGTATTGTAAAGAGGACATCCTGGGCTTTCCAACTTCCTCTTCATCAAAAATGGAAAGAAATTGGAAGGCAATTTATTTCCTCAGTTCCCAGGAGGATATTGGCTGGTATTAATACATCATCATTTGTATTAATAGCAGCCAATATAGGCAGGTAGGATACCAATTGAGCTCTATATTTGTTTGGTGGAGGATCTATCACAATTTGCACTGTTTGATTTTTTTATTTTTATTTTTATATATAACTCTGGTATTTTGTTGTGTGTGTTTTGGGAAAACACAAAAGGAAGTAGTTGCTGAGGTGTTATGTTAAAAATTGTATCACTCTAAGCACTTTATTGCTCTTGTTCTATGTCTCACTCATATTCTTCTCTGGTGGCAATGCAATGCAAGGGTGTGTTCATCTTTGCTCCTGGGTTCCAGATTTACCTGCCAACAGTCCTGTTCCCCAAAAGCCATGGTCATGAGGTGCTAAAATGTTAATGTCCCAAATTCCACTATTACTAATTCTCAGAGGATTTGCAAAGTGACCTATTTGTTTTTTTATTATTATTATGTTAGATTTGCTCAGAGGAAGAGAGAGAGGTCCCACAGTAAATTTGAAGTCCTGAAGTATGTGCCCTGTATTGAATTAGGGTGTAGTCCGAGAAGTACCTGCAACACTAATCAGTATCTTGTGGAAACTCCTTGGTCAGACTCAAATACTGCACCAAGATTGTCGCATATGTTGGAAGTCTACCAGTTGCACTAAAGGTTAATGCTTCATTCATTCCACATGCTTTCATTCTCAAGAACCAAAGTTCTAGTGGGGAGGAGGGTAATGTTTCTGTTGTATTAATGGCATAGTCTGTTTAGCTACATTAAAAACATTTATAAATTAGCTTGTGGAAGTTGTTTAGTGTAAAAAAAGGGAACGTGTATAAAAGGGAGGAAAATCTATGTCATTGATTGTTATTCAGAAATATTTGGAAAACAAAAAATCATTATTTTGGTCTTCTTGGCCAAGGAGCAGAGGTATTCCAGGTCATAACATCACCAATGGATCAAGGTTAGACGGGGGTCAGTCACTCCCCATGTGATTTGACCAATGTATAAAGTTGTAAAATTCTATGTTCCAGTGTTATACTGGACAATACAAAAGGAACATTTTCATGGAAAGGGTGTTTCCGTGAAACTGAGTATTATCAACTTTGAGAAGTGGTTTATTTTTAAGTTGGATAAGTAGGCATAGAGCTGGAATTAAGCCATAATGTTTGGCAGTGAAATTGCAGGGTTTGGCACGTAAAAATAAGGTCATCAGCATAAGCTAAAATTCTATGACAATCATGTTTCTATTGTTGTGTGCTTTAATACATTCAAAGATTGTTTCAAGGTCAAGATGAAGAGCAACAGGAAGCAAAAGAGCTGCATCAGTAGACAGCAGGATGAGACCGTGTGACATGGATCTTGCATAATTGTTGCGGTCACCGGCCCACCGAGCCTCACGGCCGTGCCCGACTGGCACGGCCACGCCGACAACACGAGCTTACCTGCTCGTCGGCGAGCCGGGAACCGCTCCTTCCGTTCTTCCGGGCATCACGCCCGAATCAAACATGGCGCCGACCACGTGGTCGCGCCTAAGAGTAGCTCCGCCCCCGAAAATTATACCAACGTGTGCGTGACGTCACGACGTCAACGCACACGCACGTTTTGGGGTCAGAGGTCGCCCTCTGACCAATCATAGCCTAGAGAGGGGTATTTAAACCCCTAGCTTTTCCCATTACTTTGCCATGTCGTGGTTTCAGTTTCCTGATTTCCTGAGAGTGCTATTTCCGTGATTCTGATTTCCTGGTATCTTGATCCTTGGCGTTTCCCTGGTTATTCTGATCTCTGGTTTCCCTGACTTGGCTTGTTTTATCGGTATTGAGTATTTTCTGGCTTCCTTGACCTCGGCTTTCCCTTTGACCATTCTCTGTCTCTAGCGTATTAGTCCGGCCATTCTAAGGTCCGGTTTACGCTCTATCCTGTTATTTTCCTTTTCTTACCTATGTATATGTTTACATAGTTTCTGCGTGCTGGACCACATTACTAGTCGTGACATTACGACATGGCCATGGATCCTGCAGAACTATGCAAGCATATGATCGCCTGTGAGAGTAGGGTGGAGGATATGGACCACAGGTTAGACCAATTTGCCCAGGCATTTCAGACCTTGCTCCAGAGGACTGCCTATTTAGAGGTCCCTCCGGTACCACCTGTGGTTCAGCCACCTGTAGTGGTTCCCGTACCACATAAACCACCGTCCATAACCTTGTCACCGCCCCCTCGCTATGGAGGTGATTCTAAGGAATTCAGAGGTTTTTTAAACCAAATTGAATACCACTTTGAGGCCTCCCCAGGTTCATTCCCAACAGATAGATCAAAAATAGGCTATCTGATGAACCAATTAACTGGAAAAGCCTTGACCTGGGCTAACCCCTTATGGGAAAGTGGTGACGCAGTAGCCAGTGATTACAGTACTTTTCTTATGGCCTTTAAGGCTACGTTTGAACCTAAAGGCAGGGAGAAGAACGCTGCCAAAGCCCTTATGAGAATCAAGCAAGGCAGTCGTTCTGTAGCCGATTATGCAATAGAGTTCAGGACATTAGCGTCTGAGGTTGATTGGACCAATAGTGGTCTGGTGGCTGCTTTCTCTGAAGGTCTAGCTGAGAGTATACAAGATGAGACTGCAGCTAGAGACCTTCCGGTTAATCTTAATGAGTTTATTGCCTACATGATAGACATTGATAACCGGCTCAGAGAGAGAGAGAAAAACAAACAACGTAACAGACGTTCTAATTTGTCCATAGCTCCTCGTTTCTCTAACCCAGTGGTGAGTAGCCAAACGCCTCTTCCAGAACCTGAACCCATGCAATTGGGTAGCGCTAAACTCACTGAGGCAGAGAGACAACACAGACGTAACGAGGGGTTATGTATGTATTGTGGCAAGAAGGGACATCTAAGATCGTCATGCCCGGTTCGGCCGGAAAACTTGCACACCTAAGGCACGTACGGGGACCGACCTTAGGTGTGATGTATATGTCCCCTAAATTGACTAAGAACCGTTTCCTTGTCAAAGTAACCTTATCTTTCAAGAACACTACTGTTCAGTGTGAGGCTATGATTGACTCTGGGGCAGCGGAGAATTTCCTAGACAAAGAATTCTCTGCAAAACATCTCCTGCCCTTAAGACATAAAGAGAAACCGATAGCAGTCGAGGCCATTGATGGAAGGCCTCTTACCCAGCCTTTCATCACACACGAAACTCTGCCAATCACTGTTTCAGTGGGTATTTTCCACTCTGAAGAAATGACCTTTCAAATCATATCTTCACCTACAGTTCCGATAATACTCGGTTTCCCTTGGCTCCTGAAACACAATCCACGTTTGGATTGGATTGAAGGAGAGATTGTGAGTTGGGGTGAGAGATGCAAAGGTGTTTGCTTTAAGCAAATCCCACAACCTATTGGTACCATTAATGTTCCTGTTGCACCTCCCTTGACCACACAAATTCCACCGCAGTATATGGATTTGAAAGAGGTATTTAACAAGGTCCAGTCAGAAGGGTTACCTCCTCATAGACCTTATGACTGTACCATAAACTTATTACCAGGGTCTATGACTCCCAAGGGAGGAGTCTATGCCTTGTCCCCCCAGGAAAATCTTTGTTTGGAGGAATATATTAAAGATGCTCTCAGAAAGGGTCATATCCGTAGGTCCTCCTCACCAGCCGGGGCTGGATTCTTCTTTGTCTCTAAAAAAGAAGGAGACCTACGCCCTTGTATTGATTATAGGGGTTTGAATAGGATTACCATAAAAAATGCCTACCCTATTCCCCTTATATCAGAGCTGTTTGACAGATTGAGGGGAGCTCGAGTCTTTACCAAGCTCGATCTCCGAAGCGCATACAATCTAGTCAGGATTAAGGACGGTCACGAATGGATGACCGCATTTAACACCAGAATGGGACATTACGAATACCTGGTTATGCCGTTTGGATTATGTAACGCTCCAGCGGTATTCCAGGATTTTATTAACGATGTCCTAAGAGAGTACCTTCACATGTTCGTTCTAGTGTACTTGGACAACATTCTCATCTATTCCCCAGACCTAGAGACACATCACGAACATGTGAGAATTGTACTGAAAACCCTGTTACAGAATGGCCTTTACTGTAAACTGGAGAAATGCCAGTTTGACCAAACGGAGATACAATTCCTTGGATACGTTATATCTCCGTCTGGTTTCCAGATGGATCCCCGTAAACTGGAGGCAGTCTTACAGTGGCCATTACCCAAGGGCCTTAAAGCCACTCAACGCTTTATAGGTTTTGCGAATTACTACCGCAAATTCATAAAGGGTTTTTCCTCCGTGATTTCCCCTATAACCAATTTAACCAAAAAAGGAGCTAATTGTACATCTTGGCCCAAAGAAGCAAGAGAGGCATTTGAACTGTTAAAATCTTTATTTTCCTCAGCACCTGTCCTGACCCATCCTGATCCAACCAAACCATTTATCCTAGAGGTGGATGCATCAGAGACAGGAGTTGGAGCCATTCTGTCTCAAAGAGAAAGTCCTGATACACCTTTACATCCTTGTGGATTTTACTCTCGCAAACTCACACCTGCAGAGAAGAATTATGACATAGGAAATAGGGAACTTTTGGCCATTGTACTTGCCCTTAAGGAATGGAGGCATCTCTTGGAAGGTTCCAAAGAGCCACTTTTGATATTTACTGATCATAAGAATTTGGCTTATATTGGGGACGCTAAGAGACTGTCCTCTCGTCAGGCTAGATGGTCATTGTTCCTCTCCCGATTCAATTTCATAATTACGTACAGGCCTGGTACTAAAAACACCAAGGCAGATGCACTTTCTAGGCAGTTTGAGACAGATGAAGCTCCGGAACAGGTGATATATCCTATTATACCTCCTGAATGCCTCATTGCCACTACAGTTACCGAAGTGTCTTCTCCACTCTTCTGTGCCATAATAGCAGATCAAACTCCTGTGGGAAAACCTCCGGACAAACTGTATGTGTCACCTCAGTTTCGAAAGAAGGTACTAGATTTGTTCCATGACAACCTCACAGCAGGCCATCCTGGAGTGCATAAAACCCTCTCTGCCATCTCCCGGAGGTTTTGGTGGCCTGCTCTTAGAAACGATATCAAAGAATATGTTGGGGCATGTCAAATACGTGCCGTTTCTAAAGTTCCTCCTAGATCGCCTCCTGGACTCTTACAACCACTGCCCATACCCAGTGCTCCTTGGACCCACTTAGCCATTGATTTCATTGTGGATCTACCCAGTTCAAACGGGTTTAATACAGTCCTTATGGTTATCGATAGGTTCACAAAGATGGCACATTTTGTCCCCCTTAAAAAATTACCATCTGCTCAAGATCTAGTTCAAATATTCTTGAGAGAGATCTTTCGGTTGCACGGTGTACCTAAAAGCATAGTATCTGACAGAGGTACCCAGTTTGTTTCTAGGTTTTGGCGTTCCTTTTGTAAGCAATTAGGCATTGAACTCTCCTTTTCGTCGGCGTATCACCCTCAAACTAATGGAGCAGCAGAGAGGGCGAATCAGTCTCTAGAAGCCTATTTACGTTGCTTTATTAATGCCAATCAGCAGTGGCGTACTAAGGGGGGGGGCGGGGGGGGCGGTCCGCCCCGGGTACCATCAGGCAGGGGGGTGCCACCAGGGCTGGCCAGGCTTGCTATTCTGTGAGCTGTGTGGCTGCACCGGGTGCCGTAGCAGCAGGGCGCCGGGCAGCTGACACAGCTCACACGCAGGGGCTGGAAGCAGGAAACCTGCACGGAGATTTGGGGGCGGAGCTAAAACGGCCGTGGGGGCGGAGCCAAGCCGGATGCGGGGGCGGAGCTAAATGCAGCCTCTTTCTGCTGCACACAGAGAGAGGGGAAGCAGGAAGGAGTCCCTGCTTCCCCAACTACAGCACAGGAGGGACTGGATCCACTCCTCCTCCAGCCCAATCTTACTGTAAGTGAGAGAGTGTGTGCTGTGTGTAACTGTGATTGTGACTGTCTTTGACTGTGTGTGCTGTGTGTAACTGTGATTGTGACTGTCTTTGACTGTGTGTGCTGTGTGTAACTGTGATTGTGACTGTCTTTGACTGTGTGTGCTGTGTGTAACTGTGATTGTGACTGTCTGACTGTGTGTGAGTGTGTAACTGTGATTGTGACTGTCTTTGACTGTGTGTGCTGTGATTGTGACTGTCTTTGACTGTGTGTGCTGTGTGTAACTGTGATTGTGACTGTCTTTGACTGTGTGTGCTGTGTGTAACTGTGATTGTGACTGTCTTTGACTGTGTGTGAGTGTGTAATTGTGATTGTGACTGTCTTTGACTGTGTGTGAGTGTGTAACTGTGATTGTGACTAGGGATCGACCGATTATCGGTTTTACCGATATAATCGGCCGATATTCGTTATTTTCGGCAATATCGGTATCGGCCAATATAGCTACCGATATTGCCGATAATACCTCCTAGGACCGCCAGGCTCATTACAAGCCCGGCGATCCTGGGGGGGCCGGCAGCAAGCGCTGACTTACCCTCCCAGCAGCTCCATGTCTAAATCTCGCGAGACCCGCGGCTGCAGAGCGTTGCCACGGGTTACCATGGCAACACTCCACGCGGCACTAAGGGACGCGAGATTTACACTGGGGAGCTGGAGGAGCTGCTGGGAGGGTAAGTCAGCGCTTGCTGCCTGCCGCCCCACAGTACTTAACAAGCCACCGGACCACCAGGGAATACTATATCCCCCCCTCCCTGGTAAGAAGCAGGTGGGGGGGGGGGGGGACTAAAAGAAACAAAAACAATACAATTTAAATATTACAAAAAATTTATAATAAACATAAAAAATCCCCCCCTCCATTTTACACAAATTACATCACTACACAAACACACACACACACTCACTGCATGACATACATACACACTACACAAACACACACACACACACACAGCATTACATACATACACACTACACAAACACACACACACTGTATTACATACATACACACTACACAAACACACACACACACTGCATTACATACATACACACTACACAAACACACACACTGCATTACATACATACACACTACACAAACACACACTCTGCATTCACTATACACACACTACACAAACACACACTCTGCATTCACTATACACACACTACACAAACACACACTCTGCATTCACTATACACACACTACACAAACACACACTCTGCATTCACTATACACACACTACACAAACACACACTCTGCATTCACTATACACACACTACACAAACACACACTCTGCATTCACTATACACACTCTGCATTCACTATATATATATATATATATATACATACACACACACTACACAAACACTCACTGCATTCACTATACACTCTGCATACACTATATATACACACTACACAAATACACACTGCATCCACTACACACACAGCTCCCCTGTCTAAATACACTTCATCCACTACATGTGGCATGTATATTTTGTGCATTTACCGTTAGAAAGAGTTTATTTTTTCAAAATGGTAAATGTACAGAATATCGGCAAGTTATCGGCTATCGGCATGAAAGTTCACAGCTTATCGGTATCGGTATCGGCTCTAAAAAATCAATATCGGTCGATCCCTAATTGTGACCGTCTTTGATTGTGTGTGTGTGACTGTCTGTGATTATGTTGTGTGTATGTGTGACTGTCTGCCTGTGTGATTGTCTGCCTCTGATTGTGTGTGTGACTGTCTGTGACTGTGTGTGTGTGTGTGCCACTGTGTGTGTGACTGTCTGACTGTGATTGTCTGTGTGACTGTGTGTGACTGTCTGCCTGTGATTGTGTGTGTGTGTGCGTGCGTGCGTGAGTGACTGTCTGTGACTGTGTGCGTGTGTGTGTGAGTGACTGTCTGTGACTGCCTGTGACTGTGTTGTGTGTATGTGTGACTGTCTGCCTGTGATTGTGGGTGTGACTGTCTGTGAATCTGTGTGTGTATGTGTGACTGTCTGCCTGTGTGATTGCCTGCGTGTTTGACTGTCTGCCTGTAACTGTGTGTGAGTGACTGTGTCTGACGGTCTTCGCCCTGCAGTGAGCCGGCAGCCAGGATATGATGTCATCGCGGCCTCGGCATCATTACAGGGCGTGCGATGGAACTGTGCAGAAAGAGCACAGAGATCCCAGCAGCAACCACTGACCACCAGGGACTGAGGATCCACTCCAGCCCTTCTAGAGCAAGGTAGGGAGGCAGGGTGGACCTCTTAATGATTAAATGTGTGTATGTATGTAATATTTGTGTGTGTGTATGTGATTGTGGGTCAGTGATTGTGTGTATCTCTGTGTATGTGTTTAATAGATAGCTCCCTTATTTCCTGTCCTTAAATATTGCAATCCCACATAAGGATAACAAATAAGGGAGTTATCTGCTAAACAACTGAAAATAAGAAAAGGGCATTTTTTTATCCTTTAGCTGTTTAGTAGATCATTCCCTGAATTAGTGCCCGTATGTGAGATTTCCATATTTAAAGATACTAAATGAGGGTGCTGTTTAGCAGATAGCACCTTATTTGGTGTCCTTAAATATGGCAATCCCACAAAGGATAGCAAATAGGAGTTATCTGCTAAACAAAGATTGAAATTAAGAGGTGTCAGCCAGCCCACAACAAGAAATCTGGGTGGCTAATGTGAATAATATGCAAATGTGTAGTCAGATGCCAGCATGCAGAACACAGCATGCTGGCATCAGACAGCCAATGGCAGCATATTACCCCATCCCCTAGTGAGAAGTTTTACTGCTCCCCCTCCCCCTCCTGTTTTGACTGTGGTATCTTATGTGCCCCCCCCCATATATATTGTTCCTAGAGTCACCACGATGTCTGCATGTGTGTCAATGTGTATCTGTGTGTGACTGTGTTTGTGTGTATGTGTATCTGCAATCTGCATTTGTGTATGTCCGTGTATGTGTATATGTGCAGACATCTAAAAATCTCGCCAAAACTACACACAAATACACTCATGCATTTCAACGTCAACACTACATACACACCCCACCATTATATATAACAAAACCACTGCATTCAAATACCACACAACACACAAATGCATGCTTGCATTCAAACACCAACACTACATACAAACACACCGCTACATTCACTCACATATACTCCATACAAAAACATGCATACATTCAAACACACAAACACTGCTTAGTGCTAAATACATAAAAAAAAATTGGTTGTTTTTATATTTAAATTTGAGGGGGGGGGGGGCAGGGGGGTGCCAAAAATAGGACCCGCCCCGGGTGCCCAATGCTCTAGGTACGCCCCTGCCAATCAGTCTAACTGGTGTGAGCTCTTACCCATGGCTGAGTTCGCCAGGAACAACGCCACTCATGAATCTTCTAATCATAGTCCATTCTTTGTAAATCAGGGTTATCACCCCGCTGTTTTTCCTTCTGAATTCTCAGACACGGAAATTCCTGCCTTGAACACCCGTTTGGAATCAATTCAGGATACCTGGGATTCCGTCCATTCAGCTCTGCAAAAAGCTTCATTACGAGCAAAGGCCCAAGCTGACAAAAAACGGGGCGCTAATCCTGTATATCTTCCAGGTGACAGGGTGTGGCTCTCCACAAAACATATCAAACTTAAGGTCCCGTCCATGAAATTCGCCCCCCGGTACATAGGTCCCTTTCGGGTTACCCAACGTGTCAATCCAGTGACCTATTCTTTGGCACTTCCGGCTCATATGAGAATTGCAAATACTTTCCATGTGTCTCTGCTCAAGCCCCTTACTTGCAATCGCTACACCAGATTATCCACTCCTCCTCCGCCCTTGGTAGTGGGTGATCAAGAAGAATACGAAGTCCGTTCTATCATGAACTCCAAATTATCCAGAGATGTCTTGTCCTATCTTGTTGACTGGAAGGGTTATGGTCCCGAGGAACGTTGTTGGGTTCCTGCTGACCGGGTCCATGCGCCCCGTCTTATCCGGTCATTTCACAACCGCTTTCCTCTTAAGCCGGGTCCTTCCCGCCCGGTGCGCGGTCTTCGAGTGGGGGGTACTGTTGCGGTCACAGGCCCGCCGAGCCTCACGGCTGTGCCCGACCGGCACGGCCACGCCGACAACACGAGCTTACCTGCTCGTCGGCGAGCCGGGAACCGCTCCTTCCGTTCTTCCGGGCATCACGCCCGAATCAAACATGGCGCCGACCACGTGGTCGCGCCTAAGAGTAGCTCCGCCCCCGAAAATTATACCAACGTGTGCGTGACGTCACGACGTCAACGCACACGCACGTTTTGGGGTCAGAGGTCGCCCTCTGACCAATCATAGCCTAGAGAGGGGTATTTAAACCCCTAGCTTTTCCCATTACTTTGCCATGTCGTGGTTTCAGTTTCCTGATTTCCTGAGAGTGCTATTTCCGTGATTCTGATTTCCTGGTATCTTGATCCTTGGCGTTTCCCTGGTTATTCTGATCTCTGGTTTCCCTGACTTGGCTTGTTTTATCGGTATTGAGTATTTTCTGGCTTCCTTGACCTCGGCTTTCCCTTTGACCATTCTCTGTCTCTAGCGTATTAGTCCGGCCATTCTAAGGTCCGGTTTACGCTCTATCCTGTTATTTTCCTTTTCTTACCTATGTATATGTTTACATAGTTTCTGCGTGCTGGACCACATTACTAGTCGTGACAATAATGTACCCAAGCCAACTTTCAAATTATTATATTATCCCTAGTATCTGTACAGGATGAATCTCACCTGGTCTTGGTGGATCAGTATGGGGAGAAGAAGTTTATGCCTTGTTGCTAAAATCCAAAAAAATTTGGAGATCGCAATTCAAAAATGAAATGAGATAGTAGCTTGCTTGTTAAGGTACAGAAGAATAAAAAGAGACAAGATGTAGAAACCACAACAATTTTTACCTTAAGTGAAAACATTTTAACTATGAACCATCATAATGTTTTAAACAAAGGACTAAAATTTGTGCTCTCTAAGAAAGTTAATACATTTTATATGTATATAGATCTTGACAAATTTAAAAGACAATTATGCCTAAGAAAGTGTTTTATTAATACATGCATTCAAATCTAAAAGAAAAGTCTTCCTTCTTCCCTACTCAGATGATTTCAGACGAAATGAAGACCTTTGAAAAAGTAGTCATGAATGAAATAAATAAAATAACTAAGACCAAAGGTCATAACTTGAGTAGAGAAGAGAGAACTGCTCTAAAGGATCTACAGTAGGACACCACTATTACAATTAGGCCAGCCGATAAGGGAGGTGGCATAGTGGTTATAGATAATAATAAATATCCAAATGAAGGCTCTAGACTGCTAGGAGATATACATACTTATAACATATAGGAAAAAGACCTCACCAAAGAAATTGTTAGAAAATTCCAATTCCTTTTTTAGATCAGGGGAAGGAGGATAAAATTTTACATAAAAATGAATATAAATACTTTAATATACAAAAGCTCCAAATTCCGTTTTTTTACCAGCTGCCTAAAATACACAAAAATCTTAATAATTCCCCCTGGCAGACCAATAGTCTCAGGCATACATTCCATCTCTAGTAGACGGTCTGAATATATAGATCTGAACCTCCAACCCCTAGTACAACAGTGCTCTAGCTATTTAAAAGACACTATCAATATCCTACAGACCTTGGAGGAAATAGCTTGGGAAAGCAATTATATTATGGTGACAGCCAACGTCGGTTCACTGTACACCATAATAGAGCATAGTAGAGGATGTGAAGCCACCAAATTCTTCCTTAAAAAATATCAATAATTTCCTATTAAACATATAGAGTTTATAATGCAAGGAATGCAACTTATACTTACTAACAATTACTTCTGGTACCAAGGTACTTTTTATCTCCAGGTATGTGGGAATGTGGTGGGCCCCAGGTTTGCGCCCAGCTATGCAATCTATTCATGGCATACTGGGAATCACAGTTTGTATATGAGAGGCATGCCTGGGTTGCAAACCTGGTCACCTACCGCAGATACATTGATGGTCTATTTTATATTTGGAAGGGGGAAGTGGAAGAGTTACAATCATTCGTAAACTACCTCAATTCCAGTGATTGGGGCGTTAAACTGACTACGCACTTTAGCAAATCGTCAGATTTTTATATTTTTACTTAGGAAGGAAAACTAAAGACAAAAACGTACTTTAAAACAGTAGATGTAAACAACTTATTACAACTTAATAGTGGTCATCACGTCCCATGGCTCACAAATGGACCCAAATTACAGTTCCTCAGGATGAGAAGGAACTGCATGGACAGTGAAACATATGAGTCTCAAGCCAGTATAGTGAAAACATACTTTTTGGAGAAAGGGTAAAGTCAAAAAGACCTTGAGAAGGATATTAATGAAGTAAAAGAAATGGATAGAAAATCCCTGTTAGAGTACAAACAAAAAAATCTATGAGGATAGATAAAAACATTCCTTTTATATGCGATTTTAACAAAAACAGTTGTAAAATAAAAATAATTTTTAATAAAATTTGGTCGATTCTAAGAAATGATAACCTTTTAAACCAAATTTTACCAGAAAAACCCTTAATAATCTACAGAGGAGCACCAAGTAAGTAGGAAATTGGTTCATAACCATATAAAAAAAGTTTTAAACCAGCATTTTTTCATAAAACAGGTTTCTTCAGGTGTGGGGTCTGTTTGGCTTGTCGAAATACCAACAGTTTAAAGAGACATATTACTAATTTTTAAGATACCCATACAAACAATAAAAAATACAAAATCAAAGAATTAATTATGTATCATATGAAAAATGTAGTATATGCTCTTAGATGTCCCTGCAACCTTATGTACGTGGTCGAACCAAACATCCCCTTCACATAATGATTGAAGAACACACGAAATATTACAGGATACGAAAAACACAGTGTATCACTACACTATAAAATACACCACAAGAATAACCCACGTCTATTGGAATTTTTTGGGATCCAAAAGGTGTGTACTAATTGGAGAGGTGGAGATATAATGAGAGATTTGGGTCAAACAGATATGAGGTGGATTTTTAATCTGGACACGTGGACTCCTCATGGTCTCAATGTGGATTTTGAGTTATGCCATTTTTTATAATCACCCACTTTTCTAGATTAAATTTTTAAGGGATTTAAAACTATTTTTTAAATAAGTAAATTTTTTCCACCTTTCATTCAAATATCTCTTAGGTTGATAACAAATCTCTCATTGGGTTGGTGACATAATTTAACATATAGAGACACAGCTGATAGAACAATATGCTGTTATCTTAAAAAGTTTTAATTGTAGCTCCTGGGTTATATATATATATATATATATATATATATATTCTGTATGAAGTTAAGTATAATATTCTTATAATTGCCCCTAGCCCTATTTTAATGCATTTTACAAATTGTGGTTTAAAAGGTTGTCTCTTTATTTTGTACTTCTCTCTCTTTTATTTCATTTTTAAAGGTCTCTTTTTCTAATATTCGTTTCCCCTCTTATCTCTCCCCGTCCCATATATTTATTGTGACCTTCCAAAATATGGCGCTATTGAGCGCAAGGATTCATGGATACCGCATTTTGCACTTTCATTGAACGAATGAACTGAGGGTGATGTATGAGATTAGCCCGATCCGTAACAACATACGAACAACATAAAAAGCCAGCCAGATACGTCACTTCCGCCATTCGTACGGACGAACAAACTATCATTGAAAGCACCTGGTTCGAATGACGCCCCCGACTGAACAAGCATCCTATTGGACGAAAGAACCATCTAACATCCCTTTTGAAGGAAGGAAGTAATTGGAAAAATGCACAGATTGAAAAAGCCTGTATACCAGGCGAAACACGTCTCGGAGACCTGGAGGATTATAGCTTTTATGCTTTATCATTTTTGTTTTTATCTACTATGTGGAGTTTATTTTTATTTGTAATTTAATAAAGTTTAAACAATTAGTTAATTTCACAATCCTCTGGGAACAGCATTCTTTCCTTCTACACCTCAAGGGGGTTCTTGACACTCTTAAACTGGCAAGTCTGCAAGTTTGCAATACCTGCCCAAGTCCAGATGGGAGATACCACAAAGGGTAGTTGAGAATTACAGGGCTAAGATCCTTCAAGATCCAGACAGACAAGCAGGTGATGGCCAACCAATCTGACATGACATCTTGGTGGTAGACAAGGAATGGAACACTGCAGTCATGGTGGATGTGGCAATACCCAGTGACTATACCATCAGGAAGAAGGAACATGAGAAGGTGAAGAAATACCAAGGACTGAATGAAGAACTAGAAAGCATGTGGAAAGTGAAGGCAGTACTAGTCCCAGTTGTAATAGGAGCACTCAGGGCTATGACTCCCAAGTTGGAGGAGTGGTTTCAACAGATTCCAGGTGGGACATCTGAGATCGCTGTCCAGAAGAGTGCAGTTCTAGGAACAACTAAGATACTGCACTGAACCCTCAATCTCCCAGGCCTATGGTAGAGGACCCGAGAATGAGGAATAAACATACCACCCAGGAGGGATGAGAAAATCAGTTTAAAAAAAAAAAAAGCTGTAGCACTTGTTGAACATACTTGTGGTTACACTTCCCTCCTTTTTCTAAATTTTGTTTGCATATATCACTGTAGGTGCCACAGTGAGGTGGGATAGCAGGACCTGTACCTTGTTATTTTACTGCCTATTTGGAGTACTGTGGTAACTCCAGGCTCTATCTTTTTTCATGTTTTCACATTAGTCTTTTAGGAGTGGAAGGTATCATTTGTTTTCTGATTCTAAGGCACTCATTTTATCTAGTGGTATTTTGATGTTAGATTCATAATATATTTTTAAATGAACACTCCAGCACCATAATCACTACAGCCTTCCCATTGGATAAGGGCTTGCAGCCAGTGAGCGCCTCCCTGCTCCTCTGTACTTCGCTCAGTGCAGAAGCTTTTGGTTGCAGAGTAGGCGGTGGTCAATGCCCAGCAGGCCCTGGCCTCCCAACCATCCCTATTTTGGTGGGAGAGTACTAATTTTCTGGTCCTGTCCCGAATCGTTCCTTGGCGTTCCACTTTTGGGGACTCCAGTGAACTGTCCCGAGCATGCATAGCATAAGCTCATCATTAGATGCATTCACGCTATTTTTTTTTTTTTGTCAATCTTTGTTTTATTGCGGCATATGAGATGGGATACAGAAGAGAAAAGGATAATGTACGGTTTGTTCACAAAATGGGGTGGATACAACATTTGCATCTGATAAATACACTTCCTTGTTAATCAGTGCCACTTTTTTTTTTTTTATGTCGATTATCGAAACAGATATATTACATTTTAAAGGTAAATAAAGAACGGTTATGTGAAGTTACTACCATAATGCTGCAGCCACTTTTGGAGCCCTGCAGTCAATGTAGATTCATCACTGATTGTGTAAGTTTAAACTGTAGCATGGATATTCAGGCTATGGATTGTTTGATCCAGTGTGTAACATGTCAAATTAACAGTGCATAAACTAGTCTTAATATTCCAACATTATAATACCTAGTAGGTTAAACTATGAGTCAGGCGGTGTGCCTTCGCCAGTCATTTGGGTAGTTTATAACAAGCTATTATGTTATACATGCTAAACGAACACATCTCAGTTTTCAATAGAGCAGTGTAGGTGTGGGAAGGTCGTGTGATAGATGTGTGTTGAAAGGAACGTGGCGGGTAGTGAGTTTGTTGCTAGCTATGGTGCGAAGCTTAGCTATTCCGCCTATAGTATATGTTGTTAGTGAAGCAAGCTTAACTATGCACGATAAGACCAGACAGGTGATTGAAACATGCTAGTTTGTTGTAAAATAGAGAGTTTGATCATACGCCTACCGAGTGTGTTGTAGAGTGTAGTTTAAACCTTACGCTTTGTCTATTCGCTTTATGTGTCTGCATGCGATAGCTAACCACTGAAACCAATATGTAACTTAGAAGTGAGGCTGCAAACGTGAGTCCAGTAAAGGGAAGTCGTGTATTCGAACAGTTTATGTCCCAATAGCCCGTGGCTAAGATTGGTGGCAGTGGGGTTGTCTGTTAGTGGGCCAGTTCAGCCTATACCGCAGCTTGGTAGTGCCGCCGTGCGTGCCGGAGAGATGGCAAGGATGGCCCCGGCATCTCGTAGATTCCACAGAGATACGGCTTGGTGTGGACTGGTGGTCGCCGTCTGCCAGCCCCAGGCCCCCATGAAGGCCTTCACCTGTGTTCCACCGACTCGGTTGCTCGGAGAGGCCGGGTCGTCCCTTCTTCGGGCGCCATGTGGGGCTCGGGTGTTCTGCCGCCGCCAGCGGCGGGTAAGCCTCCGGCGGTGCGGTCGGTGATTTGGAGTCCGACTCCATGTGGTCTTCGGCCTGGAAAGGCGTTGTGGGCGGCCCCCAGTACCGCGTCCCCGTCGTTGTGGACAAAGCTTTGGACCATGAGATGCGTCAGTGGGCCTGGTGAAGACACCGCTGCTTGAGTGAGTTAGTTTTGGTCGCGTTTGGTGCGTCCTCTTCTCATGGGGTCCCGGTTGGTCCCTTTTACCCCCTACTGTAAACTGGTGCTTGTTGTAGCCCCGCCATGTCAGAGGTCTGTTAGTGCCATGGTGCATGTTGACTAGCCGTGGGTCAGGCAGTCGGTGGGGTGAGAGTTCAGCTTTCAGTTGGATCTGGGCTGGAGGGGTCATTAATGCCTCTAGTTTACAGCAGAAATCTTGAAAAATCCTCTCCAGCCTGGATTCATAGTTCCACTTGTCTGTTACCTTGTCGGACTGACACGTGGGTGAGGCTTCCCCTTCCGCCATGCGGGTGGTGTGGTCGCTTGAATACGGGTCGGGTCCGGCCCCATGCTTCGTTTGGTGGGCCGGGATATCCCCCCCGGCCCTGTGGGGGGGGAACGGTGCTCCGCGTGGTCCAGTGAGTAGGAGAGGTGGGGGGCAAGGGATCGGCCGATTCCCCCGCCCGGAGCTCCCGCTAGGCCGCAGCTGCTCCATGTGTCTGCCGTCGGTCAGAGTAACAGCCCTCCTCATCGGTACCCCCCGGCTGCGGACCGACACCGGCAGGTGTCCGTTTGTGCTGGGTTTTGGGCAGCAGGAGTCCCAGTAAGTCGCTTGTGTGTGGAGATTAGTAGGGAGCTCCTGCATGCTGCGACTGTCCGCCATGCCGGTCAGGCCCCGCCCCCCCATCCTTCTTTCTTTTAACAGCCTTTATTGGGTGTATGATATTGAGTCTTGGTATTTCTATATCTTCTCTCCCCCTTGGTCCAGGAGGGAGAACCTTACCCCTGGTGGTCGGATGGGATGGGATGGGCTGCACTGGAGGCTGGAGGCTGGAGCTGCAATCAGGACCGCTGGGGAGTCTCGCATTCACGCTATTTTAAGGGCACTAGGACCCTGCAAAGAGTACTGTAACAGTGCTCCCCGCAGTGTCTGCTCTCAGTGAGCTGGCCTTCGAAAAACTAAAAGAAAATGGACAGATTCATTTGAGATCCATTTGTTTAGATAAAGATAGCAAATTATGGAGTTTTCTACTGAACAACTTAAAGAGCAAAATTCAGAAAAGGACTTATCTTAATTCTGATCTTCAGCTGTTTAGCAGATAACTCCCCAAATAAATTTGTTACCCTTATGTGGGATTGCCATATTTAAGGATACAAAATTAAGATGCTGTTTAGCAGATAGCGCCCTTTTTTTTGCAATCCTTAAATATGGATATCCCATGTAAGGGTAACAAATCGGGAGTTAGCTACTAAACAGCTGAAAGATTAAAATATTTTTTTTTAAAGTTTTCTTAATTTTGATATATCAGCAGATAATTTCATTTTGTAACTTTGTGTTTGCCATCCTTTCATTCCACATAGGAAACAATTGTGCATGCGTCCAAATTTAGGAAATTACAACATTTTTATTTATATATTCTTTATTTTTGCTGTGCACAGTAACATATCAGCTGACAATGCCACAACAACATCGACAAGCTCAATAATAACAAACGGTATAACAATTCAATGCGGCATGTAGATTGACAGCACAATTTCATGAATAATGAGTGAAATGTAGCAAAGTAGAGTATTGCACCTTTTGGTGTTAAACTCATGCAGGCGAAATATGTCAGTAGATGAAGAGATTAGGTAAATAATCAAAGCAAGCATTATGTACTGACTATACATATGACTAGAAGGTATTTTGACATGTTTAAAGACTTCCTAGACTAAGGTGTAGAGAAATGTGATATGCTAGATTCAAATCATCTAAATACAGAATAAACAGTGATCCTAAGGATCTAGCAATGTGCTTGTCCTATTAATTCCCCAGGAGGCTCTCAGAGTTTTAGGGCAGGTTGTGAGTCAGTAGTGCAAGCAGAACAAAGGAGAAATAAGAAAAAACAGTGTTCACTGGGATGCCAAAGGACAGTGTGAGCATGGTAATTGCGGTCAAGGTATGCGTATCTATTACAAGGTAAGGTTACCGCAAGTGTCCTCTGCTTGTTATGAGCTTCCCTGTAGGCTGCTCAGCCGATGCCCTGCGATGGGAGGCTGCAGAGCTGTAAGTGCCAGATGGCCCCGACTGCCGGTGCTGCAGGGGTTAAGAACCTCAGTTGTTCGTTCCGCTGGACCCTTTCTGGAACGCATGTGTGTTTTTCACCTCTCCGGTCTGCTCGGGGGATGGTAAGGTCTTCTTGCAGAGGGTTTTTTTCCATTGTGCTTGTGGGCCGGGCCCCAGAGTCTTTCCTCTCCTGGTCTTCTGCCCAGGATGCTTGGGACGGGTTCTGGGTCACCTGGGACTTGAGCGGGTGCCTGTTGGGTGGGTGGTCTGCGTCCTCTGCTGCACAGGCCTAGCCGGCGCTGGTTGCACTGTGGTCTGTGATCTGGCAGGTTTCGGGCTTGTCTCTCGTGGGATAGGATGGTGGTCTTTGTAGGTCGGTCGTTCAGGTCTCGTGCGCTGTTTTGCTGCCCGTCTCCTTGCTTGGAGCCTGTGGTGCGCATCCTCCGCTGCTTTTAGCTTGGGTAGGCGGCGTGCACTAGGCCTCATAACTGCCTGCTTTGGGGGGCTAGCGGGTTTTCTGCTCTGTGTGGATCTGGCCGCAGGCACCCTCCTCTGCTGTCACCAGGCTCCCCTCTCCCCTTGCTCGTTGTTAGCGGTGGTGGTGGAGAATCTGCGCTGCAGTTTCACCCAGAAATTCCGGAAGATTTCATTGATTCTCCTCACGGAGTCTGCTGTGGGATCTTGCGTTGCCTTTCGCTTGGAGTCCTCGCCATGCGGCATCAAGGGGCAAAGCTCCGCCATTTTGGATCACCAATCAAGGCCGCTTGGCCTAGAGTAGTTAGTAGGTTTGGACTAAGTATTTAAGTCGCTTGACAGGGACCGGGATGACCCCCACCGGTCCGGGAGGGTGGGAGTGCTGCAGGCTCCATTACCAGAGCACGAGAGGATCGGTCGTTTCCACTCAGCTCCGCTCCGGGTAGGCCGCAGCAGGGTTCTTAGGTACCCTGTCCTGATGAGAGTGTGAGGCTTGTGTACCAGTCGTATTTTGCTGTGTTTATGCGTATATTTAAGCCAGTCGGTCAGGAGCTACGGCTTGCTGCGTCCAGCTTGCTCGGAGGTCAGGCTCCACCCCCGAAATTACAACATTTTTAGACAAACCGAAATCCAAAAAATGTTTTGACTGGCCGCAAGCACAATAGGGAGAAACTCTGTCCTCTCCCAATCATCTGGTACTGAAGTACAGTTCAGTTTATACTTATCCTGGAATGGAAGGGGTCTCTACAAGGAAACATTAATAGGCATGTAACTTTATTTTTTCTTAAATTATTTTTTTAATTACATCTTTGCCAATATTTTGTATAATGTACATTACATTGAAAAAATTGGGTCAAATTTTTAACAATCCCTTTAAAATCAAAAACAACTTTCGTAAGCATTTCACATTTAAAAAAATAACACAAAACTTAAATGGCCTGTTGTCACCAAACAACCTCATAAATGTTGCTTATGTAAGCAGATCAGTCATTTGTTGTTAGATTTCTAATGTGTATTTTATGGCTTATGTACTTTCTTTCCTTTGAGCAACATTGTTGAATGTGCTGATTTATGAACAAAAGATTTTAACAGTTGATTTATCACAAATGACGTCAGGACTATCCCTCTAAAAAGTGCCTAGACTTTGTTATGGATGGATTAAAATGTCAATATCATAGTGTAAACTGCAACTACTATCAGCAGAAAAACACAAAGAAAGTGATAGGACCATTGTCAAAAAGAAAACTAAGAGAAAGGAAACAAAGAAGGGTGTTTATAGTCAAAAAGACTTCCATAATTGATGAAAAACTTATGATGTGCTTGCGCGCACATATATATCACCTGTTTTAGAAGCTGCTTTTTTGGGTGGAGGGCTGTTAAAATAGGTACTGTTAGGGGTTACTGTTTTTGTAAAGCCAGGACCTTTCGGGTAAGAAGGTGAGAGATAAAGAGTGCTCCTGAAATATAAATTATGAAAAAAAAAAAAATTATTTTAGTATATGGTCAATATGAGGTGTGATTGGTGAGATCGGCTGTGGTAAAAACCTGAGGGCGGCAATACCAAATCGTGTGTAAAGTAAGTTTTTGTACAAAATGGGTTTGCATGTTGTCATAAAAATAAAGTATTCCCATAAAGCTCTTTTTTTTTTTTTTTTTAAATTCTTTATTTTTATTGTGCATAGGAGATAACAACATTGCTTGTATAGCCACAACAGCCTTTACATGCAGGATATTCATAAAGTGATATACATATGTGGCATAACTAGAACTTGCACATTTTTTATAATTAGATGTTTCATGCAATTGCGAACGTGTGTAGCATGAGAAAAATGTAGGTAGTTGAACATAAGCGTAACATCGAATAGCATTTTATCAATCGTGTGTCATGAGGAACAGTGCACTTTACTTGCTAGTGTGATAGGGTAGTATCTTGCCGGCACATTTTTAATAAGGGCGGGTGTCCCTGACATGGGTGGACTATAGTAGTGGTTTAGGCTGTGCAGGAGCATACGGTGGGTGCCCTAGTATTAACGGTTAACAGGTCACGTCATGGTGAGGTGACCAGGTTTTAAACACTGCGTCCGCAAATAATAAACCTTAAACTGATAGTGTGATTGCTGTAACTTATGGTAAGTACACAGGTTATGCGTTGGAGGGATATTCCCCTGGGATTAATTATGGGCTAGGGACATACTTTCAGCTTTAAAGTTGAGCACAACCCAAGCACTAAGTGAGTGAAAATATGTGAGTGTGATAGCAGGCTAAGAGTTGTCAGCAGGTAATATGCCTAGCGAAGCGTAATAGGAGTCAGTGTCAATATTAACGAAGCGTAGGCAAGCATGCCTGGTAAATTATAAGGGGAGTGTAGTGAAACAATAATATTGAGGCATTAAGCTGTGCTGTTCAGGTTGGGTAGACCCCGACCCTTCAGTACCATCAGGGTTGCAAAGGAAGTCCAATGAGGTCAAGCTAGCAAGTGATTTGGCACAGGCAGTTCAGGTAATGGCCGGGGCAGGTCGGGCAGTGTAGTAAAAGCATGGTAGTCACTGAAATGCCCAGGCAATACCTTGTAAGGAGATCACCCCATCCCCTGCCTTGGCTCCTGATCTCTCTGTCATGTGCTATTTTCCGCAGCTCTGTGGGATGAAAGGCCCCGCCGGGGTCCGATTGCTTGACGCTGTGTTTTAAGGGCATTTAGCTGTACGCTGCGGCTGACCGCCATCAGCGATGTTTCCATTCCTCTGGATTCCTGTGGTCTGTCTCGCTGTTTCTGTGGCCCTGGGGGGCTTTGCAGGGTAAGTCCAGTGGGTGTCCGGGGATAGTGCTGGATCACAGTTGTCGTCCGCCGGGTGGAAGATAGTGCTGACCTCTGTGTCAGCCTCCTCGTGTGGGGCCTTCTGGATGTCCGTCGCTTGAGCTGTGCCCGCCGTTTGTGCAGACGTCGTGTGGGGTGGTTCCTTCTAGGTGGAGTTGCAGGCTTTCGCGGTGGGCCTTGGTGTGAGGGAGCAGCTGTCTGTACAGCGGTAGGCACACTCATAATTCTTTCTAGTCTCCGCCAGAATTCCAGGAACCTCTTGTCTAGCCGGACGAGTATGTCTTCGAGCACTGAGTTAGGTGCTGGGATCCATGTGGTATCCGCCATTTTGGCGTGGTCGCCGCTGGGTGCACCCATAGTCGGGAGCTTGATTGCTGGGGTTGCGCTGCCCCCTGGGGGGGGACCGGGATCACCCCCTCCGGTCCAAGGGGGGGGGTTACGGGGCATAGGTCTATGCTTATCTGCAGCTCGGTTTCTTCGAAGCGGGGGATCGGCCGCTTCCCCCGCCCGGCGCCCACCGGGCCGCTTTTCCCACGGGTGTTGCAGGACAGGTACCTTGGGTCGCCAGCCCTCTTCTCGCTTTGTGGCTAAGGCAGGCAGCTTGGGTATCAAGTAGTGTGAAATGCCTTTTTTGGCATATTGGTGGAGGA
Organism: Pelobates fuscus; assembly: GCF_036172605.1. Taxonomy (NCBI): domain Eukaryota; kingdom Metazoa; phylum Chordata; class Amphibia; order Anura; family Pelobatidae; genus Pelobates; species Pelobates fuscus. The sequence continues at coordinate 148,823,233 of NC_086320.1, read as the reverse complement.
GCTCCTCCGAGATGCGTCCTGCCGCCATGCTGGTTTGGCCCCACCCCCCTTCCCATAAAGCTCTTAAGTTATCAGCTTTATGAGAAAGTCAATACTCACTGATAAAACCAAATTCTGTTTATAGCAATATACTAGTCACGGCAAACACGACATGGCGTCGCTTCATGGACATGCTCACTCCTCTAGTCAAATTACAGAGTTGCAAATACCAATTTTGTTGTCAGAAGTATAACTGCACCTCAGGCAGCCTCACTGGACATTATCAGCCAGCCTGGGACATGATTTCTGGCTAATGTCAGTTCTGTGCAAATTTCGATGCACAGAAACTCATTCATTGACCAGGAGCAGAACGAACTCCACAGAAACCTTTTGTTAATGCATGCTGCAAATTCATGGACTTATGGAGTAAACTATTGAGGTTCATGCCAAAAGGAAAACAAAAACCTGCACAGTGCACCTAACAAGTGTCATTGCCTGGAGGGTCTCTTTAATCCTTACCTTCCAACAGCAAGACAGTCCCCAGGCTTTTATTAACACCTTTACAATTGAAGGTGTAGGAAGATATTGTGATGGACTAAATGAAATGCGAACCGCAATATTCACAGTTTGAAGTTCAGAAAGAAAACAATGTATATGGAAATGATTCCTTCTTAAAAAAAGGAAATGGTTTGTTAATGTTAATGAGAAGCAATTAAACAAAAGATATTGCTGTTAAACCCATCACCCATATCTCATAAAACTAAGCCACTTAAACACAACTGTGTACCCAAAAAAGGTGTGTGAAAAAAAACAAGACAGTAGAAAATGCAAATATTATTCTTAGGACAATATGGTATAAATGTAAAAATAGTTGAGCAAATTCAAGATTGCAAAATAATTTTTTTCACTAAAATGTATTTAAATTCTTTTTGTACATTAGTTTTTCTAAGAATCTCAGTCCCTTTTCTTGTTTCCGGGGCCAACTTATTGATTTTAGCTTTAAATCATGTTTGAAGAGATAAGGAAAGTTGACCAGGCTATATTTGTATTTGTTAAAGTTTCTTTAAGTCTGACTGCATTATTAACCCTTAATGGGAAAAATCAGCACCATTAAAAGACACATTAATCCCCAATATGGCTCATGGTCACATCATGAAGGGCTAATGGGAATGGGATTGATTGAAGGATTAATTAACTAAACTGTTGTAGGGAAAGATAAATGGGCCGACATTTTATGGATTTGTATTCATTTTTGACTCAATATTGGAATAACATTTATTGCAAGTTGTTGGAACATGCCGATTTACTGGAGTCAATGTTAATATTTCTATTAAATAATAATGGTGTCATGCACAAAATATGCGGAATACAATGCCAAACTATTGATCAATGGAGATATTGCTTTAAACTGAATTCTTGCTCACCATAAATTTGTTTATTTTACATCACTATTTCACCACCAATTTAGACACTTGTCAGCATTTTTTACATAAAGATTGCAATTATATTGTGAATTCCACAGAGATAGTTCTGGTTTTGTATGGACCACAAATCTGCATGTCCACCATTAGATAGTCTTAGGAAGTCATGAGAAACTTCAAGCTCTTGTGGGCGAGTATATGGAATGGTCAGTTATCAAAAGTTAAAGCACTCAAACTTCGGTATATTATTTTTATAAACAGAACCAGAATCCAGAAAGGCGTTAACGATGTTAAGCTGGCCCCACAAGAAGAAATCTCTTGATGAGTAAAATATGCCTGTCCTGTCCACGGAAAGTGGCCATGCATGGGTAGTCCCACTTGATTAATCATGAGAATCACAAATACATTTTAAAACACTCATTTCACATATAAATTGTTTACGTTTTAAATCAAAGGCATCCCATTTTTTTCAAAATACTTAAAATAAATCAAAATGCAAGGGTATCATATTTAAAAATAGTCTTTAATGTAACATTTACACAATGGAAAATGGGCTGAGTACAAATACTGCAGATCTCAAAAAGGCACAATAGCATAGGTAACTCCAGGGGAAGAAGGACCACCTCGTGCAAGAGAACAGGACATTAGTAAGGATTTAACATTGAAGCTTAACCCTTTAAAGCCAGCTGGCTCTCTATGGCTACTCCCCTAACCTTAAAAGTATTACAATGCAATGAACACCATTATTTATATTAAATAGGTAAAGGGTCCAAAATGCTTACAAATAGTACCTGGTAATCAATAAGAACATTAAGTCAATATTTAGGTTATGCTAGCAAATAAATATACTCTGTTTTCGTATTACAACTTTTTTTGGAACACACTTGTCTGCCAGATTTTGTGGCAAACATACATTTTAAAAGACATACATGTATAACGTTTTATTTATCTTCACAGTACATACTAGGCAGCAAAACATTATTAAATATATGACAGATGGCGTAAAATATGCACTAGAATAAAATATGCGCTACAAAGCCTTTCCAGTTGCTCCTGACATATCAAAGTACAGACACCATTTATTCACGAGTCAAGGTAAGTGAAAACCTGTTTCCAGATGTTTATAATTAAATAATGAGAAAAGGGTTTATGGTTACTGTTTCTGCTTTAGAAAAGCCAGACTATTTGCCACTTTCATCCATCGATAATCAGTTAATACATTTATTTACATTAAAATTACATCATGCTTAATGTCACATGAAAATCCCTGAATGAATGGAAGTGAACTTGAACATACTGTACAAAACAATATGTACTAAAAAGCCAAGATAATACAATATCAATTTACTTCAAAAGGATACTCCAAGCACCATTATCTTCTTACTGCAGTGATAATGGTACAAGGAACCCCTCTATTCATTCTCACATTTTTACAACTTTGTCATCTTATTAATACCTGCTAAAAATTTTGGCGCTGAATCTACACCTCAGGCTAATAATGCAATTTGAGGAAACTTTGTTATCTCATTTGTCATTACAAATATTCGGACTTTGTAAGCACAGTGTGTAATCAGCCTTTCCTACCCACAGGTGCTATGAACTTGCACAATGCCTGTAGGGCTGCTACGCTAAGTGTATCTGAGTTTGTGCTTAGTTTAGTAGTCCTATGGCTGTACACATTTTTGCAGATATTTATGGAGCACTATTGTGTTAGTAATACAAATGTGTATTCATAACACTATACTGCCCTGTTAGCAGTTTAGGTCCCAAGCCCCCAACTGCATGAAGCTAAAAAGGATGGTACTTTACTTATCTTTTCTCCCTGGTAGCGCTAGTTTCCACCATGATCTTGGCCAATCCAATGCTTTTCCATTGGAAAACCCTGGAACGCAAGTTTGCATGAGTGGCAAAACACCACACTGCGCCAACCAGATGGTCTCTCTGAGAGTTCTACTTTGCTATTGCATCAGAAGCACCTCTAGTGGCTTTCACAGTGACAACCACTAGAGGTATTTAAAACCTGCAATGAAAATATTGCCATTCTACAAAAAAAACAAACGTTTTCAGCAGTAGGGTTAAAATGGAGGGTACATGGCACCCAAACCACTTCACTGAGATGATGTAGTCTGGGTGCCTATAGTGTCCCTTTACGAAAATCTCAAATGGCTATTGCACTACAGCCACCACAGTAAGCGGAAGTGGTTATAGAACTTCAAGTGTCTCACTAGGATTGGTTAAGTAGATTTAAACATCATAAGTTAAAGCAAGGTTTAACAAGAAACATTTTGCTACTTTAGAAGAATCATCTAAAACGTTAAGGCAATGGGAGCTGTACCTATGCTCCTCTGACCTTTGGACTATATCCTTAGTCAGTCATTGGCCATAGATTGCTCATTCCTGATGCAAGCATTAAAGTGCATTTGTGTATATATACATATAATTATATAAACACAAAAAAGAACACAAACAAAAAAAAAGCTTTTATATAAAATAAATATAAGTAATCTATAAACTGGCTTAAGCAAAACAAATAATTATTATTAATGGTCAGACTGCAGTATTTGTAAATTTTTAATCCTGGTACAGTTTTAGCATAATTTACACTTGCCAGATGGAATACCACTGCACCCATTTACCAATGACAAAATAGTCAAATTAACCCATACCCTCTAGAAACCTAGAGAAGCGTTCTTACGGTGTTCGATGGAGAATCCCAGTCACAACAATGTTCTGTGAGCACATACTTCAGCATGACTAGGTAGAGTCTATGCACAACCAGATAAATAATGCTTTTTCTGAGTTCAGGATTCTCAACAACAATATATACACATACAGTGAGGGAAAAAAGTGTTTAATCCCCTGCTGATTTTTAACATTTGTCCACTGACAAAGAAATGATCAGTCTATAATTTTAACGGCAGATGCATTTTAACAGTGAGAGACAAGCAAGATTTCTGGCTCCCAGGTGTCTTTTATACAGGTAACAAGCTGAGATTAGGAGCACTCTCTTAAAGGGAGTGCTCCTAATCTCAGCTTGTTACCTGCATAAAAGACACCTTTCCACAGAAGCAATCAACCAGATTCCAAACTCTCCACCATGGCCAAGACCAAAGACCTGTCCAAGGTCAAGCAGCTTGGTGAAAATGTGAGAACAGTTGGTGCAATTATTCGCAAATGGAAAAAACACAAAATAACAGTCAGTGTCCCTCGGTCTGGTCTCACCTCGTGGAGTTTCAATGATCATGAGAACGGTGAGTAATCAACTCAGAACTACATGGGAGGATCTTGTTAATGATCTCAAGGCAGCTGGGACCATAGTCACCAAGAAAACAATTGGTAACACACTATGCTGTGAAGGACTGAAATCCTGCAGTACCCGTAAGGTCAACCCTGCTCAAGAAAGCACATGTGCAGGCCCGTCTGAAGTTTTCCAATGAACATCTGAATGATTCAGAGGAGAACTGGGTGAAAGTGTTGTGGTCAGATGAGACCAAAATTGAGCTCTTTGCCATCAACTCAACTTGCCGTGTTTGCAGAAGGAGGAATGCTGCCTATGACCCCAAGAACACCATCTCCACCGTCAAACATGGAGGTGGAAACATTATGCTTTGGCGGTGTTTTTCTGCTAAGGGGACAGGACAACTGCGCCACATCAAAGGGACGATGGACGAAGCCATGTACCGTCAAATCTTGGGTGAGAACCTCCTTCCCTCAGTCAGGGCATTGAAAATGGGTAGTGGATGGGTATTCCAGCATGACAATGACCAAAAACACACAGCCAAGGCAACAAAGGAGTGGCTCAAGAAGAAGCACATTAAGGTCCTGGAGTGGCCTAGCCAGTCTCCAGACATTATTTCCCATAGAAAATCTGTGGAGGGAGATGAAGGTTTGAGTTGCCAAACGTCAGCCTCGAAACCTTAATGACTTGGAGAGGATCTGCAAAGAGGAGGACAAAATCCTCCTGAGATCTCCTGAGATGTGTGCAAACCTGGTGCAACTACAAGAAACATCTGACCTCTGTGATTGCCAACAAGAGTTTTGCCACCAAGTACTAAGTCGAAGGGGTCAAATACATATTTTACGCATTGACATGCAAATCAATTTATAACTTTTTTGACATGTTTTTTTCTGGATCTTTTTTTTGTTATTCTGTCTCTCACCATTAAAATTATAGACTGATCATTTCTTTGTCAGTGGGAAAACATTCAAAATAAGTAGAGGAACAAATACTTTTTCTCCTCACTGTTCCTGTCTATATCTTCATGCACCGGAGTTTATGGATTACAAATGATGGATGAAATTACTTAAAAGAAGGCTGAATATACATTTTTAGAAGACCTCCTGGTTAAAAAACTTGTTTCACGAATAAGTGTCTGGAAAAAAACATGTTGCCAGTGGTGGACTATAAGAGTATTAGATCAGTCATTCTAACACCCCTGAGTCGGAACCAAAACTGTGTCTCCATAACATTTCAGTTTGTCTCCCAATAAACAACACAGACGTAACATTTATCATGGTTCATGCAACTGCTTTCAATATATTGTTATATTGTTATGGATAAAGTCTAATAAGGTGTTTTGCAGAATTGTTGGCTTTATATCCAAGATTGCAATTGATAAGTAGGTCACTGAGCTATTTTTTTAAAATTCCAGATGGGTCACCAATCAAATATCCTGTTCATACTTGAGGTATCAGAAGAAAAAAAGGTTAAGAACTAGTGATTTAGATGATCATTCTAAAGAAGCAATACTGTTTCCACTCTTCCTTATTAGGCTTAAAAAAGAACCCCAAAACAATATGATCTACTCCTGCATTATCTATAAATAAAACATTTAAATTCTCACAAGCATTACTAACAATTGCTTAAGGAAACCAAACAGAGCAAATCTAGCTTCTGAATAAAACTAAAAGCATTTCAACGTAAAATAAATTGTAGAGAGCCTTCCTCGGAGCAACACAGGGCTGTCTGAATAAGCATAATATGGCGTGTCATACAATTCATATTTTATACACAGCATTAAAAGGCAGCTCGCTGTCTTTTTGTTGGAGAAGGGCGAGTCAAGTTCCAGATGATGCAGATATTCTATTACACGTGATACATTGTTGCATTTTTGAAAACTATGCTATTAATGAAATTGTATTGTTGGGAAAGTCAAGTGATCTTCTAATTTATAGGAACACTCCAAGCACCATAACCACTGCAACTCACTATAATGATTGCAGTTCCAGGAATGCCCTGACACCCTCCCATTGTAAGGAATCAAACTGTTTTTGAACGGTTTGACTTCTTACTTGGGTATTTCACTGGGTGCCGCTCCCTACCTCCCCTACTTATACTGAAAGGCCTGCAGAGCTTATCCCAGGAGAGCTAACAGAAGTTATTGTTTAGGGAATTCCAGGAAATGCCCCAATCAAAGTGACAATAATGGGGCCAATGTACAAAAAAAAAAAAAAAATAGCAAATCTATTAAATAGTTTGACAAGTCACCAAAATACACCTGGGCAGGTGCACAGTAATGCTGTTAAAGATTCACTGGATCAAATAAGCATACAACCCTGGTTCTGTTAAAAGAGAAGATTCCAAACATTAAAAGATAGTGAATATGATACAATGTTCACAACTTGTAAAGACAAATAGTATCTGTACAAATAGCCTACATTCTCTGAAAGTATAAACAGCATTTGTAAGATGTGTGTTAACTATAGTATTTTCTGTATCTCATCAGGCAAGATGTGGTGAGGTTGTGCACATACACAGTTCAGACTGTAAATCAAGTCTTAATTTTTTAGTATATTATGAATCATAATACAAAGAATATGATGGGAAGGCGTAATATGAAGATGTATATGATTTGATTTCTGTGTGTTTCATGACAGAACCAGAATGCGTGTTTTGTGATTTATTTTGTTTTATTGAACAAAACTGTTTGTATTGTACTCTTTAATATAATGTCACAATCTATAGAAAGTTAAATGGAATCTAAGCATTAAAATAATTATGAAATCAAAGGAATTGTTTGTTACACTGTTACAACTGTTTCCAGTAATACTCATTGGAGTTGCGAGATGCCAAGCTAAATATGACTTTAAAAAAACAAAGTAAAAGTGTAGGCAGAGGTGTTGTGGTAAATGAAGGGTACTCTAATTCAGCTGATGGGCTTTCGCTGTGCAATCATACGCACTCTGCTTAGAAATTAGACAAAATGACAATAAGTAGATAATTTTGTGCTCTAAATATGAAATGGTGTAATAGGAAAATCAGTGGGCCAATTAATCCTTAATGGCTTTTGTAGTTGACCCACTTGTTTCTGACACAGCACCATTTTCTGAAGGCAGCATCAATTCGTAATACTGGTTATCATTCAGAGGTAAGCAAGAGCTAAAACATTGTGGCAGCAGTAGCTTCCTGGTGGTCTCCTGTAGTGGGAACCTCCGGGGGGACATTATTTAGTCTTTCATATGCAAGTCTTCCATCTTCTCCTAAACAAATAAAACAAAACAATAGAAAAAAGAAGAAAACAATTAGTCTTGGAAGAATAGATCTCCCTTTGAAGAGAGGATGTTTATACTAACTAAGCACCCTGAGGGGTCACACTGATTTCTATGTGGCCCCTGGGTATTCAACTACCAAATACATTTTCCAGTAAAGGGTACGTTAAACCAACCTCGTCCAGGATTTCCTTTAATTTACTTAACATTACTGTCACATAAAAAGCAGCTCATAGCAGGACCTATGTATTTATTTATTTTTAAAAATTCTTTCTTGTATTGAGACAATGGTAAAGAGCGTTACAGAATGAAATGTAAATGCATGAGTAAAAAAGAACATACAATGTATTGGTCATCTTCAGGATTATACTTACATTTCCGCTACGTCTGTCTCATTTTTTTCATTATAAACAAAATGAAACTATAACATGACAGATGGGACCAAGCTGGTATGCTGTCGTGTCGCTGTGTACAAAGGTTGTTGCACATTTATATGCAAATTCTAATTTAAGCAAACCTGCTATCAGTGGTGGGTGTGAAACTCGCAGCTAATTTTACATGAGTAAGGGTAAATGCACGCTCTGCCAGTCTATAATCATATGAGGATTATTAAAAGTGCAATATACATCTGACTATGGCTTCGTTTGATTTCCCTGATTTCTGGTATCCTTGACTTTTGGTTTTCATCATCGTTGTGACACTTTCTGTTTCCCTGAGCTCGGCAAGTATTCAGACTATTCTTGGATACGTTAAAGGGACACTATAGTCACCTGAACAACGTCAGCTTAATGAGGTTATTCAGGTGAGAACTATAGCTCCCTGCAACCTTTCTCATGTAAACACCTTCTCAGAAAATACAGTGTTTACATTTAAAAGCTAGGAACACCTCCAGTTGCAGTCACTCAAGAGTGAACCAGAGGGACTTCTGAGTTGATGGAGGCATAATATGCCTCCATCCACTCAGATCTGCTGTGCACGAGCATCCTGTGATTCAGTATCTCCTCCCACTGCATGCAGACACTGAACTTTCCTCATAGAGATTCATTGATTCAATTCATCTCTATGAGGAGATGCTGATTGGCCAGGGCTGTATTTGAATCATGCTGGCTCTGCCCCTGCTCTGCCTCTTTGTCAGTCTCAGCCAATCCTATGGGGAAGAACTGTGATTGGATCAGGCTATCACATGTCAGCAGACTGCTTGTTTTTCCTGAGTCTAACAGCATGCAGATTTACAGCTTCTGGCTTGAATACAGTAAGAGTTTTACTATATTTATGGAGGCATGAGGGGCCCAGGGAGGCTAGATGGTAGTGTTAACACTGTAGGCTCAGGAATACATGTAGCTGCACTGGTGACTATAGTGTCCCTTTAAGTCCGGCCATTCTAAGGTCCGGTTATACGTTATCCTTAGTCCTAGGTGTGATATTATTCTGCGTGCTGGATCACTTAGTAATCCTGACAGAAGCAGAGAAAGAGGCATTCGGGTTCTTGGGAGAGCGTGGTTATGAGAATATTGAAGAATAAAAGAGAGAGAATATGAGAATATCAAAGCAGTTTTCTTTTGCCTAGGAAGGAGCCAAACTATACGAGTGTAGCATAAATTTATGGTGGAGGAAGTCAGACACAGAATGAGATTTTCTCCAGCAGCGTTCAGTAGTTGTGAAGCATTTTTGGAGGTAACGAGTCAGCTTAGTGTGGCAAGGTTGTAACCAGGGTCGCTTACAATGTTTAAATATAGGAGGTGCCATGAAATTCTGCTTGAGCATGGTACTAAAGAGAGATAGTGGAACTAAAATTTAATATAGTTTCTGGGTACACACTAGGGCTATTTTAGAGGCAGTGCTCTCCCCTCTTTTTTTGACAGCACCCCTAATAAATGTGGGTCCTGAGCACCTCTGACCGCACTGGAGCCAACAATTTTTGGGAAGGGAAAAAAATCCATTATTTCTTTGTCCATTGCTGTCCTATGTACTCAAAATGAAAGCAGTAGAAAGCCTACTTGTTGTATGAAGTTAGTTAATTTTTCTTTTTCATTTTTCTAAAGCTGCATCTACTTCTGGTAAACTCTCCTGCTTATATCAGCATTCAGTCATTAATGGCCTTTGGCCAATGTCATAGGCACCACATCTACATTTACAATAATTGTGAAAGATGATGTCATTGGTCTCTCTGGATGCTTTATGGAGACTTATTCAGTATTTCATCCAAATCCCAGAATGCCACTGTGACATGTCTGATTTTGAAACTCGTGACAACTGAGACTGCTGGAGTTGTAGAGGGAAGGTGACCGTTCCAACAGGTGTGAACAACAAAACAATCTTTTTTTTTTTGTTGCAGGTTACTTTTACATACATAAATTACAATGCCATAATTGAAGAATGCTTTGCATTTAACTAAAACAAATATTTTTGTTATTATTGCCATTAATATAGAGCCATCATATTCCTGACTGCTTTACAATTGTAATGTGGAACTTATCAGCAAATGAGACACATAGGAACAAGAGCTTAATGAGGATCCTGCTCGAATGAGTGTACAATCTAGAGAGACAAGGCACCATATGTTTCAATATATCCCCACCAATGTGTAAAACAAATGCTCACAAAACACATTTCATAATGTTTTTCACAAATATTAACAGTAGATTTACTTACCCAGAGATAGTAATGTTTCGGATGCTATTTCCCTGATCTCTTTATTATCTGATTGACAGAGCGTAACCAGAATTTTAACGCTTTCTGTAGCCTAAAATAAAAATAATAAAAATTTCAAAAAATTAAAAACCATATATGTATATATATCAATATATCTATATCTCTATATGCATACATATATTTATTTAATACCTGTATTATTTATACATTCCCAACATATTCTGCATGCTGTACAACAGAGAAACAGAAGTAAATGCAAGGAGACAGGTTTAACTTAGAGGAACAGGTGGTGTCGGCCCTGGTCAGGCAAGTTAAATGCCACTGAGATGATCAAGTGAGTAATTGCAGTTTTAAAGAGACACCCTAGGCTGGAGTTGCTCTTCAGAATGCCTTATATAGAAGCAAAAAAAACATTTAAAAATAAATAAACAAAGGGTATTGCTAATGTCTACAATTTGCTGCATATCTGCAGGGGCCAGGATTTGTCTTATTTTACTCCCATTGTTTTCATAAGTTTATGGGGATGTAGTTTATCTGCCAAAGTACTTTAATTCATAAAACAAATTAAACTACCTGACATGCTGACAACAGACACTAGGCTACTATACAAACTCTTCTATATAACGTTATGAGAAAACCTGTAGAAATCACTTCATCTGCAGCACTATGCTAAGGAAGAAGGTGCAGCTTTCACCAGAAATATTTCTAGGAGTATAAGTGGTTGTGGTTATTAAATAGCAATAATTAATCTTGTCAGAAATATTTGTGAGTCAGTAAAAAGGTAGTTGGTATGATAACACTGTCATTTCCATACCCAAACGTGAGTGTGCAACACTATTAATCCACGCCTCCAAACAGCATTATTATTTTTTTTCCGTTTAGTTGAGCATTAAGGGGGCTCTGTATTTTGTAATATTATTTCTTGATGGTGATTTATATTTTTATTGCATTTACACATAATCCTAACTGGCTAAATAAATCATATCTACCGTATGTTATAAATATCCCAATTAGAAAACAATGAGTTGTGCAGTTTAAAGCTGCAACTATAGAAATAAGATTTAAAAAAAACAACATTTGCAATTACTTATCACCATGAGGGAAAAGGCGCCAAAAAAAACCAGAGCCAAACCATTAACACTTAACACGATCATTGCCTTCCACCTGGCAGCTGAAGAAGAAATCAATAAAGTTTAGACAGTTAATGGCACATAGCTCTATTTAATCGGTGCCAACCATGTACACAGAACTGCCACGCAACTAATGGAAGCAAGAAGCTGCTTGCACAGTGAGGGCCAGTAATTGAAGATAAACAGAGTAAGAATGGAATCTTTGCCCAACTTAAGTGACATACACGCAGACTTGCTACAATCGCACAATAGTCTATATTAACTCCTTTATATACCACTATTGTGAATGCCTCTAAAACCCATGTATATGTAATGCCTCAAGACCATGTATGCATGATTAGCAAACTTTCAAACACATTTCCTATAGACCAATATTGCTATCAAAAATAAGCCCTTAGCAAACATGGGCAGCTCACAGCCACAGCAAATCTCAAATGGATTTGTCAGAATATGTTAAAAACCGCTTGCGTCCTGCCTTGGGTCAATTATATAGACTAGTCAGTGGATTAGTAATGGTCCAGTAACGAACACAGTTTATTCTAATAACCTGCACAGCCCTCTAATCTACCGTAAATCTAATGTATGGCTGAAGACATTTTCAGGAACTGAGTGATGCGATTGAGTTAGAATTGTAACATGGCATTGTCATGGTGGTCTCCATTTGTATTATCTCTATTTTAGATAAGGTTATTCCCCTTTCCATTTTATGTATTTAAAGAATTTTTAAAAAAGATTTTTAAAATGTGCATTTTAAATAAGATGGATTTCTACATATTTCTCTCTTTGTACTAGATTTCTTATCACTGTTCTTTTTAATTGTGACATTGTTTTTTTTATTGCCCAGCTATATGTTCGTTTTACTTTGTTTTTTTTTTTTTTTAAATTCTTTATTTTAGGTGTGCACAGAATTAACAGATCGCAGATATTCGCCACAACAGCGATATTCAGTAAGATAGGTAAACATAGTACAAGTCATGGCATATTTTATACAGGCACATTTTTATAGTTTTTATAGTAGAACACTAGTTTAGGTTGACGCTTAGTTTTCAATATGTTAACATAATGCACATGCCATGTAGAAATAGGTAGAGGAGGGACAAAGGAGGAAAAAACATGGCTCGTGCAGAGAACGTAGATACCAGAGCATTCTAACAATCGATTTATGAGTGTTAATTCTCGCTTGCTTGCCTATTCAGTAAGAAAGTGGGAATGTGTACATTTCTTATAATTTTAACTAGCTTAGACAATTATGTAGTACAGGGTTTTAACGATAAGCTATATGGTGTATACAGAAGATTATACATGCAGAGAAAAAACAAATGTCGCTGAGTAGTCGATTTATACAAGATAGAACATTGCTATCTAAGTGTTGGGCTTAGTGCATGCCTAGTGTGTGTAGTACAAGGTTTGGACGATATGCTATATCAAAGTGCTCAATATGGAAACATGCTGGGTCTAAACCGTAAGCATCATGTAGCTTGTTCACCCTGGCTGGTCTATAGTTCGTGAGCAGGCGCAGGCTCCAGGAGCCGAGTCTTCGCATAATGCAGTGAACTCGAGGTTAGCCAATGCCTGTTTTGCCGTCTCGGTGTTGCCGGGCTCGCGTGGCTGTCAGTGCTGGGAGTCAGGCGAAGTCCAGCAATGCGTGTCGCTGGGCTCCTCTTTGGTTACTCTTGGGCCGCAGCCTTGTCGGATTGAGACTGCCGGATCTGGGCATCAGGAGGTTAATGTCCGCCGGGATGGGTAGTTGGTCGAAGATCATTCTAGCTTGTTGCTGGGTGTCACTTTTACTCCCTCTTTGGGGCCTCCGCTCTGCAGGATGTGCGTAGGGTGCATGTGTGGTAAGCCCTGCTGTAGGGGTACCTCGCTTGGCGGCAGGTTTGGTAGTCGCCGGCGGGGACAATCGCCGTGTGGTGACCCATTCCTCCAGCCCCGCAGCCACTATTGGTCCGGCTTGGTTGCTGCCGCTGCTCGCCGTGGTCTTGGCTTGTGTAGTGGACAGGTAAGGGATCAACTGTAGGGCTGCGGTGCGGGGTGGGAAAGCCATGGAGTCATCAGTCCTCCTGGGCATCTCGCTGTTAGTTGAGAGCTCGGTGGAAGAGCAGTTCTTTCCGCTGACTTTGGAGCACATGGCGTCCGCCATCTTATGTGCTGCGTCCGGGCCCTCGAGCGGGGTGGTGGTGTTGTTGGGTCTTGGACTCATAGCCTCAGGGTGAGGACCGGGATCACCCCCACCGGTCCAAAGGGGGGGGAACGGGGCCGGGTCCCCCCAGGTCTGGGTCTCAGGCTGGGCACCGTGAGGCAGGATAGAGGGGCAGCGGCCGTCCACCCCCCTCACCGCCGGAGTAGGCCTCAACTGGGTCGTCGTAGGTCTCCCCTCCAGGGGACTGAAGCTCGGGGAGCCAGCCTCGCCCTGGATCCAGTGACCCCTTAGCACTAAGGTCCAATGTTGTCGGTCCGTATTTAGTTTAATTTTCATATTTTTCAGCTTAAAGGTTTGTGGTGTGCAGGAGCTGGTCTCTCTTGCGACCGCTCAGCTCGGCGGTCCGGCCCCGCCCCCCGTTTTACTTTGTTTTTAATTTCCATTTAGTTTTTTCGTAATTATTTCACTATTTTCCCTTTTTGTATAGTCCCCCCATAGTCATGTGACTATGTATTACATTAGCCCCTTCATCCTTCCTCATCCTAATATGTTGGCCATACAGCGATTATTAATTTTATAATTTTTCACGCGGGCTGCGGTGCCATCTTGGCACTCCCCTTTTGTTAAAGGGACACTATAGTCACCAGAACATCTACTGCTTAATGTAGTTGTTCTGGTGAGTATAATAGCTCCCTTTAGGCATTTTCATGTAAACACTGCCTTTTCAGAGAAAATACAGTGTTTGCATTGCCCCTAGGGACACCTCCAAGTAGCCACTCCTCAGATGACTACTGGAGGGGCTTCCTGGCTCAGGGCTGCACAGTAAGCGGCCCTGCCGTTCAGCCTGAATTTTCCTCATAGAGATGCATTGATTCAATGCATCTCTAGGAGGAGGTGCTGATTGGCTAAAAACAGTGTTTGGCCCTGTCCCCTTGCCGATTTTAGCCAATCCCTATGGGAAAGTATTGGATTCGCTAAAAATCATCAGTTTTGATCATGTCACCAAGGGGGCGGTGATTCTGATCCTATAGTGATCCTTTAACTTTCATCTTCATATTGGCCACAGGCCTTGTTTTTTTTATTTAAAGGTACCTATGAGGGCTGTCTACCTCCCACTTTCATTACTCATACATGAATCTTTGAATATTTTAAGTATTTATGTTAATTACGTGACGGTCACTTGACTATGATGTCATGTAAACGCTATTTTACAATTTTTGCTTGTAAAACTCTGATATAGCCTGAATAGGTGAAACATGTTAGCATGTTATCTTACTCTATTTTACTTGTTTTTATGAGCGGTTTTCAATAAATTGTACTGAATTTTTATTACCCTTAGACCTTCCTGCTTTTATCCTGACATTTGGACATCAATTTCCTTGGTGGGGAATATACCACCTACCACTTATGGATTGAGCAAACATTTTTTTGCTCTACATCATTGAGTATATTTCTTATTTTAATGTTTTTATCTATACAGTGAGCACTATATTTTATTTCTTGATGTACACACACACACACACAGGATTTTTGGAAAATTTCTACATATCCAAGTGTGGGGATTATTCCACTCTACCTTTAAAAGGTGCTTTGTATATCAGTCAGAATTTTTTTTGTATAATGCTACACACACTTTTAAAGGTTTAAAGTATTTTGGGACTATGCTTGACAGGTATGGTAAAACAGTGCAAATATCTCAAACAATAGATAATGAGATTTTGGATAATTCTAAGAATTTGTGTCCAGCACCTAAAGAAAGACCTTCGAGTTTGCAAAATGTAACTTTCCCACGACCATTATCTAACCTTACCTCCGTGGCTGTAATGCTGGTAAAAATTCTTTTAATTTTATAGGAACATTGTTTAACTGTACACAACATAATTACATAAAAGAATGCTAATTGATTGATCCCTGGTCATAAAATTGACACACCAAGCAGTGTGAGAAATGACAGCAGATCTAGACGCGTAGAAGAGACACGCATATTGTTGAAACTTAAACAACAACTCATACCATAATAATTCCTGCATGACATACAATATATTAATAACCCTCCAAATGTGTAGCTTGCCGATTGTTTCGTTTTGTGTTCTCAGTTTGCATACCTAAACTTTGCCTTGGGGCGCCATTAAAATAAAATGCAACTTGCACAATATAGGTCAATTCTCATGATCACATTAGGTGTCTTGTCCCATTGTGGAACCCAGAACACCAAACCCATGCCTCTAATTACTGATATTTCTTAGCTACTTGTTATGTATGTTTTAAATAGTTTTACTATAGGGAGTTAGCGCAAGGAAATACTGTGTTGTTTTTGGTCAAAAAAAGGCACCCCCCAATTCAAATAATTCTGTGAGAAACCAGATTTTGAGATCACTGTGCTAATGAAATATAACACAAATGAATATTATGTGCTCCCAAAAAAGGGGACAGTCGTCAAGCAACTCTGCTGCTTTGGTTAGCCTGTGTTTACTGGTAAACGCAAGCCAATAAGACCTGTATTTAGTTTTGGTTTTGCCCATAAACTATTCTCTAAGCAAGTAGCACTGCAAAGGCTGAATATTTCTACTGTCTGTGGGAAAGTAATGTTAAAGCTCTGGTGGGAAAGTAATGCTAAAGACTTCATTTCATCTGTCACGCAATGTCACTTTAAAGTGTTCTAACCTGGAGGCATCGGAGAGCCATGCACGCAGCCTTCTGCAAATCAACCTCTGACTGAGTAAGTGCCTCGCAGTAATACAGCAGAGCCTAAAAATCAAAAATAAGTTAGCTGATATTAACTTGGTACAGGATTAGAAACATTTACTAGGACAGTGGGCACTTTATAATAAGATCAATATATTATTTGTCCAAGCTGCTTAGAAAAGGATATTTTTTTTTTAATTCTTTATTTTTGTTGTGCGTAAGTTGATAACATTCGCTGGTGAGGTACCCCAAAGGTAGTCCTCTAGCGCATGAAGACAGTTAAACATAGAGGTACATGGTAAGACAAGCACATTTTTTGTGGCTATAAACAGTTTGGTTGTACATTGCTGATGCTTTAGAGTGATATAACATAACATTGTCATAAGCTGACTACAAGGGTCGCCAACTTGGTGATGTTTGAACAGGTTTAGACAATTCAAGTATAAAAGTAAAGTTAAAGTTAAACAGGTGTAAGCTTGCTTCTTGTACGGTCAGTAATACTAAACAATAAGAGTTATACTAAACAATAAGGTGCTTTGAACAGTTTACTATAAGTAGCTGGGTGTATGCTTTTTATGCTGTAGATTTTATGCAGTGCTACTGCCTGCGGTGTTGCGACCTCGACAGGGCTCAATGTCGGGCATGTTTAACGTTATATAAAAGACGTAATGATTGAGGTAAGATGCCACTGGATCCTGGCAATTCAAGTTATTACGGGCTACTAAAAGGGTGGTCTAAGATATGCATGAGGGTGAGCATTAAATAGGCGTGTAAGCAGGGGCAGTGCAGATAACGTTATTTAAGAATTAAGAATTATAAGGAGAGTGTAAAAGTCCATTGCCGGGTTAGGCCTGACAAGTTCCTTTAATCTTGTCTCTGAGTGTCTGCTTGGCTCTATGCACCGTGTGTACCGCCATTGGCCCCTGCATGTTGTGAGTGGTCTTGTAGATTGCTCAGCCGATGCCCTGTACTGGTAGGCTGACTGTGTGCAGCTGCCTTCCTCCCTTGGTTGTCAGCATTCCAGGGGTCGAAGCTTTCGCTTGTTCCTCTCTCCGGACCCGTCCAGCGGCCTGTGTGTGCTGTGTGCCTTTCCGGTTGGTCCCTTCGCTGCGGGTTGGGGCTCGGAGGTTGGTGGGTGCGGCATGCAAGTTGGAGGCCTCCGGAATCTCCGAGTGGCTGAAAGGTTGGGTATACTGGCCGGTCCCACGTTTGTGTGAGCCTGTGTGAGTGCTGTCTCTCAAGGGCCTTGTCAGTCTTACCGGCCATCTCGCTTTTCGGCGCCATTTTAGTCGGGAAGCCCCTCTGTTAGTTCGTGGCGGGAGTCCGCCCAAGGTTCGCCGGACCGCCGGGCGAATCCAGGCTGCAGCCGCTTTCCTCGCCATCTTGAAGGCTCGGCGCCCGGCATTGAGTTCCGTCCAGTATCTAGCGCAGAGCCGTTCAAAGAACGTCCAAGTATGTTTGGGCGGGTTAATATGAGTGCTCTGTGCCGCAGGCCGTGCCTGTGTCGCCATCTTAACATCTCCCTTACAGGTTCGCTTCACCGCCTGGTCAGTCGCTTGTTCGCGTTGTTTTGCGGGGGTAGTCTGCCCCGGCAGGGACCGGGATGTCCCCCGCCGGTCCAGAGGGGGGGGTAGCGGGGCAGCGTGTGCTTTTTGCTTGCGAGCGGTTCCTATGCCGGGCGAGCGGCCGCCTCCCCCAGGCACCAGTCTCCGCTCCCGCTTAGGCCTCGTGGCCGGTATGAGCACTCGTGTTGCTGTTAATTGCGGGATTCGTGTCGGTGCATTCCGCCAGGTGTCCTGCTGCATATTCCGGGCATCAGGTGCTGCATGCATGATTTTATTGTCCGAAATTATTGCTTGAATGCCCGCTGGTACCGGAGCGCTTCAAGGATATTTCAATAGATAAATTAGTTAAACCCCTTTCCTTCCAAACAAGTATTAACTTTGATCCAGATCTTGTTTTCACTCCCCCCCCAAAAAATGAATTTCAATGGTTCCACTCTATCCATTGCACCTCTCTGACAAAAAGTAGACCTCTCCTTCTAAACTCTATTACACTCTGTAATCTGCTTTTTATGCAACCCATGCTGAGTAAATGTTATTATGCTATTATTTAGTAATAATATAAAATAAAGAAATTGAAGCCCATATGGCTTGGTGGAAAGGTAAACCAAGAAATTACAAATAAGAAAATGGCATTTAAAGCATTTAAAAAAAGAAAAGGGCATTTAAAGCAATCAGAGGCATCCTATATAAGATATAAGGAAACCAATAAATGCAAAACAGCGATTAGATGGACTAAACTAGAAAATGAGAAAGTGATAGGCAAAGAGCAAAATCCAACCCTCAAAATATTTTTCAGTACATAAATTCTGAAAAAGCAAAAAATGTAGAAAAAAAGAGATGGTTGTGTTAATTAGACCAGGAAAAGACAGACATTTTAAATAACTATTTTTACTCAGTATATATTCTATATAAAGAGGGACCTATGGCAAGAGAAATGCAAATGATTGTTGCTAAAAACTTGCAGAAAAATGTGTGATTGGATGTCTCAAGAAAGTGCTGCAGCAATTAAAGAAAGTTAATATAAACAAAGCTCCAGGGCCTGAAAGTTGTCACCCAGAAGTACTTAAAGAAACACTATAGTCACCAGAACAATTACAGATTAATATATTTTTCTGGTGAGTATAGTCAGTCCCTGCAGGCTTTTTGTTGTAAACACTTTTTTCAGAGACAATGCAGTCTTTACATTAAAGTCTTGCAGCACCTCTAGTGGCCACTCCTCAGTCGGCCACTAGAGGTGTTTCCTGGGTCAGTGCTGCACAGTGTGCAGCACTGACGTTCAGCGTCTCCATGCAGAGAACTTTCCACACAGATTTGCATTGATTGGCCAGGAGAGATTGAGGCGATGATGGCCAGGCCGGCATTTTGCGCAGTCCCCATCCAGCCTCCTTGACAATCTCAGTCAATCCAATGCTTTTTCTATGGCTGAAATGATCAATTCTAATGATGTCAGCCAAGGGACAGATCGGGGGCGGAGCCAGCGCACATAGTTCCTATAGTGTTTGTTTCAGAAGCTTAGTGTGGAAATGAGTGAACCAAGGGGGGCGGGGCCTGACAGCCAAGATGGCCGCACGTGCTCTCTGAGAGCTCCTACACCAGCGGGCACAGAAACAATGATTTTGTTCAATCAAATACAGCCAGCAGTACACGAAGCCCAGAGAACAAGGCAGAACAACACGAGGAACAGATTAATGCCGGTCAAGCACCGACAAACAATGCAAGCATCCGAACCGGCCACGCGGCCTAAACAGGTGCGGAGCCTGAAGCATGGGGAGGCGGCCGATCTCCCGGCACGGGTCCTGCTTGCAAACAAGAAGCAGACACTGCCCGCTAACCCCCCCTCTGGACCGGCGGGGGATATCCCGGTCCTCGCTGGGGACGATTACCCCGCCACTCTGTTTAATCAAGCGACAAAACCAGCGGTCAACCAAGCCTGTCAGGGCCCAAGCAAGATGGCGGCCCGAACGAGACCCGCAACACAAAGCACCCTTACAAAGCCACCTAAACATGTCCAGGAATTTTTCCATCGGCTCTGCACCAACCTATGGACACAATATCGCATCAGGGGTCGGTCATTCCAACTAGTGGTGAAGGAGATGGCGGCATGCATCCGTCCTGCCACCCGGCGCCGCCTGTGTAGACACTCACACCGTGCCCCTAGAGCAGCCTCCAGATGGAGACTGTGCCGGAGAGCCGGATGGCGGGAAGCGAAGGCAAACTCCTCAAGCACCATCACTCACTCTTGCACACAACTGAGCGAAACCGCCAGGCAAACCCGACCCACTTACCACTCAGCAGCACCAGCAACCTCCGAACACTGCAGCTTGCAAGCCACGGCATGCTCAGAGCTGTCTACTGCTCGCAGCCACGCCAACTGCCGGAAAAGCAAGACCTCAGCCCTCACCCCAGCCTGGCGCAAACCGCATGGCGAGAAACGGAAGTGTCGGTGCCTGCCGCGAACCATCACGCTGGACTACCCCCTGAAGCACACCAGCGGCATCGGGTGAGGAATCACAGATACCCGCTGCCCAGCTACTAGCCTGGATATACAACAGGACTTGGGACGCTCTCTTACTGCCATTGCCAACAGTATACTCAGAATAAGAATCATTGTTACTGTTAAAGGGACACTGTAGGCACCCAGACCACTTCTGCTCATTGGAGTGGTCTGGGTGCCAACTCCCACTACCCTTAACCCTGCAAGTGTAATATATACATTGCAGGGTTAACATTGCAGGGTTAACATTGCAGGGTTAACTCCACCTCTAGTGGCTGTCTATTAGACAGCCACTAGAGGTCACTTCCTGGGTTCTAGCACAGGTTTCCTGTGCTAGAGCGTCGCTGGACGTCCTCACGCTGTGTGAGGACCTCCAGCGTCGCTCAAAACCCCATAGGAAAGCATTGAAATGATTTTTCAATGCTTTCCTATGGGGAGACGTAATGCGCATGCGCGGAATTTCCGCGCATGCGCATTAGGTCTCCTCGGCCGGTGAGCGAGATCAGTCTCGCCCACCGCCCGACGTAATCACTAGGAGGAGCGTCGCGGAGGCGGAGACAGCGGCGAGGGACATCGCCGCTGTCCCAGGTAAGTCACTGAAGGGGTTTTCACCCCTTCAGTAACCGGGGATTGGTGGGTGGGAGGGAGAGGGACCCTCCAGTGCCAGAAAAACGGATCGTTTTTTTGGCACTGGAGTTTCCCTTTAAATTGGTCTAATACTCTATATAGTCTACCTTAATGCCCAGCGGTAATCACTCTCATATCACACATAGCATGTAGTCTAACCAACACAGCAGAACTGTTCATGCCAGCAAATAACATGTCACAAGCAAATTGTCTAGCTGCATTCATGTTTCTGTTTCTTTATTTCGTTGTTTAATAATTTTTACTACGCTACAGAGGCATACATCTAAACGACTAGCACATTTCATATAATCAGCGCAACTAGAACTTTTCTACGCATGTCTAGATTAGCATGGTATGCCATAAAAACAACGTTTAATAGCTTGCAATCCTCATATAATATAAAAAATGTGTCGTATAAACTGTCACGATTTGAAATGTTAAGAAAATGCTTGCAGATGCTGTCGTGGCTCTGCACACCTGTTTATCTATGCACAAAACAAATAAAGAATTAAAAAAAAAATATGAGTGAACCAAGATTCTTTTCTTTCAGGAATTGTACTGAAGGAAGGCAGATGTGGTTCCTATATTCAAAAAGGGTTCAAAATCTGTGCTTGGTAATTATTGACATGTGAGTCTAACTTCTGTGACTGGGAAAGTATTTGAATGGTTATTACGGGATACTTTTTAGGATTGGGAAGAACATTTATTAACAGTTATTAGCAAAAATCAGCATGGTTTTAGGAAACATAGGTAATTTCAAACTAACTTAAAGAGATACTATATGGACCCAGACCACTTCAGCTCATTGTCCCCTTAACCCTGAGAAACTACAATAATTACCTTGCATGGTTAAGACCTCTAGTGGTTAGGCGAGTTCTGGTCACGTTCTGCACAAGGACATCCAGCATCAATCAATTCCCCAAAGACAGTATTGCAGCAATGAGGGGGCGTATCACCAACCCAGTGTCAAGGGACATTGGCGCTGGAATCGGGTAAGTACAGTAAGGGTTTATTAAACCTTAATATTCTGTGGAGGGAGGGGGCGGGGTTTGAGGGAGCTATAGTGCTAGGAATACAACTTTGTATTGCTAGCAATATAGTATCCTTTTAATTGAATTCTACAAAGAAGTAAGTAGGGTCAGGGTGTTGCAGTGGATGTGATCTACTTGGCATTAATACTCAGATGAAAATATAATTTTGCCTCTTTATAAATCAATGGTACCACAACTTGAATATGCTGTGCAATTTTGGGCACCTGTTCCAAAGAAGGACTAGTTTGTTGCAAAATTGGAAAGTGTTTTGAGACGGGTTTTTTTGTCTTCTTTTGGAGAACAGCAAAAACAGACATGAGAAAGATGCGTCCATCAAGTTCAGCCTCTCTTTTCAGCCAAGGCAACTATATTTTCTACAATCTAGTAGTGATGTGGTCAATATATGATTCACTGTTCACAGGTTTTTTTTTATTTTATTTTTTAATAAATTAGAATGATTCAGCAAACATTTTTCAGCATAAAGGAATACTCTATAGACATGGTAATTTCTGATAAAAAATTACTACCCACCTTTTCTCTGAATTGATTTGATTTAGATGCAGCTGCAGTGAGTACATCCAGGGCTTGACTGACACCACTCTCATTCTCTGTGAGAAGCAATGTCAAAGCTCTAAGAATTTCCTGTCGAGGTGGCAAACTGCATGCAGTTAAATCTGTAATGTTACGCAGCAAGAATGTGTCGCTTGATGTCTTCAGCATTTGGACAGCCGAGGCTACAATACAAAACAGAGAATGTAATATGTCAGCAATTTACACTGTATGATTAATCATGAAAAAAGGAGGTAGTTGTGTTGCAAAATATGGATGAGCTAAGCAATGCATATATTAAATATGAAGTTCTATACTTCCAGTTTAATATGCAAATTTGTATATCTCTGCATAAGCTTGTTTTCTCAAATGATTTAAAGGACCACTCTAGGCACCCAGACCACTTCAGCTTAATGAAGTGGTCTGGGTGCCAGGTCCAGCTAGGGTTAACCCATTTTTTTTTATAAACATAGCAGTTTCAGAGAAACTGCTATGTTTATTAATGGGTTAAGCCTTCCCCCTAATCCTCTAGTGGCTGTCTCATTGAAAGCCGCTAGAGGCGCTTGCGTGATTCTCACTGTGAAAATCACAGTGAGAGCACGCAAGCGTCCATAGGAAAGCATTCTAAATGCTTTCCTATGCGACCGGCTGAATGTGCGCGCAGCTCTTGCCGCGCGTGCGCATTCAGCCGTCGGGGCGGAGAGCTCCCCGCCCAGCGCTGGAAAAAGGTAAGTTTTACCCCTTTTCCCCTTTCCAGAGCCGGGCGGGAGGGGGACCCTGAGGGTGGGGGCACCCTCAGGGCACTATAGTGCCAGGAAAACAAGTATGTTTTCCTGGCACTAGAGTGGTCCTTTAATAGTTTTGGGTAAACTTTTAAAATATCCTCCCCCCTCTCCCCAATTAAAATATAAAATATATAAAAATGTATCAACAAGGAGGAGGGGCTTGACCCTCATAGTGACCGGTCACGCTTTGCAGGAGCTCCGTCCTCAACACTCACTGTAAACCGGCTACGCTGTTCCAGGAGCCAGCAGAGTGAACTGAAGCGACCGATGCAGCCTTAACATCACTGCAGATGGATATCTTGGTGGGGCCTGTTGGCACTGCTCGGCGGGAGAGGCAGCCAATCGCCGCACCTCCCCTCAGTTATCCTTCAGTGGGGTTTATTTTGGCCCCCACTAGCACACAGTTAGTACCAACACAGCGACAATAGCAGCTACACTATGCTCTCGCAGCACCCGACGGGTATATGCAGTCTGCTCTGACACACCTGCATCCAGCGGACCAATTCTTGAAAAAACTGGATGACCTTTTTCATCAGACTAGCATTATTGATCAGCGCAGTCATATATTAGTCTGAACAGCTGAGCTTCATAGGTTATCTGCCACAACCACTTGTCTTATTATGTTGCATTGACCTGCCTATGATATTGGGTGACTCTTGGCTGTAAATATATGCGGTTTCCTCTCCGTTATTATCCCTCATGCTGGCACTTTGCCTATCTTGTCTAGTACTACACTGAGTATACGTATACTCCTGGCTCACTTACTATGGGCTTGAAGGCTACTTTTTGGCTAAAACGATGATGAGGCTTGAAACCGTCTTGTGACTATTGCTGCTTTGCACTACACAACTACTAAGTGTTGTCCCACCTGTCTTACCGATTGCAATTGCTAACCGAACATATCCACAGGGCCGGATTAAGAGCCCAGTGGGCCTGGTGCTGATAATTATGATGGGCCTAATTACAAAATCTTATTGACCAAAAACACTAAAACAGTCCTACCTCCTAAGCGTCATGTATCTGATGGAGATGATGCTGTAGGGAAACTCATAGGATGCAACTATGAGAAAACACATACCCTTTGCTAATCTCATGCTTTCATCTTTCAAGTAAACCCATACCCCCAACAGCAGTGTCCAGTAAAGCAGGAAGTCTATGGATGCGGTAAAAGGGTGGGCTACTGACACAAATCACATAACCAGAACGGCCGAAAGGGCGAACATACACAAAAAGGGGGAATGTCTGTGTCCCTATGTCTCCCAGTCCCTTAGTGTTTGTGTCCTCATGTCTCCCAGTGTCCCCATGTCACTAGGGGACATTGAGAGACATGGAGACACTGGGAGACATGGGGACACAGATACTAGGGAACACTGGGAGACCTGGGAAATCTGAGACTCTTGGGGACACTGGGTGACAGACACGAGGGGACACAGGGAGACATGGGGCACTGAAATACTGTGATATATAGGGGACACTGGAGACTTGATAAAAACCTGGGTACAGGTCAAAATGTTGTGGTGTCCAATAAACCTGCTTAAAGCTATCACAGTGAGTGCCTGAGATTTTTTCTTTTATACTAGGGGACACTGAGACACTACGGGCACAGAGACACTACGGGCACAGAGACACTACGGGCACAGAGACACTACGGGCACAGAGACACTATGGGCACTGAGAGACATGGGGCACTGAGACACTGATACATAGGGGACATTGGAGACTTGATAAAGACCTGGGTACAGGTCGAAACGTTGCGGTGTCCAATAAACCTGCCTAAATCTATCACATTGAGTGCCTGAGATTTTTTCTTTTATACTAGGGGACACTGAGACACTAGGAGACATGGGGACACAGAGACATTGGGAGACTAGGGGACTTTGGGAGTCTAGGGAACACTGAGACACTAGGGACACTGGCACACTACAGACACTGAGAGACACCAGGGACACATGGCGATACTGAGATACTAGGGACACTGGCTGGGAGACATGGGAACACTGCCATGTCTCCTATGTCTCAGTCGCCCAGTGTCCCCATGTCTCCCTGTGTCTCCATGCCTCTCAGTGTCCCCATGTCGCCCAGTGTCCCCTAGTGTTTGTATCCCCATGTCTCCCAGTGTCCCTTAGAGTCTGTGTCCTCATGTCTCCATGTGTCCTGATGTCACTAGGACACTAGGGGACACTTAGAGACATGGGGACACTGGGAGACATGGGGACACTGAGACACTAGGGACAGTGGCTGGGAGACATGGGGACACAGACTAGGGGCCACTGGGAGACATGGGGCCACTGTGTCCCTAGTGTCTCAGGGTCATGGGCATCCGAATGGGGGGGTAAAGGGGGTACTTGGCCCCCCCGGATTTTTCAGCTTGTGCTGCTATTTTTTGTTTTAGTGTGAGAATACAGTGCAATACCAGCGCTGGCCAGTAGGTGGCGCTGTGAATGGAGAAAGGCAGGAAGCTACAGCTTATCCCTGCCTCTCTCTCATGACTGAAACCGCAGGGGAGCAGCACAGAGGCAGCCTACAGAGCAGGTAAGTGAGGGATGGGGGGTGGGGGAGACCGCATAGAGGAAGGTAAAGTAGAAGGAGCAGAAAGGTTCTGCAAGGGGCAGGAGGGGCCAGCAAGGAATAGAAAGGGGCAGCAAGAAGCAGGAAGGGGTCAAAAGGTTTTCAAGGAACAGGAGGGTAAAGTAGAAGGAGCAGCAAGGAGCAGGAGGGGTCAGCAAGGAGCAGAAAGGGTCTGCAAGAGGCAGGAGGGGTCAGCAAGGAATAGGAAGGGGCAGCAGGAAGGGGTAGGGACGGTCTGCAAGGAGTAGGAAGGGTCTGCAAGGAGCAAGAGGGGTCAGCAAGGAGTAGGAAGAGGCAGCAAGGAGTAGGAAGAGGCAGCAAGGAGCAGGAAGGGGCAGCAAGGAGCAGGAAGGGGCAGCAAGGAGCAGGAAGGGGCAGCAAGGAGCAGGAAGGGGCAGCAAGGAGCAGGAAGGGGCAGCAAGGAGCAGGAAGGGACAGCAAGGAGCAGGAAGGGACAGCAAGGAGCAGGAAGGGGCAGCAAGGAGCAGGAAGGGGCAGCAAGGAGCAGGAAGGGGCAACAAGGAGCAGGAAGGGGCAGCAAGGAGTAGGAAGAGGCAGCAAGGAGTAGGAAGAGGGAGCAGGGAGGGTCTGCAAGGAGCAGCAAGGAGCAGGAAGGGGCAGGAAGAATCAGAAGGAACAGAAAGGATCAGCAAGGGGCTGCAAGAAGCTGGAAGGGGCAGAAAGAAGCAGGAAGGGCAGTAAGAAGCAGGAAGGGTATGCAAGAAGCAGGAAGGGCCATCAAGAAGCAGGAAGGGCCATCAAGAAGCAGGAAGGGCCATCAATGAGCAGAAAGGGATCAGAAAGAGAGCAGAAGGGCGCAAAATAAGCAGAAAGTAGCAGAAAGGTAAAGGAGCAGAAGGAGCCTCAGAAGGCAAAGAAGACTGTGTCAAATGAAGGAGAAGAAAATGAGATTGGAGCACTTCATTCTGGACACCACATCATTAGGCGTTGGTACCTGGGCCTGGCAGGGAAACTTTGGACCTTCTCATCTCCCCAGGTAAAAACAAACAATATCAATGTTAATGTGTTCACTTTTATTTACTGAGTGTCAGGAAACACAGAGGGCCGCTGGGTAGGGGTGCCGCTGATTGGCTAGATGGGTCAGCTAGCACTCTAAGCCAATCAGTAGCTCCCCATTCATAAAAACGTAAAACATTTTTATGAATCGGGAACTAGCGATTGGCTTAGAGGGTCAGCTGACCACTCTAGCCAATCTGCAGCACCCATGCCTGACGTCAATCTGCACTTCCTGACACTCTGTTTCAGAAGTTGAATACCACTGAGCGACCTGGAGATCTGGAGCTGAAGGAAGCCTTTGGGGGTAAACCATTTGAGAGCGGTTTAACCCCTTCAAAGAAAGAGCACCCAGGGGCCTCCTTGCATCACATCATTTTCATTTAGATAAAGTTGTTATGGTGACCAGAATGTTCCTGTAATTTGATGAAAGGAACACTATAGTGTAAGGAATACAAACATATATTCCTGACACCATAGTTGTGAAAACGCTATTCACCCTGGCTTTATGTGAAAATGACTATGCTCCTTCCCTTTCATGACACTGTCAAAAAGGGGCCAAGCATGGATGTCATTACAATTATGTCCCCCCTCCCCCCCGGAAAAATTCCTGCGGACGTCCATGCTCAGGGTCCCCATGTTACCCAGTGTCCCAATGTCTCAGCGTCCCCATGTCTCTGAGCTGCTGTCTGGACTCTCTGTGCAGAACTGGTCCCCGCGGATCAGTGAGTAGAGAGATGCAGGGAGGGAGATGCCGTAACTTCTTATCACTGCCTCTCTCCACACAAACAGCGACCCCTACTGGCCGGCGCTGGTATTGCAGAATAAACTATGTTTATACTGAGACAGACATTTGTATTGCCGGTATTACTGCAATACCGGCACCGGCTAGGCAGCCTCAAATACCTGAGAAATACTTCTGAGAAATACCTGGCAACCCTAAGAAATACATGAGAAATACCTGGCAACCCTAAGAGTAGTGTGTAAAAAAAAAAAAAAAAAAAAAATGTAAAAAAAAATTTTTTTTTTTTTTTTTTTTTTTTAAAACCAATGGGCCTATTCCATGGGCCTGGGCCTGGAGCTGCAGCTCCATCAGCCCCTATGTTAATCCGGCCCTGCATATCCATGCTGTACTACACTATTTTTCTGCAAAAGTCACTATGTCAAAAATAATTGCCTGTTAATCTTATGTCTCAATAAAAACGATTGACGAAAAAAATTATAAAAAAAAATATTTTTCCCAAACTATTAAATCAATATAAAATTGTATCCAAAAATATTAAATACTCTGAAGAATCACATCAATGATTGTGCGTTCATGGAAGCCATTTTTCCAAATCTAGTTTTGACCTCTAGGGGATAATCTTGAGCAGGGGGATCCTGGGTAGTTAAGGGACTTTGTGTACAGTTAAGTAGATCTACACCAATGCTTGTCTATATCAGGGGTTCCCAATTAATTTTTCCTGTGGAACTCATTGACATAGTAGACCAGGCATAGGCAACCTTTGGCACTCCAGATGTTTTGGACTACACCTCCCATGATGCTTTGTCAGCATTATGGGTGTAAGAGCATTAAGGGGGATGTAGTCCACAACATCTGGAGTGCCGAAGGTTGCCTATCCCTGTAGTAAACCAATATCGTGGAACCAGGGGTGTACCTAGAGCATTTGGCACCCGGGGCGGACCCTGAGTGTGGCACCCCCCCCCCCCCCCCCCCCATAATAAAAATGTAAGAAAACACCCACATATTTTTTCAATATTTTCAATACCAGTGCTTTTGTAGAAAAGGGCTTGTGAGAACCTTCTAGAAAACTCCTGCCCTGCCCCTTTCGACAAAGCCCCTGGTCTCGCCCTTCATATAAAAACCCTGCACCCCGATCACATAAATTTCATACACTCCCTACACATAAAAATCCTGCACCCCGATCACATAAATTTCATTCACTCCCTACACATAAAAATCCTGCACACCCCCTTAACCCCTTAAGACCGGAGGGCGTACTATTACGTCCTTTTAAAAGCGGCTCTAAACGCCGCCGGACGTAATAGTACGCCCTCCGGTTTTTAGTAACTTACCCGGTCGCTGGCGGTCCCACGCCGGCGATCGCGGTTCGGGGGACTCCCAGGGAGCCCCCCGCGGCACGTCCGCCCTCCAGGAGCCCTCCCGGCCATGTGAGAGTGAGGTCCTTGCGAGGACCTCACAATCACATGGCCGGTATAGCTGCCTGCTGCATTGCCAGCAGGGGGACCAACTGTAATGACAGTTGGTCCCCCTGCTGGCTGAAAATCAAATAATAAAATGTTAAAACAGTGTAAAAAAAAAAAAATTATATACTTAGATCATATATATATATTATATATATATGATCTAAGTATATATATACACATATACATACACACACATACACCGTCTAGGTGTATTTTAATATTAATATATATATAATTATATATATATATTTATATCAAATTACACGTAGACTGATACTGATTAAATATATATATAATTATTGTTATATATATATTTATAAATAATATAAAAAAAATTAATATGTAAATACGTAAAAAAATTAAATAAAAAAAATAATTAAAAATAAAATATTAAAAAATATATAGATGTGTTTTATTTCGTTCTAACTGTATTCTGATATTAATATATATATATTTATATCAAAATACACTTATAACGAAATAATATATATATCTATATACATAAATATATACGTATATATCACTATATATATACCTATATATAAATAAAAATATTAAAAAAAAATATATATATATATACGTATATATACACATATGTATATATATACATATATTAATTCTACACATATATTTATGTAATAATTTTACATAATTAGGTATCCTAATTAATTACAATTAGCGGGACCTGCCTGACCACCCATGCCGAAAGTATAGGGAATTTAATTTGCTAGCACTATATTTAACCCTATAACTTTCCAAGACACCATAAAACCTGTACATGGGGGGTACTGTTTTACTCGGGAGACTTCGCTGAACACAAATATTAGTGTTTCAAAACAGTAAAATGTATTACAACCATGATATCGCCAGTAAAAGTGAAGTTTTTTGCATTTTTCACGCACAAACAGCACTTACAGGGACGATATTATTGCTGCAATACTTTTTACTGTTTTGAAACACAAATATTTGTGTTCAGCGAAGTCTCCCGAGTACAACAGTACCCCTCATGTACAGGTTTTATGGTGTTTTCAAAAATTACAGCGTCAAATATAAGGCTTGTGTTTAATTTTTTTCACATTAAAATTCGCCAGATTGCTTACATTGCCTTTATGACCCTATGGTAGCCCAAGAATGAAAATTACCCCTATGATGGCATACCATTTGCAATAGTAGACAACCAAAGGTATTGCAAATGGGGTATGTCCAGTCTTTTTTAGTAGCCACTTAGTCACAAACACTGGCCAAAATTGGCGTTTTTTGCATTTTTCACACACAAACAAATACAAACGCTAACTTTGGCCAGTGTTTGTGACCAAATGGCTACTAAAAAAGACTGGACATCGCTTATTTGCAATACCTTGGGTCGTCTACTATTGCAAATGGTATGCCATTATGGGTGTAAATTTATTTCCTGGGCTACTATACAGTCTCAAAGGCAACGTAACCAATCTGGCGAATTTCAATTTCAAATGTAACACGCTATATTTGACCCTGTAACTTCCCAAAACACCATAAAACCTGTACATAGGGGGTACTGTTTTACACGTGAGACTTTGCTGAATACAAATATGTGTATTTTATTGCAGTAAAAGCAAACAGTATTATGACATTGACAGTTAAAATGTCATGAAGAACAAAAAAAATCAAAAAAAATCTTATTTTCTCCCATTTTTTTCATATTAAATTATGTTTCATAGCTAAATATTTGATATTAAATGAAAGCCCTGTTTCCCCTGAATAAAATGATATATAATAAGGGGGGGTGCATTTAATATGAAAGAGGTGAATTACGGTTGGACAGACATATAGCGCAAATGCCAGGTTTTGTTTACGTTTTGTTTCGTTCACAACTTGTACATTTGGCTGCGGTGTTAAGGGGTTAATAAAAAAACCTGCACACCCCCTTAATAAAAAACAAAAACGTGCACAACCCCTCTTAATAACAAAAAACCTGCACACCCCCTTATAAAAACCCTGCACACCCCCTTAACAAAAAAACAAAAATCTGCAGTACACATCCTCCCTTAATAAATAGAATACTGCAACCCCCTTAATCAAAAAAACCCTGCACCCCCATTATTTAAACCTCCCCCTTTAATTCTTTAATCCACAGCCCCCTTTAATTAATCCACACCCCCCTTAATTAATACACCCCCCTTAATAAATCCTCACCCCCCCTTAATTAATACACCCCCCTTAATTAATCCTCACTCCCCCTTAATTAATACACCCCCTTAATTAATCAACACACCCCTTAATTAATACACCCCCCTTAATGAATCCACACACCCCTTAATTAATACACCCCCTTAATTAATCCACACACCCCTTAATTAATACACCCCCTTAATTAATTCTCACTCCCCCTTAATACACCCCACTTAATTACTCCACCCCCCTTAATTAATCCACACCCCCTTAATTAATACACGCCCTTAATTAATCCACACACCCCTTAATTATTACACCCCCTTAATTAATCCACTCACCCCTTAATTAATCCACTCACCCCTTAATTAATCCTCACTCCCCCTTAATACACCACCCTTAATTAATACTCACTCTCCCCTTAATTAATAAACCCCCCTTAATTAATCCACTCACCCCTTAAGTAATCCACTCACCCCTTAATTAATCCTCACTCCCCCTTAATACACCACCCTTAATTAATACTCACTCTCCCCTTAATTAATAAACAATCCTTAATTAATCCACACCCCCCTTCATTAATACACCCCCCTTAATTAACCCACACCCCCTTAATACACCCCCTTAATCCACACCCCCCTTAATTAATACTCACTCCCCCCTTAATTAATACTCACTCCCCCCTTAATTAATACTCCCCCTTAATTAATCAATACACCCCCCTTAATTAATACACCCCCCTTAATTAATACACCCCCCTTAATTAATACACCCCCTTAATTAATACACCCCCTTAATTAATACACCCCCCTTAATTAATCCTCACTCCCCCTTAATTAATACACCCCCTTAATTAATCAACACACCCCTTAATTAATACACCCCCCTTAATTAATCCACACACCCCTTAATTATTACACCCCCTTAATTAATCCACTCACCCCTTAATTAATCCAATCACCCCTTAATTAATCCTCACTCCCCCTTAATACACCACCCTTAATTAATACTCACTCTCCCCTTAATTAATCCACACCCCCTTAATTAATCCACACCCCCTTAATTAATCCACCCCCTTAATTAACCCACACCCCCTTAATACACCCCCTTAATTAATACTCACTCCCCCCTTAATTAATACTCCCCCTTAATTAATCAATACACCCCCATTAATTAATACACCCCCTTAATTAATACACCCCCTTAATACTCACTCCCCCCTTAATTAATACACCCCCTTAATTAATACACCCCCCTTAATTAATACTCACTCAAACCTTAATTAATACTCCCCCTTAATTAATCAATACCCCCCCATAATTAATACACCCCCCTTAATTAATACACCCCCTTAATTAATACTCACTCAAACCTTAATTAATACACCCCCCTTAATTAATACACCCCCTTAATTAATACACCCCCTTAATTAATACTCACTGAAACCTTAATACACCCCCCTTAATTAATACACCCCCTTAATTAATATACCCCCTTAATTAATACTCACTCCCCCCTTAATTAATACACCCCCCTTAATTAATACAGCCCCCTTAATTAATACACCCCCCCTTAATTAATACACTCCCCCCTTAATTAAACCTCCCTCCCCTTTAATTCTTTAATCCATTATCCACCCCCCCCCCCCTTTAATTAATTTAGCCCCATCACATAAAATTACTACTTACATTTTATTGATGCCTTGACGACTGGGTGCCTCACCGCCCGGATCCTTCCGCTGAAGATCCGTGAAGGCGGGCTGACGGCGCTGCGCACGACGTCATCACGTTGCGCGACGCCGCGGCCCGCAACACTCCTCCCCTTCTCATCCTTGTAGTAAGTCCTGCCGGGCCGCAAAGGTGCTGCGGCTGTGCGCAGCGTAATGATGGGGGCCGGGGGGTGACACATGACACCGGACGTCATGGCACCCCCCTAGTCAGTGGCACCCGGGGCGGGCCGCCCCCCCCGCCCCCCCCTTAGTACGCCACTGCGTGGAACCCCCTGAAAAAAAAATTGACGCCGTAGCACAAACCTTTTAATAAGTGGCTTTTTAATGATCATTTTAAAATATTTTGCTCATAAACTGTTTAATCTTATAATACTCCTGAATCTTTGCTTTAAAAAAGGCAATGTCTTTATCTTTGTACTCTACGTGGTTTTGCTCTAAATGACGACGTAATTCAGCAGGTGCTCACAAACTGTTTGGCTATATTTTCTTGCAAAGGAAGTATGGTGCTTGAGGAATATTAATATTTCTGGCACTTGCGAATCCAAATTTATTTATTTTTTTTAAATTCTTTATTTTTGTAGTGCATATGAGAGAACAACATGCATGGGGTACCCCAACAGCAATCCACATGCTTTTTCAAACATTTATAACAATCAGGAGTATGTTAGTTCTTGCACAATTTTATAGTTAGTATGCAGGTAATCAAGAGTGTTCACGAGTTAGCTACTTTTAAATGCGAAGTAACGGCTAAACATGTGTGATTCATAGAAAATAGACAAAACATTAATCGTAGTAAGACTATTTAAGTGTTGTTTAAAGTTGAGTAATAAGCTAGGCAGGACACGGCTACATTCACTTGTGTCGTGACTAATCGGTTACAGGCTAGGTATAGCGCGGTTGGCGTCGTTTAACTATTAGTGTGTGGATTACATGCTGGTGAAGCAGGATTATTGTGTTGACCTCTGGGGTTGCGCCAGCTGTAATGCTCATAGGAGGCATGTAACATCAAGTAAGATGCAGTGTAGAATAAGACAGTAGGCAACAGCTGTGGGAAAGGATCTATGAACAAGTTGTACGTTATATGTCTAAACTGACTGGACTAGGCTAGTGGCACGACACACATAGTGATACCTATGATATATCCTGCGCGCTTGAGTAAGTGTATCCCTGTGGTATTGTGTATGCAGTAGGACTTTCAGTCCAGTATGGTGTGGGCCCCAATCCGCGGGAGTCTTCTCCCTGAGCGAGTGGGCAAGTCCCTCTGCGGGCCACACTTCACCCTATGCCTCTTCTACTAGGTGTCTGGTGCCAGTTGTGGGAGTTCAGGTAGCTATCGGATCCCTTGGGCTGCAGCCCTGTCGGGGTAAGCCTGCCACCTCTGTGCCTCTGGAGGTTGGTGTGCGCCGTGAGAGGTAGTTGGACATCGCTCTTTAAAGCTTGTTGCTGGGTGCCTCCTTTGTTCCCTCTTCGGTGCCGCCGCACTGCAGGATGTGCGTGTAAAGTTGGCTCCGCTGTAAGTGAGCTGTGCTTGGCGGCTACGTTAATGGTCGCTGGCGGGGGTACTCGCTGAACGGCCTCCCACTCCTCCAGCACTTCTGTCATAAGCATAGGGGACAAGCCCTCTCTGTTAGGTTGGTGGGAGGTTGGGCTAATGTGCGTCCGCACGGTTACTTGCCGGTTCCTATTGCCGCCTGACAGGTCTTCGGTC
The DNA here is from genome assembly GCF_036172605.1 of Pelobates fuscus. Classification (NCBI taxonomy): domain Eukaryota; kingdom Metazoa; phylum Chordata; class Amphibia; order Anura; family Pelobatidae; genus Pelobates; species Pelobates fuscus. The sequence goes on along the minus strand of NC_086320.1, from coordinate 148,788,308 downwards.
TCCTGCCGCTGGTGAGTGTCTCGCTGCTTCCGACCTTCTGGGTGGCTCGGTTCTCGAGGTGTCCGTGCCTGCACCTGTTTGATCTCGCTTCGGTGAGTACGTGGCTTGGTGGCAGGCACTGCCTTAGTGTTCTCCGGGAACATAAGGGCTTCCAGCTTGTCCCATAAAACCTGGAAGGCCCTGTCCAGCCGTTGCCCTATGTCTGGCTGCTCGCTGTGAGTATTGGGGGAGCATGCTGCCTCCGCCATTTTAAGTGTAGTGCCACCGCTTGTTGCAGGCCCCTGCGTCTCCTCAGCTTTCTCGTCGGGTCGTGCCAGGGTCTCCCGAAGGTAGACCGGGATAACCCCCACCGGTCCAGAGGGGGGGAATGAGGGCCTGGTCTCCGCTTGTCAGCCGTGGATGTCAGCGGGGGAGCGGCCGTCTCCCTCACGCCGACCACGCGTGTAGACCTTGTAGGAAGGGCAGGTGCTGTATACCAAATGTGTCGCTTGTGTGGCATGGTTGTGTGCCCCTGGTTGTCACCTTCCGGTTGGTAGCCTTTTTGGGCCGATTAGGTCCCGTTTAGGTGGCTTAATTCAGCTTAATTATCGCTGCAGAGCAGGAGCTAACCAGGTCTGCGTCCTCTCCTTTCAGCGGTCAGGCCCCGCCCCCCGCGAATCCAAATTTTAAGTAGCTGTCATCATATTTTTTTTTTCTTTGTTTGAGAAGAAGATTGGGTAGCATTGTGCGCTTTTCTTTTTTTTCTTACATAGAAACATAGAATGTGATGGCAGATATGAACCATTTAGCCCATCTAGTCTGCCCAATTTTCTAAATACTTTCATTAGTCCCTGGCCTTATCTTATAGTTAGGCTAGCCTTATGCCTATACCACGCATGCTTAAACTCCTTTACTGTGTTAACCTCTACCACTTCAGCTGGAAGGCTATTCCATGCGTCCACTACCCTCTCAGTAAAGTAATACTTCCTGATATTATTTTTAAACCTTTGCCCCTCTAATTTAAGACTATGTCCTCTTGTTGTGGTAGTTTTTCTTTTAAATATAGTCTCCTCCTTTACTGTCAAGATAAAAAAATAGCGTATACTGTGCCTTAAAATTTATACATACATGAATCTTCGACACAATGTAATAAACCTCAGGAAAAAGGAAAGAACAAATAATAGTGCAATACAGTTTGGTACAGTACAAAAACAATAAATAATAATAGCTCTAGGAAAACCACTCACATACGCTAGAGCTTCTTAGAGCTCTGCTGTATAACGCGTGGACGGTACAATCCCCGTCTAAGGATGTGTGGTGGTTGAAGTGTTGATAATCCTCCAGATCTCGGTAGTATGTATGGGAGGTAGAAAATATAGAAATATACATATATATATTTTACTGCTTATTATTTGTTTGCTATTATTAATGTGCATTATTCTATTACTGATATTAATGATACATCCATCACTTATATATGCTTCATTTATGTTCTGTTACTACAGTATATTGGGCCAATCTATTTACTTAATAGCCCCATAAGTCTTACACCACTTTATGTTTTATCTATATATTTCATCTGATAGATGCTACATAGAAACGAGATTTGGAACGCACGCACGCCATTTTTAGCGCGACGTGCGTTCCACACTAATATCCTGTGATCCATTACGGCCATCAGCAATTTTACCGCGCCGCGTCACTTCCTAGTGTGACGCGTGCGTTTCACAGTGGCACACAAGCCTACCTACAGATGCTGTACACACAAACAAGTACGTCCCAGAGAATGAAAACTGCTCAACACACCAGTGAGGTATCCCCTTCACCTTCACAAATACAATAATATGATACGACAAAAATAGGTGGAGCAGTGTATAGCAAATATAAATACTTCCCTCTCTTCAATATTACAGCCAAAACAATGAAACTGAAACAGAAACAGAGGGAGATACAATAGTGTAAATCTGATACAATGGAGATAGGTCACTATATCTTTAAATAGCACACTCACAAAAGTAGAGCCATAAGATAACCTGGCTCTGGTCTGGATAACAATAGGATCCTTAAGGGAGATCCAAATCCCACTCCAGCAGATGAGAAGGATAAAACAGGAACAATAAATGCTTCTAAAAAAAATAATTTATTCCAGAAATAAAAGAACAGCATAAAACAAAGTCCATATAGTCACCAAAGTCACCAAAATACTGGATCCTCTTTTAAAATTGGCCAATACTTGGTAACAATTTTATTTATTTTGTGATTATTGCCACTATAATTGCATATAAAAGGCATGTTAAGTGCATGTTTATCAACAGTCTTCTTATGTGGCTTTTTATAGCGTATAAGGTCTTTTCTATCAATCTTTTTAACTTCCTCAATGCAGTTCTGTAAAGTTCTGGTCTCATAGCCTTTATCTAGAAATTGTTCTTTAATTTTTTCTACTTGAGAAATGTAATCGGTCTCTTGTGTACAGTTTCTACGTACTCGTAGGAACTGACTTTTTGGGACATTCTTAAGCCATGGTGGATAATGGCAGCTATTCATTTCAATGTAGCTATTAGCAACGACATCTTTGAAGTGATTCTTGGTGTTGATAGTAGAATTTGAAACAAAAACCTCCAAGTCCAGAAAATGAATGTGATTAGTGCTATATGTAGAAGTTAAAACGATCCCCCAATTGTTGACATTCAATTCATTTAAAAATAAATTAAGACTTTCCTCTCCTCCTTTCCAAATTAAAAATATGTCATCGATATATCGATGATAGGACACCAAATTCGTAGCAGCAAGATGTGGAAATACTATTTTATCCTCCCAGTATGCCATAAAAAGGTTGGCATAACTGGGAGCGAATTTGGTGCCCATAGCTGTACCGGTAATTTGCATAAAAAAGGAGTCTTTAAACCAAAAAAAATTATTTTCTAAAATCAGTAAAATTCCTTCAAGTATAAAATCTATTTGTTCTGGTTTAAAACTAGATTTCTCTAGAAAATATTGCACTGCTTGTATACCTATATTATGAGGTATTATGCTGTATAGAGAGCTAACATCGCAGGTGACTAACAAGTATTCTTCTCTCCATACTATATCTTTAAGAATCTGTAGCATGTGTATGGTATCTTTGAGGTAGGAGATTGTTTTTACCACCACAGGTTGTAATAAAACATCAATATATTCTGATACCCTGGATGAAACAGAATCTACTCCGGCAATAATCGGTCTTCCTGGTGGGTTAGTTCTGTCCTTGTGTACTTTAGGGAGATAATAAAAAAACGGAGTTATGGGATGTTTAATACATAGATATTCTGCTTCTTTTTCTTTAAGGATCTTCATTTCTAACCCCTTTTTTATATATTGTTCAAACTTCGTCTGTATACTCAAACCTGGATTGTTAGGTAATTTTTTATATGTGCTAGTGTCTAAAAGAATTATTTCTGCCTCTTTAACATAGTCCTCTTTATTCAGAATCACTATGCCTCCTCCCTTATCAGCAGGTTTGATAATGTGCTGATCATTGTTGAGTGCTTTTTTATAGAAGGCTATATTGTTCCTGTTTTATCCTTCTCATCTGCTGGAGTGGGATTTGGATCTCCCTTAAGGATCCTATTGTTATCCAGACCAGAGCCAGGTTATCTTATGGCTCTACTTTTGTGAGTGTGCTATTTAAAGATATAGTGACCTATCTCCATTGTATCAGATTTACACTATTGTATCTCCCTCTGTTTCTGTTTCAGTTTCATTGTTTTGGCTGTAATATTGAAGAGAGGGAAGTATTTATATTTGCTATACACTGCTCCACCTATTTTTGTCGTATCATACCTACAGATGCTGACTGATTGCGTCATTTCCAGTGCGACCCACGAAACCGGAAATAGAACAAACCCGGAAGAAATTTGGAATCAAGCCTACCTTATACATTTAGAACACGAAGAGGATGTCTCCCACACTTTTGAAAAAGCCCTTTGAACAGGCGAAACGCATCAAGTGGGACTTATACATAGATTTTATATCTTCTTTAATTGTATTGTTATTATACCTTTTTTCTTTTAAGAAATAGTTACTTTTTAACAGTACTATTTATCCTTTTCCTCTTTTGGCTTGATTCCTGATACCATCTATATCCTCAGGTGGGGATTATACCACCCATGCTGTTTTAACTAGAGCAGGTCCTGCTCTAGAGAATGTAAGCACATTTCTTCTTTTTATTTATTCCATATATTAGTACTTACTGCACCATTGGATTCCTTCTTTGTTTTTTTCTACCTCCCATACATACTACCGAGATCTGGAGGATTATCAACACTTCAACCACCACACATCCTTAGACGGGGATTGAACCGTCCACGCGTTATACAGCAGAACTCTAAGAAGCTCTAGCGTATGTGAGTGGTTTTCCTAGAGCTATTATTATTTATTGTTTTTGTACTGTACCAAACTGTATTGCACTATTATTTGTTCTTTCCTTTTTCCTGAGGTTTATTACATTGTGTCAAAGATTCATGTATGTATAAATTTTAAGGCGCAGTATACGCTATTTTTTATCTTGTCTATTTTCACCACACAAGGTTTTGGGAATCCTTGTATGGTATACCGCAGCCTGTTCTCCAATATAGTGAGCGCCTATACCTTTTTGTTTTCTATATCCTCCTTTACTGTGTTGATTCCCTTTATGTATTTAAATTTTTCAATCACATTCCCCCTGTCTCGTCTTTCCTCTTATACATGCTAGGATCTTTTAACCTTTCCTTGTTAAGTTTTATCCTGCAATCCATGAACCAGTTTAGTAGCCCTTCTCTGAACTCTCTCTAAAGTATCAATATCCTTCTGGAGATACAGTCTCCAGTACTGCGTACACTACTCCAAGTGAGGTCTCACCAGTGTTCTGTACAATGGCATGAGCACTTCCCTCTTTCTACTGCTAATACCGCTCCCTATACAACCAAGCATTCTGCTTGCATTTCCTGCTGCTCTAATACATTGTCTGCCCACCTTTAAGTCATCAGAAATAATCACTCCTAAATACCTTTCCTCAGATTTTGGGGTAAGGACTCTATGAAATATTCTGTACTCTGCCCTTGGTTTTTTTTTTTTTTTAAATTCTTTATTTATATACAAGGTAAGGTAACCACAGGCACGTGGAAGCAGTATAAAGAGATACATAATGCAATAACATTGTCCCACATATATAAAACCTTTAGCCCATGAACATACAGTGGTTTTGAAAACATTACGTTAAAGAAAGCAAAAATATTAATCAGTCCACAGTTTTCATAGCTCGTGAGAGTTCCTTTGTTATAAATGCAAGAACATGTGTGGAGTTACACCTTGTTGTTTTTTATTTTAGTAATATAGGAAAATAACAGTCCTCCTCTGTACACCGCTCAGGTCTACATACATCCTTAGCGTGTTAGAGCAGTAGGCCTCGGTTTTCCGTCTAAAAAGCCAAAGAATCCCAGTTCTATATACAAGGCTAGTTGGTTTACATGATATCTTTGACCTCGTATCATTTGTGGGCGTCGCCTTAGGCACTGGATCGGCATGTATGCGATACAGTGTCCTAAGCCTTCAATGGGCGGTGTCACTTAGATAGAGGACCGAGCGATGATAAGGCCTGGTGTACATAGGGTCGGACGTAGAAAGGATGAAGAAGATAGGGTGAAGGAACTCAGAGAGAAGAGGGGGAGGGTGTGGGGAAGGAAAGGGGGGAGGGGAGGGTGGAAGGAGTAGGTTCAATCCGTAGTAGCGTGTTATAATTATAGGAAAGTTTCATGAATTAAATTTAAACTGTAAGGCGTTGGGCCCTGGTGGAAATCAAGGTGCTGCAAGCATCTTCTCCAAGCCATAACCGGTCCCGACGAAGACGAAGTCTCAGGCGGGGTTCCGAAGTAAATCCCCTTTCCTCTCCCTTAGTCTCCGATTCCGCTGTTTATCCACGGGGCCCAGACCCTATCAAACTTTTTAGTAGTGCCTCTAACTAGCGCCGTCAGCTTATCCATAAGGAAAGCGTCCTTGATCTTTTGCACGACTACGTCGACTGGGGGGGTGTCGGGTTGGAGCCACACTTGGGCCAGGGCTCTTCTAGCAGCTAAGTTCACTTTGTGCAATAGGTTTTGTTCCACTCTGGGCCAGTCATCAAGAGGTCTGGCCAGGAGGAATACCCATGGGTCCAACTTAAGCTCTCTATCAAAAACATCCTTCAAAAGTCCTACCACCCGTTTCCAAAAGTTCTGTGCTGCAGGGCATTCCCACCACATATGTATGTAGGATCCCTTCTGGCCACAGCCTCTCCAGCACAGGTCCGTGGGTGTTTTGCGCATTTTATATAACTTCACCGGGGTGGTGTACCACCGAAAAAGGGTTTTATATGCCTGTTCCTGCATGGAGACACATATCGACGAAGAGGCTGCTGCCTCCCAGATTTCCTGCCAGTCGACGCCTTCCAATTCCTCCCCCAAGTCCGCTTCCCACTGAGAGATATATGTGAGGTCACCCCATTCCGTCGTGTGTGTACTCAGGTGTGTGTACAGAATGGAGATGAGGCTCCTGGGAAACCGTTCTTTGAGGCATATGGACTCGAAGAAGGTTGGCCGGCTCAGTGCACTAGCTTTAATCATAGGGGCCTGGGCGAAGTCTCTCACCTGGAGGTAGCGAAAGAAGTCGGCGGGGCGTAGGGTAGCCCTAGTCTTAAGTTCGTCGAATGTAACAACAGAGCCGCCTTCATAGAGGTGGCAGAGGCGCTGTACCCCTGTGCCTTCAATACCCCTAAAATCCCTAGCGTTTAATCCCGGCGGAAATGCCGTGTTTCTCAAGAAGGGTGTTAGGGGGGAAAGTCGGGGTGACAAACCATATTTGGTTGATGAGGCGTCCCAAAGTCTCAGAGAGTTCGCAATAGCTGGGCATGCGATGTGTGTCGATGGTCTACGGTCCCTTGGGACCCACATCAGAAATTGAGGCAAATCTGGTCTCGTGAGGGACGATTCCAAGTCCACCCACCGCCGTTCCCCTGGAGGGGAATGCCATAAGGCTAACTGTGTAAGTTGCGCTGCTTGGTAATAGAAGTGCAAATTAGGGAGGCCCAGGCCTCCTCTCGTCTTCGCTCGATAGAGAACGTTCCGAGAGGTCCTGGGTCTCCTGTTCTGCCAGATGAATTTCCCTATTGCCTGTTGGAGTGCGCCCAGGTCCGATTTGGTTACTTTAACTGGGAGGGCCTGGAACAAGAACAAAATCCTAGGGAGAATGTTCATCTTCACCGAGTGGATTCTACCGATCCATGAGATCGGTTTATCCAACCATTTCTCCATATCCGTCATTAACGTGCGGATCAGAGGCGTATAATTTTGTGTGAATAGTCGAGCAGGGTCTGCCGTTAACCACACCCCCAAATATTTTACATGATCCCTAACTGAGCGAATCTGGTATGTGTCGCCTATGGAGGTTATGTCCGGGTCAGGCATGCAAATCGGTAATGCGCAGGATTTGTGCATATTCACTTTGTATCCTGCCAGTCTACTATAGTCAGCTAGGACACCCGTTAACGCCCTCATAGACGGAAGTGGGTCAGCCAGGGTCAGTAAGATGTCGTCGGCGAAACCCGACACAACGTACTGATGGCCCCCCACCGAAATCCCATGGATGTCCGGGTTGTCTCGTATTGACTGCAGAAGGGGTTCTAGGGAGAGGATAAACAGCAGGGGAGACAAAGGGCATCCCTGTCTGGTGCCGTTTCCTAGGCTAAAGGGTGTCACCTTCGCCCCCGATATGCGAACCCGTGCTTTAACATTTGTATACATTGCTTGTACCGCAGTTATAAATGAGTCTGGCAGGCCAAAGTGTCGAAGGACTTCGAAAAGATAGGGCCATTTAACCCTATCAAAGGCCTTCTCGGCGTCGAGGGACAGAAACAATGTTGGGATTTTCCTATTCGCTTGCCTCCAGATGAGGTCAATGTTCCGCCGGGTATTTTCAAAAAGCTGCCGACCAGGTACGAAGCCAACCTGGTCAGGGTGTATCAGTGTCGTCAAGAAGGGGTTTAGTCGGTTGGCCAGGACCTTCGCCAAGATCTTGGAGTCGTGGTTGATCAGCGAGATCGGGCGGAAACCGCCCGGGTCGAGATCATCCTTACCCGGTTTAGGTAACAATACCACGTCCGCCAATGACATGTCTCTGTCCGGGGCACCACCCCCCATGAGGTCGTTAAACCACGACTCCAAGTGAGGTACTAGCTCCTCTCGGAAAGCTTTATAATAACTGCCCTCGAAACCGTCTGGACCTGGAGCTTTATTACCTTTCAGCATTGAAATTGCAACGTTTATCTCATCGGTAGTTATGCGTGCTCCAAGAGCCGCCGATTCACCTGCTTGCAGTTTTGGCAAAGCGAGACGAGACAGAAAGGCATGGGCATCGTACACTTCCCGTTGAGGGTCTGAAGCAGTCCCGGTGGAGTGGTTGTATAAGTTAGAGTAATATTCCGTGAAGACCCCTGCAATTTCAGTGGGGTCTGTACAGATTTTACCCGAAGCGTCTTTGATACGTGTGATATGCGAGTGTCCCTGTCTCGGGCGTAGGGCTCTGGCTAACAGAGTATCCATTTTATTGGATTTCTCATAAAAGGTCCGTCTGGACCAAGTCATGGCCCTAGCCGTGTCATCTATGAGTGTGTTGCGGACCGAGGATCTCAATCTCTGCACTTCCGCTAGCGTGACTGGCGACTGGAGGGCCTTGTGCTTTTCTTCTGCTTTCCCTAATGCCTCCAGCTGTGCAGACAGCAGTTGCGTTTTGCGTTTTTTCTTTACTGTGGCCTCGCGAATTAATATACCCCTAATGACCGCTTTGTGAGCGGCCCATAGCGTAGCTGGTCTTACGTCAGTACACGCGTTTCTAGCGAAATATTCGAGCAGTTCTTTGCGGATAACCTCCACTATAACCGGGTCCTGTAGTAAAGAGGTGTTTAACTTCCAGGACCACGGGGAGGCCGCACACAACTTATCCAAAGTCAGCGTGACCTCCGCGTGGTCTGACCAGGTGATGGAACCGATAGCAGCGCCCGAAACCCTGGACACGGCACTGGAATTAATCAGGAATGAGTCTATCCTAGAGTAAGTTTTGTGAGGTGCTGAGTAAAATGTATAATCTCGACCATCGGGGTGGTGTGCTCTCCAGATATCAATGAGGCCTGTGCGGTGTAGGAAGGTGCGGAGCAATTTGTCTTGGCGGCCACTCCCGTGAGACCTCGGGAGTCCGTCGCGCGGGCTTCTGTCCGCCGCAGGGCATGGGGTGGCGTTAAAGTCGCCCTCCACGATAACCATGCCGTGAGGCAGACCGTTTACGACCTGGGTCATGGTGTCCCAGAAGTCCACCGAGGGGTCGTTAGGGGCGTAAATATTTATAATATGGATGGCGTGAGAATACAGAGTTCCGGATATTAAAACAAAACGGCCACTCGGGTCCGTTGTGACAGTACCTACCCGAAGCGGGCATCTATGGTGTAAAAGCACCGCCACCCCATTCCTTTTGTTTAATGCCCTTGCTTCGTGGGTAGTCCTGTAAGTGTGGTCCCTGAGAGTGAACTTCGCCGATTTCGGAATATGTGTCTCCTGCAGGAGTGCAATGTCCGGATTTAAACGCTTAAGTTCCCTAAACATGAGGCGACGTTTATTCGGTGCGTTTAAGCCTTTGACGTTCAGGGATAATAGTTTCAAGGGCATTGATAGTGAATGAGGGAGAGGCTAAACCTATTGGCCATTTTCACCAAGTACCGGTGATAGACGGGTGGTATATAGAGTGGTGTCTCAGATTGTCTATCTATGCTCCCTGTGTCAGGGCCAAGCTCTGAGTCACCGCAGATTGAACCAACGCCTCCTTCCAAAGAGGGCACCATAAAACAGGGGGAAGGAGGGGGAGGAGGGCAAAAAGGGGAGAAGGGAGAGGGAAAAAGAAAAGTAAAAATAGAGAGAAAGAATAACGTACATAATAAACCCCTGGTCTTATTCGTAGCCAGGGACGAGTGGGGGCCTTGTATAGGCTCCCCCGGAGTCCGCATAAGGCTCCAGAGTCGCCCAGACATAGACCAACGAAAATATGGGCACCAACAGGGTGCCTAATCGATTAACTTTTGCATGAAAAACGATGTGACAATGGGCGAGACGTCTCGCGATCCCACCAAGGCCAGCCCGGACCCACAGTCCAACAGAGGGGCCCCAACCCCGCCCCACCCCCCTGTCCCGTGGATGACTCCGCATGCCTCCCCACCCCCGATCCCAGAGGGGATAACCCCCACCGACGGGGTCAGTGGGCGGGTGTGGGGGGGGAGGGAGGAACAGCTAAAAATGCACCTCGGAGCAGGATGGGCGGTCCCGAGGGCAAGGGGCGTACGGTGAGGGGGGGGGGGGGGAGGCAAATAAGACCCGGAATTGCCAGCGGGTCAGAATCAGGGCTGAGCCCGTATGAAAATATAACGCAAAACAACATGAGGCAGCGAACCTGGGGCGTCTAACCGCCTAAGGAGAGGGGTACAAAAAGTAAAATGATTTATCCTACCCGTCACCCCAAGGGGGTATCGCCTCCCTCGTTCTAGAACTAAAACTAGGGGGGGGGAACAGGTTTAATATGGCGCATTGCATAAAACGGGGGAGGGGAGAGGGGGTCATCGGTCACTAGGGCCGGGTTGCCGTATAGGCCTAATAATTAGAGGCGGAGAGATACCCCCTACACGTCCCGGCTCTAACCTCCCGAGTTCCGTAAACCTGGTATACACGATAGGGGGAACCCGACAGGATTATCGTTCAGCGTAAAAATAACCATGCAAATTCGAATACCGCCAGCTCCCTCTTCCCCCACCTCCCGAATGAAAATCAAGGCGTCCCGGGTATAAAACATCAGAGCAGAGCATATTAAAGAACGACCATTAAAAGTAATGAGTATGCCCACGGCCGCCGTAAGTTTGTGATAGTCAATCAAGAAGGGCCGTTCGCCATCAAACCTTCGAACACTCCCCATCCCGGGGCCACAGAGGTGTAGACAGGGCAAGGGCCGGGTGAGGAGGGACGGTATGGGGGTGCAATAGCGTACATATGGGAGTGGGGGAAATCCCTAGCCCACCCCAATACTAGTGCCCCCCCCCCCCCCCCCGATGGAAGGAAGAAAAACATTACTGGGCAATTCTATAAGGGGCCCCCGGGTCCCGGGTGAAAAAACAAAAGTGGGGAGGATGAGGGATTCCCGCAATCCCCCTCCCAAACAATAAGAGCCCACCCGGAATAGCTCACCGCTCTGGGCCACCGGCCGCTCACCCAATGCCGAGTTAGAGGATCCGAAATCATTCGCCTGCCGTGTACCACTCCCGAGGTAAGGCAGGGAGGACCTCCGCCGAAGACCTCAGAACCGCGAAACCCTCCGGTATACGAATCCCGAGCTCAGATAGGAACGCAGCCGGATCGCCATCAGCATGGAGGACTTTCGTGCGACCATTTTTGAAGGCCAATAGTCGAAAAGGGTGACCCCATGCATATTTAATGGATTCCATTTGTAAGATTTCCGTAACAGGACGCCAGTCTCGTCTTTTCTTCAAGGTGGCAGGGGTTAAGTCCTGATACAAAGCAAGGTCTGTCCCGTTATACATAATTGGGCCTTCTCTGCCACGTTTCATCAATGCTTCCTTTGTCTGGAAGGACAGAAATTTAATAATTACGTCTCTCGGTCTCTTATCATCCGCCCTCCTGGCACGAAGCGCCCGGTGAGCCCGCTCGATGTGCCATAGGTGTTCTGGCACATCGGGGAGAAGCGGTCTAAAGATCTTCGAGACCACTTCCACCAGGGACCCCTCTCCCTCCTGTTCCGGAAGGCCACGGAGGCGGATATTATTCCGCCGCGACCTGTTGCCAAGGTCATCTATCGCCGCTGCGGCCATCTGCAGTTGGGACGTTAAGGAGTTTATTTGTGCAGCGGACTCGTTGTGGGCCTGTACTGTAGACTCCATCCTTTGTTCGAGAGCCGCCGTCCTCGTACCCAGGGCTTGGATTTCGGCCTTCACTTCCGTCGTAGTGCGGACAATTTCTGTGGCCAGGTATGTGCGTACCTCCGATAGTTTGGCCAATATTTGGCTGGCCTCCGAGTCCAATGCCCCTGCAGCAGCACCGCTGCCGGGGCTCGCAGGAGAGGTAGGTGTCCCCGGGCCGTCCCGACCGCCATCTTGGGTGGATAGCCTCGCGGCTCGTGAGGCCGCAAACATATCGGGGACCGAAGTCACCGATTCCGAGGGTTTTTTCACCGGTTTTCTTTGATTCCTCTTTTCCATCCCGGTCCCCTGCACTGGTGAGTCGGAAAATATATCGAAAAATATCGAATTTCAGCCTTTGTTAGCCGTTGGCACTGTGGTTACAGCGGAGCTCTAGCCAGACACGTCCAGCTCGCTCGGCTGCAGACCACGCCCCCCTGCCCTTGGGTTTTTACGTCCAAGATGCATTATCTTGCACTTATCCACATTAAATGTCAGTTGCCACAACTCTGACCATTTTTCTAGTTTACCTAAATCATTTGCCATTTGGCTTATCCCTCTTGGAACATTAACCCTGTTACATATCTTAGTATCATCACTGAGGCCCCTTTCCTTTTATTTTCATCTGTAAATACTGAACAAAAATATTCATTGAGGCAGTCAGCTAGACCTTTATCCTCTTCTTCATACCTTCCTTTGTTTTTAATCTAACTAATCCTTGTTTTACTTTCCTTTTCTCATTTATGTATCTAAAAAATGTTTTGTCCCTTTTTTTTTTTTTACTGACTGTGCTATTTTCTCTTCTGTGTGTGATTTGGAAGCTCTTATAACTTGCTTAGCCTCTTTCTGCCTAATCTTATAGATTATTCTGTCTTCCTCACTTTGTTTATTTTTTATAATTACTAAATGCTAACTTTTTTGTTTTTTACTATTTTGGCCACATCTGCGGGGGAACCACAGTGGTTTCTTGAATTTTTTTACTTTTACTGACAAGCCTAATGCAATTTTCTATTGCCTTCAGCAGTGCAACTTTTAAATAATCCTATTTCTCTTGGACTCCCATTCAAATTGCTCCAGTCTGATAATGACTCCTTTACACATATTCTAATTTTAGAAAAGTCTGTTTTTCTAAAGTCTAAAACTTTTGCTTTTGTGTGATGTGACTCAGTCACTGTTCTTAAATTAAACCACACTGACTGATGATCACTGGATCCTAAACTTTCACCTACAGTAATATCTGATACCAAATCTCCATTTGTTAACACTAAATCTAGTATGGCCTCTTTACGAGTTGGCTCCTCAACGACTTGTTTTAGAGACAATCCCAGTTTAGAATATGTGTGCTCCTGGCACAAGCAGCTATTTTGTTTTTCCAATTGACATCAGGAAGATTAAAGTCACCCATGATGATAGCTAAAATGACAATGAAGGGGGAAGTTATTTCCTCAACTAGTAGATTATCTAACTCTTCTATTTGTCCTGGGGGCCTATATATTTTACACCTACACGAGTTACTGTGTGATTACCAAATTCTAACGTAACCCAAACGGACTATGTTCGCTATCCTTCACATATAGGGCCACCCTTCCCCCTTTCTAGCCTTCCCTGTCTTTTCTATATAAAGAGTACCCTGGTATTGCTATGTCCCAGTCATTTTTCTCATTATACCATATCTCAGTAGCAGCAACTAAATCTACATTGTAAGTTGCCATTATTGCCACAAGTTCATGGATCTTATTCCCTAAACTGCGAGCATTTACAGACATGACTAAGCGTATCATTTTTTAACACACTTGTTTTGGGGGGCAATTGGATTGATGTTTTATCACCCTTTTGCCCCACCCTCCTAGTTTAAATACATCCTAGAAAACCTCTGAACTGCTCACTGAGAACATGTATTCCCTTTAGAGAAAGATGCAAACCATCTTTTTTCTACAGTTTATTTCCATTCCAAACAGAGCTACCATGAGAAATAAAGCCAAATCCTTGCTCCCGACACCATTCACCAAGCCCCTATAAAGTCCCTATTAAGCATCCGCCTATCGTTCTGAGTGTTATGCACTGGTAGAACTTCACAGAATGACAGTGTGGAAGCAACCTGCCGTATATCATTGGCAAAAACACTAAAAACTTCCTTTACTTCTGAAACCTCATTGCAAGCCAAGTCATTTTTCCCTAGATGGACAAGTACATCCAATTCCCCTTCCTGCTTTGCTCGCTTAACAATATTACAAATAAGTCTCCTGTCTCTGTGAGCAATAGCTCCGGGAAGACATCTCACAAGACCACCATTGTCCAGCTCCACACCTCTTATGATAGAATCCCCAATAACATATGCTTTCTATTAGGCCTCATCATAGTCTCCGAGCCTGTCTCCACAACACCACTACACCAGGTGCCTGAGCCTGTCTCCACAACACCACTACCCTCTGTGCCTGAGCCTGTCTCTCACAACACCACAACCCTCAGTGCCTGTCTCCATAACACCACTACACCTGGTGCCTGAGCCTGTCTCCATAACACCATTACACTCTGAAAGTGCAGAAAATGAATTGTGTAGAGCAACAGACTGTGCAACATGCCTTTTATCCACAACTCTAAGTCTACCAAATCCTACAGTAATCCATCTGCCATTCCTAATACGTCTCTGCGGCAGTGGCTTTGCAGCAGTTCCAGCCTGCGTTTGTTTACCAGATAATGTCCAAATCTCAGACTTCAAAAATACAATCTCCTGCTGCAATATAGAGAACTGTCTACAGATTAGACACAATCCAAATCTTCAAAAAGAAGAACGTGAAACAAATGCATAACAACTATTATACTGAACTAAGTCTGTCATTTTAATGAGGTGAATAATTTAAATCAAACAAATATAAATTTTTTGCTGTCCTCCTGTATACCTCAGATTACCTCCAGTTTCTCTCCAGAATATCTCCAATCACACATGTGTAGAAAAGAGCCTTTTATTCAAGACTTATGTCCATTCGGAACTTTTTATGTTTTATTGGTTCGGTAGCTGAAACTGCTGAACACCGACCACCCCCCTGGCTCATTATCTACAAAGGGAACTGTTGATTGAGCGCTCTCTCCGGGTGGCTGCCGTTCGTATAGCTGAACGCCATGTGAGAGAGAAAACGGCGGCCATCTTGTTTGCACGAAAGGAGGCAGCGGGACTTGGTCGTCGAGTGTCTGGAACTAAAATAAGACACTCGACTTCCCGAATACCGGTCAAAACATACGAAAGCCTGCTTCATTTTCCCGAGCAGCCAGGAGAGCGCTGTTCAGTAGTTTTGTTCCCACGAATCAGGGGGCTCGGTTCGTGCATTTATTTGTTTTGTTTTTTTCACATTTTCGAAATAGCCTAAACTCATTGAACTGTTTTGGGCAGTAGCCTTGTGTGCGGTCGGTCAAATGGGACTTCCATAGAATTCGAAAACCCCTGAACTGATCTGGGTGATTTTTGGATATGTTGGTCACCCAGATCAGGGTTATTAGGGGATATATCTGTTATGGGGATACTATGTATTTTAGGGTACTTTCTAAGTTTTGGGGAAAATATGTTTTTACTGCCTGGAGATAATTGAGTTATCATTTAGCTGACTCAATTATCTCACAGGCAGAGACGAGGGGATAGTCTGTTTGCAGTGGGAGTGTTCCTCTTTGTCACTGAAATATTATTGATTGTAACCTTTGTGTCCCTGTCCCACCCTAGGTCCATGTGGGAGGTCCCCTTGCATGGGGACTTGCATAAAAGCCAGTGTGGCATCAATAAAGATTCACTCCTTTTGTACCCTTCATGAAGTCTAGGCTCATGTTTGGGTATCTGTCTACTTGCTGGGGAGAAACTACTTGGAGGCTGCATTCGTCTGGAACTATTCGTATCTACACCCGAACTGCAGCTATAATCACTCATGCTTAGCAGTTCGGGAGGAATCGTCGAACAGGGTACTTAATATACCAGCGTTTGTAACAACACACTTAGAAGCAGCACTTAGAAGTAGCAACCAAGCTATATTAGCCAAGCTAATGACCACAACCATAATATACCTACTAAAATCACCACCCATAAGGAATGTTTAAACCCTGGGTAGGGCTAGGCTTATTTGCAAACCATAGCTAATTAACCAACAATCAATAGCAAGCACCTAGCTAATCAAATCAAATGCCTTACCAATTAAATGGAAATTGAAAAAAATGGAAAATTTTTGGTGTGTCACAGATTTCTACTGATAGTATGCAGAAAAAAAAAAAAATACACACACACATATATATATATATATATATATATATATATAAATAAAATATGTAAATAAGAAATAAAAAAAATGTTTTGAAATTGCCAAAATTATGTGGATACTCTCATTTCACTCTTGAAATTATTTGGTAGTTAGAAGAAACTGCAGCTACTCCCATAAACACTAAATGTCACTATGCAAGCAAGCTTCACTTCAACCAAAAGTCAAATGCCTGCTCTTGTGAGAACAATAGGGAACTACATGGAGCATTTAACTAAATAAATTAGATATTGCACTTGGATCAATATGCCAAGTCAGTGTAAAGGCAGCCAATTACTTGAGCCACAAATGCACTGACCCCAAATGTCAAAGTTTAGTTGATAAGGATGGGGGGGGGGGGGGGGGGAGGGGGAGGTGATAATAATAAGGAGAAATTTAAGTGGTAGGTTGCAGGAAATACATATCCCCAAAATATTCACTTCAAATAATTTATTTATAAATACAAATTTTAAAAAATCTGGAACTTTTATGTTCTTGTTCAACAATTCTTATAATTTGGAATTTCTTCACTTAAGTAGTGAGTTGAAAATTCAGGCTAAAATCTGTAGGTTCAGTGTTGGATTGTAGTGTGGGATGACCAGTCTATAATGCTAATGGTGCATGTTTCCTTTATAATGAGGGAAGTGAGATCAAATCTCATTCAGCCCTTTTGTGTGTCTATTTATAAAGCTAGCGATTTTTATTTGTCCATTCTTGGTCTGTAAGTTTTTGGCTCATGTTGACAAAAAATATATACTCCCACAAAATATATACATACAGAATAACACCCCTTGGCTTGTGTATAGTAACAATGCCTCTCCAGATAAGTAGAGATGCATGCTCTCATTATGGTGCACAGTGTTGAGTTTTAAAACAGCAGTAATGGAGGTCTGTGCAAGAGAGATACGCTAGTGGGGAGATGGAGGGAGATGAGGAAATAAATAGAGCGATTCTGGGAAGAGAGATGGTGTGACAAATGAAGAAAGAGATGGATTGATATTGGAGAAAAGAAAGAGTTAGCTTAACACTAGGGGAGAGAGGAATGGGAGAATACTGAAGGAGAGAGGAGTAAAAGAACACTGGGAGGAAAGAGAGAAGGGATACTGAAGGAGAGAGGTGTAAAAGAACCCTGGGAGGAAAGAGGAGTAAAGGAATCCTGGGAGGAGACAAGAGTTAATGAATGCTGGGTGGAGAGAGGAATGAAGGAATACAGGGCTGGGAGGAATTCTTAACTTAAATGGGTGGGCTGACGCTGGGCGAGCTGACACAGGGCAGACATGCATAAGTGTGTGGCAATCTCGCAATTAGATCGCGGTTGCGTGATCTCTGCTGTTTCGACCTTCCGGGAACAGCAGGGAGCAACGACCATCTTGGATGGGGCGATTCACGGCGCAACCCCAATTTTGTGCTCGCGGAACCCTAGGGTTGGAACACCCTATTGGGTAACGCTGGTCTATATGTTTGTTACTTTATCTCATTGAAGTCCAATCTCTCCCAATCACCCTAAGTACCATAATCACTTCACCTTACTGAAATTGTTAAGAGGCAAATGCAAAAGGCAAATCACTCTGCAGGGAATTTATGTCCCATCCAATTAAGTGCTAGAAGTGTTTTTTTTCTGCTTAACTACATCTCCTACTATGCTCACTAGGATTAGGGCGGAAGCTAGGAGGAATTAAAATATGCATCTAAGGTAATGGGATAATAAGCAATTTAGTCATTTGCTTAATGTGGAATATATTCCAAACAACATCTTCCAGTTGCTGAGCCCAATAAGAACCATAGGTTTTTATTAGCTATACTGCCATTTAAAGGGACACTCCAGTGCCAGGAAAACACCCCCATCCCATGTTACTGAAGGGGTTAGTGACTTACCTGAGACCAGCGCTGATGTCCCTCGGCGCTGGTTTAGGGTCCACCCACGCTCCTCCTCCACCGACATATGGTGGGGGAGACTGATTGCGCAAGCGCAGCCGCCAGCGGGGGAGACCTAATGAGCATGCGCGGCAATGCCGCGCACGCGCATTAGACCTCTCCATAGGAAAGCATTGAAAATGCTTTCCTATGGGGATTTTAGCGACGCTGGAGGTCCAGCGACGCTATAGCACAGAAAACCTGTGCTATAAACCAGGAAGTGCCCTCTAGTGGCTGTCTAGTAGACAGCCACTAGAGGAGGACTTAACCCTGCAAGGTAATTATTGCAGTTTATGAAAACTGCAATATTTACAGTTGCAGGGTTAAGGGTAGTGGGAGTTGGCACCCAGACCACTCCAATGGGCAGAAGTGGTCTGGGTGCCTGGAGCGTCCCTTTAAGTAGAAAAGTATGATTGATTGAATGTATTATTTTTTTTTAACAAATGTCTACATTCTGAGCTCCCTAAAACAAACACTCTAATCACTACAATAAGCTGTACTTAATGATAGCGCTTTGAAGACATTTTAGTGCATACATTAGCTCTGACATATATCAAAATAAGGAGAGTTCAAAACACAAATCTGTGGGGGGTTTTGTGTTGTTTTTTTTTTCCAGTTTAAGCAAGCTTGACAAGCTAATCTGGCTACTCATGTCTGGAGATATATTAAGAGCATAATTGTCTTTCCCTGGAGCAAAACATTTTAAATCTGATTTTACTAATTCTTGTTGGAGACACAAGGCCTTTAAATGAAATGTGTTGAAAGCCATTAACATGGTTTAGGATGTGGGTTGCTCAAATTATTACTTAGAAAGAGTTTGGGAAAGCATTGCAATGTTAGTTATCACAGCACAAGTAGAGAGGTCAGGACGAAAAGGTCATTTAAAATTGTAATTGTTACTTTAAAGATGACTTTTTTGAGTAATCAAATTACTGACTTGACGTGTAGAAATCAAACGAAAATATATATTTACCTTCCTTGGAAAGCTGAATCAAATAGCTTTTAAGATCGCTGATGTTATGGCTTGTGAAAAAATTATAATACTGAAAAACTGTAATTATTTCCATAGTCAAACTTGTGGACAGCATGTGTTCTTCTCTGTCAAGTATCTGTGCTATTAGCATCCTGAAAACTGCAACACAAAGACAGATACATTACTTCTACGCACAACAAAAAAACAAAACAAAACTTACAAAAAATACAGCATGATTTAGAAACCATGGTATAATACTAGTAAACATAAGTTTTAATACTTAAAACAGGTAATGTGGAGAATTGGCAAGCAATTTCCAAATACAAGGGTAAAATGGCAAAATTGGAAACTCAATTTCAACATGAATATTTTTAAAATGTCTTTATTGGTTGTCCACAACCTTTGCTTATAGCCCCTGATTCTCCTCCGTAAAAATAAAACTTACATAATGGTTATCATATAATCTGGATACAGACATACCTGTTTCTGCAAGCCCTGGACATTCCTCATTTACCGTTTGGCCAAAATTTGCATCCAGTTGCTTCACCATGTTTTCTGCAGACGTGTGGTATGCCTGTTGCGGTGTGGAACATTTTGTCCATAGGGATAACAGTGATGGCATGCTGTGTAACCCAGGAATGACTACAAGGAGAAAAAAAAAAAGAAAAGAAATTAAAAAAAACATAAAAAAACACAACACATAAGTCTAAAGCTTCTGAAACACAAATTTACAAATAAAACCCCCCCTCAAAAAAACAATGTTTTGGTTTTGCTACCAAAAGCATTTTAATGTCAGACTTCTACTACCGTTAAGCCTTATGCAGCTTACGTCAATCAAAAATGACTGGTACTGCAGATGTTTCAGAACTTCATTTCCCATGGTGTTCAGCCTGTAGTTCAGAAATATCTGCAACATTGTTCGACATAGAAGATTAGAATACCGGACAAAGTAGCACATAAAGGAACACTAGAATGTTAAGAATACAAACATGTATTCCTAACACTATAGTGCTGGAGTGGCAGTTTAGTTCTACAGCCCCCCACAGAATAGAATTAAAAGGTGTTTAAACTTATCCTTTCTCCATCGCTACGCCGGTCTTGCAGAGGCTGGACCTGCCTCCATGGCTGAGATCATCAATCTTGATGATCTCAGCAAATCCAATGCTTTCCCATATGAAAGCATTAGGAGGCTATTGTGCATGTGCGGCAAAATGCCATTGCGCTAATCAGCATCTCTTCATAGAGATGCATTTAATCAATGCCTAAGGGGACATTCAGCAATCATGCAGGGCGTGGGGATGCTGAACAAAGATGCTGCACATAACGCAGCACTAAATTAGTTGGACCTCTAGTGGCAGTCTGGGTGACTGCACCAAGAGGTATTACTAAGCAGCAATGTAAACACTGCCTTTTCTATGAAGGGCCATGCTATAGTATTTCTGGTTTCTATGATTTCCCTTTAAAGTTTACTATAAAAGGTTATCCACACAAGTCTTTCTATAGTAACAATTTCCCCAACATTGTCATAAAGCAGTGGCAAACTTGATAGGTATCTCTGGTTTCCAAAGGCCCACTTTATAGATTACAATGTTTTTTTTTTCCCCATAGGTTAAATACAGAACCACAGGATAGATGAAACTTGTGTTGAGCCCTAGCTTAGTATTTTAACCTCTCACAAGGGGCAATGGAATTTATCATATGAGTGATGAAAGCTACATTTATACTCTTTATAGCCTGCTACACTGCACTGCGCTATAGCCAAGTATGCCTCTACAACAGGGCAGGGGCATTGCTTGGTGGCTGGACCACTAGCAACTCCCCTGCCCAACAATGCTGTGGTAAACTAAAATGAAAGTCAAAAGTAAGTATTATGCACTTATGGACATTTGACCATGCTGAGTTGGAACCCAGGCAACACAATGTATTTGAAAATTCCAGTACTTATTATTTATGCTTATTCATTGATTTTCGTAATGTAATTTTTTCCGTTCACTTAATACAAGGTAGATCCCCAGATGTTGCAGAACTACAAGTTCCATGATGCTTTACACGCCTTTAGAATGACAAAGCATTGTGAAAGCTGAAGTTTTACAATATATGGGAATCTACTTATTGAGCTTCCCTGACTTAATAGTACAATAAGTGATCTCTTCACTGAAGCATATACTGACCAAATCCCATCATGCTCTGCTAACTAGTTGAATTTCAGCCATGACGCAGCTGTAGTGCCTAAGTTACCAATCCCAGACATAAGGCATTAAACTCCTTAGCTACCATAAAGCATATTAAGATGCAGAGCTAAAAAATAGCTGAGCAAATCAGATTTATTAAATTCATTATCCTCCCATAACTGTATGCAAGCCTTTACATGTCTTCCCATGAAAGAATTTTGGTTTCCCAAGACAATGATATCTTACCGTTTTTCACTTATTAAACCTGATCTCATGGGCTGGCCCTCAGACCTATATTTTGAACTGTTCTGAAACATTTCACATGAAAGTCTATTTGTTTAACAGCCATCCAAGGCTAGGCGGGATTACTTTAACAAAAGCTCTTTTCATAAGTATA
Organism: Pelobates fuscus; assembly: GCF_036172605.1. Lineage (NCBI taxonomy): Eukaryota > Metazoa > Chordata > Amphibia > Anura > Pelobatidae > Pelobates > Pelobates fuscus. Next base: position 148,766,608 of record NC_086320.1, on the reverse strand, counting down.
TCAGCAACTACCGTTTTTTGTGAAACCGTTCATGCAAATCTTATGATACAAACTAGTTGAGCAAAGTTAGTAAATTGCCTCAGGTTATGATCAGAAGAAAATATCTATGCCAGAAGTATCCCTGCAAAAAAATTACAGCTAATGGTGTTCAGCTATAACTCCCATAATCCATAGTTGTTAATAGGCATTAGTGTCGATTAGATAGGACAGCCATTGCTGCATTGAGCGATGGTACACTTGTCTTCTAGATAACAAATGGGAACACTCAGTACTAATAATAATCCCCAATGTCTGGCTGTTCTACAAATATACTTTATCTTTGTATCTGTACCTCTCTATACATCTATATCTAACTCTATATATCTATACATCTCTCTCTCTCTCTTTCGAGAGAGAGAGACACACACACACACACACACACCAATTATTTTAAGTCTGCTGTTTGTTATCCAGCCAAGCAGCTATGAAGACAACTACCAAATCAGTTATGGATCCCATGGTACACATTCACCCATCCAGTAGAAAGTCTCCTAATGCAACAAAAACGGTCTAGGCACGTATGGGCTATTTCAACATGAAGTGTAATCAGATCCTCTGTCACTATAGCAATATCCTGCAAAGAGGATTTTAATATTACTGTATCTGCATCTGGCTTAGCTCCAGGCTCTTCCTAAGGAGTAGTGGAGGCAGGGAATACTTCTGCAAAGCAAAGGTTCTCATAGCATAGTGTGTGGCTCACATGAGTAAGACCTCTGGCACTTATGAAAAATACCTTCATAGAAGGCATTGAGACAAACTATTTGATTTATCTCAAACCCATAGTTTTAACCACGTTAAAAATCACTAAAACACACTAACAATCAATAACCGCCTGATTTATCAGCTTTAGGGGTAGGTTTCTATATTATAAGTCACATGCAAAATCAAATTAAAGCCTGCTTACCTTCTAATACAGAATTCATGTTACCCATGTTGTCTTTGCTGATTTCAGACAACTGCTTCAACACTTGGCATTGCTTACTAAGCTTCTTCAGTAAGTCTCTTAGGACAAACAATATCTGATTTGATATAAGGATTTGCTAGAGTTGAGAAATAAAAGACATTAAAATCAAAATCCAAAAATGAATTAAAAATATATAAAACAAAAAAACAAACAAAAAAAACACAAATGTACATCAGTTCTATTTCTCCAATATTAAAGGATCACTACAGGGTCAGGAAAACAAACATGTATTCCTGACCCTATAGTGCTAAATCCACAATTTAGGTAGCTTGCCCCCCCTCACCCTCTATAAAAGCTTAAAACTCACCTTATTCCAGCGCTGCGCGGGTCCACCGGAGCTGGCTCTGCCCCCTTTGTGACTTCATCTAAATTGGCAATTTTTAGTCAATCCAATGCTTTCCCTTTAAAATAGGCACAGGGCGGGGCCAAATGCCATTTTGGCTAATCAGGACTTCCTCATAGAGATGCATTGAATCAACGCATCTCCATGAGGAAAATTCAGCGTCTCCATGCAGAACGTGGGAACGCTGAACGGCAGGGCTGCTTACTGTGCAGCCCTGACCCAGGAAGCCCCAGGAAGGAGTGGCCACTTGGAGGTGTCCCTAGGGTAATGTAAACACTGCCTTTCTCTGAAAAGGCAGTGTTTACATGAAAATGCCGGAAGGGAGCTATTATACTCACCAGAACAGCTACATTAAACTGTAGTTATTCTGGTGACTATAGTGTCCCTTTAAATTAAACAAGCGTTTTAATACAATATAAATAAAAAAACTCAGTATTTATAAGATACTCAAACTCCACAGGTGATACTCAAAAAATTAGAATATCGTGAAAAAGTTCATTTATTTCAGTAATGCAACGTAAAAGGGGAAACTAATATATGAGATAGACACATTACATGCAAAGCAAAATAGTTCAACTGTGATTTGTCATAAGTGCGATGATTATGGCTTTCAGCTCATGAAAACCCCAAATTCACAATCTCTGTAAATTAGATAAAACAAGGAGTGTACATAGAACAATATCGGACCTCTGAAAAGTATAAGCATGCATATGGATTTGTTTGGGCCCCTTTTGCAGCAATTACTGCCTCAATGCGGCGTGGCATGGAAGCTATCAGCCTGTGGCACTGCTGAGGTATTATGGAAGACCAGGATGCTTCAATAGCGGCCTTCTGCTCTTCTGCATTGTTCGGTCTCATGACACTAATCTTTCTCTTGGCAATGCCCCATAGAGTTTCTATAGGGTTCAAGTCAGGCGAGTTTGCTGGCCAATCAAGCACTGTAATTCCACGGTCATTTAACCAGGCTTTGGTGCTTTTGGCAGTGTGGGCAGGTGCCAAGTCCTGCTAGAAAATGAAGTCAGCATCCCCATAAAGCTCGCCTGCGGAAGGAAGCATGAAGTGCTCCAAAATCTCCTGGTAGACAGCTGCGTTGACCCCGGACTTAATGAAGTACAGTGGACCAACACCAGTAGATGACATGGCTCCCCAAATCAACACAGACTGTGGAAACGTCACACTGGACTTCAAGCATCTTGCAGTGTGTGCCTCTCCATTCTTCCTCCAGACTCTGGGTCCTTGGTTTCCAAATGAGATGCAAAAGTTGCTCTCATCAGAAAAGAGGACTTTGGACCACTGAGCAACAGACCAGGTCTGTTTTTCTTTAGCCCAGGTAAGACGCTTCTGACGTTGTTTGTTGTTCAGGAGCGGCTTGACAAGAGGAATACGACATCTGAAGCCCATGTCCAGTATCCGTCTGTGTGTGGTGGCTCTTGATGCACTGACTCCAGCCTCAGTGAAAGTCCCCAACACTTTTGAATGGCCTTTTCCTGACAATCCTCTCCAGGCTGTGGTCATCCCTGCTGCTTGTGCACCTTTTTCTTCCACACTTTTCCCTTCCACATAACTTTCTATTAATGTGCTTTGATACAGAACTTTGGGAACGTCCAACTTCCTTCGCAATTACATTTTGAGGCTTTCCCTCCTTATGGAGGGTGTCAATGATGGTTTTCTGCACAACTGTCAAGTCAGCAGTCTTCCCCATGATTGTGATTCCTAATGAACCAGACTGAGAGACCATTTAAAGGATCAGAAACCCTTTGTCGGTGTTATGGCTTACTTAGCTGATTAGTGTGGGACACTGTGAGCCTAGAATATTGCACCTTTTCACAATATTCTAATTTACTGAGATTGTGGATTTGGGGTTTTCATGAGCTGTCATAAGCCATCATCGCACTTATGACAAATCACAGCTTGAACTATCTTGCTTTGCATGTAATGTGTCTATTTCATATATTAGGTTCCCCATTTAACCCCTTAAGGACACATGAAATGTGTGACATGTCATGATTCCCTTTTATTCCAGAAGTTTGGTCCTTAAGGGGTTAAGTTGCATTACTGAAATAAATGAACTTTTTCACGATATTCTAATTTTTCGAGTATCACCTGTATGTTACACGGTTCAGAGAGGGAAGTGCTCATTGCATTGTACAGAACACTGGTGAGACCTCACTTGGAGTACTGTACACAGTACTGGAGACCAGATCTTCAGAAGGATATTGATACCTTAGAGAGAGTTCAAAGAAGGGCTACTAAACTGGTTCATGGATTTCAGGATAAAACTTACCAGGAAAGGTTAAAGGATCTTAACATGTATAGCTTGAAGGAAAGACGAGACAGGGGGGATATGATAGAAACATTTAAATACATAAAGGGAATCAACACAGTAAAGGAGGAGACTATATTTAAAAGAAGAAAAACTACCACAACAAAAGGACATAGTCTAAAATTAGAGGGGCAAAGGTTTAAAAATAATATCAGGAAGTATTACTTTACTGAGAGGGTAGTGGATGCATCGAATAGCCTTCCAGCTGAAGTGGTAGAGGTTAACACAGTAAAGGAGTTTAAGCATGCGTGGGATAGGCATAAGGCTATCCTAACTATAAGATAAGGCCAGGGACTAATGAAAGTATTTAGAAAACTGGGCAGACTAGATGGGCCGAATGGTTCTTATCTGCCGTCACATTCTATGTTTCATCTTTGTGATATAATTCACATGTTGTTTGCCAAGCACTGTGCTTTTGCAAATATATATATATATATATATATATATATAGCAGGAATGATGAAACAATGGCAAACAGTTGTTGCGTATATTTAAACCCTTAGTGACCAGACCATTTTTCTATTTTCTTACCGTTAAGGACCAGGGTTTTTTTACATTTCTGGGGTGTTTGTGTTTAGCTGTAATTTTCCTCTTACTAATTTACTGTACCCACACATATTATATTCAGATTTTCTCGCCATTAAATGATCTTTCTAAAGATACCATTATTTTCATCATATCATATAATTTACTATAACATTTTTTTATAAAATATGATGAAAATTCTTTAGAAAACCCACACTTTTTCTAAATTTGACCACCAAAATCTGTTACGCATATACAACCGCCCAAAAACACCCATGCTAAATAGTTTCTACATTTTGTCCTGAGTTTAGAAATACCAAATGTTAACATGTGCTTAGCTTTTTTGGAAAGTTATAGGGCAATAAGTACAAGTAGCTATTTACAAACCATTTTTTTTTTTCAAAATTAACGCACGTTACATTGTACACGGATATCTGTCAGAAATCCCTAAATAACCATTCACATGTATATATTTTTTTAAAAGAAGACACCCTAAGGTATTAAACTTGTGGTATTTTGACTCTTTTCATGCAACCATTTTACCACCAATCTATGCCAAATAAAAAAAGTAAAAAAAAAAAAAGAATAGGTGATTTTTCTTTGACACACATAGCAATTTAAAAATACATGTACGGAGAACTTTACGGGTTACTGCCAAAGAACACCCCAAGATGTATTCATCAACATCTCCTGGGTACAGTGATACCACCCATGTATAGATGTGTTGGGTTCTCTGGGGGCTAAAATACCTTATTTGGAGGATGCACATTCCAGTTTTCCAACTTGGAATTTTCATAGCTGGTCATCATGCACCCATGTCCTATTTGGGACATTTTTGAAGCCGGACAGTGTAATTTACCCCCATCAAACCATATATTTTTGAAAAGTAGACACCCTAGGGTATTTCAAATGGTGGTATTTTATAGACATGTGCAATTCGGTTCGGTCCTAATGGAAATTCGCACACATTTCCGACATTTGGATGCTTTTCGGAAGTGCCGAAGTGCTTCGGAGTTCTGAAAAGTGGAAAAACTGGTAGTGGTAGGATTGGGGTTGGGTAAAGAGTAGTGTTAGGGTTGGGCTAAGAGTAGGGTTAGAGTTAGGGTAGGGTAAGGAGTAGGGTTAGGGTTGTATTAGGAGTAGGGTTAGGGTACCTCTCCCCCTAACCTACCCATCTCCTAACCCTACCCTAACCCTAACCCAACCCCTAATCCTACCCCTAACCCTACACTTACCCGAATTGCCGAAGTCCCGAATTTCGGAAGTGCCAAACTGAATTGCTGAAATTCGGAATGATGTACCAAACCACATTTTTTGCCCATGCACATCGCTACTATTTTAACACTTTCCATGCACTAATTCTACCACCAGTCTTTGTCAAATGTTTGGGAAGTCATTTTTTAGTGTTTTCACTCACATCGTGCTTTAGGCATGGATTCTCAGTTCCTGTTATGTGTTACTGAAAAAGAACATCCCAATATGTGTTCAGCAACATCTCCCGAGTACAACAGTGTCCTCAATGTAAAGGTTTTATGGGTTTTTGCAAACTTACAGGGGTCAAATGTTTCATCATTTCATCATTTGAATGTTTGCACATTGAGATTTGCCAGATTGGTTTGCTGGGCCTATGTTGCCTTTGAGACCATATATTAGCCCAGGAATGAAAATTAACCCCATCATGGCATACCATTTGTAAAAGACGACAACCCACAGTATTCAAAATGTTGTATGTCCAGTCTTTTGTAGTAGCCACTTAGTCACAAACGCTGGCCAAAGTTAGCGTTTTTATTTGTTCTTTGCATTTTTTTTTTACACAAAAACTGCACTTTTACTGGTGAGTTCATCGTTGTGATACGTTTTACGGGCTCAAACACCTATATTTGTGTTCAGACAACTCTCCCGAGTATAACAATACCCCCTATGTACTGGTTTTATGGTGTTTTGGAAAGTTACCGGGTCAATATAGGGCTTGCAAGATTCAGTTTGCCAGATGTGATAATATTTCATATTAATTAAGTATGATTGATTGATCACTATTGAGCAACTCAAACATTTATAGTAGTAGTTAAGATGGCACCGGTAGGCATATAAGCACACATAGCACATATTACTAGATGCAGGCTTGAAGGCCACAATTACTAGATGCAGGCTTGAAGGCTTTATGCCACAGCTATTAAGAACTGACACAGCACTACAGCTGTTTACTAAGCTGACACAGCACTATAAGCTGACACAGCACTTCAGCAGTTTGAGAAACTTATGTTATCATCAAAAACTTATGTTTCCATCTCTAGAACAGTACAAAGAAAGCTTGTAGATAAGCGATAATTAACCGCACAAGACTTGGCATAAGTTCTGGTGGTCCTGAACAGTCTGTATCAAGGTCTTTTGCTGGGCTGCACTGATAAGGAACTACTGTCTGTCCTTGAAGACAGGTATATAAGACTATGGGAATCTTGCGCTCACTTGGAGAACTACCCACCTGTAATGCGGACGCGTGTTACTGGTTTCTGCTGTTCCCAGAAGAGAGGGCCTCTCCGAGTGACTGCATGAGTTCCCCCCAGTCACGTCTGGCAAGGAGACAACCAAGCTTCTCTAATGGTGATGTATACTTAAGCTGATATATCTAGATACTAAGCTGTTTGAAGTAAATGCATGCAACTACTTAAATGAGAGTAAAACTTACTTTGCTTAGATCCCTTTGTGGATAATAAAGTGTAGTGTGAATTCTTATATTCAACTTGGTCTCTGTGTGATTTCTCTTTCCAATAACTCAATGTACTCTATCCGAACTGGGTTGTGTGCCCGCCAATAACGCTATAAACCTTATTAGGTATTGATTATTACGGTTTGGATATTGGTGCTTCATGAATTTAATGATTAGGCACAACACCAGATTGGTTTGCTGGGTCTGTATTGCCTTTTGAGACAATATGGTAGCCCAGGAACGTGAAATAACCCCATTATGGCATACCATTTTCAAATGTAGACAACCCAGGGTATTCAAAATGGGGAATGTCCAGTCTTTTGTCCAGTAGCCACTTAGTCACGAATGCTGACAAAAGTTAGTGTTTTTATTTGTTGTTTTATAAAAAAAAATTTCAAATTGATTATATATACATTATATATATATATATATATATATATATATAAACACACACACATATATATACATATACACACTACGTGTGTATGTATGTATGTATATATATATTTACATACACACATATAGTGTGTGTGTGTGTGTATATATATATATATGTATATATATATATATATATATATATTCATTCATAGATGGCTTGGCACTCACCCTTTCTTCTCATATAGAAATATAGATTATTGCCCTGGTGCAATCCCATGTTGGAAGTATATAAAACAAAGAAAAAAGATACACTCTGTGGTCTTCAATGAATAAACTGGTATTTAATCCATGCAGGAATTTACATATAAGCTAGATCGACGTTTCGACCCGTTCGGGTCTTCCTCAAGATCAATATTTTACAAAAACTTAAATCTATATATAAGTAAAATGTAAATGTACTCACCAATAGTGACAGAATCCCTCAGCCTATCAGTGCGAACCCGGAAGTGACTACCGTCGGTCACGTGACATGACGTGATTAGAACGTGAGGATATGATCTGTGGTTGCTAGGATATCGATAAACATGCATTAAAGAAAATTGCAGTATAATCATCTCCGTGTAAACAGTTGAGAGTGACTCTAAAACAAGGGACTTGAAGAAAATTTTCTTGCACTTGTTTTACATTCACTGTGTATTTCACAAAGCATAGCTGAGATCTAGTAAATAGCCCAGTAATTTATCACTTCAAGTCACTTGATTTAGAGTCAATCTCAACTGTTTACACAGAGATGATTATACCGATACTTTAATATGCATGTTTATCCATATCCTAGCAACCACAGATCACGTCATCAAGCTTTTTTTAAATATTGATCTTGAGGAAGACCCGAATGGGTCGAAATGTCGATCTAACTTATATGTAAATTCCTGTATGGATTTAATACCAGTTTATTCATTGAAGACCGCAGAGTGCATTATAAATATATATACATACATATACACACACACACTTATTTCCTATATATGTATAATATAATATATATATATATATATATATATATATATATATATATATATATATATATATATATAAAAAACAGACACTCCTCATCTACCGTAGAACGAATTGGTCGGTAAGTGAGGAGTTAAGGGATTCCCTGCTCTGGTGTGTTCATCTATGTTTAGGGAAATTTCCCCGAACATAGATTTGAGGGATTCCCTGCTCTGGTGCATTAGTCTATGTTCGGGGAAGTTTCACCAAACAGACATGCGCACCAGAGCAGGGAATCCCCACGATGGCTCGCACTTACGCCTGGTCATATTGTATGTATACTGTCTGAGCCCAGACAGTCCCCCTCAGAAGAAGACCGATCACCAGCAGGGAATGGCAGCGATCGGTAAGTACATGGGGAGGGAGAGGAAGGGGTTAATTTTTTTTAACTTTATTAAAAAAAAATATTTTTGGTTATTTTAACTGATTGCCTCGACCCCTCGAGGCACTCAGTACAGGCAGAGCATCGGAAACCTGTCTGAAGGCTTCTGATGCTCTTGCCTACACTGCCGGGCGCCGCAGGCAGCAACCCGGAAGTGGTCGCTCCGGGGGGAGCGATCCATCGGGTGCCCACTAGTGAGAGGGGGTATTCCACGTTGCCTCGACATCGAGGCATCGTGTAGTACCCATAGAGTGGCTGGAAGTGATCATAATCGCTTCCAGCACTCAAGTTTACCACGGACGTATGAGGTACGTCCACGGTCCTTAAGGACTGTTTTTTGTCGCATGTACGTCATTCGCCCGCGGTCCTTAAGAGGTTAATATTAACTTTTAAGATTTTTTTATTTTTTTATTGACATAGTTCCATAGCAGGTGGAGTGTCAGAGAAACGGTGTCTGTCCTGACATTCCAACTGTTGCAGCATGCAGCGCATGTACAAAGTCTTATGATGGTTCCCTTCCTGCTTTGCGCAGCAGGTCATTAGTGCATATATTATTATTAGTATTTATATAGCGCCAACTTATTCCGCAGCGCTTTATGTGGAAGTCAGTCGAGTACAAATAGTGTGAAACTCGCAGGTGGGCATGGCTAAGTGGCTGGGTTATGATCTAGAGGACTGTTATTTATTCATTTTTTTAATTTTTTTTTTTAAACGAAAGATATTTAACCCCTTAAGGACTGGACTTTTTTTGCGATGTTGTACATTTGCGACCAGGCATCTTTTTACACTTTTGTGGTGTTTGTGTTTAGCTGTAATTTTCCGCTCTCTCATTTACTGTTCCTATACAAATTATATATTGTTTTTTTCAGGACAAAAGGGGCTTTCTTTACATACCATTATTTATATAATCTCATGTAATTTAATTTTAAAAAAATGAAAAAATATGATGAAAAATTGAAAAAAATACATGTTTTTTGACTTTTATGTGAAAAATCTTTTATTCATCTACAAAAGCGAATGAAAAAAACTGCTAAATAGATTCAAAATTTTGTCCTGAGTTTAAAAATACCCAGTGTTTACATGCTTTTTGCTATTTTTTTGCATGTTATAGGGCTATAAGTACAAGTAGGATATTGCGGTTTCAAAACATACATTTTTAAAATGTATCAATAGTGACATTGTAACACTATTATCTGTCATAAATCGCTGAATAACACCCCACATGTACATATTTTTTTTAAAGTAGACAACCCAGGGTATTCAATATGGGGTATGTCCAGACTTTTTTAGTAGCCACTTAGTCGCAAACACTGGCCAAAGTTAGCGTTCATATTTGTTTGTGTGTGAAAAAAGTAAAAAACGAAATTGAACGCTAATTTTGGCCAGTGTTTGTGACCAAGTGGTTACTAAAAAAGACTGGACATACCCCATTTGCAATACCTTGGGTTGTCTTCTTTCGCAAATGGTATGCCATCATGGGGGTAATTCTCATTCCTGGGCTACCATACGCTCTCAAAGGCAATGTAACCAACCTGGCCATTTTCAATGCAAAAATATTTGACCCATATATTTGACCCTGTAACTTTCAAAAACGCTATAAAACCTGTACATAGGGGGTACTGTTATACTCAGGAGACTTTGCTGAACACAAATATTAGTGTTTCAAAACTGGAAAATGTATCACAACAATTATATCATCAGTAAACGTGCTGTTTATGTGTGAAAAATGCAAAAAAAGTCACTTTCACTGACAATATCATCGCTGTGATATGTTTTACTGTTTTGAATCACTAATATTTGTGTTCAGCAAAGTCTCCCGAGTAAAACAGTACCCCCCATGTACAGGTTTTAGGGTGTCGTAGAACGTTACAGGGTAAAATACAGTGCTAGCAAATTAAATTCTCTAGACTTTCGGCCTGGGTTGGCAGGCAGGTCCCTTAAATTGCAATCAATAAAATAATTTAATTATGTAAAAATATTACATAAATACGCACGTAGAATTTAAATATATGTGCATATTTATATATTTGAAGTCTACGTGTATATTTATATAATTATTTATGTCATTTTGTATATGGACATATGAATAGTTCGTATTCTTTTTATTTATTTATATATATACATAGATATATATACAATTTCATTCTAAGTGTATTTTGATATAAATATATATATTAATATCAAAATACAGTTAGAATAACATTTCGTATAGATATATAATTTTTTTTAATTTTTATTATTATTTTTAATTTTTTTAATTTAATTTAAATTATTTATTATTCGTATTGTATAATAATATATATATACAATATATATATAGTTATTATATATATTATATATATACGTGTGTAAATTAATTATAAGTGTAATTTTATATTAATATATGTACATATTAATATAAAAATACACTTAGCATGACATATATATATGATATATAGACATATATTATATAGGTATAATATATGTCTATATATCATATATATACACATATATAATAATATTTTTTTTTTATTAACTATAACTTTAAAAAATGTTTATGATTTTACAGTTGCAGGGAGACTGCCTGTCAGCACAGACAGTCCCCCTGCAGGCAGAGACTAGGACACCTATTGTTGGGCGATCACATGGCCACAGGGGTCCTAATCCGCCATGGGGAGACTGTCTGGGCTGCAGGCAGTCTCCCCACAACGGGAGCACCGCCGATCGCCGCCGGGGGAACGACGGCGATCGGGTAAGTACATTTTAAATTTAGGACGGTTCAGGACCGTCGTCGGTCGGCAACGCAAAAATGCAGATGACGGTCCTGAACCGTCTTGCGTCCTTAAGGGGTTAAAGGAATACTCTGGGCTCCATTAAAACAATCTCAATTCAGTTGTTAAAACATCATCTCAATTAAGCAGTTATGGTGTAGGGAGGTTCAGGGCATAGTGTTACCTTAAGTATGTGCCCTTCACACAGTTTCATGAATGAGAAGCATGTTATAAGCTGAGAGTGTCAGTTGATCTTCTCAGCCTGCCTGTCAGGGCCGGATTGGCCCACTAGGATATCGGGAAATTTCACGGTGGGCGGGTGGTAACTGGGGCTGGACAGACAGTTGTCTGTGCTGCCGGCCGCAGAGGGGAGCTTGCTGTTTTGGCGGCCGCAGGGGGAGCTGGCTCCTGGCTGTTCTGGTGGCCGCAGGGGGAGCTGGCTGTGCTGGCTCTGCTCCCCCGCCCTCGCATGCTACTTAATGAGTCAAGGGCCGGAATATGATGTCAAATTCCAGCCCCGGTCTCATTAAGCTGAGCACTGGGGAGCAGAGACAGCACAGCCAGCTCCCCTTGTGGCCGCCAGCACAGCCAGGAGCCAGTTCCCCCCTGCAGCCGCCAGCACACCTTACCCAGTTGTCTGCCCTGCACGACTCCCTGGCCGGTCACCCACAGGTAGCTTTATTATTTCAGCCTGTCATGGTACATGTGTGTGTGTGTCTGTCATGGTACGTGTGTGTCTGTGTGTGTCTGTCATGGTACATGTGTGTGTGTGTCTGTCATGGTACGTGTGTGTGTGTCTGTCATGGTACGTGTGTGTGTGTCTGTCATGGTACGTGTGTGTGTGTCTGTCATGGTACGTGTGTGTGTGTCTGTCATGGTACGTGTGTGTGTGTCTGTCATGGTACGTGTGTGTGTGTCTGTCATGGTACGTGTGTGTGTGTCTGTCATGGTACGTGTGTGTGTGTCTGTCATGGTACGTGTGTGTGTGTCTGTCATGGTACGTGTGTGTGTGTCTGTCATGGTACGTGTGTGTGTGTCTGTCATGGTACGTGTGTGTGTCTGTCATGGTACGTGTGTGTGTCTGTCATGGTACGTGTGTGTCTGTCATCTGTCATGGTGTATGTGTCTGTCATCTGTCATGGTGTATGTGTCTGTCATCTGTCATGGTGTATGTGTCTGTCATCTGTCATGGTGTATGTGTCTGTCATCTGTCATGGTGTATGTGTCTGTCATCTGTCATGGTGTATGTGTCTGTCATCTGTCATGGTGTATGTGTGTGTGTCTGTCATGGTGTATGTGTGTGTGTCTGTCATGGTGTATGTGTGTGATGTGTGTCTGTGTGTGTTTAAAAATAATGTTTTTACTCACTTTTTTTTCCAGGGCTGCTTTGTATCCCCAGTCCAGCCCTGCTTCCTCACTGCTCACTGAAGTCTCAGATATTGCTGGAGGCCAGTAGGATGAGCTGATGGAGCGGTCTTAACAACTTTGGGGTTAAGCCGTCCGACTTCCTGGCTACATAGCAACTTGATTGAGATGAAGCTATTGTGAACAGTGTTCCTTTAACCCCTTAAGGACCAAACTTCTGGAATAAAAGGGAATCATGACATGTCACACATGTCATGTGTCCTTAAGGGGTTAAAGGGACACTATAGTCTCCAGTCCAGAACAACTACAGCTTATTGTACTGGTGAGTATAGTTAGTCTGTGGTGGAATCTCGGTAAAAATACATTTAGTAGGCCGAGATTACCACGTGGCATGTGTACGTGCATATGCTGACGTATCGATCAGTTGGTTGCACGAGGCAAGATACGATCAGTAGTGTACGGAGCATGTGCAAGAATACAGGATGTAGTATTCCCCTCCTCCATTGTGCTGGACAAGCCATGCGGTCAAGCAGGAAGTTAATTCTTATTTGTATTGATTGGTTAAGAGAATGTGCGGGTGGAGCTTAATATGGGAGGAGTTATGTGCCTATATAAGGAGCCTGCACTATTGTCCGGGACTCAGAACTTGTGGTATTTTGGTGACGCTAGTCCCTCTGAGTCCCGATCGGTGATCCAATAAAGAATCTCTTCCTTCCTGAAGAAACCTGTGTCCATCTCTCTGTGCTTCGCTTCCGTCAGTTTCTCCGGTATCATTTGGTGCGTTGGCCGGGAAGCTCATCGTTCAACGGTAGCTGAGAGGCAGAGGCGTGAGACGGTCTATCTTTGCCCACGTTCTCTACGGCTGCACCCCTGAACTTCTGCGTGGACCTCCCTTCGTCTCGGCGCCACTGGTCTGTTGTCCAGGAGATCATCGGCCTCTAAGTGAGAAGTGCTGGGGTGTCCCCGTCGATGAGTGTGAACTCAGGTTCAGGAACGAGGAGGTAAGACAACTGCTGTTTTAGACGGCAGAACCCACTAGGGGTATACCGATTGTGCGGTAGGCCCAAAGGGGTTTGAATCTGTGTATCTGCCCCCTCTGTCGGAGGGAAGGAGCGAAGGCGCACCGCTCGATCGAACGCTCTTTAGTCAGACCGTTTGATTTTGTTAGTCAGGCGGGGTCCTGGTGTAAATAGCCCTAGCCGGACACCGGTGTCTTGTCTAGACTAGCGTTCTAGGGTGTATATTACGTTCGCTAGGTCGGAGGGACCGGGAGACTAAGCGGCGCCTGTGTAAATTCGGTTCGCTAGCTCTCAACCTATCTGGGCTAAGTGGGAAGGCGTGTAAATTTGGAACCCACTAGACTTTTGATAGTGCGACTAAGAGGCGCCTGTGTAAATTCGGTTCTCTAGCTCGCTATATGTGGTGATTGGGCAGTGTGGCTAACCAAAACGGGTGTATATAGTTTTAGGTAGTCCATTCAAGGTACTGGCCAATAGTTTAGTTGGGAATTGTAAATGTGATAAAGATTGTTTAGTAAAGTGTATATCTTGTTAGATAGCGCGAGCTCAGCCGTCTAGCGAGAGTGTTAATAGTGTGTTGCTGTATTATAGTGCACGGTACCATAACCCTGTATATTTACTGACACTGTATATAAGTACTAATCATTGTCGTCCATTGCATGTTTAACACCATAACCACTAATAATTGTATTGTGACCTTAACTTGTGCTTTGACCTATGCTAACCGTACTGTAAACGCTATTTGTAAAAGACGATGTTACTGGGGTGTGTTATAGACGGGTAATTCATATATAGAGAATTATAGCGTGGGTGACTGTATAGTTTCGCCAAAGGGCATAATATTGATTATATAGTGACTGGTGTAACAGCTGTGTGTGTACGGGAATTCCCTGAGTGTTTATTGTTATTGTGTACGTTTCACTTGGTAACTGTACCACGTGGTGCTGTTGCCAGAGGAAACGGGTGTGACTGTTGAATAGTACGCGTGTATAGTATTCGTTGTCGACGACGTTCCATTGTTAAGTATGGGTGCGTCGCAGTCAACGATTCCGGATCCCTTAGGTTGTATGGTGAAGAATTTTAAAAAGGGATTCAAAACTTGTGATTTTGGGGTTAAAATGTCTCCTGTACGTTTGGTCACTTTGTGTACTAGGGAGTGGCCTACTTTGGTTGCGGCATGGCCGCCACGTGGCAGTTTGGATCCAACTCTGGTACAGCGCTTACACGTGGCTGTATCAGGTAGGCCTGAACTTTACGGCCAGTTTCCTTATATTGATTGTTGGAGACAGGCCGTAAATGACTCGCCAAAATGGCTCCAGACATGCCACGAGGAGCAGTGTCGCCTCATGGTAGCTAGGACTTGTTTGTCCACTAGGACTGGTGTTAGGCCCATTTTGGACACGCCCCCTGAGTCCGAGATCCCTTTGCCGCCCCCTTACTTTCCGTTAAGAGGAAGTGACGCAAATGCAGGAAGTCCTGCAACCCTCCCCTCATTACCCTCATCCACTTCCGCTTCCTCCTCCAGTACAGGATCCACCCCCCCTCGTACTAAATCTCCCCTTCCGGAATCAGAACCAACCCCCATTAAAAACGAATATCCTGATTTGGCGCCACTTCAGACTTCCGGTCAAGCTTCATCTAGCTCGGCTCGAAGTGTTTTATTTACAACCTTTTCCCAAAACCAAGCTCCCATATCCCCATACCCTATTTCTCCCCGACTGGAACCTATGACTGACGCCCCTCCACGTAGCCCCATACAGACCCGACAGTTGACCGGTGCCCAACAATTAAAACACTATCAGATGCCTCTTCGTCTGAATCCTGGGTCAGCCTATATCGATGCCGCAGGCCAAATGGCACATGCTGACCCAGTCTTTGTATATGTCCCATTCACGACAACCGATCTCTTAAATTGGAAGACCCACAATTCCTCGTATACTGAGAAACCACAAGCTATGACTGATCTGTTCACCTCAATAGTACAGACACATAACCCGACATGGGCTGATTGCCAGCAGTTATTAATGACTTTATTCAACAATGAGGAAAGGACAAGAATTAATCAAGCGGCTATTAAAGCGCTAGAGGATAAAGCCCGTACTTTGAACCAAGCTAATCCAGCAGCATGGGCCGCAACACATTATCCCAATACCGATCCCGACTGGAATGTAAACGGTGCTGATATGGTTCAACTCAGAGCCTATAGAGACGCTATAAGTGCTGGCATGAAAGTCGGAGGAAAGAAAGCCATTAACATGTCGAAGACAGTTGAGGTGATTCAGAAAAGCGATGAAGCGCCCAGTGTCTTTTATGACCGATTATTGGAGGCATACCGCTTGTATACCCCCTTTAATCCGGAAGACGCAGACAATTCCCGAATGGTGAACTCCGCCTTTGTCAGCCAAGCTTACGGAGATATTAAGCGCAAGCTACAAAAGTTAGAAGGGTTTTCAGGTATGTCAATCACCCAACTAATGGAGGAAGCGAATAAGGTTTATATGAATAGGGAAACAGAAAGTAAGAAAGAGGAGGAGCGCAAGATGCGTAAAAAGGCTGATATGCTAGCGGTAGCGATCGCAGGCGTAGATAGACGGGGCCCAGATAGAGGCGATAGTAGATGGAATAGGGAGCCTTTGAGTAGGAATCAGTGCGCGTATTGCAAGGAAGAAGGGCATTGGAGGAACGAATGTCCACAAAGAGAGCAGTACGAGAGAGACCAACCCAGGGCAGGTTATGGAAACTTTAGAGGCAGAGCGAGAGGTAGAGGAGGCCCCGGAGGGAGTAATGGTAATAGAGGGAGTAATGGTAACAGAGGAAGTGTTAGGGAAGACAGGTATATTCCAGCAGCGCAAAGGTCCGGCGATAGAGAAGGTAGGGACTTTGTAGGATTGGCTGACACGGTCATGGAGGACTATTGATACCGACCGGGCTCCATCCCCCTTGGTCGAGCGGAGCCTATGGTCGATGTATCAATAGGGGGAAAAAGGAGTGCGTTCATGATCGACACTGGTGCTGAACATTCAGTGGTGACTAATCTAGTTGCTCCTCCATCTGGAAGGACTATTACTGTGATAGGAGCAACTGGAAGAAGTGCTGAAAAACCGGTTCTTAAAAGTCGACTCTGTACATTGGGAGGCCACGTAGTAAAACATCAATTCCTTTATATGCCTGAATGTCCAGTCCAATTGCTGGGACATGATATGCTATCAAAATTACAAGTGCAGATTACGTTCCTACCAAATGGAACAACATCTTTAAAGTTTAATGGACCTTCAGGTATCATGACATTATCCGTACCAAAGGAAGAAGAGTGGCGACTTTATACAGCGTTGACTAGCCAAAACCCTAGGAGTGATGAGACATTATTTAACATACCAGGAGTTTGGGCAGAGAACAACCCACCAGGACTGGCCCGCAATATTCCACCTATAAAAATTGAACTAAAACTTGGGGTTTATCCAGTGAGCCTAAGACAATACCACATCCCGCAGAAGGCTAAGAAGAACATCCAATCCTATCTGGATAAGTTCATACGGTATGGTATCCTAAAATTCTGTACTTCCCCCTGGAACACCCCATTGCTGCCTGTTCAAAAGCCCGGTACAGATGAGTATCGACCTGTGCAGGACTTGAGAGCAGTCAATGATGCGGTTGTTAGTATACATCCAGTTGTACCCAATCCATATAACCTGCTTGCTTTAATTCCGGGCGGGGCTACTTACTTTACAGTCTTAGACCTCAAAGATGCCTTCTTTTGCCTCCGAATTGCCGCAGAAAGTCAATGTATTTTCGCTTTCCAATGGGAGAACGCTGTAACGGGCTCAAAACGCCAAATGACTTGGACAAGACTGCCCCAAGGGTTTAAAAATTCACCTACCCTATTTGGTTCAGCCCTAAGTCAAGATCTACTGGATTTCGAGTCCATCCCAGGAGAGTGTGTATTGTTACAATATGTAGATGACTTGTTGATAGCAGCAGTTACAAAAGAAATCTGTCAGCAAGCAACACATGATCTACTACACATTCTCTGGAAGGCAGGATACAAGGTGTCTAGAAAGAAGGCTCAGTTGTGTTTGCCAACTGTCAAATATCTGGGATTCCATATCTCTGAAGGTCAAAGAATTATGGGGCCAGAGAGAAAAGAAGCTGTCTGCCAAATACCAATACCCAAGAATAGAAGACAAGTGCGAGAATTCTTGGGGGCAGCAGGCTTCTGTAGGATATGGATTCCCAGCTACGCGATACTGGCAAAACCTCTGTATGCAGCTATCAAAGGTACAGAGCACGACCCCTTCTTATGGACCCAAGAACAGCAAACGGCATTTGAAGATGTGAAGAAGGCTTTGATGAGTGCCCCAGCATTAGGTCTACCTGATCACACACGACCATTCTACTTATATGTACACGAGCAAAGAAGAATGGCTGTGGGAGTATTGACACAGTACTTGGGATCATGGCAAAGACCTGTTGCCTACATGTCTAAGCAATTGGATGCAGTGGCCAGCGGACTTCCACCTTGTCTAAGAGCCGTAGCTGCTGCCGCCCTGCTAGTAGCTGAAGCCGATAAACTCACTCTGGGTCAAGAACTTTATGTACGAGTCCCACATGCAGTACAGACGTTGTTGGATTACAAAGGAAATCATTGGTTTAGTAACAGCCGTATGACCAAGTATCAAGCAATGTTGTGTGAAAACCCCAGAGTGCATTTAGAGACTGTAAACACCTTAAATCCAGCTACCCTTTTGCCACAACCTACTGAAAGTCAACATGATTGTTTGGAAGTAATGGATGAAGTATTCTCAAGTAGACCAGATCTTCGTGATTTTCCCATCCAGAACCCCGATGTTCAATATTATACCGACGGCAGTAGTTATGTGAAAGAAGGGATCCGCTATGCAGGATATGCAGTAACAACAATAGACAAGGTGATAGAAGCTCGGCCATTGGCGAAAGGAACATCAGCACAAAAGGCAGAATTGATAGAACTGACACGAGCGTTACAATTGGCTGAAGGTTTAAGAGTGAACATCTACACGGACTCCAAATATGCGTTTTTAACCACTCATGCCCACGGAGCTTTGTATAAAGAAAGAGGACTACTGAATTCAGAAGGCAAAGAAATCAAATACGCAGCTGAAATCCTACAACTATTGGAAGCAGTGTGGGAGCCGAAAGAAGTCAGTATCATACATTGTCGAGCGCATCTGAGAGGAGATGGTGATGTAACCAAGGGAAATCGGATGGCAGATAGTGCAGCTAAGCGTGCTGCTGAATCAGGAAGACAGGAGTATGTGGGGCATATAGCTGCTCTTATACCAACCCCACTGTCCCAATGGACTCCAGTTTATACAGCTCAAGAAGAGGAGTGGTTAAAGACTGAACCAGGAAAGTATTTGGAGAACAAGTGGTATCAGCTAGAAGATGGAAGAATAGTCATACCAGCATCGCTAGCGGTAGAAATTGTCCAAAATTATCATAACGGGACACATTCTGGGAGAGACAGCACAGAAGAATCTCTCAGAAAACATTTCTACATACCAAGATTGTCCAACTTGACTCAGGCCATTGTACGAAGATGTGTAACGTGTGCTAAAAATAATGCAAGACAAGGACCAGTAAAGCCACCAGGAGTCCAGTTTATGGGGGGACTCCCCATGTCCGATTTACAAATTGACTTTACAGTGATGCCTAAATCGGGTGGACATCGTTACCTGCTGGTAATTGTGTGCACCTATTCAGGCTGGGTAGAAGCATGTCCTACTCGTACAGAGAAAGCAGGAGAAGTTGTGAGATTCCTGCTACGAGAAATAATACCCCGATATGGACTACCCTGTTCTATAGGATCGGACAACGGTCCAGCTTTTGTTCATCAGTGCCTACAACAACTGACTCATATGCTTGGTATAAAGTGGAGGCTTCATACTGCATATAGACCCCAGAGCTCTGGTAAGGTAGAGAGAATGAATAGAACTATTAAGAATCAGTTGGCTAAAATGTGTCAGGAAACCCAACTTAAGTGGAACGTTCTCTTACCCATAGCTCTATTGCGAATCCGCAGTACCCCTACCAGAAGGATGGGCCTCTCTCCTTTTGAAATCATGTATGGGCGACCACCGCCCGTACTTGGTAACCTAAGGGGGGATTTGAGTCAGTTGGGAGAAGGAATTACCCGGCAGCAGGTTGTAGAGTTGGGTAAGACTATGGAGGAGGTACAGAAATGGGTACAAGATAGATTACCTGTGAATATTTATTCCCCAGTTCATAGTTATCATCCAGGAGATCAAGTGTGGATTAAAGAGTGGAATAATGTACCGTTAGGGCCCAAGTGGAGAGGTCCTTATGTTGTTCTTTTGTCTACCCCTACAGCGATAAAAGTAGCCGAAGTGACTCCGTGGATACATCACTCCAGGGTTAAACCAGCAGCAGTCGATTCTTGGCAAGTTACAGCAGATCCAGAGAATCCCTGCAAGATCCGGTTAAAACGCACTACTCAGTCGGAGTAACGAGGAACTATTGTGGATTACAAATTTTATTGTTACAGGGATTTGGTGAAGTGAGTGTTTTTAGACGGCCATAATAAAGCCTGTCCGCTCACCAGCACATAGTATATAAGCCAGGGAAAGTCTCGAAGGGACTCCTGTGAAGACGAGCAGAACTCCATTCCCTGCAGCCCTTACATCCTGGAAGCTGAGGTGCCTTCGCACGGACGAAGACTGAGGATGACGGCGAAAGATGTGTTTTTGATAGTGTTTATTTATGTGTGTTTTTATATTCAGGAAGGTAGAGGTACCGACACTCCTAGCTGTGAGGTATGCATTAAGACTACGAGAACAGGTAACCATATTTCCCAAACCCTAATTTGGCATTCACAATACGAGTGTAAAGGAGATGTATCGAGATGTAGATACCTAAATATAGACTATAGTGTGTGCCATTTAGGAGTAGGAGAACCTAAGTGCTTCAGTCCGGAGTATCAACCTCGTACAATTTGGTTGACTCTCAGGAATGGAGATCCTCAGGGGACCCTAATTAATAAGACGGTGTTAGAATCCGTACATTCTTCGGGTGTTCTGCTATTTGATGCGTGTAAAGCGATATCGAGTGGTAGAAAGCCGTGGAATGTATGTGGGGATCTTAGATGGGAGAGGACGTATGGGTCTAATGATAAATATATTTGTCCCAGTAGTAAAAATAAATATGTGAGTCCTAGATGCCCAAATAAAGACTATAACTTTTGCCCATATTGGTCTTGTGTGGGGTGGGCGACTTGGGGACAGACAGTAGACAAAGACATGATAGTGACTAAGTTGCCGACTAGCCCATATTGTAAGTCTATGGAATGTAATCCCATCCATATACTTATAAATAACCCCGATAAGTTCTTAGACAAATATGGCAATTTATTTGGGTTTCAAATATACGGGACGGGTTTAGATCCTGGGACAGTATTATTTATAGGGATAGAGACTGATACGGTATCCTCCCAAACTCATCAAGTATATCATTCCTTTTATGAAGAAATGAGTATAGATAATAAGATCCCCCATAATGCTAAAAACCTGTTCATTGACTTAGCTGAAAGTATTGCCGGTAGTCTTAATGTTACCAACTGCTATGTGTGTGGAGGTACTAACATGGGAGACCAATGGCCTTGGGAAGCAAAGGAGGTAATGTCCGGTTCTGAGGCAGTTGAACAATTAATATCTTCACAAGCCGATTATCAGATGAGTGTTAGAGGTAAATCTGAGTGGAGATTAAAGACCTCCATCATAGGTTATGTTTGCATAGCAAGGAAAGGAATAATGTATAATACTTCTGTAGGAGAATTAACTTGTCTAGGGCAAAAAGCTTATGATGATAATACAAAGAATAAAACTTGGTGGTCGGCTTCAAATGTCTCAGAACCATCTAACCCGTTTGCTAGATACGCCAATTTAAAGGATGTGTGGTTTGATTTATCCATCACATCTACCTGGAGAGCCCCAGCAAATTTGTACTGGATCTGTGGTAAGAAAGCCTATTCGGAGTTGCCACAGGACTGGGAAGGGGCATGTGTGTTGGGTATGCTCAAACCATCCTTCTTCTTGTTACCGATTGAAACAGGTGAGACTTTAGGTGTTAAAGTGTATGATGTGAATCATGGGAAGAAAAGGGGCCCATAGAGATAGGCGCCTGGGAAGATGATGAATGGCCTCCCCAGCGTATCATAGATTATTATGGGCCAGCTACGTGGGCAGAAGATGGTACCTTTGGTTATAGAACCCCTATTTATATGCTCAACCGAATTATAAGATTACAGGCGGTGGTTGAGATTATCACCAACGAGACATCACAGGCGCTCAATCTTCTAGCGAAGCATAACACCAGGATGAGGACAGCAGTCTACCAAAATAGGTTAGCCTTGGATTACCTTTTGGCAGTAGAGGGAGGTGTATGTGGGAAGTTTAACCTGAGCAATTGCTGTCTTCAGATAGATGACGAAGGGCAAGCAATAGCTGAGCTTACTAGCCATATGGTTAAACTAGCGCATGTGCCTACTCAGGTATGGAAAGGGTATAATCCAAGTAGTTGGTTTGGTAGCTGGTATGAGTGGTTTGGAGGGCTTAAGGCAGTGGTAGGTGGAGTCCTACTGATTTTAATGTTGTGTCTACTCCTGCCGTGTCTTATACCCTTAGTAGTTAGGTCTGTGCAAAGCCTGATAGAAAATATAGCAGAGAGGAAGGCTGCTGCACAGATAATGGCGATTTATAAGTATAAGGCTCTAGATCAGGGAGAACCAATGCAGGAAGATGAGTGTTGAAGATTCACATCATAAGATAAGTCTGGTCTGGTTCAAGGTAACTTGCGGTGTATGCAAACCAAGGTTAAGTGATGCCTCAAGTAATTGTGAAATATCAAGAGGCATCAAAGGGGGGAATGTGGTGGAATCTCGGTAAAAATAAATTTAGTAGGCCGAGATTACCACGTGGCATGTGTACGTGCATATGCTGACGTATCGATCAGTTGGTTGCACGAGGCAAGATACGATCAGTAGTGTACGGAGCATGTGCAAGAATACAGGATGTAGTATTCCCCTCCTCCATTGTGCTGGACAAGCCATGCGGTCAAGCAGGAAGTTAATTCTTATTTGTATTGATTGGTTAAGAGAATGTGCGGGTGGAGCTTAATATGGGAGGAGTTATGTGCCTATATAAGGAGCCTGCACTATTGTCCGGGACTCAGAACTTGTGGTATTTTGGTGACGCTAGTCCCTCTGAGTCCCGATCGGTGATCCAATAAAGAATCTCTTCCTTCCTGAAGAAACCTGTGTCCATCTCTCTGTGCTTCGCTTCCGTCAGTTTCTCCGGTATCAAGTCCTTGCAGGTTTTTTGTTTGTAGAGAAAAGGCAGTGTTTACGTTACTGCCTAGGGATACCTCCAGTGGTCACTCCTCAGATGGCTACTAGAAGAGTGCTATGTGCAGCACTGATGTTCAGCACCTCTACCCTCTGCATGAAGGCGCTGAGCTTTCCCAATAGAGTTGCATTGATTCAACACATGTCTATGAGGAGATGCTGATTTGCTAGCACAGTGCCTTGCTGTGCTAGCGCATTAGCCTCCCAATGCTTTCCTATGGGAAAGAATTGGATTGGCTAAGATAGTCAATTCTGATGATATCAGCCAAGGAGACAGATTGGGAGCGGGGCCAGTGTCAACAGACCTGTGTGTCACTAGAATAAACGTAAGTTTTACACTATTAACCCCTTAAGGACCAAACTTCTGGAATAAAAGGGAATCATGACGTGTCAGACACGTCATGTGTCCTTAAGGGGTTAAAGGGGTGCAAGGGGTGGGGGCCAATCACCTAAATAATGTTTTTTTTAACACAATAGCACCAGGAATACATGTTTGTATTCCTGACCCTATTGTGTTCTTTTAAGCATGCAAAAAAATACAGCTAATTTCAAAACTCAAAACCTTCAAAATGCATTAACGTTGTGTTGGTGCCTGAGATGACCTATTAATGATACAGTTGTAAATGGCTTTTGTAGCCCATTATACTTTCCATCCAAGTAGCCTGGGATATGTATGTCTTGGTGCTGCACTAAGAATGAGTCACAGTAACTTGTGTCTGTTTTCAGACATTCCAGCAGTTTTAGTTTTGGAATGCAAGACACATGTATACTATTTATAGTACCAATTACAAACACAACTATGAATTGGAGACAGATCAGTTTCCTATTCGTAGTTATTATGGGAAGTTCAGTTTGCAAGCACTACTATAAATAGTACGGATTGCATACAATAAACACTGGTCAGAATCTGGAGTGGGCTAGTCCCATGGGGAAAGCTGAGAGCACATTAAATTTAACAAACACATCTATAAAGTACAACCAGAGATCACAAACAGAAGGAAAATGGATGGAGTATACGATTATCAGCTGATGGAAATCGTGAAGTTAAAATGGGAGGCAGGTGGATGTAGGTTTTGACATTGAAAAGGTGATGTCACTAGCTCTCTGCACTTTAACACAACACTGAAGTAATCAATCTCTGTGAAAATCATTACTCCATGCTGACTGTACCTTAACCAGCTTCTTATTATAGAAGCTCATTAAACATTGAGCTGGAAACGACAGGACTAGCAGCACAGACATGGCTTGTCACAAGACAAATACAAAATAAAATATTTCAAATGAAAATAGGAAAATGTGTAAATGTGCAATATTTAATTGGCGTATAGCAGATGCCTAAAAATAGTCACAAAATAGTCACCATGTGTCAGGTATCAACCTTTATCAGGAAGAATGATGAGATACATAGTTGATGCAAAGTATGATATACATCTTGGTATATGCGGAGGGTGCACAGAAGCAAATTAAAAGTACCATTTAATTTTTTTCTTTAAAACCCACTTAATCTATGCAATAGAATGCTCTAGCATACCTGAATAAGCTCAGAACTGTACTGTAAATGTCTAAGCAGTGCAATATCAAGACTTTCATTTCCGGTAGTGAGTGGCAAAGGGCTGCTTGCAACACTAGTACCAACTCCTGTGTCCTCTGTTAATGCTTCGCTCAGATGTCCTCGGGCCTCTGGATGTCCAGCTCTGCAACTATAACACACAAGAGTAACACAATTGTCAACCATCACCAACATCAACCACTGCTTATCCTTCCAGCGAAGGTGTGTTTTTTCTTTCTTTCTTTTTTTTTCTTTAACACATTTGGATAATTTAGTTTAGAAGGATGATCAATTTTTAGGAGTCAAATTCCAGTTGCATAGGATATGAATGTGTGAAATAAACACATACATGTGTGGTAAAATTAATAATTAATTTCAGTAGTTTTCTTTTTGCACAAGTCATTAACTGCTCATTTTCTATTGGAGAGAGTATGATAATACGTTCCAAACTGTATTTATTTATTTCTTTTATCTGCTTTCTTCGTTTAAACCGTTTAATAGATCAAAGAGCCATGGGAGTGTGTGCAATGAAAAGTGGTTAATGTAGGAAGGAGGAGGTGGATGTGCCTTCAATAACTAATGTATAGTGTGTAAACAGTCAGACATTAGAAAGGATAAACATTGAGTATTTTTTCCCACGTTCATAAAATAGTAAGTCATGTTCAGGTAAAGATCTGTATTGATATATTTTCTATTGTGTTTCTCTATTTTAAATAGTATGCCAAGCCTGAAAGTCATACTCCAGAGGGGAGTTTATAGAGTAAAAAGATGCGTGAATGCTACCAGTCTGGGTAGTTGAATATAGTTTTCATTAAAATACTTTTACCATTATTACTTAATATGTAATACAAGTAAGGGGCTGATGAAGACATATTAGAAAATTAATCAAACAATAGCTAGAAGCTCTAAATGCAATCACCATGCATATCATTACACAGTGATGGAACCTCATTTTCATTGACTTTACAAAATCTGGCCTACATTAGAATCTAGTGTTTAAAAAAAAATTCTCTCTCTCAGTATCATCTGAGCACAATAAAAAAAAAAACAAAAAAAAAAACAACAACTTTTTATTTGTGGCTAACACCTCCCTATACTCTTATAACTGGGATTAGATGGTGATTTCATTGTTAAAATAACACTGTAGTTTTAGGAATACAAACCTGTACTCCTAACGCTATGGTACCCCTGTCCCTAGTTATATACAAGACCTCCTTTTCAAATAAAGAAAAAAAGTCCCCCTCCCACTTTTCTGCGTTGGCACTGCTCACCTTTCCACCCACAACACAGCTTCCTCCAGGGGAGGGCTGGCAGCCTTAGGCCTGGGGGGCAAAACCAGTCAAGTGGCCCATTGCGCCACCAAATCAGTTCACCATCCATGCCCACCTTTTCCTGGTTTTATAACGGATATTGATGTTATGCTAAGCAGTAGCTCTTTGCCATACCCGCTCCTTCACGGCTCTGACTTTCAATGTTGTCAGAGCGCAGGCTGAGAATCTCTGAGCCTGTGCTGTGACTCACTAACTGAGCGCCGGACCACAAGGGAGAGGATATGATCTGACTGCACCTACTGCTGGTGCGCACCAGTGGACCACCAGCGAATCGTTTAAATTAAATATGCTGGTGTACTCAACTTGTGAGCTGTGTTGGCCGCCGGGCGCCACTGTTGTCATGGAACCCTGCGTGACCGCACAGCGTGCACACCCCAACAGCTGGCCCTGCTGACACACACTGATGTTACTACTTAGAAATCCCTCAATATTAATACAGACATCAGAGTAAACACCAATAAACTGTGGAAACAGAGCTGATCCCCCCCAAATTTATAAAGGTTTGCTTAGAAGATTTATTGTAAGATTAAATCATGCCTCCTCCTCTCTCTCCCCCATGCGCTGCTCTGTAGGCTGGGAGGAAGTGAAGAGTAATCACATTCTCCCAGCACAGTGCCACCTGTGGCTGCATGGGGAACAGCTGTTTAATGTAATGCTTGCAGGACGGCCAGCTGCCGCAAAACCTCTTTGTTCCCGTCTCTGCAAAGGGCTCCAGGCACTGCTTGTTGTGAGTGTGAGCCACTGTAAATTAGGGGCAGAGGGCACTTGCACTGCGGTAAAGACGGATCTGGGCAGGAGGAGAGTGCTGTGCAATCAGTGCACTCCCCTCCTGTGGGTCACCAGTAGACTGGTGCACCTGCCCAGGATCAGAGCCGGTGCAAGGATTTTTGCCGCCAGAGACAAAAGAAAAATTTGCCGCCCCCCATGTGACATCACAATGCCCCACCCATATGATCTGCCATATGAACGAACGCCAGTGCTGCACACAATGTGTGTTTACATTAAAAAGCCTGCAGGGACCGGCTATAGACACCAGAACCACTTCATTAAGCTATAGTGTCCCTTTAATGTGAGGTAAATTATAGATTAGTGTCACTAATAATATACTAGATTGCCTACTTACAACCAGATGAGGATGATGATGGGCTGCAGTTTGGCTCCACTGGTCTGGTGTAGAACAGGATCTCTGGAGGCTGTTTGCAACTGTGGTCACAAAATTCAATGTTCTGGGAGAATTGGAAGCAGCTCCATTTTTTGGGGGCCCCTTACACAGCTCAAGGTCTGGGCCCCAAGGCCTGACGGTGAGTATGCCCATAAGGCCCACTTATATGTTCCACCCACCCATGAGTTCACTCACAGGGATTGGAGTGTGTAGGGGATGTGTTATTGAAGAGGATCTAATATGTGTGCTTATGGTATGTAGTGTATAGGGATACCAGTTTGTGTAGGTGATGCAGTGTGTTTGTGTGTAGTGGAAGCAGTGTGTATTTGTGTATAAGGGATGTATTGTGTGTTTCTGGTTGTGTGTAAGGGATGCATTGTGTGAATCTGTGTTTGTATGCATAAGGGATGCAAGGTGTGTGTCTGTATGTGTGTGCATTGAGGTTAAGAGATGCATTGTGTTTCTGTGTGTATATAAGAAAAGCAGTGTGTGTTTGCATTGTGTGTTTCTGTGTATGTGTGCAAAGGATGCATTGTCTGTGTGTAAGGGTTGCATTGTGTGTGTGTGTAAGGGTTGCATTGTGTGTGTGTGTGTGTAATGGATGCACTGTGTGTTTCTGTGTGTGTGTAGGGATGCATTGTGTGTTTCTGTGTGTGTAGGGATGCATTGTGTGTGTGTATGTAGGAATGCATTGTGTGTGTGTGTGCACGTAGTGTGAAAGAGCTCCCTGTCTTGCCCCCTGTCCTATAGAGCTGTCCCTTCGAGCGCTCCTCTCCCCCACCCTCCCCTAGTGATCTCTTCTTACACTCACCCACCCAAACTGTGCTCTTCTCACCCCCCTCCTCCCTGTGTTCTTCTTAACCCCCTTGTTCTTCTTACCCCCCCTCTTCTTACTCCCCCCTCTCCCTCTTCTTACTCCCCTTTTTCTTATCTCCCCTCCTTCTTCCTCTCCCCCTCCCCTCCTTCTTCCTCTCCCCCTCCCCTCCTTCTTCCTCTCCCCCTCCCCTCTTCTTACTCCCACCCTCTCTTCTTACTCCCACCCCCTCTTCTTACTCCTCCCTCCCCCTCTTCTTACTCCTCCCCTCTTCCTCTTCTTACTCCTCCCCTCTTCCTCTTCTTACTCCTCCCCTCTTCCTCTTCTTACTCCTCCCCTCTTCTTACCCCCTCTTTTCCTCATCTCCCCTCCTTCTTCTTACTCCCCCTCCCCTTCTCTATTCTTACTCCCCCCTCCCCTTCTCTCACTCCCCCCCTCCCCTTCTCTCACTCCCCCCCTCCCCTTCTCTCACTCCCCCCCTCCCCTTCTCTCACTCCCCCCCTCCCCTTCTCTCACTCCCCCCCTCCCTTCTCTCACTCTCCCCCTCCCCTTCTCTCACTCCCCCCCTCCCCTTCTCTCACTCCCCCCCTCCCCTTCTCTCACTCCCCCCTCCCCTTCTCTCACATCCCCCCTCCCCTTCTCTCACTCCCCCCCTCCTCTCACTCCCCCCCTCCCCTTCTCTCACTCCCCCCCTCCCCTTCTCTCACTCCCCCCCTCCCCTTCTCTCACTCCCCCCTCCCCTTCTCTCACTCCCCCCCTCCCCTTCTCTCACTCCCCCCCTCCCCTTCTCTCACTCCCCCCCTCCCCTTCTCTCACTCCCCCCTCCCCTTCTCTCACTCCCCCCCTCCCCTTCTCTCACTCCCCCCCTCCCCTTCTCTCACTCCCCCCCTCCCCTTCTCTCACTCCCCCCCTCCCCTTCTCTCACTCCCCCCCTCCCCTTCTCTCACTCCCCCCTCCCCTTCTCTCACTCCCCCCTCCCCTTCTCTCACTCCCCCCCTCCCCTTCTCTCACTCCCCCCCTCCCCTTCTCTCACTCCCCCCCTCCCCTTCTCTCACTCCCCCCCTCCCCTTCTCTCACTCCCCCCCTCCCCTTCTCTCACTCCCCCCTCCCCTTCTCTCACTCCCCCCTCCCCTTCTCTCACTCCCCCCTCCCCTTCTCTCACTCCCCCCCTCCCCCCCTCCCCTTCTCTCACTCCCCCCCTCCCCTTCTCTCACTCCCCCCCTCCCCTTCTCTCACTCCCCCCCTCCCCTTCTCTCACTCCCCCCCTCCCCTTCTCTCACTCCCCCCCTCCCCTTCTCTCACTCCCCCCCTCCCCTTCTCTCACTCCCCCCTTCCCCTTCTCTCACTCCCCCCTTCCCCTTCTCTCACTCCCCCCTTCCCCTTCTCTCACTCCCCCCCTCCCCTTCTCTCACTCCCCCCCTCCCCTTCTCTCACTCCCCCCCTCCCCTTCTCTCACTCCCCCCCTCCCCTTCTCTCACTCCCCCCCTCCCCTTCTCTCACTCCCCCCCTCCCCTTCTCTCACTCCCCCCCTCCCCTTCTCTCACTCCCCCCCTCCCCTTCTCTCACTCCCCCCCTCCCCTTCTCTCACTCCCCCCTCCCCTTCTCTCACTCCCCCCTCCCCTTCTCTCTTCTTACTCCCCCCTCCCTTACTCCCCCTCCCCTTCTCTCTTCTTACTCCCCCGTCCCCTGTAGCGTGGCCGAGCTGCTCTCCGGTCCGCGGTGCCCGGCCGGAGTGATAGGAAGGTGGACACTCAGTGTGCACTTCCTGTCAGTCTGGCCGGGTACAGGAAACAATCTCCTGTTCCGCGCGGAGATTCTGTTTCCTGCAACCGGCCGAACTGACAGGAAGTGCACACAGAGTGACTGAGTGAGCACCTTCCCATCACTCCTGCCGGGCACCTCGGACCGGAGAGGAGCTCGGCCACGCTACAGGGGAGGGAAGGAGCAGCTGCAGCCGCCTGAGGCGCTTAACAGAGCGCTCAGGCGGCTGCAGCATTTAAAGGGCCGGCCCGCCGCGGCCTTAAAATGATTTGGGGCGGCCTGGGGGGCAATTGCTCCAACATTGGTCCAAAACCTGGCTTCCTCCAACATTGGTCCAATACAATGCTCCTCATAGAGGAGCATGGGGAACCTGCGGCACATGCGCGGGTAGAGCGAGCATCCAATGCTTCTCATAGGAAAGCATTGAATACAGTGTCAGTAAGAGCTACTACAGGAGTGTTAAACTTTTTAATGTAAACACTGCCCTTTCTGCAAAATGACAACTTTTTACCTTGAGGGATTAAACATACATGACTTCTGCACCCAGGCTACTTTATTAAGATGCAGTGGTCTTGGTGACTTTAGTGGTCCTTCAATGTTGTTGTGTAGAGCTCAAGAAGTCTATATTGCAAGCTTGAAGAAACACTCCAAACAGCTTACTGAAGTGCTTTGTGTGTCTGGAACCGCTCTCTTTTGTGACATTTCATGAAAGTGCAAATTCAATAGAAATCTGCACTTTTATATTTGGGGCAGAAACAGCCAGGGAGGTTTTCATTTTTCTTCCATTAGAAACGGCAAGCATGCAATGATAGCGTGCCTGACAGCTACTGGATATCACAGAGGCTTCTCAGTAAGGGATGACTTGAATAGGCTACAGTGGTTGTTTTGGATATACCCAATTTTTCTGGGATTTTTTTTTCTTTGTGGTATATCTACACCCCAACAAAACAAGTTAACTTTTTTCCCCAATGGAGAAAGCCAAAACAATTGCATATTTGAGGAGTCTCCAGTT
Source organism: Pelobates fuscus (assembly GCF_036172605.1). Lineage (NCBI taxonomy): Eukaryota > Metazoa > Chordata > Amphibia > Anura > Pelobatidae > Pelobates > Pelobates fuscus. Next base: position 148,735,737 of record NC_086320.1, on the reverse strand, counting down.
ACATTGCATGTATAGCTTGGAGGAAAGACGAGACAGGGGGGATATGATAGAAACATTTAAATACATAAAGGAAATCAACACAGTAAAGGAGGAGACTATATTTAAAAGAAGAAAAACTACCACAACAAGAGGACATAGTCTTAAATTAGAGGTACAAAGGTTTAAAAATAATATCAGGAAGTATTACTTTACTGAGAGGGTAGTGGATGCATCGAATAGCCTTCCAGCTGAAGTGGTAGAGGTTAACACAGTAAAGGAGTTTAAGCATGCGTGGGATAGGCATAAGGCTACCCTAACTATAAGATAAGGCCAGGGACTAATGAAAGTATTTAGAAAACTGGGCAGACTAGATGGTCCGAATGGTTCTTATCTGCCGTCACATTCTATGTTTCTATGTAGTTCATAGATGATGCTAACAAGTGACAGATGTGTCAATACTGAATTTGCCAAGTTCCTGATGGACCAGTTAATATATCAATAACTCTATTTCGGCAGGATTGTGTTGAAATGTGAGTGTTTAATTAAAGATATAATGCCTAATCTGATCAAGGTAAAATTGGGTCTGCAAATTTTTGGACCGGTGGCATTGTGATCTCCTCAACACCGTTCACAACATCTTGATAGAAACAGTTCATATGTTGATAAATATTGGGTATGAAATTGTAATTCCCTCATTTGTTAAATGGGTTTAATAAAGTGATTAATGAATGCAAGAGAACCAAAACAAATTTAAAAAAAAAAAAATACTCTCCCTTGCTCGTGATATTACATTTTATGCTTATTTACTTATTTTTATTTTGGTAGTAGGGATACTAGTTTCCTTAGATATACGTGGAAATGAAAAGATAAACATGTGGTAAAAGTACATAAACTCAATGGCTAATGGGCATATTTATTTAAAAATGGAGGGAAAAAAAAAGGCCATTCGTTAGCAAACATGAAGTAATTGTTTGACAAAATAGTACACACATAAAAAGAATGCATACTATCTACACATTGTTGTAAATGCTGCAATCAATCTCAAAGAGCAGAGCATTTTGCAGTAAACTAATGTGTTCTTATGTACTTTATGGGCTGTGTTATATGTATGGGGTAAACATAGGTCTGTGAAATGGCACTAAGTTATATATACATTTATTAATATTTGTATAGTATGATGTGACTGACATGGAATTGAAAACCGTGAGAAAATTACACAGCGTGTTTTCCCTCCATAGTAAGATTTGCATAACTTTATATATGAAATAATGCTTACTAATTGCTGAAAGTCGTTACAGACCATGTTTTAAAAGCTTATTTATTTTAAAAGATTTTGAATTATGCCATTTCCTATAGTCAACTTTTTAAAATGTAAGTTCTTATAAATGTATTTTAAGGTCTAATGAAACTTTTGAACTAGCATTAATTGTGTGTACATTTTTTATTTCAATTATGAAAAGCTTTGGGATTATAAATAGTGAAGCTTTTTATGAAGTATGTCTCAATATTTCTATTAATATTGTGATTGCCAACTCCTCTTAGACCCTTCTTTTTTCTCTCTCCTATATACCTCATGGACTAATTAAATATGTGAGAATAATTAATTAAAACAAACGAACCGGAAATGAGGTATCGCTAAAATGCTGAGAGGAACAGTACGGGTAATGTAGTAAAGGTCAACTACCAGCTAGTGACGTGACGGAACAGAACCTGACGCCACTTCCGGTTTCACGAACAATGGGGAAATGATCGTTCTCATTATGAGGAACCCGAACAACAGCTGGAGAGAGGTCTCTCCGGATTGGTTGAGCACGAAGAAAGGAGGAGTCTCCTCAGCATTCAAATTGGAACCGGGAAACTTGGAGATCAACACCAATTGAAAAAGCCCTTACCGGCGAAACTCGTCTTGGACACAAAGAAGGACTAAAAGAAGGACTCATTGCCTATTTATACTTGTATATTTAAGCTGATTTTATTTACTATTTTGTTTTATTTGCAATAAATCATAGTTCTTAATTTAAAGTACCCTTTTTACCTTCATCTTGAACTTACTACTCCGGTTCCAAGGGAAGTGTCACCCTAGGAATTTGACACCAAGTGGAAATTTTGGAGCCAGTTATCTAACAGGCTCCAAATAAGGTGAGCAGGCAATTTTATATAAAATATACACTGATTTGTTGAAATAGCCACACCTAGATTGTTTCTTTTTCTGCTTGGAGAAAATACTATGTTTTATACAGAAGAAGGTATCCTGGTGCCACCTAAAAGGTTCAGACTCTCCTCTTGTTTAGAGCCGCTATCGAAAAAGGTTCTAAAAAATTGGATTTTTTCTATATACTTTAAAATCCCCCATATATACCAAGGGGAAGTGTATATTTAAAGCACTGCACTTTTGGACTCTGTGCGCTGGGTGGTGGGGTTGATCACCTAAACACTGAGTTCGCCTTTTTTCTATATTTTTTCTTTTAGTGGATCTTTTGGGAGATCCATTAAGTGTGTAAGAGCTGCTGGTATCACAATTAAAACTGCCATTATCTCTGTTAAGCGCCTTATATACACTGTTCTGTTTTTTGTTCTCATGTCTTATAAGAAAAATTAAAGTTTAACAGGGTTATTTACCAAAGAGAATTAAAAAAACAAAAACAAAAAACAAAAACAACTGGCATGAAGGGAATATTATGGTCATATTTTTTGCTTCTTATAAAATGATAGAAGAAATAAAAAAAAGTGAATAAATCCAGGACCCACCTCAAAACTACAGCAAAAACCCAAGTATCCCTCCATGTAAATAAATATACAAATTACAAATAATTAATTACGTGGATACATTTTGTTTACCATTCTATATTTTTTGTGAACTTGGAACAAATACATAAATGGACAATTTACCCACTGCCCTAGTTGGAATTTCTCAGCTCATTAATGTATGGAACTCTTAACTTTAGATTGTAATTCTGCTCCTCGATCTCAACAGGGCTCAGATATTGATACAAACGTTCCAGCTGAACAGGTCCATTGTGATTATTTATAACACAAAAGCACAGTGCTAACACAAATCTGGTCTTAGCTGTGATTACATCCTCCTAAATTGATGAAATGTATTCTGAGAACAACACTATTTTTAAAACACATGACCATATTAATTACCGGTACATAGATTGAGAATCAATGGCTTACGGCAGCAACCTTTTTTCACAGCTTGAATGACAGGAACCTGACTCAGTATACATATCTACTTGTATATTGGTATATACATTTGCATTCACCATGAAACCTTACCTGGGCTTTTCCACGTCAGTATCTGAAAATACACAATCTGCGCCTCCACCATTACAAACCATGCCATCATCCACATCCTCCTCATCAAAGTCAGATGTGTTCAGGAAGTCAAAGCTTTCTAGAGCACTTTCAACAGTTAGACTTATACTGGAAGACCTGCTTCGATTTACAGTTGTTTTGCACTGGAAAAAGTAGAAGGCACTTATGAAGACCAATGATATTCATCAGGAAAGAGAAACATAACATGGTCATGCAAACCTATGTAGTGCATTTAAGCTGCTCTGTGCAATTTCTAGGTTTTAGACCATTTTGAATTATCCTGCCTTTTACTGGTCTTATCTGGTGCAAAATTAACTACTGTATAAATATATGCACCATGGAAACATTTTATATGTAACTATAGTTTTAGCTTTGATGCTTGTACAATAGAATGGCAATTTTTACAAGCAGACATATCCGTAACCACAGTCTTTCATCGGCAGGTTAAATTGTTTTCCCTCACATTTGCCCTATTTTTCCCCACTTTCGAGCATTCTGTTAACAGGATTGCTTCTCTACATATTTTAACCCCTTAAGGACACATGACATGTCATGATTCCCATTTATTACAGAAGTTTGGTCCTTAAGGGGTTAAAGACGTGACCAAATACCAAATGGCTCTTCACCTGCACTACTCCATCTTCATCCAAAGTTGTTGCTAATTCCACCGTCTCCATAAAGACTGTACATAAAACCAAAGGGTTCTGAAGTAGTCCCTGGAATTAGTAATGTGCCTTTGGAATGGGAAACTATAGTTTGTGTCCGGTAGTAAACTAGCTGTAGTTGGGTCCATAGAACTATGACTGAAGTATCACCATATCGTTTTTAAAAAGAACCTTCTACTGAACCCCCTACTTGGAACACTGGTCCACCCGGATCAGGTCGGCTTCGTACCATCTCGGCAACTGTACGAAAACACCAGGAGGGGAGCGGATGTCATTTGGTGGACGGTGAGGACTCGGACGCCTTCTCTGATTCTATACTTGGACGCGGGGAAGGCGTTCAATAGGGTCCAGTGGCACTACCTCTTCTCGATTTTGGGGCATCTACAAATGCCTGAAACATTCCTGAGAGGCATTAAAGCCCTGTACACAGAACCGCGGGCGCAAACCGCTGTACCAGGAACAGCTTCGACCCCATTCAGGCCCGCTAATGGCACCAGACAGGGATGCCCTCTTTCCCCCCTGCTGTTCGTCCTATCACTAGAACCACTCCTGCAAAGGATAAGGGAGGATGGGAACATAACAGGCATACGAGCGGGAGGGGAGGAATACAAAGTCTCTGCGTATGCAGACGATGTCATGGTCACACTTACTGACCCCCTGAGATCCCTACCCCACCTACTCTCCCTGCTAACGGAATATGGACGCGTCTCAGGCTACAAAATTAACTTAGAAAAATCGGTGGCCACGCCATTGGAAATGGCCAGGGTGGAGATTGGTAACATAAAAACCAACCACTCACTCAAATTCACAAGAACTGACATTAAATATCTAGGTATCAGACTCACTGCAGACCCAGGGAAACTGTATGAAGCAAATTACACACCCACTATGCAAGCACTCTGCCGGGATCTAGAAAAATGGCAAGAAAAAAACAATCTCATGGATAGGGAGACTGCATGCAATAAAAATGACGTTGCTACCCCGCCTACTGTTCCTGTTCCAGGCCCTACCGATCAAAGTTACCAAACAAGACCTAACGACACTACAAAGACAGATAGATAACTTTATATGGGCACAAAGACGACACAGAATAGCTAGACAAGTACTTAACCGACCGAAAACAAGGGGAGGACTGGGTCTCCCAAACCTGTATCAGTACTACTTGGCGGCTCAGTTAGCCCAAATAGTAGCTTGGCAAAGCTAATGAGCACGGATCTGCCACAATTCTGGATATGGGTCCCCAAACACGACAGACCATCCCTACTTGCCCGGCGATCCTAAATTCCATACGTATATGGGACAGGACAGCCACCAAATATGCACTTAAACACACACCCTCACCACTGACTCCGTACCTGAGAAAGCGTTTGAACCCGGGCTGAGCGCACAAGACTTTCGGGGCATAGAAAGTACGGGGATAGAGATATGGCCACATGTATGATGGGGAATCCTTCAGAACGTTTGATAATCTGAAAACCTTAGCACCCCTAACTACGAAAGACTTATTTCGATATATACAACTGCGAGACTTCGCCAAAAACCCCGAGGTTAGAAAAGCAGCTCACACCCCCATGACGTTCTACAAACAGCTATGTAATGCCGAAACCGTTCAAAAGGGCTTAATAACAGCCATATACGCACAACTCAGCGACCCTGACAAAGACGCTAAAGACCCACGATACATTGGACAGTGGGAGACGGACCTGGGAGGGTTACTAGAAGGAGAGGACTGGGTAGACATATGGGAAGCGACAGCTAAGACATCGATAGGTGTATTGCACCAGGAACAATCCTACAAAATGCTCATGAGATGGTATACCACACCGGTGCAATTGCACAGAATGGGGAAAACCACGACAGGCACATGTTGGAAGGGTTGCGGTTGTAAAGGCACCTTCGTGCACATGTGGTGGGAATGCCCAGAAATAAACAAATATTGGAAGCGCATACAGACACTACTGACCGACGTACTGGTGAGACACATAGATTTAGACCCATGGTCGGTCCTGTTGTCCAAACCCATAGACAGCCTCCCCAGGAAAGAACAACAATAAAATCACACTGACGGCCAGAAGGGCTCTAGCCCAGGCGTGGCTGAAGCCCACGATACCCACAGATAACGACGTAATAGTAAAGATCAAAGATACATATTTGATGGACAAACTCACAGCCCAAACTAGAAACACAGAAAAATCATTCCATAAAATTTGGCAACCATGGGAAGACTATGCTGACGAATAAACCCCCACGAACTAGACAAAGACAGAGCTCGAGAAAGGGCCTAGATCCGCCGCGCGCCCTGACGAAAAGCCTCCCCCTCCCCCCCCCCCCCCCCGATCTGCATTTTGTAGTCCTATGGTTTAATGTATTTAATTGTATTATGTTCTTTTTATTTTATGAGTGGGCACGACATGCCCTCCAAAGTTAAAAAAAGCGACACAGAGCGGCAAACCACAAATGTCATATAATCTGAAAAACCAATTATCTATTGTAACATACAATGTCAAATTATTGGTAATCGGCCCCTACAATCGGAATACAAAGTTTTATTCCTTACATTTGCCCCAAGCTATGCCAACAATTTTGTTGCAGATTGGGAGTCCTGTTGTATATGGACTAAAACCCTTTTGGTGCAAAACTGGTGTTCTGGAGAAGGTATATAGATGATATCTTGTTTATTTGGGATGGAAACCATGTTCCTTAGGAAGATTTTTTTAGACACATAAAATGAAATAACTATGGTCAATTTACAGTTCATATGGATAGGTTTCCCAGAAGGTCATTGTTGGTGCAAAACCTTTTTAAGCCCACAGATGGCAACTCAAAAATTCAGTATAACTATTTCCATCACCCTAAATCCAAGTACCTTGTTGATGACTAAATAAACAGAAAAAAATCTAAACTAAACAATAAACTAAATAAACCAGATGTGATTGAAAGTAGATTTATACAAAGAAGAGATATTCTAGAAAGAAGGTTTTAAAAGAAAATTTACCAAAAAAGTTATCGCAATTTTTAATAAAGCTTGAAATTTGAAATTATCTTTATCTTACCTGCATGGAAAAAATGGAGTATAATTGGCTTTGTAAACCAATAGGTTTTTTAGGTGTGGAAAATGTTCAATATTCACTTTTCAAAAAACCCCAAAACACAACCCTCCCCCCAATTTTACAAGTACTATAACTAATAATAGATTGAATATTGAACATTTTATAAATTGCGATGGTAAGATATATAGCAAGATGCAATATGTGGGGTGAACTATACAGAAATTACATGAATGTAGTGGGAGCATCGTTATGGCACCAGGAAGAAGAATGAAAAACATACTGTCCCCAAACACTATAATGTATTTAGTTTTAAAGATTTTATATGCATCTTTATTAATAAGATATAGCCAGAATAGAGATGGGGGTACATAATTCAAAGATTGTCCCTACTGGAGACAAAATGGATTTAGAAATTAAAGTCATTGACACCTTTTGGTCCAAATGTAGATTTGGACATAGCCACTTTTGTAAACTAGGATATACTTTTATATGTGGATCATATAGTTAGATTTACATTTTTTTTTTATAACTTTCACTTTTTTCCCCCTTTTAAATATATTGTGTATATAAATATTATATAGACTATAATAAATAATTGTAAAATAAATCGTGACAGTATCAAATCATTATTACCAACTTAAGAATATGTTTAAATTTTTAAGTTTTTTGAACAAATGCTCAAGCTGGTAATAATGATTTTGTAATGTTATAATTTAATTTACCATTATTTTGTATATTCTAGATTTCATTTTAGATAATTAAGTGCAATTTCAAGAATAGCATAGAATGACAGGAAGGCAATTAGTTGATCGGCCATTAGTTTGATTAGATTATCCCTCACAGGTCAGGAACTTATATAATTTATGTACATTTTTATGTATGAGAATCAACCTCTTCCAAACATGCATATATATTTTTGCATGTTTTTGCCTTGATTTTTATAATTTACTATATATCTTTTTAGTTCTCCTTTTTTCCTATATATTTTCAAGCTACCACACCAAAGCGGTCATGCATACACTTAATATCTAATTTTTTTTGTATCTGTACAAAATTTGATGGACTTTATGTGCGGATTTAAAACTTGGGAAGGTGGTTTTACGATGCGCTCACATGGTTGTAGGATAAAGTCGATTTTGGCCCGTTCAGGGGCAAGGAAGAATGGAGCCAGAGCCAAACCTTGGGGAATGCAGCACCTCACCCCGCCCCCTCTCGTTCGGTTCACCCTCACACTCACTCACAAAGCTGGCACTGATCAGGGGCAGAAAAATAAGCCAATCTCCCATCACAGAATAGGATTTCACCCTCCCTGGCCCAAGGTAAGCTTTAGGGATGGGAGAATAAACTAATGTTTTTCTTTGGCCCCCTATGCCCTACTATAATGTGCGGTGTATGTAGGCGAGTATAACCCCCAAAATCATTTACATGGATGTTAATTGAGGTAGGCGAGGAGGTTACTTACCAAATGAATGTGGGATGTGAATTGAGAAGAGACGGCAAAATTGCAGGTAAATGATGTGTTATAGTTTTGGATGTTGGTGTAATTGCAAGGCAGTGTAGGGGTCTAGTTTTGGAAGGGAAGTTGTTAATTAGCAGGGGAATGTGTATTCAGTATATTTATTTCCAGGGAACTGCATGTATGTAAACTGCGGAAGAAAGGTCAATTGGCATGCTAATGTTTGGATGGGAATATTAGGAGCAAAGGGGTAACCGTCACGGTGTATGGAGAGGTTAATGAAGGTAAACAGAACAGTGAATATGTAAACATGATGGGAGTTTTAATACAGAGCATAAACTGCACATTTTATTTTTTATCTGCTATAATATTTAGCTGTAGCCGTGGCAGGATAATAGGAGATATAAAGGAGTAAGCAATGGCAGGATAGTGAAAGTTGTGACAAGAATTTTAGAGTTAAAGTAGTAACTGCCAACCCAACAATTCCAAGCCGTAAACTACTCTACTTTTAACCATTCACAAAAATATAAAGATCATAGTAGCATAATTTTACTTAACAGTGGAATCTCATTCCAGTGCAGGTCAGTGTTTCATAACATCAAAAGTCACAATTAAGGTTGGGCAGTCAATATTAGCTACTATGCATCCAGTAATGATCCGTGCCGGGTGACTGGCAAAACAAAGCATGGGAAAAGCTGCAACATTTTCTTAAAAAATGCATTAGTATATTTGATATGAGCAGTTTGGACAGCTCTGTTGTGATTTACTATATGTGAAACACCTTTTTTAGGAGAAAGGATCGCACCACCTTTCTGGAAGTAAAATTTATTAAGACCTCAAATCACCCCTCTTTTCAGAACGTTTGAGTTCACACTGACAGTCACTAGAGGTGCTTCTGCCCCAATAGCAAAATTTAACTCTGCTATTTCAATCAGATGGTCTCAGTTTCTATATGGGGAAACATTGGATTGGCATCTATACTGATTATCTCAATTAAAGAGGTGGAGCGCCTCCATGAAGACTAGCACATGGAGGTGGTGAATGGCAAGTAAAATAGTTTGTATCCCCAACCCTATAGTGTTCCTTTAAATCACTTGTGCTTCGGTTTATGCAGCCCTAACCACACTGAATCACAAAGCCTACATGTAAAATGATTTCATTTTCCGACAGATCTTACAGCACAGTGTATTTACTTTAAAGTCCTATTAACAGAGGCTTCAGAATGCTCTACAAGGCTATTAACATTATAAACATTAGATCTTTACAAGAAATGTGTATGGCGATTTTGTAGGTCACGTGTAGGGAAGGTGTGTCTAGGGCTGCATAAACCAAGTGGCAGAGAATTGAGCAGTGAGACTGCATGGGGCATGATCTATACACCAAAACTGCTTTGTTAAGCTAAAGTAGTTTGGGTGACTTCAGTGTCCTTTTAAACTGTCTAAACAGAATACATTGTACTTGTTTTACTAAACCTACTCAATTATGTAAATGTCTATCAGTAAGTTACGAAGTCACATACATTTTCCTACCGCTCGACAACACCCTCTGGAATACAATTTTCCACTTTGATTTACTGTGGTATATGTTTTACGTTGTTTTCCCCCCTGTTTTGTTGACTTTTGTTTATTACTACTGCAGCCATCATCCATTTTAATCAATTACAAGAAATACTATTCTTAAGCTAAAGGAAAACTCCATGCACTATTATTACTACAGTCTGACGTAGTGGTTAAGATGTTTGGACCATACCTTTACCAATCAATGCAGCACGTGTACATAATAAACTATGTGGCTTAATATGATACTTTCTCATAGTTCCAACCCTAAAACATACTCTTCTCTGTATCCAGAGTGTGAAGCCAGATGTGACAGCCAAGTAACAGGATACAGGGCAATATCATATTCAGGATGCTTAAAACACCTAGGTTTGTAGACCTTCACTTCCACTGTGCATGCTGGAAGAACAACCCAACTCTTCTTATATCACAAGACTTAATTTGTATAGAAATCCATTTCACATGGGGCTGTATGAGCGTTAACATGGTGCAAATTAAATTTAACCAGTTTTGGGCTCATGTCCAAGAAGCAAAGTTAAGCAGCTCACAGAGTTGAGTAGAGCCAAACGGCATAGTTGGTGTAAGTAAGACCACTTCATTAAAAAATCCAAACTCTCACACACACTACATAAACAAACATACATAGAATTTTGTTGTTTAGTGGTTTACCATGGTATAACAAGCGGGTTCCTAAATCAGTTTACAAATAATAAATACACAAATAAAGTGTAAATACTCCAGGTAAAATAAAACCCACAAGAGATTTGAAAATGAAGATGGATTAAAATGCTTTTATTAATGCAAAACATTAGATGAACATGAAAGTGAGAAAATGGTAGACATGGGTATGCTTAACTTGACCTTGAGAAACGCAAAACACCAGACTGACAAAACAAGCCCACCAAACTGAAAAACAGCGAGGTGTGGGAGTGCATTGAGAAATATACATTGGATGCCCTGCAGCCCTAAATCACTATATTAAACAACTCTGAGGGTGTTTTCTCCCTTGTACACCACAATTTGTGTCATAATAGTGTAAACAATGTGAATAAATACATTTTAAAAAAAAGCAAACTTCAACAGTGAAAAATGTAAGGAAACAATGTTTCTCATTTATATATATATAAAAAAAATCACCTGTATTGGTGTTTCATTGGCTTGTAAAAATATAAATATTACATTTGTTTTGTTTAAAAAAAAAAAAAAATTAAAAAATAATTTTCGTTAAAAAAAAAAAAAAAAAGAAAAAAGTTCATATTCTTTAGGGAATTTTAAGTTACAGCATTTTAATACACTATAGACATTACTGTGGCAGAATTATGGAAAGGTTTTTGATTGCCATTTCAATTAATGAATTATTTCTAAGTCACAGAGACAAGTAAAAATGTGTCTGGCAATTTTGTTGCACATCTTCCTGGCACCTAAAAGGTAGAAAGATCATGTGTGGATATCACTTACTACTGGGACAGTACACGCTTCATAAATGACTTTATGATTGTTGACACAGCGTCTCAAGTTACGTTTATAGCCGACTATAATGTACATAGAGTTAGTAAAGGCTTCACTTGCTGGGAACTTTGTAACATTAATGGCAAGTCTCTGACAAAACATAATTTTGGCAGAGTTGAGCATAAGTATACACTTTAATAGCACAGTTGGGGTTTTTCATTCACTTACTTTTAGAACATCCTCTAGATGAATAATTTCTTGATACAATTCCTGATATTCTGCATATTGATCTTTGCAAGGTTCCAGAGTGAGAAGCAGGCCTTGCAAAGACTCCTCTAAGCTTCCATCTAAATAGGACCTATATGCCTCAGATTCACTGGCCATGGAACAATCAGACTGCAGCCTTTCTGAGATAGCTGGTATTTCAGTGGATGTAAGCCTTTTAACCAGCTGCTTGGTGATATTACCTTCACAATTGTCCAACTCTACTGGCTTCAGCTCTGAAGCCTCTTCGGAGTCTTGTAAAACTGAAGCAGAGTCATTAGAAGCTATGAACATATTATCCACATGAGGTTCAGGATTTTGGCAAACAGAGATATCAGACTTGTCTCCAGCAACATCTTCCTCATTTTCGTTTATATGCTCTGTATGGGACTGTGTGTCTTGAGATTGTGAACTTGATTCAGCAGAAGACCTGGCACTCAAGTGTTCTGGTTCCTCTGAAGACAGGTCACTGAGGTGTTCTGGCGGTGTGACAGTGATTTCAGGGTTGGAGTAGCCCAGGGACGAAGAGGCAGTCGATCTTGGAGGAGTGCATTGACCATTAGGCAAGTCATCAAAACTTAAAGAGAGTGTCCTCTTCTCAACCGAGTCCACTTCATTATCAAAAACATCATCTTGCAAATTTGACTGAAGGAAAAGAAAATATCACATTATAATACACACCAAATTTTATTATGAATGCATCTAAATAGGGAAAAGGGGGTGGGGGAGAAACAAGAGCAAAATTAAGTTGTTTTGAGTTTTGTTTTTATACTTCTTGAAAAATGTAAAGATAATGAAACAATTGGGTTTTGCCGCTTCGTTACTGCCCCTAGTTTATGGTACACATTACAATGGATTTACCACCTTGTAAACGCATCATTGCGCTTCTGCACTTCTCAGGATTTGATGCTCCTGCAAGACCAAAAGTAACTTTTACCTTCTATGTTCCACCCATTCTATTTTCATGTGGATTTTAGGTCACAATAAAAAAAAAAGGTCAATAGGGTGGGGAGAAGATGTAGAAAGTTATTATGGTTAATACAATGCTTTATTGCCTACACCCTTCCTTCGCCCACCCAACACATATAAGACAATTGGATGTGCCCTCAGAGGCTATTCAGTGAATGTTTACTAATTTTTCTGATGTTGTATTTTGATAGATGCTTAATTAGGTGGGGAAGGGTCCACCTTTAGAAATATCAGAAAAATACAAATCCTCCTTGAGTCAAATATCCTAAGTGAGGGTTGGTCAGTTCGGGTAATGCCAGTTGTACCCTGGGTATGGACCCTATGAACAAAGGTTAGAAAATATTGAAGTGTGATCCCTATATAGGAGTCACACACTGATATTTAAATTAACAAATCACCCTTCAATATTTTGTAACTAAAATTCCAACTTTAACTTGAATTTGGAAATGGGCAAGGACAAAAGTAGGTAAAAAGTAAATACATTATTTATGGGTTACTTACTGTTACTATATTGCCAAAAATATATACACATACATACAGCAACTTCAAGGCTCACAGAATGTATAGTAATAGGTTTCTTTTTGCTTTTGTAAAACTAAACTAATGCAAAAATAATGAGTGTTTAGTTACAGTATATGATCATACATGGGATACGCCTGCCACAACACCTCTTGTTATGAATATATTAAGTACCCAAGAACATGGATAGTTTATTGAAAACCAATTTATGGCATATCATTAAGGCTTTACTTGCACAATTTAAAAACACTTTTCTAGTAAGGAACCTATACTTGCCAATTTTTTTTATTTTTATTTTTTAAATTATTAACCAGTATGAAAGTCTGTTAATCTAATGAAAAAAATATTTTTGGCATGCATGTACTGTATCAAATAAATCTGCCACTTTTAGAATTATTTCTGGAAACGGCAGAATATTTCTGAATGGATATTAAATGCCTGCAAAACAGTGGAAAACCAAATTGTAATTAAAAAAAAAAAAAAAAAATTAAGTTCTGAAAATTGTCTACCTTCCACTTCTGTGGATGAAATGTAAAATGACCTGTTACCCAAGACAACTATACATTGATAGAGATATATACACACATATACATATACATACACACACACACACACGTCGAGCCAAGATCCCACAGTCAAATAGTACCAAAACATGGTATGAATGCATCACCTTAACGGTGGTCAACAGACCATATGGCACAAAGTTTTGCACCTCACTTAATTTGGTGGATATTCTAAGAGTGCTAGTGCAACGGCCTTGTATTATGTACCAAAGAAAGAACTATGACCACCAGCACCTGGGGTGCCTACTACGTAACAGAGCACAATTTTACCACAACAGAGCCACTAGAGGAGAGTTTTTGGCAGAATGTAAACATTTCTGCAACTCAGAAACAGACAAAGGGACATCTTTTAAGCACCAAAACTACTGCATTAACATGTAATTGATTTGGTGCTGAGAGTGTTCCCTTAAAGGAACACTATAGGAATACAAATCTATATTCCTAACTGAATAGGTCCCCCCTAAGAAGAATAAGTTTATAACACTTTAATCAAAGCTCCCTCAATGTTGGCTAGGTCTCCTCATTACACAGCGTCACTGCGAAGGTGTGACCTAATGTGTGTGAGCGGTGCTCTCAATAAAGCTTCCCTATTGGGGTGCATTAAATCAATGCATTTCTAAGGGGAATTTAAAAATGTTTGAAATCCTCAAAAATTTTAATTAAGTTAGGTACCAGGAAATGCCACTGGAAGACAGCCATTCGAGGTTGGAGTTAACTCTGCAATTCTAAAAATGTGCAATGTTTTACATTGCAATGTTAGACAGGGGCACTGCACTAAAACCACTTCAATGAGATGAAGTGGTCTAGATACCTGTGGAGTCCCTTTAACCACTACAATAAAGAATATTGGTTATGTCCCTTAAAATACTCTGCTATTTTTTTTAAAAGAAAATGACATATCCCTACAAATACACACACACAACATTCCATTTAAATGTAAAGTTGTTAGGTAGCAAGCTAACTAAATAGAAATAATAATTTGCAATGTATCTTCTGCAGTAAGACAAATGATCACATTTTCTTTACAAAAAAAAAAAAATTATATATATATATATATATATATGATGCATTATATTGATGTTTAAGCTTACTAAGGTAAATAATTTCTACAGGTTCTCATATCATCAGCAAGAGTAGACTAGACTTCGCTCTGGAATCCAGAGTTGCAGCAAAGCTTGTTGCATATTTATGTCTTTTAGAGGCAGAACCTGTTTATACCATTTATAAATACGTGGAAAACTTGAATGTCTCCAAACAGAACAGCAGTGCTTTTTTTTTTTAAAGTTTTGAATTCTGTGAAGGACTGGAAACTTGCATAAGCATTTAATATGCACTTTAGATTTGAAAAAAAAAGTGAATATGATTTTATAAACGTACTAAGACACACAGTTTACTAGAAGCCACTAAGAAATATGGAAACGCCAATAGACGGCCACTGAGCGCATGCATGCAATATATAAATAAGTCACATGACTAACAGTACTCGAAGAGACACACAGATCAGCCCTATTTAACTCACGTATCTCTCTCGGCCTGATCTAGGCCTCAGCCTGAGAGATGGTAGGTCACTAAAAGAGCGACTGCGCCGGAGCTTGTCAAAGAAAGTCTCCTGAAGCGCATCCATAATTGACAAACGAAGCCTGTCTTGTGGAGGATTCAGCCATTTCTTTAGCGATTAAAAGCAAATAAAATGTTAGTAAGTAGAAAGTGAAGATTTACCACAATACAAAAATATTTGCTAAGCTTTCAAAAAGGTAGAATAAGTGTATGAGGGATACAAGAACAAACTGCCAGAAATGGGAGTCTTTAAATAAATAATGAAAACAAAGTTGTTGCATGCGGTTTTGTTTATGGAAGTATCTGAATACACAAGACCTGTCAAACCTGAGGTACAATAAGTTAGCACTGAAAAGGCACCATAAAACAAGATTGTGCCAATAACCATTACTATTGTGCATAATGAAAATTAGGTAAACTTACAAAGAAAGAGTGCTCCTTAAACGTGGGGGTTTCAGGTGTGCCCTGGCTGTATATAGAAACTCGTCTTTGGACAGCGGATGCTTTGTTTACATTGCCTGTAGACGGTGTCAGATCCTCTGTATCAAATGGGCTGCAACAAAATAGACTTGCATTGTGAGAAATCAGCATAGGCACGTTTTGAAAATACAGAAAAAGGCTGAAGTACTTATGACTATCAATTAACTTCAAGCATTAAATTAAACGATCACTATAGGGATAGGGTCAGGAACCCAAATATGTATTCCTGACCCTATAGTGTTAACACCACCATCTAGCCCCCCTGGACCCCTCATGCCTCCAGAAATATAGTAAAACTCTTACTGTATTCAAGCTTGAAGCTGTAAATCTACATGCTGTTAGACTCTGAAAAACAAGCAGTCTGCTGACATGTGGTAGCCTGATCCAATTACAGTGCTTCCCCATAGGACTGGCTGAGACTGACAAAGAGGCAGAGCCAGCATGATTCAAACACAGCCCTGGCCAATCAGCATCTCCTCATAGAGATGAACTGAATCAATGAATCTCTATGAGGAAAGTTCAGTGTCTGCATGCAGAGGTAGTGTCTGAATGCTGCCCTGTGCTCTGCTGACAGCAGATCTGAGTGGATGGATGCATATTATGCCTCCATCAACTCCGAAGTCCCTCTGGTTCACCCCGAGTGACTGCAACTGGAGGTGTTCCTAGCTTTCAATGTAAACACTGTATTTTCTCATAAAATACAGTGTTTGCATGAGAAAGGCTGCAGGGAGCTATAGTTCTCACCCGAACAACCTAATTAAGCTGAAGTTGTTCAGGTGACTATAGTGTCCCTTTAAGCTTAACCTGCTAAATGTTGATTTAGCAGGTTAAGATGTGAACATGGAAAGATATAGTAACACATTAGTATGGACTTCTATAGTGTTTAATAATTGTCAAGTTTACCATTTTCTTTTCCTTAAAAGGACACTAAGCATTAAAAGAACTTTAGTTTAATGAAATGGTTTCGGTTCATGGCCCTGCAGTCCCACTGCTCTATTCTCTGCAATTTAGGAGTTAAATCACTTTGTTTGGGCAACACTAGCAACACCTCCCTTGGCTGTGGCTTACACAACCTCCCTACAAACTTCCTGTACAACAAAGATCCAAATTAAACATACTTTGCAATACAGGAAGTTTAACAATTAAAATGTGTAGAGCCAGTGTGTGTGAGAATACAGTTCAAATAAAGCGGGATACAAGAACTTCTACAGTAAACACTGTTCTGTAAGATCTGATTGAAAGTGTAACCATATTTTTCATAGAGACTGTTCGTCACAGCCAGAGAAAATGTGGCTAGGGTTGGAAAAGCAGAAACAGTGATTTAACTCCTAAACATCAGAATCGAGTAATGAGATTGTAGGGGCATAATCTATACACCAAGACTGCTATATCATTTAACAAATTATAGCTCATTTCCCTATCAAAGTATATAGTAGTAAAGTTGCAAAAATGTATTATTGGACATCAGAGTGGCTGGGCTTAAAACGGCACGGTCATGCCGAACTTAACTTTCATTAATCGATTCCTCTTCTCTCCCTCTGTCAGGATCTGTTCTTCCTTTCTTCCGGTCTGCTCTAGTTTTCTTTAAAACATAAGACAAAGTAGGGACTACTTTGTCTTATGGAGGTTTCGTAAGCTTGACCAGCGGAGGAACAAAGTGTGCTCCGTTTCCTGTGGCCAAAGTAAATTTCCCACAATTCTTACCTTTCCTCAGTGATCTTGTGATGCTTCCGGTCAGTATTCCCGAACGTCCTGTCTTAGACAGAATGCCAGCGAAACCACTGAATTTCGTCCTAACAGAATGAGAACAGTTTCTCCATTCGAGTTAGGACGCAATTCGGGACTTTGTTCGGATCGGAATTTCATTCAAATGAATGAAATTCTGATCTGATCGAGGTTGCATCTTGCAGCCGCTTAGTAGATAACGCCCTAATTCCTCACGGTATTAGGGAACTATCTACCAAAAGGCCTACTGTCCTCGCCCCCCAACCGCCGGGTGGGGGCCCTAAATAATAATAAGGGTTGGCAACCTATTGTCCTCCCCTCCGGCCCCCACCTATGAGCGGCGGGTGGGGGCCCTAAATGAAAAAGGGATCCAGGGAGACCTATTGTCCTCCTCTCCTTGCCCTCACCCGTGGGCGACGGGTGGGGGCTAAGTGTAAATACCCCACCCCCAGATGACCTGGGGTCCCCAAGCCCCTAGTCACTTCCCCAACCCAAATTTGTTTTTAATATAGACCTACCTACCTCCCTCACCCTAAAAATAGTGAGGGGGGGGAACAATAAAACGAAATCCCTGTAAATAAAAAAATAACTAACATTTGATGTATTTTCTAAAAAAAAAATTCAGCCCTATAAAGCCTTCCCATGCCCTGCATTTAAGCACAGTTCTCTCTAATTGTTTGGTTTAAGCCAACCAACCAGAGTGCTCTGACAGGTAAATGAAGAGACTGACAGGTAAGGCTCTACATTTAACTGTCACAGCACCCTGATTGGTTGGCTTGAAATCCAACCAGAGTGCTCTGTGTCATTTTACACAGCGTGGGAAAGTTGTTTGGAATTTTCCCATGCTGTGTAATTTAACTCTCACTCTGATTGGTTGTTTCAATCAACCAATCACAGTGTTAGGAGTCAAATTACACAGCATGGGAAAGTTCCAAACAACGCTCCCACGCTGTGTAAAATGACACCAAGCACCCAGATTGATTGGGTTTCAAGTCAACCAGAGTGCTGTGACAGGTAAATGTAGAGCCTTACCTGTCAGTCTCTTCATTTACCTGTCAGAGCACTCTGGTTGGTTGGCTTAAACCAACCAGGGCGCACTGAGCCTAATTGCAGGGCGTGGGAAGGCTTTAGCGAGTAGGTACGTTCAGGAGATTTTAATCTCCCTTATGCTATTATGGGGGTCATATTGAACCCAAAGAGTGAGGGAGAACATGGGGGCTTAGGAAGTGGCGGGGAACACAGCTCCCTGCCATTTCTATATTTACATATTAGTAGCTCCCTCCTTGTAATAAACCAAACAAACTAACGAAGAGGTCTTCGTTCATTCGTTTGAAATTTCTATTTGTTTATTCATCTTGAATGGATAAAATTCCTGTTCGCATGCCCAAGTGTTTAACTGGGCATGCACGGGAATTTCACAGAGCTATCTAATGTGGGCAGGTGACGTGTCCCACAGGGACTTCATCTACCCATACGAAGATGGCAGCGCCCAGGAGCTAGGTCCAGGCAGAAAATAAAGATGCAAAAATAGGTAATATGGGGGACTTAGGGGCATTTGGGGGTGACTAGGGGGACGATTAGATGTAGTTGAGTCAGGAGGGGGGTTAAAAAAAAAAACTGAATTCGGCCATGACAGTGCCGCTTTAATACTCAAGAAGAATATCAGGCCTACAACTAGCCAAAAGTCAGGACAATGGAGGCACACAAATACAATATAATTAGCAGAGTCAGGATATCAGAGGTGAGAATAGCCCAAAAAAACAGCAATATAAAGATGAATAGATAAATGTGCTTTTGGGCGAAAGAACCACAAAAGGGCACAGAAAAAAAATAGGACCAGAGGTTTTACATAATAAAGGAATGAAGTTATCAACTTGGGTTATCGTGAAAATGTCAAAAGGGTATGTGTATGTGCAAATGTACTCTACAACATATCGACTGGCATAAACTCCTTAGTGAAAAAAACACTGAGGATAAATGGAAACTATTCAAACAAATATTACAAAAGGTAAATTTCTCAGTATGTACCATTGGGTAATAAACATAAAAAAAAAAAATTAAAAACCAATGTGGCTTAGTAGAGAAGTAAAACAAGAGATTAAAAATAAGAAAAGGGCATTTAAAATGTGACACATCAGAGCCATCCTATATAAAATACAAGGATAATAATGCTTGCAAAAAGGCAATTAAAGTGGCTAAACTAGAAAATAAGAAATTGATTGCCAAAGAATGCAAAACCAACCCATTTTTTTTTTTTTTTTTTAAAGTACAGCAATTCTAAAAAAAAAAAAAAAAAAAAAAAAAAAAAGTGTAGGCACACTGGAAACAGAGATGGGTTTGTTAGCTAATGAAGACCAGGAAAAGGCAGGCATTTTAAATAACTTTTTCTTCAGTATATATTAATGAGGATCCTATGGCAAGATATATGCAAATGATTGCTGCAAAAAACTTGCAGATAACTTGTGATTGGATGACTCGAGACAAGGTGCTACAGCTGTTAAAGTAAATTAATGTAAATAAAGCTCTGGGGCCTGACATTATTCACCCACAAGTATTTAAGGAGCTAAGTGGGAAATAAGTGAACCTCTGTATTTAATTTTTCAAGATTCTTTTGTTTCAGGTATTGTACCGGAGGATTGGAGGAAGGCAGATGTCATTGGTATATTTAAAAAGGGTTCAAAATCCTTGCCTGGAAATTATAGACCTGTGAGCTTAACTTCTGTGACTGGGAAAATATTTGAAGGGCTATCAAGGGATAATATTCAGGAATTCATTGGGAGAAACTGTGTTATTAGCAATAATCAACGTGGTTTTATGAAAGATAGGTCATGTCAAACTAACCTAATTGCATTCTACAAAGTAAGTAGAAGTATAGATCAGGGTGTTGCGGTGGATGTGATCTACTTGGATTTTGCCAAGGCATTTGATACGGTTACTCGCAATAGGTTAGTCTTCAAACTAAAATAAATTGGTCTAGATTAATATTCTTGTTCTAGGGTAGAACATTGGCTTAAGGATATTTTCAGGCTGGACAAAAGTGGTAAGTGGTGTCCCTCAGGGTTCTGTTTTGGGACCGCTTCTATTTAACATATTTATAAATGATCTTTAAATAGGCATTGAAAGCCATGTTTCAGTGTTTGCAGATGACAAGACTTTGTAAAGTAATAAAATGTGAGCAGGATATTGCTTTGCTGCAGAGGGATTTGGATAGGTTGGGGGACTGGGCACTAAAATGGCATATCACATTTAATGTAGAGAAATGCAAAGTTATACACTTTGGGGTCAAGAATGCACAAACAACTTACACCCTAAATGGTAGTGAATTAGGGATAACCACGCATGAGAAGGATTTGGGAATTGTTATAGACAACAAATTAGGCACCAATATGCAATGTCAATCTGCAGTTGCTAAGGCCAGCAAGGTTTTGTCATGTATAAATAAGGGCATAAATTCTCGGGATGAAAATATAATTTTGCCTCTTTAGAAATCGCTGGTAAGACCACACGTTGAATATGCTGTGAAAGTTTGGGCACCTGTTCTAAAGAAGGATATCATGACACTAGAAGAAGTGCAGAGACGAGCGACGAGCTACAAAATTGATAGAAAGAATGGAGCATTTTAGTTACGAAGACAGGTTAAAAAATTTAGATCTCTTTAGTTTAGAAAAACGGAGCCTCAGAGGGCATATGATAACATTATACATATAATTTGTGGCCAGTACAAACCAGTATCTGGAAATCTATTCATAAACAGGGTTATACAGAGGACACGAGGTCACGCATTTAGGCTGGAAGAAAGGAGATTTCATCTAAGGCAAAGAAATGTTTTTTTTTACAGGAAGATTAATAAGGATATGGAATTCTCTGCATACATACTTGCAAAAAAACATAACATACAGGGATATCATTTCTAATCAGTGGGGTAATAGCTGCTTGACCCAAGGAGACATGCAACTGCTATTTTGGGGTCAAGAATTAATTTTTTCCTAGTTTGTTGCAAAATTGGAAGTGCTTCAGACTAGGTTTTTTGCCTTCTTTTGGATCAACAGCAAAAATATATGTGAGGAAGGCTGAACTTGATGGACGTAAGTCTCTTTTCAGCTATGTAACTATGTACAATCAGTTATCGGCATAGGTGCAGACAGGATTTGGACATCACTTAAGAACATATGTCTATAGCGTCCAGCATCAGTGCTACTTTGGAGATAGCAGAGAATGACATCTGATGGATTCAATACGTACGGTTCCAAACATTATTATCTTAGCATATAACTAGTTTAGACAGATTGCCAAGGACCAAAAAAATAAATGTATAAAATATTGGTTGTTACTTCCCCGCCATTCCTAAACTCTTTTTTTTTTTTTTTTTTTTTTAATCTCTCAACGTGGTGCATATCCATTTTCTCTACTCTTGCAAATGGTACAGTATTATCTTTCTACGTACACTTTTTAATATCCACCATCAGGATGTAGAGGACATGAGGGGTTTCATACAAAGAGAAAGATTAAGAGATTATAGGTAAAGGAGAATAAGGTGAACTGTATAAAAGGAATTTGGATCTGGATAATTAAGAAGACACTCATGACTTGGGAAGCTGAATTTGGAAGAATATTTTCCTAGTCATTAGGATAAGTGCAGTCTAAGAGGTATAAATAACAAAGAAATTTGTATTGAATTAGCCAGCCACATGGAAAACAAGCCAATACAATCTGTAGTGCCATAGATTAGACATCACAACCTTAACCCCTTAAGGACACATGACGTGTGTGACACGTCATGATTCCATTTTATTCCAGAAGTTTGGTCCTTAAGGGGTTAAAAACATTGTTTTCTAAGTCACATGCATTCAAGAGACTTCTGGATTATGACTGTTTTTCCCATCATGGTACGTACCACCATGTTACTTCAAGGTTAAGTTTTATGGTGCCAAGATCATTTATGTCAACTGCAAGAGCTTGGGGTCTGGCAGAGAACAAATCCTTTGTTTCACAAGTAACACTTCCAACTAAGACATGAGTAGCAATTCCTTTAAGTTCTGTAACCTAGAAGACAAACAAGGTCATAGATGTGTTATTTTTGTTAAACTTCATTCAAGTATGTTGTGCATACACACACTTAAGCAAAATGGAGATACTACTTTACATGTTTTAATGGTAATGCAAAAGAGTGAAGGAAAAGCAGATGGAAATATATTATAGATTATAGTGGACTAGGCTCATACAGGGATTTTTTTTTTTTTTTAACACAGAATAAAGGTTATGTTAGACCATCAGACAAGCCATTAGAGGTCAAAAAGATTCCAAGCTTTAAAATCAAAATAAATAAAAAACAATACATGTATATAGTCTCCACACATTAAAAACCTTTAAGAAACACTCCATGCGCCATAAACGTTACAGTTCGCTATAGTGGTTATAGTGCCAGGAATGCCCTTGTGCACCCCAACACCAAGTAGAGTAGATGGTGGGAACCGCACTCCTTCCCAGCAGCCACGGGTGCTCCAGAGCAGGACCAGCAATCCCAGAATAATAGGCAAAGAAGAAAGACTCACAGGCACTCCGAATTCAAGCCGCAGGCAGTTTTATTGTAACAGAATGCAACGCAACGTTTCGACCATAAAGGTCTTTTTCAAGCTTGAAAAAGACCTTTATGGTCGAAACGTTGCGTTGCATTGCATTCTGTTACAATAAAACTGCTTGCGGCTTGAATTCGGAGTGCCTGTGAGTCTTTCTTCCTTCCCCAACACCAAGTAGTCATACGGTGTTTCAATGGTTTGCCTTTTTGTTTTATTTTCTAGACAATGAGTTAAGTCCTGCTCTACAGTGTAAGAAGTGAAAGTGGGAAGTGGTGCCCGACAGACGACAGGTAAGAAGACAAACCATTCAAAAACAGTATGAATGGAGGGGGTTTGGGTTCCATTAAAGAGTACCCTTTTATCATACATTACAGCAGATTAAAAAAATAATATTTACCTTAATTGAAATTAAACCGTTAATTAGTGGAAGAAAGAACATTTCTTCTCCATCCCAACTCTGCTTGCCATTAACCTCTATTTTTCCTTTTAATTTCCATCGCTGACGTCCATATCTCATGAAAATCTATATTAAAACAGTACAAGCTTGTTGTAATTTGAGGAGGTTTCCAGTGAAAAGATTACATTTTAAAAAGGTACATTTTACAAAT
Source organism: Pelobates fuscus (assembly GCF_036172605.1). Classification (NCBI taxonomy): domain Eukaryota; kingdom Metazoa; phylum Chordata; class Amphibia; order Anura; family Pelobatidae; genus Pelobates; species Pelobates fuscus. The sequence continues at coordinate 148,712,003 of NC_086320.1, read as the reverse complement.
GCTTTTAAAATGCTTATTTTTAAGCACATTGTAAACATTTTGTGCATTGAGAAGTTGCTTAAAATATATATCTCAACAATGACGACACAAGAAGGGAAAATAAGGGGCGTGGTTACGGCTCTGACCAAGATGGCCGCATAGAGAGATAGCTCCGCTCCACCAGACCCCGACAAGCTGCCCTCTAAGCATTTAAATAAGCCAAATGGGTCGCACTAAGCGCCCGGAGCAACCTCAGACCCCTAGGAACCTCCAACAGGGCCCCCTGGACGGGTACCTGCATCCGCAGCCGGGGGCCAGCGGAGAAACGGGAAGCCCCAAAATGGCGCCGACCACCCCGCCGGGGTCGGGCGGCACCGCCCTTGAGAGGATTGAGGATAGGCTGGAGAGTCTGACCGCATCTATGGCCACAAAGGAAGACCTAAAGTCACTTACCTCCGCCATCCAAGACACCCTCAGGGCTGAAATAGCGGGGATCCGCTCAGAAGTCACGTCCCATGCTGGCCGTATCACACGATCGGAGGAGGCAATTGAGGCCCTCACGGCACGCCAGACGTCTGCCGACACGGCAATTGCCCGCCAAGGCTCTATGCTCCTATCAGCGAGGAGGCACCTCGAGGACCTGGACAACAGAGGACGGAGGTGTAATATCCGCATCCGGGGGGTGCCTGAGGCTGAGGGCACGGACGAAAATGTGGTGGACATACTCACTGAGCTTTTCCACACTATCCTGCAACCAACATCGCCGGAGCATATAGAGTTCGAAAGGGCACACAGAATTGCGAGACCCAGATCCCTGGAAGAGGGTCCGAGGGATCTCATATGCTGCCTACATTCCTTCCCCATTAAAGATAACATTATGAAGAAGGCCAGGGATAGACCGACGTGGCCCTATAGAGGGGCGCAGGTTGCTCTATACAACGACTTGTCCCCACTCACGCTAGAGGCCCGGCGGGCCCTCCGCCCGGTGACAGCTGCACTAAGAGAAAACAACATACCCTACAAATGGGGGTTCCCCTTCGCTTTGCTGACCAGACACCACAACCACTGGATATCTATCCGCTGGCCTGAAGACGTCCCGAGGTTCATGGAAGACCTGGGCCTTCCAACTCCCATCGTTCCCAACTGGATCCTGGGACCAACGACCCCTATGTCGAGACCGCAGAGAACATCCCGGCGGAGAGAAGCCCGCTCCCCCTCCGCTCGGCCTGCAATACGGCGTAGGAACCCGGCGTCCCCTGAGGAATGAACATCGTCCCACCGACCTGCCCCCCGGACCTCACCTGAAGCTGTTGCCATCTGCCCCCACAGTTCGTTTGGGCCTTGACGGGACGGCGCACGCTTACAGGTATGGTGAGCCGCATTTGGGCGGGGAACGGGGGGGTCTGTGGACTCGGGGCATGGCCCTGCGGGCCTCATCGGGTGACTCTCTCTGCGGCTGCCCTGCCACCCTTCTTACCTGGGGGGAAGCTTCTCTTCAGGGACCTGGGCATGCATGTTTTTTTTTGTTTGTTTTTTTTTTCTCTTGGGGGGGATCCCTTGGGCGAGGGCGCAGACATCCACCTCATTGACTCGTGCCCTGAACTGCACACCAAGATTCCTGGCTTCCGCACGGTCAAGTCGATGTGACCTTATATGTATACATTATAAGGAGGGAGAAGCGAAAGGGCAAAGGGAAGGAGAGGGGAGAATACTTATTTTAGCCTACTTTATTTCATTCTAATTATTAATATTATTATTATTCCTTTATTGTTATTATATTTTGTCTCATATCACCTAATTACGCAAGATGCAGCATGTACCTATACGTGGGGGGAGCGGGGCGGGGGACACATATGTGGGTTTACAATGCAATTGTTGTTATGTCTCTACCTCTTGATTGGTGCATAACTGGGATGCGCTGGGTATGACGCTGACTGGAGACGCAGTTTAATGGTACCCCGCTACCACCCACCACCCCCTCCCCCACCCTGCCTACGCCCCCTATCGCTGACCGGGAGGGAACTCAAAGACACGCCTACTATATTTTAACTCATATCACCTAATTACGCATGACTCAGCATGTACCTATATATGGGGGGAGCGGGGCGGGGGACACATATCTGGGTTTAAAATGCAATTGTTGTTATGTCTTTACCTTTTGATTGGTACACAACTGGGATGCGCTGGGTATGACACTGACTGGGACGTAGTTTTATGGTACCCCGCTACCACCCACCACCCCCCCCCCTCCCCCACCCTGCCTACGCCCCCTGTCGCTGACCGGGAGGGACCTCAAAGATACGCCTATTATTATACCTCATGTCACCTAATTGCGCATGAATCAGCATGTACCTATATGTGGGGGGAGCGGGGCAGGGGACACATATGTGGGGTTAAAATGTAATTGCGGTTATGTCTCTACCTCTTGATTGGTGCATAACTGGGATGCGCTGGGTATGACACTGACTGGAGACATAGTCTTAGGGTACCCCCCCCTCCACCACCCCGCCTATACCCCCTGTCGTTGACTGAGAGGGATCTCAAAGACACGCCTATAGGGAGGTAATAACGATGTCTAGACCGGGGGAGCCCTCCAAACCCCCCCCCCCCCCCCCTTTTTTTTTTTTTTTTTTAAGCTGTTGCAATCCTCTTGTTAATGCATATTTCATGGTCCAAGCACTGAATCTGTGTCACCGACTGGCACTCCCATGAGACAGAACAGACTTTTCCCTCCGGGTGGGTGGACTGGTAGAGCCATCGCTGCCCGTAGGTGATGCCCTGAACCCCGTCCCACTAGTACGAAGACACATGACTAAACACAGAGACCGGGACGACGTTAGGATGACGAATGGGAAAGTACCCCCCCGTCCGGGGGATTCGAGGGGGACACTGGGGGTCTGAGACGTAGACGATAGCCAATATACAATCCATTTATACCATTCCCGACGCTCCTGAGAAACTATGACCCCTCACACACAGACCGATCTGTCTGGCTTGAAACTAGCTCTAGGGGGTCTGGTGGGGCGGACGAGCCCACTGTTAGGTATATCAATTCTCTTGGGCAGAGCCTGACGCGCGTTTCCCACATCACACACTCGTGCTACGAGTTGGGCAACTGGGCTGTGGTTGCTCTCGCCTTCAGGGCTGGAACCAGGGCGAGGCACCACTAGCGCTGGTTGCAGCACGAGTCCTACCATTAATATCACTATATACGGGGTTACACTCGAGATACCTACAATCCCGGAGTGACCACCCGAGACACAAGTTTCCACTTTTTGTCACACTAGAGGGACGCTGACAGGCCCCGTTCCCCGGGCACCTGGACCCTGACCTTGGACCCTAGAGCCTTTGCTACCTACCTCTCACTCCTTTTACTTATCTCTTCCCCTCTCTACCTCCTCTCCCCTTCCTACGGTGATCTGTGTCGAGCTTGGCTGCTCTGTCGGCTGACCCCTGGGATCGCGGGCTCTCTAGGTCCACTAGTGAATTAGGGTAGCACCGACACCACGCTACAGGTATGGCTTACCAAAATACACCCCTGAGGGTACTCTCGCAGAATTGTAGGGGCCTCAACATACCTGAACGCAGGACTCACCTCCTGAGGGAACTGAAGAAAAAACACGTAACAGTGGCCATGATTCAGGAAACCCACTTTAAGGAGGGCGCAGTGCCCCAGCTAAAAAATAGACACTATCCGAATAATTTTTTCTCTAACCATTCGACGGCCCACAAAGCTGGAACGGCCATTATACTAGCCGCTGAGCTCGAATTTAAGGAACTCGAACGTACCCAAGACTCCCAAGGTCGATACCTCTTTTTAAAAGGAATCATAGCAGATAAGATATACACACTGGCCAACATCTACGCTCCCAACCGACGCCAAGCTCCTTTTCTCCGGAATACTTTACACATTCTGGAGGACTTCACAGACGGCATCCTAATTGTGGGGGGAGACTTCAATGTCCCACTAGACCCAGTGCTGGATTCCTCCTCGGGACACAGCTGCATCCCACAGAGCAGTATCCGATCTATACGCAGATCACTGGAGGACCTGAGATTGGTTGACTGCTGGAGGACGCTTAACCCTTCGGTGAAGGATTATACCTACTATTCCGCCCTTCACAATCGCTACTCGCGCATTGACTATCTCTTTATAACACAAGAAGGTCTCTCCCGTCTACTTAGGTCAGACATAGACCCTGCCACATGGTCGGATCACAGCTCGGTCTGGATGGAATTGGAGTCTCCCCTGTTCCGCCCATCGTCCTGGACCTGGAGACTCAATGAGGCTCTACTACTGGATCCCGCCACTACAGATCAAATAAACCAGGAGTTGGAACTTTACTTTCGCGAAAACGATGTACCTGAAACGTCACCGATATCTGTGTGGGAAGCCCACAAAAGTGTCATCCGCGGCTCTTTTATCCGCATCGCGTCACAAAAGCGAAAAGCAACCATGGCCGAGATGACCGACTTATACCGGAAAATAACTTCACTGGAAAGTCGACACAAACGGTCACAGCTGAACGAAGTCTATGGGGAACTGATGGAACTCAGGAGAAAACTTAGAGACCTCATCACACGAAAACATCTTCGCACCTTACAGCGTACAAAAGGGTTTTACTACGCCCACGCTAATAAGGGGGGGAAATACCTGGCCAGGCTGCTAAAGGGCCCCATGCCCCGCAGGCAAATACGGAAACTAAGACTAGCCTCCGGCGAGGTGACCCCCTTTCCGCAGAAGATAGCTGATGAGTTCCGTATTTTCTACCAAAACCTTTACAACCTGCGGACGACACGAGACGAAAGCCGATGCACGCATATATCGGACTATTTACTCAACACAGTCACCAACAAGATTGACCAGGACTCAGCATCCGTGCTTGATGCACCGATTAGCTTGGAAGAGCTGACGGCGGCCCTCAAAATATCCAAATCAGGCAAAGCCCCGGGCCCGGACGGCTTCTCGACAGGCTATTATAAGAACTTCTCCAACCTCCTGCTGCCATGGCTGACTAAAGCGATTAATGCGGTGGGTGAAGGAGGGAACTTGGGCGCGGAATCCTTAGCGGCGACCATCACAGTTTTGCTCAAGCCAGGGAAGGACCCTCTGCTCTGCGGAAGCTACCGTCCCATCTCCTTGCTAAACACCGATGCCAAATTGTTTACGAAGGTCATAGCAAGCAGACTCAACCACCTCCTACCGGACCTGATTCACGTAGACCAAACAGGCTTCATCCCGGGACGAGAGGCTAGGGATAGCACACTGAGGCTATTCTCCATCCAACAACACGCCAGGAGGTCGAAGGCCCAACTACTCCTCTTATCGACTGACGCCGAAAAGGCATTTGATAGGGTCGACTGGACGTACATGATGGCCACTTTACAACAGATGGGATGCGGGCAGAGGTTCCTCACGTGGATATCAGCCCTCTATAGTAAACCGCATGCAACCGTAAGAGTCAACGGGTCTACGACTGCTGCCTTCGGGATTGGTAATGGCACCCGGCAGGGCTGCCCTCTCTCGCCACTTCTGTTCGCAATGACACTGGAACCGCTTCTCCAGGCGATTCGCTTAAACCCGAACATACATGGATATGAATGGCAAGACACACACCATAAAGTAGCCGCTTACGCGGATGACCTCATGTTCTTCGTTAGGAACCCGAGGACAACGCTACCTAGCCTACTCGCGGAATTCGACAGATTTGGTAAGATCTCGGGCTTCAGACTTAATCTCTCCAAATGTGAGGTCTTGAATATCACGATCCCTACGGAAGACTACACGTCTCTTGACTCGCAGTTCCCATTTCGGTGGTGCTACGGCAAAATGAAGTACCTGGGGGTCTGGGTGGCCACAGCCCCAGACGATACTTATCAAATCAACTTTGTTCCCCTCTTGAAGTCAATAGCGGCCGATCTGAATAGATGGTCATACCCGCACGTAACATGGCACGGCAGAGTAGCTGTACTAAAAATGAATATCTTACCGAGAGTTCTCTACCTCATGCAAACAATTCCTCTGGCCATACCGAGCACCTTCTTCTCCTCACTGAAAACTGCGATAATTAAGTTTGTGTGGCGCGGTGGCCGTTCCAGAATCCGTCACGACATACTTTGCCGGCCGCGGAACCACGGGGGACTGGCACTCCCAGACTTCAAGAAGTATCACCAGGCCACGATATTACAGCGGATACTGGACTGGCACCTTGACCCCTCGTCGAAACAATGGGTAGCGCTGGATAAAGGCCTACTCGGACCATCGCTCGAAATGGAGATATGGGGGACTGCACGGGGACGGATATCCAACGAAGACAACGGAGGCCCGATACAACAAACGCTGCTCGGATGGCGGTCGCTGAGGAACATGGGCCACATCTCGCCTACTCCCAGCCCCATGATCCCGCTGACGCGTAACACGTCTTTGGGGGGCGGACTACCATCGGACGCATGGCCCATTGCGAGCACTAGGAAATACATTCCCATCTACCAAATTCTCGAAGGGGGCGGAATGATAGACCTTACCACGCTATTGGGAACAAATCCCAGGACTCCCCTCACGGTCCTCAGATATCTACAAATGCAACATTATTACAACTCGATACCACATAAAGATCGCTTACATCGGGACCTTACCTGGTTTGAAGACCTCTGCAACCAGGGCGCCCCACTTAGCCACACAATTTCGGCTTTATATCAACACTTACTTATCGGGGACAAAACTCAGGCATCCACCTTTCGCCGTCAATGGGAAGAACAACTTGGAAAGGTATTTACACCTGCACAATGGGAAACGGCATTGCTATGGCAACAGAAAAGCTCTATGAGTTCATACTACCAGGAGGTCAACTACAAATTGCTCTCATTGTGGTATAGAACCCCTACCTTGCTGCACCGGATCTTTCCATCGATCACCCCATTGTGCTGGAGATGCCAAGCAGAACGCGGCACGCTGATACACATTTGGTGGGAATGTAGGGATATCGTCCCATACTGGGCGATGATTAAAGGTGCCATAATTGACATTTTGGGAGATATCCCGGAATGGAACGCAGAACTGGCCCTCCTACACATCTCAACGCAATCCATCCGGACCTATAAAAGATCTATATTACGCCACTTGCTTAACGCAGCCAAAGCCAGTATACCAGCACACTGGAAAAAGAGCGACACGCCGACAAAAAAAGAATGGATCCGCAGAGTAGAGGACATACATGGAGCGGAAGACATTCACGCCTCCCTGACTGGCCGTGCAACGAAACATATGGAATTGTGGCTCCCGTGGTTCACATACATTACCCAGTATAGACAGACAACTGATTCCATTGGGTCCGCGGACCGGGGGGCGGCTGGCGTGGACTCTGCTTGACGCAGAGCACCTCACCCTCTATCCCTTCCTACTACACCTACTTCCTCCTGTCCCCTTTCCCACCTCTATGATTGCTGGGTTCAGGGGCCCCGGGACCTGGGGGAGGGGGGCCGAGATCATCGTGAAGTGTTACTGACGCACGCAAATCTGCCTCACTTTGACACAATAAGGGCTCCTGACCCACACGGACCCGCTCACCTGCCTAGGTTTCTGGGGCGCGCGAGACGCGCCCAGACGCACACACTGTTACCACACGAGTAAATATCTGGGACCTCACACGTCCGTAGCTAATAGTCCTGTATCACGTAGACCCACTCCAAACTCACTTCACGCTAACGCTGAAACGCACTGAATGACATGGATCCACAGCTCATGCCTGACAATTACGTTGTACTAAACAAACCTATGTTATTCACATCCTGGGATATTCGCGCACCACGGGCTTTGCCAAGAGAAGCAACGACCGTAGATTAGTACACTAGTGACAAGGACTGTAGGACGTCCTCCCGCGGAAATTCGTAGCCAAACTATGGAAACCAACCCGCGTCGACCTTACATGAGGGCGACCCTTACCTCAATAATGTATCCCTATACGACCGGACTCTTACCTTACAGTGACGCTACGCAACAACACCCGCCAACGCAACATGTTAGGTTTACTTAGTGAGAACATGACTGACCCATAACTTAGAACCCGGCGGGAGTCTGAACTCACCTTTCTTATACCTGCCTTGACACCATACCCAACTGCCCGTGGAATACAGTGCTTGGTGACTCTTATGTTTCTATGTTGGGAACGGTTTACCCCGTATGCCACCAATGTTTGTCTACTGCATATAATCCTGTTGATCGAAACTTTTAATTTGATACATACATGTTATTCGGTATAAGGCTACCGTCTCGCACTATATAATACCCACGCTGTAAACATTATGCTGGATAGCTAACCTTACCATGCCCGGAGACCCGCGGGTCTCTATTGAAAAGTATGCAGAATTCTACTTGTTTCACTGTCTTAACTTTACTTACAGAGAACAGAAACCTGCGAGTTTCTTACTGTTTACCAGTTGAATGCCTTTCTCCACATGAAAATATCTCAATAAAAAGATTTACAAAAAAAAAAAGAAGGGAAAATAAAATAAAAATATATGAAACATAACATTTGAGATAAATGGTGGCTTGCCCTTAGGGATACTCAGAAATGTTTGGTGACGTAGTCTTGTATGCACTAGTTGCCCCACTATAAGGCACCAAAAAGTAATTTTGGATTGCTACTATCATTTGAATTGATACATACACCTCTCTCTCACACCTCTCTCTCAAATTATCAAGAAATATAAGTGGATGCAGACTGCTCAAAAACTCCAAAGCCTGATAAACAGACAACACACTGAACCTTTGCAGTGGGGGAAAGATACCTACCTCATACTGATCTCCCGGACAAAGTCTTGCAAAACCAGCTAGACCTATGGATGAGAAAAATAAATTAACATACAAAGAAAAATGTTCACTTATAGAGATGCAAAATTAGGTTACATTAATACTGCAGTTATTTTTTTTTTCAATTTCTAAAGCATTGTAATGGCAAGCAATGTAATGGTTGTTCACTCAACATCTGTGAATTTTTTTCGAATTCTATATTTATAGGATAGGATTCGGATGCAAAAGCACTGAAGCATCCTAATGTCACGCCCTGCCTCCACCCATGGTCAGCTGGTGGGGGGGCTTTTAAAATCTAAGGAGAGGAATGTAGCATCCCCCGCACCGCTCACAGGCAATAGGTGGAGACTCCAATTATAATATTAAGGGGGTGGACCTAGTATACTTCCCCTGGCTGCCACCTATGAGCATAGGGTGGGAACTTTAAATATGTATACAGTAAGAAGGTGGATATGTCATTGTCTACCCCCCAATAAGCGGCATGCAAAGCAATGACTGCCCAGTTGCCAGTTTTAAGCATTTAGTAGATTTCCTGCAGTCAGGAAGTTGTGGCATAGGGAGGATTTAAACCTCCCTTATAGTAATATAGGGGTATTATTGACACTCTCCATAGGGTTATTTGTTTATAATAATTTAATGTGGCGGCTGACAACCAAGTGCTGGCCAGCCACCACATATTTAACTATTGTAGAAAGGAGGGTTATTTAATTACTTGCCCGTAGTGCTGCCAGTGGTCGAATAGTTTTGATTTTTTTTTTTTTTTGCCTGGATTTTAAGCATTTGGTCCTGATTTCAGCTGTCTGGCAGTGTTCAATCCAGCTGAATTTCAGAACAGATTCAGGATCTATTTGTGGTCTGCATTGCAAAATCTGGATGTTGATAATTAGCGTAACTAGTGATTAACCCCATTAGGGTATTATAAACTTTGAGTGCACTTTATAGGATTCAGTATATAGCAGTAGGAATGCCAGATTTTTACTGTAACATAGAATGTAACAAACAAAATGTGCTAATAGCTTAAGTTAATAAACTGTACCCTAGGTGGCAGCAAATAACCACAAACACCTATTCAACATGTAAGGACCAATCTGCTTTCTACAGATCACTAACACTAAAACTGCAGTTTGCTCTCATGGAAATAGAGAGAGTCCAGTGTAGAAACACAACATATTTCTATCAATGGTCTCGGTCTCATAAGGGAGCATGCTGTCCTTGCAAATCTGACATTGACGTAAATCCATAGTTCCAAATGTCACTCCAGAATTCCTCTGCTTGAACCTGTATTCATGTTTTTTTTTATTTTTTTATTTACGCATTCTTCTTATAACCCAGCACATAGTATGGAGGGTTGCTTTCACACTCGATCTCTTATAGATTTGTATTCTTTAGAATTACCTTTCATTTTGATGTAAAATTCTCCTAAGAGGTTCTCCATCTCTGCTTCAACACTGCACATATTCTGAAAATGTTGTAAAAATAGAATTATACAATTGTCAGGTGCAAAAATTAACCACTAAAGTTTATAATACTTCTTCCACGACACGTTCCACAAATTAAGGGGCTCTTGCTTAGACCACTTGAGTCAATATTCTTGCAACCCTTGAATAACTTAAAGGAAAACAAACTAGTTTTCCTGGCACTATATGGTCTTTAGGTGTGTGTCCCCCCTCAGGGTCCCACTCCCGCCGGGCTCTAGGGGGAGGAAGGGGTTAATCCCTTACCTTTCCCCGGCGCCGTGCTCCCTTGGCGTTGGGGGACTCTCCTCCCTCTTCGACCGAATGCGCATGCGTAATGCTTTCCTATGGACGCTGGCGTCTTCTCACTGTGAAAATCACAGTGAGAAGCGTGGAAGCACCTCTAGCGGCTGTCAATGAGACAGCCATTAGAGGCTGGATTAACCCATATTTAAACATAGCAGTTTCTCTGAAACTGCTATGTTTACAGCAGGCAGGGTCAAGCCTAGATGGACCTGGCACCCAGACCACTTCATTGAGCTGAAGTGGTCTGGGTGCCTATAGCGGTTCTTTAATTACACTGCTGTTTTTGTTTGTTCTGTTCCAATTTAATGCACTCTGTTATATGTTGCTGACTGAATATATATTATATATATATATGCATGCGAGTGCGCTGGATTTTTTATTTTGTATATTTGGCTCTAGCAGCACCCTATAATATGCATGATCAGGTGAGTGTAGCCCTCTTGGTTTTTATTTATATATTTGGGGGTCCAGGCCACTTTAGCTGGAAGGCTATTCCATGCATCCACTACCCTCTCAGTAAAGTAATACTTCCTGATATTATTTTTAAACCTTTGCCCCTCTAATTTAAGACTATGTCCTCTTGTTGTGGTAGTTTTTCTTCTTTTACATATTGTCTCCTCCTTTATTGTGTTTATTCCCTTTATGTATTTAAATGTTTTTATCAAATCCCCCCTTTCCTCCGAGCTATGCATGTTAAGATCCTTTAACCTTTCCTGGTTTTATCCTGCAATCCATGAACCAGTTTAGTAGCCCTTCTCTGAACTCTCTCTAAAGTATCAATATCTTTCTGGAGATGCAGTCTCCAGTACTGCGTACAATGCTCCAAGTGAGGTCTCACCAGTGTTCTGTACAATGGCATAAGCACTTCCCTCTTTCTGCTGCCAATACCTCTCCCTATTCAACCGAGCATTCTGCTAGCATTTCCTGCTGCTCTATTACATTGTCTGCCTAGCTTTAAGTCATCAGAAATAATCACTCCGAAATACCGTTCCTCAGATTTTGAGGTTAGGACTCAAATATTCTGTACTCTGCCCTTGGGTTCTTACGTCCAAGATGCATTATCTTGCACTTATCCACATTAAATGTCAGTTGCCACAACTCTGACCATTTTTCTAGTTTACCTAAATCATTTGCCATTTGGCTTATCCCTCCTGGAACATCAACCCTCTTACATATCTTTGTATCATCAGCAAAAAGACATACCTTACCATCAAGACCTTCTGCAATATCACTAATAAAAATATTAAAGAGAATGGGTCCAAGTACAGATCCCTGAGGTACCCCAATGGTGACAAGCCCAGGGAGACGTTTTTAAATAAAACTTACAATCGCTAAGATTTGAAATAATTGTTTAGTGAATAAGCGAGTGCGCTGGATTTGGTATATTTTGGCCCCAGCAGCACCCTATAATGTATGCATGTTCAGGTTAGTGCAGCCCTCTTGGTTTCATATATATATAAATAAAATACAATTATTTATTAGTCAGCAAGATATCTATATATGTGTGTGTATATGTGTAGAACTATGCATTTATGTATGTATATTCTAGGAATGAGTAAAAATAGAGTGTTGCTTGTGCACAATAATTCAAATACGTAATAGCTTAGTAAAATTATACTTTGGGGATCAATAATTCGAGAGGATCACAAACATACAAGAGCCAAATCTTACTTTTTAAAAAAAATGCAGGAAGTCCTGCAGAATTCATAGAAGAAAATACAAAATGGATTGAAATACCTCTGTATACTCCTTGAAACTTTTATTGATCTCTGACAAACTCTCCCGAGCTGCTTTACTGGAAGGGGACGCAGCAAATGCTTGCTTCATTTTACACGCTCCCTCTCGTAGGCGCCTCTGGATGCAGTACGCCTCATAAAGCTCATCTACCTACAATTGCAGTCAGGAATTGAGCAAAATTAATATTGTTGATTTACAGGGTAAAAAAAAACAAACATCAGAGAATGCATGTAAATAGAAAAAAATACAACAATTATTAACAGAGAATAATGAAATACCAAGATTATTATTATTATTATTATGATTTATATAGCGCCAACAGATTCCGTAGCGCTTTACAATATTATTAGAGGGGGGATTTGACTATAAATAGGACAGTTACAAGAAAGGGTTGAAGAGGACCCTGCTCAAACGAGCTTACAGTCTATAGGAGGTGGGGTATAAAACAGAGAGGTCTGGAGAGGAGAGCTATCTGGGAGTCATCAGCATACATGTGGTATTTGAATCCAAAAGAGGTAATAAGCTTGCCAAGAGAGGCAGTGTAAAGAGAAAATAGAAGGGACTCCAACTGGGACAGGACGAACGGTGGAGGGATCATTAGAAAAGGAGACACTGAATGAGCGTTTGGAGAGATAGGAGGAAAACCATGAGAGGACAGAGTCACAGAGACCGAGTGATTGAAGAGTTTGGAGAAGGAGAACATGATCAACAGTGTCAAAAGCAGCGGAGAGGTCAAGAAGAATTAGTATGGAGTAGTGACCTTTGGACTTCGCTGTGATAAGGTCATTAGTGACTTTGATAAGGGCAGTCTCAGTAGAGTGGAGGGGGCGGAAGCAGGACTGAAGAGGGTCGAGGAGAGAGTAGGAGTTGAGGAAGCAGGCCAGATGGGTGAAGACTAGTCTTTCAAGAAGCTTTGAAGAAAGAGGGAGCAGGGATATAGGACGATAGTTAGAAGGGGAGGATGGGTCGAGACATGGTTTTTTAAAGATGGGTACTACAGTAGCATGTTTCAGGACAGTAGGAACAGTGCCAGTAGAAAGAGAAAGGTTCTTCCCACAGCAGCGGAGAGGTCAAGAAGAATTAGTATGGAGTAGTGACCTTTGGACTTAGCTGTGATAAGGTCATTAGTGACTTTGATAAGGGCAGTCTCAGTAGAGTGGAGGGGGCGGAAGCAGGACTGAAGAGGGTCGAGGAGAGAGTAGGAGTTGAGGAAGCAGGCCAGATGGGTGAAGACTAGTCTTTCAAGAAGCTTTGAAGAAAGAGGGAGCAGGGATATAGGACGATAGTTAGAAGGGGAGGATGGGTCGAGACATGTTTTTTTAAAGATGGGTACTACAGTAGCATGTTTCAGGACAGCAGGAACAGAGCCAGTAGAAAGAGAAAGGTTCTTCCCACATGCATTGAAAATAACATGTAACTTTGATAACAACTGAGACATGTTTTAGTTGAATCTAGTAACGTACATACTTGCTGTAATGTCTGATGCTCTTGGTGGCTACACACATTAAAAGTCTTACTAAAGACAACTAAGCAGGCTGCTGACCATACAATTGTAGTATAAACAATTGGGGTTGTGTCTACTAAAAGTATCAAGTGAAACCAATAGGAAAAAACACCCAATATGGAGTCCAGAGCTAACATAAGCAAATATACCAAAATAATAAAAAATAGAACAAAAAAATGTAAAGAGGGAATAGATAAAAAAAAATGGATTCTATATTAGGAGTCCAACAAAATGATCATAAGAATGTTGGGAACAACAATACAATCATTCAACACACCGATATATGCAACCAATTATTATTGCCCACGCGGTTACAATGCCGAAATAGTAACAGTAATATGGTTACAATGCAATACATTCTCAATTAAATTCTACAATTAAAATTGCTAATTGTTTATTTTTTTATTTTATGGTTGGAGTAAGTAAATGTTGTAAGCGACCAACATGCTGAATTAGAATATATATTATAGCATCAAGAAATGTTTTAATAAAATTAATCAGATGCCACATTCACAAAAACATTTCTTAATGAATTTGCCAACGTTATATCAATCAATTTATCCCAGCTGGTGTCACACACACAAATTTTGAGTTTCATGCATCAACCACATATAGCTGGTTCAAGATAAGTCATCTTCAAACAGGAAGCAGGGCTCAAAACAGTAAGTGTAACAGGTGGGATCACATAGCCATGTGTGAGATATGAACTATATTCATTAGCATTGATGGGACATTTGGAAATTACATTCTGGAATTTATTAGAAACATACAAAACTACCAATACAAGTCAGTTTGAATGCGATTACAAGGCTGCAATGGGAAAAGCAGAAAGGAAATTAATGGTGCCTCGTATACATTTACTTGCTTGTAAACCCCACAATCGCATAATGCACATTAGCTTGTGTCATGGAACACTCAAAGCCCCATAACCAATACCTTGCCTATTCAAATACAAAGGGATATAACTCCCCCCTCATTATGTTTGATGTATGAGTGGTTATAGTGACGCCGGTGTCCCCCCATGTAAGTTGACAAACCCTTTCAGAATGGTTTGAATTTATACCTGGGTGCCACCGGACTCCACAATAACCTCTTCTCTAGCTGTTAGCTCTCGAAGCAACACAGTGCTGTACTTAGCATGTTGCTGTAGTTATGCTATTACCATCCTAAATTTAAATTTCACTTTGAATTCTTACTTTAATGAATAACCCTGTTAGAGCTCTCTGCGTGGAGTGTCATTTTCATCCATGCTCCAGGTTATTTTTCTATGGTAACTAAAGATGAATTTATTAAATAAATAATGTAAATTGCAACTACATAATTCCCTTTACAAGAATTATATGGCATTGAATTAAACTTAAGCTATTACACAATAATAACAAAACCAAAATTACTTGTTATTCTAACCCAACACATTATTTCTTATTGGGGTGGTAGTGTTCCAATATAATAAACAAACACTGCAGTGAACACAGTACATAAAATTATAAAAGTATAGCAGAAATCATTGAACAAACCACAGACTGTTCTGAAATTCTATCCAGTAGGCGTTTTATATGCTTATTACCTTACTGATGTGAAACTCCAGTCTTCGGATATATCTTTCAATTGTCTTGATTTGCTGGGAAATAAAAAAATTGAGAAGTAAAGGACTATATTATTACACCAAAAACACATACATTAACCACTAAAACATTTATGTAAAAGTAAGGTTCTACATTAACATTTTTATAGTTATATAAAACATTATACAGTGGGACCTCGGTTTACGAATTTAATGCGTTCTCCGGGACGTTTCTTATTGCGAAAAATTTGTAAACCAAATGCGGTTTCCCATAGGAATGCATTGAAAACCAATTAATCCGTTCTGGAGGTCAGAAAAAAAGGTCAAAATGAGCTGGCATGGAAACCAACCCACAATGCAAAACACAAAATATGCATGCAAACGACGAAGGTCAGCCTTTCCACAGCTTGAGAAATGCACCAAAAAGTCCCAAAACAACTGCAAACTATTTCCAGAATGGAAATATTGATGCAAAAGCCGCTCAAACACCTCCACATTCGAAGCAACGTGCTACCCGTAGGCTCCGGCATGCAGGGGGCGGTGCTATAAACCTCCCCGGTGCAATGCATCCTGGGGAAAATTGCTTTGCATTGCAAATAATTTTGTAAACCGAGGCATTATTTTCAATGGATTTTCATTTGTAAACCGAAAATTATGTTAACCGAGGCGTTTGTAAACAGAGGTCCCATTGTATATAGTTTTTTTTTTATTCATTATATATAGATAATGTAAAATAAAATAAATTAAAAATACATTTCCTTACTTAAATGTTTTTTCAGGAAGTGGCTAAAAACACACCAGAAAAATTATAGTCTTTTTTTTTTTTAAAACTTTATTTTTGTCGTGACTGAAAGTACGGTAGTGAGGTTGTGGCTTGTGCAAAAGCCGGAAAGGTTTTATATAACAATACATTGATACAGAAAGCCAAAATAAACATATTAGGTAACGCCTGTTAGTGTGTTGAACATAACTGTGCTTTTAAACAGTAACATAGTATAACAAAAGGTAATCTTGTGAACTAAAACTTTGCGAGAGTTCTCTACCCTATCTCAGTGTCCTTGAGTGTCAGGAATGGAGTTTCTGCGTCTCTTGCCTGCTTAGTTGCGGCTTCGATTGGTTTCGTGTTACGGTGTCTGTGTACCGTTAGTGAGGTGGTATAGTGCTGTTGGGGCCTCATTACTTGTCGAACCAGGATGTCGTCTGGCCCTCCCCCTTAATACCGGTGGCAGATTGTGTACCTTCAGTCTGGAAGCACGTGGCCTCCCAAACCTGTTCAGTTCTGTTTCTAGGGTTAATTGTCGAATTGTTCCCACAAGTCCCAAACTTTTTGAAAAGTGTTGGTGGTGTTTCTGACCTGTGCAGTCAGCCTGTCCATGAGAGGATTATCACGTAGTTTGACGACTACCAGCGCTGTCGGGGGAACGTCAGGATTGGCCCAGTGTTGGGCCAGGGCTCTGCGTGCGTTCCAGTCCCTTGAAGACTGCTGCTCTAATACCCGGGGGGGGTGGAGAAATTGTCGGTTTCTTAGTATTGGGGTCATTGGTGACAGGGATCCACTTAAAGCATATTTTGGGTGCCATCTTGTCCCATATGTGGATTGAATTCAGTATGGCTGGGCAGGTAGTCCGTAGGAGGGCTCTATATGTAGAATTGGGGGATGTCTGCCACGGTTAATAGTGTCTATTTCTACCCACTGTCATTTGTCCGGTGGGGAGTGCCAGTGGATAATTTGCTAAATAGTAGTGATATAGCTTTGGCAGTCCCAGTCCCCCCTGTTTTTAGGTAGGTATAGGAGGTGTCGGGACAATTGTGGAAGTTTTTCTGCCAGATGAAGGTGTCTATGGCTTTTTGTATGTTGGCTAAATCTCCTCGGGTAACGCTTACTGGCAGAGCTTGGAAGAGAAACAGCAGTATGGGCAGGACGTTCATTTTTATGGTGTGTAACCGGCCTAACCAAGAGATGGGTTTGTCCGCCCATTTCTTCAGGTCCTCTGAAATTGTGCGGAACAGTGGAGTGTAGTTGAAGGAGAATAGTCGGGCGGGGTCTGCGGTCAGTTGAGAACAAAGAGTAGTGGGGACAGTGGGCATTCCTGTCGCGTGCCATTGGTAAAGGGGAATAGTGTTCCTGGGGCCCCTGTGATCATTCTTTGAGCTCTCAAATCTGTGTATAGGGCTCTGGTTGCAGTTATGAAGGCAGCTGGGAACTGAAGATGTTGGAACAGTCGAAAAAGGAATTGCCATTGTACGCAATCGAATGCCTTCTCTGCGTTTAGAGACAGAGCCAGACAAGGCATCTTGGCGTTTGTTAGGAACCACACCATGTCCACCCACCTTTTGGTGTTCTCATACAGTTGTCTGCCTGGTATGAATCCCACCTGATCTACGTGGCCCAGTCTAGGTAGTAATGGTGTCACCCTGTGCGCTAGTATCTTAGCAAAACGTTTGAGGTCAGATTTGATTAGCGAAATTGGTCGGAAGATCGAGGCGAGTATGGTGTCTGTTGGGTTTGGGTAGGAGAATAAGGTTTGCCATAGCCATGTCTTTGTCTGGTGTGTGTCCCTGCAGGAAGTGTTTGCATAATTTAGCGATATGTGGGGAGAGTTCCTCCCAAAATTTTTGTAATAGCAGATATCGTACCTGTTGGGGCCTGGTGCCTTGTTGCCTTTAAGGGCAGAGATGGCTATTTCCACCTCATCTTGTGTGATGGGTGCCCTGAGGGTCTCGGTCTCTTCCCCTGTTACCGTCTGTAAGCCCAGTCCTGTGAGGAATGTGTCTATCTGCGTTCTGTATTCTGCATTGTGGTCAGTGTGCTGTGGGGAATGGTTATATAATGATGTTTAGTAGTTTGTGAAGACCTCTGAAATGGCTTTCGGAGTGGTTGCCAATTCCTAGGCAGTGTTCCTAATCTTGGTGATTGGCTTAGTCTCCTGCCTAGGCTGGAGGGACTCCATTTTATTGGCCTTCTAGTAGTAAAGTAATTTGGACCAAAGAATTGATCATGCCACGTCTTCTAGTGCAAGTTCTTTAATGGAGTGTCTCAATACTATCAGTTTGGTTAACCTAGAGTTGGTAGGGTTGGATTTAGGTTGTTTTAGTTTTTTAAGCGCTAGTTGCAGTTCCAGCAGTAGTTTAGTTTTGTGTTTTTTGTGTGTGGCAGCTCTGATAAAGTGGCCCCGGAGGACAGCCTTGTGAGCTGCCCAAATTGTACTCGGGTTTGTGTCCCAGTTTGTGTTGAGGTTGAAGTAGTCAGAAATGGCTTGTTATGTGGCTGCGGCTATTGGTTCATCTTTGAGTAAACTGGTCTTTAACCACCAGTGCCAGTTGGACTAAAGTTCAGTTTATGTAGGGTGATTGCCATGTCTGCATGGTCTGACCATGTGATTGTGTTGATTTCTGTGTGTAGGGTTTTAGTTCTTCCGCTCTTGTTCAGTAGTAGGTGGTCAATGCATGAGTATGTATCATGGCGAGTGGAGGAAAATGTGTAGTCCTTTGTATCGGGGTGTTGTAGTCTCCATGCGTCAAGTAAGGAACCGGTCTCCTGTGCAATATCCACTTTTTTTTACTTAAGTTCCCTTAAGAGCAATTTTCGTTTGTTGGGTGTAATAAGCACTCTTACATTAAAAGATAGTATTTTGAGTGCCATATTGTTGTGATGTGGTTGTGTAGAGGTCTGCGGGCCTCAAGGCTTCGCGAGTCTGGTCTGAGTGTGGGAGTTTAGGTCGCGTGTCTATGTGAGGAGGGTACGTTTCTGTGCGCTGTTGCTTGGTGTCTCAGTCAGGTGTAGTTATGATGGGTAGTTGTGTTCTAGTAAACAAGAAAATTATGTATATACAAAGAATTAAAAAAAAACTTTTGTGGTCTTGTCTAACTCGTTGGCAGAGCAGACGGGGCCCGCCCCATAGGGTGTGTAAGTGGTACCCTGTCAGGGAAAGCTTGTCACCGCCCCGGTCCACTGTGAGTCAACGTGTAAACCTCACAACTTTGTGTTATTGGTCCGTCGGGACCCCAGTATCTCTGCCCCCCCCCGGGTTTGGGGTGACTCTGGGGGCTCCCATGGCGTTCCAATCAAGGTGCGGTCAGTCCTTGTGTCGTGGGCGTCCCCTGAGTGCCATGCATGTGCCTTCGTTCCTGCCTTCGCATTAGTAATGTCAACTCTGCCCAACTTTAGTTGGCATGCTTTGGTTTAGAGCAGTGGTCCTCAAATTCCGGCCCCTCAGATGTTTCTGAACTACAACTCCCATGATTCTTTTAATTACATAGATAGCCAGAGAATCATGGGAGTTGTAGTTCAGCAACATCTGGGGTGCCTGAGTTTGAGGACCCCTGGTTTAGAGCATCAGCTGACACGCTCAGCCAGTGCATTGCATTTAAATGGGGACAATATTGGTATATCCAATAAGAAGAGGAGCTCTAACTTTAGATAGACCAGTAAAGGAGGACAGACCAGACGTGCTCAGGAGACCGTCAGTGTCAAGTTGTTCAAAAATGGTTTGGTTACTAACCATTGGACAGCAAAACAACCACTACCATTTTAATGTTCTGTACTTCAAATATTGTCCAGTTAACAAAATGTAATGCAAAAAAGTGTACAATTTCACACTTTATATTGTGACAGAGCATAATATTTCAACACAATACAATGCATGTGTGGCTTTATAGAAAAATCAGGAAGGATTTATTTCACAAGATTTTTGTTTCCGAGAAGGAAGTGTTGAAATTAGACCCACAGTCACCAGCAACATTAAAAACCCGTCAAAATAGTATATTGACAAAAAAGTAATAAGTACTTTCTTTCCCAGTGTTTCATTAATACATGTCCTACACAATAATTCTTACATTCCATCAGCTCTTCTTTTAGCCCAAGCAACCACATCAGGCTCAGATGTCCAATATAACAATTTAAACAGTAACTTAAAGTTCGAAAGAGAGAAAATGTGCCTAGGTACTAGTAGTCACGTTTAAAGGTAAAAAAAACAAAAGAATATTTTTTTAAATACATAATTGTTCCCTATAATTTTAAAAGCATCCTTAAAAAGGAACATTAAGCACCAATACAATGTTATTGTATTATGAAGCAGATTTGTAATAGTTATATCTCTCACCCTTGCAGTTTCACAGCTTAATTCCATGCCATTTATGAGTAAAATCACTAAGTTTATGGAGCCCTAGTCACACTTTTCCTGGCTTAGAACCCCGCAGTCTCTATAAACTTCCTAAAAAGGTAACTTTCGTTTTAGCTTAGAATTTCCAATCCCTTGCTCTGTTAATAGCCTTTCCTGCATGATTAAAACAGAATAGAGTAGGAGATCAGACTTCTAAAGTAAACACATTGTGCTGTAAGCAGTGTCGGAACTACCCCGGTCGCAGGTGCATAGCTTTCCAGGGGGCCTGGCCACCCTGTGGACCCCTCCGACCGTGGTGCCCACCATCATGTGTGGAGGCCCAGGGCGGCAGGATATAACTGCAGGGGCCGCACGTTAAGGGGCCCATGCTGTTAGGGCCACCCATGGGCTATGGATTTCCAGGGGGCCTGGTCAGCACTGTGGCGCTTTAACAGCAGGACCGGGCCCCCTTTGATGAGGTCAGATGGTGGGAGAAAGTGACAGCCCCGGTCACTTCCTCCCATCAACCACCAGGAGTCGTGCAGGAGGAAGCAGAGGAGGGAATCAGAGTGGAAACTCTGACTGCCATCAGACTGAGCCACCACTGGACCCAGGGAAATCACCCTCCTGCATCTAAAAGGTAGGAAACTGGAGGGTGACTGAAATATTTTGTATACGTGGGTGCTTGTGTGTGTATGAATGTTTCTCTGTATGTCTGTGTTTGTGTATGTATGTCTGTACGTAGGTCTGTGTGTCAGTATGTGTGTCTGTTTGTTTATATGTATGTGTCTGTATATGTGTGTCCGCATGTGTGTGGGGGGGGAAACGTATGGGAGGGAGGCCCAAGGCAAGTTTCGCACCGGGGCCCCGTGGTTTATAGTTACGACTCTGGCTGTAAGATGGGATTTGAAAATTAAACTTTTTTCATGGAGGCTGGGTGAGCTACAACCAGGAGAGATGTGGCTAGAGCTACATATATGACAGATAATTGAGAAGCAATTGTTTCGATCTATAATATATAACAAATCAGGGATCAAGTCCGGGGGAATAAAGTCTTTGGGAACTCACCCAAGATCCACCGCCCCCCCACCCAAAAATAATAATATACACTCGTATGCATATATAAACGCGTGCACGCACGCACACACACACACACAAACACACACACACACACACACAAATAATTATTATTGTTTTTTTAAATTTAAAAATGTCCACCCAGTCTCCCTACCTGGAGAGCTGGCGTGGACCTGTCCCTGGGGTCCAGTGGGGCTTCAGTGCGGCAGGCGGCTGTCTCCCTGTCAGACACAGCGAGGGAGCAGTGTTCTCTTTGCTTTGCTCCCTCTCGCCGCGCGGGCTGTCTACTGATGCCGGAAGCCGGAATATGACGTCATATTCCGGCTCCCGGCATCAGCAAATGGTGTGCGATGGAGCAGAGCATAGAGAACACAGCTCCCTCGCCGCGTTTGACAGGAACCATGACAGGAGGCACACGGGGGGCATCATTTAAAAAAAGTGCATGAACACCGTTCCCACGTGTTCCTGCAGGACTCGAGCCCTGTAACCAATGTAGTATAAACTACTTTATTACTTTTCTTATGTATAGCAGGCAAGGTGAAAATATCCAGATGCTTAAACCAAAGTTCTTTTTCAGTTCCAAAGTTCTTTTTTCAATCAAAAATACCCATAGAAAGGCAAACAGACATGGGCAGAGGAGAAAAAAAAGGCTTTGCTAAGGTATTGAGATCCGGCACAAGGAAGAAAGGATAATATAAATAAAGGCAAGTGGCAAAGGAGGGAGTATCATTAAGATACAGAAGACCTAATTAAAGAAATACCAAGCTTTAATCTAAAGTTGTTTTGGTGCGCAGTGTCCCTTTAAATGAAAGAGTAGCACCGAATGAACACTCTGTATAAGCTTTGTCTTGATGTCCTCTACGGCTTCCTTCCATGCCATTATATTTCTGTTCTACATCTCACCATCTCTACTGCAGAGTACATTTCCTCCAATGTCGTTGTGCTCCATTTCATACCCCCAGTCATTACTTTATAGAAACATAGAATGTGACGGCAGATAAGAACCATTCGGCCCATCTAGTCTGCCCAGTTTTCTAAATACTTTCATTAGTCCCTGGCCTTATCTTATAGATAGGATAGCCTTATGCCTATCCCACGCTTGCTTTAACTCCTTTACTGTGTTAACCTCTACCACTTCAGCTGGAAGGCTATTCCATGCATCCACTACCCTCTCAGTAAAGTAATATTTCCTGATATTATTTTTAAACCTTTGTCCCTCTAATTTAAGACAATGTCCTCTTGTTGTGGTAGTTTTTCTTCTTTTAAATATAGTCTCCTCCTTTACTGTGTTGATTCCCTTTATGTATTTAAATGTTTCTATCATATCCCCCCGTCTCTTCTTTCCTCCAAGCTATACATGTTAAGATCCTTTAACCTTTCCTGGTAAGTTTTATCCTGCAATCCATGAACCAGTTTAGTAGCCCTTCTTTGAACTCTCTCTAAGGTATCAATATCCTTCTGAAGATAGGGTCTCCAGTACTGTGTACAGTACTCCAAGTGAGGTCTCACCAGTGAATAATTTATAGAATAACAATGCAAAGGGCGACTATCTCACATAAAAATTTGAAAAGTAGGAGTCTCTTGGGGGCAGCACATTGCAAGTATTTTAACAGTCCATGACCAAGGACATCAGCTTTCCAATTCTGTTCAATCCAATAGTACAAGCAGGCAAGAACGGGAGGTCAATAGGAACAATGAAAAAACTTAGATGCATTGTGTAGAACTTGAAACTCCATAGGGCAGCATCAGAAAACAAAGAGGATGCAAATTTAGATTGTCTATGTCAGCTATAAACTATATCTAGGACCTATGTCTTGATGATGCTTAACACTATGTGATATGGTGTTTCTTACAAAATGATTAGGAATGTTTTGAGAAAATGTTACTGCAAAATAAATAGCTCAGTTATTTCCAAACTCATGTAAAAAATATTGTTTAGACAGCATATCTCTCCGGATTCTCTGTTTCACATGGGTAAAACATCTGACATATGTTGGCGGTTGTGTGGCCAACATGTAACTTATTTCCACATGTAGTGGACATGCCCAACGGAGGCAGCATCTTGGTTTGGCACTTTGGTTCCACCAATTAGGTGGGTTAAAGACAAAATCCCAAAATCTCATGGATCATTCAACTGCATTGGTTAATAATGCTTTCCCATAGTTTGAAAAGATATGGACACCACCCAGAGACTATGCTTCCTCATTGTAGTCTGGACGTACTGTATTGCAGCAGAGTCAGCACCGCCATGGGTTTTTCACGTTCTTGTTGACCCCCACCCTCCCATTAATCATTTTGTTATCTTTTAAAATCTCACAATTTTAACATCTGGCATTGTGTATATACATCTGTATTGTTTCTGAATTGCTTGTTTTCAGAAATAAAGAACTGAAAAAAAAATATCAAAAATATTTAGCTAAACAAAAAGAAAATATATAAAAGTAAATAAGAACGAGGAGGCAATAATTGCATCCGGCTGAAACGTATTAAAATGACCTTTTGTGGGAAATTTGAGACAAAATAATTTTGTTTAGATCTGTAAATGATGTTCACCATATTATTAAAGCAACAAATAGATGGAATTAAGCATCTGATGCTTGTTCACTTTACAAAAGGTGGGGATTTTATAATTCCAGTAGCACCTTACCTTATCAAGATCATATAGAACTCCCTGCAAAATAAGAAAATACGTTTTTTAAAATTGGCTGAGAATTTTTCATTATACAATTACACAAATGCAAATTAAATAAACTTAAAGAAATATCATGCAACAAACTTAGTCGTTAAACAGGTGTATATTATAGAAAGTACAAATTATCTACAGTTACTATAAAATGCAGAAAAGGGGAGATCTTGATTTTACACATATTAAAGGACAACGGTCACCTCCCAAAAAAATTTTTTAATATACTATTGCTTTCATCAACACACATATACCTACCATTAGTAAAGGACAGAATCCTACCACCATACTCATGCCCTTGGATCGGACAGTGTTTGAATGCCCACAGTTAGTGTCTAAGGTCCTTCCTGATCCAGTACAGAGAGTAAATCAAGGAAGACCAGATAGACCAAGTGTCAGTTTTCAAACACGGGCTGGCCAAAGGTAAGTGTGTATATGGTCAAACATTCTTGTCATATACTAAAGATAGGAAAGTGTTTTTCAAATTAAAAAAAATTTTAATACATTTTTTTTACATATAGGTTTCATTTAAAAAAAATATTTCCTTTCAAAACTTGATGAAAGAATGATATAAAAAAATTAATAAAAAATAAATTGTTTTGAGGAGACCGTTGTCCTGTAGCACTGTCTTGATAATGCCCAGAAGGACGAAACATGTTGACAGATATACAATAGGCACTTTTATTCTTCCAAAGACATACAGGAACATTTTGAAAGAATTACTGCCACAGATCGGCTATTTTAATACTTAACTACTGCACTCAGAACTTTTTAATATTATTGATATATTGTTGCTGGAACCTGTGAGGGACTTTAATGCCCAGGATTTGTCTTATAATCGCAGCACCTTAGAAGCTCTAACTACGTATATACCTGTAAGTTTCAATTACACAAATGCAAATAAAAGACTCGGCCTGGGATAAACGGTTCTACAGAGGATCTACCTACTGGTTCCGGTACTAGCATTTGGAGCACTACCAGCAGAGTGACTCTTAATTTGCTGAAGGGCTTGCTGCTTATTACAGAGTGTTTTCTATATTGTAATTTCCATTTGTTTATTTAGTTTTGCTTTGTTTGTAATTTATGGCAGTTTTAATCCACTCATGTTCTGTGGGGTGTTTATGCATTTGTTGTAATAAAATGTTTAATTATTTCTATCTGAAAATATTGTTAGCGCTAGGTTGATTTAAGTTTTCCCAATCTATTACCTCATTACGTTTTAGCAGCTTTTCCAACAACATCTTCAGGTTTGTTTTTTTAAATCTTTCTCTTATATCCATTTTTAGATTATTTTTATTTGTCCTTTAACACAATATATGACAAAATATGTCTACATTTCAAAAGAAGCATACTAGACAGGTCAAATCAGCTAGCCAACACATTTTGGTATCATGTACAATCATATCGCATGAATGTTATTGGGTAGAGTGGGAAGTCCTTACCAGTCTGGAGTTTCTCCTCATGTCTTTTAACTGAGTAGTCAGCTTATCTAACTCTGTCTGGTGAACCTCCAGATACTCACTATCAATAGAAATAAAACAATACAGACAGGTATGACTATGCAGAGTCCACAATTATGAACAATGGCTTATTATTCCAAATAGACTTTTTTTTTTTTTTTTTAAATACAATGTTTTAGGAAAAAAAACAAAAACAAAAAAAAACCACCCCACAACATGTATCTTCACAACCCAAGCCCACATATCCATATTCAATTCTGGACTCTCCCCTCCACAACTCTTCATTTGTGAGCACTACTCTTGCTTGTGCTTTTAGCAGGTCTGTAACATATAGTTGTCTAATGTCCAAAATTATAAAATACATTCTGTCCATAAGGTTTTTGTATCATTGAATATTTTGCACCTTTATACAGTGCAGTGATGCACATGCAAAATTAAGAAAACGGAGTGCCTGTTGCCACAAAATTGGGACAACATTGGATTAACCCCTTAAGGACCAAACTTCTGGAATAAAAGGGAATCATGACATGTCACACATGTCATGTGTCCTTAAGGGGTTAAAGGTGAGGTTTTTTTTTCCCAAGTTTTTCACCACGAGGAACTCAATCTAATATGGGAAAGGAATACGAACGTTATGAATAAAAATATGTATTCATAATATTATACAGTTTTCCTTTAACCCCTTAATGACACTGCGTCAGAAGCTTGTTTTTACCCTTAAGGACACAAGCATTTTTTTGTTTGTGTTCAACTGCAATTTGCACCTCTCTCATTTATTGTACCAACACATATTATATACCGTTTTATAGACAACAAAAAAGGACTTTAATTTGATTTCACATATAAATTCTCATTTATAACAAAGAAAAAAAAAATAATTATATATATATATATATATATATATATATGATTTTTTTCCTAGTTTTGGCAATAACATTTGCCTAATATATCCAGCATACGAAAAGTAATTTAAAATCAATTAATTTATGTGTCTTGATTTACAGAGTACATACTATGTGTAGAATTTCAGTTTATTTTGAAAGTTACAGGTCACAATCTACAAGGACTAAATTAAAATGTCACTTGTAAAGCAATTTTAGAAGTTGGTATGTTTGTCTTGGTAGTTTATACTTTTGTGTGGCAATTTTGTTTTCTGTGATGGGTATTATATTTATATAAAGTAGACATCAGAGGCTCTTTACCCAAGTTTATTTTGACACTTTTTACATAGCCATTTCACCACCAATCTCTGCTAAATATAGGGAGTAAAATTGCGTGTTTTTTTTTCTCTATTTTGGTATATACACATAACAAGGTTATTGTAATGTGTATTCCGTAAAGCTGGTTAGTGCTATTCCTGTACAGAAACCCATATTGTGTTCAGCTACATCTTCTGAGTACAACAATACCTCCATTGTATGCCTTTACAGGAAGTGTTTGGGAAGGCTGTGCAAGTCACATGCAGAGAGGTGTGACTAGGGTGCATAAACAAAGTGATTTAACTCCTAAATGGCAGAGAGCAAGCAGTTAGACTGCAGGGGCATGATCTATACACCAAAACAGCTTCATTAAGCTAAAGTTGTTTTAGTGACTATAGTGTCTCTTTAAATTATAGGGATATGTGAACATAATAGAAAGAAAAAAAAAAAAAAACATGGTTAGAGACAATTCCCTTTTAATAAAATATACCAGCTATTTCTCAATAAACTTTTTATCCCCAATGCAGAGAATGCTCACATGTGTTAGACACACTTTTAAAGGGACACTATAGGCATCAAAACAAGCTTATCTTAATGAAACCTTTTTAGTGTATAAATCATAAGCAGTCTCACGGCTCAATTCTCTGCCATTTAGGAGTTAAATCACATTAATTTCTGTTTATGAAGCAGTAGCCACATCTTCCCTGGCTGTGACTCACACAGCCTACAAAAGGCTTTAATGTCATTCAGATGTTAACTTGCTTTAGAATTTGTTATCTCCTGCTCTGTAAATTTAACTTTAAAGGACCACTATAGGCACCCAGACCACTTCAGCTTAATGAAGTGGTCTGGATGCCAGGTCCAGCTAGGCTTAACCCTTTTTGCTGTAAACAAAGCAGTTTCAGAGAAACTGCTATGTTTACACTAGGGTTAATCCAGCCTCTAGTGGCTGTCTCATTGACAGCCGCTAGAGGCGCTTCCGCGCTTCTCACTGTGATTTTCACAGTGAGAAGACGCCAGCGTCCATAGGAAAGCATTGAGAATGCTTTCCTATGGACTGGCTGAATGCGCGCGTGGCTCTTGCGGCATGGGAGTTGGACCCTGAGGGTGGGGGCACCCTCAGGGCACTATAGTGCCAGGAAAAATAGTATGTTTTCCTGGCACTATAGTGGTCCTTTAATCACACACAGGAGGCTCAGGCAGCAGGGTCTAGGAGGCTATTAACAGAGCAGGAGATAAGAAATTCTAAATTAAACAGAATGTGCCGTCAAGGAAGTTTAAACCTTAGATCTCTTGGCATAGAAAGTTTTTAGGAAGGCTGTGCAAGTTACATGCATGAAGATGTGACTAGGGCTGTATAAACAAAGTGATTTAATTCCCAAATGACAGAAGATTGAGCAGGGAGACTACAGGGGCATGCATGATCTATATATCAAAACTGCTTCATTAAGCTAAAAATATATTTTGGTGTCTATAGTGTCCCTTTAATGAAACATTAGATTCATAAAATTGTTAACTTTTGACGAATATAAACATGTCAGATGAGGGGAACTAGTGAAAACAAGGGAGTTTGAGATCATTAGAACAGAAGAAAACACATGGCAAAAGATCACGTAGGACTACATTCAAGCAATGGTAACACTTACTCAAGCCCAGTCTTCAGGGATCGATACACTTCTTCTACTCGTTCTGGTTGAGGCTCTTTGGAAGAGCTATTGTTTTTATGGGTCAAATTGTGCATTTTTTTTTGCTTTGCTTGAGGCTTTTTAGGTGCTGAAGAGTTTCCAAGGAAAGAATTACATCTGCAGAAATAACAAGAGAAGTATAGAAATACAAATCAATCCTCACGTCGATTCTAAAAAGAACAAATCAATTAATGACCGAGTACACTGACAGGGTAATATGGTACTCCATATCCTCTATAAAAGTCCGGTCAAGTATAGAACACATTTTGCATGTTTTTTTCTTTCCATCGCGTCAAAATCTATTTAAATACTGAAATGATACCTTCCCTAACATTTTTATAGGGTGTGTTCCACTGACAGGATAAGCTCTCAGTACCCAAGGGCATGTTTTCCAGTACACAGAATGGAAGTATTTAAGCTGAATAAGTGGCTAAAACAATTAGCATATATGCCAATTGTATTTTATTTAATTTTTTTTTTTAAAGACAGAATTAGGCCTTCCTTTTTTTTCTGCTTTACCAGTTGTTGATTTTAGCAGGGAGGGTTCAGGGCTAGCACCAAGAATGCTTGAAATCCACTTGTACATTTAAAGTCTAATTTTAATCAGCACAACATATGTTGTATCTTCAACTCCATGTAATGATTCAGAAATTCAAACACTTCAAACCAGTCAAGAATTCAGAACAGAGTAAGAATTAAGAACAGCTGTCTTACATGCTCATTATAAAACTAAAACAAACATAATATCTCTCTCTAATATATATATATATATATATATATATATATATATATATATATATATATATATATATATATATATATATATATATATCTCAAACTGGTAAATTAAAGAAAAACAAAAAAACTAAACATTCACCTTTATTCCAAGACTAGGACAGTCTCTAATGAGAAGATTGTCATAGAGGAGCATTGAGATATGTGGTATGTATAGCAAGCTGCAACTGAAACTAGCGCTTCCTCTATGAGAAGCATTCATTTCCGCTGTGAACTATCGTTCAGAGTGAGTGAGGCCTGGTAACCTTCCTGAATGTCTGCTTGACAGCCTGCAAGTGTTGCGAAAGGGATATAGTGCCGCAGTAGTTATCCTGATCAGATTTTTCCTTTAACATTTTCAAAGGAAATCAGGTGTAGAATATTTTTCTGAACCACAAATCCAAAATCACAGGTAAATAGTAATTATTCACAAAGTTATGTAAAGTGGTTCATAATAGTTTCAGGATTTAAACTGGCCAGATATTTAGAGTAGAACAAGTCATTCGAGGTTACACTAATGTATCAATTATTTACGGTACTGCTGGTGCTTTAATTTAATTTGCCTGGCCTGTGGACAATAATTACATAGTAAGGGCAATCCTCCAGGAGTTAAATGGCTATCCAATGGGCTTAATATAGTAAACATATATATTTGAAATTGTGGTCGCTTACCCAATGCATCTACCTAGTCGCCGGGCAAATATGAAAAACACTGCAGCCACAGGATCTAGAGCTAAAAGACCTTTGACACTCACTGTGATGCACACATCACAATGCATCACATAGGACTAGAAGTAAGGACTGTTCGGTCCGAAACAAGGTTCCATAGGTCTTTTCTCAGAGTATCAATAATAACCAGACATTTCTTCTTTGCTCAATCCTCCATGAGACCAAGATGCTGGTCCACATTCAACATGTGGATGTCTGAACAGTTCCTATACTCCTCTAGCCAGTGAAAGGAACGCTGGCTAGAGAGTACCTGGAACAACCAGTGCCCACGGCCTGTGGTTGCTGTGCTGGAGAGCAGGAGGATCGCCTGTATGTCATCTCAAACTCAATTAATTAACTCAATTCATTTTTCGACATAGACGTTTATACCAAAGAATTGGTGGAAGAAAACTCCTATTTTTAAATAAAATTTTCTCTCAAGCTATACATTTGCTAGCAATTCTCTACTCAAAATAGTAACTGTTTTGGTACACACACACACACACACACACACACTTTATGCTCATTCTAAAACTAGCCAAAATTTGCATCCATATGCACCCTACACCTCTCTTGCTTTGTAAAAGAAAAAAAAGAAAAATAAATTACCCCACCTTCCAAAAAAGAAAAACAACAAAATAAACTTTTTTTTCTGGAAAAGCTCTCAAACGATCTATAAATGGATCACCTAAATTGTTAAATATGATAAAATGGTATAGGACTGTGACATGTATATATGTATGCATGCATCTATGTGTGTCAGTATGTGTTTAGCAGCATGTGTACTTAATTGGACAACGGTATATGTGTGTGCATGTATCGTGTGTGGTTCGTTGTGTGGGTAGCAGCGTGTGTGTGTATTCAGTGTGGGCAGATATATAAAAATGGCAGGTACTCAGACACACACTGCTAATATATTAAGAAGGCCCAGTCCTCTCCCCTCTCCCTCCGAGAGATCGTCATGTTCAGTCTGAGGGGGTCGGGAACACGCACACATCATGCTCCATCAAATGGAGTACAGCGATCCCAGAGTCCAGCAGCCTCTGTTCTGTTCCAGTTGGCAAACAGCGGCATATCTATCACCTGGCAGAACCCTCTTTACAATACACACAAACAAATACAAAATGTATTTCTCTAGTGTACAGTGCTGCAGAATTTGCTGACACTATATAAATGCCAGTAATAATAAGACACAAAAAAAAAAAAACACACGCTACCCTGCACGCTCATATTTATTAGCAGTAAGTGCGTATTCCGCCTCTAACGTAGGAAACATTTTACCTTGATCTTCTTTCCGGAATCCCACTGAAGCCTGCAAATGACTGACTTCTAAGAATCCCATTTGGCCCTCCTGGAGGAAAAGCCTGCGAGCCAACAGACATGATTTCTGGGGTTCTGAAACGTAGCCCTGTAAGACAAGATTAGAAAACTGCTTTAGTGCAGGCTTCCTTTGTGTAGGTATACAATGGCACATTGAGCCACAGAAGGCTTCTTTATGTTCTTGTGGCTGATAAGTGGATCTAATGGTAAAGATTCTAAATAGCAGTGATGTATTCAGTCGTCCGGGACTAAAAGGAAAAATGTGAACGTCTATTTTTTTTCTTAAGGTTTGTTAAATTGTGCCTTTGTTTGTAAGTCTTAACGAGGTCATCTGTGAAACAGATCCTTACTGTAGCAGTCTCAGAAAGCATCCTCTCAACACAGACGTAGGTTTACAGTTTAACAATCAGAAACAATCTTTAATGTTACAATAATAAAGATTTCAACAGGTCTACCTGCATGTATTTAGCAAAATACTAAAGTATTTAAAAAGAGGAACCAATGGAAATGACATGTTGACTTACTATGAGAGATTAGGATTAAGTCTTGAAAACATCGCAAAACAGTCACAATTTCTAGCTTGAAATATTTATTACGGCTGCAATTGTTTTATCAGATTCTCAGTATAATATTATCCTAACATTTTATATAGATCTTCCCTTTACAGGTATTTGTCTGGAGTTGTGTGTGTGTGTGTGTATATATTATATATATATATATATATATATATATATATATATATATATATATCGTATATATCTATATCATAATACAATATATTTAGCAGTGTACACAAACTTCCTTAAAATATGCATCTGCATTTAATTGAAAAATATTTTTCACGGTTTAAGACAGCACATAGAATTAAACAAAAGAAAAATATGTATACAATGTATAAAAAAAAAAAAAAAAAGGAAACCCAAAAAGGAACCCTTCATTGACTGTAGTGAAGAACAGCTGAAAAACTCTGCAGTCTCTCCACCTCCTCAGTAATTAATCGGTTAAACATGGAACACTGCATCATCAAGAAATCAAAGGAAACCATTTCAAGAAAAAAAAAAAGTAAAAAATGTTTTAAGTGTTTGTCTCAATGATTGCTTCTTTTCTGTATGAAATTGTGTGTGCCAAATGAAAAGGTTTCCATGGTAGCAACTGTTACACCATGTTAACCAGACCCTGTGAGAACCAACTCATTTTATATTCAGATTTGAAGAATAAAAAGATACGCAGATTAACAAATCCTGGAACCTTGCTGAACCTGCCCTGAAGATTAGTTCCCACTTAAATGTTTTAGTTTTGAGAAAAAATTCCCTCAAGTAGAAATTTGCTCAGTTAATGTAAATGTATTGCTAGTACTTTGTGAAATGAATATTATAATAAAGAGGTTTTGTCAAAACACTGAGGTGGATTTTTCCAAGTGCAACACCACTGAATGGAAGTTCTAGAACGTGTGCATATGTTAAAATTAGTTCTGTGACAAATTCATATTGCTGGGAGGGGATCCATTCTCTCTACAAATTCTGCATCCCCTGTACAGGGGTAATTGCATTCAGTAATGCTGATCATTTTAAATGATTTCTGTATCCAGTCTCAACATATGGATTGGTATGTACAGATTCAATATCAGAGTTGAGGGGGGGGGGGGGGGGAGGGGAGAATGTGCAATGGGGGGTGGGGAGGAAAGGGAGGATTAATGTTCTTTCAATGCGTATTCCGACAAGAAAATAGTTCTCGTCTCTCACAATATTGTTAAATACTGCCTTAAAGAAATAAATATCCATTTGCGCTATAAAACTGAATTGATCCTACACTTGGGTTGTTCTTTTCTGTTACAGGTCACTCAGATTGGGCAGGAGAGTTACAGAATGAAGTGCTCATTGTATTGCATGAGAAGGTGGTCAGAAAGGCTGTCAATCGGAAATATTACATCTACCCAGATTGTCTTCCGCGGAGAAGATAACTAGATTCACATGGAATATAGTGCATTTTGTTTAAGATTTCTTTCTTTGTATTGTTGTAGTACTAAAGCACATTCTGTTTCTTTCTAATCTTCATCCCTTCACATGCTGCATCTTAATTACAGTCTCACTATGGCTTCCACTTCTGCCTCTTGATTGTGGGTACTTATCCCAACACTGCTAAGCTTGGTTTCCATAGATACTCAACATCTTAAACCACACACTGCAGTCACAGAACAATTTATGGACTTTCTAAATTTATAAGGGGTGTTTGTGTGCAAATTTGTAGTGTATTAAATTAAATTAAATGCATATCCAGAATACAGGCATTTGACGTTTTATATGTTTTTTTTTTTTTTTTTTTAAAAGACTTGGGAATCGGTCAGGACTTTGTCCTGAACATAATAAATATTTATGCCAACAACTGGCTTGGGGGCATCCTGTTGTGAGAGAAATATATGCCAGTGACTAAACTAAGGTTTCAGACAGGGATCTAAAAGTCTCTATATGATGTACACCATGAAGGCATACATTAGGTTTACATAGTTGCCACGGGAACTGGATATAATAATCACTTTTGCAGATTAGTTCTGAAAGGCATGTTTCCTAAACTTGCATCTCAACTTGACCAACTTGAGCGAAGGATGTTAAGGCACAGTTGAGGCAGAAATGTGTTCATCTTTCAGCAATAAATATGCTTTAAAGCGGCACTGTCACACTAATACATTTTTCTCAATCACTTTCTCTTCTCTTACTCCCCCACCCCAAATCTCTTTCTCTGCCTTTTTCCTACAAATACCTCAATGCTGTAAAGCTGCTCCCCAGACTCTCAGCTGCAATATCACTGTCTCAGTACTTTGCAAATTCCCCAGACTGTGACAGGGCCGCTTTATATCCATCTTGTTTTATTAAAGCAGCACCGTCATTCCCGCTCCAAAATGAGCATTTCATAAAGATTCAGTGTTGGAATTTCACCAAAATTCCAATCCAGTCAAAATAAATACTGAGAAAAAGTAAGGACTACTATGTCTCAGTATTAATCTTATGCCTTACAAAGCCTGATACCAACTGGAGCAACCGCCTTCAAGCCGCCATCCCAAACTGTAACCCCAAGCATGCAAGAGGGAAGAGCACTGACGCAGGTGTCAGCAACTTTAAGCTAGGATCTTAAGAAGAACAGCAGGGAGATGATGGCGGCACCTGAAAGGGACAGGTTCAGATAAGCAAGTTTCACCTTTGTTTGCCACCCCCCTACAGCCACCATGCGGTGATGTCATCATCAGTGATATTTGAAAATCTTCTCCTTAAAGTGGATCTGTCACTGCCGTTTGGGGCCTTTGCATACTTTTCAAACAATTTATTTGTAGTTTTTGTTTTAAAGGTTGCTCTTAACATGCTAAAAGTTTCAAAATACCAGTCAATGCTTATATAAACATTACACACTATTACAAGCAAAGACAAACAAAAATATGTCCCCTCCTTTATTTTTGAGCAGCTTTAAAATTTATGTAACCATTTTCCATTACTGCACCCTTTCCTTGCATTACTGTATTAGCAATAAGGGGAGAGGGGTTACAGATGGTTATTCATATCTATTGCAAACTCAGACAGCTGTTCAGAGATTCTACTTGACCCAAAAAATACTTTGTGACCTACCCCATAAAAACACATACATACTCAAGATTATTTTCATCATCTCAATCATTACATACATTCCAACTTAACATATATAGAATGTGCTTTTCATCTTCATACTGAAGGAAAAAAAATGTATTACAGTTGGTATTGTATTTGCAGGAAACCTTGTTACTATGGCTACCGTTGCTGAGTTTAGCTTTCATCAAAGCAGTTAACTCAAAACTACTGTAGACATTACAGTCCGAATATAGATCATGTGTTTCTATGGCTGGATTTTGCATAGATTCCCATTACCCTCATCCAGCTTGCTGTAAAAGTCAAGGCATGGTATATGCTAGCTATTAACATATTAAAAGGGACATTCCAGGCACCAATAAAACTTTCATGCATTAATATACATAGCTTTTGGCCTTATTAATATGCTTTTTTTGCATGTTCAAACCTTCATTGAATTTCAATGACAATACAGAAGGGGACTAAATGTTAACGCCATAAAAGTCAGAATACACCTGTCAGTTTGTCCACATGATCTTTTTTCTGTCACACTTCGGGGTTAATACAATGGCAACTATGTTAAAAAGCATGCCAAAGATCCAAGTTGGTTTGTTAAACTGTAAATACATCGTTTAGTCGTGTAGGTAGTTCTTTATTAAACTACTGAAATAGGCCCAAACTACTGAAATTCTCCACTTGTCTTGTCACCAATTACCAGGTCAATAGCAATTGTCAAAAGAGTTCTCTCATCAGTGTTGGCAGGGAATAAATAGAGAGGACATGGAAAGTCTGCATGTAAACCCTTGTAGTGGGAAACAGGTTGACTCTGCATATTATGATCACAGAGAAAGATGTAGCGCAGGGGTAGGCAACCTACGGCACTAGTGCCATGCACGGCACTCGAGGTGTCTTTCCACGGCACTCAAGGCTGCTAGAGCCAAACAGGCTCTGGCCTATCAGGAGTCTCAGTGAAACTTCAGATATCTGCTAATACAAAGAGGTAGTGAAGGACAATCCTCAATTTATGCATTGCAGAACGTAGAGGAAGTGATCTCAGATCAGTTCCTCCCAGCACTTGTGAATGGGAATCCACACTGTAGTCGAGCATCCTGCAGCTGCTGTTGCAGCTCCTGTCCTTGACCTGTACCTGGCCAGCCTGGTCCCCACTGGAACCCAGGGAAGCCACCCACACTGCTAGATATACACAGACCTGCAGAATAAGCCTCCCCTCATACAAATAATACGAACAGCCTACACACAAACATAGACACAATCCCCACAAACGCAACACCACTAACAACCCACATACATGCACACAATTCCACATGCAGCCTCTCACATGCAATACCCCAAACAGCCCCCACACACTACCAAACACACAATGTGACATATCCATCCACACACAAAGCAATTACAGTAAAAATAACACAAGCAGAATACAGCAGCATACACACCTCAATTTAAAAAAAATAGGACCGGCACGCTACGGGACATCACAATCCCATATCGGCACAGTGCTGCTAAAAGGTTGCCTACCCCTGATGTAGCGTATACTGTATCCAGGCAGCATGCCAAGAGGATGTGATGCCATATTGTTTCCTCTAGAGGTTTGTCATGGGAGATGGGACTCGTCGTGCGTGTTCCTTTAGTTGTACTTTGTTTCGTCTGATATCCCCCTGCATTCAAATGGGATCACTACCAAGTAATTGTGTTCGGCTATCCGTTCCCTTCTGTTCAGTTACCGTCCCCCTTGTTAACACCTTGTAATCCCCGACCACCCTTGGCTCTTAACCACAAACGAGCAATCACCTCATGTGCTTCCCTGGGTGGCCGCCATTCGCATATATGAACACGTGCTATCAGGACTGGCGGCCATCTTGTCTCCCGAACGCAGGCAGTGGTGCAAGGTCGTCGACGGCATGGATCTCGGAGTCAGCTGTGCAAGCTCGCGAACCCCATGGAACCTTTTACCCCTGCCCATTCAACTTCCCGATCAGCTAGGAGAACGACGGTCGGGAGTAAGAAACTACCATACAAGGGAAGCATTTATTTCTTAAAAGCCAGGGGATGCGTTAGTTGGTGTATGCACAGGAACCTCCGAAAGCCGACCGGCCAGCCAGACCAATGCTCTGGAACTGTTTTGGGCTACCACCTCATGGCGGTCGGTTAAAACTTTTCAAACCCAACTCTCGTTTTACCGAACCGATCTGAGCTCTTTTTGGATATACTGTGCGCTCAGATCGGGGCTATTCGGAATATAATTTTTGTGAGGTTCCTGTACTGTTCTTGTGTATTTTGTGATATATTAAAATCGGATGTAAGTTTTCTTATTTGAGAGATAATGGAGTTATCTTAATTGGAGCTCAATTATCTCTCAAACACAATGGCTTGTGGGAAGGAAACCCCTGTGATTTTTTCTTAAAAAACCCATGCTAGGGGCAGAGTGTGGCCTAAAAAAGCTCAGATTGATTCTTCTTCCCAATACGATTGTTTGCGTCCATTATATTGGGAAAACTGTACACAGCAATGGCACTACCACCATATTCGGCACATCTGGAACTAGAAGTAGTGGAGGTTTGAAGGAATAACAGCAATAGACTAGCGAACCCGTGACCATGTTAGTCAGAATGCCAAATGGGATTGAGAGTAAGCAGTGAAAGAGACTGAGATGAGCTGCAGACCTCCCACTCTCCTCAATGCCAAAAAAAGGTCAGTAGTAGATAGGACTAAACTCAGTAAGTGTGTGTATTGAGCTAGTAACAGAATGTTTTGGGTTTCGGATTGCATTTTTGTTGCCATAGTGAGCTGGATTTATTAAACCCTGATTAATAGGCTCCTTCATATCTACTCAATGACAATTTGTCAAAAAAAAAAAAAAATGTACTAGAGTTTATTAAGAAATGCACATTTACAAGTTTTTTTATTTTTTTAAAACCAAACAAGAATTTTAGGGTCAAAATATCTCCTACGGCACGAGCAGTCAAATATAGATTCTCAATGTTTTTTGTAAACTACAAAGAGATCCAATACAGAACAGGTGGATGAGTACATTTAGGATGTAGCCAGTACTACAGCCTTTATAAACCACTGACAAAGGGTTAACATCACATGCATCTACAGCTGTTCAGACTCGGCGTTTTGGTTGCATGTTCTGCAGCTCATTGTTTATAGTAATTTAATGTGACACAGCCTTGAGGTAACACTACTAAATTTGACTGGTTCTCAAGAATAATCTGTGTTGTGGAAATAACTTTTAGATTTGGGGCCTGAATAGGTCATTGGCTTCAAGGCTCGAACAGTACCACTCAAAACGTGAATAACTGCTTGTGTGCTCCATAATATAGGCCATCAGTAATTAGGTGACTGACTTCCTTATTCAAAGTCACTGCCAGCTTTAGCAGTCACTAGGGACTGGTATTTCAGAAGCTTTAAATGGCTGGCAGATAACGATGTGCACTTCAAACTCTATGCCTGTTCCAAAGAATTGTCAGTTTCAATTTGTTCCTTTCTCGGAGAAGGAAGTAAGCTGTTTGAGTGATTATGCCAGCTTTTGTGTTTAAAGGCATAAATGCATTTGAAAACAAGTAGTTATCTGAAAAACAAAAGAGGGTAAGTACTGAGGCTTTAGCATTTTTGTATGAAAAGTTGCAGCCCTTTACAAATATTTCTATGACATTTGTTAACTTGTTGGCATAGTTTTTGGTTCTCCTGCCACGTCCTTCCTGAATTATATAGTTCCTCCGATAATTTGCAGCCATTGCTCTTATTTTGTATAGAAAATTGACAGGTCTTGTAGTGTAGAACATAAGAAGAAGCAAATGGGCTACCTTAAAGTAACCCTACAATTTACAAACAACAATTCTATATATATTTTTTTTTTATTTGAGTGTTCCTTTACTTGCAACCTCTTATTGTACTTGCAACCTCTTATTTTATACAGGTCTCCTAACCATGCTACTTTTTTGACTTGTTCATTGTATACTGACCATACCGACCCCTGACATGTTTATTGACCATCCTAACTTTCCAATTTGTGTATTTGGCTTATACCAGTTTGAACTTGTATTAGAAGTGAAGGGTCTTTGTTTCCATAAACACCAACTAACTCCAAGGTCAAATCTTCCTACAGGCAGCCAATCGAGCAGAACACGCCATGGCTGAGCTCTTTGCCGGAAACTTAAAATTTAATCTAATCTTCTAAATTCTGGGTACTAGATGTGGCTAAACCTATCTTGTTTTCACGTGGGAACACACTGGACCTAACTTGAACTTTTATTTTCGGATTACGGAGTGTCAACTGGTTTCCCTTCCTGCGTCCTTCAGACTGTGCGTACCCTCCTCTTCTGGACCAGTGGGGATTATTCAGGTCCACACTGGTCTGGTAAACATTGTATAGGTCCTGTGGCCTGTTCCTAAAATGATGATTGCCATTCCTGCTACACGGTGACACTCTGCAATGCCAGCTTAGGGGACTGGATACAGTAATAAAAATTGTCTCTAAAGGGGACAAAAAGTCAGAAAGCAATAGAGGATTCAATGTTAATTTTCAAATTGATGTAACATTTATGTAAAGACACCTTTTACATTTTTAGCTCAAATTTTGATATTCTCCCCTCTACCTTTAAACGTGGGTACAGTGGACACATAAGTGATGTCAAATGGTAATGCCACCATACCTGCTTCAGCACGATAACCCTGGGCTGATACTACATCTTGGAGGTAATGTCCTGCATCCTATAGATTACAAATCAAGTAAAAAAAAAAAACACAACAACATATCGCTAAGTGATTAGGACATTTTCAGCTCCTGCAGGGAGCTCTACCGAGATCTATTCTCGCCTAAGTTTCTATAGCTCTACCAAGATTATCTTCTATGTTGTGATGTACGGGCACAGCACTGATTCAAATCAGCTGAACTACAACTTTTAATAACGTCATGTACAGCCGTATCATTGGAGCAAAAAAAATAAAACACTGCAGGCTGAGAGGATTAGAGAGGGTGAAAATTACATAACAAAATTGAAAAAAATAAACTCCCTCAGCGGTACTGTAACTATCTTCACACTGCACCTAACAAGAGCTCTTTGCTAAATTTGCAATTTATTACAGTTAGCCACGAGTCCCATGTTCTGTGCCTGGGCAGAACAGGTGACCAAGTTCCAAAGGTAATAAGTAGCAAAATGCTGTGCATGGTTTATGGCATATATGTGCGTGCACCATTGGGTTGGCTTAAGTGGCTATTAAATATATTTTGGGGCTGGGGGCGGAGCCTGGCTGTGGAGCTGATCGGACGCGTGAAGCACGAGCTCCCGTCTGAAACCCTAAGTTAAACGGAATAAACCCGACTCTCGAGCTACAAGATCCCCCTAAATTGCACCACCCAGGTAGGGGATGCAAGGGAGATCGCAAAGAGCCGACTCACAACACGCTGAGCCGCCGGGAACGCGAGCTGAATCATCGGGGCCTACTACAGCGACAACCAGCCTGTTTTGCGGCCTGGGTGGAGGCAGGGGCGCGGGTGAGGCGGCCGATCACCCAGCTCGGAGCACCCAGGAAGCAAACGCTACCGCAGCGGAGGACCACCCACGAGCCCTCCTCTCCCCCCCTGCCGGTGAGGGATATCCCGGCACCAGCAACTGCCCCCGGGCAAAGCGAGGCACCGTATACTCCAGCCATTTCAGCTCCAACGCTGAAAGTAAGATGGCGGCGGATGCACCTGCTCTGGCGACACAAGGCCCACAAGCGACACTCGAGGAACGGCTAGACAAGCTGCTCGACAATTTCTGGCAGATGCTGCAGGACAGAGGAGCACAGACTTCCAGGGAGCAGAGGAGGGAGAACAAACCTTCTGACCCTCCTGCCCCCCCGCCCAGCAGACAAGCGGCAAACCTAGGGTCCCCGTCGCTATGCAGCAGGGGAGACAGACAGCCAACTCACCGAGCACCCGCTCACGCCCAAAACTGCCCAGAGCTGGCTTCAAGCATCCTGGGCGGAGGGCCCAGAGGAAAAAGACCCTGGGACGCGTTCCAAGACCACAACAGAAGAAACCTCCTCTCCAAGCGGCACACACCATCTCCAGAGCTCCCGCTCGCGGCGGCGAGACGGACCGGAGCAGTGACGACCACGCACGGGTCCCAGAACGGGTCCGGTGGGACAAGCAACTCAGGATTTTAACCTCTGCAGCGCTAGCAGGCGAGGACATATGGCACTTGTACCCCTGCCGCCTCCCATCACAGGGCATCGGCTGAGCAGCCTACAGAAATGCCTGCACCACGCAAAGGACACTTGCGGTACCCACACCAAACGACAGACATTCAGAGGCACATTAGAGGAAAAACCCCTCACTTGTTCTGGATTTGCATACTCTGACCGCAATTACCATTCTAGCAATGTCCTTTGCATTGACCCTGCTGACATGACTCCAACATACTAAATCACATGTTGTAAGGTTATTGCCTATGTGTACCACCAACATTATCACCTTTCAAGTAACCAACACGTAGTTAAAATATGCATAAGGGGCTGCACTTGGTAGGGAGGCACACAGTAGAGGCCCAAGTAGCTCAGCAGAATCCAGTCTAGCTAGCACCTCAACAATTAACACACACTCAGCAGTTAGACCAACCATGTCCCTAAGTCCTTGCAGAAATATATCTTGCCTTGTATGTTATCCTAGAAATGTTCCAGCCTGCTCATATAACTAGCGAGGTAATCTTGTGTTCGTAGCGACAAGTATATTGTTTTACACTGTAGAATGTTCTATAGACCAGTGTTCCCCAACCCCCGGGCCGCGGACCGGTACCGGTCCGTGGATCAAACGGTACCGGGCCGCCCAGGAGTGTGCGAGCCTGCCGGCTAATGCAGGGCTGGCATTGCCCAAGTGCCAGCCCTGCAATGTGCCTGCGGACCGGAGGGGAGATCAGAGATCTCCCTCCCCGGTCCGCAGGCACGGTGCTGGCAGCCGGCAGGGGAGGGAGAGAGGACCCAGGAGCTCTTACCTGCAGCTCCTCCGGGTCCTACTCTCGCGAGATTTGGAGCGTTGCCGCGGTAACCACGGCAGCGCTCCAAATCTCGCGAGAGTGAACTCTAGCCCTGTAACTGGGCTAAAGTTCACCTCACCACCACCGGACCACCAGGGACTAAGAAATGTCCCCCCTCCTCTTCAATAAAGGTAAGAAGGGAGGGGGGACATCAATATATTACCCTCCTTACTCCCCATACACACACTGCCCCCATACACACACTACACACACAGCCCTACACACACTGCCCCACAAACACTGCCCCATACACACACTACACACACTGCCCCATACACACACTACACACACTGCCCCATACACACACTACACACACAGCCCTACACACACTGCCCCACAAACACTGCCCCATACACACACTACACACACTGCCCCCATACACACACTACACACACTGCCCCCAAACACTGCCCCATACACACACTACACACACTGCCCCGCAAACACTGCCCCATACACACACTACACACACACTACACACACAGCCCCACAAACACTGCCCCATACACACCCAGCCCCACAAACACTGCCCCATACACACACTACACACACTGCCCCCATACACACACTACACACCCAGCCCCACACACACTGCCCCATACACACACTACACACCCAGCCCCACAAACACTGCCCCATACACACACTACACACCCAGCCCCACAAACACTGCCCCATACACACACTACACACACTGCCCCCATACACACACTGCCCCACAAACACTGCCCCATACACACACTACACACACTGCCCCACAAACACTCCCCCATACACACACTACACACACTGCCCCCATACACACACTGCCCCCATACACACACTGCCCCCATACACACACTGCCCCCATACACACACTACACACACTGCCCCATACACACACTACACACACTGCCCCCAAACACTGCCCCATACACACACTACACACACTGCCCCGCAAACACTGCCCCCCCCATACACACACACACTGCAACTCTCACACACACTGCCACCCTCACATACACACTGCACCGCTCACACACACATACACACAATTTTGAGTCTCTGT
This sequence comes from Pelobates fuscus, assembly GCF_036172605.1. Lineage (NCBI taxonomy): Eukaryota > Metazoa > Chordata > Amphibia > Anura > Pelobatidae > Pelobates > Pelobates fuscus. Next base: position 148,668,964 of record NC_086320.1, on the reverse strand, counting down.
CTTTATGTGACTGTGTTTGTGATTTTCTGACTATGTATGTGTCTGCGTGTTTTTTTAATATATGTGACTGTTTTTTTTTTTTTGTCTTATTAAATCAAAACAAGCGGGCCACGGAAAAATTATCAAATGTTTACCGGTCCGCGGCGATAAAAAGGTTGGGGAGCACTGCTATAGACGACTCGTCTTAGCCTGAACCACACTGCAACTAACTCAGTATGTCACAATAGGTTCACTCAGCCTGTGGTTAGACCTGTCTGTATGTCCTCTTAACACTGTGCCTGACTCCAGCGATCCAATATTCAGTTGCCCTAATCATTAACACATATGCGCTAGTCATGAATATCGTTGTCCAGTTAATTTTCCCTTATTATTATTTAACACTCTATGTACACTCTCAAGCACAAGTCATGTTCCCCGCATATATTATTTCTGTATCGGTATTTCCATGACATGTGTAATATGTTATCATAGTTAAAATCAAACGTGATCCTGCACTACTGTTTTCAAATAATATAAAAAATGTGCCTGTATATCTAATGCCATAACATGTTATACCACTGTTTACCTACTCTACCGGATGTCGCTGTTGTGGCACACACCGTCTTTTTATTCAATCTGTGCACAACCAAAATAAAGAATTTTAAAAAATATATATATATATATATATTTTGGGGCTGAAACTCCTGGTCTTTTCCTTCACCTAACAAGGCCATTGGTGCTTGGAGTAGCCTTTAAAGGAAGATCCAAGTGTCATAACTACTACAGCCCACTATAGTGGTTATGGTGCTAGTAGTGGCCTGGAATTCTCCATGCATAAATTTGTCACGCTGCACTGCATTTGGATTGTTCTTGAGGTCTTTACGGAGACAAGCTTTGGTGATTAACGGCAAGCTAAACTAATAACTGCTGATTTTAAATAAAAAGCTAAGCAATAATAATTTGTTTTGTTTTTTTAGGTTTTAAATCACCTACTACCTTGTTAAAAACCCTATGTAAACACTTTACAAAATGTAGCAGGATTGTTCTATTTGGCATTACTGAAATGTTTTACTTCATGGGAAATTTTTTATTTTAAGAAAATCTGAATCTGTGCTTAGAATTTCACCATTACATATATGGTCGCAATGCAAATTTTGCCCTAGGGTCTACTGGGCACCACTGTGCCCCTCTGCAGGTGGAAAAGGGCCAGAAGCGAGAACTGGAAGCTTTTGCTAGGAGAGTCTGTTCGCAAGACTGCTGACCACTCTCAGCCAATGAGCAAAGCTCTACACCACAATGCTTAGATCAGTTAAAAAGGATTCTGGCTGAAGACTGTCCTTGCAGATAAGGTAAGAAGTCAAACCATTGGCAATAGTATTAATCCTTACATGGGGGCAAGGGAAATAGCATTACTATTATATATGCGCCCTTATGTTCTGGTATGGACACACTTCAAACTTTCAAAGCGGCACTTCGAATTCCCGAAGCAGCGATGGCCATCTTTAGCCGCGAGTATAATGAGCGGTGTTTGGTCGTCGAGTTCATGGAACTCAAATCGGACACTCGACGGCTCAAACACCGCTAAAACTTTACCTGGAGGCTCGGCTATTCGAATGGCGTTCGGTAAAAAAAACAATCTCACGAAGAGACACATAATGATTAAATCCACAAACGGCTACATTCGTTATTTCGAACGGAACTTCGAATCCCCGAAGTAGACCGCCCACAAAGCCTGATTCTCTGGAACTATTTTGGGCATGAAACCATTCGTGCGGTCGGTCAAAATGGGGTTCCCATAGAAATTCTAAACCCCTGAACTGATCTGGGTGATTTTTGGATATGTTGGTCACCCAGAACAGGGGATTTTATGTGTTTTGGGGGTACTTACGGGGTTTTGTAAATTATGTGTTTTTTCTGCCTGGAGATAATTCAGTTAATACATTATCTGCCTCAATTATCTCCCAGGCAGAGGGGAGGGATTGTATGTTTGTATTGGGAGTGTCACACTTTGTAACCTTGTTTTCATTGGTTGTTATGTTTGTGTCCCTGTCCCCCACAAGGTCCATGTGGGCGTACACCTTGGGGACTTGCATAAAAGGCCAGCTATGGCTTCCATTAAACAGAGTGCTTTACCCCTTCATAAAGTCACGGCGCATGTTTGGGGGATTGGGAGTTATAATCACTACAACTTCTTCTATACTACGATGTTGGGAGCTTCTACACGAAGTATAGGGGATCCGTTACAGTTATATATTATATACGTCATACTAAGTGTATTTTTTAATTAATATATACATATATTAATATAAGCAATGTAAAAAGTGTCAGCGCTTCAAAAGTCTTACCCTTAATTTTTATAAAAAGGGGAAAAATATGACAGTATATTAATTTACTGTAAAGTATTTATCCACCTCCACAGTGGCCACATTAGCCAGATTTAATAACCGTATTTCTGGTATTATGATCAGAAATAAAATGGTGTTGAGAATCCACAGTTCAGTATTGTAGTAAAGTCTTTACAAAAATTACTTAACCCCTTAAGGACCAAACTTCTGGAATAAAAGGGAATCATGACATGTCACACATGTCATGTGTCCTTAAGGGGTTAAAGGGCGATAAAATACAAACAGTGTATTTGACAAATGATAAAAAAAATCCTTGTGAGAAATAAGAGAAGTGGTATAAAATGTAATGATAACCACTAGTAAGTCCAGTATGTGCAGTTAAGCAGGGAGTGGGTGATAAAGTGTTACCCTTCCGTTGGAGCAGCTGGAACAGTATAAAGTCCTTTCTTCAAGCCGCAAGCCGACGATGACGATGCCTCAAACTGCTAAAAGTTACTGCTGGTACTGGAGAAATGGAGATGAATGGAAGCTTGATCCTCAGCTAATCAACGTGTTTCACCCGTACTTGGCGGGCTTTCTCAAGATAGTGAGGAATCCTTCTATCATGGTATATATACCCTGTAAAATTATGCTGCCTGTCAGTATTTCTTAAAGGCACATGTGTCCTTCTGTGGCAGGTCTTTTCATGTGTAAACCATCAATTCCCTAAAATTAGACAGTGCATCTGTAAATTCAGGTGTACATACATCATCGTCGATATTATATAGTATAAAAATTATACAGCGTCTGAAAATAAATATATAAATACATTAGGTTAAGGAAAATACAATGAAAATAGTATGACATTCATAAAGAGATCAATGTAAGTGGAATTTTTGCTTCACTAATTATCTTTCTAAAATTTTCCTTAAGAAATATGGAAGCATGGTTAGATAAGAAAAATTAATCTTTATACAAATTCATACATAATGTATACAAGCCTCTATTTTTTTTTAGTGATGAAACTTCAATGATGTTAAAACTAAATTATAAAAAACAGAAAAATATGTATGGTACTTTGCTATAAAATAATGACAGATGATAATCTTGTTTGGAAAGGATTAGGTGTAAGCAGAATGTTTTAAATAAAAAAAAGATGTTATTTATTTAATTAATATAATAAAAGGAGAGACAGGAGATATGTTGATTTCTTCGAAAGGATCAACGCCCTCCGAGATAATGCAGTGGCTTGTAATTCCTTTTAGTTACAATGGTGAAATTGACAAAGTAAATTAGGATACATTCTAGATATAAAGAAACAAATATATACATGATCACACATTAGTCCATTGTTAGCACCTTATTCGAACATCAGAGGTGTATAAAAGTCATGAGTTCTAAAGGAATTAGATAAATTCTATCTTTAAAAAGCAAACCAAACACTTTAAATGGACCGTTCATTACATAAATACCTGGATATCATAACCCACAATACGAGAAAGTGCTCGTAAAAGCATTGCCATATTAAATTAAAAAATGTTGTATTAAATAAATTGGACTAGAAGCCTAGAGAACATTAGGAAGAATGTGTAATACCCGTGAGGAGTTTATTAAAACTTTTTTTAATTCTACAGAATTGGCCCAAAGGGACATTGTTAATCCAGGGTGGGTGGTGTCAACTAGAGTTTAGGATAAAACTATTAACGTCCACACTTTTTTTTAAAAAAGTCCGTGTTTTTAGTACATTATGTTCAACATAAAGCACCAAATCAAAAAAATCTATTTCTGTGCGGTGGTATTTATAAATAAAAGATCAGTTAAAATCATTGGTGTTAATATACTTAAAAAATTTGAATAAAAGTGCTCTCTTGTGGGTTATGATATCAGGTTATTTATGCAATGAACTGCACATTTAAGGTTTTAGGTTCGCTTTTTAAACATAGAATTTATCCAATTCCTGTAGAACTCTTTGTCACGTATTAATCCACACATAAAAATGTGGTTAATGGCATTAACGGTCCTGACAGGAAAAGTTGTGCCGAGCAGCAATCATGCACATGTAAACCTGGTAATTACTTTTGGGGTCAGAGGCCAGTCATGGCCAATCAAATCCACAGGAGGGTTTGTGCTGAGCAGCAATCAAGCACATGTAAACCTGGTAATTGCCTTTGGGGGTCAAAGGCCGGTTACAGCCAATCAGATCCACAGGAGGGGTATTTAAACCCTACTCTCATCTTGCTCATTGCCCTGTCGTAGTTTCATGCCTATGGTTATCCGAGAGTACGTTCCTGATCTTGATATTCTGGTATTTGACTTTGGCTTTGTTTGACTTCCCAGATATCTGGTATCCTTGCCTTTTGGCTTTCCCTCATCGTTGCGTCTGATTCTGTGTCCCTGACCTCTGCAAGTATTTTGACTATTCTTGGAGACGTTAAGTCCAGACACTAAGGTCCGGTTATACGTTATCCTTAGTCCTAGGTGTGACAGTACTGCATGCTGGATCAACTAGTAATCCTGACACTTCTATACCTCTGATGTTCGAATAACGTGCCAACAATGGACTAATGTGTGATCATGTATACATCTGTTTCTTTATAACTAGAATGGATCCTAATTTACTTTATGTCAATTTCACCATTATAAATTTTACAAGCCACTATATTATCTTGGAGGACGTTGATCCTTTCGAAGAAATCAACATATCTCCGGTCTCTCCTTTTATTATATTAATTAAATAACCTCTTTATTTAAAACATTCTGCTCACACCTAATCCTCTCCAAACAAGATTATCATCTGTCACCAATTTTATAGCAAAGTAACATGAATTTTTTGTTCTGTTCTTTATAATTGTAGTTTTAACATTACTAAAAAAATATATATTCATTACTAAAAAAAAATAAAAATATATATATATAGCTGTTTGTATACATTATGTATGAATTTGTATAAAGATCTAACCATGTTTCCATATTTAAGGGAAATTTTAGATAATTAGTAAAGCAAAAATTCCACTTAAATTAATCTCTTTATGAATTTCATACTATTTTCATTGTATTTTCCTTAACCTAATGTATTTAGGTTAAAGGCGTGATTCAGAGATTTATGACAGATAACAGTGTTTTTTGGCGGTTGTAGATGCGTAACAATTTTGGGGGGTCAAAGTTAGAAAACGTGTGGGTTTTTAAAGAAAACCTTTTTCAACATATTTTATGTTTTTTTTTATAGTAAATTATATGATATGATGAAAATAATAGTATCCTTAGAAAATCCATTTAATGGTGAGAAAAACGGTATACAATATGTGTGGGTACAGTAAATGAGTAAGACGAAAATTACAGCTTAACACAAACACCTCAGAAATGTAAAAACAGCCCTGGTCCAAAACAGTAAAAAAAATTGAAAAGCTGTCTGGTCACTAAGGGGTTAAGGACATCTTTTTGATCTCACCTCACTAGAAAAGACAAGATTTGCTTTTGCAATGGAAAGTGTTAATTTTTTTTTTTTTATCCTAATGTGCTTACGAAACAGCTGGTAAGAAAATGATGCAACCTACGCATGTCACAAAAAGCAATTCCTCTCAACAAGGCAAATTGTATGAGTGCCTTGACGCATGTGGGGGATGTATTATGTACAGTTACTGTGTAGAATACGTATCCCTTTCTTTATGGGACAAGAAGTAATGAGTATACAGTATAGATATGTAAGCCTCCAAGTCAGATTAGAACTGTATTTGCCTTCAAGCTTTATGTTTGTATCCACTCTGCATATTAACAGAATGTTCTGCTAATCCAGCATCCAACTGGGCTGCAGTAGCAGAGGTTACCATCAACATCTTTGAAAGTAAACATTATGTATGCTGAAGAAAACCTAAAGAGGCAGCAATCCCAAAGCACTCAGCGTTACCAGATTGGAGGACAAGGTGTAGGTCACTGGACAATGTTATAGACAACAAGCAGCTCAGTCCCTGGTTCAAAAGCAGAGATTGCTCATGGAAAGAAGAGTTGGTTGTATATGAGCAACTGGGCAGCGACCTCTTCCTTTTTATCTGGTGAAAGGTTGAGCCTACTTCCCTTTATTTGAAATCTATTCACCTCCTATAAGCATCTCACCATGACAGCTGGTTCTTTGATTAAAGGGACATTCCGGAACCCTAGAGCACTTTAGATTGCTGAAATGTTTTGTGTGTGAAATTGGCACTTTAACAAATTAACCTGTCCTGTAACTTTCTGCTTGTTTAGTTCAGAAGAGCTAAACTCAAGAGACAATTACATGGAGTACCTGCCCTACAAACATTTCTCACTGATGTACTTGGCAATTCTGTAATTGGACAGCCACAGGGTGTCTGAGCAGTTTAAATGGGGGATTTAAAGCAGTTTTTTAGATCTAACTCCAATAGAAAATGCATGCTTGTTTTCGTTAGGCTATATCTACTTAACAGTTATTTTGTTGTCTTTGGGAAGTGAAGTGTCCTTTTAACAACAGGTATCCTCCTGTCTACTGTGTTATGTTGAGTGTTACCATGCATTTATTTACATTTACATTTTGCTTATTGCTTCACACACCCTAAATCTTAAGTTTGATACATTACGGAGTCAAGATCTCATAGATGGTATATCACTAGTGTTTCAAAATGAACCTACTTGTTTTTCTTTACTATGTAGAACACAAGATTCCCTTGTGTTTTTGTACTTATACAACAAAACTGCAAAAAACAAGCCCCTTTCCAACAAAAACAAACAAAAAAAAGGCTCATTTATTACTTTGTTTGTTCTGCATTTTTTTCCACACAAGTGGGTAATAAAGCAGTGCAACATTTTAATGCACTAGAAGCCAAAAATATTTTTTTTTAGCGGACACTTACATCACCATAGCAATCTATAATGCTTGCATAGGTAAAGGTAAAAATCATGGCCATGCAGTTCTTTATAAATGCAGTGATATACGGTATAAGCTAATTCAACATTCAGAGGTATTACTGGAAATAGCATATGCTACAGAATGTATCCACCTCCTGTACTGGGGCTCAGAGTCATAGATAACCTGGACACTTCAGATTCCAGCCGATTTGGCGCCATCGCATTCATATTACTCTAAACTTGTGAGAAGGTATGATCCCCCTCCCCCTTGTATCTTAATAGGTCCAGGTGCACTCTCACCTTTTTCGGCACGGTTAGCATCAGAGACCGTTCGTGTTGGCTTGGACGTAAAGCCCAGGTGCCATCGAAGGCACGGAATAGAGGTATGTTAACAGTGCCGTATAACACTCTTGTATCCGACAGACTACTAGCGTTGGCTTATTTTGTCAGCCTGGGTGCCCCTATAGACACTAGACAGCGGCACTCACTGTTAGAGTGCTGGCAGAACGTTAAGTATAGATTGACAAGAGACTAATTAGGCAACCATATAATCTGCTAGTACCACTTAGTTGAGGTTCCCCTTTCCTTCGCATTTAGTTGAGGTTCCCCTTTCCAGTCTGCAACATTGTTGCTTTCCAGCTTGTTACTATTTCAATATAGCATCAATTGGGGAATTAGGATTTCTCTTATACTTGCCTAATTTGTACTCCTAGCTAGATCTTACAGCTTTTTACAGAGTCAGTATTACTTTAATACTCTATATATTCTTCTATTATTGGGATTTGGTCTATCTCTACATTAACAAGACTGTTACACCACTATACACATATTGTACATACCGTATCTGGTTTTAAGTTGGTTTTCCTTGTCCCTTTGTACACTTGTAAATATTTGGTACACACAAGATCTAGTTTTCTTGTTTTTTTTCCTTTATGTCCATGTGATAGTAGTACACTTTACCACTACATTTTCTATTCTTATACAGATACCCAATAAAGGTTTTATTATTTTTATTTTGTTGCTACCTAGTGGTCAGGGTATTAGTCCTATCTTTGCACCTCTATCCCAACTTTTATCTGCATAAAATGTAAGGTGATAAAGAGCTCAAAATAGATTCACGTATCAGTCCTGATTGTTAAAGGTCTTATTTGTCTAGGAACTAAATTAATTCATGGTAGTCAATGGTAACCCTATAACCCCCCCAACACCATACCAATCTTACCCCTTTGCTTACACTAAACGGTTAGTTAAAAAGGACACTTGGCTACCAGACAGCCAATAGAGGGACTTCCAGAATTGAAACAGACTTTTGCTCTGCATCAGGACCTCCAGCGTCAGATTTTCCCCATAGAAAAGCATTGAATAAGGCTTTCCCATATGGAGATTCTAAAGCGAGCGCGGGCATTGAGTGGAAGGAGCATAGGTGGAGCTGAGCCAGCGACGAGAGACATCTGCGCTGGACCGAGGGTAATCTATAGTGCCCGGAAAAGGAGTTTGTTTTCCTGGCACTATAGTTTCCCTTTAACCATAATCCAGCATTAACTCTTAACTTACCAGAACGCTAACCCTAATTATACCCTTAACCTTAACCCTAAGGAACCCCACTGCTAATATCAATATCTGCAGATGCGTTTGCATTAATAGCTGTGAGACAAAATATTAAAAAGAATATTGTGTAATAAAATCATATTCTCAGGCAAAATTGCTCTGACTGGCTTCCTAGTTAAAATAGTTGTGCATGTCATGTCACCATCTAGTGGCTGTTTTCAGCTTTACAAGGCAATTACCTGTAATGCTGGAACGTCAGCATGCCGATTACACGGTGATAGGTGCTAGGCAGTTGGCAAAGACCAACACAGAACACAATCAGCAAGGGGTCATGATGGAAGACCTTGTCTGTTCAGACCTGGAGATATCCTCTGAGCACCTGCCAGTCCAGAAACACTGCTGCTGAGTTTAATCTGCTGTGCTTTAAAAAGATTTGGAGTGCTGCATACATGACATCGGTTAGCCTGGGGTAGCCAAGAGAGGGGAGACCCAGAATCTGCTAAACATGGGCTTCTGATTCTCCTGGTGAAGTGAAGCAGGGCACCGAGTAATAAGACAAAAATGTTCTAAAACTCATGGTACCATAACTACTACAGAGAGTTGCTGTTATGGTGCTTTGAGTGTTACTTGAAGCATTACATTTAAGACTTTCAAATAAAATGGAAAAATAGGGCAAGAGGTCTTCGATTCCTATAACAGCAACATTCGTCAACTTCCAGAGCAACATTTTCATTGTTAACACATGTTTTGGAAGATTAAAAAATAAATACAAAACAAAAACTATGATGCACTTTATCAAATAATATAGTAATATCATAAATGTATAAATGGTATTAGGACAAATTCACCCCCAACATAAGAACAGCATAATAAAAATTATATGTATAAACATTACAAGATATAGGATGAAAACGTACACCATCTTGCAAAAAAATAAATAAATGTAAATTTACTGATGCAAAAAAAAAAAAAACCACACACACTGGATCTCAGCATTGTTTCCGGCACTCCTAGCATAAAGAAGATAAATATGTACTTATGCTGACATGCAGAGAGCTCTATAGTGCATTTTAATAACACATATCCTGAAGGATATTGAAAAATTACAAAAGTCAAGAACAAAATACATTTTACAGCAGTCTTTTTGCATAGTCAGAACATACAGTATAGTGCATGTTAGAGCCATCACTCCGTTTGTATTGAAAGAGTTAAAGGAACATTCCAAGCGCCATAACCACTACATCGCACAGGTAGTGGTTACAGCACCAGTAGTACTCTGGCAGGTTTTACTGTACCGCTAGGAGAAGCATTAAGTTGGACAAAAATTGCTAATTTGCATAATTCGTTATTATGGCATTTATATACACCAAAAAATTCTGCAGCGCTTTACAGTGGGTGGACGACCCAACATGTAGTTGTAACCAGACAAGTTGCACACACACGAACAGAGGGGTTGAGGGCCCTGCTCAATGAGCTTACATGCTAGAGGGAGTGGGGTAATGTGACACAAAAGGTAATGATTGTATTAGACTAATGACAGTTGCAAGAGAGGAATCAGTAGGAAGCTATAAACAGTTTAATTGATACGCTTTTATGTATGGGTGACATCACATGATGTAAATCACAAGGATTGACATGAGAAAAAATGCTGTAAAATCACCAAATAAAACTACTTACAATTTGATTCTGCTGTATAGATGGATTGCTCCCAGTGTCTCCCTGTCCCCCAGTGTCTCAAGTCTCCCACTGTCTCAGTACCTTTATGTATCAGTGTCCCCATGTCGCCCAGTGTCTTGGTGTTCCCTGGTCTCCCAGTGCCCTCATGACTCAGTGACCCCTAGTGTCGATTACCCCAGGTCTCACCGTGTCCCTATGTCTCACAGTGTCTCAGTGCCCCATGTCTCCCAGTGTCCCCCATGTCCCAGTGTCCCCTAGTGTCATGCCCCCACATCTCCCAGTGACCCTATCACAGTGTCCCTATGTATAAATCAATAGGCCTATTTCGCTTCAGCTCCATCAGCCCCTGTGTTAATCCGGCCCTGCTAAGCAACGGAGCTTTAGTACGCTGGTGCTTAAACAGAAGGCCTTGGCTATATACCGAGTGTGCAGTGGTTCGCTGTAATGATACAGGAGGACCGCTTGCGTGCTCTATGTGGTGAGGGGGGTACAGTGATATGCAATCTTGGAGCTTAACCTTACGGAGCCAGGACAATAGATGTATTATAGATAATCTCAATGAACAGTAAAAACACAGAAAAGCTGAACACACACATGTCCCGATCACATCCATAGGCGTGCGCACGGGGTGTGCCGGGTGTGCCTGGGCACACCCTAATCCCCGCGGCACGCCTATGGATTGAGTCCTGCAGGAACGGAGTTCCTGCACTTTTTTTGTGCAGGAACGCCGTTCCTGCAGGCACTCAGCGCCCCCCTTCCTCCCCCCATGTCCCCCCCTGTCATGGATGGGAGGGGGGGGGGGGGGCAAGAGGTTATGGACCCCCCCGGTCGGCTCTCTCAATATCAGCCGCGGCGAGGGAGCGGTGTGCTCTCTGCTCCCTCTCGCCGCGCGCTGCTTGCTGATGCTGGGAGCCGGAATATGACGTCATATTCCGGCTCCCAGCTACAGCAGACAGCCCACGCAGTGAGAGGGAGCAGAGAGCTCACAGCTCCCTCGCCGCGGCTGATATTGAGAGAGCCGCCGGACCCACTGGACCCCAGGGACAAGTCCACGCCAGCACTCCAGGTAGGGAGGCTGGGTGGACATTTTTTTAATTAAAAAAAATAATCATTTGTGTGTGTGTGTGTGTGTGTGTGTGTGTCTGTGACTGTGTGTGTGTGTCTGTGACTGTCTGTGAGTCTGTGACTGTGTATGTGAATGTGTGAGTGTGTGTCTGTGAATGTGTATCTGTGAATTTGTGTCTGTGAATGTGTATGTGTGTCAGTGTCTGTGAATGTGTATGTGTGTCAGTGTCTGTGAATGTGTATGTGTGTCAGTGTCTGTGAATGTGTATGTGTGTCAGTGTATGTGAATGTGTATGTGTGTCAGTGTATGTGAATATGTGTGTCTGTGAATGTATGAGTGTGTCTGAATGTGTGTGTCTATGAATGTATGAGTGTGTGTGTGTCTGTTAGTGTATGTGTGTGTGTTTGAGTATGCGTGTCAGTGTGTGTATATATAGATCTCACGAGAGTTAACTCTAGCCCCGCAGGCTAGAGTTCACTCTCCACTGGACCACCAGGGATGGCACATGGCAGCAAGGATCCCCCCTCCCTACATAAGGTAAGAAGGGAGGGGGGATATTTACTAACCTGCCCCCACCTCCACAATCTGTCCAAACATACAGCACACACACACACACATACAGCACCCACACACAAAAAGCACCTACAGACATACAGCACTCTCACACAAACAGCACACACACAGCACCCAAACAGCACCCACACACATACAGCACCCTCACACACACAGTACACTAAGCCTCAAACACACACAGCACCTTTACAAACACACAACACCCTCACACACAGCACTCTAACAACACCCTCGCAAACACACACAAACATCACCCTCAGAAATACACTACACCCACACACACAGCACCCTCACACACACAGCACCATCACACACACATCACACACACAGCACCCTCACACACACAGCACCCTCACACAGCACACTAACAGGACCCTAACACACACACACACCCTCACACACAAACAGCACGCACACACACACACACACACAAACACCCTCACCGACATAGCACACTACCAGCACCCTCACACATACACACACATAGCAGCACCCTTACACACACCACCCTCACACAGCACACTAACAGAGCACACACACACACAGCAGTGTATGTATATATGTGTGTATATATATATATATATATATATATAATAAATACACAAGATCCAGCGCACTCTCCTAACTACTAAACAGCAACTTCAATGTTGACAGATTTTATTAGTTTGTAAAAGTTTTTTTTAAAAACACCTAAGCTAGGCAAAAAAATGGGGATTTAGTTACATTATATGATCATACATTGCATAAGCCTGCCACAACGTCAATGTACCCCATCCCCCCATGTTTCCTATATATATATATATATATATATATATATATATATATATATATATACACATATACATATACATGCGGCGTGTGTTTGTGCTTTAGGGTGCACACCCTAATGCAATAGGCTGCGCACGCCTATGATCACATCACACACACTGGAGGACACGTGATCACCCTAGGGTGGATCGAGAACCCGCTTCCCTTACAACCACTCCGATTTTGGTTCACCATATACAATTAGGGTATATCCGGGCTGTTCACGTGTTTCCCTATCTTGGAGACTTACAAGTCTCACGGTCACACCCAGATAATTCTTGCATACATCAAACCCAATTCTGATGCTGATAATACTGTACGCAACTCCTGTGCTCATCCACACAAGGCCACTGATTGGTAAGGCCGTATAACTGAAAATGCTCATTCATGCCTCCCAAAGCGGTTTACCATACATCCTTGCTTATAGACGCACTACTTGGCACACGATGCGCAAATAGTGTTCTTAGTATAATGACATGCATGTTGGGGAGTGCAAACACTGTTTCATCACGTAATGATGTGGGTACACGCTTATGCTGTTAGCTCTGGGGTAGATGGATACGTTTCTCCCCCCCATGACTAATCTACTGTATGTTCTTATGCTTGTTTATGTTACTATGCGCACATCATAGAGACCTGCGCGTCTCCTCTACTTGCCAAAAGCCGTTTCAGGTCCTGCGTGACCTACACTGTTGTTATCTTGCATTATTGAAAGGTTTCTTCAATAAAAATATATTTACTAAAAAAGAAAAAAGAAAAGCTGAACACATTTAAGGATCCCTATGTGAGGGCACAGGTAGCTGCAGCCGCAGAGTTCAGGTTGGCAGTGTGGTTGCCTCAGGTGCCCCCCTTCTGGGTACAACATGTTTTCCTGACCCTAAAATCACCATCTACCCCCACCCCCTTTAATATAGCAAAATCTTACTTGTAATCGAGTTTGCAACTGCTGCCGCTGCCCCTGATATGCCTGACATCAGAAGTGATTCTCTAAACCAATCACAATGCTTTCCCATAGGATTGACGGTGACTGTCAAAGAGACAGATCAGGGGCAGAGCCAGCACAAGTCAAAAACAACCCTGGCCAATCAGCATCTCCTCATCCTTCCTGAAGGGAATGATTCTACTCAACAGAACAAATACAGCTGTTAGTTGTTATGGTGACTATATAGTGTCCATTTAACACAAATCAAATCTACAAAAGTTTGAGAAATTAAGAAATGATTGTTCTGCATGGCATTTTAACTGTGAATGTCATAATTCTGTTCTCTTTTACGGATATAAAAAAAAAAAAAAAAAAACGCATGTGTTTAGCAATGTTTCACAAGTACAAATGTACCCCCCCATGTACATATTTTATAGTACCGTATATACTAGAGTATAAGCCGACCCGAATATAAGCCGAGGCCCCTAATTTTACCCAAAAAAACTGGGAAAACATATTGACTCGAGTATAAGACTAGGGTGGGAAATGCAGCAGCTACTGGTAAATTTCTAAATAAAATTAGATCCTAAAAAATTTATATATATTCAATATTTATTTACAGTGTGTGTGTGTATATAATGAATGCATGTGTGTATGAGTGCAGCGTGTGTGTGTGTATGAGTGCAGCGTGTGTGTGTGTATGAGTGCAGCGTGTGTGTATGTATGAGTGCAGCGTGTGTGTGTGTATTAGTGCAGTGTGTGTGTGTATGAGTGCAGTGTGTGTGTGTATGAGTGCAGTGTGTGTGTGTGTATGAGTGCAGTGTGTGTGTGTATGAGTGCAGTGTGTGTGTGTGTGTGTATGAGTGCAGTGTGTGTGTGTGTATGAGTGCAGTGTGTGTGTGTGTATGAGTGCAGTGTGTGTGTGTATGAGTGCAGTGTGTGTGTGTGTGTATGAGTGCAGTGTGTGTGTGTATGAGTGCAGTGTGTGTGTGTGTGTATGAGTGCAGTGTGTGTGTGTATGAGTGCAGTGTGTGTGTGTATGAGTGCAGTGTGTGTGTGTATGAGTGCAGTGTGTGTGTATGAGTGCAGTGTGTGTGTGTGTGTGTAACTGAGCCTTGGTGTGGGGTGGGCAATTTTATTATTTTTTTTTAATTATTTTAATATTTTTTTATTATGTTTTATTTATTTAATTATTATTAATTATTTTTTATTTTATTTAAAAAAATTTCGTCCCCCCTCCCTGCTTGATACATGGCAGGGAGGAGGGCTCTCCTTCCCTGGTGGTCCAGTGGCATTGGCAGTTCAGTGGGGGGGGATGGTGCTGTCAGAGCACTTACCTCTCCTGCAGCTCCTGTCAGCTCCCTTCTCCTCCACGCCGGTCCGTGCAGCTTCTCTCTCAGCTCACACTGTAAGTCTCGCGAGAGCCGCACTATGAGCCCGCGGCTCTCGCGAGACTTATACAGGGAGCTGACCGAGGTGCTGAACGGACCGCCGCGGAGGAGGAGAGAGCTGACAGGAGCTGCAGGAGAGGTAAGTAACCACTCTGCAGCCCCCACAGCCCCCTGTCTGTATTATGGCAATGTAAATTGCCATAATACAGACATTGACTCGAGTATAAGCCGAGTTGAGGTTTTTCAGCACAAAAAAATGTGCTGAAAAACTCGGCTTATACTCGAGTATATACGGTATTTTGGAAAGTTACAGGGTCAAATGGCTTGCCCATTTCAATTTTTACACATTGAAATGTGCCAGATTTTTATGTTGCCTTTGAGACTGTGGCAGTCCAGGAATGAGAATTACCCCAAACATAGCATACCATTTGCAAATATAGAAAACCCAGGATATTGCAAATGGGGTATGGCCAGTCTTTTTTTAGTAGCCACTTCGTCACAAACCCTGGCCAAAATTTGCGTTTCAATTTTGTATTTTTTTTTTGCATTTTTCACACACAAACTCCACTTTCACTGATGATATCATCATGATAACTTTTACAGTTTGAAAGCACTCATATTTGTGTTGAACAAAGTATCCAGAGTATAACCGTACCTTCGTGTACAGGTTTTATGGGGTGTTGGAAAGTACATTCTCTGGACTTTCTCAATGGGTTGTCAGGCAGGACCATCAAATTGAAATTAAACTCAGAATTATGTAAAAATAATAAATATGTTTCAATTCTACGCGCATATTTATGTATCAAACCTAGTGGATCTGATCTGAGCACTAACAAGTAGAACATCTCATCTACTAATTCAGCTTAACCCCTTAAGGACACATGACATGTGTGACATGTCATGATTCCCTTTTATTCCAGAAGTTTGGTCCTTACGGGGTTAAACCAACAAACACATGTTTCACCAGTCTTTAGAGTATCTGCATATTTGGACTTTTCTTTAGTCTTTGCTGCAACTTCAGCATTCTGCTTCCAACACCAGTTTCTCTCACTTCTTAATGCCTGCCAGCCAGGAATGTATTAGTTTCTACTAATACTCTCTTGCAGCTGAGGGAAATTTGGCATCAATCTGATCTCCTAGATTCTTCCTCTGTTTTGCAGTTGTTTAGAAATTGCTGGGTGGATCTCATACCCCTCTCTCACAAATGGTGAAATGAATACCATCGCTGACAATTTCATGTATAACAAAAATTATAATCATAAAAACACAAACTGATCAACCACAACAGTAAAGGAACACTATACGGTCAGGAATACAAAACCTGTGTTTAACTATTTAGGTCCCAGGCCCCCCCTGCCGTTGCATGGTAAAGGTGATCTTGCTTATTTTTTCCACGCCACTTTCGCCAATGCCGACGCTGCCTCCATCGTGAAGGTCAAACGTTATGATCACATCCAATCCAATGCATTACAATAGGAGTGCTTTAGGAGGCTATTGCGCATGCACGTCAAAGTGCCACGCAGCACCAGTTAGCATCTCCTCAGAGATGCACTGATTCAATGCATCTCTATGAGATACTGCACAGTCTGCATCTTACACCTGGCGGAGCTGCAGACTGGAGGGACAGCCCACCAAAAAAAAAAAAGGAAGGTATTTCTAACAGTCAGCAGTTGCCCCCTCACTCAGTCACCCCCTCCCTCACTCTGCCACCAGTCATCCCTATTTCACCACATACACAAACACTACATCCCTATTTCACACCACACTCTGTGCCTTACACACTCTACATAACCTACAAACATACAAACTACATCCCTATTCCACACTACAGTGTTCCCTACATCATATCTCGCACAACACCATGTTCAATACACACACACACACTGCATAACCTACACACTACATACCTATCCCACACCATGTTCTCTACACACACACACACACTATATCCCTTACCCACGCCTCACTATATTCCATAAACTCACTACATAACCTATACAAATACACACTACATCCTTATCCCACCTCACACCATGTTCCTTACACACACACACTGTATAACCTACACACTACATAGCTATCTCACCCCACACTATATTCCCAAGTTTTTAAGGGGCGCTCTAGGCACCAGAGCCACTACATAATGTAGTGGTTCTGGAGCAAATAGGTTGACCCTGTAGGCTCAGCAACGTAAGCACTGCCTTTTCTGTAACCAAGCACGTCAAAGGATATAAATGGACTCGTGAAGTTGCCTCAGTTAATTATAGTTCTATTTTTTGATAAAGTAAGCTACGATTCTTATTTGGAAATAATTCTGTTTAACTTCAAAAACCCACTTGCATTTGTTAATTGCATTGAAGTATTGTTAGGTCTGTCTCCTAAATTACTATCAATAAAGACCTTATTTAAATACAGTTTTGATTATTTTTTGTATCAGGAAAAGTAGGTTAGGCAAACGCTTTAGTCCCTTTTGTTGTTGTTTTTTTACTATTTGTATTTTATTTAACGTTTTCTCGTAGCTTTTTTTTTCCCCCCATTACATATCCATGGCATAGTTACAAAGTGGTACAATTTAACAATTGACGTAGTAAGGCAATAATGGTCACGCTTAGATGCCTGGAGTGTACATTGTAGCATATAATGGAATACATTGGTATAAACATATCGACGTTACATCAACATAATAAACATACTGTTCTGATATGACAATTATCTGAGAGGACATTTACTATGATGCATAGGCTTAAGCCATTATAGGTCAAGGTGGTACTGGTGTTTGTCCCCAAGTAGGAAACTGCGTGGGCATGGGTGGAGAGGGGAAGGCCCCCCCACCTGATTGTGAGGATCTGGCAGAATATGTCATTCCTCCCAGAGTGTCCTTGCAAAAAGTTTAGCATGCAACTGGTAAACAGGAGTGTAAAAATTGTAGACAAAAAGAAAGGGGGAGAGAAAATAAAAAAGGGGGGGGGGGTAGGGGCTGTTGGTCACTCTCCTCGTTTTGTGGCCGAGGAAGGCGCTAGCCACTGCCACCATCAGGGTTTGTTAGTATTAACCATGGAGCCCACGTTTCCTGAAATGTCCTAGTTTTAGCTGGGGTATCAAGGGACATGTGCTCATATATGCAAAATTGATTTAAGTTTGTCTCCAATATGTGTGAGGGATGGGCACACTGGAGACTTCCAGTGTGTCACAATCAGGTTTTGAGCTGCTATGAGGGTAAGGGCTATCAGTTGATGGCAGGAGTGGTGTACAGTGTTACCGAATAACTGAAGGAGGCATATAGAGACAGTCTTTGGGAACCCAGGTACCCCAAGGTCCTCAGTAATGATTGGATGGCGTTCCACAGTAGGCGTATCCAGCTACAAGTCCACCAGATGTGGAGTAAGGTCCCTTCCTCACCCATACATCTCCAGCATTTTGAGGATACAGCTGGATATATTTTGTTTAGTCTGTGTGGTTTCATGTACCATCGTCAGAGGAGTTTCCTGTGTGCCTCAATGTGGGAATAGCATTTTGTCCACGTGGACAACCGGTTGAAGTGCCCAAAGCCATGTGGCCTCTGGTAGCAGTTCTCCACCATCCCTCTCCCAATGAGATCTGCAGAGCACCTGTCTGTCAGGCTGTAGTTCCAGCCCTGCTCTATAGCATAGGGACAACGCCTTCGGTTTAGACAGGGCTGACGGACACCTCTGTAGCACCAGCTGGTGAGAGGTATTGGGGAAGTCAAAGCAAGCGTGTGAAGTCATGATACTTCTCACCTGTAAATAAAGAAAAAGCGTCTCGGTCAGGGATGCCCCATAATATCTGCAGTTCAGGGAATGTTTTCACTTTCCGCCCCTCCAGCAAATGGCACATTCCCAACTTCTTCCAAGAAATCCCACTGGGGTTATGGCCTTAAGTACTGTTAAAGGAGCTTTAGGGTGGATCGTATCTTTAGAACCTACTTTGGACAAGAAGTCATCCAACACCCTCAAATCAGTTGCGTAGTAGGAACCAAGTCACGTTCCGGCCTGCGAAGGGTTATGAGGGTCCACATATAATCAGTCATAGACTGGTCCCGAAATTGAGCCCTTTCTAAATACACCAATTGAACTTGTCCACACAGGGCATGCATAGCAATGCTTGCTGCAAGTAAGGTAGCTTTGAGATACATCATGTTTAGGAGATCCACCCCACCTGAGGACAGAGTTTTCTGTAAGAGAGCAAGAGGTAGCCTCAGCCTCTTGCCACCCCAAATAAATGAGCTGCAAGCCGATTGTAGGGATTTATAAAATTAACTGGGAATCTTAATTGGTAGCATGCGCAAGACATACAGTAAACGCGGTAGTGTCATTTTGAAGGCATTAACATCCAACCAGTTTTCCATCTGAGGGTATCATTTTTGAAAAGTTGAATTAAGGGAGTATAATTAGGTTTCACAATGTCCGCCAAAGAGGGGGTAATTTTAATTCCCAAATACATAAGAGATGATGTTTGACAATCAAAGGGATAGGCCTCTTCACCTTGACACTGTTCACTGTGGGAGCCCAATGGGTAGCACCTGTATCTTATCCTGGTTCAGCTTATAGTGTCATAAGTCTCCAAACTCCTTCAGTAGTGACAGGAGGTGTGGCAAAGCCAACATAGGGTCAGACTATGCTATAAAAATATCATCTGCAAAGAGGGCAAGGCGGCAGTCGCTCCCCTGCATCTGTGCGCCGCAAATTTGCATATGATTCCTTATTTTCTGCGCTAAAGTTTCAAAGGACAAAATAGAAAGCAGGGGGGAGAGAGGGCAGCTCTGCCGGGTCCAATTAGTGATGGGAAATTTGTCAGACAGGAAACCGCCATAGGAGACATTATTTGATTGCTAACCTGTGAGGGGAAATTAAACTTGGTAAGAACTTTCTTCATAAACTGCCAATTCGATCTGTCGAAGGCCTTCACATCCAGTGCAAGGAAAAGGCATCACCACCCCCCCTCCTCCGTCCCCACCAGGACATCCAGCACCTTCCTGGAGTTGTCCGAGCCCTGTCTACCCCTAACAAACCCGGTTTGGTCGTTGTGGATCAGGTGAGGCTGAGCAGGTACAGAGAGGCTAAATAAAAACACAATAGGGAAAGGGAGCTATATAAGGGCACAGAAAGTGATGAGTGATAAAGAGGGTACAGAAGGTAAGGGGGGCTAAAGAAGACACCGGAGGAGGAAGCAGAGACACCGATTGGCTGGGAGGCACATAGAGGGGCTTGGGGGCACAAAGAGGCATACAGAGGGGAAGGGGAAAAAGAAAAATGGTGGTTGGGAAAGAAACAGATGCCTGCTAGGGAAAGAAAGAGGCCTGCCAGCCGGCCACATCAGCTGCCCAGCCTGCAGCAGTAATTAAGGTGAGAGCCAACTTGGGCTGGGTATCAGAATATATTACTATATTGTGAATGGGGGCTAGAGTGTTGGAGAGACCCTCTCCAAGGCTCATTAGACTCCATTGTAGTCTCTAATGGGGCCTTGAGGGGACACTTTCTAACATTCAGTTTACAAATTTGTGTAATAAATATTCGACACACAGAGGATACTGACACACATATTTACACAAAGAGGAGACGGACACCTACATTTTCACACAAATATATAGCTTTGGGGCAAAATATAGAATATATATGCAAAATTTTACAACTAGTTTGGAGTATGATTGAATGGTGAATGTGACTAGGTGGGTGTTTGGATGTTAAGTGGGACAGGGCTGTGCGTGGGTGTGTTTGCTTTGTATGTTGCATTTTGGGCTCTATTGAGGGGGGGTGGAGGCGGCAGGGGCTAGAGTCGGCCATAGGACATGTAATGGGGGTAGGTGATGCAATGGGAGGTAAAGTGGATGAAGAGGGACGGGTATTTGATGTAGAGGGAGGAATATTGGCTGCAGCGTGGGTATAGTGGCTGCAGTGGAAGAAGAGTTATATAGGGGCTACAGTAAGGGGATTTTTTTTTTCCTTTTCCTAAACACACTAAACTTAAGCTTTATCCTCTCTCCCTTGGGCAAGGGAGGGGGTAATCCTGGTCCCCAGTGGTCCGGCGGGTGAAGAAACATGCTTGCACCCATAAGTACCCATTAGTATTGCTCCAATACAGTGCAAGCAAAAGAGACCAATTTTAGTCTCTCTATTCAAGTTCCGTCACTGCAGGAGAATTACGGTAGCTGGCCAGTGAGGGAGATCTCTGATCTCCCCAATGGCAGTGCTGCTCTTCTACTGCATCCCGCCACAGGCTGAGAAACCAGGATATAGAAGAAGCTGACAACATGAGCATTAAAAGCCGGGCCAGTGCAAAGATTGTCACCACCCTAGGCAAATCTACACACTTTACTAGAAAGTGAAGTCTAGACTAGACCTTCTTTAATGGACAACTTCAATTATTCCTTCAATAGATATTACCCCTTTACATTACACAACACATTTCTCTATTAGGCTTCCTTCCACTCCACATTTCACATTCCTGTCAATATACACCACCTCCCTGTGACATTACATTTCACTGTATCTCTATTGCATGCCCCTTTCTTAGTTAGGAAGACAATCTACAGACGTCACTAACCACTAGTTTACTGATAATAGGCTACTTTCTGGTACTGGGGTCTCATGGACTGCAGTGTGGGAGACTTTCCTACAGTCCTTCCCCTTCTGCCGCGCTTTGTGAATCTGAGCTCGGCTGGGATATAATGACATGATACCCGAGCCAAGCCCTGATCGGCGAGACACTAAGCACAGTATCTGTGAGTGAAGAACACACAGACGATGATACATCAATACGTGGTTTGCTATAGTAGCATTGCTTTCCTCAGTGCAGTAGGGACCTCATTTGAGAGACTTAAAGAATTACTCTAAGCACCTCAGGTCTACATGTACATATGCACCTCCCCCCACCCCCTAAGTTTTTATTCGTCATCCCAGGAAGCTAGGGAGAGTGACGTCTGCAGAGGAGGATCAGTTTTATGGAACTTGGCCTCAATGCTGGAACAGAGGCAATTTTTGTTTTGTTTTAATTTTTATGTTTGAGTGGGGCCCAAAACCAAGGTTCAATGAGTTAGAGTAACCCTTGAAGACCTTCAGCTCATTAAGGCCTTACCATAATTCAACTTGTGTTCTAATATCATTAAAATATAAGCATGAATGGTTCACCAAGATAATGGATCATGCATGTATTATGGTTAGGAACCACTAAACTAGGCAAAAGTGTTTTGTTTTTTTTAATTAAATGTCCCAGATGTTAGAAACATTAGAGAGATATTAAAAACTTTTGACTTTTTAGTAACTAGTAATGGTAGGAATTGGAACCAAAGAAAATAGGCACTGCAAAAGTGCAAAAAGTGCCTAAAAACACTTAGGTGGTAGGAATTGAGATGTCTCTCCATGTAAAGTGAATGTCTAGAGAGTTTATGAATTTGTTATTCTAATTTGGTCACTACCCTTATGTACAAGGACCAATAGGTGAAAAAGAGGTCTATCAGAATAGTAGGTGAATCAACAACTCCTAAAGGGATGAAGTAACATTTCTAATTTCCTTTTTAACTGCTTCTAGAGGAAATGTAGAAACTCCATTAGCAAATGTTGTAATTTTGGTGACAGAAGTCGGCATATGCATCTTTACACTGTGAACGGATGTTCTCAAGGCATTAAATGAACAGAATACATACAGTGTTGTAGATATGTAGGTCTACATTAAAAAAATCACAGCAAGATATGCTGCTTACAATTACAAAACACCAACTGATAAAACAACCTATGCCACCTAGATTACACAAATTAAATTCAGTTATTTAATTATGTGGGCAAATAAATCAAAGCATTCCCCCACATACCATTTAAATGACAGCAGGCTTGCCTGGCGCAGGGCATCATCTTACCTTCACTGTTCTAGTGGATGGCATATACCCACCGATTAGCAGTGCAGTTAAATACTCATCAACACAACTTCATCACAGCCAGGTATGCCATTGTATGCGATTACCCCTCCAACATACCTAGGCTAACAAAGCTTAGTGTTTGCTTTGATGCCAAAAAAAATAAAATAAAATAAATATAACAGATCAGTTAGCAGCTTGTCTTTAGTGGCTGTCTGGCATATCCCACACTGCTTGCAGCAGCAGCTACTGTATCCATAGTGAGAGAGGGAGGGAAAGACTAGCGAAGAGGGAAAAGGGGGGTGAGAAAATAGGCTGGAGCTCTGCCTGATGCTGGTATCATCATAACTCAGAAAGCAGCTTGTTATTGAGGTTCTCAAACCTCACTGCCGTTCAACCCTTGACGTGCTGGAGCGATGAACAGCATTTACATCCCTTTGTGGAAATGGACAGATGCATTACAATATTTACATACCCGTGTCAGATGTGTTTCTTTTTGAAGTTTTATTACTACTTAGCACGTTTATCTTGCTTGTATTGCTCGTCCAGTAATGCAAGGGCACATCTTAATGAACAAATAGGACTTAAGTATGCTTATATTGACTTTATAGGACTTTTGCAAATATGGGAATATAAAAAATATGAATGAAAACATCTTTACAGGAGAATAAACACTGAGTGGCTTCTCTTGTTTTTGCCTACATCCGGTCATTTATTTTCCTCTTTAATACGGTTGTGTAATATGCTCTTTCTACATAAAATGCTTTTAAAACCAAGTATACCATGATCCTAAAAGGGATTTCTTTAAATAACAAACATACAACAGAATACAACAATAAAAATATTTCGACAAACATTTAAAAATGTTTATTACAACCTTGAGTATTAGCCCCAAGTGTTAGATTAACAAAGCATTCCCTCATGTAGGCCAATAATGCAGAGTCACATGCAGGACACTCTGTGTATATAGATTCCATTTTATACAACACAAAAAGTATATGTATTACTAGTCTCATTTTCATGTAACATTTCATCAAAGTATGAAAACCAAAAAGGATCATGCTGAATACTGGTGTATCTGCAGCGATGTAATGTGCTCAATAGTTTTAAACAAACATGCTGATCACACTCATCCATATTTGAATGCATTGAATTTTACTGAGCTCATGTCTGTTCGTGAAATAGACCGGATTCCTTCTCTGTATCTTGTTTTGCCAATTCAGTAGAAATTGCCAGATAATGCTACCTCGTTCGTCCCATAATTAGACAGGCATAAAAGCTGCCATTGTGCAGTTGTTGTGATAGTACTACCTATAAATTATTCACTCTATTCAAGTGCAATCTGGTGTGCAGTTTTCAAGTAGGACACAGATGATGTAAGTGCAGGAGAAATAAAAAAACTAAAAAAAAAAAACAACACTTTCAGACATGGGATCTGATAATGCTTTTTAAGTGAGCCAATGGTGCACTTTACATGCAATGTGTGACAAAAGCAGACAGAAGTGTCAGTCATATGTGATTATATTTTTTATGTTGCAATGGAGGGAAACTGCATATTTTAAGCAGAGTTTGAAAGTATGCAAGGTATGGATCAATCTTAACGAGGAATAGCTTTACATCAACCTAAATAAGGTTAAAGTATCTTACTACTGAAAAGTTATTTACGGTGAATTAAAATGGGGCAACATTTGATATAAGGCAGAAACACCAGATAAATAATTTAGGTTTCCATGTTTTGTTTTTGTTTTTTTTACTTCCATAGTGGGCCGTAGCCAATCTTCAAAAAGGATAAGATTACAACATATCAATATGGGAGAAGAAATTCTTTCAAAAAAAAACTTATCCAAGAAGCTCTTTGTAATTATTCACCAGGGTCAATTTAGGATAATGGAACACAATCCTACATAGACCACCATGTACTTCAACAGCAATTACATTTTGAATTGTAGATGAAAATGCATAATGTGTTTGGTGAAATGCCTTCACGTTTTGAAGGCATGGGAACAAACAAAGCTGATTTTGTTTAGCACATCTTGTCTTTTTAAAAGGTTTCCATCTAGGATGGAACAGGAAAAATGCACATTTAGATATTTAACCCCTTAAGGACACATGACATGTGTGACATGTCATGATTCCCTTTTATTCCAGAAGTTTGGTCCTTAAGGGGTTAAATGCCTGTGGTTTTTAAAACGTGAGAACAGTGCCCCACTAGATATCAAATCAACAAGACCAAAAAGTGGTCAGTGAATGTTATGTTAAAGACATTTTTGACTGCCAAGCACAATTAACAAAAAACATTTTAGAAACCGGCGTTAAAACTCACTAAAAATCAATTTTAACAAAGATACCTTAGAAACACCAAGAAGAAAAAAACAACAACACACAGAAGGCTGCAGACCATGAATAGCAATTGAGATGATTTATTTGTAGATTAGAATCAGATAAAGAATTCTTCTTTAGAAAAAAAATAAACCTCCAAGCACCATAACCACTACAACTCAAGAGTCCTAGCTGAGCCCAGAACTGTTATATAGATGTGAGTAGAATGGTTTGACGTTTTACCTGGGGTAAACTAAGTTCTGCAGTGCACGGCCAGCTCATTGGGAAAGAGCACCAACTGATCGCTCTCTGCCAATGATCAAAATCATGCACCACTGGTCGTAATTTAGGCATAAATTCTCTGCTGGACTCAAGTTGTAGTGAAGGCAATGACTGGTAACCAGCAGATCCAAGGTAAGACGTCAAACCATTCTAAATATCAGTTACATGGCGGCGGGGGGGCCCGATGAGTTTCTAGTAGTTATGGTACTTTCAGTGTTCCTTTCAAATCACTTTGAAAGGAGAATATAAAAAAGATGAACTTTTTATTCCTTTCATAAAATTACATTCAAAATGTCACACACTTTCTTCCCAGGAAATTTGTAGAGTAGATTTGCACACAAACGAGTTTTAGAAGCTACAAAAAGGGTCAAATTCCCTTTAATCTATAACAAATCAAAATCAATTTGTCCGGGGGTTACCTGTGGCATCTTATTCATGGAGGGCGTAGATTAAAAGGAATTTTAATTAGTTCATAGCAGCTGAAACTCATTTGTAAGTCTATTGTTTAGCACCAGACCTATACCAATTTAAAAGTTCAACACATTTAAATATTTTAAAGTGTGGTGTAACTGACCAATATGAAATGCATGATATGGTGTATTTTTGAACATAAAGTTTGTGAACTGAACGTAAAATTGGAACATTCTTTGTTGTATTAGCCAAGTATTTAATATATTTACATGTCAAAGTACACTTTAATTTTGTCGCTATGCATTTAAATTTTCCTCTTTAGAATTTGTACGTGCTATAGCTTCCATACGTGTACTTAGCAACTGGGACAAGTTGTGTGATCTCATTAAAGGGACACTATAGTCACCAGAACAACTACAGCTTATTGAATTTGTTCTGGTGAGTAGAATCATTACCTTCAGGCTTTTTGCTGTAAACACTGTCTTACATTACAGCCTAGTGATAGCTTCACTGGCCACTCCTCAGATGGCTGTTCGAGATCCTTCCTGGGTCATGGCTGCCTGAAATACATCCAAACATTCAGTATCTCCTCCCTCTGCATGCAGACACTGAACTTTCCTCATATCGATTCATTGATTCAATTCATCTCTATGAGGAGATGCTGATTGGCCAGGGCTGTGTTCTGTCTCTTTGTCAGTCTCAGCCAATCCTATGGGGAAGCATTGTGATTGGATTAGGCTACCACTTCTGCTGATGTCAGCAGGCAGTGGGCAGGTCTAAAGGAAACAGGGACAACACCAGCAGCTTCAGGCTTAACTACAAGTAAGATTTTACTATATTTAGGGAGGCATGAGGGGACCAGGGGGCCTAGATTGTGGTTTTAACCCTACAGGGTCAGGAATACATGTTTGTGTTACTGACCCTATAGTGCTCCTTTAAAAAGAAATCCACTAATTCTGCTTAGCTTTACTTTGTGTAGCATGTTGAGAGGGTCACAGATACACAATTTCTTTAACATCCACATAAGCATTTAATTTTGTTTTGTAGACAAATCTTAACGACAAGGCCAAGTAAAGTGAAAAATGACATCATGCAGTGGGTTCTCAGATTACAAAAACAAATGCACTACGCTTCATTTATTTTTAATGCGACCATTTTCATGGTCTCCTGCTGAATGCAATGAATTTACTGTACTGTAGCACAGTGTGTTTCTGAACATACAAAACTAAATCCACTTAACAGCAGATTTTTCTGAATTTTTGTAAAGTACTGTACTGGCATTTGTTTAATTTATTCCATGATAATTTCATGCTCTGTTAAAAGCACCCACACATTTCTTTTGTGACACATTGGGTATTATTTTGCCAACTGACCTGTAATATATTACACGACAGCAATTTCATAAACATTGACCTGAAGACATTTTAAAGCTTTTCGCACAACCATTTGATCATACATATCTCCTGACACTTTGGGGTATCTTCTGCAATAGGTGTATTCTGCAATGATGAAGTCTCTAATTTGCCAGTCTTTTTGATAGCCCAAGTGATCTTCCGAATTGCAAAAAACAAAAAAAATCCTTGTTGCTAGTTCACATATAGCATTCAAAAAGTATTTATTTTTTGAGGGGGCCGTTTCATCACATTTACTCAGTTTTTCATTTTTATGAACTAAGGGTTTCTTTAAGTTTAATTGTTCACTGGAGAAAAATAAATACATTTAAAATTGTGTGAGAAGAAAAGCAAAAAAAAAATATTTTTTTGATTGGATTTGTACATGCTCTCCAGTTTGTCTAAATTTCAGCATATTTCCCCCTAAGGAACTGGAAGCCAACAGTGACACGGTGGATATAGTAATTCAACAGTTCCACAAATGCATTATTGCAGTAAGAGCGCCTATGATATAAGAATGAAAAACTAAAAAAATTTACTTCACGGTGTTGGAATGTATGCAAACACCATGAATACGATTCCTGCACTAGTGAGTCTGCATGATTTGTTCAAAACCTGGACAGCAATTACCATGCCTAAAAAGTCAGGGAACTTAAGCTAATCTTATTCGCTTTCAATAGGTTCTGCCTCATATGTGCACAGCACCCCTCCTCCCACCGACAGGTTGTCTTGCATATGTGCACTGAATCATCTATTGATGCTCTTGTGCATGAGTAATGAGATGCCATATGCAAATGAGGCCCCTGTGACACCGCCAGGAGTAGAGTCACACCTCCGGCAGCAGAGATGTTAAGCTGTGGCGGATCCAGGGGGGTGGGGCAACAGGGCAATTGCCGCCCCCGAGAGCCGACGCTATTCAAGCGTTGGCCCTGCTAAATGCCTTCACGAACTGGAGGGGAGATCATAGATCTCCCTCACAGGTCCGCAGGCACATTGCTGGGAGGCCGGCACAGCAGGAAGAGGAGACCCGGGAGCTCTAGCTTGCAGCTCCTCGGGGTTTCTCTCGCAAGCATGCGAGAGTGTTGCCGTGGTAACCATGGCAATGCTCCATTCTCGCAAGAGTGAACTCTAGCCCAGGAGCTGCAGGCTAGAGTTCACTCCCCACTAGAACCGCCAGGAATTCCACCGGACCACCAGGAATTTGGAAGCAATATGCCCCCTCCTTGGACAAAGGTAAGAAGGGAGGGGGGATATAAAGAATATATTTTTTTTTAAAAAATGAGTAAAAACACCACACTTGTTTTAATCTGCCCCCAACAAACACACTATGCCTCTCACACACACACACACACACTGCCCCCCCCACACACACGCACTGCCTCCCGTACACACACATACACACACTATGCACTCCTCACACACACACACACACACACACACACACACACACACACACACACACACTACTAGTGGCCCTGTCCCCCACTACAGCCCCTATCCTGGCAGACCCCAGGTAAATTGTCAGTTTGACTATTTACTCTGGGAGGGCGCCATGGCACAGAGCTGTATTGGTTATTGTGCCTGGATTGTTTCTTTAACAAATCTAAGAGTGCCCCTCCTGAGATAAGGCTCGGTCAGTGCTCTGTATATGCAGGGTTTCGTACCGAAACGCTGCACAGACTCCATGCAATTTTCTAATCTGCCGTCACAATCTATGTTTCTATGCAAGATGATTAGAGTTTAAATGACCACTATAGTGCCAGGAAAACAAACTCGTTTTCCTGGCACTATAGGGTCATTAGGTCCCCCCACCCTCAGGGCTGCTGGGCTTAAGAGGTTAAACACTTACCTTTCTCCAGCGCCGGGCTCCCTCTGTGCTGGGGAACTCTCCACCCCTGCCGACGTCAGATCCGAATGCGCGGCAAGAGCCGCACGCACATTCAAAAAGCCCATAGGAAAGCATTACTCAATGTTTTCCTATGGACGTCCAGCATCTTCTCACTGTGATTTTCACAGTGAGAATCGCGGAAGCGCCTCTAGCGAGACAGTCACTAGAGGCTGGATTAACCGTCAGTGAAACATAGCAGTTAAAACTGCAGGGTTAAAACTAGAGACCTGGCACCCACACCACTTCATTGAGCTGAAGTGGTCTGGGTGACTATAGTGGTCCTTTAAGCACTCAGCTATGTTGACATATAAATGATATGATACTGCAAGAGATAATGTCATCTGCTAGTTCTTCCCTAATGTTTGTTAAAGCGTAAATCGCTGGAAAAGTACAGTTGAGTGATTGGTAGTAGTAAGCACCCCAAAAAAAAAAAAAAAATATATATATATATATATTTATATATAGTTAATACAATGCTAAACAAAAATCTGCACACCAGTCAATCCATAAGACTTGCTTTTCCCACAGAAATCCCAAATCTGCAGTGATGTTTCAACCGCAAAGGATTCTGGGTGGGCATATGCAAATTAGTTTAACAAAGAATCACATTTTGCCTCATTCCATTTTAAACATGGATTCCTTTTAATTTGTGTTTGCAGTATACAACTGCTTGGAACACAATTTAGGAAAAGATGCAAAACCAGTGAACAACTCATAGACAGCTGTTTCGTTGTTAATGCAACTCTTCAGGATGAGGCTGGTTACTGGTTTGCTTATTGAGGCTTGGTAGTGCTTGGGAAGCAAAATCCAAATAGGTTATGGTGGGGAAAAATTGTGATATATATCGGCACAATGGTGCCAGAAATTAAGGAGTCATTCTCAAATGGTTGTGTGCCCTGGTTTCTTCAATTCCCCTAAAATACCATTCACATGATGCATATTTGTTTTCCCTCTTCTGATTTATGCCTGATTTCTCTCTACATGAGTAAGAAGAAAAAGAGAAAAAACACAAAGCAAAATGAACCTGAATCTTTCAAAATTTCCGCAACCTAATTGGTTATATAACTGCTATTACAAATTCCTTTTCCTGTTGTGCTTGCTTTCTGCCATCACACAATAGGTCAATCCAATAAGGAGGATTGCAAGAGTTACCATGGAGATAAACTACTGGACATTTTTTAGTTTTCACAACAAAGTGGACGCCCCAAGCATCCAAATGATGAAAGCTGAAAGAACCACAGACTTCCAAGCTGTGAAATACAAAATGTACATTATAGGTCTCGGACGTGGTACACTTTGTACACCAAGTCTAAAAGGAAAGGATGTGGGGTAAACAAATAGGAATTTGGCACGGATTGCCTAGTCCAATTTTGTCTTGCTCTTGCATCCACTAGAGGCAGCTGTATTTTGCACAGAACATGAACAGACCATAAATACTGTACAGACAAAAGTATGATGGGAGAACAGAAAACAAAACCTTGTATAACATCCAATGGTTAAATAGGTACAAACCAACTATTAAAACTACATCAAACCTTCCAAAGATAAATGTTGCATTAAGTCAGAAAATGTGCAGTTACGGTAGATTTGATAAGTGGTTCCATCAGGTCGGCTTCTCTTTATTCTGCTTAATAGGCAT
The DNA here is from genome assembly GCF_036172605.1 of Pelobates fuscus. NCBI lineage: Eukaryota > Metazoa > Chordata > Amphibia > Anura > Pelobatidae > Pelobates > Pelobates fuscus. The sequence continues at coordinate 148,638,023 of NC_086320.1, read as the reverse complement.
CTTTATTGCTACAGACTTGAAAAGTTATAAATCAGTTAGGGATGCACCGAAATGGAAAATTATTTTTTTTTTCACCCAAATGATTTTGATGGTATAAGCCCATTTTCAGCCAAAAATTTTGGTGCATCTCTACATTACAGGCTACGCTGTACAATCACAGACAGACACACATTACAGGCCATGTTGTGCAGTAACAAGCAAGTAGCATAAAATAAGATACCCAAGACATTTACTTCTTAGGATCTATTCACCAGTCGGACACTCCAGTTATCTCCAAAGGGCTTAACTCTATACAGTTAAAGGACCACTCTAGGCACCCAGACCACTTCAGCTTAATGAGGTGGTCTGGGTGCCAGGTCCTTCTAGGGTTAACCCATTTTTTCATAAACATAGCAGTTTCAGAGAAACTGCTATGTTTATGAATGGGTTAAGCCTTCCCCCTATGTCCTCTAGTGGCTGTCTCATTGACAGCCGCTAGAGGCGCTTGCGTGATTCTCACTGTGAAAATCACAGTGAGAGCACGCAAGCGTCCATAGGAAAGCATTATGAATGCTTTCCTATGTGACCGGCTGAATGCGCGCGCAGCTCTTGCCGCGCGTGCGCATTCAGCCGACGGGGAGGAGAAGAGGAGGATCGGAGGAGGAGAGCAGGAGGAGATCTCTCCGCCCAGCGCTGGAAAAAGGTAAGATTTAACCCCTTTCCCCTTTCCAGAGCCGGGCGGGAGGGGGTCCCTGAGGGTGGGGGCACCCTCAGGGCACTCTAGTGCCAGGAAAACTAGTATGTTTAATTCTTTGTTTAAAGGACCACTCTAGTGCCAGGAAAACATACTCGTTTTCCTGGCACTAGAGTGGTCCTTTAAACAAAGAATTTCACCTAATCCACCATTAGGTGGATGAGTGTAGTCAGTATCTTATAGTAAATGGGATGATAATCCACTCAATACACAGTATGATCACAGAACACATATCTCAAGTGCAAAAAATAAATAAGTACTAGCCTTAAAAGGCTACTCCTCTACCAAGTTACAGCTGTACATATCTGTAGAAGACCTCCAAAGTAGTGCTTAAAATCTTAAGTACGTGAGCTTTATTAAAAAGGCTTGCTTTTAGCACAGAAACTGTCCCCTTGTATACGGACAATAGATCAATCTGGAAAGTAGACAAGGGGTTAAAACATAAAATATGTTGGAGGTAGCCAGGGGAAACTGGAGGCAAGACAAAAAGGTACTAGTCTAGTGAAGTCACTAGACTAGACAAAGGTACTAGTCACTAGACTGGCCACTCTAATATTTCCGGGTCTGAGGGTCTGTCGGTAAAGATGGCAGCAGTCAGCGAGCAGTGAACGGAGATAGAGAAGGCAGAAAGGGAGAATCGCCTAAAGCTGATACTCGAGTATGCGGCTGTGGATGGCATGCTGCGGGCGTGTGGCGTCCAGCTCTCCCTGGCTCTCTTCACCTTCTCCCTCAACTACCTGAAGGTGAGCGAGAGTACGGAGCGGTCAGACAGTCTGGGCCTCCTCTCCCACATGCAGAGCCTGGTGCTGTCCTGCAATAAGCTGCAGAGCATCACCCCAGCACTCGGCAAGCTGAAGGCCCTGCGGGTGTTTGATTTGTCCGTGAACGAGCCGGAGGAGCTGCCGGTGGAGATCATTCAGCTGTCTGACCTTTGCACCCTGAATGTAAGCTGTTAGCGGCTGTGGGTCATTGTGCCCTCTCATAGTGCTGGCTACTAACTGGGCATTGTGCCCTCTCATAAGGGGAAAGGAGGGGGGCGGGGGATGGGAGGAGTTTGTCCATTTTTGTCTGAAAATTTTGGCAACCAAACTTTCGGTGCATCTCTAACATCAGTTGCTACAGATGACACGAAATTAGGTTACGATAATCTTATCTGAAAAGAATGTGACGGACTTCATTTATTCAAATCTTTCTGTAGGCTTGAACAGGCAAATGGCAGTAAAGATTTAAAGGTAAGTCACACAATTGAATAAAACATTGAATTATCACCTATAGAGTTGTGTGATCCTCTTTTTTGTGAGACATTCTATTTTCATTTAACTCTAAGGACCACACTAAAAGCACGCAGACCACTACATAGCCATGCGATTTTAGCCCTGCTAGAGATATATATATGATCTTGAGGAAGACCCTGAGGGGTCGAAACGTCGATCGAAATTTGTAAATCCATGTTTTGGAAATAAAATACTGAAGGACTTTTTATTAAGACCGGAGAGTGCTTCCCTTATTTCTACATATATATCCCTTAAACGTGGGATAGCACCAAGGCATCTACAACTTCATTATTGAGATAGGGTGAGTGCCAAGCTATATTTGTTATATATATATTGTGATAAAGTGAAGGCAGAGAGGCCATTTAACCGCAGGGGGAGTATCTGTAGTTTGTGTTGTAGGCAACACAAACCAAAAGTTTAGTTATGGGCCCCTGGGGTGGAGCATTTGGAGAGCAGGGTGGGCCAATGCTCCACTCCGCAGTTTATACACAACTGGGAGAAATAAGGTCCAGCCCAGAGTTTTTTGGATCTGTCTCCAACCCACTGCTCAGCTGCAGATAATCAGCTGTAGCAGTGGGAATAAACCCCTCCCTGCTAGGCAGGTAAAGGGGGATTGCTGGCTTCCTCCCTGGAAGCAGGTAGGAGAGAGGCAGTTCTCTCCAGTGAGAGAGTCAAGGAGACGGAGCACTGGGAGTGCAAAAGGAAAGCAGTCAAGGCTGGTTTGGAGCACTGGGAGTGCAGAAAGGAAAGCAGCAGGCTAGCTGAGAGCACTGGAGTGCAGAAAGGAGAGCAGATGGTTGCTATCTAATAGGTTGGTGAAACCAATTTTGTTTTGTTCTAGTTTAACCCCTTAAGACCGGAGGGCGTACAATTACGTCCTTTTTTAAGCGGCTCCAAACGTCGCCAGGCGTAATTGTACCCTAAAGCACGTTAAATTTTTGAAATGCTTTATGTCTAACAATTGGCACTTATAAATGAATCTGGTTACACCCCAACTGCCTGTCAGCAGATAACAGGTCCTGTAATTTCCTAGTTTGTTTAGCTCAAGAGGCAGCAAAAGAACCACCTGCCTTGCAATGACTTCTCATTCGGCTGCATTGAGAAGCCTGTGATTGGACAGCCACAAAAAGGCACTTCAGTGATTAGCAGCGAACCACTACATTTACAATAAGATGGAAAACGAGCTTGCAATTTACAGCTGAAAGTCACACGTCTGAACAAAAAAAATAAACCTTAAGAATAACATTTCAGAAACATGGGTAACTTTTACAACAAAGCCTGCTTCTTATCATCCAAAGTAATGTGGTTTTAGAAGTCGCCATCAGGAAACACTAGCAACTTTGATAACACATTATCAGTGTGTGAGGCAAGAAGCACTATACAGTTCTCAGACAAAATAGAAAACAAAACAACAAATAAGCCAACATCACTTAAAAAATGAAAAACAGGTTGTTACAGGCCCTTTCTAGAAGGTTAAGTCTAAAGTAATTTTGCATATTTGAGTGTATTCAGTGTTACCAAAATTGTGAAGAGGTGACTAGGAAACTATAAGTTTGAAAGCTAAACTAACAGCATAGTTTTTTCCAAAGTTGTAGAATTTTTCTAAAGCGATTCCTTTACTTAAAGTAGATCTGTTACTTTTCAGTGTTTTATCCTGTTCTATAATCTAAACCTATATTTCACAAGTGTAATAGGCGGGCAACATGTTAAATTTTCTTGACTTTATCCTTTTGATGCAAGCGAATAGGATTAGAACTGCACTTTTCAAGAATAAAAATTCCACTTTGACAATTAAATGCAGCAGTTATCACCCTAGGCACCTTAAGAAAGGGATCCCCATTGGGCAGTATTTGCAACTCAGATGCAATTGCTCACCTTTGAAAGAACTTAAAGGCACATGATTTACGCTTGGCATTACGCCAAAAGGGACATCTGAATGGCTGTTTAAAGCAGGCTTATAAGGGCCTTATAAGCAGATCGTGATGAGCTACTTTGTGATTTAGATACTACAATGAAGCCACATGTAATTAGATTAGATATTGCCAACAAAATTCCATAGCGCTGTACAATGGGTGGACTAACAGACATGTAATTGTAACCAGACAAATGGACACACAGGAACAGAGGGGTTGAGGGCCCTGCTCAATGAGCTTACATGCTAGAGGGAGTGGAGTATAGTGACACATAGGGCATAAGTAGGGGAACTTAGTATGTTATTTGACAGTTGCAGGAGAGGAGAATGAAAATCCGCTACCCATTTAAATGATAAGCTTTCCTTAAGAAGTGTGTTTTCAAAGATTCATAGAATGTGACGGCAGATAAGAACCATTCGGCCCATCTAGTCTGCCCAATTTTCGAAATACTTTCATTAGTCCCTGGTCTTATCGTATAGTTAGAATAGCCTCATGCCTATCCCATGCATGCTTAAACACCGTTACTATGTTAACCTCTACCACTTCAGCTGGAAGGCTATTCCATGCATCCACTACCCTTAAAGGAGTACGCTACGTGAGGACCTCCAGCGTCGCCGAAATCCCCATAGGAAAGCACGGAATAATGCTTTCCTATGGGGAGGTCTAATGCGCGTGTGCGGCCATGCAGAGAGGAGAGTAGGCGGAGCCTGACCCAGCGCAGAGAGACATCGGCGCTGGACTCCAGTAAGTCACTGAAGGGGTTTTAACCCCTTCAGCAACTTGAGATGGGGGGTGGGATGGAGAGGGGCACTGTAGGGTCGTGCAGTGCCAGGAAAACTAATATATTTTCCTGGCACTGTAGAGTCCATTTAAAGTATTAGAAAATTGGGCAGACTAGATGGGCCGAATGGTTCTTATCTGCCATCACATTCTATGTTTATATGCAAAACATTTTACATTTGTAAAATTCGCCATTGGACAACTGGTGCAGGACTCCACTACTAAAGACTATAATCACTTCCCTGGCTCTCCCCTACCCTCCTCCCATGTATTGTCATTTGAGTGCTACCTCTATCTGTGACCGTTTCCCTGTAACCAGAGCAGCTAGAAACCATACAGCATGTTCAGGCTTTGAATGTCTGAAACCCTAACCCAGTCATGGACTAAGCGGCCGCCCGGTCAACTTCACATATGGTTTTACCCATTTTCCGGTAGTCTAGGAGAGCGCTAATTGGAGGGGAGGTAGGGAAGGACACTGATGACAACCGCAGCATGAGAGCTAGGGGGAGCCACCTTTTCAGAAGATACAAAGTTTATGGTGTCTAACATTCTTTATTCTCCTTGAAAGACTTATTCTATTTGGACTATGCTGGACTATTAAACTATTTTGTTATTTTTATTTTTGTAGAGTTAGCCGGAGAGAGAGGAAGTGTTAGCTTACTCAGGCATGGATGTACTATGTGTGTCATTGATGTATGTTGAGTGTACCAAGGATGGATTCCCATTTATTAAGTATGGATATGACTGGACCATCGAAATAGGGATGTGATTAGGAGGCATAGGATGCAAAGTCATGATTGGGATTATTGTTAGAATTACAAACTGATTATAAGTTATCTCATGATTTAATATGTAAATGGACCTTTTGAAACTAATCAAGAAGTGTTTCCCAATCCCAATACCCAAGCTATTTACTTACAAATGCGGGGTTTTATAAGTCACTAATGCTGTCAACGTGAGGGGATGACATGTCTACACAGTCATGGCCCTCACTCAGAGTTTCCCCAGATGTGCTTTTTCCTCAAATATGAGTTTTTGCCACTGGGTTTTTTGACCTGGCCCCAGATCACCGGGTGGAATGGTAATCCAAGACCCTGATCCAAAGAGGGGATGGATCTTATTCCCATTTTGACTATACGAGCTTACATTTTGAATTATAATAATAATAATATTCCCGTTGTTGGGAATAACACTTTGCCTTCACAAATACACTTTCCCTACATTGACCCAAGACTCAAGATACAGATAACATGATGTACACTTAAAAGATGTGTTCAACAGATAATTGAAAAAGCTGAAATCAACAGCTCGAACTCCTCTTAAAGGGAAAACCTATGGCACAGAGCAAATGGGGGAAATCGAGGTGAAGAAATAATGAAAGTCCTGCAGACGTGATTAGCACGTCTGAATATACCTCCTCTTGTTTCTCTGCCGCAGGCCTCCCATGGATATTTACCGTAAGATAGATCATGATATGATCTAAGAGGGGAATTGTAGATGCAAATATCCATTTTGATATCTATCCTAGCTGTCCATATAAGGGTTAATTTGAACAAAGAATGAATTTGGCATTTCATCTTTGTTTCTCGGAAAAAGGATTTATATAAAATCCTTTTTACGGGAAAAAAATACTGATTTCGAAATGTTCTTGTTAATTGTCCAAGATATCGGTATTTGTAAATATCTGGTTTTAATCAAATATGTAATGCGTTATATGACGAAAGATTATAATTCGAAACAGCTGTTTATAACTTGTGAAAAACAAATTATGTCACTAATGCTCATGGCCCCCACCGACATGAGAATGGGGTATAAATGCATATGACTGTATAATAAAATTTGAATTGGTTATAGAACACATCTCTTGTCTTCTTGACTGATTCCCAGGATCCTGTCTATCACAGAGGGTGCGGCTCCAGCAAAATATCCATCTAACTAAGAGAGTTTCGTATATAGCCGATTTTATCCCCAACAGCATCCATTCAAAGATCGTCACTTAGCTGTGACAGCCTAGAACTCCATGGTGGATTGGGATGTAGCAACGCTTGGTCAAACTGCACTCTGATTTCTCGGGTTTGGTACATCTGATCTGGGCGCTTTTTGGAAATAATTCTTGTCTGGTGATGTATGGATTGTTTTGTTTATGTATTTATTGTGGATTTGTACAGTTCTGTATTATAGGCGCCCTATGATCTGGAGGTTAATAAAAACAAGCTCTGGATGATCTAATTTCAGACACAGTGGCTCTAGGGAGTAAACCCATTGTCCTTTATTGTCACCAAGGTAGATTATATACTATACACACACACTATATAGACAATAAAGTGTGTTATTCTCCCCTTCACTGTGTGTTTTCTAGGTGTGCTATAAACAGGGCTCGAGTCCTGCAGGAACGCGTGGGAACGGCGTTCCTGCACTTTTTTTAGTGCAGGAACGCCGTTCCCGTTTATGGTCCTGCAGGCACTCGGGGGGCGGCAAAAAATGCCGCCCCAAATGTCCCCCCTGTCATGGGGGGCCCAAGAGGTGGCCTAATGGCCACCTGAAGGATCCCCCCCGGCCGGCTCTTGTCTCGCTGTCAGGCTCGGCGAGGGAGCGGTGTCCTCTCTGCTCCCTCTCGCCGCGTCGTTTGCTGATGCTGGGAGCCGGAATATGACGTCATTTCCGGCTCCCGGCATCAGCAGACAGCCCGCGCGACGAGAGGGAGCAGAGAGGACACAGCTCCCTCACCGCGGCTGACAGCGAGACAAGAGCCGGCCGCACTGAAGCCCCACTGGACCCCAGGGACAGGTCCACGCCAGCTCTCCAGGTAGGGAGGCTGGGTGGACATTTTTAAATTAAAAAAATATATGCAAATAATTTTTGTGTATGTGTCTGGGAGTGTGTGTGTGTGTCTGTGAGTGTCTGTGAGTGTATGTGTGTGTGTCTGTGAGTGTATGTGTCTGTGAGTGTATGTGTGTGTGTCTGTGAGTGTATGTGTGTGTGTCTGTGAGTGTATGTGTGTGTGTCTGTGAGTGTATGTGTGTGTGTCTGTGAGTGTATGTGTGTGTGTCTGTGAGTGTATGTGTGTGTGTCTGTGAGTGTATGTGTGTGTGTCTGTGAGTATGTGTATGTGTGTGTGTGTGTGTGTATGTGTGTGTGTGTGTAGGTGTATGTCTGAGTATGTGTGTATGTCTGAGTATGTGTGTATGTCTGAGTATGTGTGTATGTCTGAGTATGTGTGTATGTCTGAGTATGTGTGTATGTCTGAGTATGTGTGTATGTCTGAGTATGTGTGTGTGTCTGTGAGTGTGTGTGTGTGTCTGTGAGTGTGTGTGTGTGTCTGTGAGTGTGTGTGTGTGTCTGTGAGTGTGTGTGTGTCTGTGAGTGTGTGTATGTGTCTGTGAGTGTGTGTATGTGTCTGTGAGTGTGTGTATGTGTCTGTGAGTGTGTGTATGTGTCTGTGTCTGTGAGTGTGTGTATGTGTCTGTGTCTGTGAGTGTGTGTATGTGTCTGTGAGTGTGTGTATGTGTATGTGTCTGTGAGTGTGTGTATGTGTCTGTGTCTGGGAGTGTGTGTGTGTATGTGTCTGGGAGTGTGTGTGTCTGTGAGTGTATGTGTGTGTGTGTGTGAGTGTGTGTGTGGATGTGTGTGGGAGTGTGGATGTGTGTGGGAGTGTATGTGTGGATGTGTGTGTGGATGTGTGTGTGGATGTGTGTGTGGATGTGTGTGTGGATGTGTGTGTGGATGTGTGTGTGGATGTGTGTGTGGATGTGTGTGTGTCTGGGAGTGTGTGTGTGTGTGTGTATGTGTCTGTGTGTGTGTGTGTGTGTGTGTGTGTGTGTGTATGTGTCTGGGAGTGTGTGTGTGTATGTTAAAAAACAAAAGAGAAGCTACAGACAGTCTTAGAAGAAAAACCCAGACTGTCTGTATAACCTGGAAATAATATATAGTACCAGAGCGTCAGAAATAAACTGGTTATCTTGTATGGGTATCTAAATCAAAAGCGTAACTTAAAGTTTAATATACATACTCGAGACTAATATGCCTGATGCCACCTGTAGGTAAAAGGAAAAAATTGGACGCCAGTATGTGGAATTATATAGTCTGATCCCCCATCCTATATAACAGCTTTATTCGAAAAAATATATATACTAAATAGGACCGGATCCAATATACTATACTCCAAATATAACCTTCTCAAAGGTGGTGTCACTTAGAGAATCCTGTAGCCACAGGAAAAAATAATAATATTAATAGGAGTGTCTGTTGTAAATTAATACATGCACCCAACCTAATGTATTATAGCAGTGCATGGTCAATATCTTCCACAGCAGTACACCTCAATAAGAAAGAATAATAATAATAGCAGACAGGATACTGCTCCTATAGACATGGAGCTACAGGGGTAGAGAGGAAAGAAAGTATCAATATCGAAAAGTCAGTCTAAAATAGGCTGACTGTAAAACATTACAAAGCCTCTCTCCCTGTTAAACTGACTAGACAGGCATAGAAGTAAAGAATGATAATAATATTAAGAAGGAATAAATAAATCAAGTGAAAATCATAATATTAAAGTGCCATTCAGTGCCCAGTGTGCAATGTGCATTGTGCAAAGAATATTAACGCCCTGTGTCTGTGAGTGTGTGTGTGTGTCTGTGAGTGTATGTGTCTGTGAGTGTATGTGTCTGGGAGTGTGTGTGTGTGTCTGTGAGTGTATGTGTCTGGGAGTGTGTGTCTGGGAGTGTATGTGTGTGTGTCTGAGTGTATGTATGTTTGTGTGTGTGTGTGTGTGTGTGTGTGTGTGTGTGTGTGTACGTGTTTATATATGCATGCAAGTTTTTTTTTTTCTGGTGGTGGGGTGAGGGTGGAACTCGAGTGAGTTCCCACACTTTATTCCCCAGGACTTGACCCCTGGCTATAAACACATCAGCACCATTTCTTGCTGACAGGACTTTAGCGGAGATACTCATTCAGAGTATTGGAGCTTCGCTACAGTGCATCAGACATTAATTCAGGTAGAAAACACTTTGAGAGTCCAATTTCCAGACACTTTAGGGATCACCATAATGGGTCATCTATAGAAATTTGCTCCTTGGGGACTGAACAGGTCCCGAAATCCCATATGAAATTAGTATTGTTCCAAGTTTTAGGAAAACTAAACTTAGATCTATCCATCAAAAAAATATATATATACACTAACCACTCACTTATTTGGATGAGGATGATAATTTCCTCTTATGAGGATGATAATTTCGCCTCACTGGGATCAACTTCACTCACTAAACTACACTCCCCTGCCGAAAGCCATTAAGCAAGAACTATGAGAATAGGCCACTTTATCTCCTGGGTGGGATGCTTAACTACCGTTAAGATGAATGTCCTTCCTAGACTTTTGCATTGTATCCCACGTCCTCCTGAGAACGTACAAACTCAAAACTTTCTCTGCCCCAGTGCCCCCCTCTCTTGCACTCACCGCATATAAAACTCTAGTTTGCTAAAGTATGCACTCAAGTCAGACTGCTCCCCCTTAATGTCTCTATACAGGAATCCCCTGTGTACCCTCTGTGTGCAATTGCAAGACTACTACCATTTGTACCAAGCAGACCTTTCATGTACATCAGAACTGGTCAAGAAAGGCCGAACACTTACTCAAATTTCATAAAACAAGCCACCTCTTACTCTTGCGATAATTTTAGATACTTACAAATGAAAAGTTTAATTCAACAGCTAGAAATATTACAGGCTGACATTAAGAGACCCACATGTTTTGAAAAATTACATCTTCAGAGACAATCCCCTAAAGTATCAATTTCTCTGATATACCAGGAGCTCCTGGGCTCCCTTGTAAACGCACCTTTCACATACATGATGAGGTGACATGAAGATATGGAGGAGGAACTCTCTCTCACAAAGACTGATAAAAACATGTGGCCAGCTAAATTTCTGTGTGTCACCCATAAAGAACAGGAATACAAAACCCACTTCAGATGGTACCTTACACTAAATGCAAATCACTACATCGAAAAGGTGTTGGTAGTATGTCCCTGCCTGGTCGCATTCCCTCCATCAATGGTGCGACTGCAAATGCCTAAAACCACATTGGACACAGGCAACCTGATTGGCTATCCCAACCTAATCCTAGGCCAGTGGAAGGCCTACAGCAGAATGAAAACAAACCAATAGCTGCTGTGGCCCTAGGGATCCAACATTGGAACCAGCTGACACTGGGGGAACTGCACAATATACCTACTGAGATCAGAGATTTTAAGCTACTCACAGCACAAAAGCGGGATTCCCTAAAACGATACTGTAAAACACTTTGCCTTCAATACAGCATCCTCTACTACCCTATCTCGCTGTGAAATTTTCTCCCTTCTTCTCCCCCCTTTTTTTTCCCCTTATCAACCAGTTCATCATTCCCAACAATGAAGTTTGAGTACAATGCATTGCTCAATAAGAAACGCAAAGTGTTAAAACCTACAGAATTGCAAACATACGAATTGAGCAGTAAGATGTCAATACTGATATAACAATTCCAAACATATCTTGGATATACATTATGGCTTTAAATATGGTGTCTACCGCTTACCGATCACATGATCCATTAGAGATAAATGGAGGAGACAACAGAAGGAGTATATGACTTACTAGAAAAATGATACTGCAAGTCTACTCATATCATATATAACGGTAATAGGTGTTCCAGCCTCAGCAGCCATAAGTATAATAGCAGAAAAAGGTTTTATCATGACTTGCTATAGTATACCTAAGTAATGGATGACCAGATATACACGAGACAATCCTAACTGGGTAGTAAAAAGCAGTGCTCACCACATTAGGCTGATAATTAAAGACTAATAATAAAACTAAATGTAAAAAGAAAATAATAATGAAGTACATAAGTATTTACAAGAGAATATATACAAGGCTTTATGTATAGATACTAACTGTAAGATTCTTCTATGGTATGGGTCAAATAAATAGAGAATATGAAAACCCTTAATTTAGAACATTTGGGGATAATGTATTGAGGTGATATATCCAAAATGCCTCTCTTTGTCTTAATTTGGTATCCCAGCCACCTTTCCGAAAGAGCGGTCCCATGGCTGCAATAGGCGTCCAGGCATCTGCCTGCAGGGGGACTGCCTGAACTGACAGGCAGTCCCCCTGCCGGTTAAAAATATATCTAATATATATATATATATCTCTCTATCTATCTATCACGAGGGCTTGCACTCCTGGTGTAATACTGTGGTGCCCGGTGCTGGTCTGGCAAGAATCAAGATCTAGCAGAAATGACTGCACTCCAAGGACTTTGTAGAGATTTTCAAATAAAATGTAACTTTTATATATCTAAATAGATTGAATAAGTTAAATGTTATGCGGTCATTTCTGATAGATAGATATCATTTTTTTATTAAACTAGAGTAAAATTAGAGTAAAATTACACACACAGCATGTATATATATATATATATATATATATATATATATATACACACACACACACACACACACACACACACACACACACACACACACACACACTTTGTTGGTGTTTTGCACTCCAGCTTTCCTCTTTGTTAAATGCCCGGTGCTCAGCTGCACAAAAATACAGTTTCCAAGTAGAGCCAGCAAATATGATTAGAATGAAATACATACATATACACACACACACACACACACACACACACATATATATATATATATATACACACACACACACACACACACACACACAGGGAGTGCAGAATTATTAGGCAAATGAGTATTTTGACCACATCATCCTCTTTATGCATGTTGTCTTACTCCAAGCTGTATAGGCTCGAAAGCCTACTACCAATTAAGCATATTAGGTGATGTGCATCTCTGTAATGAGAAGGGGTGTGGTCGAATGACATCAACACCCTATATCAGGTGTGCATAATTATTAGGCAACTTCCTTTCCTTTGGCAAAATGGGTCAAAAGAAGGACTTGACAGGCTCAGAAAAGTCAAAAATAGTGAGATATCTTGCAGAGGGATGCAGCACTCTTAAAATTGCAAAGCTTCTGAAGCGTGATCATCGAACAATCAAGCGTTTCATTCAAAATAGTCAACAGGGTCGCAAGAAGCGTGTGGAGAAACCAAGGCGCAAAATAACTGCCCATGAAATGAGAAAAGTCAAGCGTGCAGCTGCCAAGATGCCACTTGCCACCAGTTTGGCCATATTTCATAGCTGCAACATCACTGGAGTGCCCAAAAGCACAAGGTGTGCAATACTCAGAGACATGGCCAAGGTAAGAAAGGCTGAAAGACGACCACCACTGAACAAGACACACAAGCTGAAACGTCAAGACTGGGCCAAGAAATATCTCAAGACTGATTTTTCTAAGGTTTTATGGACTGATGAAATGAGAGTGAGTCTTGATGGGCCAGATGGATGGATTGGTAAAGGGCAGAGAGCTGCAGTCCGACTCAAACGCCAGCAAGGTGGAGGTGGAGTACTGGTTTGGGCTGGTATCATCAAAGATGAGCTTGTGGGGGCCTTTTCGGGTTGAGGATGGAGTCAAGCTCAACTCCCAGTCCTACTGCCAGTTTCTGGAAGACACCTTCTTCAAGCAGTGGCACAGGAAGAAGTCTGCGTCCTTCAAGAAAAACATGATTTTCATGCAGGACAATGCTCCATCACACGCGTCCAAGTACTCCACAGCGTGGCTGGCAAGAAAGGGTATAAAAGAAGAAAATCTAATGACATGGCCTCCTTGTTCACCTGATCTGAACCCCATTGAGAACCTGTGGTCCATCATCAAATGTGAGATTTACAAGGAGGGAAAACAGTACACCTCTCTGAACAGTGTCTGGGAGGCTGTGGTTGCTGCTGCACGCAATGTTGATGGTGAACAGATCAAAACACTGACCGAATCCATGGATGGCAGGCTTTTGAGTGTCCTTGCAAAGAAAGGTGGCTATATTGGTCACTGATTTGTTTTTGTTATGTTTTTGAATGTCAGAAATGTAGATTTGTGAATGTTGAGATGTTATATTGGTTTCACTGGTAAAAATAAATAATTGAAATGGGTATATATTTGTTTTTTGTTAAGTTGCCTAATAATTATGCACAGTAATAGTCACCTGCACACACAGATATCCCCCTAAAATAGCTATAACTAAAAACAAACTAAAAACTACTTCCAAAAATATTCAGCTTTGATATTAATTAGTTTTTTGGGTTCATTGAGAACATGGTTGTTGTTCAATAATAAAATTAATCCTCAAAAATACAACTTGCCTAATAATTCTGCACTCCCTATATATATATATATATATATATATATATATATATATATATATATATATATATATATATATATATATAAATAAAGAATATGAAATATACATATGTCCATATACAGAATTACATAAATAATTTCATAAATATATAGGTAGACTTCAAATATATACATATGTGCGTATATTTAAATTCTACATGCATATTTATGTAATATTTTACATAATTAAGTAATTTTATTGATTGCAATTTGAGGGACATGCCTGACAACCCAGGCCGAAAGTCCAGATAATTTAATTTGCTAGCACTATATTTAACCCTGTAACTTTCCAAGACACCCTAAAACCTGTACATGGGGGGTACTCTTTTACTCGGTAGACTTTGCAAAACACAAATATTAGGGTTTTAATACAGTAAAACATATCACAGCGATTATATGGTCAGTGAAAGTGAAGTTTCTTGTATTTTTCACACACAAACAGCACTTTCAGTGATGATATTGTTGTGATACATTTTACTGTTTTGAAACACTAATATTTGTCTTCAGTGAAGTCTCCCGATCATGTGAGACGTGATTCAGAGATTTATGACAGATAACAGTGTTACAATGTCCCTATTGATACATTTTAAAAATATATATCTTGAAACCGCAATGTCCTACTTGTACTTATAGCCCTATAACTTGCAAAACAAATTTAAAAAAAATAAGAACATGGTTACATTGGGTATTTCTAAACTATTTAGCAGGGGTGTTTTTTGGCGGTTGTAGACGCGTAAGATTTTGGGGGTCAAAGTTAGAAAAAGTTTTTTCTTTTTCATTTTTTCATCAGATTTTATCATTTCTTTATAGTAAATTATAGGATATGATGAAAATAATGGTATCTTTAGAAAGACAATTTAATGGCGGGAAAAATGGTATACATGTGTGGGTACAGTAAATGAGTAAGAGGAAAATTACAGCCTAACACAAGCAGAGCAGAAATGTAAAAAACAGCCCTTAACGGTAAGAAAGTTGAAAAACCGTCTGGTCAAAAATGCTCCAGAACTGCTGAACGCTGTTGGAGAAAGTCTCACTGTGCATCTGACTTTCTCCACTAAAAATTTATGCTGAGCTCATACAGCTTGGCTCTTTCCTCTGCAAAAGTTAATTACTTCAATACCCTCATAACCACATTCTCCCGCAAACCCAAACGACTATTTCACACATTTAACTCTCTTCTTCGCCCTGCTGTTCCTCCTCCACCTACTAACTTGACCACCTCAGACTTTGCAACTCACTTCACTGACAAGATCTCTACAATCAGAAAAGAGATCTCTCATCTTTCTTCTTCCCCTTACAATACTTCCCCTAACTCCACTCAATCTGCTGTTCTATGTTCATTCGCACCCGCTACATTGGAAGAGGTTTCTGGTCTGCTCCAGTCCTCCTGCCCCACCACCTGCTCCCTAGATCCAATTCCCTCGCATCTCATCCGTACTCTGTCTTATTCTCTTTCTCCACCTCTCACTAAAATTCTCAATCTCTCGCTCTCCTCTGGTATATTTCCATTGCCCTTCAAACATGCAACTGTAACCCCAATCTTGACCCTAACTCCCCATCCAACTGTCGTCCTATTTCGCTACTGCCTTTTGCATCCAAGATCCTTGAAAGAATTGTGTATGCGAGATTGACAGACTTCCTCAAGTCCAACTCTCTGCTAGACCCGCTTCAGTCTGGTTTCCACGCTAAGCACTCTGTGGAAACGGCACTGACCAAAGTATCCAATGATCTACTCGCTGCAAAATCTCATGGTCACTACTCTATCCTAATTCTCCTTGACCTGTCTGTGGCTTTTTGACACTGTTGATCATCAACAGCTTCTTCTCATCCTCCGCAATATCGGTCTACAAGATATTGCGCTCTCCTGGTGCTCCTCCTACCTCTCCCAGCGCTCTTTCAGGGTTTCTTTCTCTGGCTCTGCATCTTCTCCCCAACTCCTCTCTGTTGGTGTCCCGCAAGGTTCAGTCCTTGGTCCCCTACTGTTCTCCATCTATACTGCCTCCCTTGGTAAACTCATTAGCTCCTTTGACTTCCAATATCATTTCTATGCAGATGACACGCAAATCTACCTGTCCTCTCCTGATCTCTCCCTGTCCCTCTTGACTAGTGTCTCTGACTGCCTCTCTGCTATTTCCAACTGGATGGCTGCCCACTTCCTTAAAGTAAACTTGACCAAAACTGAAATTCTGGTCTTTCCTCCCTCAAGTGTTGTTACTCCTGTGTCTGTCTCCCTCCAAGTCAATGGTGCTACCATCAGCTCCACCACGCAGGCTCACTGCCTAGGTGTTCTCTTTGACTCAGACCTCTCCTTCAAGCCTCATGTGCAATCGCCAAATCCTGTAATTTCCATCTCAAAAACATTGCGCGCATCCGCCCCTACTGAACGCCAGATGCGACTAAGGTGTTGGTTCATTCCACGGTCCTTTCTCGCCTTTACTACTGTAATCCGCTTCTCAGTGGTCTTACGTGCTCCCAACTTGCGCCATTACAGTCCATAATGAATGCGGCAGTGAGGCTTATCTTCCTGTCCGCCCGCACCTCCCATGCCTCACCCTTCTGGTTCTACATTGGCTTCCTATAAAATATAGAGCTCAATTTAAAATTCTGGTTCTTGCTTTCAAATCGCTACATAATGCTGCTCCCACCTATCTATCCTCCCTTATACACAAGTATGTCCCATCTAGGCCCTTACAATCTGCTGAAGACTTACGTCTATCTTCGGTCCGTACTCCCACCTCTGATGCTCGCCTTCAAGATTTTTCGGGGGCTGCACCGTTCCTGTGTAACTCTCTTCCCTCCTTCGTTAAAAATGCTCACCCAGTCTCCACTCCTTTAAAAAATTGTTAAAAACCCACTTCTTCATAAAAGCGTATCAATTAAACTGTTCATAGCTCCTGACTGATTCCTATGATACTATCCTTACCTTTTTGTGTCATTTTACCCCACTCCAAAATGAGCTGGCATGGAAACCAACCCACAATGCAGAACACACAATAAAAGGAATGCAAACGACGAAGCTCAGCTCCCTACCTTTCCACAGCTTGAGAAATGCACCAAAAAGTCCCAAAACAAATGCAAACCATTTCCAGAATGGCTCCAAAACTCGATGCAAAAGCCGCTCCAATGACTTCACACTCGATGCCACGTGCTACCCACAGGCTCCAGCATGCAGGGGGCGGTGCTATAAACCTCCCAGGTGCAATGCATCCTGGGGAAACTTGCTTTGTATTGCGAAATAAAAATGGTAAACCGAGGCATTATTTTCAATGGATTTTCATTTGTAAACCGAAAATTATGTTAACCGAGGCGCAACTGTGTGTGTATATATAGATAGATAGCTAGCATTTATGGGCAGCTATTAAAAGGTTACTCCAACCACCATGACCACTTCAATGATTTGAAGTGGTCATGGTGGTAGGAATCGATTTGTGCAAAGTATTTCTGCTTGAAACACTGCACATACGGATATATTTGTAATTGAGCTTGCAGCTAGCTGAAACCCCAGCACACGTGAATTTGGCAGTCCAGAACTCTATTCCGGAAAGGCATTTAAATAATATAAACACAATAAAGCCATGGGACTCCTCTCATTCAGTGGTGTAATTACCAGGGTTGCATTACTATGACTGGTCCTGGAATTCTGCCATGCTGGTTTGGGCAAAGGCAAATGGCAGATCCCTAAAAGAATTGTGCAAGTTGTACAAGAGTTGAGGTCTTTCCTTTTGCAGCCCTAGGCAAAAATCCATTTTGCCACCCCCTCATGAAAGTAACTACATTCTCTCAGAGGTTTATCTACTAAACTCTGATTTCCAGTTAATTGAAAACAAAATAGCAAAATTTAACCCCTTAGGACCGCAGCCAAATGTACAAGTTGTGAACAAAACAAAACGTAAACAAAACCTGGCATTTGCGCTATATGTCTGTCCAACCGTAATTCACCTCTTTCATTTTAAATGCACCCACACTTATTATATCATTTTATTCAGGGGAAACAGGGCTTTCATTTAACATACAATATTTAGGTATGGAACAGAATTTAATATGAATAAAATATTAAAAAAATGGGATAAAATAAGATTTTTTTTAATTTTCTTAGTTCTACGTGACATTCTAACTGTGAATGTCAAAATACTGTTTGCTTTTACTGCAATAAAATACACATATTTGTATTCAGCAATATTCAGGTTTTTCGGGGTTTTAGGAAGTTACAGGGTCAAATATAGCGTGTAACATTTTTCATTTTTTTCACATTGAATTTCACCAGATTGGTTACGTTGCCTTTGAGACCATATGGTAGCCCAGGAATAAGAATTACCCCCATGATGGCATACCATTTGCAACAGTAGACAACCCAAGGTATTGCAAATGGGGTATGTCCAGTCTTTTTTTAGTAGCCACTTAGTCACAAACACTGGCCAAAGTTAGTGTTAATATTTAAAAATACAAAAAGACTAATCTGAACGCCAATTTTGGCCAGTGTTTGTGACTAAGTGGCTACTAAAAAAGACTGAACATACCCCATTTTCAATACCCTGGGTTGTCTACTATTGCAAATGGTATGCCATCATGGGGGTAATTTTCATTCCTGGGCTACCGTACGGTCTCAAAGGCAACATAACCAACCTGGTGAATTTTAATGTGAAAAAACTGAAATGCAAGCCTTATATTTGACTCTAACTTTTGAAAATACCATAAAACCTGTACATGAGGGGTACTGTTGTACTCGGAAGACTTCGCTGAACACAAATATTAGTGTTTCAAAACAGTAAAACGTATCACAACAATATCGTCAGTGTAAGTGCCATTTGTGTGTGAAAAATGCAAAAAATTTCACTGTCACTGACGATATCGTCGTAATACATTTTACTGTTTCGAAACACTAATATTTGTGTTCAGCGAAGTCTTCCGAGTAAAACAGTACCCCCCATGTACAGGTTTTATGGTGTCTTGGAAAGTTACAAGGTTGAATATAGTGCTAGCAAATTAAATTCCCTGAACTTTCGGCCTGGGTTGACAGGCAGGTCCTGCAAATTGTAATTAATAAAATGACCTAATTATGTAAAATTACATAAATATATACGTAGAATTATTATATATATACATATATATATATATATATACACATACACACACACACGTATATAATTTTTAAATATTTATATATATATATATATATATATATATATATATATATGTATATATAGTGATATATACATATATACACACACACTTATGTATATAGATATATAAATTTTATTTTGTTCTACATGTATTTTGAGATTATATATATATATATAAATTTTAAAATACAGTTAGAACGAAATTACACGTGTGTGTGTGTGTGTATATATATATATATATATATTTCCTGGCTAATCATGGCAGCATATACACATGGGTTAGCTCCTCCCCTACAGCCGATAGGACAGGAAAACCACCAAGGTTTTAAAAGGAGGCTCAATCCCTAAGGTCCTCAGTCTTTTTCCTGTCCTACAGCCCTTAGGATGTGAGCAATTTGCTCCCTTTACTTACGGACATGCATGTTTTTTTTTTTATCTTCATTACTTTATTTGCCTGTTTTACTGTAGTACATTATGCAGTTGTGCTTTTATGCTGTGATGCATTTAAGCTTCGATATCTTTAAACTAGTGCATTATACAGCTGTACCCAGGGCCGGATTAAGAGCCCAGTGGGCCTGGTGCTGACAATTATGATGGGCCTAATTACGGAATCTTATCGACCAAAAACACTAAAACAGTCATACCTCCCAAGCGTCATGTATCTGATGGAGATGGTGCTGGAGGGAAACTCATAGGATGCAGCTATAAGAAAACACATACTCTATGCTAATCTCTCTCTAATTTATGCTTTCATCTTTCAAGTAAATCCATAACCCCTAACAGCAGTGTCCAGTGAAGCAGGAAGTCAATGGGTGGGGTAAAAGGGTGGGCCACTGGTGCGAATCACGTGACCAGACCTGCCAAAAGGGGAGAACTTGTCCAAAAAGGGGGCATGTCTGTCCAAAGAATTTGAAGGACCGCCTGACATGAATGCATGTCAAGCTGCCGCCAATCCTGCAGGCTGTCCAACTAAGGGCATTCTATGCAGGCAGCACCCTGAGCTTGACATAAATGTGTCTAATGATGCGCTCACTCCATGCTTTCTAAGGACTGTCCCCTAGCACTTGCTGGTCCACTTGTCTCCTTACTTTCTTACTAGCAGGCAGAAGTTCCTGGTATACAGTCTGAGACAGAGAAAAGGTGTATGTAGTGAGTGTAGAAGAAAGGGGACATGCCACAGTGTTAGAGAGACCAGCGTCTGCATTACCTAAACTAATTTTATTGTCAGCCAGTCCACACAAGTTTTGTTCCCATACATCCCTCTTAAGCTTCCAAACTTAAAGGGACACTATAGTCACCAGAACAACTACAGCTTATTGTATTTGTTCTGGTAAGTAGAATCATTCCATTCAGGCCTTTTGCAGTCAACACTGTCTATTCAGAGAAAATAACTCCACTGGCCACTCATTAGATGGCTGCTAGAGGTGCTTCCTGGGGCAGTACTGCCTAGTGTGCAGCACTGCCATTCAGTGTCTCCACCCTCTGCATGCAGACACTGAACTTTCCTCATAGAGATGCATTGATTCAATTTATCTTTATGAGGAGATTCTGATTGGCCAGGGCTATGTTGGACTTGTGCTGGCTCTGCCCCTGATCTGCCTAGTTGACAGTCTTAGCCAATCCTATGGGGAAGTATTGTAATTTGTTCCGACCACCACTTCTGATGATGTCAGCAGACAGTTCAGAGGCAGAGCCAGCAGCTGCAGACTTGAATACAAGTTATATTTTACTATACTTAGGGAGGCAAGAAGGGGCCAGGGTGGTGGTTTTAACATAATAGGGTCAGAAATACAGGATTGCGTTCCTGACCCTATAGTGCTCCTTTAAGCAAGAGTATGTGAAGAGTAGTTAGGGTTGCCACCTTTCTTGGAAAAAAATACCAGCCTTAATCATTTGTATAATCACAAGGAGTGACATCAGAGAAACGTCTGTAAAATCACCAACAAACTACTCACAGTTTGATTCTGCTGTATAGATGGATTTCTCCCAGTGTCTCAGTCTGGCAAGTCACCCAGTGTCTCAGTGTCCCTATGCATCACAGTGTCAGTGTCCCCATGTCGCCCAGTCCCCTAGTCTCCCAGTGTCTCAGTGTCCCCATTTCTCCCAGTGTCCCAATGTCTCAGTGTCCCCCCATGTCACTAGAATACTGGGGACACAGTGAGACATGGGGACACTGAGAGACCCGGGGACACAGAGACATGGGCACACTGAGAGATCCGGGGACACAGAGACATGGGCACAAAGAGACATGGGGACACAGAGACATGGGGACAAAGAGACATGGGGACACTGGAAGACATGGGGACACTGGAAGACATGGGGACACTGGAAGACATGGGGACACAGTCATTTAGGGAAACTGGGAGAAATGGGGACAGTGAGACACTAGGGACACATACACTGGGAGACATGGGGACACTGAAACATTTGGGGACACTAAGAAACTAGGGACACAGAGACATGGGAACACGGACACTGGGAGACTAGGGGACACTGGCTGGGAGACAGACACTTGGGGACACTGGGACATACAGGGACACTGGGACACATGGGGACACTAGGCACACTGAGAGACATGGGACACAGACACTGGGAGACTTGGGGACACTGAGACACTAGCGACACTGGATGGGGGACATGGGACACTGGGAGAAATGGGGACATAGTGTCTCCGTGTCCCAATGTCTCATTGTCTCCCAATGTCCCTATGTCTCACAGCGTCCCCATGTATCTCAGCATCCCCATGTATCTCAGCATCCCCATGTTTTCCAGTGTCCCCAAGTGTCTCAGTGTTTCCAGGTCTCCTAGTGTCTGTGTCCCCATGTGTCTGTGTCCCCATGAGTACCCTAGTGTCTGTGTCCCCTAGTGTCTCAGTGTCCCCATATGTCCCCTAGTGTCTGTGTCCCCTAGTCTATCAGTGTTCCCATATGTCCCCTAGTGTCTCAGTGTCCCCTAGTGTCTCAGTTTCCACATGTGTCCCCATGTGTCCCTGCTGCCTTTCCACCCATCCCTCACTTACCTGAGCTGTAGAGCGGCTGTCTGGACTATGTGCTGTGTTGCTGCTCCCCCACGGATCAGTGAGTAGTAGAGAGAGGCAGAGAGGGATATGCTGTAACTTCCTATCCCTGCCTCTCTCCACACACTGTGACCCCTACTGGCCGGTGCTGGTATTGCAGAGTAATCTCCTTTTATTATGAGGAAAAATACCTGCATTTGTATTGCTGGTACTACTGCAATACCGGCACGGCCAGGCAGCCTCAAATACCGGCTGTGCCAGTAAAATACCAGTCAGGTGGCAAACCTAAGAGTAGTGTGTAAAAAAAAAAATTTTTTTTTTTTTTTTTTTTTTTTTTTTAAATGGGCCTATTCCATGGGCCTGGAGCTGCAGCTCCATCAGCCCCTATGTTAATCCGGCCCTGGCTGTACATTATGCGGTTGTGCTTTTGCTAGGAAGCATTTAACCTCTTAAGGACCAAACTTCTGGAATAAAAGGGAATCATGACATGTCCCACATGTCATGTGTCCTTAAGGGGTTAAGCTGTGTTGCATTTAAGCTGTGTGGCATTTAAAACTGTTTCATTTAAATTTGCATTTAATACTGTTGCATGTAATACCGCAAGTCATTGGAAAACTGCAGTGCATTTGAAGACTGATATATTTTAAAACTTTGATACATTTTGAAAACTGTGTTACCTTTTATATCTTGAGGCCTTTAGACTGTGGTGCCTTTAAACTTTGACTTTTTGCACGTGGTTGCCTTTTCAACTCCCTTGCAGGCACTTTTGTTATCTATTTTGCTTCCCCTCGGTCCCAGTGATTTATTCCTGGTTCCCTGGGTGTTTAGGGGCCATGTAGGCTTCAGACAGAGTCCTCTCCCTGGTCTCTAAACAGCAAACACACTCGGAATAGGCCCACATGTGTGCAGTTTGTGCCTTATTGGGCCTAATACAGATGACTTGCATTGTGGGAATACAAGTTGTGGCAGCCATCTTGGATAAGGGCAATTGCCAGAAAGTGCCTAAAATAAAGGGAAAATTACAGTAAACATACCACACTTATTTGGTAAGTATTTGCAGGGTCTCCAGACATGGATAAGTGCGGTCTTCAGCCTGTTTTAAAGCTGTTTTGCTGGTTTCTTATAGAATTTAACAGTGCATTTGCATTTTTTCTTAATACTTTACCACAGGTAATATTTAGTTATTCGAATTGTCAGGTGTCTGATTCTTCACCAGGATCTGGTTATGAGGAGAAAACAGTGGAAGGAATCGGTTATGCGCTGACTTCCTCCAGAAGGTTGTCGCTTCAGCATGACCTATCACTGTGCAGCCACATGACATGTGGGCAGGGCTTACAAAGTAAGTTCATGAGGCCTTAGGGGTAAGAAAAGAGGCCAGGCTTTACCCTGTGGAGGAAGTTATTTCCAACCCCAGAACTACACCACCTAAGTTGCACACTTATGGATCATAGGTGGACGCAGACCTGTCCAAAATTTTACGCCTACCATTGCAGAAGGCCAGCAAGCTGTGACTTCCACTGCTGTTTCTACAAACATGAAATATGTGATTAAAGATCTAAAGGCTACTATGGAGAGAGATATTAAAATCCAAGATTGAAGAGGCGGTCTTAAGTCTTCAGGTTACAACTGACTTCTTCACAGAAACTTCCCTAGATGTAACTAGGATATTCTCTGGATAAAATGGCTTTATCTATAGCAGCTAAGAAAGAATTATGGTTCTATTTCTGGGATGATGACTCATCCTCCAAGTCTGCCCTCTAAACCATTCTATTTGAAGTGGTGGTGCTGTTTGGGGAAACTTTGGATAATTCCATTGAAAAGGCGAATGAGGGCTGCAAGATATTGGTACCTTAGGATGGAAGTTTCAAGGATCCCAGCTCCTCATAGTCTGACCGGAGAACCTCCAGTGACCAGTATTTCTGAGATACATGGAGCTACTGGTCCTGCAGGGAATACTCCAGAGGTGACTCATGGCAGTTGGTAAACAAGGTTCTAATGGAGCTATAACAGTCATTTTGCTCTTCAGCAATGAACATATCTCCTCCAGTACTAGGAGCCTCATTTTTCTGATCACATACCTGGGCTCGTCATATTCTGGAAGCTTGAGTGGTATCCATGGTCCAGATTGATATAGACTGGAGTTTTTTCTTAATGGGCACAGGAGTCTCCATACCAACAGGAGTATTAAGACCAATGAATCAAAAGGTAAAGCACTGAAGGAAGAAGAAGCCTTCTGGACGAAGAGGTGATTTTTTTTTTAGGTCCCAGAACAAGAGCAGTTCCAGGGACAAGTTTCGCCTCTCTTCTGGTACTAAGAGGAAAAGCACATGAAGGCCAAAAAGAGGCTGAATGTCAGAGTCTTCGGGATGGAGTCAATGAGATACATATCTCAAGCAATCTGGAAGGATAATATCCTTACCTCTATATATCTCAAGGATGCTTACTTTCAGTCCAATCTGCAGAGATCTTCGGCATTAGCTCAGAAGAGAACCGACCATTTGGCCTCAATGTGGTCCCAAGAATCTTTATATGTGCTTATAGTGTTATTGAGAGTCCAGAACTCCACCTGGTTCCATTATCTGGAGGATCTACTTCTGATAGCCTTAGACCCTCAGAAGGCAGGCACACAGAGATATATAGTTCTTTCATAACTCCTAAAGTTTGGCTGCTTGATGAATATCAAGAAAAGCAGTTTCAGACCAGCTCAGTGGTTGACATTCCCAAGTGGAAAATTCTATGCTCTGCTTTTCCCTATCTCGGGAACAGTTCCACAGTTTGTAAAGGTTTTCTCTCCCAGTTTCTTCATTTCTGCTTGGTAACAGCAAGAAAATAGATGCAACTACTAGGAATCCTGGCTTCCACTAGCAGACTTGTCAGATGGGCCCAATGGCATCTCTGGATTCCTTACAGATCCTTCCTATCTTGGTCTAACAAGAGAAAGATTATTGGAGCCAGCCACTTACTATGTCCCCATCAGTGGGGTTACACCTTACCTTGGCAGCTGAAAGAGGGATTAGATCTCTGAATTTCCAGTGAACAGAACCTCATTGGTCGATTATTAGCTTGAATTCCAGTTTTTATAAGATTGGTTGCACAGTGTTTGGACCATGTTGCACAATATTTCCATTCATTTGTATGGAACTAAAAGTCATTTTCAAGGTTCTTCTTCACTTCAGAGGCTTGCTGAAGAATGAGTGGGTCCAAAGTTGCTCATATATCAATGCAACTGTATCCTATATCTACCAAGATGGGTCTCACAGATACGTATTGATGGAATTCCAGCCCATAATGATCAGGGCACAGAAGAACAACCAGTGGCTCAGAATACAATGGCTGTTTGCTGGAGCCGAATAACTGTGGACAAGGTGGATTGGCAACCATGTCCTGACGTATCCTCAGGGTTGACGCAGATTGTCTGATACCCTACATAGATTTGATGGCCATTTCTTGGACCTGCCAGGTCCAGAAGTATGTTTTACATGCTAGGACCAAAATGCTCAGGTTCAGGATACACTGACTCAAATTTTGAATTTTAGTCTGATGTACATATGTTCCTGTTTTCGACTTTCCTAAAAAGGCAATGCAAAAGGTGACAGTGGAAGACCGTGTCGACTCTAATTCCTTTGATGAATAAGAGGATTCTGGAACCTCCAAGGGAAATTCCTCTACGTCCAGACCTATTACAAGGCTCCATGACACACCAGGATCCTCAAGTTCTGGTGTTGATGCGGGAGTCCATATTAGTATAGGCATCCCTGAGACGGTCATTGAGATCCTCTTACAATCCTATACAGGCTTTACTAAGCTTGACATGCTTTTGTCTGTTGGAATTACTCCTCGTTCAGGCCTTGAAAGGTTCTGTGTTATAACACTCTAGAGGAGCACTTAGCTGCACTTTGCTTCAAATAGGCATTGATTGAAATCATGCCTCCACTGAGTGTGGTGAAGCGAATATGTGATGTACCACTGGTCTCACGAGCCCTGACTGAACCATTATTCGAACCTCTAGAAGGAGATTCCATGGTGGTAGCACAGAAAGTGCTGGTGGCTGGTACCCCAGCAAGGAAAATGGGTGAACTCCAGGCTTGATCCTGTGAACCCCCTTTCACTACTTTTCAACAGATATGGTCGTCTTGCATTTGGCACCTGAAGATCCTGCCTATGGTGAATGCGTATCTATGTCATTCTCTACCTGTACTGAAGGGTACCGATTGAGCGTTGATGCCCCTGGTGCTTTGCTTCATGTAAGCAACAATTGAACTCAAGCCTCCGCTGAGAGTGTTGAAACAAATATGTGACGTACCACTGGTCTCACAGACTCTGACTGAACTTCTAGCAGGAGCTTCCATGATGTTAGCCCAGACATTGCTGTTGCTGGTGACTGGTACCTCAGCAAGGTGAATGTGTGCACTTAGCTGCACTTTGCTTCATATAGGCATTGAATGAAATCATGCCTCCACTGAGTGTGGTGAAGCCAATATGTGACGTACCACTGGTCTCACGGCCCTGACTGAACCATTATTCGAACCTCTAGAAGGAGCTTCATGGTGGTAGCACAGAAAGTGCTGGTGGCTGGTACCCCAGCAAGGAAAATGGGTGAACTCTAAGCTTGATCCTGTGTACCCCCATTCACTGAATTTCAACAGGATATGGTTGTCTTGCATGTAGCACCAGAGATCCTGCCTAAAGTGAGAGCCTTTCAATGCCATTCTCTACCTGTACCAAAGGATTTGGGGCATTCTCCACTAGTACTGTTACAGCATCTCGTAGGCTTCCATGGCAATGGTCCCTGCTGAAACTTTGTAAAGTTGGCATTTGGACCTCTGAACTAGTTTGTCCTGCATTACATATTGGACATTGAAGCAATTAATAAGGCACAATTTGGACGTCACGTCCGTTCTCTACCTGTGCTGGAGGGTATCAGGGCACTCTCCTCTCATGCTGTTGCAGCATCATGGGTTGCCATGGCAATGGTTTCTGCTGACACCTTAGACACGTTTGTCTGGCATTTCATACTGTTCGTTAAAACAGTCTATGATGCACAATTTGCTACTCAAGTACTTAACTCAGTTCATTCTTCGATCTATGTTGAATTATTCTGATTATTTGATTGGCTACTCTGTCCCTCCCTTTGTAAGCTTGGGTATTCCCCATGTGTATATGCTGCCATGATTAGCCAGGAAAGTGGAAAATGCATTCATACTTACCGTAATTTTCTTTTCCTGGCTATTATTCATGGCAGCATATACTTCCCACCCATTAATGTCTCTATTTATGTACTGTAGAGCTTGTAAACTGACTGAGGACCTTAGGGATTGAGCCTCCTTTTAAAACCTTGGTGGTTTTCCTGTCGTATCGGCTGTAGGGGAGGAGCTAACCCATGTGTATATGCTGCCATGAATAATAGCCAGGAAAAGAAAATTACGGTAAGTATGAATACATTTTTCCACTATATATTTTTTTAACGTATTTACATATTTATTTATTATATATAAATATATATATAATGAAAATTATATATATATTTAATCAATATCATTGTATGTGTATTTTAATATATATATATATATATATATACACACACACACACATACACATATACATACACACACACACACACACACACTTAGATCATTTATATAATAAATATATATTATTTATTTTTACACTGTATTAACTTATTTTATTTTTAGGCAGCAGGGGGAGTACCTGTCATTACAAGCACTAACCCTGCTGGCAATGCCTTGGACGGCTATGCCGTCCATGTGATCGCGAGGTCCTCACGATCAATGGCCCAGGGGGTCCGAAGAGGACGGAGGGGGGCTCCCAGGTGAGTCTCCATACCGCGATCGCCGGCGTGGGATCGCCGGCAACCGGGTAAGTACATAAGATCGCGGGGCGTTCTATGCTGCCCTGCGGCATTTAGAGCCATCTAAATAAGGACGGCATAGAACCTGCGGTCTTAAGGGGTTAAACAAAAACAGCGGAGCTGTGACTGTAGCTGAGTTAGAGAATTCTTCTAGATCAGCTATTTCGGCTTACACTTTTGCCGTTTGGCTTGCAGTTAGGTCTGATTTATTTTCTTTACCCTGTCTATTCATTCAACAGAGAGCTTAAATATAACCTGCAACATCTAGGCAAAAACACAATGGTTATATAAAGTCACCATCTCAACTCTTTCATAACATTTTCAAATCACTGTTTAGTGAATAGACTCCGAAGTGTCTAGTTGCCTCTTTAAAAGAGACAGGCCAGGACATTTAGGGAAGAAAAATAAAAATAAAACTGAACTGAAGAAAGGTTTAGGGAAACAAGACGGAGCAGAGAGAGACACATTTAGGAAGGGCAGAGGCACCAGTGAGAAATATAGGGAAAGGGGACAGACCAGGAAGGCAATTAGGGAAAGGATAAAGAGATTGTTGAGGTATTTAGGAAACAAAGACAGGCTTGTAGATATTTTAGGAGAGACACAGTGAGCAGACAATTAGTTAAAGAAAGAGACTGCCCAATATAAACACACACATTCAGTACATCCATCAATGCATACACATTGCCCAATACATCCATCCATCCATCCATACACACTGCCAATATATACATCCATACAAACAAACAGCCCATTACATACATTTTACATTAAAACCATCATGTATCACTGTGATAAATGATGTATTCAATTCATTTGGTGGGATGTAATTTATAATATTGTGGCATTTAATTTATAATGATGAGATTTACCTTATGTTACAGTGAACTTGTCCAACAGGTTCACTGTAAGTAAAACATTTTCATTATAATAAATTATATTACTATCATAAATATAATTGATCACATAATCACTAGCACATGCACACTCACTAATACTCATACACACATTCTCATTGACATACACATAATGTCACTTATGCAATCTCACTGACACACATACACACCCTCTTACTGAAATATGCCCTCATACCAGTTTACATAGTTAGTTTGTTTAAACCATGTGTTGTCAACCTGGTCCCTACCGCACACTAGTGGGCGTTTCAGGATTGCTAGTGGGCGGTAGGGATTTTCTAATTTTGAGAGATTGGGTGAGCGGGCGGGTGGGTGCGAGCCGGCGGTACCCATGCGACCGGGTTCCGACATCACTTGCGGCCCCGGCCTGCGCAGCAAACTGCCGGGCCCGCATATGGAGGGGTCCATCGGGTGGCCCATGCCGTCAGGGCCACCTGATGGATGTGGATTCCGGGCGGGCCCGCTCAACGCTGGGTGCTTTAACAGCGCGACCGGGCCCCTGTGATTACATGATCTCTGCTGGGAGGGAGGGATTCCCCGGTCACTCCTCCCAGCATACAGAGAGCCCGCGCAGGAGGAAGGAGGAGGAGGGAGTCGGAGTGGGAACTCTGACTCCCATCCACTTGAGCCACCACTGGACCCCACACACATTATATTTAAGTCACCCTCCTGTTTCCTACCTTTAAGGTGCAGGAGGGTGACTTAAATATAATGTATGTGTCTGTATGTGTATGTGTATGTGTATATATATATATATATATATATATATATATATATATATATGTGTGTGTGCGCCTGCCTGTCTGTGTGTGTGCGCCTGCCTGTCTGTGTGTGCGCGCCTGCCTGTCTGTGTGTGCGCGCCTGCGTGTGTGCGCCTGCCTGCGTGTGTGCGCCTGCCTGCGTGCGCCTGCCTGCGTGCGTCTGCCTGCCTGCGTGCGCCTGCCTGCGTGCGCCTGCCTGCCTGCGTGCGCCTGCCTGCGTGCGCCTGCCTGCCTGCGTGCGCCTGCCTGCCTGCGTGCGCCTGCGTGTGCCTGCGTGCGCCTGCCTGCGTGCGTGCCTGCGTGCGTGCGTGCGTGCCTGCGTGCCTGCCTGCCTGCGTGTGTGTGCCTGCCTGTGTGTGTGTCTGCGCGCCTGCGCCGGTCTGCCTGTCTCTGCGCGCCTGCGCCGGTCTGCCTGTCTCTGCGCGCCTGCGCCTGTCTGTCTGTGTGTGTGCGTGCGCCTGTCTGTCTGTCTGTGTGTCTGTGTGCGTGCGCCTGTCTGTCTGTCTGTCTGTGTGCGTGTGTGCGTGCGCCTGTCTGTCTGTCTGTGTGTGTGCGTGTGTGCGTGCGCCTGTCTGTCTGTCTGTGTGCGTGTGTGCGTGCGCCTGTCTGTCTGTCTGTGTGCGTGTGTGCGTGCGCCTGTCTGTCTGTCTGTGTGCGTGTGTGCGTGCGCCTGTCTGTCTGTCTGTGTGCGTGTGTGCGTGCGCCTGTCTGTCTGTCTGTGTGCGTGTGTGCGTGCGCCTGTCTGTCTGTCTGTGTGCGTGTGTGCGTGCGCCTGTCTGTCTGTCTGTGTGCGTGTGTGCGTGCGCCTGTCTGTCTGTCTGCGTGCGTGCGTGCGCCTGTCTGTCTGTCTGTCTGTGTGTGTGCGTGCGCCTGCGTGTGTGTGTGTGCGTGTGTGCGCCTGTCTGTGTGTGCGCCTGTCTGTGTGTGCGCCTGTCTGTGTGCGCCTGTGTGTGCGTGTGTGCGCGTGTGTGCGCGTGTGTGTGCGTGTGTGCGCCTGTGTGTGCGTGTGTGCGCCTGTCTGTGTGTGCGTGTGTGCGCCTGTCTGTGTGTGCGTGTGTGCGCCTGTCTGTGTGTGCGTGTGTGCGCCTGTCTGTGTGTGCGTGTGTGCGCCTGTCTGTGTGTGCGTGTGTGCGCCTGTCTGTGTGTGCGTGTGTGCGCCTGTCTGTGTGTGCGTGTGTGCGCCTGTCTGTGTGTGCGTGTGTGCGCCTGTCTGTGTGTGTGCGCCTGTCTGTGTGTGCGCCTGTCTGTGTGTGCGTGCCTGTCTGTGTGTGCGTGTGTGCGCCTGTCTGTGTGTGCGTGTGTGCGCCTGTCTGTGTGTGCGTGTGTGCGCCTGTCTGTGTGTGCGTGTGTGCGCCTGTCTGTGTGTGCGTGTGTGCGCCTGTCTGTGTGTGCGTGTGTGCGCCTGTCTGTGTGTGCGTGTGTGCGCCTGTCTGTGTGTGCGTGTGTGCGCCTGTCTGTGTGTGCGTGTGTGCGCCTGTCTGTGTGTGCGTGTGTGCGCCTGTGTGTGTGTCTGTGTGCGCGCCTGTCTGTGTGTGTGTCTGTGTGCGCGCCTGTCTGTGTGTGTGTCTGTGTGCGCGCCTGTCTGTGTGTGTGTCTGTGTGCGCGCGCCTGTCTGTGTGTGTGTGTGTGCGCGCGCCTGTCTGTGTGTGTGTGTGTGCGCGCGCCTGTCTGTGTGTGTGTGTGTGCGCGCGCCTGTCTGTGTGTGTGTGTGTGTGCGTGTGCGCGCGCCTGCCTGTGTGTGTGTGTGTGTGCGCGTGCGCGCGCCTGCCTGTGTGTGTGTGTGTGTGTGTGTGCGTGCGTGCGCCTGTCTGTGCGTGCGTGTGTGCGCCTGTCTGTGCGTGCGTGTGTGCGCCTGTCTGTGTGTGTGCGCGCCTGTCTGTGTGTGTGTCTGTGTGCGCGCCTGTCTGTGTGTGTGTCTGTGTGCGCGCCTGTGTGTGTCTGTGTGCGCGCCTGTGTGTGTGTGTCTGTGTGCGCGCCTGTGTGTGTGTGTGTGTGTGCGCGCGCCTGTCTGTGTGTGTGCGCGCGCGCCTGTCTGTGTGTGTGTGCGCCTGTCTGTGTGTGTGCGCGCCTGTCTGTGTGTGTGCGCGCCTGTCTGTGTGTGTGCGCGCCTGTCTGTGTGTGTGCGCGCCTGTCTGTGTGTGTGTGTGTGTGTGCGCCTGTCTGTGTGTGTGTGTGTGTGCGCGCCTGTCTGTGTGTGTGTGTGTGTGCGCGCCTGTGTGTGTGTGTGCGCGCCTGTCTGTGTGTGTGTGTGTGTGCGCGCCTGTCTGTGTGTGTGTGTGTGTGCGCGCCTGTCTGTGTGTGTGTGTGTGTGTGCGCGCCTGTCTGTGTGTGTGTGTGTGCGCCTGTCTGTGTGTGTGTGTGTGTGCGCGCCTGTCTGTGTGTGTGTGTGTGTGCGCGCCTGTGTGTGTGTGTGCGCGCCTGTCTGTGTGTGTGTGTGTGTGCGCGCCTGTCTGTGTGTGTGTGTGCGCGCCTGTCTGTGTGTGTGTGTGTGTGTGCGCGCCTGTCTGTGTGTGTGTGTGTGCGCCTGTCTGTGTGTGTGTGTGTGTGCGCGCCTGTCTGTGTGTGTGTGTGTGTGCGCGCCTGTCTGTGTGTGTGTGTGTGTGCGCGCCTGTCTGTGTGTGTGTGTGTGTGCGCGCCTGTCTGTGTGTGTGTGTGTGTGCGCGCCTGTCTGTGTGTGTGTGTGTGTGCGCGCCTGTCTGTGTGTGTGTGTGTGTGCGCGCCTGTCTGTGTGTGTGTGTGTGTGCGCGCCTGTCTGTGTGTGTGTGTGTGTGCGCGCCTGTCTGTGTGTGTGTGTGTGTGCGCGCCTGTCTGTGTGTGTGTGTGTGTGCGCGCCTGTCTGTGTGTGTGTGTGTGCGCGCCTGTCTGTGTGTGTGTGTGTGCGCGCCTGTCTGTGTGTGTGTGTGTGCGCGCCTGTCTGTGTGTGTGTGTGTGTGCGCGCCTGTCTGTGTGTGTGTGTGTGCGCGCCTGTCTGTGTGTGTGTGTGTGCGCGCCTGTCTGTGTGTGTGTGTGCGCGCCTGTCTGTGTGTGTGTGTGCGCGCCTGTCTGTGTGTGTGTGTGCGCGCCTGTCTGTGTGTGTGTGTGCGCGCCTGTCTGTGTGTGTGTGTGCGCGCCTGTCTGTGTGTGTGTGTGTGCGCCTGTCTGTGTGTGTGTGTGTGCGCCTGTCTGTGTGTGTGCGCCTGTCTGTGTGTGTGCGCCTGTCTGTGTGTGTGTGCGCGCGCGTATGTATGTATGCCTGTCTGTTATAGTGGCTATAGTAAGTGGGATACCTAGATCAGCCCTCCTACTGGACATTGCTATAAGGAAGGTTAAAAAATTTAAAAAAAAAAAAAGTGGGGTGAGAAATCATATTATGCGCAAACAGAGAAGTCGTCTGAATATCACCAAAAGAGGAGACCTTCGTTTGTTCCTTACGAAAATCGAACCAGATATCAAATATTTAGTCTTGTAGTATCAACCTCAAGGATATCATTAATCACTAGTAAAGGTAATTTCAATTTATTTTATTGTTTTCTCATTAAACTTTATAAAAAGTTAAAAAAACATTATAAACATGCATTAAGTATAAATAAAAAGATAAATGTACGTACTTTTTTTTTTTTTTTTTTTTTTTTAACACCCTCCTTCAGAAAAAATATTCTGCACTTGCGCGAAAACTGGTGGGCGGTAAGGACATTTTTTCAACCAAAAAGATGCATTAGTGTGCAGTAGGTAGAAAAAGGTTGACTACCACTGGTTTAAACACACACACAAACAAATATACAAACCTTTATAAAATAACCAGTCCCCCTTAGCCTCCACGTGGCCCTACCCGAGTGCTGTTCCTAGAGGAGAAGAGCACCAGCCTTGCTTCTGCTGGGGAAGCAGGAGAGCACAGGCTGCTTCCGGCTCCCTGCAGTGCGTTTCCGGTCTTCACAGGCATGGGGCAGCCTGGATACCAGGTCACGTCCCGGCTTCCCCTGCCTGCAGGAAGCATTCTGCTCGGGTGCTAGGGTTACTGGACTGGAGGGTGGCTAAGGAGCCGCTCACCCAGTGCTTCAGCACCAGACAGGGGCAGTCCACCAGGAAACCTCCGCTGGGCGCCCCCAGCAGGTTGGTGCCCCAGGCAAATTCCTTGTTCGCCAAATGGTGGCGCCAGCCCTGACCTTTTGGTTACCCCAGCTCTTTAAGGGGCCCCAAAGAAAGTGGGGGCCACTATAGAGTTGGGGTAATTATTTTTGTGTGGGACCCTCTTCTGTTCTGGTACTGCTCCCCTTGTACTTCTACTAGAGCTTTAGGTTACAAAAATGAACAGTTATGGACATTGTCATTACCACAGAACGTAGAGAGACACTCTAGGCACCCAAACCACTTCAACTCATTGAAATAGTCTTCATGCAGTGTCCCTGATCCCTTAAACCTGCAATATCAAACAGGGAGAGGAGGAGCCTGACCCTGTGCCTAGGGACATCGGGGCTCTTGTCAGGTGAGTGAAATAAGGGTTTAACCCTTAACATGGCTGGGGTGGCAGAGGGTTACTATAGTGTTAGGAATACAGCTTTGTATTCATAACACTTGTGTTTCTTTCACATGGCTCTATCACCTTCTGGGAGCTTTGCACATTTTGATGCTGCTCTGACAAATGCACAACACTGAGGTCCATGGAGAATCCTGGGGGAAGAATGCCATATTTAACACAGTAGGCACTAGCATGTAATTTAGAAATAAGACATGACAAAAGGCAGAGCAACCGCCATCAAGTTTTGTCATCTTGAGGATTTACCATAATGCCCTATATGTAAAAACAGCTATATGTAAAAACAAAATACTTAAAATATATATATAATAAATTGAAATGTTATCATTATGGTGCTGAAATGAGATTAACACAACTTTATAGGAATCCATTTTATAGATTACAAAAAAATAAAAAGAAAAGAATTCATGAATACTTCCATTTTGTCCCTAGGTATTAGGCATGTATATTATGGCTTTCTGGGAAACAAGGACCAACTGTCCCACATTATATGTATACCTTTGCGGACCTGTTGTGTGGGCATGTTGAATTGACCTACAATGAAGAGAATGTGAATCTCTTCATCACACTTTTTTTCTCCACAACTACACTTATTTTTCAGTTAAATAAATTATGTGAGAACAGCCTGTGGGTGCAAAATCAACAAAAAACAAAACCACTGTGGTTAGTAGGAGAACTTAAAGAGAACCACACCCAGATGCACATGCATGGCAACCGCCTTTAAATATTAAGGTAAAATTCTAACACTACAAACAAGGTACTATAAATAATTGAATACATGCATACACATTTGAAGCATATATTTTTTTTTTTGTCCAAACTGAATAATAGTCTACAGTGTCAGTAGAAATTACCAAGAATGGCTGCCCATATTAAGTGGTAAAAAAAAAAAAAAAAAAAAATACTAGTTAAGATATTACCAAAACAATTACATTGTTTTATTTGAAGATTTAGTATACAGATATAAAACGATGGGTTCTACTCAAAATTCAGAGTCTCTTGACACGCTTTATATGTATAGCCCTAGGCATTGTCTAAAAATAATACAATTAGCACACAAAAAAAACAAATAAAATAGCATCTCCCCACTCCAGATGAATTAAAGATGCAATTAACCAAAAATGGCCACACACAAAGTTTTATGAAATGAATAATCCCACAGCCGAAATGTTCTAGATTTCAATAATCCCAAATAACCTGCTTCCAAATTCGAGCTGTTTGGAATGTTGGAATAGTATTCTAGTTTAGAAATCCAGAGGACCCATTACCTTCACTAAACACATCATCGGCTTCTTCTTGGAGGCTGATTTGGTCCTCAGGAGTCTCCATGTATTCGGTCAGCCAGAGCACCTTAAAGAGTGAAGTGTTCACAGAAGTGCTGGAGGAGAACGTGTGTCAGAGCTGGCTTCCTGACTGCAGCAACATCCGTTGGGCTTCTATGCCAGCAGGCTCACTGACAGATCTGCTTTATCAGAGCTTTGTCGTCATTACCAACTATTGCACTTGCATGGTACAGAATTTAAAAAAACAGCATGGTCTGCTGAGGGGAGTCCTCACTCACTGCTTTCTAAAAGGAAGTAAATGGGAGGTTTCCCACCCCCTGAGCAGAATTGAATTAGAATCCTGCACTTTTGCCATTACTTCAATGGATGCTTCTGGGCTATCTATTCTGAGTTAAGAACATCAAGTTTCACCTGAAAGTCCCTTACATTGGAGAAATGTTGTCAAATCACATGCAGCAGCTCTTTTTTTTTTTTTTTTTTTGTAATGTTAATTGGTCTTATATTTGAATAGCTGTTAATCTAATTGCTTTTCTGACGTTTTCCTGCCATGTCTATTTTTATCCCACACAAGGATGCCTAGAGCCTTAACTCTTAATGCAGAAATTATTTTGTTGTAGATTCAGTTATGATGAACAGTGTTAACAGAAACGAAAAAGAAATGTCAAACACGCTTACAATCTACAGGAGATGGAACGTCATTTTTCATTTTAATTTTTTACTCTTATTAGAAACATACATGCCACCATTTGAGGCCTGCTGTAGGAATTTTATTTAAAATCCAATTGGGAAAAGTTTCAATGTTCCTGTATTTCTATTTTATAAAAGAGGTACTCTAAGTACCATAACCACTTCATCTTAGTGCAATGGTTATGGTGCAACACAGCATTTAATTTTAAACGTGTTTAATATCCTTCCCATCAGTGTATAGGGTCTCTTTTCTGGGCTGGAAGCCACAACTGTCTTCCTGACTGCTAGCATCTGTTATGTTCAACTTATTAATTTGATGTCCGCACACAGCATACTATCCCCAAATGCACTAGGCAGACTGACCATGGTTGGGTTAGCCATAAGGGCATTTTAAAGTAAAATTAAGTGATTTATAAGAACGGATTAGAGTAACCCAACTATCTATTAGGCACTACTATTAACGTGCCCTCCCTTTTCAGAAGTATACAAATAAAAAAATACCCTGTAAAGAAAGTGAAAGTGCACACAAAGTGAAACAATATTTAATATATATTACCCCTTCTTGTTATGGGTAATTCGAGTGTACAGCTGGAAATCAAAAATTGATAGCGGAAAAAACTTTATAGTTATTATATTTTACAGTTTTAAAGGGATACTATAGTGCCAGGAATGCAAAGCTGTGTTCCTGGCACTATAGCTCCCCCTCTGCCTTCCCCCTCCATCGTGCCCCCCCCCCCCCGCCCGGGTAAATAAGGGTTAAAAACCCTTGACTTACCGGATCCCAGCACCTGACCCCAGTTCCTTGGCGCTGGGTCACGGCTCCGCCCCCTCCGACGAGCAGGTGCAAATGCGCATCAAATGGGGTGCACGCACACATTAGACCTCCCCATAGGAAAGCATTTAATCTAGGCATGTGGAGGCTAAGGGGGACTGGTTATTTTATAAAGGTTTTTCAAAAATCTGACGCTGGATGTTCCCATGCAAAAAGGGAGGATGTCCAGCATCAGATACCGGACCAAAGGTCCGTTACGATGCAGGAAGCACTCTAGTGGCAGAGCGTGGAGATGCTGAACTTGCACACCGTGCAGCAGTGGACTAGGATGCACTTCTTGTGGCCGTCTGAGCGTCTGCCACTAGAGGTGATACTTGCCAGCAATGTAAACACTGCCTTGCCTATAAAATGGCAGTGTTTACATTGAAACTACTGCAGGGACAGGCTATATACACAAGAAGCACTAAATTGTGCTGTAATGTAGTGTCCCTGAACATAGTGTCCCTGAACATTTTTTTTTTTTAAAGCTTGGATTAACAAAGATACACAGTTTTCGCCAAGGTGAAGAACAACTACTTCCTGTTGTGACTATTCATTTCTACAAATATGAATAAATATATATGTTTCAAAACATTAAACAGACAGACATCTTACAACGCTCCAATGGTTATTTTTTTCTGCCCTCTTTTTCAGAAGAGAAAAGGAGTACTCTTTTAACCATGCGCTTTAGCATTGCCGATGACAATTATTTACATGCAATAAGCCTACTTTGCGAGGGGAACATCTTACAGTGGCTAGGTCACTGACTGGAGTCATATTTTGCAAACATACCCGATGGTGGCTGCTCTGCTTGCAAGCAAGCACGCCATTACACCATCTTCTGCCCTGAGTAGGGTCAGCCAGGGAATTGTGATTCTACATGGAGTGTATTCTTTCGGCAGACCCTGCACCCCATCAAGCAGGACTGCTCCATTTTGGGCATCAGTGACACAAGTGGCATCATTGGTAGTCCACACCCTGTCCAGAGTTTAAACATTCCAGCCTTTAGACAAGACCTATTAAAGGATACAAATTCCCCAATTTGAAGTTTTGGGAAGAAGGGAAGAAAACAAAAGCTACCTCAAAACAAATAAAACACATTTCAAACTCGAAATGATGCTCCTGTTACACCCTCATAAAATCACAATGGATGTAGGAAAATTATCTCTGTACTTCAAATTCACACTACTACCTGTCCTCACAACCAATAGAAAGTGCAAGTACTTCACAGACTTATCTGGCACAAAACTCCCTCCATTTCCACCCAAATTAAATTTATTACATCTTAAAAGGAATCTATAATGCCAGGAAAACAAACCCATTTTACTGGCACTGTAGAATCCTACAATGCCCTACCCCCATCTCACGTGGCTGAAGGCTTTAAAACCCCTTCAGTCAGTCACCTGAATACAGCGTTGATGTCCCTCAGTGCTAGGTCATGCTCTGCCCACGCTCCTGAGCGAGGGAGACCTAATGTGCATGCGCGGAAATGGCCACGCTCACATTAGTATTTCCCCATTGGAAAGCATTATTAATAAATGCTTTCCTATGGGGAAAATCTGATGCTGGAGGTCCTCATGCAGAGTGTAATGACGTCCAGCGCCAGGTAACCGACTAAAGGTCCATTTCAATTCCCGAAGTCCCTCTAGTGACTTCCTGGTAGATAGCCACTAGCGGAGGAGTTAACCCTGCAGGGTAATTATTGAGGTGTGATAAACTCCCCTTTTTAAGGGAGTTTGCCATGAGTTTTTTGGAGGAGCCTGCTTGCCAGCCTCCTGCCATGCAACTATGGCCGCTGGGATGTATTGCCCTTTAAAAGTACTATTTGGGCTTATTGGATTTTAAAACACTTTTTCTGCCCCTTCAAATCCATGGGAAAATGTGCCTCTTCCCCTCCCCCTTTTTCCTGTCCTACTGTTTCTCCAGCAGGGCGTTGTCCCAAGGACACTGCCAGACCAGTTTAAACTGGCTCCTTTGTCCCTCCTCAATCTCCTATCATCCCTTGCTATTTTCTGACCCCACCCTTATTTGTACTATAGCGCACTTTTAACATTGGACATATAGGTTAAACATTGTATTATAAGAGTTATGTATTTTTATGTGTTTTTTGTAACAGTTTCTGACTTAGAGATATTTCCTGTACCTGGAGATAATTAAGTTACCACAGCCACTTAAGCCAATTATCTCCAGGAGAGAGAAGAAGATAGACCGGCCGCACAGCCTAAATCTGTGGAACTGTTTTGGGCATGAAAGCCATGCTTGCGGTCGGTCAAATGTGACTTCCATAAAACTTTTGAACCCCTGCTCTGATCTGGGTGCTTTTTGGATATGTTGTTCACCCAGATCAGGGCTATCCAAGGATGTATTGTTGTTTTGGGGTGTTTCTGGACTTTGGGTAAAACTGGATATTTTCTGCTTGTGGTAATTAAGTTAGTCCATTGTGTTTGGTAATTGTATCACAGGCAGAGGGGAGGGTTTGTGTGCATTAGCTGGGAGTGTCTTACTGTACTGTGTTGATTGGCTGTTGTAACTTTGTGTCCTGTGTTCCACAAGGTCCACGTGGGTAGTAACCTTGTGGGGAAATGTGTATAAAGAGAGCAGCTGTATCATTAAACCTTCAGTTCTACTTCACCCTCAATTTAGAGTCCTGTCTCTTATTGGGGGAAACCGCTACAAGGGATTGCGATGCTCTTCATACTCCCTTGGATAATCACTGGAAAATAAGTTCTTTTAAGAGCTTGTTCCTGCTTCACTTTCTGGGGAAAGAGGTTCACCCACTGGAACCTGGAGCCTATTCGTAGGTCCAGGGTGGGTAGGAGACGGCGAGACCCTAACCAAGCTGCGGCGGTTCATGGGGTCTGCAGTGCCTATGGTGTCAAGTGGAGTGCTCGGTGCGGGGCTGATGGTCCTTGGTAAACGCTAGGAGCATCCGTCAACATAGGTACCCAGTCGGGGTGCCAGGTGATCCGTTACATGCAGTTTCTCTGAAACTGCAATAATTACAATTGCAGGGTTAAGGGACATGGAACATTGCACCCAGACCACTTCAATGAGCTGAAGTGGTCTGGGTGGCTACAGTGTCTCTTTAACGCGTAATGCAGCATGTACATAGTACTGTATGCTAATGGCACACAACATTCTGTGTTAACACCTAGAGAATGATGATTTATGGGGCTTTAGTGACAATAGTGTAAATTATATTAAAAAAAGGTTAACAGAGACAACCTTCCATTCTTAATAATTAGAGGTAAATGTAGGTGTGTAAACAGGAGTCTAGGTTTTAATTTATGTTTGGTCAAGGGGATGTGTTATTAACTGATTAGAGGTATGGGATTTCTGGATACACAGCTGGCATGATGAGGCCATTACGGGAGGAAGCGGCAGTATTCAAAGCACACAAGATAAATTGCATACTCGGTGGCATATCTTAGGCCACTCTGATAACATTGTCCACCATTTGTCTCACTGTGAGTGGAAGGTGGGATAGGTGCTAATCACAGAGTCTTTATTTCATACAATTATCACTTACATTTGATCCCAAACTTGAACCAGTGATACCTGGAACAATGGAATATCTGTAGAATAGTAAGAAGTTAATTAGTTCTTTACCAACAATAACCATTCTGTAGTCTATAAAATGCATTCTAGTTATGCAGAGCACAGTTCTTTACCGTCTAAAGCCACATATGTATGAATAGTCCACATAACTCCATCCTTGCAAGCGTGCTGTCTTGGCGTCATACTTGATTCTGGCCTCACCTTTGAGCCTCAGATCCAGTGTATTGCCAAATCCTGTAGATTCCATCTTAAAAACATAGCCCGCATCCCCCCTTTTCTTACGCAAGATGCAACCAAAGGAGCTTGTCCATGCTCTAATAATTTCCTGCATGGGTTATTGTAACCCTCTCCTAATTGGTCTTCCCAAAAGCCATATTGCCCTGCTACAGTCTAATGAATGCTGCCGCCAGACTGATTTTCCTCTCTAGTCGGTCCTCTCACACCTCACCCCTCTGTCAGTCCTTACATTGGCTTCCTGTATCCTATAGGAGTCAATTTAAAGTGCTAATCCATACCTATAAAGCACTGAACAACTCTAGACCCTCATATATCTTCACAGAACTATTGGCTATAATATCAGCCTTGAAGGAATGGAGGCATCTGTTAGAAGGAACTCTACATCCAGTTGCTATTCTAACTGATCATAAGAATCCATAGGTATGCCCCTTCTCAGTCTCTCCGCTCTGCCTTCTCCTGTCCATTGTTCGCACCTGTACGGCCAACTCACGCTTGCAGGACTTCTCGCGGGCAGCTCCCTTCCTATGGAATAGCCTGCCTACCGCCATCAGACTCTCTCCTAGCCTTCAATCATTTAAGAAGTGCCCTGAAACCCATCTCTTTAGGAAAGCTTATGGCCTCCCAGAGTAACCTCTACATTACATACCTGTCTCTTGTTCGCTCCCAAACTCTACTCTCTCCTCCAGCTCTGCTTCACTCCCACCTTATTTGATAGCGATTTCTTGTCCTACTGTGTTTTATACCCCACCTCCTAAATAGAATGTAAGCTTGTTTGAGCAGGGTCCTCTTCAACCTATCGTTCCTGTAAGTTTTCTTGCAATTGTCCTTTTTATAGTTAGACCCCTCCTCTCATAATATTGTAAAGCGCTACGGAATGTGTCGGTAATAGTAATAATAGTAACAATAACTTCTCAGCTATACATTAATGCATTGCTTTTGCATTTTTATTTTAAGCTTCATATTTTAAACTTTTCTTTTGTTCGGTTTGCAATTTTTACTGCTTGTGTGTAAGCTTACATGTTGTAATCATGGTGTGTTGTAATGATGCCTTTGCCAATATACTGTATACATGCCAAGTTTAGTTCACGAGAGGCTCTATGTCATCATACTTTAGGTCTTATCACAACCAGATGTGTCTAGCTATGTCTCATCTCCATGGGTTGAAGACCACATATTAGCACTCAGTGATAGCTGACTGACCCAGTCTGATAGCACTACTCATGCTTCTTTATTTTTCAGGTGTCCTTCTCCCCTTCCATGTGCCTTTCAATCAAACATCCCTAGGGGTTAGCTTTGACTCTAACCTCTCTTTCATTTGTCAAGACCAGTCTCTTGCCAAAACCTGCTTTTATCTCAAAAGCATAGCTTGCATCCCCTATTTAATGCCAGATGCGACCAAGGTACTGAAACAGGCTACCATCATCTCTCACCTTGACTACTGCAATCTGCTTCTCAGTGGTACAACGCACTACAGCGGTCCACCTTACACACAGTCAGGGCTGGTGCAAGGCTTTTTAGCTACACAGGCAAAGATGCATTTCGCCGTCTTACA
Organism: Pelobates fuscus; assembly: GCF_036172605.1. Lineage (NCBI taxonomy): Eukaryota > Metazoa > Chordata > Amphibia > Anura > Pelobatidae > Pelobates > Pelobates fuscus. The sequence goes on along the minus strand of NC_086320.1, from coordinate 148,595,717 downwards.
ACCCCCTTTGTATTTCTTACTTACACCCACCCCTTTGTGTCTCTTACGCTCAGCCCCTTTCTTTGTCTCTTTCACCACCACAGTACCTCTGTGTGTCTCTTTCTCCGCTTAGTCCGTTTTGTGTGTCCCTCGCCTTCAGATCCCTTTGTGTATCTTTCTTACCAAGCCATGTAGACAGACATGCAGGCAAAAATACATACATACTTACACAATCATAGAGGCAATGTTTTTCAGGTACACAATCAGACAAAGTCATACAGGCACTGGCGTACATACCGCATTCACAGAGGTCGCAGCTGCGACCGGGCCTGTCACTCCAGGGGGCTCGGCCGCCCAGCAGAGCCCTGTGACCGGGTGCCCACCATCACCATTTGCGGCCCCGGCCGGCACAACAAACCGCCAGGGCCACCGTCCAAGGGGTCAATCAGGTGGCCCATACTGTCAGTGCCACCTGATGGATATGGATTGTCAGGGGGCCCAGTCAGCGCTGGGAGCTTTAACAGCGTGACCGGGCCCCCTGTGACGAGATCATCACTGCTGGGAGGAAGTGACTGCACATCACTCCTCCCAGCTTACACAGAGCCCGCGCGGGAGGAAGAACAGGGAGTTAGAGTGGGAACTCTGACTCCCATCAACTTGAGCCACCACTGGACCCCAGGAAAAGTCACCCTCCTGCACCTAAAAGATAGGAAACAGGAGGGTGACATATTGTGTGTGTTTGTCTGCATGTGTCTTTGTATGTATGTTTATTGTGTGTATGTGTCAGTCTGTTTTTATGTATGTGTCTTTGTATGTATGTGCGTCAGTCTGCCTGTCTGTGTCTGTGTGTGTCGGGGGGGGGGGGGGGGGAAGAGGGAGGGCCCATGGATCAGTTTTGCACCGGGGGCCCCATGGGTTATGTGTACGTCACTGCATACAGGTACACTGTCATACATAGAATGTGACGGCAGATGAGAACCATTCGGCCCATCTAGTTTGCCCAATGTTCTACTTTCATTAGTCCCTGGCCTTATCTTATAGCTAGGATAGCCTTATGCCTATACCACACATGCTTAAACTCCTTTACTGGGTTAACCTCTACCACTTCAGCTGAAGGCTATTCCATGCATCTACTACACTCTCAGTAAAGTAATGCTTCCTGATATTTTTAAACCTTTGCCCCTCTAATATACTCCAAGTGAGGTCTCACCAGTGTTCTGTACATTGGCATGAGCACTTCCCTCTTTCTACTGCTAATACCTCTTCCTATACAACCAAGCATTCTGCTAGCATTTCCTGCTGCTTGATTACATTGTCTGCCTACCTTTAAGTCATCTGAAATAATCTTTAGATGTTGAGGTTAGGACTATCAAATATTCTGTACTCTGCCCTTGGGTTTTTAAGTCCAAGATGCATTATCTTTCACTTAGCCACATTAAATGTCAGTTGCCACAACTTTTCTAGTTTACCTAAATCATTTGCCAAACACAGGCAGACAGGGCCGGACTGGGAGAAAAATTCTGCCCGGGCATTTTTTTAGCACAGCGGCCCACTAAGGGGGCGGGGCAGAGAGGAAGTGTTTCGTCATCACCAATGACAAACACGCCCTCTCTCAAAGTGAGCGTTGGGTCAATGCTCTTCCAGGGCAGAGCTCTGCTAAAGAGCTCTAGCATGAGAAAATATGCCCTGTATTTGTTCTGCACAGTGCAAGCAAATTTAATAACATGCTTGCACTGTGTTTCCTTGCAACTTGTCTCTGGTGTCTCTATAAATGGATACCAGGAGACAAAAGGGCCAGGAAAGAGTATTGTGCGTGTGTTTGGACCCTGCTTGTGGTATTGCGTGTGTGTAGAGTGAGCTGATTGCGGTGTGGTATTGTGTAATAAGGTCGGTTTTAGTCATGTTGTGTTTGTGGTGTAATGTAATGCATATGTGGCTAGGGGCTGTAGAGAATGTGTGTGTAGTAAGTGTGTGCATACAGGCTATAGTGTGTGTGTGTGTGTGTGTGTGTGTGTGTGTATATATAGGTGATGTAGTGTTTGTAGGGGTTGTAGAGAGTGTGTGTGTTTAGGGGTGTAGCATGTGTTTGTTTACAATTAATCTAGTGTATGTATAAGGGATCCAGAGTGTGTATGTTAGGAATGTAGTGTGTGTGTGTATATAACGGAATCAGAGTGTATATAGGGATCTAGTGTGTGTATATGATCCAGATTTGGGTAAGGGATCTAGTGTGTGTCTGGAATGTAATGTGTTTAGGGGTGCAGTATGTGTGTATATATATATATATATATATATATATATATATATATATATATATAAATATAAATATAAATAAATAAAACAACAATTTCTGGCACTCATCCCAAACAAAAATAATTTCAATAGCAACTACCAGGTGCTTCTCTGAGCAGTAATATAAACAGAACAAATTGAGAGCACTCAATGGATTTGGTAAATCAAAAAATATATATATTAAATAACACGCATATAAATCAACGTTTCGACCATCTGGCGGTCTTTATCTTTGATAAAGACCGCTAGACGGTCGAAACGTTGATTTATATGCGTGTTATTTAATATATTTGTTTTTTATTTACCAAATCCATTGAGTGCGCTCAATTTGTTCTGTATATATATATATATACACACACACACACACACACACACACACACACACACATATATATAATATAAATATGTTTGGAAGTATTGTGTGTGTGTGTTGGGGTTCTGTGTGTATGTGTGAGGGGTGCAGGGGGTGTAGTGTGTATGTGAAGAGTGCAGTATGTGTGTGTGATGGATGCTGTGTTTGAGTGGTGCTGTGTGTGAGGGTGCTGTGTGTGATGTGTTTAAGGGTACTGGGTGTGTGAGGCTGCTGTGTTTAAGGGTGCAGTGCGTGTGATTTGTGTGTGAGGCTGCTGTGTTTAAGGGTGCAGTGCGTGTGATTTGTGTGTGAGGCTGCTGTGTTTAAGGGTGCAGTGCGTGTGATTTGTGTGTGAGGCTGCTGTGTGTGATTTGTGTGTGAGGGTGCTGTGTGTGATTTGTGTGAGAGCTGTGTGTGAGAGTGCTGTGTGTGATTTGTGTGAGAGTGCTGTGTGTGAGAGTGCTGTGTGTGAGAGTGCTGTGTGTGAGAGTGCTGTGTGTGAGAGTGCTGTGTGTGAGAGTGCTGTGTGTGAGAGTGCTGTGTGTGAGAGTGCTGTGTGTGAGAGTGCTGTGTGTGCGCATGTTAAAAGGGATTTTGTGTTAGTAAAAAAAAAAAAACAACAACTAATAATAAGGCATTATGTCCCCCCCTCCCTTCTTACCTTTACCTTGGGAGGGGGAGACCGGCATGGTGGTACCATGGAGAGGTGGGGGGGGGGACCGGCACTCTGCCATCCATCCCTGGTGGTCCAGTGGGTGAGTGAACTCTAGCCTGGGGCTAGAGTTCACTCTTGCGAGATCCGGTCGTTGCCATGGCAACGATCCGGATCTCGCGAGAAGAACCCGGCGGAGCTGCAAGATAGAGCTCCGCTGGGTCCTCTCCCTCCCCAGCCGCAGGTCTATTAAAGTGGGCCGGTGGGGAGATCTTTGATCTCCTCACCGGCCCTTCATGGCACACAGCGGGCCGGCGCTCGGATAGTGCCGGCCCTGCATAGACCGGCAGGGGAGATCCTGGGACCTCCCCTGCCAGGCCTCGGCCCATGGCCACCGCGGCCCACCGGGCATTTGCCCGGTGTGCCCGATGGCCAGTCCGGGCCTGCAGGCAGAGACATACAGACAGTCACATGGGGATATACAGGCAGAGACATACACACAGACATGCAGGCATACAGACACAGACATGCAGGCATACAGACACATACATACAGGCATACATACATGCACACAGAGACACATGCATACAGGCACACAGACATACATACACACAGAGACAGTCAAAATTACATACAGGTCCCTGGAGTGCATGCTGTCCGGCATTATGGAGTCCTGTCTGGCAGCCCAGCCTTATTATAGGATGCCAGAAGCGCAGTGTAGTACACAGGGAGCAGGGGTATGAGGTCATTCATATCCCTGCCCCCTCCACACAGCCTGCAGCAGACACCAGTATAGGAGGCACCTAGGGCGGCAGTAAGCTGGGCGAGCAGTAAGAGGCTGGGCTGCACTGAGGGGAGGTGCTTGCGTTCGGCTACGGTCCATAAAGTAACCGGCTAGAGGGGTTACTTTACATGGGCCTGACATTGTGCCCCCAGGGCCGGTGCGCCCTAAGGCGGCCGCCTGATGTTTGTGCTGACTCTGCTTACAGCCTATAATTAATGCTGCGGCGAGACTCCTCTTCCAGTCTGCCCTCACCTCACACGCCTCCCCATTTGTCAGTCTTTAAACTGGATTCCCATCAAATGTAAGGCTAAATTTAAAATTCTGGTGCATGCTCACAAATCTCTACATCACACTGCTCCTACCTATCCTCAATAATACAGAAGTATGTCCTGTCCAGGCCCATATGCTCTGCATCTATTCTATGCTCGTACTCGCACCTCTGACATCCCATACCTGCCTTCAAGACTTTTCTACGGCTATGCCGTTCCTATGAAACTCCCTTCCCTGCTTAGTTAGACTCTCACCCAGTCGCAGTTCCTTCAAAAGACCTTTAAAAACGCTTTAGAAAATTTGTTTAAGAAAACATATCAATTAAACTGTTAATAGCTTTCCCTCCCCACACCTTAGTAACCAGTGACGTACACACAATCCATGGGGCCCTGGTGCGAAACTGATCCGTGGCCCTCCCCATCCCTATTCTCTCCCCGACAGACACACACACACACACAAACAGACTGACACATACAAACAGGCACACACACACAAACACACATATACAAACGGGTACACATAGATACAGGCAGACACACATAGATACAGGCAGACACACACATACAAACAAACACACACAATATTTAAGTCACCCTCCTGTTTCTTACCTTTTAAGTGCAGGAGGGTGACTGGGGTCCAGTGGTGGCTCAGGTGGATGGGAGTCAGAGTTCCCACTCTGACTCCCTGGTCTTCCTCCCGTGCGGCTCTCAGTGTTAGCTAGGAGGAGTGACGTGCAGTCACTTCCTCCCAGCACTGTGTGATGTCATCACAGGGGGCCCGGTCGCACTATTAAAGCACCCAGCGCAGACTGGGCCCCATTACAATCCATGTCCATTGGGTGGCCCTGACAGCATGGGACACCCGATAGACCCCTTGGACGGCGGCCCCTGCGGTTTGCCGCGCGGGCCAGGGCCGCAAAAGATAATGGCCGGGCCACCTGGAGTGACGGGCCCGGTCGCAGCCAGGACCCCGGTATGTACGCCAGTGTTAGTAACCCACCTGCTTCCTCTCCTACAACTGTATCCTCTAATAAACTAAGCTTACACTGTAAATCAAGCATGTAAAACTCAAAGTCTAGCACGGGCCACATAAACATGGTTTAAGCTTATGTGGGCAGCAAAAAAACAAAACACAACAACCTTAAATTTTCATAGAAACAAAGGTTTAGTTTGAAAAGTACAGTATAAAAAAAAAAACACAGTCCTCCCCCCTCTGGCCAACAACCAGACTCCACTCACATTGCCGCCGCCAGTATGTGACTCCGGCCTCTGGTATACCCCAAATGGCGCCGACCGGACCCCGTGCCAAATCTGATCCTCCCTCTACTGCTTGAAACCATGTGAAGGTGGAGCACGTCAATGTCACGTCGGAATGTGACGTCTGAATGTGACGTGGCATTGCGTGCCTTCATGCACATCCAGGTACTCCACTGTCCAGTCACAGCCAATGCAACACTGACACACACTCAGGGCCGGCCTTAGGCATTTGGGCGCCCTGTGCGAAAAATCTTCACAGCGCCCCCCCTTCCCGTCCCACTCTCCCCCACACCCTGTCACACACACACACACACAGGCAGACAGCCATATACACACACAAACACACTCAGGCAGTCATACACAGACAGCCACACACACACACACACACACAGACATAGAATGTGACGGCAGATAAGAACCATTCGGCCCATCTAGTCTGCCCAGACAGTCACACATAGGCAGTCACACACACAAACACACACACACACAGGCAGACAGCCACACACACACACACAAGCAGACAGCCACACACACACAAACACACACAGGCCGGCAGTCACACACAGACAGCCACACACACAGAGGCAAACAGCCACACACACACACAGAGGCAAACAGCCACACACACACACACAGGCAAACAGTCACACACACACGCAGACAGTCACACACACACACGCAGACAGTCACACACACACACGCAGACAGTCATACACACACACGCAGACAGTCACACACACACACATACATAGGCAAACAGTCACACACACAGTCAGACACACACACACACTCACAGGCAAACACACTCACAGACACACACACACTCACCCACATTAACACATTTTTAAAGATTTATTTAAACACCCCCCCAGCCTCCTTACCTTTGGGAATCCTGGGGGGGGGGGGGAGGGGGTCTATTCCTCCGTGGTGGTCCAGTGGCTGCTGGGCGAGCGGTGCTGGCTGGCGGACTGGCTGGCGGACTGGCTGGCGAGGGAGCACTTCCTCTGAGCTGTCTGCTCAGCTCCCTCGCGTGCCTCAGAGTGAGGCTGGGAGGCTCCCAGCCTCACTCTGCGGCGCGCGAGGGAGCTGAGCAGACAGCTCAGAGGAAGTGCTCCCTCGCCAGCCTGCCCACCAGCGCCGCCCGACCGCCCAGCAGCCCGCCGGCATGTCTGTTAGCCGCAAGGCTAACAAGACATTTGCCTTGGGCATTTGGGGGCGGCTTTTTTTGCCACCCCCTGGAAAATGCAGCCCAAGGCAAATGCCTTGTTTGCCTCGCGGCTAATACGCCCCTGCCGTGTGAGCTATGCGGCCGCAGGGCGCCCCCTGCTCCATGGCGCTCTGTGCGGCCGCACAGCTCGCACACCCCTGAGGCCGGCCTTGCACACACTAACAGAGAGACACACACACACACACACAATTTCTTTATTGCTCCCTACCTTTGGGAGCCGATGTGGGGCATCTCCCTGGGGTCCAGTGGGGATCTTCTATCTGCTCCCCACTGCTCCCTCGCGTGCAGTTTAGGGATGCCGGACGTCATATTCCGGCGTCCGGCTTCACTACAGACGTCGCGCGATGAAGCAGTGAGGAGCAGTAACATTGTGCTCCCTCGCTGCCCCTCCCCCTCGGCCAGGTCAATTTTAGCAGAGTAGCAATGTGGGGAAAGCAGGTGCCTACTCTGCTTTAACACCAAGCATGTACTCGCAGCTCGCTGGGCCGTGAGTTTGACATGCTTGCTGTAAACTATTCTAGTAACTTACTTTTCCCCATACATGAAATACATACATTCACTTGTGTCACTTTACCCTACTACCTCTAGAATGTAAGCTTGTTTGAACAGAGCCCTCAACGCCCTCTGTTCCAGTGCATCCAATTCGTCTTGTTGCAAATGCATGTCTATTAGTCCACCAGCACAGCACTATGGAATTTGTTGGCGCTTTATAAATAATAATCCTGATCTAATTGTAGAACAACGAACAACTGATAGTCAGGTTTAGTTGCTCAGCGTTTCCTTTTATGACATTAATTGGTGTATGTCACTACAGTTATTTTGCTTCTGTTATTTTATGTAGTTATTTGCTTTCAATGGACCATATTGTTTGACAAAAAAAAAATTAAATAAATTTCAAGTGGTAGTTAATTAAAATCTAACCTATTCATTTACAGACAAAGCTAAAGCACATGATCAAGCAATTCTAGAAACCTTCAGCAGTCACATGGCTTGTAAACAAAATTCAGATTAAATTATACCTGCTAAAGAGACCGTCAAAGAGCGATGGATTTATTCACTAACTCTGAATTGACCTCAGAATTTTTAAATTCTAGGAAAATTCCTTAACTGTCCTAATATAGCAGTTTGAGAAAAATGTACCGAATATGCTCATTTTGGAACAATTCTTCTCTATTGCCTGCCGAAAAGTTAGATGTAGATTTATAATATCTTTTGAGAATAATGAATTTAGAAAACTGGTTTAAAATTTAGATGGGCATTCCCACAAAACTCCATAGTTTGCAATAGTAACTTCAGAGTTTAGCAAAGTCACCCCATTAGCCTTAAGGTACCATCTCTAAGGGATATTACAGCAAACAAACAATGCCTCTCTAGATCAATTTTAAAAACACGGGGTAAATACAACTTTATTTAAGAAACTCAGTGGAGATGCAAATTTGAATGTTGTTATTGATTAAAGTGAAAAGGAAATGAGATTATAGCAAGCAAGGTTGTCAATGTCTTTGCAGTTGTAGGAAGATCTTTAATCAACTGTAGAAAGTAGAGAACATGTTTTATGTCTGTTTAATTATTTTGTGTAGCAAAGATGCCAGCAGATTCAAATAATTAAAAGGAAATGCATGCAAGTTTAAGTGGGTGGAAACAGAACAACTGAACATTAGGCTTTAGGAAAGCACAGATTGCTTGAGGATAGCAATATACATTTAAAGTGGCACTGTCAATGTCTGGGGACTTTCCATAACTTGCAAAAATCCCCAACTAACATTGTCCCTGGTGGTCCGGTGGCCAAGGAAAGTGGAGATTTACTTACCTGAACCTGTCCCCTCGTGGGCACCGTTATATGCTTCTGGACGGTCCTATTCAGCACCAGGAGCCGTAGTCACTGCTGTACTGCTGTGTGAGAGTACAGCATTGAGGTCTATGGAGGATCCTGCAAAACACTCCACAGATACAGCCACTATCACTGCAGCTGTCACTGGTGACGGCTGGGAGATTAGAGGAATTCTATAGTGTAAGGAATACAAAGTTGTATTCCTTACACTATAGAGCCCTCTGGTTCCTTTCCTCCCCCCCTCCCCCACCAGCAGCTAAAGGGTTAAAACAAAAAAACCTTTAGTCACTTACCCGATTCCATCCGTTGGCGTTGGGACGGACTTGCGCCCCCTCTGGGGGGGGTTAATGCATATGCGTTGGGAGAGCCACAATCGCATTCGGTGCTTTACCTATGGGGATTTTACTGACCCGTGTGCTAATGCAGAGCCTGAGGACATCCAGCGTCAGTTAGTTGACCAAAAGTCAATTAGCCAACAGGAAGTGCCTATAGTGGCTGTATAATTGACCACTGCTTCCTGGCTCAGTGGTGCACAATGCTCTGCAAGGAGACGCTAAACATTGATTCAATGCATCTCTATGAGGAGATGCTGATTGGTCCGGGCAGGGTTTGGTCTCCCCCTCCCCCTTTCCACCTACTTGGCTGAGAGCATCAGAATCTCCACAAATCCAATGCTTTTTACAGTATTTAAAGGGCGGGGCAGATGGTGTTTAACTCTAAAGGGGCAGGAATACATATGTGTCCCTAACTCTAAGGTGTTCTTTTAAATACGCCACACAAGAATGGCAAATTAGGCAGTTCCCTACTAAACAGCTTAAAGATTAAAAGAAAAAAAAAGGCTTTTCTTAAACTTGTCATGTCATTAGATTGAGCATAAAATTCTAACTATACATTGTGCCAACAAATGCTTAGATTTGGGGGAAAAACATTTTTTTTACATTTTAAAATAGGCTTTTGTCCCAGCTGTTAGTCAATGCCTCGGCGCACCAAGGCATTGACTGAAAAGGCAATAGGAGTTCTTCTGCTCTCCTAATGGTCAACTAGGATGAACAAATTTTCAATAATGTATATTTACAGTACAAAATAGAGATTTGCAAACTGCTCTTTGGTAAAAAAAAAAAAAAATTATAGCACATAATATTACAAAAGAACTTTAGAATAGAGGAAGCATTTAGCAATACCTTATATTAATTACAAATATGTAAGTTTCCTGTAATTTAAAATTTTGTGAATCAGAATATATTTGGCAAGTTTTTATGAAGTTATATGTGGAGCATTCAATCAGTAGGTCCTGGACAGCCTTCTAGTGGTCTAGCTTTTTAGGTTTAGGTGGACTACAATTCTCCCACACTCACAGACTTAACTGTAAAGACGGCGATGTAGGCATCCTTCTCTCCCCTCAATGTACCTTTCAACCTATCCTCCCTGCCCCTTTTTTTGCAACAAACTAGGAATAAATTCCTTCTTGACCCCAAAATAGCAGTCAGATGCAGGGCCGGTGCAAGGATTTTTGCCGCCCTAGGCAAAAGTAAAGTTTGCCCCCCCCCCCCCTATTTGACATCACAATGCCCCATGTTATGCCCCATTAAAAGGCCTGCAGGGACAGGCTATAGACACCAGAACCACTACATTAAGCTGCAGTGGTTCTGTGGACTAAAGTGTCCCTTTAATGTGAGGTAAATTAGAGATTAGTGCCACGAATAATAAATATACTAGATTGCCTACTTACAATCAGATGAGGATGGTGATGGGCTCTAGCTGCAGTCTGGCTCCACTCGTCTGGTGTAGAACAGGCTCTCTGGAGGCTGTTTGTGTTCTGGGAGAACGGAAAGCAGCTCCATTTTTTTTTAAAGGCCCTTTACACAGCTCATGGTCTGGGCCCCAGGGTCCACCTTCATGTTCCACCAAATAGTTTGTTCACAGGAGTAGGGGATGTCCTGATATGTGTGTAAGGAATGCATTGTGTGAATCTGTGTTTGTATGTGTAAGGGCTGCAATGTGTGTTTCTGTGTATGTACGGGATGCAGTGTGTGCGTCTGTAAGGGGTGCATTGAGTGTGTGTAAGGGGTGCATTGAGTGTGTGTAAGGAATGAATTGTGTGTTTGTGTGTGTAAGGGATGCATTGTATGTAAGGGTTGAATTGCTTGTGTGTGTGTGTCTGTGTGTGTAATGCATTGTGTGTTTTTCTGTGTGCAAGGGGTGCATTGTGTATGTGTGATGGATGTCAATCTCTCCCCCCCCTCCCGTGTCACTCTCTTCTCCCCCCCTCTCTTCTCCCCCCCTCCCTTGTCACTCTCTTCTCCCCCTCCCTTGTCACTCTCTTCTCCCCCTCCCTTGTCACTCTCTTCTCCCCCTCCCTTGTCACTCTCTTCTCCCCCTCCCTTGTCACTCTCTTCTCCCCCTCCCTTGTCACTCTCTTCTCCCCCTCCCTTGTCACTCTCTTCTCCCCCTCCCTTGTCACTCTCTTCTCCCCTCCCCACTCTTCCCCCTCCTAACCCCGTCAATTCCACTCCCTGTCAATTACTTCCCCCCCACCTTGTCAATTACTTCCCCCCCACCTTGTCAATTACTTCCCCCCCACCTTGTCAATTACTTCCCCCCACCTTGTCAATTACTTCCCCCCCACCTTGTCAATTACTTCCCCCCCACCTTGTCAATTACTTCCCCCCCACCTTGTCAATTACTTCCCCCCCACCTTGTCAATTACTTCCCCCCCACCTTGTCAATTACTTCCCCCCCACCTTGTCAATTACTTCCCCCCCACCCTGCCTGTCCATTTATTCCCCCCCCTCCCTGTCCATTTATTTTCCCCCCTGTCCATTTATTCCCCCCTCCCTGTCCATTTATTCCCCCCTCCCTGTCCATTTATTTTCCCCCTCCCTGTCCATTTATTTTCCCCCTCCCTGTCCATTTATTTCCCCTCCCCTGTCCATTTATTCCCCCCCTCCCTGTCCATTTATTCCCCCCCTCCCTGTCCATTTATTCCCCCCCCTCCCTGTCCATTTATTCCCCCCCCTCCCTGTCCATTTATTCCCCCCCCTCCCTGTCCATTTATTCCCCCCCTCCCTGTCCACTTATTCCCCTCCCCCTCCCTGTCCACTTATTCCCCTCCCCCTCCCTGTCCACTTATTCCCCCCCCTCCCTGTCCACTTATTCCCCCCCCTCCCTGTCCACTTATTCCCCCCCCTCCCTGTCCACTTATTCCCCCCCTCCCTGTCCACTTATTCCCCCCCTCCCTGTCCACTTATTCCCCCCCTCCCTGTCCACTTATTCCCCCCCTCCCTGTCCATTTATTCTCCCTGTCCATTTATTCCCCCCCTCCCTCTCCATTTATTTCTCCCCCCTCCCTCCCTCTCCATTTATTTCTCCCCCCTCCCTCCCTCTCCATTTATTTCTCCCCCCTCCCTCCCTCTCCATTTATTTCTCCCCCCTCCCTCCCTCTCCATTTATTTCTCCCCCCTCCCTCCCTCTCCATTTATTTCTCCCCCCTCCCTCCCTCTCCATTTATTTCTCCCCCCTCCCTCCCTCTCCATTTATTTCTCCCCCTCCCTCCCCATTTATTTCTCCCCCCTCCCTCCCCATTTATTTCTCCCCCCTCCCTCCCCCTCCATTTATTTCTCCCCCCTCCCTCCCCCTCCATTTATTTCTCCCCCCTCCCTCCCTCTCCATTTATTTCTCCCCCCTCCCTCCCTCTCCATTTATTTCTCCCCCCTCCCTCCCTCTCCATTTATTTCTCCCCCCTCCCTCCCTCTCCATTTATTTCTCCCCCCTCCCTCCCTCTCCATTTATTTCTCCCCCCTCCCTCCCTCTCCATTTATTTCTCCCCCCTCCCTCCCTCTCCATTTATTTCTCCCCCCTCCCTCTCCATTTATTTCTCCCCCCTCCCTCCCTCTCCATTTATTTCTCCCCCCTCCCTCCATTTATTTCTCCCCCCTCCCTCCCCCTCCATTTATTTCTCCCCCCTCCCTCCCCCTCCATTTATTTCTCCCCCCCTCCCTCTCCATTTATTTCTCCCCCCCTCCCTCCCTCTCCATTTATTTCTCCCCCCTCCCTCCCCATTTATTTCTCCCCCCCTCCCTCCCTCTCCATTTATTTCTCCCCCCTCCCTCCCTCTCCATTTATTTCTCCCCCCTCCATTTATTTCTCCCCCCCTCCCTCCCTCTCCATTTATTTCTCCCCCCTCCCTCCCTCTCCATTTATTTCCCCCCCCCATTTATTTCACCCCCCCTCTCCATTTATTTCTCCCCCCCCCCCATTTATTTCACCCCCCCTCCCTCCCTCTCCATTTATTTCTCCCCCTCCTCCCTTTATTCCCCCCACCCTCCCCTACCTATGCTGTAGCGTGGCCGAGCTCTGTACTGTCCGCGGGTACATGGAGCTTTTGTTTCCTGTACCCGGCCGGACTAAAAGGAAGTGAACACTCAGTGTTCACTTCCTGTTAGTCCGTCCGGGTACAGGAGACAAATGCTCCCTGTACCGGCGGTCATACAGGGCTCGGCCACGCTACAGTGAGGGAGTGACAGGAGGGAGCGCTGAGCGCTTCCCTCCTGTCAGCCCCTCTCCTCATGCTGCGCCCGGGCGGTGCGCCCTCATGGACGCACCAGCCCGGGCGAAGCTGCAGCCGCCTGAGGCGCTCTACAGAGCGCTCGGGCGGCTGCAGCATTAGGGGGGCTGGCGCTCCTGGCGGCGCCCCTTCCCAAGGGGCGCCCTAGGCGGCTGCCTAGTCCGCCTTAATGGTAGTGCCGGCCCTGGTCAGATGTCTCCTTGGATCAAGCAGCTATTACCCCACGAATTAGAAATTATATCCCTCTTTGTTATGTTTTTGCAAGTATTTATCCAATTGCACTTTAAACATCCGTATGGACTCTGATAAAACCACCTCTTCAGGCAGAGAATTCCATATCCTTATAGTTCTTACTGTAAAAAACCTTTTTTGCCTTAGATGAAATCTCCGTTCTTCCAGCCTAAATGTGTAACCTCATGTCCTACGTATAGCCCTGTTTATTAATAGATTTCCAGATAATGGTTTGTACTGGCCCCGAATATATTTGTATAATGTTATCCTATCCCTTCTCGCGCGCCGTTTTTCCAAACTAAAGAGATTTACATTTTTTAACCTTTCTTCATAACTAAAATGCTCAATTCCTTTCATCAATTTTGTAGCTCGTCACTTTTTCTAGTGCCTTAATATCCATCTTTAGGACAGGTAACCAAAATAGCACAGCATATTCAAAGTGTGGCCTTACCAGCGATTTATAAATTATGTGTCTGTTAGTCCACCCATTCTACAGCGCTACAGAATTTGCTGGCGCTATATAAATCATAATATTATTATTATTATTATTAATAATAATAGCCACACTGCACAAGATATCAAGATATCAACTAACACTTTTTTTTTTGTTCTTTATTTTTGCTGTGCATATCATGAGTATCATTTAACAGAGTAATCCGCTGTGCCACAACAGCTACAGCGTGAATTTGTCAAACAACAAACATTTTGTGTTGTTAAAACATACATTACGGTAGGTATTCTGCACATTTTTAATTGTGTGAACTTTTGTGTTAAAGTGTGTATGGGAGAGCTGGTATGGATGGATGTGTGCATGGTATTAGAGATAGTTAGTGGTGTGGTAATTAAATAGGAGCAGGGCCGGATTAACATAGGGGCTGATGGAGCTGCAGCTCCAGGCCCAGGTCCATGGAATAGGCCCATTTAAAAAAAAAAAAAAGAAGAATTTTTTTTTTTTTAACACACACTACTCTTAGGTTTTCCTCCTGACTGGTATTTTAAGGCACAGCCTGTATTTGAGGCTGCCTGGCCATGCTGGTATTGCAGTATTACCGGCAATACAAATATGTTTCTCAGTATAAACGGAGATTACTCTGCAATACCAGCACCGGCCAGTAGGTGTCACTGTGTATGGAAAGAGGCAGGAATAGGAAGTTACAGCATATCCCTCCCTGCCTCTCTCTACTCACTGATACACAGGGGAGCAGCTACACAGCACAGTCAGAGTTCAGACAGCAGCTCCAAGCCTGCAGAGACAGACTACAGCTCACGGAAGTGAGGGATGAGGGGAAAGGCATCAGGGACACTAGGGGACACTGGGAGACGTGGGGACACAGACACATGGGGGCACAGACACATAGGGACGCTGTGAGACATAGGAAGACATGTCTCCCAGTGTCCCCATGCCTCCCAGCCAGTGTCCCTAGTGTCTCAGTGTCCCCATGGCTCCCAGTATCCCCATGCCTCCCAGCCAGGGCCCCCATGGCTCCCAGTGTCCCCATATGTCTGTGTCCCCATGTCTCCCAGCCAGTGTCCCTAGTGTCTGTGTCCCCATGTCTCCCAGTGTCTGCGTCCCCATGTCTCTGTGTCCCTAGTGTATGTGACCCCATTTCTCCCAGTGTCCCCAAATGTCTGTGTCCCCATGTCTCCCAGTGTCCCCATGTCTGTATGCACAAGTGCCCCATTGTCTCCCAGTGTCCACAAGTGTCTCAGTGTCCCCGTGTCTCCAAGTGTCTCAGTGTCCCTATCTATCCTAGTGACATGGGACACACCGAGACATGGGGACACTGGGAGAAATGGGGACACAGACACTGGGAGACTAGGGGACTGGGTGATATTGGGACACTGACACTGATGCATAGGGACACTGCTGCCAGGCTGGCCTTCCAATTCTTTGGACAGACATACCCCCTTTTTGGGCATGTTCACCCCTTCTGGCAGTTCTGGTCATGTGATTCGCATCAGTGGCCTACGCTTTTACCCCGCCCATTGGCTTCCTGCTTCACTGGACACTGCTGTTGGTATGGATTTACTTGAAAGATGAAAGCATAAGTTAGATAAAGAGATTAGCATAGTATGTGTTTTCTTATAGCTGCATTCTTTGAGTTTCCCTCCAACACCAACTCCATCAGATACATGACGCTTTGGAGGTATGACTGTTTTAGTGTTTTTCGTTGATAAGATTCTGTAATTAGGCCCCATCATAAATTGTCAGTACCAGGCCCACTGGGCTCTTAATCCAGCCCTGAACAGGAGTAGTGCTAGGGGTGAGTCGGTGCGGGCCATCCGATGTGGAGTTATCACCTTGTAGCGTGTGGTGTGTTTGCTGGGATTGAGCGAACTGGCCCCCTAGTGATGGAACCCTTGAGCAAGAGGGTTACAGGGGGTGGGGGGAGAGCTGGCAGGTGAGGAGCTAGGCACCCACCAGGTAGCGCCCTGATGCCAGGGGCTGGAAATCGAGGAATGTTAGTTCCTATTTAGGGGGTGATCGTGTGTGTTATGTTGAACAGGTAGTTAGCAACTGTAAATATTACTAATAAACTAACGTATAACGGTCTGCAGGCAGATGGTTAGTCCCGAGGGTGATCAAGTCCCTTGATGTGTGGTTGTGCTGGTGGCAGGTATGAAGGGTACCGGGTTCCAGTCGTGGTACCAGTTCCAGTTTGTGCCGGGTTCCAGTCGTGGGTGTTCGTTTGCCTATCGTTGGCTGTCATACGGAACTATGAGCCCAGTGCCTCAAGGAGTGCTGGTGTGTCTGCAAGCGATGCTATTTTGTAAATTGTCCCTTAGTGGTTTACCACCAGGAGCCTGGGGGGCATCTATTGGTATTTGATACCGGCTGTCCTCAGTTGGTTTGTGAGGGGTTGAAGAGATTTTCGCCACTGCAGGGTGGACCTCGTGAGGTCTTGATAGAACGTTGCCCCGTAGTGCCGGCCAGATAGCATGTCTGCTTTTATGGCTGCTACATTGGCTGTAAGTAGGCTTTTAATTTCACCCACTAGGTTCTGAAAGTTTCTTTGGGTGACAGGGGCTGATCCGTCCTGTGCAGCTGGTATGATTTGTCTTGTGCACGGCTGTTCAGGCTGTGTGTGAGTTTCGGCCTGCGGGGGGCTTTCAGCTGTGCCCGCGGCCATGCTGGTCCCGACCGGCGCCATTGTAGTTTGTGGCTGTCGTTGGAGCAGGGTCCCAATGTCCTGTGCCCCTGATGGTGTGTGGGTGGTGTTTTTGGGGATCTCAGCGGCTTGCTCAGCCTGGGTTGCGGGTCTCCCTCTGGGTATTCCCGTTGGTGCAAAGGCGCCAAACAGTGCCACCAGGTCCAGGCTTTGGGTGGCGTGGTAGGCCCCGGTTTTCCGCTTCTTCCTCGGCACCCTGGAGAAACAGCATATGTCGTGCCGGAGGGGTGCTCGGGTGTATGTGGGAGAGTAACCCGTTCAATTAGGTTGGTAAGTGAGATTTTTCTGGTTTTTCAATGGATTTCTGCGGAGCTGCTATGGGTTGCATCCGCTCTAGTTCAGGTGCAGACTCCGCCCCCAACGAACACTTTTCCATGCACTTGCATCAATAGGCATCCAGATGGATGGTGTACACACACACACACACACAGGCCATGCCTAGTAGTAAGCATTCCTTCATGAAATAATGCTGCATGAACTACCTAAGGGGGTGGAGGGTATATTCACCATTCAAACTCAGCAGTACTTATAGTTAAAGGGACACTATAGTCAATGTAGTTGTTCTGGTGAGTCTAGTCAGTCCTTGCAGATTTTTATGCTGTAATCACTGTCATTTCAGAGAAAAGGCAGTGTTTACATTACAGCATAGGGACACCTCTAGTGGCCACTACTCAGATGGCTGGTAGAGGTGCTTCCTGGGGCAATGCTGCCCAGTGTGCAGCACTGACATTTAGTGTCTCTGCATGGATACACTGTACTTTCCGCATAGAGGTCCATTGCTTCAATGCATCTCTACGAGGAGATGCTGATTGGCCAGGGCTGAGTTTGGCTCTGCTCCCAGCCTGTCTGCTTCACTGAGATAATCCAAATGGACAATCCCAGCCAATCCAATGCTTTCCTACGGGAAAGCATTGAGATTGGCAGAGTTCCTCACTTCTGATATCAGCCAAGGAGGCAGATCAGGGGGAGTGCCAGCAGCAGCAGACCGGAATAAAAGGTACGATTTTACCATCTTTAGGGGGGAGGGGGGGCAAAGAGGAGCCAGAGGGGCTAGCTAATATTTTTAGCATTATAGGGACATTTTATACAGGTTTAGATTCCTGACCCTGTACTGTTCCTTTAAGTGTGTGTGTGTGTGTATATATATATATATATATATATATGTATTCTATTCAACAGGATATCAATCACTAATATGCAGACGTCATTCATATCCGCAGAACCGGCCAAACTTAAAGCAGAGACACGGTTGCCAAGGTTACCAAAAAATTAGCATACAAAGTTACTAAAATCTGTTTGAGAATACTACATGTCTATCCATCTGTACCTGATTCTTTAGAATGGCAATACAGCAAGCACCAAATATATCACAAGTACACGGAAAATAAAGTAACCACCCACAAATAACAGAACAACAATTCTAACCCGTTTGTATACGTCAAGTCAGGCTCCATTGCTCAATTCTGTCCTTAAAGGGGACCTGCAAGAATAAGAGTGGCTATATTAACCTATCTTTAAAGTACCAACAGCGCTTCTATGATCCACATAGTTATTCTCCAGTGCCAGAGAGCAGAGTGATGGAAAATAAATAAAACAAGAAAAATCCCCATACAAAACAATCATACACAAAGCCCACAACAAACAAAAGCATTTGCAAAAGACAGTCACCCGTAATTTAAAATATGGATAAACATGCTGTTTAGAATCTAGGTGTACTCGTTTAGTGAAATACAAAAAAAATAAATAAAAACCTGTACATTCAAGAAAAAAAAAAAATTATTAAAATTACTTCTGCTTTTAAAAAAAACTGAAGCACTGTGCTTGGGAACGGAATATGTGGTTAGATTGTGTCACCACAAAGAGAGCTCCACCTTGTATATGTTTAGAAACGTATAAATAGGGTAAAAAGTTTCATTACTGGGCATGTCATCATATGCAATACTGAAACAGAAGGTAAAAGCATCTACAGGCAACAAAAACAAGCATTGCACAAAATATTAAATTTCATATGACTGAACAACAATGGCAGCTCTAGACTTTGTGAGGCCAAACATGAGGCCCCTACTAACACCCAAAGTGAAAAAGAAAAAAAAAAAGTTGTATTGTTTGTATAAAGGTGCTGTAGTTGTATTGAAGGACAAGCTTGCAGAGCTGGATACAGAGAGCTAGTCTCTGTTCATTGTTTAGAGGCTTGCAGTGTCATGACTCCCTGTGCCGCTGCGTTGTGAGCTCTCAGACTGTAGTTATGGCATAATTTGCAAACTAAATTATTTTGCAATAAACAAATTTAATTAGCAATTATGCTAATCATTTATACATGACTGCGGGGTATGGTTACATAGCCTTGAAGTCGCGTATACATTAGTGCCGGTGTGTGTATTTCTGAGTTTGGCTGGCATTGTCTACCTGTGTATGTGCATGAAAGTGTGTCTGACCAAGAGTATCCGTGTGTGTGTGTGTGTGTGAGAATGTATGTCTTTATGAGTATGTGTCTGGGACCGAATGTGTGTGGGGTAGCTGCTCGCGGTGTGTGGAGTTTATGGGGGCTGCCTGTGACCTTTGTGCATGTGTATATGATAAATGTCTTCAGTTTGTGACTGTGATAAGGTAAGTAATCACACGGTGTGTGTGTCTGTCACGGTGTGTGTGTCTGTCACGGTGTGTGTGTCTGTGTCACGGTGTGTGTATGTCTCTCATGGTATGTGTGTGTGTGTGTGTGTCAGTCGTGGGTCTGTGTGTGTTTTTAAAAATAGTGTTTTACTCACTTTTTTTTCCCCCCAACGTCGTGTTGGTCTCTGCCTCTATGACTGAGATCATCAAGCTTGATGATCTCAGCCAATCCGCACTGACACAGGAAGCGCCTCTAGTGACCGTCTGAGTGTCTGTCACTAGAGGTGTCACTAGGAAGCAATGTAAACACTGCCTTTTCTCTGAATGTCAGCAAACAGAGTCAGTTCAGAGGCAGAGCCAGCAGCTGCAGACTATGGAATACAAGTAATATTTTACTATATTTTGGGAGGGAAGAAGGGGCCAGGGGGGCTAGATGGTGGTTTTTACATAATAGGGTCAGAAATACATGATTGTGTTCCTGACCCTATAGTGTTCCTTTTTTTTTTTTTTTTTGTAAATTTGATTTTTATTAACGTATTTGCAATGTCACTCCAACAAGAAATAGGCAAGTAGTAATGGGACTCGTAGGTCCCTGGGAATAGTAACAAAAAGCATTTGCAGGTGGGCTCGCAGGCCCCAATAAACCATATGGACTCGCAGGTCCCGCTTGTTCTTGTCGACAGTATTGATTTTATGGAGTCATTGTTCAGTATCAGTCATGAAGGTGAGACTCGCAGGTCTCTGTTTTTTTTTGGAGGTTCGTGGATGCGCAGATCCAATTGTTGCCATTTACGACTTCAATTATGTATAGTGGTCATGAGCCGTGTGGCTCTCAACTGATGTCGTATATGTTCACATTTAAGTTTCAAGTATAAATTTCAACATCCTAGAATTCTAAGATTCTACCCCCTCTATCCTTAACAGTAGAATGCTGAGTTAGGTAGGTCATGTCCCAGCTGATTGAACTTGGTGGGTTCCACCCTATGTCCTACCCTTAATTGTCTAGGGGTGTAGTCACTAGTTGTCTACAGCTTTCAAGTGGCCGCTAGGGTGTCTTTATTTCGGGTAACATTGGCCTACTGTATGTTTATAGAGTCGAGTGGGGTCTGTCGGTGCTTTCTCTTTGGGAATTGGGGAAGGGTAGGCAGGAGGGGGTGGGGTGGTCGGGTTGGTCCTCTGTCAGTAGTCCTCTGTCGCCTTGGGTGTTCAGTTTCCGTGTTCTATCAAGTGGTTGGGAGGTGGGCATCAGTGATTGTCCTAAGGTCTAGTTGGAATTTCGGTCTTGCCGTCTCTAGGATCCAATATGTCCATATGTCAGTGTATGTCATCGGGGTAGTGTTTGTCGTCATTGTCAGTTCCTCTATTGTCCTTAGTTCCTCCATTTGGTTGAACCAGGACAGCATTGATGGTGTCACAGGTTTCTTCCAGTATTGAGGGAGAACTCGTTTGGCTACATTTAGTATTCTGATAGTCATGGATTTTTTATATTTGGAGTGGGGAACTGGTGTATGGTGTAAGAGCATCGCTGCCGGTTCCAGGGGGGGTGGTCGTTCTGTGAATTTCCCTAACATCTTGTGTATTCCCCGCCAGTACGGGGTGACCAGTGCGCAGTCCCACCAGATATGTTTCAGTGTGCCTTCTTCCCTTTCGCATCTCCAGCACAGACTGGATAGGCTTGGGTTCATTTGGTGTAGGAGGTGTGGCGTCTTGTACCAGTGCGTCAGGAGTTTGTAGGCCGTTTCCTGCGTTTTACTGTGTGTGGAACAGTGGTGTGTGAGGTAGCATATTGATTCCCAGTCCGCTTCCGTGAGTGTGATACCTAGGGTTGCTTCCCATTTACCTATGAAACGGAGCGACTCAGTCGGGAGTTCCGACTGTAACATGGAGTATAAGGAGGATATCCCGTGTGGGAGTGGGTCTGGGTGCGCGCTGATCCTCTCTATTGTGGTACAATCCCTGGCGAGTGCTGGTCCCTGTGGTAGGGTGTGTATGAAGTTTATAAGTTGGGCATAGCGAAAACGATGCATAAGTGTTGGGGGTGTTTTCTCTAGCATGTCCGTTAGCCGTTTGCAGGTCCCTCCCTGGAGGGTGTGATGCAATCGTGGGGACGTGTTCGGGATGATGTCTCTGAGGGCTCGTGGGTCTAGTCCTGGGGGAAAGTCCTCATTATGTGTCAGTGGCATAAGGGGGGAGGGGTAGGGTGAAAGGTTTCCCTGTCGTTTGACCTTCCGCCATACTCCCAGGGTGTTTTTCGTGTATATGGACATGTCATGTCCTTCCGTCGAGTCGCGACTCCATGGGAGTCCTGCGATTGGTCTACCTGCCTCCGTCTCCTCTACCGTTTTCCACAGTTTATGTACCCCGTCCTTGGACCATTCTACAACCCTCTGTAGGTGCGTGGCCACATAGTATAGCTGAAAATCCGGGAGGGCTAATCCCCCTTTGTCCTTAGGTCTGGTCAGTGTGGAGAATTTTATTCTGGGTTTCCCCCCGCCCCATATGTATCTGGTCATCTCCTTCCTGAGTGTTATAAAGAAGGGTCTCGGAATTACAATGGGGATGGCCTGGAGAAGGTACAGGAGGCGCGGGAGGAAGTTCATTTTTATGACCTGTACTCTCCCTAGCCACGAGATATGGGGATATGACCATTCCCTCATGTCCCGCTGGAACGTCTGTAATATGACCGTGAAGTTGTCCCTGAACAAGTCTCCCGTGCGTTTGGTCAGCCAAATTCCTAGATATTTAATCTTGTTTTCGGCCCATTGAAAGGGAAGGCTGCGTCTCAGGGATTCCGCTCTCGTGTGGGGTACGCTAACGTTTAGGATGTACGATTTTCCGTAGTTAATTTTCATATTGGATATGTCCCCAAATATTTGTAGTTCTTTCATTATATTCGGTAGGGTAATTACTGGGTTGGTCACCACGAAAAGCAGGTCATCGGCATATGCCGCTACCTTATGGTGTACTGGGCCCGTCGTTAGGCCTGTCACGTCTGCGTTGTGTCTGATGTGTGTGAGGAACGGCTCCAGGGCCAGAGCGAATAGGAGCGGCGACAGGGGACACCCCTGTCTGGTGCCATTGTGGATGGTGAAGGCATTAGTTAGCGCCCCGTTAACTAGTACCTGGGCGGTAGGTTCTCGATATAGTGCCTCTATCCATTGTCTTAAGTGGGGGCCCAGTCCCATGTGGGCGAGCGTTTCAAAGAGGTACTCCCATCTTACTCTATCGAAGGCCTTCTCCGCGTCTGTGGACAGCAGGAGAAGGCCTCCGATCGCCTTCCCGTTGCCGTGCATAAGGGTAAGTGCCCTGATGGTGTTGTCGCGGGCCTCGCGCCCCGTCACAAACCCCACCTGATCAGGATGGATCAGAGATGGGATGTGCTTCGTGAGACGCGAAGCGAGGACCTTAGCCAGGAGTTTGACGTCGCAGTTAATTAGCGAGATTGGTCTATAGTTCCTGCATTATTCCCTGTCTTTGCCGTCTTTGGGTATGACAGTTATGTGGGCCGTCAGGGCTTGCTTGGGGATATGTTCCCCTTCCCTCACTGCGTTGAACGCTTCCACCATTGGTGGCAGTAGCTCCTCTGCGTACGTCTTATAGTATTTCACCGGCAGGCCGTCCGGCCCTGGGCTTTTACCGGGTTTGGTGCTCTTAACTGCTGCCGACAGCTCCTCTATTGTGATGGGTTCGTCAAGCACATCGGCGGTTTCTGCGTCTAGGGTCGGCATTGGGTACTTTGTCAAGTATGTTTGGATCGAGTGGCGAAGGCGGGCCTTCGCTGGTTCGGTCTGTGGTTGCGGGAGTGTGTATAGCTCCGTGTAGTATGCGCGGATTGCGTTCATGATGTCCGATGGGAGGCGGTGTAGGGTACCCTTCTTATCTCTGATCTTGTCAATATACGTGTGTTGCCTTCGTTTCCGCAGCATAGCAGCCAGAAGCTTGCCGCTCTTGTTCCCGTGTAGGGTAAAGAAGGCTTTATGTCTAGCGGCGTCTCTATGGTGTTTAGAGTGGATTAACGTAGCTAAATCCCTCCTCAATTGTAGGAGTCGGGATTGGAGTGTGTGTGGTTCGGGTCGAGTTTGTTTTGGTCGTCTGTGTGGTGTATTTCCTCTAGGAGGCTTGCTAGTCTTAATTCAGTTTGTTTCTTTATGATCGCCCCTTGTTGAATGTAGTGTCCCCTTATTACTGATTTGTGCGCTTCCCATCGTACTGTCGGGGATGTATGTTCGGCTGTATTGAGGGATAGGTAGTCTCTGATTTTGTGGCCTATGAGGGTTACGACCTCCGGATTAGTAAGAAAATATTCGTTTAATCTCCATCTATAGTGTTCCTTTAAGCAAGAGTATGTGAATAGTAGTTAGTGTTGCCACCTTAATCATTTGTATAATTAGTTATGCGTGACAACACATGATGTAAATCACAAGGAGTGACATAAAAGAAAATTCTGTAAAATCACCAACAAACTACTCACAGTTTGATTCTGCTGTATAGAGGAATTGCTCCCAGTGTCTCCCAGTCTTGCAAGTCACCCAGTGTCTCAGTATCCCCATGTCGCCCAGTCCCCTAGTCTCCCAGTGTCTCCATTTCTCCCAGTGTCCCCATGTCTCAGTGTGTCCGCATTTCACTAGGATACTAGACATGGGGACACTGGGAGACATGGGGTGCTGAGACACTTGGAGACATGGAGACACTGAGACATTTGGGGACACTGGGAGAAACGGGGACAATAGGGACAAAGAGACATGGGGAAACAGACAATGGGAGACATGGGGACACTAAGACACTAGGGACCCTGAGAGACATGGGAATACAGACAGTGGGAGACTAGAGGGCACTGGGAGACATAGGGACACTGAGACACTAGGGACACTGGCTGGGAGATAGACACTTGGGGACACTGGGAGACATGGGGACACTGGTAAAAAATGGGGACAGAGTCACTAGGGACAGAGACACTGAGAGACTGACTAGGGGAAACTGGGAGCCATGGGGACACTGGCTATGGGACATGGGGACACAGTGTCCCTAGTGTCTGTGTCCCAATGTCTCTGTCTCCCAATGTCCCTAACTCTCAGCATCCCCATGTCTCACTGTGTCCCCAGGTGTTTGTGTCCCCATGTCTCCCTGCAGCCTTTCCCCCCATCCCTCACTTCCCTGAGCTGTAGAGTTGCTGTCTGGACTCTCTGTGCTGTGTAGCTGCTCCCCCACGGATCAGTGAGTAGTAGAGAGAGGCAGGGATATGCTGTAACTTCCTATCCCTGCATTTCTCCACACACACAGCAACCCCTACTGGCCAGTGCTGGTATTGCAGAGTAATCTCCTTTTATACGGAGAAAAATACCTGCATTTATATTGCCGCTATTACTGCAATACCGGCATGGCCAGGCAGCCTCAAATACCAGCTGTGCCAGTAAAATCAGTAAAATACCAGTCAGGTGGCAAACCTAAGAGTATTGTGTAAAAATAAAATAAAAACAAATGGGCCTATGCAGCTCCATCAGCCCCAATGCTAATCCGGCCCTGGATGGATGGATGGATGGATTAACACCCTCCCCCCCCTCCACACTGCCTGTGTTTTGTCATGCCTAGGGCCTCACAAAAGCACACTGGGTGTGAGGGGGTATATTCACCATTCAAACTGAGCAGTACTTGTAGTTAAAGGGACAC
This sequence comes from Pelobates fuscus, assembly GCF_036172605.1. Taxonomy (NCBI): domain Eukaryota; kingdom Metazoa; phylum Chordata; class Amphibia; order Anura; family Pelobatidae; genus Pelobates; species Pelobates fuscus. The sequence goes on along the minus strand of NC_086320.1, from coordinate 148,570,831 downwards.
TGTAGTCAATGTAGTTGTTCTGGAGAGTATAGTCAGTCCCTGCAGATTTATTGCTGTAAACACTGTCATTTCAGAGAAAAGGCAGTGTTTACATTACAGCCTAGGGACACCTCTAGTGGCGACTTCTCAGTTATCTGGTAGAGGTGCTTTCTGGGGCAGTGCTGCTCAGTTTGTTACAGTTTGTTAAGATCTTTATACATTTGAGAATACTACATTTCTATCCATCTGTACCGGATTCGTTATAATGGCAATACAACAAGCACCAAATATATCACAAGTACACAGTAAAGAAAGTAACCACCCACATATAACAGAATAACAATTCTAACCCATTGGTATACTTCAAGTCAGGCTCTATGGCTCAGGCACACACAAACTGCCCCCTATACACACACATATACTACACCCCTCACAAACAATGACCCTCATACACATGGCATCACACACACACTACACCCCCCATAAACACATTGCCCCCCACACAAAGAGACTGCCCGCCTCACACACACACACACACACACACTACACCTCCCACTGCCACCCTACACACATTGCCCCACTCACACACACACACACCAATGCTCCTATGCCCAACTACAGCCCCAGATAAGTTGTCAAACTGTTCTTAAACGGTTTGACTACTTACTCTGGGAGGGGGTCTCGGCACTTCGGCACTCCTGGCACCATAACCACTACACAGAGCTGCACGAGAAAGGTGGATGTGAGAAAGGGCCTATAATTAATCACTTGTCCAACTCTTTGAGTAATAAGTCAGTTTTGAGGGGTCCAGTAGAGCGGACTGTAGATTCTGACATTCGTGAATACCAGTGTGGAAATGGTCTGAAACCTTGCACGGGATGGGTGTGTTCGGAGAAAAAACAAAAAAAAAAAAACTTCTGGTAGTTGAAGAAAGAAAGCCCACCTTACTTGTGCCCCAGATGCACCAACTTATGCATATAGAGACGGTGAGGTGAGGCAGGGCAAATTATGTCACAATGCAGTCTGAATGCGTGTCCAAATTCAGAAACAGTAAGTTTACGATTGTGTCTGGGGTCTCTGGCTTTCAGGACAACGGATATGTCACCATAGCAGTAGGATTTATTATAAAAACCATCCTGAGAGGCAGTCGGTAATGAAACTAAGTTCACGTCTACCAGGATGTCCTTGTGAATGGTGGGGGTAACTAAGTAAGTGGTGATATGAGCCGATGTGCTAGAAGTAGGGTTCGAAGAGATGAGGTTACCCAGAGATGTAGAGGGAGTGGGGAGCCCAGTGGGTGAGCTGTGCATCAGTGATTGAAGAGATTCCAGTTTCTCTAGCCAGACGCCAATTGTGTTAATGGAGGAGAGTAGGGTGGTCATCATACTCTTGATTTCAGTGTAATTTTTGGATACTCCGGCATTAGTGACTAGGAGTCTGTAAAGCTCGGCTTTGTAAGCTGTACCCGGAAATGGAATCCCTAAACGCCTTAATTCAGCTGAAAGTCTCGGGATGGTCCAGGAGCGCAGGGAACAAGGGCTAGCCAAGTCTAGATAGATATCTCCACTAAAGGACCACACTCCAGGGACTTTGTGCGAAAGGAAAACAGCCTGCACCAGACATTTGTTTAAACTCCCCAGGAATATGAATATATTTTATTATATACATTTTCTTAATAAATTCCAAAATAAATTCAAAAATTTAAGAGTGGCATAATTATTGGCTTATTAAAGTATAGCCTGTTTTGTGTGTTTTTTTTTGTTTGTTTTTTGTTTTTTAAATGCACATGGGAGAACCTGAATAAAATTTAGGGAAAGGGGAACTATAGCATTAGGAATATATATATATATATATATATATATTCCTAATGCTATAGTTCCCCTTTCCCTAAAAACACAGGCTAATGAGAATCACCTGCCTAATTGCCCACCTAATCAACCTGGGGGGTGTGGGTGAGGGTCCATATTCCAATGATATAAAGGGAGCCCTTTAAAAGAAACAGACACAGGACTTTGCTCCACAATATGCCCTTGCTTTGCAATCCACTTTCAGGAGGGATGTACTACTATTACTGATGGAGTAGTTATCCAGGGCTGTAGGTCTTTGGTGGCACGTCACCACAGATTTATGGAGTGCTTATAGTGGCCAGCATGCCTTTCTGTCCTTGTTGGCAGCCCAGGTCTACCAGCATGTCAGGCTGTGAGTCTATCTGTAGGGCAGCAGGGCTAGCAATCTCTCCTGCTATATGCAGAGGTGATGGACACAAAGCTCACTTCAGCAAACATCCTGCAGTCAATCGGACGAATGGTAGGAAATTTGTTGGGAAAGCAGGCGGGCACCATCCAGCACATTGGATTCAAGATTATAGTTCTGGTCATTCAAGCATAACCCAAACCAAGCACCTGCAATACTTTAGCAGAGACTTTCGGCAGATTGTTGATTTCACTTTGTTTTCCCCCCCCCCTCACAAACACCGAAAGTACCCAGGAGTACCTCTGAAATGGTAATAAAAAGAAAATCACCACTACAAACCTCCCCCCCTCCCCCCCCCCCACTTGTCTACACATATTCTGCCTACAAGTGATGGCCATAAAAATGATGAGAAGAGTGTGTCCCCTGCTCTTTGGATTCCCAGCAACTATTGTCATGTTTACTGTCCAAAGTGAGCAAATGTTTTCTGTTACAGAAAAAAAGAGCATATAGCTTTATTCAATTTGAAGCTCCCCAGGTTGGCTTACACTGCTCAATACTTTAGGCATCATCGTCTGCTGCTATCTCACGTCTGTATTAAAAACAAAGACAAAAAACAAAAACAAGCCCAACACAACTACTTATTTTGCATCTTCCTTTCAAATTATATGCCTTTCTGATTTTGCCCCACCAGGCTGAACCTTGCGGTGTGGCTATGCTGGTTACCTCCAAAGATGCAGTTCTGAGAAACTAATAAGGCACCCCACAATGAACAGCACTTTTTCCTCAGGTAACAGAGTGGGTATGTGAAATTGATGACCCACTCACTACTTCCATCCTAAGATGACCTAAAAATGTAAATTCTCATCTTCAAAGTCACAAGTATCCACAAACACAATGTGCTTAAGCCAACGATACAAACAATGATATGCTTTCATGCCATTAAACATTCACGGTGCAGTATTAAAAAAAAAAAAAAGTGAACAGTTTGATTTAATAGTGAGGTAATCCTCTTTTGGCAGCAATTGCCTTCAATAGCTGCAGGTAAAATGTGCACAATGTTCAGGAGTACGTTTTGGACCGCTCTTCATTACAGAACTACTTCAACACAGCCATATTCTTTGGATGTCAGATGCAAACACCTCTTGATGCTCATTTTATAGCATCTCTATGGAATAACGGTCTGGGCCACTCTAAAAAGAAATGTATTTTTTTTGTGTATTTATGTTTAGAATCATTGTCCTGCTTCATAACATCAACTTTAACAGATCTTCAGCTGGTGCACAGCCACCCTAATATCCTGTAGGATATCTTCATAAATAATTCAAGTTTTTCCACTCGACGATGGCAAGTTGTCCAGGGCTCAAAGCAGTTCCAAATCATGACAATCCCTGCACCGAACTTAAACATTGGGATGAGATTTTCATGCTGGTACACGGTGCCCTTTTAATGCTATACTAGTCCTGCATGTTCTTCCCAAACAAGCTTAGCTTCATCAGTCCACAAAACCTTTTTTCTAGTAGCCTTGTAGAGTGTCAAGATGTTTTTTGCTAAATTTCAAGTGGTTTTTTTTTCTTTTCTTTTTTAAATAAACGTCTTCCTTCATGTCATGGACACGGTTTGTATAATGTTTTGTATATTGTAGTTTCATAAACAGAGATGTTAACCAGTTCCAATGATTTCTTCAAGTCTTTAGCTGTCACTCTACCTCCTTGAGAATTATGTGATGTGTCCTTTAAATCGTCATGGCTGGATGGCCTCTTCTAGCAAGAGTAGCTACAACACTACTATATCATCTCCATGTATAGGCAATTTGTCTACCAGTAGACAGATTAAGATTTAGGCTCATTGAGATAACTTTCTAACCTGTGACAGACCACCCGCTCACCCAAGACTTTTACATGGCTCCCAGCCATCACCTACTCCTAAAAGAACTATGATCACCCACTTATCTCCCCCTTCCGACCATAACTCACAGACCAGCATCACAATCCAGCAGCACAGGGGACATCGAAGATCGGTGAGAAACTCGCAGAGGCATGGCATGCCTTACTGGGAGAAACCGGCAAACCTCCTGAAACTCCAGATTGGACCGCAGAGCTGCTGTGATTCGGTAATACTTCATCAAAGTCACTCTCAGTCCCAGGGACACCAAACAGTGAGCTATTTGGAGGGGTGACAGGAGGTGATGAGGCATCGGGCGCCACCAAAGACTTGATGGAGCTCAATGTACCAATGGAAAGTGACTGGGGTTTTCCACCCAGTGTTATGGAATGCTGCAATGGATTGGAGGATGCTCACAGCCCAATCAAAACTAAACCTTTAGACTAATCAGGCTAGACATTTCTGATCAGAGTGCTTTTTGGACTGAATATCTGTCTTGGGAGAGCTATCAAGGGATGGCACTGGTTTGGGGATGCATGCATGGGATCCCTGTTTTTTTAAGTTAAAGTTAAAATTTTTAAGTTAAAGTTAAAATTTTGTTTTTCATAGAGGTGTCTGACCACTAATAAAAATTAGCTTGTCAGGTACAGACACATGGGTGCCAGGTATTGCATAATGCCATTGTTCTTCTGATGACCCCCTGTTGGGGACCTAGGTATAAAAAAGTGTGACACACCAATAAACAAAAAAGTTATTTCACCCTTACATCAAGTCTTAGACAATGAATAGGGATGGACTTTTATTCATTTGGGAGCTAATCACCAAGGGGGAAAGGGAGTCCTGGGCGGCGACACTGATCCCCTGTGAGTAGGCTGCCAAATAACCCTTTCCTGCTTCATGTAACAAATCAATTTTTGATTGCAGGTTGTCAGGATCATTTTAATGCCCAATCTGCAGAACATATAATGACACTATAGGCATCCATTCCAGACTACTTAATCTCATTAAAGTGGTCTGAGTGCAGTGTCCCTGTCCCACTTAGTCCTGTAAAGTAAAACAGATGCTTTTTGTGAGTAGCAAACGCAAAGTGTTGGAGTGCTTTTAAAACGTCAAAGTAGCTTTAACCCACACCTCCAAGATAGTATATTAATTGAACACCTTGTTTACCAATTTCCAACTCTATTAGCCTTTTCCAAAACCTGTGAATATTTGACAGATCTTAAATATGTAAAATAATACAATTAAATATTTTGTTTGTTATTGGCAATGACTGCATTTAGTGGTAAACAAACTCTTCCTAAACACTGACAAAACTGTTACAATGATCTTTGGAACAGTACCTAAATTACGTAAACTACAAAATCAACCATGTATCAGAACAAATTAAAATAGCACACTGACAGCAGTCTGCTCTTTCAAATATCGAGGCATGTTGCTAGACCCCAATCCATCCTTTGGCCTTTATATTGGGAAAAAAAAAAAATCTCTTCAAAACTTTACCCAAAACAAGTCCTGCCTAAGCCCTACATTAAGGAAACAAATAGTGCAACAAATTCTAATGCTGGTCATTGATTATGAGGATGTCATTTTTGCACCTACATTGCAAACCCACCTTAATACGTTATATCATTTGGTCTGCCACTTTGTACTAGAATGTAATTACTTTACCCACCATTGTGACATGTTAAAAGAGCTAAACTGGCTATTACTGGAATCCCAACAACCTCTTAGTCCTTCCAACCTTGTGCATAAGAGCTTTTCTGGGAAGCTCCCATCCTACCCAAATAGAATACTGTCCCCAGCTGTTCCCACCTCCTATAACCTCTGATCCAGTACCAGCACGATATTTAGCATACTGCAATACAAAAATATGGAAGAATAACCTCAGGGACACAGTCAAATCTTCATTCAATCTAAAATCTTTTAAGAGATCTATGGCAATATACCTCAGCACAGAATACATCTGTCATGGTTGACTATATTTATTACCAGTTATGTGTTAAATGTATACATATTTGTGTAGATAGAATTTTTTTTTTAATATTTATATTGTTTGTATATATTATATATTTTTTTAATATTGTATCCTATCGTAACAATGCAATGTTTTGTGGACCCAGGACATACTTGAAAACAAGAGAAATCTCAATGTATCCATCCTGGTAAAATATTTTATAAATAAATGTAAACATTTGTGTTAAAATCTGGTTTAATGTTCATCTAAGTTGCAGTCAGCAAACCAATCTGTCTTTTCTTAAGAGTTCACATACTTTCTATTGCCACTGTAGTTTTACAACACACACACAGGCGCAGTGAGCATTCATTGAACATACATATACATGGAGTATTCTGAAGAGAAGCTTGACAGAGTGTGATTTAGAGTTAAAGGGACACTATAGTCACCTGAACAACTTTAGCTTAATGAAGCAGTTTTGGTGTATAGAACATGCCCCATGCAGCCTCACTGCTCAATCCCCTGTCATTTAGGAGTTAAATCCCTTTGTTTATGAACCCTAGTACCACCTCCCTGCATGTGACTTGCACAGCCTTCCATAAACACTTCCTGTAAAGAGAACCCTATCTAGGCTTTCTTTATTGTAAGTTCTGTTTAATTAAGATTTTCTTATCCCCTGCTATGTTAATAGCTTGCTAGACCCTGCAAGAGCCTCCTGTATGTGATTAAAGTTCAATTTAGAGATTGAGATACAATTCTTTAAGGTAAATTACATCTGTTTGAAAGTGAAACCAGTTTTTTTTTCATGCAGGCTCTGTCAATCATAGCCAGAGGAGGTGTGGCTAGGGCTGCATAAACAGAAACAAAGTGATTTAACCCCTTAAGGACAGACGACGGATATATTCCGTCATGATTCCCTTTTATTCCAGAAGTTGTGTCATTAAGGGGTTAACTCCTAAATGACAGTGAATTGAGCAGTGAAATTGCAGGGGAATGATCTATACACTAAAACGGCTTTATTTAGCTAAAGTAATTAGGGTGACTAAAGTGTTCCTTTAAGACTGCTTGCTGAAAAGTGAACTATGCAGTTTAAACCTCAAATTTCCTTTTAGGTCATAGTACAAAAGTAAACAGCACATGAATATATGAGAGGCATCTATTAATTTAGCTTTTTTTTTTATTAAACTCTAACAAAGTATATTTGGAAATAGAATGTGCGTGTCTAGAGAACCACGTCAAAACACATCAAAATAGTATTTCACTTTTAGTCAAATAACTTTGTCTGTTGTGACAGCGCCATTTAGTGGACACGTGAGGTTTTACATTTGTTGTAAATATTCCAAAGTTTATTAAAATGTGTATGTATATGACATGTACATTCACACATACAATATTAGTACAAAGACAAAATGCCAAAATACCAGGAGTACTGCAGTATGCAATTGTACTTTTTGTTTTGACAAATATATATTAAAGATAAGCTTTCAAGAGCTTTTCCTCTTCTTAAGGTCTGAAGCAATACTGATAGATATGATAGAGTTTAACACTTAAAAACAACTGATGTTAGAGAAGGGGAGGGTATGAGGTAATAAATAGAAGACGTGACAGAGTGAAAGGCGCACATTAGTTGAGAATAGCTAAAACAAGTAAATAGAGGAGACTCAATAAGCACATAAGAAGAGAGCAAAGAAATGTACAAATATACAGCTTCATATGTGTGTATATATAAATAGCTCAAATAAGTAAAGAGGGAATATTCAAAGAGAAGTGTATAAGATATGTGTATATAAAATTTTTGGCAGTGTTCAGTTTTTGTCTGTTCTGAATGCCTAATGTCAATTCTGTGCAAAACGTATGTGTGTCATTGACTCATACGGTGTGATAGTCTTCTCCCTTGCTGGCAGAGGGCTGCAAGTGAAAGCTTGATCTTCCATCTCTCTCTCTCCTAGCCTCCCTCTGTTTTGTACAATGAAGCACATTACCTTAATTTTGCCTGTTTAAAACCAAACAAAATCAAGCAAAAAAATAAATAAAAAAATTAAGGCACAAAACAAATCCACAACAGATGGAAGAAGTCAGTGAAGCCTGCATGAATCCCCCCGAATTATACTTAATTTCAATCTGAGTCAATGATTGACAACCAAGGCATGCATGTGGACATTTTGGCGGTTTGTTTAATAAATCATGACACTGATGTAATATGTACTGTGTTGTTATTCATCTGAAGTTATATTTATCCAGTTTTAAGACCTGCTAAGGAACAGATGATTATTATTCCATGATATGTAACAATTTATTTTTTCCATGAATAATTAAAGGGGCTCTATAGTCACCAGAACAACTACAGCTTCTTGAATTTGTTCTGGTGAGAGATCCTTCCTGGGTCATGGCTGCCTAAAATGCATCCAAACATTCAGTGTCTCCTCCCTTTGCATGCAGACACTGAAATAAATTATATATTTATTACACACACACACACACACACACACAAAGGCCAAAGTTTGACAAATGATCAAATTAACCTGGGAGACAAGCAGGGATATTTATTTATATAAGCATGCAAAAAATATCAATAATTTCCAATATGCCTAGATGCTAACCAACGCAAATATGAACAAACATAACTGGCAGCACTCAAAGGGCTTTCAAAAGAAGATCCTTCACCAATACAGGTCCAACAATGATTGATGTTTCGACCCTTTAGGGCAATTATCAAGAGCTAGCCTTTGTCGACTTGTCCTTAAGCAAGTGGTGAAAACTATAAGAATATGAACATACATAACTAGAAAAATAAACATAATACTACAAATATATATTACATTTAAAACTTTCCAAACTATGATCTACAGATGCAACTGGTCAATTTGTATGCCCTTTCTGAATTTGCAGATTATGATAATACAAATCAATGCATTTACAGTTTAAACAACAGAGGGCAATGGAGAGTCATCACAAAAAAAATCCCCTTAACAACATTATAAACCCAAAGATGGGGGGGGGGCAAGGGTGGAGAAAGCAGTCTGAATGGTCCCTGCCTCCCCAAAACAGAACCACACTCAAGGCCAGAGCCCATAGCCTGTGGGAAGGAGGCTGACCTGCAGTCATCTCCAAGTGTCAAGGTAACAGAGGATTCTGTTACACACAGTGCATTAATGTGAGTTTTTATATCAAGGAATAGTGATGTCCCGAACGGTTCGCTAGCGAATAGTTACAGGCGAACATCGCATGTTCGCGTTCGCCACGGACGGCGAGCATATGCAATGTTCGGCCGCCCCCTATTCATCATCATTGAGTAAACTTTGACCCTGTACCTCACAGTCAGCAGACACATTCCAGCCAATCAGCAGCAGACCCTCCCAGACCCTCCCACCTCCTAGACAGCATACAATTTAGATTAATTCTGAAGCTGCATTCTTTTGTTTTTGCAATTATACATTATCCCTCCCATAGCCAGTAACCTGTGTTTATTATACATTATCCCTCCCATAGCCAGTAACCTGTGTTTATTATACATTATCCCTCCCATAGCCAGTAACCTGTGTTTATTATACATTATCCCCGATTGTCATTTATCATTGGACCTAGGCAGCATGATGTCTTAGGCCGGCCCAGAGAGTGAGTGAGTGAGTGAATAATATAATATATATGTTCAGAAACATATTAGTAATATATGTAAATCGGGTTCATGCACAGAGGGTGAAAAGGTATTAAAGAAAAACACACTTATTGCATCAAATTTACAAAGCCAAACTTTTAAAAGCTTTCCTCATTTCTTTCTCGGGATGAGGAATATATCGGTTGTAGACTGAGGATTTCCATCTGCCCAATCTTTTAATAATATGCACTGGAGTGTCAGTGTTGAAGGAGACCAAAGCTGCCCCTATTCTAAATGAAAGACCCGAGACATGGATACAACCGGGTAGTTTGGTTCGTTTTAGAGGTTTGTAGAGAAAGTATATAGTGATCATGATTTTTAGCGATATCCAATATTTTTAAGGTGGTCCCAGTGCCACCACTCATATCTGGTGTCACAATAGCTTGCATTTAAAAAAAAAACAAAATTTTTTGACTGTAATATAATAGCAGTCAGTTACCTTCACACGTGTCACACCAGTGCAACTCATATCTGGTGTAACAGTAGTGTACATAAAAAAAAAGAAAAATACAGGGGGCTTCTTGTCACCTTTCAGGGACCCTTGGTGTTGTACGTGGCTGGGTGGAGGAAGAGACCTTCAATGACATCAGTGAGGACAAGGAACGGGACATGGCTAGCTTGGTATCCAACCTTGTGGAAATGGGGAGTTTGCGGTTGTGCAAATGGACTGTTTTCGGTTGTTTGTGGTGCGTTAAACGGGGAGTTTGGTCTGTCACTGTGAAGCGGGCGTAACCCTTACACTACCTGATCGATACAACATCATACCTGATGTTTTAAAGCACGTTATTCCAAACAATTTAGGAATATTAGGTGATTTATGCCCTTTATGGATTAAAACCAGACTCTGCATCAACTATGTAATTTTCCTTGGGAGTTTTGCCATGGATCCCCCTCCGGCATGCCACAGTCCAGGTGTTCGTCCCCTTGAAACAACTTTTCCATCACTATTGTGGCCAGAAAGAGTCCCTGTGGGTTTTAAAATTTGCCTGCCTATTGAAGTCTATGGCGGTTCGCCGGGTTCGCGAACATTTGCGGAAGTTCGCGTTTGCGAACGGAAAATTTTATGTTCGCGACATCACTATCAAGGAAACAAAAGGTAATTGTGAAAAACCTAGAGCTCCAAAGCAAAACAACTCACACTGTTATGTGACAGTGCTACATTATACTTAGTCTGCCACTTTGTAAGGCTGGGGAGGAAGTCTGGCACCTCAGGCTTGCACCCTTATTGGCTGCAGACCACGAGTAGCTCTCTTCTGAGCTCTGGCCAATCAGAGCGTTGACGCAGATTAACACAGCAAAAGTCTGACAGTGAAATTGCCTGAGCTTCTATTCTAGTTGGTGCTGGTCCATTTATTCTGGTAAAACAGAATGTATGTTTACACAACGAAAGTGCAACATATTTACATAAGACTAATGAACAGGTTTGAAAGAAAGTGGGTGTATATTAGCCATTTTAGATCTCCCTTCATTAACCTCTTCCATGTGTCAGAGGTCTCCGTTGCACTGCGTGCAGCCACCATATTTATTGGAGCCAGTTTACCTAGTTACTTGATGAATGCATGTAATTTCTTACAACCACTAGAGACCCACCATATTTGCAGAGACACAGATCTCATATACATATTGCTGGTATACATATTGCTAGGCAGCGCATGAAAAGGGTAGCCCTGTAGTTTGTAGAATTCAGAAGGTGGTGTATAAGATTAAGTACAATGCAATGAAGAAGTATACATACTGAAGGGCAACCCTTTTCATGATGACAAAATTCTATGTCTCCCTGAAAACATGCTGGATCTGGTAACGTGATCCATAGCCTATAGGCACTCAGACCACTTCATTTCAATTAAATTGGTTTGGGCCCAACGCTCCCCATCACTGTGAGGGAGAAAAGTGAACCCTGGCAGCAGGACCACAGTCATCTAAAAAGGGGACTAGGACACTATAGAGCTAGGAATACATATTTGTATACCTAATGCTATAATGCTCCTTTAATAACCAAAGCTCCAGGGTTAGGGGTATTTTGCAACAATGGTGGTTTTCAGCTGTTTACACATGCAGTGAAAGCCGGTGGACCCCTGATAAACTCACCCCAATTTGAGACTGTAGAACGGAGGTCAAAGACTCCAGGGCATGAGAAGCACTTGACAAATTATTATTTCTACAAACAGTGTTCTGACAAATATATCTCTTGTCAATATTCAATTTGTGGTCTAATTATACACGTCTATCTGTGTTTTGTTTTTTTGGTTCTTCCTGGCACATTATATTAGGCCTTGTTAAAGGAGAGATTATCAAATTATATAAAAAGGTCTACTTCCAGGACTCGGAAATGATCATTGGAAAGTTTTAGTTATCTGCACGTTAATAAGGCTCTTTATTTTACTTAAGTGAAATTTGTTTACATTTTGAAAACAAAAAAAAATACAAAAATAAACCTGCACACACACCACAAACTCACAAACCCTCAAACTAAATCACTCTAATGGATTTATTTTTTTATGCAGGCAAGTAAGGATTATATATTCGGGATGGACATTACCAGCCAATAAGTCATTGTTTTTAACTACCCGATTGACAATTGTGTTTGGCTGTCTGATAGTAGCAGTGCTTTTTACAAAATGTAAGTTCAAACAAAAATTATATGAGACTTGGTCTAAGCACCATGCAAATTTTAATGATGTTTATAGTACTTAGACCAACTCTTTGACGATTGTGGCAAACTACACAAAGTGTGATGTTGTTCAAGACAATTTGAGAATCATATCAATTTTGAGAAGACAGTCAATTACAGGTTTACTCACTAGATTGCTAATTAATATGAACTCAAATAAATATTATTTAAATGTTAGGCCAAAATAATTACATCGGGGACTCCGTTTGGCTATTTTAGCTTAAACTTTGAAATCAACAGTTTGTTGAATGATCTGGAGAGTAGCTGGCAGTTTTTTCTGAATTACATGCAAAGTTATGAAGCAATACCACTCAATACCTTTAATAGAACAATTTATAACCTATGAAAGAAATAAAAAGGGTATTTTCTATTTTTGTCAGTTATTTCCAATAGTCAATGCCCATAATTGTAGAGTCCTAAATAATCAGAGAATCTCTCTCCCATCAGCCCAATAAAATCATGGTATATAAAACATCTGATTTCAATAATGGCTGGTCACAAAAACAATATACCTCTCTCCACCACTGCCAGTTTTATAGCCAAAATGTGTGTTTATAGGAGTCCACATTTGACCTTTTAGAATTCAATTTCAGTGTGAAAAATGTGACAGCACAATAGCTTTGTGCTTTTAGAGGCTATTAAACAGCAGCAACACAAATGCATAAAAGAAAAATTGAAAACAGCACTCCGTTTGCCATCTATAGTCATTTGAATAAGGACATACTTGGGGCAATTTAAAATTAAATAGGTTGGATCTGTGCCTAAATACTAGGTCTACTAATTGAGGAGGTTTGTACATGGGGCTAATGCCAACAATTGATTAGTTCCAAACTGGTGCTGGTTTTGCAGAATATAATGATCCTGCTAAGAAAGTTACCTTCTACTCAGCTTGAAATGAAAAACTGCACTAGAGCCTTGCTTCTGAAATTATTCATGAGAGTTTAAAAGGAGCTTTATTTTGCTATCCTTGGGTATCTATTACTATGTTTTGTTCACACAGCACAAGAATTGAGGCACATTTATAAGACATCAAGTACTATGAATTCCATGATGGGTATATATTTTAATGATCTGAATCCAAAAACACAAAAATATTTTATATATAAGCCACCACATAATAAATTGAGATATAGATATAGATATATATATATATAGATAGATATATATATATATATATATGTTTTCATAAAAAAAAAAAAATAAAAAATAAAAAAGGATTTAAAAACTTGGCTCTATTGATATAAAGTTTGTTTAGTGAATAAGCCACCACATTTTTTTGTGTCATCAGCAAATCACTCATTTTCCTCCAGAATGCATTCAATAAAGAACTAAAAAATAAATAGGCAAACACAAAACAAGACAGGGCAAGCGCTGAAAAAAATAAATAAAACAAACAAAAAAAAGTGATTGTGCCATCATGCAGATTATATTTAAAACCATCTCTTAATACAGTTCAAGTAATTACTACTGAGAGAAGTTTGTATCATAAAATTCAAATACCCAAATTATTTTAATCCCTCAACTTTTCCTACTTAGGATAATCTGACAACGGAGTTGGAAAAGTGCTTGCGTTTCTTGCTGGTTCAACTACAATAAGTTTTTTTTTACTGTGGAATTTTTTAAATTTTATTTTTGTTTTATTATACTTGCGAAACCATCCTGACTTCCGGCGTCTGCCCCACTGTTCTGGGTTTGTTCCCTGGTGTTCTGTTTTTAGGGGGGGGGGGGGATGCTCCTTTTTGAGCATCTTGCCACTTAGGGCATCACCAGCACACCCCCTGTCTGGATCCTAGGCCCAGGTGTGTATATTTCTTCATGGATTCCCCAAAATATTGTATTAGTATGGAACACAGAGTTAGCGGTATAACTGCCAGCTCTTAATAGGTTTTTTGCCTGCTAAGGTCATTAGAACATGGAATATAAATTATATTGATGAAAAAGTGTAGGGAGAAAAAAAAATGATATACACGAACGGAATGTAATCTAGTTCTGCACACATCATAGAAGATAGATACGGATCAATGTTTTTTTTGTTTTTTGTTTTTTTTTTTACTATTCTTTGCAGTTCTCTGCCAGGACATGAAAATAAATAAATAAATAAAAATACTGCCCTATAATATGTAGAATTATTTTGCTGCTAACAAAAGTCAGTTTATTAATAGAGGTAGGATCTATTCGGATCTATTTTTACATGAATCCTAAAAAGGGGCTACACTTTTCATGTCCAAACTTGTCAACATAATGTAATAGTTTTTTTCCCCCCACCAGGAAAAAAAATAAACACACCATGCACAAAACACAGTGGGTCTAGCAAACCTAAAACAGAGTTGTATAGTGCATTATTCTATGAATATGAGGTTTTCAGTGTGCCTTATGCATTTATTAACAAGTTAACATTCCAGATCCAAAAGTACATCCTACAAATCATTACTCACTTCGAAGGCGCCTTTTGTTGGCCTGATTTCTCCATAGTCTCTTTCGAATCCATCGTAATCGAGAGGTAACATCCATGACTGTTTAAAATATCCACTAACAAAAAAGTTCTAAGAACAGTAAAATCTTTTTTAAAAATCCATCCATTGCTTAGAGGAAAAAATACAAAGCCAACATTTTTCTCAAGGCCAGAATTCTTAGTCCACTTCTCCTTTTACGAGCTACTGTAACATTCATCCACTTGCAACAAGGTATCTTCAGTCGCCTACGCTGCATGAAACAGATATTTTATGCATGAAGAGGGAACGAAAATTCTTCCATCAGAGACCATTGATTAAGCCTCGTTAAGTAAAAGGTTAAAAGTGATATCAATCGCAGATAGTTATACATTAAAACAAGCATGTATATATTTTGATGGTAGCATTTAAACAGCTCAGTTCATTTAGACTTGGAGTAAGCACTCTTCACTTGACGTTCTTTGGCTTTCCCGAAGCATTCTAACATTTGCCACTATTAATCATTTATGCTAATTAATATTAAAGGGAATCTGTCTACCAACCCACTGCTACATATAAAGGACAGGTGTGTATTTCCTTAGACTAAAAGAAAGGCAGTGTTAGATTCTGCTCTCTGTAGACATGAAACATTGGGGGTTATGTATAAAACGTGGCGTGGCTCTTTACAAGCCAAAAATTAGTCTGATTTTCTGGTTACCTTGCCACATTTTACTTGTTTGCATCCTTTCCTACAGTTTTCTTCTGCACATATTTGTTTGTCATTTTAAGTAGTGACTATGTTGATGTATAAAAAAGATGCCCCTTAAAAAAATTACATTAAAAAAAATATTTTTTTCCACCCCTGTCAGAGTGTTTTTTTTTTGTTTTTTTTTTGTTTTTTTTTTATTGATAGCATGATGTTCCTTTTTTTGTAAGGACTAAAAAAAGATATTCAAGAATATTCCAGGTTGGCGGAGTAACAGTTTTATACTTAAAAATTAAAGCAATCGAACAAAGCTGGTGTCAAACATGAGCATCCACATATTACTACTTCATGGTGATAGGCTATGGAGGAAAAGTGCTGTCTGGCAGTATGTCTCTTCATTTACTGCTGGGGTGAAGTCCATTATTCAGGTAGGGATCTCAAACTAACTGCAGTGATAACAAATTGAATTCTCTCTTGCAGCATATAGATACTGCAGGGCAGAACATTTTTAACTAAGATGTTTCTTGAGAAACATTAGAGGATTATTCACTAAAGTGAGAGTTGCCAGGAATTCAAAGTGAATTAAAAAAAATTAGGCCAAATAGCTGAATTTGAAAAATTCTCCAAATCAATTCCATTTTCAGTTTGACTATTTTGGTCTTATATTAAAAAAATCCTTGAATTCCTGAAAATTCTCACATTCGTGAATAACTCTGATAGTGAATCTGGAAAACTTTAGCAGTAGGAGTTCACTACTGCTTGTAGACCCAAGACAGAGATGTCCACCCAGGTAGAAGTGAATATCAATACCAGGCAACCTTGCTTTTAGAATCCATTTGACAGGTAACCTTATTTGAGTTACTGAGTCATTAAGACTTTGCCAAATATTCCTTTATCAAAATAATGTGTTGAAACCATAAGCATACCTTTTGCTTTCTGTAAGCTCTTGGCACATACTTTATGTACATACTCATACATTCAAACCAATGATGACCAGTTGACAGTCTACAGCATTGGTTCCGACTCAGTCCAATAGGCATCAATAGTCCTGGAATTAGGCATTTCTCATTATTGCTCCAATGAGAATGCCCATATTTGTATAGACCCTAGTGCCTTGAGTGTTGAAATCATTGGTTTACAACATATATAGGCTTATTCAAGGTGAATTCAAATTGAATTTCAAATTTAAGGTCAAAATAGCTTAACTGGAAAAAATATCCCAGTCAGCTATGCTTTCAGTTCAGCTACTTGGACCTTAAAGGACTACTATAGGGCCAGGAAAACCAACTCGTTTTCCTGGCACTATAAGGTCTTTAGGTCCCCCCCCCACCCTCAGGGTCCCACTCCCGCTGGGCTGAAGGGTTAAAACACTTACCTTTGTCCAGCGCCGGGCTCCCTCGGCGCTGGGGAACTCTCCTCCTCCTACCGATGTCAGCGCCTATGTTTTCAGCTGCAGGGTTAACACTAGAGGGACCTGGCACCCAGACCACTTCATTGAACTGAAGTGGTCTGGGTGCCTATAGTGGTCCTTTACATTTGAAATTAACTTTTAATTCACTTTGCATTGTCACTTTAGTGAATACCTGTGATAGCGATTTCAGGGAGAGCTGGCAATCCTGGAATGAGGAAACCTGAGAGCTCACCAAAACCCTTGTGACTGATTCCCTATATGAGTAATTGCTGCTTTGTTTAAATAGTCACTGGACTTCAGGGAAAGGATCCACTCCAGCTCTCCCCAAACAATGGAGGCTAAGTGGACTAAGTGTCTGTCAGTGTGTGTGTTTGTCTGTCAGTTTGTGTGTGTGTGACTGTCAGTAAGTTTCTATATGTAAGTATGTCTGTCAGTGTGTGTAAAATCAGTGAGAGTGTGTGTGATATATGGGCAGTTGGGCTGTGTATGAGTATGTGAGTGTATGAGTGTGTGTATTGTGATGTATGGGCAGTTGGGCTGTGTATGAGTGTGTGAGTGTATGTATTGTATGTACTGTGATGTATGGGCAGTTGGGCTGTGTATGAGTGTGTGAGTGTGTGAGTGTATGAGTGTATGTATTGTGATGTATGGGCATTGGGCAGTTCGGCTGTTGTTGGCTGTGAATGATGCACTTCCTGTTCCTGTTGGCAGTTGGTGGAATATTCGAGGGATTTGAAATGGCGGCTGCAGAAACCCTGTGTAGCAAGGCTGCAATATGAAGATGCTGTTATATATGTATTAATAAATTGAGTATTTTGTTATACAGGAATTATTGACTGATTTGTACAAAACACAGTGTGTGTCGATCAGTGAGAGTGTGTGTCTGTATTTGTCAGGTTGTGTCAAATCAGAGATAGTCTGTGTCAGTCAATGATTTGTGATTGTCATTGAGTGTGTGTGTGACTGTCAGTGTGTCAATCAGTGAATGTCTATATGTAATTGTGTCTGTAAGGGTTTGTGTGCCTGTGAGTGTGTGTATGTGTGTGTCTGTCAGTGAATGTGTGTGTGTATGTCTCTGTCAGTGTGTGTCAAATCAGTGAGAGTTTGTGTCTGTCAATGTCAGTGAATGTGTGTGCATCTATGAGTGTGTCTGTCAGTGGGTGCATGTGTCAGTGTGTGTATATCAGTGAAAGTGTGTATTGGTGAAACAGTGTGTAAGCCAATGATTGTTTGTCTATCAGTAAGTGTATGCCAATGTATGTGTATCAGTGGTCTGTTAGTAAAATAGTGTTGGTTGAACAATGTGTGTGCCAATGAGTGTTTGTATAGGTTAGTGAGAGGGTTTGTGCTTAAAGGATGTGGTAGGAAGAGGTGGAGCATAAAGAGAAAATGGTGCAGTTTACAAAGGAAGAGACATGTCTTAAACAGGAAGAGCTGTGACATTGGCAGGAAGGGGTGGGACAAATTTAAAATAGATGAGTGCCAGAGTTTAGCCATTCCCAAGGCAGAACAAAACCAAATTACACCACTGTATACAGTTGTGCTCAAAGGTTTGCATACCTTTGGAGAATTGGTAATATATGTACAATTTTTAAAGAAAACATGAGTGAGCAGGCAAAACACATTTCTTGTATTATTTCTTATAGGATTCATATTCAATTGTAGATTTTAACATAATGGCACAATCATAAAACAAAACATGGCAACAAAGAAAATAAAAATAAATTACTCCTATTTAAAAGTCTGCATACCCTTAGTTCTTAATACTGTGTATTGCCACCTTTAGCATCAATGACAGCGTGTAGTCTTTTGTAGTAGCTGTCTATGAGGCTCCTAATTCTTGCAGGTGGTATAGCTGCCCATTTGTCTTGGCAAAATGCCTTCAGATCATGCAAAGTCAAAGTCTTATTCGTCTTGCATGAACCGCATATTTGAGATCTCCCCATAGTGGCTCGGTGATATTAAGGTCAGGAGACCACCCCAGATCATTCACCTTTTTCTGCTGTAACCACTGGAGGGTAAACTTGGCTTGTGCTTAGGGTCATTGTCATGCTGGGAAGTCCAAGAGCGTCCCATGCTCAGCCTTCATGCAGAAGAATGCAAATTGTTTGCAAGTATTTTCTGGTAACATGCATTCATCTTTCCATCAATTTTCACAGTGCCTTTAGAGATCACTACCCCCCAAAACATCAGTGAGCCACCACCATGCTTCACAGTGGGGATGGTATTCTTTTCACTGTAGGACTTGTTGACCCCTCTCCAAACATAATGCTTATGGTTGTGACTATTTTGGTCTTCTCCAAATTACAGTGTGCCAGAAGCTGTGAGGCGTGCCAAGGTGTTGTCGGGTATATTGTAACAAGGCTTTTTAGTAGCATTGGCGCAGTGAAGGCTTCTTTCTGGCAACTCGACCATGCAGCTCATTTTTGTTCAAGTATTGTGCTCTTTGAGACAATCACACCATCTTTTTCCAGAGCAGCCTGTATTTCTCCTGAGGTTACCTGTGGGTTTTTCCTTGTATTCCAAATAATTCTTCTGGCAGTTGTAGCTGAAATCTTTCTTGGTCTTGGCTACCGGATCTTGGCTTGGTATCAAGAGAATTTTCCACTTCTTAATAAGTGATTAAATAGTACTGACTGGCATTTTCTAGGCTTTGAATATCTTTTTATATCCTTTTCCATCTTTATATAGTTCCATTACCTTGTTACACAGGTCTTTTGCCAGTTCTTTTCTGCTTCCTATGGCCCAGTATCTAGCCTGCTCATTCCAGCCACGTGAGCAGGGCCGGCGCGTCCATAAGGCGGCCGCCTTAGGGCGCACCGGCTCTGGGGGCGCAAAATTCCAGTGACCGGCAGGAGGGAAGTGCTCCCTCCTGCCTGGTCACCTCCTGGATCCCCGGAGCTGCTGGGAGGCGTGCGGCTGCAGTTGATTAGGAGGAGGCGGCGAGGGAGCTCTCTGATCTCTCTGACCGGCTCCCTCGCGCGCCTTTTGCTGATGCCGCGGGAGCCGGAATATGACGTCATATTCCGGCTCCCGCGGCATCAGAAAACAGCCTGCGAGGGAGCCGGTCAGAGAGATCAGAGAGCTCCCTCGCCGCCTCCTAATCAACTGCAGCCGCACGCCTCCCAGCAGCCCCACTGGACCACCAATGAAAGACCCACGCCAGCACTCCAGGTAGGGAGGCTGGGTGGGAAATTTACATTTAATTTAGATAATTAATTACTGTGTGTGTATGTGTGTGTCTGTCAGTGTGTGTGTGTTCGAGTATGTGTCTGTGAGTTTGTGTGTGTCTGTCAGTGTGTGTGTGTGAGTGAGTGTGTGTGTGTGTCTGTCAGTGAGTGTGTGTGTGTGTGTCTGTCAGTGTGTGTGTGTGTGTGTGTGTGTGTCTGTCAGTGTGTGTGTGTGTGTCTGTCAGTGAGTGTGTGTGTGTGTGTGTGTCTGTCAGTGTGTGTGTGTGTGTGTGTGTCTGTCAGTGAGTGTGTGTGTGTCTGTCAGTGTGTGTGTGTGTGTATGTGTGTCTGTCAGTGTGTGTGTGTTCGAGTATGTGTCTGTGAGTTTGTGTGTGTGTGTGAGTATGTATTTTTCTGTAAGCCTGTATGTATGTATGTATCTGTATGACGGTATGCCTCTGTATGTATGTATGTGTCTGTATGTCTTGTACGTATGTTTCTGTAGGTCTCTGTATGCATGTATGTAACTGGATGTATGTTTGTCTCTGAATGTCTGTATATATGTCTCTGTATGCATGTATGTAACTGTATGCCTTTATGTCTCTGTATGTACGTATGTGTGTGTCTCTGTATGTCTGTATGTCTTTGTATGTATGTATGTGTCTGTATGACGGTATGCCTCTGTATGTGTCTGTATGACGGTATGCCTCTGTATGTATGTATGTGTCTGCATGCCTGTATTTCTCTGTATGTATGTTTCTTTATGCCTGTATGTCTGTATGTATGTGCCTGAATGTCTTTGTATGTATGTTTCTGTATGCCTGTCTGTATGTATGTGTCTGTATGACGGTATGCCTCTGTATGCATGTATGTCTTTATATGCCTGCATGTCTCTGTATGCATGTATTTCTCTGCTTGTATGTCTCTGACTGTATGTGTCTGTATGTCTCTGTATGATTATTTCTGTCTTTGTATGACAGTGTACCTGTATGACTTTGACTGTGTGACTGAAAAATGATGTCTGTGTACCTGTGGCTTGGGAGGAAAGACACACAGGTGAAGATGCATTTTTTTTTTTAATGAGGGTTGGGGGCGCCAAAATGCATCTTCGCCTGTGTAACTAAAAATCTTAGCACCGGCCCTGCACGTGAGAGATAACAAACTCTTTGACTAGTTATACACAGACACTAATCCCATTGTACAGCGCTACATAATTTGTTGGCGCTATATAAATAATAAAATAATAATAATAATAATAATAATTGCAATTTAAAAAGCCACAGATATTTGAAATTAACCTTTAGTTACCATTTTAACCTGTGTGTGTCACCTTATGTGTCTGTAACAAGGCCAAATATTCAAGGGTATGTAAACCTTTGATCAGGGTCATTTGGGTGATTTTTGTTATCATTATGCTTTAAAAAAAAAAAGGAGCCAAAAGACTCTGTTTTGAGGGTCAAGCAGGAACAGCCAGAGCTGTGGGTTTATTGTTCTTATAAACACATTCTTACACATTAGTACCACCCACAGGGTTTTGGAAAACAACCAATACACACGTACAATACACTCAGACACTCCCACAAAAAATCCTCCCCTCTGCCTGTGATACAATTAACTTACACAATGGGTAATGTAATTATCACAAGCAGAGAAATACAGTTTTTCCACATTATTCATAACTTTAAAAGTATGCATCACATCCACATAAAACTTACATTTTCAGAATCAGCATACTCCAAATACGTATTATTT
Organism: Pelobates fuscus; assembly: GCF_036172605.1. Lineage (NCBI taxonomy): Eukaryota > Metazoa > Chordata > Amphibia > Anura > Pelobatidae > Pelobates > Pelobates fuscus. Next base: position 148,549,030 of record NC_086320.1, on the reverse strand, counting down.
ATTATTATTACTGAATGGCTCTCAGACCACACACATACGGTTCAATTGCCATGGAGCCAGAGTCTTTTATTACATGAATAGGCTCCATGGCATAGCTATCTGGGTTAAATGAGTTCATTCAGTAAATCCGAGAATCTACCGAACGCCAGAGCAGAAATACATGAATAGACCTTTCTGCATAGGAAAATAAAGTATTTAAATGCCGGTCCATAGTCAAAAGGCAGAAGGCAGTCAACCAGGCTCCTCCAATGCACAGTGGTGAGATCGGTCTCGTCACATCATCACTATCCTTAAATAAAATAAAAAAAAATTTGTGTGATCAGTCATATTTTAAAATCAATGCCAAAAGTTAAAATTTTTTGCCAGGGTATGCAAACTTTTGAGCACAACTGTATATGTGCCTACCTCAAATCCTCATATATTGTAAGCTCTTTGAGCAGGGCTGTGTTCCCTTTCTATAATTGTAGAGCGCTTCAGAATGTGTTGGTGCTATATATATGGTAACACTATTAGTTATAACCCTGTGAACTGCATTATTAAGAACAAAACATTCAAATATCTTATGCTCATTTTTTTTATTTTTTTTATTTTTTTATTATTCTTTGCAGACCCAAAATGTGCTCAGGTCCCTTAATTGGCTCTCAATTATCTTCAGGTTTCTTAGTAGTCTGGGGCCTGGAAATCCTGGAGCCCATCATAATGGAACACAAACAACTGGGAGGAGGCTCACCACCTTATCTTCAAAATAATTTTATTACAGCTTATTAGGAATATAACAGACAAGCTGAGTTGGCAAATGTTTACAAGATTGCTATTTTACCTATATTTCTTTACTTTAATTTCAATCCCTTGCCATTTGACGTTTAATGAATAAGGCCCTATGAAGAAAAGACTAATTCGAGTTCTGGTTCTGAACCAAACAATGCCTCTAATGCACTTTATTGCTCTGTACTTTAAAGGCTATATTTTATAAAGCTGTCTTCTATTCATAATGTGCTACATAAATATTACTAAGATTTACAAAACAAGCCCACACACCAGCTGACAGTGTCAGTATTTGAACAAATGCTGTTCAGGTTAATGTGACATTGACATCTATTGTTGTAGATGTCTTCTCTCAGTTAAAGCTTTCAAAACCAATGTTATTTACTTTTCCTAGGAACAGTTTTCCCTCATTTATAAACAATAGCATTTCATTATTTTGCTTTCATCATAAAACATCTGTCAAGTATGTTTCCTAAGCCACTAAATATCCCACTGTGAATTTTCAATAGTTATTAACACATCAAGCTGTCAGCAGGAAAATGCAAACACACACATACATGTATATATATATATATATATATATATATATATATATATATATAATCTCACAGAAGTGAGTACAGCCCTCACATTAATGTCGAAACCGTTGGCAACAAAAGTGAGTACACCCCTAAGTGGAAATGTCCAAATTGGGCCCAATAAGCCATTTTTCCTCTAGGTTGTCATGTGACTCGTTAGTGTTACTGGGTCTCAGGTGTTACATTTGTTATTATCACTCTCACATTCTCTCATAGTGATCACTGGAAGTTCAACATGGCACCTCATGGCAAAGAACTGAGGATCTTCAAAAAGAATTGTCATTCTACATAAAGATGGTCTAGGCCAGGCATAGGCAACCTTCGGCACTCCAGATGTTTTGGACTACCAGCCAGCATTTGCCAGCATTATGGGTGTAAGAGCATCATGGGGGATGTAGTCCACAACATCTGGAGTGCCAAAGGTTGCCTACCCCTGGTCTAGGCTATAAGAAGATTGCCAAGACCCTGAAACTGAGCTGCAGCACGATGGGCAGGACCATACAGCAGGTTCCACTCAGAACAGGGCTCGCCATGGTCAACCAAAGAAGTTGTCTTTGGGAAATAGACATATGACTGCTGCCAGCATTGCTGCAGAGGTGGGGGATCAGCCTGTCAGTGCTCAGACAAAATGCCGCACACTGCATCAAATTGGTCTGCATGGCTATCGTCCCAGAAGGAAGCCTCTTCTAAAGATGATGCACAAGAAAAACAGTTTGCTGAAGACAAGCTGACTAAGGACGTGGATTACTGGAACCATGTCCTGTGGTCTGATGAGACCAAGATAAACCTATTTGGTTTCAGATGGTGTCAAGTGTGTGTGGCGGCAACCAGGTGGGGAGTACAAAGACAAGTGTGTCTTGCCTACAGTCAAGCATGGTGTTGGGAGTGTCATGGTTTGGGCCTGCATGAGTGCTGACATCACTGGGGAGCTACAGTTCATTGAGGGAACCATTAATGCCAACATGTACTGTGACATACTGAAGCAGAGCATGATACCCTCCGTTTTGAGACTAGGCCACAGGGCAGTATTCCAACACGACCACTGCCTTGCTAAAGAAGCTAAAGGTAAAGGTGATGGACTGGCCAAGCATGTCTCCAGACCTAAACCCTATTGAGCATCTATTGGACATCCTGAAACAGAAGGTGGGGGAGCACAAGGTCTCTAACATCCACCAGCTCTGTAATGTCATCATGGAGGAGTGGAAGAGGACTCCTGTGAAGCTCTGGTGAAGCTCTGGTGAACTCCATGCCCAAGTGGGCTAAGGCAGTGCTGGAAAATAATGATGGCCACACAAAATATTGACACTTTGGGCCCAATTTAGACATTTTCACTTAGGGGTATACTCACTTCTGTTGCCAACGGTTTAGACATGAATGGCTGTGTGTTGAGTTATTTTGAGGGGACAGCAAATTTACACTTATTACTTTACATTGTAGCAGAGTGTCATTTCTTCAGTGTTCTCACATGAAAAGATATAATAAAATATTTACAAAAATGTGAGGAGTGTACTCACTTTTGTGAGATACTGTATATATATATATATATATACATATATATATATATATATACACACACACACTCTCTCTCTCGCTCTCTTTCGCTCTCATGGGCCGTTTAATAAGGAACATCCATCTAATATTATATAATATAGGTCTGTCATGCTAATGTGATAGCATGCCAAACGTTCTACCACATCCCACAGGGGAAACAAGTACTGATTGGGAAAGGTATGCGTGTGTACAAAAAAAATGAAATACGTCATTTTAGTGCAGCCTCTAATATGCACGGCTGCGGTCCTTAAACCTAAGTGATAGTGATAGCTAATTTAGCTGCTGCTCTCCAGTGCTAGGCGCAAGCTGACCATTAAATTATCTATGACTTTCTAGGTGGGGATGGCATGATGTGAGTGGTGGTAAATAATGAGCCAAGTCCACATAGCCAGGAGCCAGAGAGAAATTGACTGAGCCATTCATAGAGGCCAGTGACCAATGTAATAAGGTATTTTTATGCAGAGCACCCTTGCACATCCCTGCCAATCCTTAATCACATCTGACTCATTAAAAGGTCCCAAGAAGGATGCACTGCTGCATTATGCACATGGTCCACTATGATTATCCAGCCAATGTCATCTAGGTAAATTCTCTGGTGTCTATAGTGTCTCACCCTGTGCCCCCAACCCAGCCCAATGCTATGTAGTGACACTTTGTGCTTCCTACCTCTGTATTGAATCTTTTAAGATTCTTTACTTCCAGGAATTGTACTGGAGGATTGCAGAAAGGCAGATGTGGTTGCTATGTTTAAAAAGGGTTCCAAATCTTTGCCTGGAAATTATAAACCTGTGAGCTTAACTTCTGTGGCTGGGAAAGTATTTGAAGAGTTATTAAGGGATAATATTCAGGAATTAATTGGAAAGAATATTGTTATTTGCAACAATCAGCATGGTATTATGAAACATAGGTCATGTCAAACTAACCTAATTGCATTCTACGAAGAAGTAAGTAAAAGTATAGATCAGGATGTTGCAGTGGATGTGATCTACTTGGATTTTGCCGAGGCATTTGATATGGTTCCACACAATAAGTTGGTGCTCAAACTAAAAGAAATTGGTCTAGATGAAAATTCTTGTTCTTCGGTAGAACATTGGCTTAAAGAGAGTACAGTGGATTGTCATTAATGGTACATTTTCAAGCTGGACAAAAGTGGTAAGTGGTGACCCTCAGGGTTCTGCAACTGCTTCTATTTAACATATTTATAAGTGATCTTGAAATAGGCATTGAAAGCCATGTTTCAGGCCCTGGGGAGATAGCGCAGCTAAGCGGACAAGGGCACATGTAGGAGTGTGGGGATAGATGCATGGGATTGGTTGGGAAAGAGTCTGTGGGTGGGATTATGTTCTGTGTAAGTTAGTGTGGGGGAGGTCTTACCTCAGTGCCATTTGGGATTCGGGCCAGCAAACAGCTTCCTGTCTCCTGCTCCTGTTTGCCTGGGCCTGCAGATTTACACAGCTTGATGGTTGAGGCTTTCTGGCTTCCCTCAGGGCTGCTGCAGCGTGGATGGTGGCCGGTACCTGTGGGAACAATTGGCAAGCATTAATGGAGGTATGGCTACCGGTGTGGTCCCCCCCCCGCGGCTTACTTCCCCCTGGAGCACCCCCTGCGCTCTCCCCTGCGGCCCCTGCCCCTGGGGGCCGCTCCAGCACTGGCAGGCATTCCCGCCCGCCTGCCAGGCTCTCCCCAGATCCTACTCCTCGGGCCCGGTTGAGGTCTGGGAGCCCGGGCCCGAGGCATCCTCAGGACCACGTGTCTGGGGCTCCAGACACGCAGCCTGCCACTAGTGGACGTGGTTTCTTGGCCTTCTGCCATGAGGCCTGCCACTGCCGCGCAGCCTGCCGCCTTCATTGCCGCCCGGCCTGGTGCTACCAGGCCGGGGATGCGGCCTACTACTGCCACGCGGCCTCCTGGTGCGGCTGCCGCGCGGCCTACGAATCCTCCTACACCATCCGCCCCGTCCGCCAGCAGTGGATTGCGGTCCGGCGGCGGTGGGCAGCGGATGCTACTATCCGTGCGGTGGGTGGCCGCCCGGCAACAGTCCAGGTCCCCCGCGGGCCGCGTGGGGTACCTTGGTATCGCCATTGGGAGTCTGGGGGGGTCCCTTGCCTGGCAGGAGCCTCCTCTGCCAGTGAGGAAGGCTCCCAGGGCTCCATACCTGCTGTCCCCCCTCGATCCTTACTGTCCCCTCCTCCATCCTTACTGTCCCTCCTCCGTCCTTACTGTCCCCCCTCCGTCCTTACTGTCCCCCCTCCGTCCTTACAGTCCCCCCTCCGTCCTTACTGTCCCCCCTCCATCCTTACTGTCCCCCTCCATCCCCTGTTCGTACTTCCTTTTTCCTCCTGCCTGTTTCTGACCCCCTGTGTGGGCCTGCCCCCCTCCCCCTCCCCTTCTCTTTCCCCCTCCTGTTTTTTCTCCCCCCTCCCCCGCCCTGGGTTTCCATACCTGTCTGTCTGTCCCCCTATGTGCCCCCCCCCTCTAACTAGCTGGGACCCCCTTCCCCCCCCCATGGGCCACTTACCTTGGCCATCTCCTCTGGGGCGTGGGCTCTTCTCTTCTCCACTGCTTTCTTCTCAGGACTCTGCTGCAGTTCCTGGACTCGTCCAGCAGGTGGCGCATAGATCGCTGCTGATGTCTTCTGTGGTTGCTGGTACTGATGTTTCTTTGCCTCTGCCTTCTGTGAGCGCAATGCCGAACTTGGATCGCCAGGCTGCAAACGGTGAGTACTTTTACCCCTTCTTTTTAGCGATTCGCGTGCTTACGTTGTTCCTTCCTCATTCAGGCTAGTCCTCTTAGCACGGAAAATATATTCCATTCGAAAAAAAAAAAGAAAAGAAAAATTACAGAACATTTTATATATTGCGTGAATTACCGCATGGCATGAATAATAAAAAAAACAAAAAACGTAATTACTATGTTGAGTACATGGTGATGACTACTCACAGCAAAAAAAAAAAATATATATAAAAACTGGAGGAAAGATAATAAACAAAGATTATTTGGGAGATGGACAGCGCTCCCCCCCTCCCCCCCTTTTCATTTTCCCTACGTATCATATGTTTCAGTACGCTTTCCTGCAGCGTCTGGCGCAGCCGTTAGTGCCGGCGGTGCCTCCCAGGTTCACGTGACTCTGGGTGTTGCTGAGCTAATATGCCCCGCTTGGCTTGTGCGCAATAAAAGGGGGCAGATGGGGGAAGGTTTTTTTTTATTGCAGGTATGTTCCCTCCTGCCACGGGGGTCCCTTGACTAAGAAGGACATTAGGGGCTCCGGGAGGGTCGTGGGGTGAATGCTGTGGTCGGGTACATCCCATGTCGCATATTCGGGTGCACTGCGTGTTCTGGTTGGCATGGTCAGGGTGAGGGCTCCCTGAAAGTGATGAGTGGTTCTGCGATCAGGATGCTCTCGGGACGCATATCGTCCCTGGGAGGAACTGGTTTGGTAGAGGTACGTTTTGCACTGTCTTCCACGGTTGGCAGTGCGACCCTTCTTGGCCTGGGACCGAATGGGCTTCGGCCTCTGGTTTTACTTGGGGCTCGCCTGGCGCCTCAGCACGGTGCGTTTTGATCTCTGCTACCTGTCGAGGTGGCGTAGGCTCTCGGTGCAAGGCCCTCAGTCCATGTGTAGCTCCATCGGGCGGTGTGGGGCCAATTTACCGAGAACACTTGCTAGGCTTACTTCCCGATCGTCTAGTGTGCCCCTGAAGACCGCTCTGCGGGTCCCCCCCCTTGGGATATGGTGCCCATGGGGGAGCGGGGTCGATATCGCCAGATTCTTTATTTACTCAGTTGTCGTTTCCTTCCAGGGGCTGGGTTTGAGATGGTGGGGCTGCGGGGCCATGGGGCCTTGCTGATGAAGGCGGCTGTGGGATTGTTTTTTCCAGCTGCTGCCGGTACGCCCGTCGGGTTATTGTTTCCAGGCGTTGTTTCTGACAGTCCGGATAAGGCGGCCCTGTGCTTCCACGTGAATGCTCCCAACGTCGCTTCTGTGCGGGGCAGTCAGTGTCGCGTTTCCGCTCTCTGCTGCCGCAGTGTTTTCTTGGAGTAGTGTTTTGGAGTTCCGTGACCCAGGCCTTATCCGTGGGCCGGGTTACGTGCTGTAGTCTCCTGGATAGTGGGATCCATTCCTGCACAGGGGACGTCCGTTGCCCCTGACTGCGGTTTGGGACATCAGGTAGGAGGCGTTGGTGGTTTTGATGGCGTTGTGGGTTTCGGCTGCGCTACCCGTGGGCTCTCCTGGGTCTGCTGGGCTTTGCCGGTTGGGGTTGCCCTTGGGACTGTATGGGGTCCCTTCTGGGCCTCGTTTTCCGGTGGCTTTGTGCAATCTGGCCTTCTAAGTCCTTGCCGCTGGCTTCCAACTGTTTGCCTCTGCAACAGGTTTGGGGGTTTTGGGCCATTTGGGCTCTCGGTGGTGTGCTGACTCCTGCCCATTGCGCGGGCTCTGGCGGACTCTGGTGTTCTCGGAGCTCCCCCTTCCTGGTAGCATGGTAGGCATGGGGTACCCGGCTCACGAACGAGTGGGTGGGTTTTTCCTTGGGGACCATCGTGGGGTGGGGCTGGCTGTCTTTATCGTGTGTCGATAACCTCTTCCCCGGTGGTACTCTGGTTGCGGCACCTGGCTCGGAGTGGTTACGGTCCTCCCCCCCCACCCCCCCCCAGACAGGGGAGGGTGGGGTTTTTACGTGTGTAATTTGGGCCGGGAGGCAGGGGCGAGTGGTTGGATCTTCCACCTTCCACCGGGAGTGGAGGTTCGGTGGTCTGGCACCGGTTGCGTGAAGGGGGTGTGGCCCCTCCTCCTACGGGGTCAGCTGTCCCGCCTCATGGGTGTACCAAGGGTTTTTGTCAGTCCTGGGTGGAATGACATGGGTCGGTGACGGTTTCGGACTTGGGTGCTCTTCAATCTGGACATGTTACGCATTATGTTTCTTCCCCGAGGTTCTCAGGGGCTAGGCCGCGCCTATCGCCCTTTCCTGTTGGCAGTGCGCTCCGCAAGTGAGTGCCCTGGTGCGCTGCTGTCAGTCATCGGAATAGATGGGTTTCTAGGCTTGTCGTGGCCATAAATAAACCAAAAATAAAAAAAATTAAAAAAACATTTCCAGTTCGCCTTTTGAGTTTGGCCGGATGTGGCCTAGTTATCTCGAAGGGAGGGTTGCGCTTGCTGGAGGTCGGACTTGGCCTCTGTTAATCTAGTGCTGCGAGAAGTGGTGGAACAGGCCATGGCTGGTTGTGGTGGGGTCCCCCGCTGATTTTAGGCGTAAAACAGCGGGGCTGTGGCGGGGGTATGTCCTTGCCAATTGAGTTTGAGGTTACGTTTAAGTATATGGAATGAGATGAACAAGTTTTTAAGGTCTCAAACCTCCCCTGCTCCTTAGGTTAAACTTTAGGTTGCCTGAGGTCTCGTGCCCATCGAGCGTGGATAAGGTCGGCTGATGGCAGGCATTGGAAAGATATGATTTTTATGATTTTTATGATTAGGATGATTAGGAACCACTCCATGTTTATTGGCAAGGACGGTTGGTTTACTGTATAACACTGTGTGTGGAGTTATATATGTATATATGTTAATTTATGCTTATTTATGTCTAACGTTTTGGTTACAGAAAAGAAGAGATTTAATAAATAAAGTTATGTATGTGTTATGCAGTAATTTAGTTTGTGATAATAAATGCTGTGGCCTGTTTCATCCATACTAAGTGGTCTGTCGTTACTGGGGGGTTGAATGGGGTTAGATTTTGTTCTAGGCTGCATCGCGATTCCCCACTACGTACATACAAGTGTTTGCAGATGACACAAAACTCTGTAAAGTAATACAATGTGAGCAGGATATTACTTTGCTGCAAATGGATTTAAATAGATTGGTGGACTGGGCACTCAAATGGCAAATTAAATTTAATGTAGAAAAATGCAAAGTTATGCACTTCAGGGTAAAGAATGCACAAGCAACTTACACCCTAAATAGTAGTGAATTAGGGATAACAACACACGAGAAGGATTTGGGAATTGTTATTCACAACAAACTAGGAAACAATGTGCAATGTCAATTGGCAGTTGCTATGCCCAGTAAGGTATTGTTATGTATAAATAAGGTTATTTATTCTCGGATGAAAATACATTTTTTCCTCTTAATGAATCACTGGTAAAACCACCATTTTTAGGCACCTCTTCTAAAGAAGGATATCATGGCACTTAAAAATGTGCAGTTTAGGTATGAAAAAAAAGTTACATTTGGAGGGGCGTGCACTGATCCAGCTCTCTGAGGCCTAGGATTCAATCCAACCTTATCGGAGATTTTGGAGCAGGATGGGGAACCCCAAAAAGCAGCATCCAAATCAGGGAATAGGGGGGAAAACCTCTGATACAAAATCTGTCTCTCTGACCCGTCTTTTCCGCGATTCTGCAGACTATGAGACAGAGGCAGCAAGATGGTGGCAACGGAAAGGCATACGGTGTCTCCCCCGGCCAGCCCGGCCCCCTTTGAGTGCTCTAATGTATCCCAGGACACGGCACAGAAGGCAGACATCAGCACTCTGCTGAAAAACTTGTCTTCAATAGCTGATTTAGCCGCAATGTTGGGCAAGCTGGAGACAACGTTCCAATCCAAAATGGAGGCGATGAACACTGATATCACGCAAGTAAGCCTCCGTGTGGATGACTTGGAGGGTGGGAGGGATGTCCTGCAGGCTCAAATGACTAACCTTTCAACCGCAATGGAAGGCTGAACTCAATTCCTATCCTCTATTACCCGTCATATGGATGACTTAGATAACCGCAGCCGCAGAAATAACCTGAGAATCAGGGGTTTACCTGAGGCCCAAGGGGAAGACATAGTTTCCACCCTTATAACAAAGAAATACACCTTATACACACACTTATATACAATGATACTTATCAGTGGTAGGTGAAATACAGCCTCCCTCAGATCGCTCCCAGCTAGCAATCAACTTCAATACCAATATATACAAAACACAACGAGGGAACCGGCTGGTAGCCTAAATTGAGATAAATACAAAAACAAAATATAGTGTAATAAAGTTTGACAGAAATATCATTTGCGCAATATGAAATGCACTCACAGGATCTTGGACAGTTCAGGCATATATGGTGCCTCCCCTGATGGTATGGGGGGCTGGGGGGAATTCCCCTGGACACTTCCCTGGATCTTTCCACCAAAAAGCAGGACTCCGGGTGAAGGTATGAAAAAGCGGCTTTAATTTTCAATAAAATATATAAAAAATAAATACAATAGAGGTCCTACGCGTTTCGTCCCTTCTATAAAGTATGGGACTTCCTCAGGGACCAACAATATTAAAATTACAATTAATGCAGTACAAAAAAGCAGCCTAACCACCCTCCACCCATAAGTCCTTTAAATAGGGCTAATCCCTAAAGTCAATTTAGTCACATGTGCCTCTCTGTCCCTCCTCATTGGTCCTGTGTCGATCGGTATCATCTGTTGGCAATTGCATTCTTCTTCATTCACAGCTGATCTTCACTGTTGTATTGCAGTTAATTTCGGCATTTTCGTACATTCCGGAAACCGGAAGTGCTATGCGTTCCAACTGGGTTCACAAACCCGGAAACCGGAAGTGGCTTGCGTTCCACCTTCGTTTTTTGCAATCCACCTGTATTGGGGGAAATCTAGCCACAACAAATACACTTAAAAACGCATGAAAGGTCTGTGTTATAACCCAAATGTTATTTTCACCATAAACTGTGTATCTTTATTAACCTTAAATGATCTATACAATGTTCAATATTAATTATTTATTTTTTATTTTTATTTTTTCATTATATTTGTGCAAATAGTTAGTAAAGTGTTTTCTAATGTAAATTAATTCTTTATCTTATAATTTTACAATATTTGCCATTTTTAATATCCTATTTTGTGTAATATTGTTTACATATAATGCTTCTAATTTATAATGTGTCATCTTATTTTCTCCTTCTTCTAATCAGAGAATATATTTTTCTTTTATATGAATATATTTTGTGTTATTAATAAACCAAATTATTCTTATGACAAAAGGTGCTTTATATTAATCCCAACCTTATTCCTTATATTATAGTGACTATAACTAATAATAATGTGTCTTATAAAAAACATACTAGATCCACATCCACGTTTAAACCACCAGGTTCCAGAGTTTGTAGCTTATGGATCCAGTAGGTCTCCCTCTGGGATAGCTTGGTGATTCTGTCCCCCCCTCTCCAATCAACACATACCCTTTCAATGCCCATACATTTGAAACCCGTAAAAGAAAATTGGGGACAATGATTACAGTGTACTGGGATGGAGTGTGTGGCCAAGTTCTTTTTTATATTATTTATGTGCTCCAAGAGACGCACTTTTAGGGGCCTCTTGGTTCTGCCCACATATTGCCTGCCGCACGGACATTGCAGTACATACACTACATAGTCCGTGCGGCAACCAATTTCTGTTTTAATCTGGAATACTTCCCCAGTGACAAAACTAGAAAAAACTTCTGTCTTTTTTAGATTGACAATCCGACAGGCTTTACAGACTCCACACCCTCTGGAGAAACCATTTGCTATTGGTTTCTGACTATCTCTATGATTTTTTATAGCATAGCTGGGTGCCAAAGAGTTCTTAAAGTTCAGATTTTTCTTAAAAATAAGTTTAGGCTGTTCTGGTAGGAAAGTGTTGAGTACAGGATCTTGTTGGAGAATCGACCAGTGTTTCTGCAAACTCTTCCTAATCCAAACATGGTCTGTGCAGTACTGTGTTCTAAAGGCCGCTGCATTGTCTTGATAGGATTTGGCACGTGGTCTGTCCATTAAATAATTGCCTCTATCGGTTTTCAAAGCTAACCGAATTTCTTTGTCGATGGTATTCTTCTTGTAACCTCTCTCTACCAATTTGTTCTTAATATGGTTAGATTGTGTTATAAAATCTTGAACTTGCGAACAGTTCCTTCTCACCCTAGCGAATTGTCCCTTGGCTATTCCTCTAAGCCAGGGGCGATGATGGCAACTTCGCCTATGAACATATCCATTGCCATCACTCGGTTTGAAGAAACACTTAGTTTTAATCTGGTTATTCTCACTTATCAATGACAAATCCAAAAAACTTATTTCTTTTTGATTCCACGCAGAAGTAAATTTTAGATTATATTTGTTTTGATTCAGATAATTTTCAAATGATTGAAATAATAAAAAAGGCCCCTTCCAAATTATAATAACATCATCGATATATCTCCGCCAGAGCACCAGGTTCTCCCTCCAGTCATGCCCAACCCAAACCGTTAGGTCTTCCCATCTACGCATGTAGATGTTGGCATAACTGGGGGCGAACCTGGTGCCCATGGCGTTCCCCGTGGTTTGTAGAAAAAATTGATCATTAAAGAAAAAATAATTGTGCTCTAAAATAAATTTAACCGAATGCCAAATGAATTCTTTTACTTCCTGAGGGAGATTTTGATCTTCCATCATAAAATGATTGATGGCTTCTAGTCCCAATTTATGGCTAATTATAGTATAAAGGGATGATACATCCAATGTTGCCCAGCTATAATCTGAATGCCATTCGATATTTTCCAATTCCTGTAGGAATGATTTTGTGTCTTTTATATAAGAAAGGGCGCCTTGGGCATACTTCTGTAGGTATGAATCCACAAAAGCAGATAGGTTGGCTGACAAGGAATCTATCCCGCTAATTATGGGGCGGCCTGGGGGATTAAATAAAGACTTATGAATTTTTGGAATGAAGTAAAAAATTGGGATTCTTGGGTTATTGCAAAGTAAAAAATCGTAATTTGCCTGTGAAATTATATCCTTATTTTTTTGCCATTTCTAACAAATTTTTTAAAAGTAGATTAAATTCTCTAGTCGGATCCCGTATTAATATGGTGTAGGTATCACTGTCACTTAAAATATTTTGGGCTTCTTGTAAGTAATAATTCCTAGACATAATGACAATCCCCCCCCCCCTTGTCAGCTTCCTTAATTATAATATCTTCCCTCTTCTTAAGTGTGTTTAGACATTTCTCTTCTTCCCTCGTTAGATTTCTGTTATTATTGGAGGTTGGTTTTTTAGCTATAGATTTAAATTCTCTATCCACCAATTTTTCAAAAATTTCTAAATATGGACCTCTATTTTGTGTGGGATAAAAGTGAGATTTAGGTTTAAATTTCCTGTTTCTCAGTTCTTCCTCATCCATAATTGGAGTTGTTAGCTGATTTGGTTGTAACAAAAAATGTCTTTTCAACGTTAGTGATCTAATATACTTTTTTAAATCAATATATAAATTAAATTCATTTGATTTTTTATCTGGAGCAAATTTCATGCCTTTTGATAATAGTTGTATCTCGTCATCTGATATAGGTAGACCAGATATATTAAAAATACCTTTTTCTCTTTCTTTGGCCTTTACAATGGCCATACCATGTGCCAGATCCTCTAATCCTCCGTTCGTGTTCTCTTGTTCGGGGAGTCTACCTGTAGGGGTGAGAACCGGTTGCGATGTTCCCAGTTGTTGGCCCTGGGATAAAAATAGTTGGTAATGGGTTTTTCTTTTGGACCTCTGGTCCTCCCCTGAAAATTTTCCTCCTTTTCGTTATATTGTGAGCTAGAACTGCTATTAAATTCTTCTTGTCTGACTACTTGAGCATAGGATCTTACTCCTCTTTTTTCAAATGGGCGTATATTCCCATTCTGAAACTCTGGTCGCTCTCTTGGGGGAGTGCGGGTAACTCTCTTCTCAAATGGACGTGTGTTTCTATTTTGTAACCCAGCCCTCTCTCTTGAGGGGGTACGGGTAAATCTATTGGTAATTTCTTTTCTCTGAGAATCTCCTAGATTTCTTTTCCTATGTTCATATAATACAGTTTTCTTCCTATAAGGGGAGTGAGAGTCCAAGGTGGGGCCTCTCTGGAAGTGAGGTTTTTTCCTTGACATCCTATTAAGGGTGGAAAAAGTATTATTAATTTTGTCTTCCTTATACCTTCTATATTTTTTACTTTTAGTTTCTGCAATTTTTTCATCTAATTGTTTTACATTTGTTTGTAAAGCTTCATCTCTCTCTTTATACTCCATACTTTCTAGGTCAATCTGTGCATTAGATTCCAATAGCTCTAATTCCTCCTCAATTTTCTCTTTCATATCTTTTGAATATTTTATGATAAGTTGCATTAGCTGGAATGAGCAATTGGATAGGATCTCATCCCATTGGTTCATGAAATTTTCACTGTCTAAACCAAAAGCAGGAGTTTTTTCCAACCTTAAACCCCGTGGGATCAGCCCTTCTTTGAAATAATTTTCTAGGAAGGCTATCTCCCACCATTTTTTAGTTTCCCCATATAGTAGCTTTTCTTTGCATTTGAAATACTCATTTATTCCCTTAAGGGGTTGGGGTTTGTCATACTCTTGAAAAATTGCTTCAAACCTTCTCAAACGATGTTTTTGCATGTTAGATAGAAAGTCTATACTAGTGGCCATTGTGGGGCCCTTGTGAATTCAACTATATACAATGCTGGGATATAGCAAACCAATATAACAAAGAAATACACCTTATACACACACTTATATACAATGATACTTATCAGTGGTAGGTGAAATACAGCCTCCCTCAGATCGCTCCCAGCTAGCAATCAACTTCAATACCAATATATACAAAACACAACGAGGGAACCGGCTGGTAGCCTAAATTGAGATAAATACAAAAACAAAATATAGTGTAATAAAGTTTGACAGAAATATCATTTGCGCAATATGAAATGCACTCACAGGATCTTGGACAGTTCAGGCATATATGGTGCCTCCCCTGATGGTATGGGGGGCTGGGGGGAATTCCCCTGGACACTTCCCTGGATCTTTCCACCAAAAAGCAGGACTCCGGGTGAAGGTATGAAAAAGCGGCTTTAATTTTCAATAAAATATATAAAAAATAAATACAATAGAGGTCCTACGCGTTTCGTCCCTTCTATAAAGTATGGGACTTCCTCAGGGACCAACAATATTAAAATTACAATTAATGCAGTACAAAAAAGCAGCCTAACCACCCTCCACCCATAAGTCCTTTAAATAGGGCTAATCCCTAAAGTCAATTTAGTCACATGTGCCTCTCTGTCCCTCCTCATTGGTCCTGTGTCGATCGGTATCATCTGTTGGCAATTGCATTCTTCTTCATTCACAGCTGATCTTCACTGTTGTATTGCAGTTAATTTCGGCATTTTCGTACATTCCGGAAACTGGAAGTGCTATGCGTTCCAACTGGGTTCACAAACCCGGAAACCGGAAACCGGAAGTTTCCACCCTAACTGAGCTCTTCAATTTTATTCTTAGTGAAGTCAGTGACAACCAAATCCTACTAGACAGGGCCCACAGATCGCTACGCCCCAGGGGGACAGCTGCAGAGTTACCCAGAGATGTGATATGTTGTATACATTACTTTGCCATTAAAGATAATATCCTGAGAGCTCTAAGGGACATGGCTCAACCATTATTATTTCACGGTAATCCGATCCAAATCTACCCAGACCTGTCTTGGTTCACATTACAAGCGAGAAAAGCACTGAAGCCCATTACCGAGCATTTACGTAACCGCAACATAAGATACCGCTGGGGTTTCCCATTTGCATTGATAGTAAACCACAAAGGCACGAGCTATACCATTACTACTCCCCTGGATGTAGGACCCTTTCTGCGGGAGCTGGAATTTCCTGATACGCAAGTCGTTGACTGGAGCGGACCACAACCCAATCACAATCAAGATCAGGCCAGTCTTCCACAACGCCAGCGCTGGAACACCCCGGCAAAGAAAAGGAGACTTGACCAAAGGCTATTCTCGCCCCGAAGGAAGAATCTGCCTAACCGAGGAGAGCTCTCCAACTAACCATACCGGATGACATACAAACCCTTCAAAAGTACATGCTTAGACCATCACTTCGCATCACAGAAATTTTGTTCATACTGACCAGTGTGTATTGTCTGCTTTGCTTAATATTGTTCATATTATATCTCTTTGTCTGTTCTCTCAAGTAAACTGTGTATTGGTTAACATTGTATACCTGCAAGTGAACTTTAGGAGTTAGAGCTTAGAATACCCTTTCCTCCTATCCAGCAATAACTGTTTTCACCATGACCTCCATACGTATACACTCACATAACGCCAGAGGGCTAAATACGCCTGAAAAACACTCCATAGCACTTGCTGACTTTCAAAGACAAGGAGTGGAAATAGTGTTCATACAGGAGACTCTGCCCCAATTTTTCGGAATCATAGATACCCAACGGGTTACTTCAACAGCTATATTGAGAGTAAATCCAGAGGAGTAGCGATATTAGTGAGTAGCCAAGTGCCCTTCATAATTCAACCATCATAATATATTAGTGTTTTAATATCTTTTTCCCTCTCTTCTTATACCTCTATGTTATATGGACTTTAAATATGGACTTGGAGTGATAGGGGTTTCCTATCCTCCTCACTATCTTTGCACGTAAGCTTAATCGCTTATTCACGCCCCTCTCCGGTACCACGTGACTGGTAGCTGCATCATGTGACCGGAGGAAAGCGAAACCGGAAGGGCACACACATATCGTCCTGGTAATAACGCGCGGCAATCTTGGGAAGGTCGCACGCACTCCTATGGATACTAACAGACGGCGGCCATCTTGGAGGAGGCATAAGCACTAGAATTCTCGCCGGAAACACTCCTTATATGGATTTGAAGGACGGACTTTACAGCTGCCGATATTTTATAGTAATTTGATTAGTAATTGTATGTGTTAGGCATGATATATAAAGAATTTGTCAGTCCATTTGTGTTATGCACCTGAGGAAGACCTATTGGATTAGGTCGAAACGCGTTGTGCTTTATTTATGTATTAAAATTAAAGTATTTACTTATTATTTATTTGGTGATCCTGGTTCCTGATTTATACACAAAGGAGGCGGTTGGCGTTTTTCCCAAGGGACCCTGACTGCACTACCAGCACCAGATCCTGCATACTGCTTTTAAAGTTTAGAGCCAACTCAGAAAGGCTCTAAATATTGTGAGTTTTCCAAGTTTTTTACACTTTTTAATGTGGCTAAGATGTATTGCCCTATGATGGCTCTTTTTATTCACAGAACCTAAGGGTCTACACTTAAGACCAAAGGATATCAAGCTGATGAGTCAGGCAGGTTCATATTTGTTAAAGGAGAAGTAGGAAACACAAAAATAACCTTGGCCAATGTATACTTACCGAATAGAAAACAATCTCAAGCCCTGAGGAAAATCCTCTTCAAGTTAAATGCATTTCACTAGGGGATACTTATACTGGGAGGGGACCTAAATATTTCCTTGGAGGGAGACCTAGACACCTCCTCTGCCTCGACTGGCTACCTCACACAAAACATAAGAAACATTCTCCAAGATGCCCAACTTTATGATGGTTGGAGAGCACTCCACCCAACGCAAAAATATTTTCATATTTCTCCAACCCCTCTGGCACCTATTCCCGTATAGACGTGCTCTTCCTCCAACACAGACACCTCCCCTTCTTAAAACCGCTAAATATGGGTAAATTACATGGTCAGACCATTCCCCGCTCTCCCTAGACATGGTCATACCATCCCCGCCAAGTGTATCTCCTCAGTGGAAACTCAACGACCTACTGCTAAACAACACAGCAGTCATCACAAGACTTCAAAAGACTGTCCACACATATTTTAAGGAAAATGATAGCCCAGACACAACACCAGCCATTCAATGGGAGGCACACAAATGTGTAGCGAAAGGTGAACTTATTAGAATGGCTTCTCACCTCAAACGCAAAAGGGAAAATCCTAGAAGAGAAACATGTTAGGGAGAACACCCTACTAAACTATGCAACACTTAATAGGAAACAACAGGAGGTACGACTGAACAACTCGATTCGGAGTTTACACCTCAAAGCTTCTGATTCACGACTTATCATTTGTGGTGTATAACTTCTAAACTATTCATAATTAATCTAAAATACATAACTCAATTATAATTCACCTGTAATTCACTTATTAATATAAGATAAAGGGAGGTGCTAGTATCGCAGACTAGATTATTCAGACAACTCAAGTTAGATCACAGGATAAATAATAGACAATTGTTACTCTGCAGTAAGGTATTTGAGTCTACACGGAATCATACCGTTGCACTGTCTTGTAAACTATCTTTGATCTTTGATGAAGTACTAACTACACTGTATTTTTGTTTAAAATCATACAATTTGTGAGTCAGAAAGAAACGTAAAACTGATTTGTTTTGCACTAACATGATTTACTATTTTGATATGTAATGTCTTATTTCAATACTTTTGATATGCAGTATTTTGATACACTGATTAAATACCATGATTTGTATTAATATGTTAATAACTTGCTATTCTGATTTGTTATGCTGATAAAAACTCAATAAAAAGATAAATAATAAAAAAAAAAAAATTTTTTAAAGTTATATTTAAATCTCTTTAGTTTGAAAAAAATGGCGCCTCAGAAGGGATATGATAGCATTATACAATGCTCCATTGATCATGCTCCCTTGATAAAGGCAGATAACGCCGAAACGTTGGGGGCTATATAAGTGGTTATACCACTCCACTTTGATCCTAATCTGTTTTTTCATTTCTCAATCATTGCTTGCACATTTGATAAGACATATTTGAGTATCTTGACATTCCAATGTGCCTTTGTTGATACCTGTTATATGTGCATTTGTATAATAAAGCTTTTTGCATTTTTTATTGGTTGAAGATATATATCTATAGTCACTTTAGCTGCGTGGAAGACTTTTAGACCAGCTAAGGAAATCCTTAAAGGGCTGAGTGGACTGTGGAGATGAGTGACCCTTGGGGACCAATGCTATTAGCATACTTCATTGTGTCTGCGCACCTTATGTAAATTTTTCTTTTCTTTTTAAAATACAACACTACAGTTGCCTATTTATCTCTTTGCTTTATAGAATAATTTGCTGAATCTCAAGGTAACACAATACTTACCTTAATACACTGACACTAGGTGATTTATGTATTAGGTGAATATGTATTTTGCACAATATTTGCACCAATGACACTTATTGTTTTGTCCTGCTTGCACTTTATTTTGAATTGAAAGAGGCAATTCAGTCTACTTGGCAGCAATTTATGATTGCACTTTATTTTCTGTTGCTCTTTATCAGTACATAGTTTTTAATCTTTGTTAGACACTGTGTCAAGAGGCTTCAGGCTAGCCCTAGTGGTTTTGGACTTCTTTCCATCTGGATAACACTGTGTCTTCAACATTTGCTTCTCTAACGTTCAGATTCCTGCCCTCTCTGCTCACCCAGGTTCCTGATGCTGTCTGTTTTGTCATGCTTTTAGAAAGATCATCTCTCCTATCTACTCCTTAGCTCAAGGAGCAATTGATATTCTTTGCAGTGACTGAAAAAACATTGACTCATATTTAGTGCTTGCATTTTTTTGGCCATGGGCTTATGGACAAGAGACTAAAATAAGAAAGTGCTTATTCGAGAATAGGCCAGACTCATAAAAAATTTAATCAATACGAAAAATATTGCAGTTACTCACTTAAGAGACACACAAGGAGCCCTGATTGCAAGGGAAAAGCTATTGAGAATGCCCTGAGATTATTATAGGGTGGTCATTTGTAGTCATCATTGGTCTTAGATTGTCCTCAAGTACCAGCGAAGAAGCATGAATAATGAACCAACACTAATGGGGACATAGTGATACTGACCAGGGTACTCATAAGGGGATGTAGCTGAAAGATATGAGAGAAGATAATGATGGGACCTGGAATGCAGGCAGGTTGCATTAGTTAACAGTTGATGTAGCGGAGCTCCAATACCAAGCATAGGTATCTCCGATATTCCTTCCTTGAAGCTGAAAGAAGCAGTATAATAATACAATACACTTTCCCCCAGCAACTAGACGACACATAGTTCTGGGACTCGTCTGGGGTCTCCTGTATTGGTCTCTTTCCAAAAGGGGAGAAATATGCTGGAAACTATCCAGGACTAGAGACACAGGGTTCCAGATTTGCTAGTGGGGTGTATGAGTGTCACGGTGGCCCCCTGAGAGTGGAGTCATATTGGGATAGGTTTGAGTTAGTAGGGTATGTTAAATGTATTGCTTGTCTGTGCCTCTCCCCCTCCCCTTTTTTCCTGTCCTATTGTTTCCCTAGCAGGGCGTTGTCCTAGGGACACTGCCAGACCAATTTAAACTAGCTGCCCTGTCCCCCCTCAATTTCCAATCAGCCCTTGCTATTGTCTGACCCCACCCTTCCTTATACTATAGTACTCTATGCACCCTATTGTATATAAATGAGGCTACTGGAGGCTTAAAATATGAGTGCTACTCCTTTCTATCGCTGCAGAATTTCCTTCCGGCTCTCCTACACAGACCGCATAACCTACTCCCAAACAATATTCTCTTCAACCCTCTGGTGGCCATCCCTATTAAGGCTTGGAAGTTGTCTCGTGCCAGGTTGGGGGCGAGCCCACTGTCTTCTCTACATGTGCCCTTGCTGCTGAATACTGAGTTCCAGAACGGATCCAATACATACCCATTCACTGTATGGTCAAGGCACGGTCTCGTGTTGTTGAGTTCCTTCATAGATTTTGACACACAAAGAATTCTTACCATAGGTTGCCTCAGAGAACGCTTCCCGGGCCCTCCCATACCCTGGTTCGCATACTTTCAGGTACGGCACTACTATTGCACTATAAGCCAGCACCTCACGGTCTATGACTGAGTAATTCTCTGGATTATCTGTTATGCACCACGAATCCAGCCTTTTACTCCATATCCACTGTCTATGCTCTTTTGTGATACACACTACAAACGGGTCTGGGAATATGGAAGAATCATTTCCCTGACATTACACCTGAGGACATCCTAAACGCACATTACACCCAGAGCCAACTGCTCCCTATGGTTGCTTATCAAGACATGTTCCCAAAAACCACACACTATTCAGATTTTACCACACATAGACTTCATCTGATGGCAAGGAAAGACTCCTCTAACTGGTTCAAATGCACCCACACCAACGCGGACCTGTATCACTGTCTGTGGTAGTGCCCCCTGATACAGGGCTTCTGGAGGAAGGTTGCGCAATACTTAACGAACAACAAAATGACGCCATTGCCATTAAATCCTAGTTTTCTATTGTTATTATTATTAGGTCATTATTATGTTATTATTTATATAGCGCCAACAAATTACGCAGCGCTTTACAGTGGGTGGACGAACAAACATGTAGCTGTAACCAGACAAGTTGAGCACACAGGAACAGAGATTGAGGGCCCTGCTCAATGAGCTTACATGCTAGAGGGAGTGGGGTAAAGTGACACAAAAGGTAAGGATAGTATTAGACTAATGACAGTTGCAAGAGAGGAATCAGTCGGGAGCTATTAACAGTTTAATTGATACGCTTTTATGAATAAGTGGGTTTTTAATGATTGTTGGGACCCATCCCTGGCAACTCCATACCTAATAGCTGTTTCTCCATGCTCATAGCAGCGGTAGGCCACAAGACTATTCTTCAGGTCTAGAACCAGCTGGATACTCTACCATTCCATTTATTCTTAAACAAACTCAAGTTCCTTTTTTTTTTTTTTTTTTTTAACATAGATTGACTTTAAACCTTAACCACCAAGGAAATCTTGGTCAAAAAATTCTTCCTTACATGGAGGTGGTATATTCCCATATTGGATACCTCCTTTCAATTTAAAATCAGAACAATGCTGGAGTACACAGCTTGGTTCTCGGCCGAGGTGGTGTCCTTGCAGGATACTTTAACTACTCTATCTAATGCTACTATACCATAACCATTTTATTTTATTTATTTATTCTTTATTTTTGTAGTGCATTTAGAGATACATGAATTGGAATTGACAAAATATAGGCATGTAGATAGTTATTATGGTAGTGGAATTCTGGTATGCCTGGCCGGATCAGGTTCGGAGGATCGGCCGCCTCTTCCGCCAGGCCCCAGACTAGGCCCCAAGTGTCGTTCCTCCACCGGACACAGGCCAGCAAGAAATCTCTAGTAGCCGCTTGCACACAATGGATCCCGGGGTTCTCCGGGTGTAGATTGTAAGCCTGGGGGACACAGGGGCTGTAGAGGGGGGGGGGGGGACACAGGGGCTGTAGAGGGGGGGGGGGCACAGGGGCTGTAGAGGGGGACACAAGGGCTGTAGGGGGGGACCCAGGGATTGTAGGGGGGGCACAGGGGCTTAAAGGGGGCAAGGGCTGTAAAGAGGGGAGCAGGGGCTATAGAAGTGGGGTAGGGTGTAAAAGGGGGGGCATGGGCTGTAGAGTGAGAGCATGGACTGTAGAGTGGGGGGTATGGGCTGTAGAGAGGAGGATATGGGTTGTGGTGGGGGACACAGGGACTTTAGAAGGGGTGGGCAGGGTCACAGGGCCAATAGAAAGGGTGGGTAGGGGCTGTAGAATGGGTAGGCAGGGGCTGTAAAAGGGGGCACAGAGGCTATAGAATAGGAAACAGGGGCTGTAGAGGGGGCAGGGGCTATAGAAAGGGGAACATGGGCTTGAGAGGGGACATAGGAGCTATAGAAGTGGAGGGCAGGGGCTGTAGAGAGGGGCATGGGCTAAGAAAAGAAAAATGCCCCCACCCTTGAGTCTTACCTGAGCCTGGAGCAGAAGCCTACAGCCAGCACAGAGCAGCCAGGGGAGTCGGCCGGCCTCTCCTGATGATGTCAGGATGACGGGGCGTGACTTCCACTGCTCTTCTCCCAGACTCCCCAGTGGACTGCTATGCCACCTTATGGACGCGCCGGCCCTGTCTCCAAACACATGCGTTTGAAGACTAGTTGTGATGTTTTTTTGTCAATCTTTGTTTTTATTGAGGCATATGATGGTTCAGTACAGAAAATAAAGTGATGGGTTAATGCATGTAAAACATACAGTTTGCATAGGTGTACACAATAGTTGCATGTATTCCCAAGAGTAGCAGCCTCTTTTTTTCTTTTTTGAAAGTTTAACAGTAGAGTTATCCGTATAGGTTACACAGACTAAACAAATAAAAGAGTTACAAGATAATTACGCTTATGGTTCGTTCGGTGAAGACGATTTTAAGCAAGCTAGAAATAAATGCAATACATCAAATAATGCTAGTAACAGGTTAAGAGCACGTATAGCGAGATCGCATGTGGTCTGGTACAGCATTTGGTGGTAAGTTACATTATGTTAGGCTACCCGAGGGGTCTGCCAAGTAGTACACAGGTATATGTTTTTCGATTAAGTAGCATAGGTTAGTTTCTGTGGTAATTATTCCAGTCATCTGGACTAGGGTAACACACTGCTAAAACATAGCATAATCAATAGAAACAGGACACGCTGATTCTGAGCTAAGACAAAAACACTGCCCCGACATCTCCTGCTAGAGCTAAAATATGTAAAATGCTAAGCCAGGCACAAGGGGGTCTATTGGTAGCATGAGAAGGGGCAAATACCACCAGTGGTCTGCCACTCGGGCTAGTCCTCATCATGTCCAGTGACAGGGGGCCAGATCAGGACCCAGAGTCCCGCTTGCTTTCGGTGTCGTTAAGCTGCTGACCAGAGTCTCTGTGTTGGCTATGCTGTTTTCGAGGGTCGCTCGTCTTCCGCCTGAGGCCTTGATGGGCACTCGCGCCTGTGTGCCATTGGACCCATCTTCAGGACCGTGGGCCCAGGGTTCCGCCGGGCCCCTAGCTTCTCCCTGGGTGTATGGCAGGCTGTGGGGGGGGATTCCTCCCGATGAGCACCCAGCTCAGATGAAGCGTGTGCGGACCTCTCAGCAACGTAGCGGTATATGTGTCAGGGGTATTTCTGGGTGTCTGTGCCCGTACCTGAAAATGCCTCGGGTGCCAGAGCGGATGGTGGCTGCAGGTCGTCCTGCTGGTCTCCGCCATCTTGTGCACGAGTCTAGGTTGCATGTTGGTGCACGTGTGTGGGGCTGATAAGCGTGTGTTCTGCAACAGTAATTCTCTGGACTGTAATGCTGCTTTAGAATGTGGGTCTTGGAGTTCAGGCGACTCTGTGTACCATGCCAGATCGTTTCCGCTGTCGGCCTCATTTTTGCCGCGTGTCTGAGGCCTGCATGATGTACTGCTAGCTCCTCCGCTTGTAGCTTAAAGCATGGACTGGGATCACCCCCCCGGTCCGGTGGGGGGGGGGAAACAGGACCGGGTCCGCCGTTGCGCTCAGTGTGTTCCGGGCTCCGTTGGGCAGGATAGTGGAGCGGCGGCCGTCCACTCCACTCACCGCCAGGCAGGCACCCGCTGGTTGCTGCAGGGTACCCCTCCTCCGGGGGGCTAGAACTCCGCGAGCAAGCCTCTCCCCGGCTCCGGTAGCCCGTGTGCTTTGCGGGTCGAGGTTGGTAGTAGTTGATTTCTGATTTATTGTCGATTTTTAGGTGAAATTGGGTAGCTTGTGCGGGAGCTGTGCTTGCCTGCGACCGCTTGGCTCGGCGGCCCGGCCCCGCCCCCCGACTAGTTGTGATGTTATGTCAATGTCCTGAGTTAGAATTAATCTGACTTGTTTTACCTATAGTACTGGGTTGCAAAATATGTGCTATATAAGTTATTGTAATAATTACTAATGTTTGTGTAAGGGGGCTGTATGCAGTATTGCAATAGTGGGGATGCGGTTTGTGATGTGTGTGTAGGGAGGCTGTATGTGGTATTACATGTGTGGGATTGTGTGCATACAGTCAGGATCCTTGTGGGTTTGCGTGTGTGGATGGGAATGTTTGCAGTGTAGTATGTGAGTGGAGTTAGAATTAAATGAATGAATAGGGGGTGGGATGTGTGCAGGGGAATAGGGGTTTGATGGGTAGAGGAATGAATAGGGGCTGGCATGTGTGCAGAGGGGATAGGGTCTAGATGGGTAAAGGAGGGCATAAGGGCTGTTGTGGGTGAAGGGGGGCCTAGGGGATGGATAACTAAAGTAGGGCATAGGGGCTGTGGTGGGTGAAGGAGGGCAGAGGTGCTGGGATGGATAAAGAGGGCATAAGGGGTGGTAAAAGGGGAATGGGAAAAGGTGCTTAAGAAAATATTTACATACCTGTTAATTCTGCCATTCCCCTCTCACTTCTTACTCCGCAAAGCCATGGTAGGGAGGAGACCTGGCAAGAAGAGTAACATCACTGCCAGCCAGGTTTCTCTGAGAAGGATGAGGACATTTAGAATGTTATAGGTTGCAGGAGCAACCTATCACTGCCATAAGTGAAATAATGTATTTCTGGCTGGGGAGATCTGTGATGTGATCTCCCCAGCCAGAGCATGGCTGTGCACCTGGCAAGAACCTTGACTGCCTCGGTCCGTGACCAATCTGCCAGTGGCAAGGATAGTATTAGAGAAATGACAGTTGCAGGAGAGGAATCAGTAAACAGTGAATTTTATTTGTTTTCTATTTTGGAAGTAGAGTATCATTTTAACAGCACTTTAACCCAAAACCCAATGTGTATTGGGAAAGAAATGAAATAAACTGAATAAATAACTAACAGAGACGTGAATTGGAGTAAGGCTGTGTCTTTATTTAAAGTCAACATTTTATTTTGTAAGGTACATTGGAACTATTATAATCCTTTATCCACAACAAATGCAAACAAAGATTAAAGGACCACTCTAGTGCCAGAAAAACACTTGTTTTCCTGGCACTAGAGTGCCCTGAAGGTGCACCCACCCGGCTCTGGAAAGGGGAAAAGGGGTAAAACTTACCTTTTTCCAGAGCTGGGCGGGGAGATCTCTGCCTCCGATCCTCCTCCGTTCCGCCCCGTCGGCTGAATGCGCACGCGTGGCAAGAGCTGTGCGCGCATTCAGCCGGTCGCATAGGAAAGCCCTGTGATTTTCACAGTGAGAATCACGCAAGCGCCTCTAGCGGCTGTCAATGAGACAGCCACTAGAGGATTTGGGGGAAGGCTTAACCCATTAATAAACATAGCAGTTTCTCTAAAACTGCTATGTTTATATAAAAAAAATGGGTTAACCCTAGCTGGACCTGGCACCCAGACCACTTCATTAAGCTGAAGTGGTCTTGGTGCCTAGAGTGGTCCTTTAACCCGGCATTGAACAACCATGCTAACCACCCCAAACTGCTTTAAAGGGACATTATAGTCACCAGAACAACTACAGCTTATTGAATTTGTTCTGGTGAGTAGAATCAATACCTTCAGGCTTTTTGCTGTAAACACTACAGCAGTGTTTACATTACAGCCTAGTGATAACTCCACTGGCCACTCATCAGATGGTTGCTAGAGGTGCTTCCTTGGGCAGTCCTGCCTAAAATGCATCCAAACATTCAGTGTCTCCACGCTCTGTATGCAGACACTGAACTTTCCTCATAGAGATTCATTGATTAAATTCATCTCTATGAGGAGATGCTGATTGGCCAGGGCTGTGTTTGAATCATGCTGGCTCTGCCCCTGATCTGCCTCCTTGTCAGTCTCCGCCAATCCTATGGGGAAGTATTGTGATTGGCTCAGACCACCACTTCTGATGATGACAGACGTCAGATGCAGTTCAGAGGCAGAAGCTACATACTTGAATAGAAGTAAGATTTTTCCATATTTAGGATGGCAAGGGGATGGGGGGGGGGGAGGTCGTGGTTTTAACACTATAGGGTCAGGAATACATGTTTGTGTTCCTGACCCTATAGTGTTCTTCTAAATAGTCAGCATGATCAAACTTACAAAATTCCCCATTTATCTAGGCAGGTAAAATCCACACCCATTTTTTTTTTTTTTTTTTAAACAACACGACAATATAATGAAAGGAATTCTAGCAGGTTATATGAGTTAACACACAGGGGTGAGGTGGGGAGGAGCTGAGCCGTTGAGATACTTGACATTGATTTAATTTTTGTTGAACCGAGAGCATTACCTCACGGACCGCAGTATGAAGCCAATCAAATGCTGTTAATGCAGCGCAAGCTGAATACTCGCCTCATGCTACACACAACCTGGGACCTCGCACTTGTGGCTTGAAAGAAGAACTGGAGGGGTTTACTAATAATTCTCTCCGTTGCTTCAAAACACATCCAGTCAAGGGACTAGGTGTCACTTGTCTCTTAATTCTAAACAGTACTCACACAACAGTCATAAATGCCTCTCAAGCTTTTAATCCTCTTAACATTTAACAACCAGGTAATCAAACTGACATATAAGGGACCCTATAGTCACCAGAACCACTTCATCTTGTAGTGGTTCTGTTGTCTATAGCATGTCCCTGCCGGATGAGTAATGTAAACACTGCCTTTTATAGAAAAGGCAGTGTTCACATTGCCACTAGAAGTGTTACTAGGCAGCAGTCACTCAAACGGCCACTAGACATGCTTCCTATTTCAGTGCTGCACTGTGCAGTACTGACATTCAGTGTCTCCACCCTCTGCATGGAAAAGCTGA
The DNA here is from genome assembly GCF_036172605.1 of Pelobates fuscus. Classification (NCBI taxonomy): domain Eukaryota; kingdom Metazoa; phylum Chordata; class Amphibia; order Anura; family Pelobatidae; genus Pelobates; species Pelobates fuscus. The sequence continues at coordinate 148,521,762 of NC_086320.1, read as the reverse complement.
ACATTCCCCATAGAGATGCATTGATTGGATGAGGAGATGCTGATTGGCACAGCAATGCATTTTGCTGCACATGAGCAGCAACTTCCTGAGATCATCAAGATTAGTGATTTCAGCCAGGTCCAACCTACAGAGACCATTTGGCAATGAAGAAATGGTAAGTTTAAACCTTATTTCTCCACTCAAGGGGACGGAGAATTCCTAACAATATAGTATTCCTTTAATCCATCCCAAACCTTAACACCCCCTTTAACCTAACCACGTCTAACAGTATCTTTAACCTTGCATGCATTTACACAGATTCAAACACAATACATTACAAGTAAAAATGTGCACGTACATATGTATATATGATTTTTTTCAAATTTTAATCCAGCAGTACAGGTGACATTTTCCAATCTTCCAGTTCTAGTGTACCTGTATCTACGTAACCTCCGCTTCCTCTTTTTAGCGGATAGCAGTGGAAACACATTGTGAGATGTTGTAGACCATCCACTTGGATATGTTGTGTGTTCAGAGATGTGTTCCTGCATTTGGTAACACGTTGGCATTTAATTTACTATAGCCTTCCAGTCATTTAAAACCAGTATGGCCATTTCCTTCTGCACTCTCTCATAACACTTCGGCCACAGACCTGCTGCTCACTAGTTATTTTTGTTTGGTAGCACCATTCTCTGTAAACTCAAGAGACTGATGTCTATGAAAATTCTCGGAGATCATTAATTCTAAGTGACAGAAAGACACGTGCCACTTCATCACTTGAAAGGAAGTTATCCTTGTAACAAAAACTTTTTTTAAATTGTATTTATTTTGTTTGGTGGCTTCCCAGTGTCATATGCGATCCACCCTCCCCCACTCCCCCCACTTTCATTCTAAATAAAAAAGCCTCTACTTTTTTCCAGAGCTGAGACTCAGTCCTCACAGCTGCCAGCTCTGCCTCCTGTCTCATCTTCCTGCAGCCTGACTCCTCTCTGACTTCTTGTCTAATGAATAGTGGAAGATTGCTCCTCGATGGTCAATGTGTCCACCATGACATGCGTGGCTCGGTTGTGGGGGTGGAAGCACCATCTAACATCTGTCAGAGAACTCCTGGCACCATAAGCACTATAGTGGTTATAGTGTTTGTAATGTTCTTTAAATAGTTTAATAACATTAGTGACACTGCCAAGTGCCAACCTAAAATAATGGGACAATTACCTTTTTTATTTTTCATACTCACACTTAGAAAAAACAGGTATTTTTTATAAAATGTTTATTGTTTCAGTTTTAAATATAAAAAGAAAACATAAAAATAATATCTATCATTTCAGTTTTATCTCCTCTTCTTCAGACTGTACGGCACAACACATGAACATCTTCTGAGTATACAGGGATATAAAACCTGCACACAAAAAAAACGAAAATGTTTAAAGGTAGGAACGACAATTAATTTATTAACAAGAATACACAATCCCTAAATATAATATTTAACTAATTATTACAACAACAAAATATATCAACACATTCTTGGTTACTAGAACAACAACGCCAAGACCGTAACTTGTTTTTGATTAGTCTAAACTGATTTATAGTGGACACTGGTGTCTTCTTGGCGTTCGCAGGGGCACAAAGAGGTTGTATATTGTTGTCCTAGGGTTATAATTAGAAAGTTCTGTCTGATGTTTCACCTCCTTTTGGAAGATATGACTGACACATTTGCAAAAGAACAAATAAAATCCTTACCAAGAAACTTTCTTACAAACCGGGGCTGTTTTTCAGGAGGAAGATGAAGGCAAATATAGTAAATGGGTGCTCCAGATAGGCAGACGGCAATACCAACCAATGAATCAATAGGATCACTGTATAGAGGAACTATGACCAGGCACACGCTGCAGAGGCAGTACACGATAGGAAAAAGCAGGCTTAGCTAGAAGAAATAGTGAATAAGATTTTAATTCAGATTGTTTATTTTAAATTTTGAAGGCAGTTACAATGAGCAGCTAAAGTAAAAAAGAGTTTTACCAAGAATATGATAATTGTTTACTCACTACTGAGATTTGGGAATACATTTGATAATAAAACATTGAAGAAAAGATAGGCGACTAAAATTCATCACTAGTACTGCAGCACAATTAATCCCTACTGCTAAAATCCCTTTGTATTCACCTTTTTATTTATAGGACCCCTAAGTCTGTAGGTCTCTAATATTTTTCATAAAGCACAGGAATGGTTAGTACATTATGGAAGGGAAGTGGAAACAAAGGTTGTATATGAAATATGTGGCAAACATGGTACTTAACAGGTAAATTAATGGAACATAGATGTGATAATGCCACGTGTTAATCAATAATCATCATAAGTCTGCACTTGGACAAATCTAGTTAGAAGCCAACTGTGGCGGCCTGTCATCCTGGTGTGCCCCCTTCCTAGCCATAACATATTACTATGCGTTGCATTAAAGGATCACTTAACCACATAATCTCAATGAAGTGTTCTGGGTGTAGTGGTCATATATTCTATTATAGAAACTGCAATGCTTACATTACAAGATTTAACTGCATTGGCCGAGTAACACAAGAAAGCATTGTATTCAATGCTTTCCTATGTGAAGCATTTGGATGCCCGTACTCGAGAGCAAGATGACTTTGAAGAAGGTGGAGTTTCTTGCAGCACTGAGGGAGTCTCTGCGCCAGAGTTCAAGTAAGTAAAATTATTTTTTGGGGGGGCGGGGTGGCTGTGAAACAAATGCTAGTTACTTTAACAAAAACGTAGAGTTACATCACTGGCTTGTTCCCATTCTGGCCCTACTCTGACTTATACCAATTTCAGGTCTCCAACGTTAAGACGTAAATGATAGGAATGGTCATGTTTGTGATGTAATAATAACAGTTAACACCCTGCAGCTTTATTATGGATACATCCTGTAAGAAAAACAATCCCATAATATCCTCTGCTACTATTTAATGTCTTGCTTATTTTGCATTTGCATCTCTACACAACATTGAATGGGTGGGACATTCCATTTTGGCTTGTTATAACACCATTGACCCAATGTTCTACACATTCATATTTGCACAAACAACATTTCATAACAGTGGCGGTGCATGGCATCATTCCTTTGGGGTGAGGATACTTGTGATAGGGATTACTGACATTTTTCTCTTTAGTTTTGGGGTGCAGTTGATTTTCATTGCTGATGGTTGTATAATGTGTTATTGCTAGTGTAGTATGAGGCTGTGATGTAGAATGTGTTATTGATAGTGTAGTATGAGGTCACAATGTCTCAAGCACCATTATTTCTATCTCCTCCTTCTGTGTTTGGAATTTGTTCTAGAGGAGCCCACAAAGTCAGCAGAATAACTCCATTACAGAGAAGTTGACTTCAGTGGCACCACTATCAACCATGTTGTTGAACATGGAAAAATTTGCAGAGACTCCCAAGTGCATATAGAATACTGCATCATAAAAACACAGATTGCTACACAGTCACATACAGCAATGCACAATATTAGGGAAATAACATACCCTCACAGGTCTAGGGATATCTGGTTTCTTGATCCTCAAATAAATTAGGCTACCAACCGAAAGGCCAATAAACAGCCAGTACGTGAAGCTGAAGTAATCAATAAGTTGGAAGACATCTGTCACACAAAGAAATATGAGGGCCATCACTCCCTAAACAGTACAGAAAGCAGATTTTTTTAGTGATAACATTCTGGGTCTATGAACTGATACGCTAAAGCAGTCATGGCTATCCTTGGCACTGAAATTGTTTTCAAATATATTTATATTTCAAATTATAGCCCAGCTGAGCATCATGGTAAATGTTAAAATATGCCAAGAAAAGTCATAATTGCACTAAGAAGTTCATTATTTACTAGAATTTTTATTTTAACAGAATAAGCGACCAAATTGTCTATTAATCATTTAAAATTGTATATACATTAACATTTTATAGGAAAGTGTTATATTTGCATTAAATGTGCTTCATGCTGCTGACACAACACTGGTTTAAAAACAAGTCCACATCATGTAAATTGGTACAAACATTAAATCTGGTCGGCTTATATTTTTCTAAACCCTTGATGAGTAAATGGAAGATCTTACAGAACAGGTGTAGCTGTTTAAATTATCATTTTGTTTGAATAGTAATTTCAAATGATGGTGAGGTGATGTCATATCTTACATTGAATAGTAGTGCAGGTATAGGTGTATATCGAAATATGTGGATCAGGCACAGAAAGTCTGGTAACTGCCCTTCACGTGATGCTACAAAAAACAACCTGTAATGAAAACATTTCAAGTAAAAGCCATGTGTAACTGTATTTAGGTAACATCACATAGTTTCTTATTGCTCCATTACAACTCATCTTTATATTTCATAAACAGTTAGATATTATCGGAGCGCTCTATAACAAAGGTGTTTTCAGAACCAATATGTCTTTAAATTAATATTACACTCTATGAGCAAAACTAATATATATTCTAGCTACAACACTTTCAATGTGTTCCCTTCACCACATTTCCATATCATTCAACAACAAAAAATTGGAAAAAAGGGAGCGATATTTAGACAATCAGCCCCTACCCACATGCAGCCAAAACACACCAGAAGTGTTAATACTTATACTTCTTGATGGATAGCAGTCATAAGGAAATGGGTTGGCCCATGCAATTATCTTAATATAACTGGACAGAGAGGGGGTAACCCTCAAAAGTTGAAAATGAAGGAGAGAAAAAACTGTCCTGAAGGATGAGAACACAATAGTAAATATTGGTATCACAAAAGACGTTCCTAACATAAAGTGTCACAATCGTCAAAATATAATGTGCTCTAGAAAATAAAACGTTAAAAGGCAATACTTTAATGAGTAACAAAAAATGTTCCTAAAGTAAACTGTCCCCAGTGTTTAAATCCAGTATATCATGGCTAACTGTTAGCTAGCAGCCAGAGTGGTGGATATAACAACTATAGAGGTGTGTACCTAGGGGGTGAGGAGGGGAAAAATAGGAGGGGAAGGGGCAAAGAGACAAGAGGTATAACAAAAAATTGTATTACCACGATTGGTTTAATCCACCAAAACAGTATTACCAAAATAGTTTAATCTGTCACTAAATTGGTAATAGTGAATAACGACAAAAGAGTCTAATCATTCATATGATTCGTCGGTTCCAGTGAAGGTAGTCTAGATGAACCGGGGTGAGGGTGTTCCTCTGAGAATCCCTGTGGTCCAGGCAATGCAGCCAATCTGTTTGCCAGTGTTCAAAACTCAGTAGAAAATCACTTAGTGGATCTATAACACTACAAGTAATTAATGAAGTTATCCTTAAGTGGTAACTGTTATTATGTATCACTTATAGGTACTATGTTACAATGAGGATGATCCGTATGAGTGAATCTAATGGTCTGAGCAGTTTCACAAGTGCAACGATAGGCAGTAAAATTGTTCCTTGGAGTGGTCAGTGTTGGAGATATTAACTGACTCAGACCTGGATATTATGTTGAGCAGGGAAACCGCATCACTGTGTATGCACAGTGGGGGCACCACTAAGCGTTTGTGAGTAGCAGCTGGGACTGCATATACTCACTTTTAATCTTGTAAGAGGCTACTTTTATTTTTTTCTGTTATTATTGTAATGTCCATGACTCTGGTCCTTTGATGTGGATAGGAGTGTTTAATGTCTAGTGTGGAATAATAAATGTGTCTAATTGTTGTTGTGCTTTACTATTATATGATTTCTATATTATTTTTATATATCTGAAATAATCTCAAGACCCTTCTGAGATTCTGGAGCTTGTTTTGCACTCCACCTGCATAATTAAGCCTTGTTTATTTGGCATGTGTTAGCCTTTGAGTTTGACATGCTTGAATTTGTCTTAATAAAACTTGCTGGAAAATGAAGCAAATTCGCAATACAAACAATTGCTCAAATAAAATAGAATTTAGAAAATGTTGTATATACATATGTATGATAACCCATTGCATTTTATTAGGAAAAACAAAGCATGTGCATATGTAACATCGTATTTCCCAGTTAGGAAAGAATTGGAGGCCAGAGATTGGCTGAGATATTCCAGCCACTTCCTGTTTTAGAGAACGGTGGACAAGGCAGAATAGAGGTCTAGAAAAACCTACAAAATATAGACATTGACATGTGAACGTCTTTCTTTAGTTTCTAAATACATAATTTTTTATAAATTATTTATGTATTCCATAGAAATAGTAGGTTATAAAGATGTCAAACAGACAACACAATGTAATCATCACTGAGTGCTTAAACCAGTGTAATAAATTATTTATTACATACCTCACAAAAAACAGGTGCAATCCTTCCAAAGATCGTTATCTTACCTTGATGAAGAAATAACAACTGAATTCAATCCACCACAGCATGATATAGCCACAGATATAGGTATAAACCATTTTATGTATCCAAGAACTCTGTCTGCAAATGTCTATAACACAAAAATAATCTTTGTTTATTTTTATATGTGATAATATTTCACACTGTCTGGATTAGTATATAAAATCTCGAAAAAATTGTGTTCGAGCACAAAAAGCTACCGTATATACTCGAGTATAAGCCGACCCGAATATAAGCCGAGGCCCCTAATTTTATCCCAAAAAACTGGGAAAACTTATTGACTCGAGTATAAGACTAGGGTGGGAAACGCAGCAGCTACTGGTAAATTTCTAAATAAAATTAGATCCTAAAAAAATTGTATTAATTGAATATTTATTTACAGTGTGTGTATATAATGAATGCAGTGTGTGCGTATGAGTGCAGTGTGTGCGTATGAGTGCAGTGTGTGCGTATGAGTGCAGTGTGTGCGTATGAGTGCAGTGTGTGCGTATGAGTGCAGTGTGTGCGTATGAGTGCAGTGTGTGCGTATGAGTGCAGTGTGTGCGTATGAGTGCAGTGTGTGTGTGTGTGTGTATGAGTGCAGTGTGTGTGCGTATATATTAATTGAATATTTATTTCCAGTGTGTGTATATAATGAATGCAGTGTGTGTATGAGTGCAGTGTGTGTGTGTGTGTGTGTGTATGAGTGCAGTGTGAGTGCGTATATATTAATTGAATATTTATTTCCAGTGTGTGTATATAATGAATGCAGTGTGTATGAGTGCAGTGTGTGTGTGTGTATGAGTGCAGTGTGTGTGCGTATATATTAATTGAATATTTATTTCCAGTGTGTGTGTGTATGAGTGCAGTGTGTGTATGAGTGCAGTGTGTGTATGAGTGCAGTGTGTGTATGAGTGCAGTGTGTGTATGAGTGCAGTGTGTGTATGAGTGCAGTGTGTGTATGAGTGCAGTGTGTGTATGAGTGCAGTGTGTGTATGAGTGCAGTGTGTGTATGAGTGCAGTGTGTGTATGAGTGCAGTGTGTGTATGAGTGCAGTGTGTGTATGAGTGCAGTGTGTGTATGAGTGCAGTGTGTGTATGAGTGCAGTGTGTGTATGAGTGCAGTGTGTGTATGAGTGCAGTGTGTATATGAATGCAGTGTGTATATGAATGCAGTGTGAGTGTGTGTGATGCAGTGTGAGTGTGTGTGATGCAGTGTGTGATGCAGTGTGTGTTTGTGTATGTGTTGGTGGGGGTGGGCATTTAATATATTATTAATTTTTTTTTTATATTATTTTTTTTGTGTGTTATTATTTATTATTTAATTATTATTATTTTTTTAATTATATATTTTTTTCGTCCCCCCTCCCTGCTTGATACATAGCAGGGAGGGGGGCTCCTTCCCTGGTGGTCCAGTGTCATTGGTAGTTCAGTGGGGGGGAGAGGGGTGCTGGCAGAGCTGTACTTACCTGTCCTGCAGCTCCTGTCAGCTCTCTCCTCCTCCGCGTCGTCCGTGCAGCTCCCTCTGTCAGCTCACCGTGTAAGTCTCGCGAGAGCCGCAGCTCTCGCGAGATTTACACTGGGAGCTGACCGAGGTGCTGAACGGACGGCGCGGAGGAGGAGAGAGCTGACAGGAGCTGCTGTGAAGGCAAGTACAGCTCTGCCAGCACCCCTCTCCCCCCAGTCTGTATTATGGCAATGCAAATTGCCATAATACAGACTCTGACTCGCGTATAAGCCGAGTTGGGGTTTTTCAGCACAAAAAATGTGCTGAAAAACTCGGCTTATACTCGAGTATATACGGTAAATACTAAATTATGTGAATTAAAGTGGATTCAGCAAAGTAATCAAATGTGATTCTTCACCAATGCTCAGAATATAACATTTGACATTGGGCATATCCACGAGCTGGTTAGATGCATGTGTGGCAAGCTCCATCAAAAAGTAGGCCCAGCTACTTATCTGCCATGCTGGAATTTGTCTTGTTACCTTGACTGTCCCTACGCAAGAGACACAGCTGTCAGAGGAGCAACATGCATCATCTACAAGCCACTAAGCCCACGGATCGCAAGATTGCGGCTAATCAGTCTAATATTTAGACTTATAAATTTGCTTATTTTGGAAGGCTTCCTAAACAACGAACAAGTGACAGTGTCTACATATGCCCCCTAACAAGGGCCAAATTCAGTTTCTGAAACATTCATTTTCCAAACTTCAATACATTCAACTGCCCCGTGGAACTCCATCTGGACACAAGCAACATAAGCAATTACTGCCCTCCAACCTTGGTTTTATATTTCATGATTTGCTGCACCAGTTTGGTCCTCATGACACCTAGAGGGGAGCACAATCCCTGTGAAAAGGACTACTACTTTTTTTCCCCACACATGCACAAAATATATTCCAGAAATGACCTTTGTTTTATGGATGCAACTACTCTTCAATTTCTCACACAAGCCAAGGTAGGATTAATTACTTGGTCTGACCAAGCGCCAACGTTATCATATTTCTCTATAGCATATCCCCGCAGAGGGAAGGGTAACTGCAAGATATAGTCGGATACCCGCCCACTCCTCCCCAAGCTCATTATTACATTTATAGATAGTCTGTCACACCCAAATTTTAGATACGCAGAAACAGCAGGTGTGCACACTGGCTCTTATCAGAACACCCCTTCACTTTCTGAACCCCTAAAACGTAATATTTACCCTTCCTACTCCTGTTTGATATTCCATATTTTTTTTCTCCAAATTTACTTTTTCCCAATTTAGCAATGCTCTGTCTTCTCCTCCTCTTCATTTCCTCCTTCTCCCCCAGTATCAAAATCTCTCCTTACACCCACCTTCCTCATTCTCCCAACAACCTTTACATCTCCCCCTCTCTGCTACCCCCTTACCTCAACTCATGCCCTGCACTCATTTTCTGCTCCCTCTCTCCTAACCTAACTCTCGCCTCCTCTGCACACATTAAGACAACCAGAAACCACACAAACCTCATCACAATACTCTGTCCTTTACCCTCATTTGCCAACATTCAGTGTGCACTCTGGAATCAACAGCCATACACAACCTTCTCATCTCAAACTCACTTACATTACACTAGCACTCACATAGACCGGGCTTTCCCTCTCTAATAGTGCTATTCCTGCCGCTTTATGTTTTGGTGGGCTACAATTCTCCTATACTGACAGACCCAACAACTGTAGGCATCCTTCTCTCCCCTCAATATACCTTTCAACCAATCTACCCTGCCCTATCCTCTACTTCCTTTGAAGTTCACACTGTCTGCCCATTTAAATCCACTCCTTTAATTGTTATTATCGCCCCTACTTAACGCCAGTTGCGGCTAATGTGCTGGTCCATGCCACGGTCCTCTCTTGCCTGGACTACTGCAATCTGCATCTCACTGGTCTTACGTGCTCCCAACTTGCCCCATTGCAGTCTATAATGAATGCATCTGCGAGGCTCATCTTTCTATCCGCACACTGTCCCATGCCTCACCCCTCAGTCAGTCAGTCAGTCAGTCTCTGCATTGGCTTCCCGTAAGATATAGGGCTCAATATAAAATTCTGGTTCTTTATTTCAAATCTCTACATAATGCTACTCCCACCTATCTATCCTCCCCAATACACAAGTATGTTTTGTCTAGGCCCCTGCGCTCTGCCGAAGACCTTCATATATCCTCTGTTCATACATCCACCTTTGATGCTTGTATCCAAGACTTCTCTAGGGCTGCACCGTTCCTGTGGAACTCCCTTCCCTTTTCCGTTAGACTCTCACCACAGTAGTGGTCCATTCCTTAAAAAAAAATTAAAAACTAACTTTCACAAAATCATATCAATTAAACTGTTAATGGCTCCAAAAAACCCCACACTAAGTCTTCATTGAATAATATTCTACCAATCTATGTCTCTAATACTTCCCTTACCTTTTGTGTCACTTTATCCCCACTCCCTCTAGCATGTAAGCCACAGATTTCAAACTCGCAGCCTGCGGGCCGCATGTGGCCCACAACTAATATGTTTGCGGCCTGCGGGCCATGAGGGAGCGCTGAGTTTGAGCTGCACAGTGCCCGCAGTGATGCCGGGAGCCGTAATATGACGTCACTCCAGCTCCCGGCATCACTCTGCGGTGCGCGAAGGAGCTGAGCAGGGAGAGCTCAAAACCAATGCACCCTTGCTGCCTGTCCGGCCCCTGACTGCCTGAATGTACACCTGCCCAGCAGCCCCACTAGACACCAGGTAAGAAATTCACCCAGCTCTCCCAAAGGAAAGGAGGCTGGGTGGATTTAAATTAAAATAATTTGTTTTTAGAATGGTTGGGTGGAAATGTGTGTATGGGTGTTCCGTGTGTTTGTATTGCTGTCTGTGTGAGTGTGTATGTGTATGTATATGACTGTCTGTGTTCATGGCTTTGTGTGTCTGTGTATATGGCTGTCTGTGTGGGTTCATGGCTGTCTGTATGTATATATGTCACATCCTGCTCTGTTCTGTGGAGATGTCTGGCCTTGGCTTCTAGTATCCAGTACTCGTTACAATTCTTGTTTAGTTTTTCTTGGTTTTCTATTCTATGTCTGGTTTTCTTTATGCTGGGATTTCTGGGTTCATTCCTATAGTCCGTCCCTGGATTTCAGTCTCCAGGTTTCCTTTAAATGTTTGTTTTATGTTGCCACACCCGTTTGTTTTCCATCATTCACTCTGTTTCAGTGTTTCTGCAGGCAGCTCCTCAAGGCTTCTGCCCTTTCTTGCAGGTAAGTGCTAAATATGTATTTTGGTTGTTTTAGCATACATTAGGCAGTGTAGGACCTGCCAGATATGGGGTACATTGGCGTTGTTGGCATGCTTATGCAATGTATGATCATATAGTGTGACTAAATCCCCATGATTTTTATATGTAGTACTTTTTTTTTCTCCTTGTTTTGCCTATGTTATCCTGTCTTGTTTTAGTTTGTATACCCAGTCCATGTACAGTCCTGTCCAGTCATGCCCATGTTATGTTCATGTTTCTTCATGTCTTGTGTATATGTTCTGGGTTTAGCTTACTATCCTTCTCTGGTTCTGGGTTCTATTAGTTCTGTCTTGTTTTCATGTTTGGTGCCTCTCTAATCTTGCCTGGTTTCTAGTACTGGATACAGTCTTGCTGCAGAGCCTCCCTATTAAGCTCCTGGGAGGTCTGCTTAATTTCCAAGCTCCTAGTTCCTGGTATCCGCTCAAGTCGATTCAGGGTCTTGGTATGTGGCTGCACAAATGCTTGTGCTCAACACCAGGGGGCGTGCGGTTACCCTGCACCAGACCCTGCTAATACACCTCCACGCTGTGACTCCTACTTTGAACATCAGGCATACTGGGTCCCGGGCACTGGACCGCCACCCTGACAATATATGACTGGCTATGTGTGTGTATGGCTGTCTGTGTGTGTGAGTGTGTGTGTGTCTGTCAGTAAGTGTGTGTGTGTGTCAGTGGGTGTCTGTGAGGGAGCCTGTGTGTCTGAGTGATTGCGTGTGTCTGTCAGTGAATGTGTGTGTATGTCTGTCAGTGAGTGTGAGTGAGAACAGGGGCGTAGTAGACTGGGGAATGGGATTTAGTAGACAAGGGGGGGACTGGGGTTTAGTAGAGGGGGTTGCCGTTTTTTTAAATACTGTACTTTTCAAAATAAACCTAAGTTTCTATGAAAATTTACATTTGTTTTTTGCAGCCCACATTAACTTAAACCTTGTTTATTTGGCCCTTGCTAGCCTTTGATTTTGACATGCTTGATGGAGGCTCATTGAGCAGGGCCCTCAACCCCTTTGTTTCTGTGTGTCAAACTTGTCTTGTTACAATTACATGTTAGTCCACACATTGTAAAGCGCTATATAATAATAATAATAATAATAATAATAATAACAACAACTGGAAACTAACTAACACAATTTTGGAGGACACTCAGATTAGAGACACCTTGAAATCTACCATTACAGAACTTCCAGCTCAACTACACACCAAACATTTCTCTACGATGGATGGCATACAAAGCAGTGCTGCTATGTGCACTTATAAAACAGTGTTTGCAAGAAAAAACACTCCAATCTCATTTAAACCTTCAGGACACAACTACAAGATTTAGAATAATAGAAAAAAATCTTACGCTCACTCTCAGATGATTCAAGACATCAGTGTAACTTGCTTACAAATGCAAAACCTTCAACTGTTACACAGAACTCTCCTTCTCCAGAAGCTAAAACTAAAATATATGCATAGCAACAAGGCTGATGAATTCCTTGACAGCTCCAATGTAACTAATCTACAGTCAATTTCCAATTAATTTGCGGTCTACCACCATCAACTGTACAACTCAACTTAAGATGCTTCTATGGATCTATCTGCACACCCATGACTAACAATTTTTTTTTTTTTTTACAAGATGTACCTATCCCTGACTCCTGAACAATCCTCCTCCTTAAGCAGCTCTATTTCTATAGAGGACATTTTAAAAGCCATCCTCACCACAAGGCTACCAGCCCAGACTTTCTCGAATAAATACCACTGCAACTTTGCAGATGTTTTAGCTCCTTAGCCACCCTCTTCAACCATTTTTGCATAACTGGGTGCATCCCTAAAGATATGCATACAGCTACCGTTGGCACCCATCCCAAACATCCTAATATCTGAGCTAATTTTTTGCCCCATTTCCCTACTAAACTATGCAAAAATTCTGGTCAATTGGTTGTCATCTACTTCCCATATTGACCTCTAGCACAAGCTGACTTTGTACCTCATACAAACAATACCCACAGAGCAATAATTTAAGCAGCACAAGATTCCCAGCTCATTATTCATCTTAGATGGTAAAAAGGCATTTGATAGGATCAATTTATTCAACCTGGCCTACACACATAACAAACATGGCTTTCCGCCTGCCTTCATCACTGCAGTTCTGGACTTTCCATTCTTAACTCTTATAGGCAGATTTCATGCTACTACAATAATGTTTCTAAAATGCTGGCGTTATCCATAGGCCATCCTAAATGCATAAGGGACCCTTCAGTCCTCCTACTCCTTTGAACGGAGAACAACCTCATTATCTTACCCTCTGATAAAACTGACATCTCACCAGTCTCTCCTTAAAGAAAACTATTCCAAACTTCTGGCAAAACTCCAATCCTTATATGACCAATAGGCAAAGGTAGAGCTTTCCTGGGTGGGCCAAGTTAATTCAGCTAAAATTAGTATCTTTCCGCTGATAATTTATGTATTAAAAATCCTGCCAATCTACATTCTTCAATCTACACTTTCAGCATCAGAATGGCTCAAAGCTTCTATTAACACGAGAGGAGTCTTTCACTGCATGTCACATTGGGAAACTTGTAGAAGGTTATTGTTTCGCAAGTACCTTGTTCCATCCAGACTGACTCACATTTTTCTGGGTTATTATTACGGAGCACTTGTACCCAGAGCGGTACCTTTGTTGTTATTCTCTCCCAGATCCCACAAAGGAAGTAGCGTGTTATAGCTCTCGCATTCCCAAATATCAGTCAAGACTTGATAATGGGTAAAACAGTTTTTTTTGGCTAAACACTAGATATGTGCAATTCGTTTCGTTCCGAATTTAAATTTGGATGAAATTCGTCAATTCGGACATTTGGATACTTCTGGACTGCCCGTATGGGTGGGACCAGTCTGATATGTTTCAGAGAAGTTCTCTCTGTAATGGCACAAGATGAGCAAAAAAACAGCTTGAGAACTGAGCGGTGACCGACCGAAGGGCAGGCTATTTCAGTTGCTGCCCGTTCTCAGTATTCTCTTGCGACCCATTTTTTACTCGCCAAATTTCTAAAGTACTGAAGTGCCGAATTTCGGAAATGCCAAACCGCACCGAATTACCTAAGTGTTGAATTGAAATGCCGATTTGCGGGAGTGCCGAACCAAACGTAGTGCCGAATTGCCAAAGTCCCGAATTTCGGAAGTGCCGAACCGAACATTTTGCCCATGCACATCCCTACTAAACACACAGGTTTATAGAGAGCATGGGGTCTCCATTGAATGCAAAGTAAGCACGTCCGGGTATCTCCCGAATACAGAGGGCACAACACAGAAAACCCCCTAAAACATGTACAAAATAGTATTGTACCCCCACATGTCATACATCTCCATTCTGTGAAAATAGCGATTGGATCCATGGAGTATTGTCCAAAAAACACTGGGTCAAAGTTTTAACCAGCCGCTATAACAGTTCTGCCCGAAAATAGTTCCAGGTGGTCGGGACCATTTCTCTGTGAAATAACAGGAGCTCCAGCTCCTCGAGGCAGGGGAGCTCCCTGATTGATATAGGGAGCAATTGTCTGTCCTGAGAAGTAGTAACTTCCCTCCAATAAGCCACTTCCTAGGTCGTTAGGAAGTGATGCAAAAGCAGGGGGCGGCTCTCTTTGAACATCTCCTGGATAGGGAAAATGGGGTATTGGGTGATATCAGTACACAGGGGAGAACGGCAAGCAGAGGGAAATTTTGTAGATCATAGTCTTTTGGGTGAGTTTTTTACAGGATTGATGATCAATGCTTGTGAAGGCAGTCTCACCGAGGCACCTTGCTACCTATATTCAGGAGATGTACCTTCTACATCACTTTTGGATGTCAGTCTTGGACTTGATGTTTTGGCTCACATTGCACATTCTCGTACAGGATATGCTTCCTGACTACATACAAGGTCAAGCAAAACAACTACTTCTGCATATCCTAACTGCTGCAAAAAACATTATAGCCAGACATTGGAAGTCCATGACCGTCCCATCCTGTCAAATGCTAATTCACTAACATTCTTCTACTTGCAACTTTGAGATGTGGTGTCCACTGCGACATCTGTTAACATGGGTCCCCCTTCCAAGTTCATTAATTTCTATTAGTTTCCTAAAACATCCTATTCCACTCTTATTGCTTGCTCTCTGCACTACCCCAATGCACTTGCAAACAATTACATGTAAATTTACTATGGTGCACTACTCTGTATTGAGTGTCTTAATACATCATGATATGCTTTGTTTTTTTGCAATTTTAGAAGTTTTAAGAATCTAAATATGATGTTGCATTAATAAAGTGCTAGCATCAGATCATAACCTTTGACATCACAGTGGCAAGGCATCATCCGATCAAAGTAGATGTACCATACATTTCTCCATGCTTCTGGTCAAAACTGAACCTCCTACCACACCCAGGCTGTGTGGAGAATTCCAATGGATAGTTTGCTGAATTTACATCATGGCAATTGCAAAGCTGAGCATGAAATAAAAAGATGATATGAAAGGGAGTGAAGTGTCAGGACATAGGTAAAGAGAGATGCCCAGTTCCCAACCATCCCAGCTACACCCCGCGCCAGCACCACCCTCCACTTCTCACTAAGCTTCTCTCCAGGATATGTAATCAATCCATGGTGCCCAGCACTCGGAATGCATTGTGCCATTTCACAAAAGGGAGGGAAATAAGGCCTCTGCTGCCTTAATCTCCTCCACCGAGCTGGACAACTGCTCTTTCATATGGGTCTCAGAATTTGCTGCATTTTGGATATGCTGCAAAATTGATGGAATAATACATTATCAAATTCAATTCAAGATGGGGTTCCACTAACCATGTGCCAAAACTAGATATGTCACACTTTAACTAGTGCCTTCCTTATTCTACTGCTTCTCCCTGAAGGTTTTGCCCAGGAGTCCCTATTAATATTTTGGATAGACATGTGTCCCTCTCTCCTCCGCCAACAGCTGCTGGTATAGGCTTGAGACAGCTCCCTCCAACTCTATGCCCCCAATGCACAGACCCTCAAACCAGGTAAGTTCCCTATGAGCTAACCGTCTATCTGGGATGGATCGGTAGAAGGGTTGAATTTGTGCGTAGTGGAAGTTCCTTCCCCCAGAAGCTTAGCAAATGACTTAAGTCCATCCTGACTCAACACCTGCCTCACTGAGATGACATCATCCTTTCTCATGAAGGCCAGATTTCTTGCTAGCAGACCACCAGCACAGTTCCAGTTATGTTTGAGCAGTAGTAGTGGACTTGGAACAGGAGGAGCATGAGGTGCTCTGCGCAGTGTTTGAGCCACCAGAGATCCCAGCGGGATGTACCCGAGACCCCCCAGGCAGCGTTCCATACCAAAGAGTGAAGTATATTGCCAAAAGCCATCTTGCTCCGCACTAGCTTCCGACTTGGCATGAGGCTAAACATGCCACTCCAGAATCCTCTGGAGGACTGACGCCTGATAGTATCTATGGAAGTCCAGTAGCACCCAACCATCTCTGGCTTGTTGGAGACTGATGACATGTTTTATTTGGGACTCCTCTCTCTTCCATACATTGCCTATCACCGATGACCTTAGGTTGACAACAAATGCTCAGGGAAAAAAATCCACCGTGATATGTTACTGTACTGTGCTGTACACAGTTTCCTCTGTTTCTTTGTGACACGTGCCTAAGCCTAATAAAAAAAAAGATACATTGGAAAAAAAACAAAAAAAAAAAACGAACAAGTACTTCACATATAAGTGTTTAAATATCAAAAATGATTACTACATTTTATACATACACGCACACAAATAAAAAAAACAGGCATCTATGGTAGAGAAAGAGAAGATGGAGGTGAATTTGTACAATGTTTAACAGATGCAAATGGAAGCGAGTGCATGACAGCTGATAGGAAATGTTAAAATGTGGTCAAGGCTTGGACTCCACAAGACCTCTGAACATTTCCTGTGGTATCTGGTACCAAGACATTAGCAGTACATCCATTAAGCCCTGCAAGTGGGGCCTTCATGGATATGAATTGTTGAAGGTGGGGCTTTCATGGATATGATTTGTTGTTCCAGCACATCCCACAGATGCTCAATCAGATTAAGCAACTCTTGACTAATTTTTGCAGTGTTGAAGGCTGCATTGTTCTGCTGAATGAGACCACTGCCATCAGGGAACACCACTGCCATGAAGTGGTATATGTAGTCTGCAACAATCTCTAGGTATGTGGTATGTGTAAAAATAACATCCACATCAATGCCAGTACCCAAGGCTTCCCAGCAGAGCATTGCCCAGAACATAACACTGCCTCCGCCGGGCTGTCTTCTTCCCATCCTGCTGCCAGGTAAACACGTACCCAGCCACCCACCTTATCTGAAGGAAAAAAAATGTCCTGTTGCCACTGCCCTGGATCTGCCACTGCAACACATGAAATTCAAGTACTGACTGTTTACTTTCTGCCTAATATATCCCACCCCATGAAAGGTGCCATTTAAATAATATAATCAATGTTATTCACTTCACCTATCAGTGGTTTTAATGTTGTGGCTGATCAGTGTATATCTGATTAAATTAGAATTTAAATTAAAATATGTTTATGAAAAACTCAAAACTGACAGTGCTGCAAAAATCAGCACTGAACAAAATAGTACAAAGCAACATAACTATAGCACAAACACCTGAATAAAAGCCTTGTACACTACTCTAAAGGTATGGAGACATTAAAAAGCACACAGCACTTTTGTTTTGTAAGAAAGGTCCTTCAATTCAACTGCTTCTTTTGACTGCCTGTCATATGCACAATCGTCTCTTCCTTGACTGTTATGCAACCTCGTTCAGCACCATATACCCCACTATGCTAGTAGGTGGTAACCCGCCCACCCAGGCTCCCCCTAAATATATGACATGCTCCTCCAGCTGTTTGAGATTCTCACCCAATTACCTCTTCATTCCCCTACCATCTTACCAATAGCTGCTTCTCTGTTAACTCTTTTAGCCATCACCTCCAAACTTCCCCTGCTACCTCTTGTCTCAAATCCCCATGGTATCCTTTAGATTGTAAGCTCACGGGCCATCTAGCCAAGCACTTTGTATAAAAGAGCTCCAATGGCTAGATATCAGCTTACGGGCAGGGCTCTCTCTACCTCTTGTATTTGTCTGTGTATATTGCACGTTTCTTCACTAATTGTACAGCACTGTGGAATCTGTTGGAGCTTTATAAATAGCAGTAATAAATATAAATAAATAAATTAAGAGCATTTTTAAATATGATTGTATTTCGAACACTCCTGTGCATAAAACATTTAAGTAATATTTGTATTTTTACATTTGTTTGCAAAGCACCTATAACTTTAGGAGCATTTATTTTTAAATATGATGATACTTGTAAACAAACTGCCAACAGAGATCTTTCTGACTCTACTTTCAGACAGAATTCAATATTACAGCCAGATTTTGCTGGTTGTAAAAATAATTCGCTACCAATATGATTGAGGTTCAATTGCAATTATGATTATGTGCAACATTTGTTTGCATTGCGTGAACAACACAATTTAAATGTAATTGTAATCAACCAAAGCCAGATTACCTACTAGGCGACCAAGGCGGTCGGTGGGCACCTTTCTGGTCTTTGAGCTCTTACTCTGAGCGAGCCCTCTGAGGTGGCAGGGAGATCAAAAGATCTCCCTGCATGTCGCTGTGCTCCCTCACTTTGTGGACAAAGTATTGTGGACTGTAACAATATCTGTCAGGGTGGTAGTCCGGAGCCTTGAACCCAGACACAGTGTCCAGGAGGCGGTGCGTGGACTGGGACCCAATATGCCTGATGTTAAGTGGGAGTCTTCAGCGTGGAGGTGGATTAGCAGTGCAGGGTAACCGCACGCCCCCTGGTGTTGAGCACCAGCGTTTGTGCAGCCACATACCAAGACCCTGAATCAGCTTATGCGGATAACAGGAACTTGGAAAATAAGCAGACCTCCCAGGAGCTTAATAGGGAGGCTCTGCAGCAGGATTGTATCCAGTACTAGAAACAAGGCAGACTAGAGATAGGCACCAAACATGAAAACAAGACAGAACTAATAGAACCCAGAACCAGAGAAGGATAGTAAGCTAAACCCAGAACATATACACAAGACATGAGGAAACATGAACATAACATGGGCATGACTGGACAGGACTGTACATTGGCTGGGTATACAAACTAAAACAAGATAACATAGGCAAAACAAGAGGAGAATTAACTAAGTACGACATATGGAAATCATGGGGATCTAGTCACACTATATGATCATACATTGCATAAGCCTGCCAACAACGCCAATGTACCCCATATCTGGCAGGTCCTACACTGCCTAATGTATGCTAAAACAACCAAAAGACATATTTAGCACTTACCTGCAAGAAAGGGCAGAAGCCTTGAGGAGCTGCCTGCAGAAACACTGAAACAGAGTGAATGATGGAAAACAAACGGGTGTGGCAACATAAAACAAACATTTAAAGGAAACCTGGAGACTGAAATCCAGGGACGGACTATAGGAATGAACCCAGAAATCCCAGCATAAAGAAAACCAGACATAGAATAGAAAACCAAAAACCAAGAAAAACCAAACAAGAGTACTGGATACCAGAAGCCAAGTCCAGACATCAGAACAGAGCATAGCAGATCATGACAATATCAGGTACAGAACACTTTAATTAACCCCTTAAGGACCAAACTTCTGGAATAAAAGGGAATCATGACATGTCACGTGTCCTTAAGCTCTGTAATCAACCAAGAACTGATTATTCCTGGTATATTTTTCTGTGCTTTTTTGAGCAGTGTGCCACATTTATAATTGCAACTAAATGAGGGTGTACATAATCCAGAATCCAAAATAAACTTACCACAGCTACTGCACTGCTATCCATGATCATATCCATGTCTAATTCTGTGTAATATGCAATGTTTGTCATGACATAGATTACTGTTACCAAAGGCATAGAAATGACCATTGACAGAGGCAAATTCCTGTAAGAAAAACAAACCCCAGATATCAATATCAAATATATACAAACTATTAAAGGAAAATAGAGTAGAAAAAGTGTGTGTGTGTATGCGTATGTATGTAAAAAAAAAAAAAAAAAAAAAAAGAGAGAACTCTGATCAACCTTTAGAAATGCCACATCATTGAAACACATCAATTTGCCACTCTGTGGGCTGCACTTTGAGCCCACAATCATTATTTTACTGTAACTTATTTTGCTAAACAGCCGAAATATCAAAACTTGTTTCAGTGTCCAAATATTTCCGGACCTAATTGTATGTATACATTTTTATGGATGGAAAGGTGTAAAATTGGTAAGGGTGGTGTTAGCCTTATAACAGCTTACCATTAAACAGCAAGTCTAGCAATCACTATAAAAAAAAATTGTGAAGTATCCAGGAGCTGACAGAGTATAAAGTGAAATATTTTTGTTTTTTAAATTATGAACAAAATAATAATTGTCAATATAATGCAGTAAAATTTAATGAATTGGAAGTATAAAATACTAAAACCTATCAAATAAATGAACTGGAATGAATTCTGGTGAATTGTAGGGGAAACCTGATACAATGGATACCCAGTGTTATTAATTCTTTTGTGATTCTTACATTTGCTCTTTATATTCAGGACTGGTGACTTCTGACCCAATTTGAGCTTTATTTAGCACATTATTACTTCACTCCCTCCATCCTTTTTGGAAGCACACGCAATCTAATACTAACTGAACTGCCCTCCCCTGTACTTCTTATATACTCAGTTTGTCTTATCATTGTACAGCTTGGTTAGATGAACAAAACATTTATTTGTTGTGAGTTACTATACCTTTTAGGATTTTTCATTTCTTCTGTTACATAATTTAAGGCATCCCAGCCAGAGAAAGAATACAATGCCGAATAGAATGCCATAGTCAAAGAACCTGCATTCAGCTTGGAGCCTTCAAAAGACTTTTCCAAATAATGTGTATTGCCTGAAAGAAAATCTTTTATTTATAACAATATTCTTCTCAAACAAACAACACCTTTGAATATGATGTCTAAAGAGCAGATGGCATAACAAGAAAGCTCTCACTAGCCAATTTTTGTCTGACTTCAAAAGAACAAAGATTTACAGCCAATGGAATGGATCAAGTGTGACAGGTATCTTCCATTCTCCTAAATTATATTATTAAGTAAATCAAGTAAGTCAGAATAATTTCCGTGGTTTCCAGTTTCCAAGGTGTCTCTCTGAATGGGAAATAAACATGGCAGCTAAACAAAAGATCTTAAAGCGGCATAGTCATGTTTTTTTTTCTGTTCTTGTGCCCCTTGTAAAAAAAAAAACCTTTTGTCACTTACTTAATTCCAGCTCTGATGTCCCTCAGGGTCAGGCTCTGCCTCCAACTCCTCTGCCATGCTCGCATTAGGACTTCCCCGTTTGTTAAGCATTGTATAATGCTTTCCTATGGAGTTTTGAGTGGCACTGGATGTTCTCGTGCATAGTGTGAGGATGTCCAGAGTCAGTTAGTCGACCTACCTGGAAGTCCCTCTAGTGGCTGTCTGCAGGACAACCACTTGAGATGGAGTTAACCCGGGCAGGTCATTATTGCAGTTGATAAAGAAGTGCAATAATTACCTTTGCAGGGTTAAGGGACCTGGAACTCTGCATCCAGACCACTTCAATGCGCTGAGGTGGTCTGAGTGCCTATAGTGTTCCTTTAATAGTTATACTCCTCTTTTCTTACATGTCTATATATTTTTTTTTTTTTTTTTTTTTTAAATTCTTTATTTTTCTTGTGCATTAGAAAACATAACAGATGGTCCTGTAGTGCCACGACAGCTAGTACAGGCATTTCAATAGCAATCATTGTCATAGCAGAATAATACAGCACATTTTTTTATAGTTATGAGATTTAACAGACTAGGACTACATGAATAGGACTATATTAGCGTAGTTAGTCAACGTATGCATGCTTGTATATTAGTAACGGGTTCAATAGTATTTATAAAAGTTAAACGTGCACAGTTTGAAAAACAAAAATAGAACAGGCAAATTAGTATTTCACTTGTAGTTTAGAAATAGTGTGTTATAGTTGTATAGGTTGTATAGTTAGGGTAAGAGGGTAAACATGAGGCACCTGTGTCTAGGTGCAAGTTAAATTCTGACTAATGCCGCTAGATTATAACGTTAAAGGGGCCTTTTTTTTTTTTTTTTCCCCCCCCAGAGGGTTGTAGAGGGACTGCTTGGGGGTCCTGCTCCCCTATAAGTAGGCATAAAGGTATTTCCGGCTGTAAGGTGATGTCACCGCTAGGTGCAAAGTGAAACATATTTATACGGTGTTATAAAAGAAAGGGTATGTATTTAAGCTGGTGTATACATGGAAAGCCTGTCAGCGTGAGGGGAAGGCTATGTGTGTCTCACCCATCTGTGGTTATCAGCATCCGGCTGATCTTTGCAGGTCGTTGTGGGTCCCTTGAAGCCGTGGGTTAGCGGCGGGAATATGAGTAGTGAACTAAATATTTAAATAAAAACATCTAAGCACTTCATGAAAACATGTAGACATTAAACATATATGTCGAACTTTTGTCGGGCAGTCGGTATGCGGCTACCCTCCGATTGTCCTGACCGCGTTTTGGGAGCAAGTGGTGTGCGGTCTGTCCTCCGCTGCGGGCAGTCTGAAATGTCATCTCCGCCCTGTGCCTTCAGGTTGTGACCGAGGCATATGTAGACCCCTGGATCCCCCGGGGTATAAAGGTGGTGACAGTCGCTGGGTCCCAGTTGTGTGGAGTGTTCTCCAGGTGGTGCTTGGCCTTGGAGAGTGCGTCGGGAGGGAGTCCCAGCTTCCCCAGGATCGCGGCTGCCTCTTCTAGCGTGTGGATCGTGTACGAAGCCCTCTCATGGGTGATCATCAGCTTTTGGGCCGGTCTCCACTGGTATGTGATGTTGTGTGTCCGAAGCTGCAGTGTGAGAGGCTGTAATGATTTTCGCCACTTCAGTGTGTCCCCTGACAAGTCTGTAAAGAAGGTGAGGGAGGAGTTCTCAAACTCGAAGGGTGAGTGTCCCCGTAAGGCGTTCAACACTGTAGTTTTGTCTTGTCTTGTCTGGAAGCATATAATTAAGTCCCTAGGCGCCTCGGCAGGGGCTCTGATGGGTTTGGTGACTCTGAAAGAGTTATCGATTATCATTGATTTTGCTTGTTTCGGTGGCAAGATTGTGCCCAGTAGGCGCCTCACGAAGTGCGGTAATTCCGCGTCAGGCACTGTCTCTGCTACCCCTCTAACCTTTAGGTTTGTGGCCCGTCTGGCGTCCTCCATAGATGTGACCTTTTGTTCCAGGTCGGCATGGTGTTTCTGCAACGAGTGCAATTCCGTTTGCAAGTGAGTTACTTGTTGCCTTGTGTTGTGGGAGTCTGTTTCTAGGGCTCCCATGCGGCCTGTCAGGCCCTGGAGGTCGGTGCGGAGTGCAGTAACGTCCGCGTGTATATCCCGTCGGAGGCCCGCCAGCAGCTCTTGCATGTCGGCTTTAGTTACCGGCGATGAGGTCTGCTCGGTCTGGGATACTGTCGGGGTCACTCTTGGTCTGTGTGGTTCCTGCAAGAGGAGGTCACCATCTCCCAGGGTGTGATCATCCGAGAAATCGGAGCTGGTATCGGGGTAGGACGCCATCTTGTCTAGCGAGGCGCCATGCGCTTGCCGCCACATGTCTCCGATGGTCAGTCCCAGGGTAGGTTTGTCAGCCCTTTGTTTCTTGGTCTTGCGTCCCATTTCGGACCGGGTTGGTCGGGGGTCCCGCAGGGTTGATTTTAGCAGGTTTTGGGTGGGTTTTGCACGTTTTTTGGGTTCGATTACCCGGAGCTCAAGGGAGATGCGACCGCTCAGGTTAGGTGCTAGGCTCCGCCACATGTCTATATATTTATTATCTTTTCTTTCATCTCTCAAATCTCCTCGGACTATGATGTCTGCAGTTTGCCCTGAGGGATTCTTTTGACTAATAAACTGTGGATAATTAGCTTAGCAACTGAAATGGAACCTTGCTTAAGCTCCATCCATTTTGAAAGATTGTCAAAGATCATGTTACCGATAAGAAAAAGCAGACCTTACCCTTAACCTGAGCTAACCCTAACGCAAGTTAACCCTAACGATAGATAATTTCAGCAACCCTAATCCCATCTACTTGTGATTCTGTAGCGCTGCATATATTTCCGTGCAGGCAACATGTGCTGGTCAGGAGAGTCCAGGGGCCTACTTTTAATTAGCAAAGAGGGTGCTGCTCGCTTGCGGAGCATGTCCTTAAAAGGGCAGAGGGCAAGTTGCATCACTATTGGTCCACATCACTCTGTCCCCATTCCTGCATTTTTTGGGGTCGCAGGTGTGACATGGACCAATCAGTTAACACATAATACTATTTGATGTGTTTTGACCCCATTTACTGTGCCCTATCATGGTTTCTGTTCCCATTATCCATTTAGTGTGTTCTTTATTCTTGTCTCTTATTTCTAGTATTGACCCATGGCATGATTCTGAATTTTGCGTACTTCTACAACACTCACCTGGCTACTATATTCATTTTCCTTATATTCTGTATTCCTGAACCCGGTTAGTATCTACGTTTTTTCCTGTCTTTCCACTACTTGGACCTACTACTTTTATACGGTAAGCACGGACACTCTAGGGTTCGGTAATACGTCTATCCTATCTTTCTTCATTTGTTGTCCTGAACTCTGCATTTTTAGGGCATACTACCGTGACAGATCCTTAATTGAAGCCCATTAAGAAATTGCTAGCCTTGTAGGACATAGGACATCTACATTACTATTATGCCTCCCGTTTAAGGCTTCAAGAAATAACCTGGTCACACCCCTCTCTGCAAGACCATCTTTCTGAGTGCACTTTTAATAGCTGCCATTCAGGAAATGGCGGCTGTCACGAGTACATAAGTTAGGGTAATTGAACCTTTTATGGTAACTGTCACAAAAAGAACCACATCCCACAAATTAATTATATATAAAAAACAAATGTGCAATCTTATTTTTTGTAATATTGCAAATGTTTCAATACATGCACAGACCACATACATCCTTAATACCCAATACAAAAAACTAACAATTATATAATATAAAAAAACAAAAAAAACAAACAGTAACTCTTACCTTGGCAAAGTCTAACAATTCCAGTAATAATTATAATGACAAGGGCTAGCACTTTCGCAAATGTTGACACCACTTGCAGGGTAGCTCCCCATTTCACCTTTGCACAGTTCACAGCTGTCAAAAAAACTTACAGCAACAAATTATTAAATTAATAGTCATTAGAATGTGAATAAAATGGTGCATCTATGTTTTCTTAGCTTGTATAATCATCTTATATAATTGAATAGGTTTGAATAAAGTGTTTTAAAATCATAAACTACAACGGTACTACGAGTCATGACATAGTTCGAGCACACAGAGTAAGCATGTACTGCAAATTGTGAAGTGTGAAATTGATGGACTAGAGTCACTGCCAACGTAAAGGGACACTATAGTCACCAGAACAACTACATCTTATTGTATTTGTTCTGGTGAGTAGTCAGTCCCTGCATGCTCCAAGACTTTATTAAGGATCAGAGGGAGTGGAAATGTTGCCTCTACTCCATTGTTTCAAATAAAAAGACTGCCTTTTAGAAGAAACCTCAGATGTGCCAGTATATTTATTTTTCTTCCATTTAACACCTTCACATCATGCATACTCATCACAGTCTGAAAACCTGGCCAGCCACAGATATTGCATCATCCTGAGAATTATACCAGTGGGCCAAACCAGATCTGGAGTGCATTGAGGTTGTGGATCACCAGCCCAAACACAAACCAGCAGAGGGATGTTTCAACAAAGGCTGTGGACATTTGTTGCTGGCAAACCCACTAGCAGTAATTTGTAACAGGAATCCCAGCATGAAAATAGTGGAACCTGGCACATATTGAACTGCATATTCCTATTAAACCAGCTGAAAATTCAGCTAGGCATCATGGAATGACTCGTAGTTGCCAGCCTAAATGGTATGTCTAACCACAATTTAGTCTAATCAGAAGAAAAAGGTGGTCCGGGAACGCTATCAATTCAAGCAGCTTTATTGGACATGAACAGACATTGCAACATTTCGGCCCACAACAGGGCTTTTGTCAAGTAAGTACACTAGTACTGATTATATGAGAGCGGCTTCCTTTTTTTGATTGGCCAAAAACAAACACATTACATTTTCAGTCACTATTTACTCATTACAATCTACTCCATTTCTATTCATTGTCTGATTGTTTTTCCTAATAAGACTCTACCTTCTATATCTACCTGTCTCCATATATTAATGCTCTGTATAAACCTACTTTCTGAGACACTTAATTTAATTTCCCACTTCTTCACTCATTTTTCCCAGTTCCAGTTAACTCTTTTTGTCTGATGTCAGCTGGCACCATTCTCCTCTCCCTTACAATAAACTTCCTTTTCATAAACGTCATCCTCCATACTATTCTATAGAATGCTTCGGTGATGCCACAATGCTTCCTGTGCATTGGCAATTTGATCTTTCAAACAAGTTTTTTAGAGAACAAAAAAATCAGTTAATTGTTTGTGATAATATTCATAAGTTTTTATGTTAAAAATAAGTCTGAATCAAAAACACACCTCCTAACTACTCTAGAATTGGTGCACCAGTCCTTCTATATCAATCACATTATGATAGCATAGAATAGTTAGTAAAAGAGGCTTTCTATGAAAGGGGTACGATTGTTGCTTACTTAAATTGGAAACTGAATGAAAAAGATGTACCTTGAAATACCAGGATGCAATAAACATGACTGGTTTACTTTTTTATTTCGTTTTTCCATTTATTTATTTTGTGAGCATTTTGATGTTTTCATTTATTCACCATTACATAATCTCAGATAATTTGCTAAATCATTTGCCTCAGTAAACCTAGCAATAGGGAAGCAGACTGTAGTAGTCTTCTTAATAATTAATGAAGTGGTCCAGGTCCAGCACACCATTTTTATATAATCAAAGCATTTACTTGTACTCACAAAGGAAACAATCCACTGGGAAAAACTGCTGTTGTATTCTGGTAAATCCTCCTGGCATTGACTCTGGCAATGCCTAGAAAAAAAAAAAATGTCTAAATATGTCTCATTAGTTGGGACTATGAGACGGTAATGACTAAACCATCATGACTTACTGTACCCACTTACATATATATTTCCATGTCAGGAGAAAAGATCCAGTGACTTAGTATTCAATAAAACTGCATAATATTTAATTCTGAGACTTATACATGACTGAAGAACACTTAGAAAGGTGAGCAGAAAAGCTGAAGCCCTCTTCTCTGTCAAACTAGATCATCATGAGCAATGGTTTAGGGATATGAAGCTTCCACAGACCCCTTTGAAACTTGACATTCTGATCGTTATGTCATTGGCTGGAAATATCACTTAAGGTACATAACTCTAGACCACTTCAGGAAAAAACAGAAATTTTTACTTACCGTAAATTCTTTTTTTCTTAATATGGTGGCAGTAACCTCTGGGGTTTTGCTCCTCCCTGTGGACAAGACCTTTAACAAGCTTTTTTTTAAAAGGATCCTCCCCCTTTAGGTATAAATACTGAACCCGCAAAACCTACCCCAGTACGTAACAAGTAAAGAAAACCAGAACAAGCAAACAATCCAATGCAAAAAATTCTTTAATAAAGAGGGAGGGTAATAATACTGCCACCATATTAAGAAAAAAAGAATTTACGGTAAGTAAAAATTTCTGTTTTTTCTGTCATATGGTGGCAGTAACCTCTGGGATATAGCAAGAATCCCTCTGGGCGGGACCTATGACACGACGGCTTGTAACACCTTACGCCCAAAAGCAGCTTCAGAGGCAGAGAATATGTCTAGCCGGTAGTGCTTGATAAAGGTGTTGAAGGACGACCAGCATGCCGCCTTGCAAATGACTTCTGGAGATGCAAGTGCTCTTTCTGCCCATGAGGTAGCCATTGCTCGAGTAGAATGGGCCTTGATTGTAGCAGGAGACTGCAGACCTGAGGAAGAATATGCCAAATCGATAGCCTGAATAAGCCAACGAGATAAGGTCCCACGGGAAGCCACCTTGCCCTTTTGGTGACCCTGAAAATTAACAAACAGGTGATCCGAAACTCTGAACTCCTTTGTTCTGTTTAAATATATACATAACGCTCTTCTGACGTCCAACTTTTGCCATCTGTGCTCTTGAAGAGATGAGGGCGCACTAAAAAAGGAAGGCAAAACAATAGGCTGATTAACATTTTTTGAAGATAAAACCTTTGGAAGAAAAGATGGTCTTGGGTAAAGAACCACTTTGTCCTCATGAAAAATGGTGAATTCATCTGAGGATAGGGCGTGAAGTTCTCCCACTCTTTTGGCAGACGTGATGGCTACCAAAAACAATACCTTAAGGGACAAAATTTTCAAAGGAACTTCCTCCAAGGGCTCAAACGGGTTAGTACTAAGGGCCTGAAGGACTAGGGACAAGTCCCACGTCGGAAAGACCGATCGTTTAGGAGGTCTCTTGAGGCTGATGGACCTAAAAAAAAATCGCCTGACGAAAACATTGGCTGCCAAATCCTTAATAAGAAAAAAATTCAAAGCTGAGATTTGAACCTTGAGCGTGGAGACTCCCAGGCCTGCGTCAAAGCCGTCTTGCAAAAACTGAAGAATGTTATCTATAGACGGTTGTAATATCGAGACCCGGTGATCCCTACCCCAGTGAAGAAATTTGGACCAAATTCTGAAGTATATCCTAGAAGTCGATCGTCTAGTTGCGTGTAGTAAGACTGTTATTCTCTCATCTTGCAAGCCCTTGTTCCGAAGGATCAGCCTTGCAGTAGCCAAGCCGTCAACCTGAACATTTCCAGTACTTTCAAGGGTAGGTTCCTGTTCACAATGAGATGAACTGAAATGGGAAGCTCCCAATAGTCGATAGTCATCTTCTTTAGGGTCGCAAACCAGACTCTGTTTGGCCAATAAGGGATTACCGCCAATATCCTCGCCTTGTCCGTACGTGTCTTGAGGAGGACCTTTGGGATCAGGGGCAGAGGAGGGAAGATGTAAGCCAGCTGAAAATCCCACTTTATCGATAGAGCGTCTATCCAATTGGGTTGATCCGTTCTGAAAAGGGAGGCGAAGTGGGAAACCTTTTTGTTTGATTCTCTTGCCATCAAATCTACTTCTGGGACTCCGAATTTTCCAGTCAAGATTCTGAATATGTCTGGGTGTAGAGACCATTCCTTTTGGTCCCACTTCCCTCTGCTCAAATCGTCGGCTATTACATTTTCGCTGCCTCTTATGTAAACCGCTGCGATGTCTTCTAGATTTCTCTGCGCCCATTCCATAACTTCTGTACAAAGACTGTAAAGCCTTCTTGCTCTGGTTCCTCCCTGTCGATTGATATAAGAGACTACCGTGCGATTGTCTGACTGTATCTTGACCGCTCTTTGCAGTAGCCAAGGTCTGAGGTGATGAAGAGCATACAGAACCGCCAATAATTCTTTGAAATTTGTCGACTCCTTTGCTTCCTTGGAAGACCATTTTCCTTGGAACATGGTGGAGCCTAAGTGGGCTCCCCAACCTGAGTTTGAAGCGTCTGTGGTGACTATTAGCCAGACCTTTGGTAGAAAGGATAAACCTTTTAAAAGGCACTCTGAGGTTTTCCACCAATCTAATTGCGTCTTCACCTGAGGGGACAGCAGGAATATTGTGTCCAGATCTTCCACCTTCTTTGACCAGGAAGTCAGGATGTTCCATTGTAAGGGCCTGACCTTTGATCTTGCCCATTTGACCGCCGGGAAGGTGGCCGTAAGAAGGCCTAACACACTCATGGCCTCTCTGAAGGAACAAGTTTTCATCCTTTGGAGGTTGGAAATCGTTCTTCGGATCTGTTTCCTCTTTCGTTTGGGAAGGAAAATTGACATGGAGTCTGAATTGATCTCGAAACCGAGAAACTCTATAACCCTGGTTGGAATGCAAACTGATTTCTTTAGATTCAAGATCCAGCCATGGTCCTGAAGAAACCTTATAGTGACCTGCAGATCCTTGTGTAGTTGATCCTCGGTATGAGCCACTAGAAGCCAGTCGTCTAAATATGGGATAATTGAAATACCCCTTTCCCTCAAATGAGCAGTTAGAGGAGACAGGATCTTTGTAAAGATTCTTGGAGCGGACGACAGACCAAAAGGCAGGGCCCTGAATTGGAAATGAAGAATGTGACCTCTTCTTCTTCTTATTGCAAATCTTAAATATTTCCTTGAAGCGGTGGCTATCGGAACATGAAGATATGCATCCTTTAAGTCTATCTTTACCATCACGTCGCCTTTTTGTAATAGAGGAAAAATCGATGCGATTGATTCCATGCGGAATCTGTGATAGGGGATAAACTGATTTATTTTCTTCAAATCCAGAATGGGCCGAAACGAGTTGTCCGGTTTTGGAACTAGAAATAGTCTCGAATAGACTCCCCGAAATTCCTGTTTTTTTGGAACTCTTTCTATAACCTCTTTGTGTAGAAGCAGCCTGGACTGATAATCTAGGGCTCGAGATTTTTTTTGCAGACTGGTAAGTCGAAAGTAGGAACCTTGATCTTGGTTTTTCCAGAAAAATAATCTTGTGTCCCTTTCGGATAATCTTTAGAACCCATGGATCCTCCGTGGTCTGTTCCCACACCGGAAAAAAATATTGGAGCCGTCCTCCCACACCTCTGGCGTCAAAAACGTCTCCCCTTGTCTCTGAAGGATCTTTTGACCTCATTACTTTCAAATTTCCGGTTTTTTTCCTTTCTTTGAAAAAAATGTGGTCTCTCTTGAAAGGATCTCCTACCCCTAGATTGGTAATTTCTGTACCCCGGTCTCCAGGAGGACTTCCTATCTTGAGGAAGTGCCTTCTTGGTTTCAGACATCTGTCTTATGATTTCCTCTAAGGGGGCGCCGAATAATTTAGACTTCTCCAAAGGAAGTTCACAAAGGACTGCTTTTGACGCTGTATCCGCAGACCAAGACCTCAACCATAGGGCACGTCTTGCTACAGAAGACAAACCCATAATCCTGGAGGCCAATTTAAGCACCTCAGTCGACATATCCAAAAGGAATTCATTCGCCAAATGCATGTTCTGAAACATGTGACTTAGATCCTCAATATGACCAGACGATAAATTTTCCTGCACAAATTTTAGCCACACTTCATTAGCTCTGGCTACTGCAGCTCCTGCCAGTAAGGCTTTGCATTGGAAACCAGCTGTCTGATAAGCCCGCCTACACGAGGTTTCGGCTCTTTTATCCATAGGATTCTTTAACGCTGCAGTTTCTCCTATAGGGATAGTGGTTCTCTTGGCAATCTGTGCCACCTGAACATCAACCTTTGGGAGATCTTCCCACATAACGTCGCTAGCCAGCCTGAAGACATCCTTGAAGTGTCTGGAAATAAAGGCACGTTTTTCCGGGTTTTTCCATTCCCTAAATACAAATTCAACTAGGCTCTGTTGGACAGAAAAGCCCTTCTTTGGATTTTCCGATCCCTGAGGTAGGATTGTCAGATTTACCTCTTTAATAAATTTGCGGATTGCCTCAGGGGGAAACCCCACTGGTTCGCTTGACGAGGAACCTGAATCCACTGATTCGCCAGAAGAAGAACATTCTCCCGAAGATGATTCAGATGAAGAAATTCTCTTTCTTTTATTAATCTTTTGATGAATGGGGGCTTCTACCCTTTTAGATTCTTTAATCGAGTCCAAGGTATGGGACAAGTTCTCCTGGAACCAGGATAGGAAAGATTGCATATCCTTTTGCTTTTCTCTTTCCAAAGAGTTTGCAGTACACTGACTGCATATTTTCTTCCTAGACCCGTCTGGGAGAGGAGTTGCACATTCGCTGCAAACAATATGTTTGGACTTCACCGTAGCCTTTCTAGGCGTGGGGGTTAGCTTTTCCTTATCCATCTCAGGTGGACTAGACATATCTGGAAAAAATCAAATGGAGGCACTTAGAATCCAAACTCTTCTTCAGAAAGTATTTCAAAGTAAAGATTACTTTATCAATCTTACCTCAAAATACCTCTGAGCCGTGTGGGGGGGCAGGTGACACGGCGTACCACTTCT
Organism: Pelobates fuscus; assembly: GCF_036172605.1. Taxonomy (NCBI): domain Eukaryota; kingdom Metazoa; phylum Chordata; class Amphibia; order Anura; family Pelobatidae; genus Pelobates; species Pelobates fuscus. Next base: position 148,489,561 of record NC_086320.1, on the reverse strand, counting down.
GACCTGCATCCATGCTGTCAGTGGGTACCAGCACAGCTTTTACATTCAAATTTCGCGGGTTTTTTTTTTTTTGTGTATATCTTTAAGCTTCCGTTTGCGCATGCGTCATTGCGCACCCGGAAGCTTAGGTGGAACGCAATCACCACCAGGGCGTGCGTTCCACCGCTGTGCGCTTGCTCAGAGCGAGCTCCGCCTCCCGGAAGCATTCTGCCGGCAACCTTCTCGGCATAAATCCAACAGCCTCTTTCACTCCGTAACGGCAAGACAACGGAGCATGGGCCACTCAGCCTACCACCCGGGCAGCTCTCGGACCGGATCCCCCAGACAACAGCCCGTGTGCCTCACCCGAAAGTCCTGTCCATCCCTATCGGGACAAGAAAGAAGACTGGGGTAGGTTTTGCGGGTTCAGTATTTATACCTAAAGGGGGAGGATCCTTTTAAAAAAAAGCTTGTTAAAGGTCTTGTCCACAGGGAGGAGCAAAACCCCAGAGGTTACTGCCACCATATGACAGAAAAATATCACTTTTTATGAAAACTTGTGCTTTACCATATTTACAGAATAATTGTGTCTGACTCATTTTCTAAGTAAAATGTCCCTTTAACATGTATTTAAAGTTGGAGCACACATTCAGTCATATAGCTGTATGAATGGTAGAAACTAGCTATACTTACCCACACATACGACTGCAAGCAGGTACACTGCTGTCTGAGGAGGGGTGCATGTTGGAAAAAATGGCTCAATTAAGTAGTTGGCAAATGTCACCGCCAAAATTGCCTGACTGGCAGGATAGATGATTAACATATTAGTCCACAGGTTTAAAAAGGCTAAAAATCCCCCAAATGATTCCTTTATGTAAATGTAGCTGGCACCTGATTTTGTAATTGTCGTCCCAAGTTCCGCATAGCACAGAGCTCCAATCACTGAAAATATTCCTCCCAATACCCATATTATGAGAGATAATCCATAGGAGCCACTATACATCAGAACACCTTTTGGAGAAACAAAAATTCCGGCACCAATAGTGTTTCCAACCACCAGGCTCACCCCATGCAGAAGGGAAATTTCCTTTTTAAGTTGCACTTTGTTACTGGACGTGTCTTGCGTCTTGTCTTTCATTTTTATTTTTTCTTCCTCAAATGACAGATACAAGAATACTTCTGTTATACAAGATTCTAGATAAAACAAACACCAATTACAAAAAATGTGTAATACTCAATGCATATACTATTTCATTAGCTCTGGTTTTAAGTTTTGGGTAGACAGAATGCTATACATTTTATTGCCTACTTTCATTAACTAATGAAAACTACACAAAAACCTTTCTAATTGATACATGGGAAACTACATTGTAGCAAATTGAAATCCAAATGGCAACATTTATGCACCTTAATTAGTATAATGAGGAGGCATTTTTGCAACTGTTTTAGATGACATATCTTCTGCATCTCAGGAACCATTGCAAATGACAATGTAGATACCTCATAATCTTCAGTGCATATTTGGACAACTATGAATTCATATTTAATTATAAACTATAACTATCTACCATTTGTCAATGAAAAATGAGACTCAGTGTTATAGAATATATAATAAATACTTAGCTACTGGGAGAACCTGATTCCTCGAACCCTCGTAAAGATAGATATCCAAATAAACAATATGATAGAAAGCAATTACTACATAACTTGCGCTTAAATGAACACTCCGGTCACCAAACAACTTACCGTATATACTCGAGTATAAGCAGAGTTTTTCAGCACATATTTTGTGCTAAAAAACCCAATCTCGGCTTATACTCGAGTCAATTGCCATAATACAGACTGGGGCTGTCAGAGATCTTACTTACCTCTCCTGCAGCTCCCTCCTCCTCCACGCCGTCCGTTCAGCACCTCGGTCAGCTCCCAGTGTAAGTCTCGAGAGCCGCGGCTCTCGCGAGACTTACACTGGGAGCTGACAGAGGGAGCTGCACGGACGAGGAGAGAGCTGACAGGAGCTGCAGGAGAGGTAAGTTACAGCTCTGCCAGCCCCTCTCTCCCCCCACTGAACTGCCAATGCTGGACCACCAGGGAAGGAGCCCCCCTCCCTGCTATGTATCAAGCAGGGAGGGGGGACGAAAACAAATTAATAAATAATAAAAAAATAATTAAATAAGAAATACAAAAATAATGAAATTAAATAAATTTAAAAAAATGTAAAATAATAAAAAATTAAAAAAAAAATTGCCCACCCCCCCCACCAAGGCTCTGCAACACACACTGCAAGTAAATATTCAATTAATATATTTTTTTTAGGATCTAATTTTATTTAGAAATTTACCAGTAGCTGCTGCATTTCTCGCCCTAGTCTTATACTCGAGTAAATACGTTTTCCCAGTTTTTTGGGGTAAAATTAGGGGCTTATATTCGGGTCGGCTTATACGGTAATCGGAATGAAGTTATGGTGCCCAAAGGTCCCTGGTTCACGAAGTTCTTATGGTTCCTGTAAACCTAAGCACCTATTTACTATGTTGAATTGTTTTGCACATTTCACAAACTCATTCCTACCTGTGTGCATATAAATGGTAGGTTCTGTTTATTTAATAAAGCCTAATCTTATCTTTTTCTCCAGTGCTTGTCATCATCACCCAGTGTCAAAGCAAACTGCATCTCCCAGACAGACTGCAGAAGGCCCTTACATTCTCCCTCTCTGCTCTGTTTAGTTACCTACATGGCTCAGAACAGGGCTGTCTTTCCGCATGGCATAGGGGCCCCACAGCGTTGCTCATGTAGCGGGCCAACAGGGGAGATCCTTTGATTTCCCCTGCCAGCCCATGGAGAGCCGGCCCTGCTTACTTGTTTTGGACCATCTCAGGCCGGTGGGGAGACCAAAGATCTCCATCACCGGCCAAAAGGCTTTGTTAGAGAGCGGGAGGGAGAGAGGACCTGGGAGGTAGTTACTCCCGCGAGCATGCTGGTCTGAGCATTGCCGCATGTTGCCGTGGCACTGCTCCGACATAGCATTCTGCTTGTGGGAGCCACCAGAGTTGGTAGCGTCCCCCGTCCCACCAAAGGTAAGAAGAAGGGTACACTGAGGGGGGACATGAAGCTTTTTTTAGTTTATTTATTTTAAATAAAAATAACAAACAAAAATCCCTTTTCCCTATGCAATCCCCCTTTCTCACACACACGGCACCCCCCCCACACACACACACACGGCACCCCCCCCACACACACACACACGGCACCCCCCCCACACACACACACACGGCACCCCCCCCACACACACACACACACACGGCACCCCCCCCACACACACACACACACGGCACCCCCCCACACACACACACACACGGCACCCCCCCCACACACACGGCACCCCCCCCACACACACGGCACCCCCCCCACACACACGGCACCCCCCCCACACACACACACGGCACCCCCCCACACACACACACGGCACCCCCCCACACACACACACGGCACCCCCCCACACACACACGGCACCCCCCCCACACACACGGCACCCCCCCCACACACACACGGCACCCCCCACATACACACACAATACCCCTCACACACACACACCAAATCTATTTAGGTTTCATTGTAATCTGTGTGTCCGAACATGTAAATTGGGCTACCACTTTAGAACATTTTCACTTCCCTGTGTAAATAATATGATTTGCCTGAAATTTACAATGAACTTGCAACTTAATTGTCAGAATAGATTATCTGGAAGAATAGATACACTGAATAATCTTCCAAATTGGAATAATTTGGCCTAAATTTTGCAAATTAAATGTTACTTAATCACAGTTTACAAATGTATCCAGCAAATAAACAGGCACGTAGAAGAAGAGCAGATATTATTATCACATGCTTACTCTAATGCAGTGTTAATTATGTCGACTAACAATTATAGTCAGATTTTAGTCGACTAACATTTTTGAGATTCAGTCGACTAAAACTAAAAAACAGTTCACATGACTAAAATACGACTAAAACTGAATTTGCAGCCAAAATTAACACTGCTCTAATGTCAAATTGAGATAGCCACTAATTACATAATACAGAAATTAGAAAACAAGCAAAACACAAGGTGAACCAAATAATAAAAATTTCAAGCTCATTAACACTTACTGTCTCGAAATGTGTGTCCAGGAGTGGTGGATGCTGCAGCTATTACATGAATTTAGATATTCCTGGAAGACTGAAGTAAAAGTACAAAGACCTCAGTGTTAGTAGCATTACCTTTATGTCCAAATTATCATGCGCATTCTGCATGACCAACCTTTGCCCTATTATCTATTGACTAATTATTGCAAAATTCAAACCTGCTCCATCTGATGACTGTACATATATGTAGAAGACAATTTGAAATCACAAAATCACTAGTTTTTAAAGAATAAATTGAGAAAGCACAATATACACAAGCAAGAGTCGTATCTAGACTTCATGTCAATGGAGGGACAGAAATATATTTTGGTTCCCTTCCCAAGAACTGTAGAATTTTCTTTTGCACCATTCTTTTTTAGATAAATCACACACTTACTGACATTCATGTACACATAAACATTCATATACATACTTACATTTATATATACACACATCCATTCATATATACACACACACAGACTTATACACAAACACACAGAGACATACAAAAAAAGAAAACACCTTTTGGCCACAGATGTAAGGAAACTTACTCTGTTGCCAGAGGTAGGTTACAGCAGTAATAAGGGCTTAACCCTAATTATACAAATAGACAAAGGATACAACTAATGAGGTCAGACAGCTCCCCAATAAAAAGGAGGCGCTGTACCCCACCGGAATTCTCTAGATCAAAAGATCATCTTATAGGTAATAAACTTTATTATACATACACAATAAGTGCAACAAGTAGTGAAAGTGATAATAACAATCAATTAAAAAGGAGGGGAAACTACATAGCCCAGCTACTAAAATGAAATTTGAGCTATATCCCAGATTGGTATGTATCAAGACCAACAAGATATCAAATTCAAGTGAACGGAATATAGTGTTAGAAGGGAGAAACTCTCCACATTTAAATCAATCCACCTCTACAAGGAAATCCTGTTGGAAAGTACTCAAGCTCTCAGGGGTTAAATTGAGTAAGTAGATGTAATTAACCCCTTCAGGACCGCTGACGGTTCAGGACCGTCAGCGGTAAAACGTGCGTTTGGACCGCTGACGGTCCTGAACCGTCATAACGGTTTTGGGCTACTTACCTGATCGCCGTCGGTCCCACGGCGGCGATCAGCTCTCCTCCCGGTCCAGGGGGACTGCCTGTCTGCCCGGGCAGTCCCCCCTCGGCAGATCAGGACCCCACGGCCATGTGATCACTCGATCACATGACCGCAATAGGGGTCTTTGTATCTGCCTGCAGGGGGACTGTCTGTGCTGACAGGCAGTCTCCCTGCAAGTGTAAAATCATAAAATAAAGTTAAAAAAAAACAATCAGTGTAAAAAAAAAATTATAATATGTTTATATATATGATATATATACATGTATTATATCTATATATATAATATATGTATATGTATCATATATATAATGTCACACTAAGTGTATTTTTATATTTATATATACGTATATTAATATAAAAATACACTTATATTTAAATTACACACGAATATATACAATATATATAATAACTATATATATGGTATATATATATTATTATAAAATACAAATAATATGTTAATAAAAATAAATAAAAAATAAAAATAATTTTTAATAATTAAAAAAAAATTATATATATATATTCAATTTTATTCTAACAGTATTTTGATATTGATATATATATATTTATATCAAAATACACTTAGAATGTAATGATATATATATCTATGTATAAATAAATAAATAAAAATAATACGAAATATACATATGTCCACATACAAAATTACATTATTAATTTCATAAATATACACGTAGACGTCAAATATATAAATATGTATATATATTAAAATTCTACGTGCATATTTATGTAATATTTTTACCTAATTAAGTAATTTTAATGATTGCAATTTGAGGGACCTGCCTGCCAACCCAGGCCAAAAGTCCAGATAATTTAATTTGCTAGCACTGTGCTTAACCCTGTAACTTTCTATGACACCCTAAATCCTGTACATGGGGGTACTGTTTTACTCGGGAGACTTCGCTGAACACAAATATTAGTGTTTCAAAACAGTAAAACATATCACAGCGATGATATTGTCAGTGAAAGTGAAGTTTTTTGCATTTTTCACACACAAACAGCTCTTTCACTGAGGATATTATTGCTGTGATATATTTTACTGTTCTGATACACTAATATTTGTGTTCAGCGAAGTCTCCTGAGTATAACAGTACCCCACATGTAGAGGTTTTATAGTGTTTGTGAAAGTTACAGGGTCAAATATAAGGCTTGATTTTTTTAATTGAAATTTGTCAGATTGGTTAGGTTGCCTTTGACAGCGTATGGTAGCCAAGGAATGAGAATTAGCCCCATGATGGCATACCATTTACAAAAGACAACCCAAGGTATTGCAAATGGGGTATGTTCAGCCTTTTTTAGTAGCCACTTAGTCACAAACACCGGCCAAAGTTAGCGTTTTTTGCATTTTTAACACACAAACAAATATAAATGCTAACTTTGGCCAGTGTTTGTGACTAGGTGGCTACTAAAAAAGACTGGACATACCCCATTGTAAATACCCTGGGTTGTCTACTTTAAAAAATATGTACATGTTAGGTGTGTTTCGGGGATTTATGACAGATAACGGTGTAACAATGTCACTATTGATACATTTAAAATATATATATATTGAAACAGCAATTTCCTACTTGTATTTATAGGCCTATAACTTGCAAAAAAAAGCAATAAAGCATGTAAACACTGGGTGTTTTTAAACTCGGGACAAAATTTTGAATCTATTTAGCAGTTTTTTTCATTAGCTTTTGTAGATAAGTAAAAGATTTTTCAAGTAAAAGTCCAAAAACATGTTTTTTTTTTTTTTTTCACCATATTTCATTATTTTTTTTAAATACAATATATGACATAATATAAATACTGGTATGTAAAGAAAGCCCTTCTTGTCTTGAAAAAAACAATATATAACTTGTATGGGAACCGTAAATGAGAGAGCGGAAAATTACAGTTAAACACAAACACCACAAAAGTGTTAAAACTGCTCTGGTCCTTAACGTACAAACATCGCAAAAACAGGCCGGTCCTGAAGGGGTTAAAAAAGACTCTTGTTTATGTAGGAAAATCCTGTGGCTATAATTTGTTGCACAGCAGGAGGAGATAGAAAAAAAAAAAAAAGTAATCAACTGAAGTAAATTCTATCAACCCCCACAATACTGAGGTAGATACTGTGGTTTATACAGGAAAAGTCCTGAGGTTAACTCCAAACACGATACTGGTGCTGAATAGGTAAAGTATAATCCTTAGAATGCCCTAAGTACTTATTAGATTAGAGATGTCCCGAACGGTTCGCTGGCGAATAGTTCCTGGCGAACATAGCTTGTTCGCGTTCGCCACGGACGGTGAACAGATGCGATGTTCGGTCCGCCCCCTATTCGTCATCATTGAGTAAACTTTGACCCTGTACCTCACAGTCAGCAGACACATTCCAGCCAATCAGCAGCAGACCCTCCCTCCTCCTGGACAGCATCCATTTTAGATTCATTCGGAAGCTGCATTCTGTATTTTTGTATTTTTTTTTTTTTTTTAGACAGAAGTGTGTTATATTTGAGCATGCTAGGCTGAACGTGCATATATCATGGCTAGTTGCACTGAGGGTATGTGTATATAGCAGTACATTGTTGTGAAAGATGGCTGTCATGTTTAGGGTGTAGCTTGCACGTTATCAACTGTGTATTTATATCAGCAGCTCCACCACTAGTTGTAAATCAAGTGTGAGTCGCCCCATGAGATGAGACTAGTGAATAACATAATACATGAACGGTTAAGGTAAAGGCATGTAAGGAACTACGACAATAAACTCTTTAGGAGGTGAAATAATGACATGTTTAAATGCTTGCTACTTTACGATTAGTTAATATGCAGAGAGCAGTTCATGTGATCAAAGGCATGGTGTGGAGGATCGGCTATAGTGGGACATGCTTGGCAGGCTGCTGTTTACTGCTTGTGCTCATCCGATCCCTTCTGGGCGCCAGGTGCAGACCCTGGGAGTCCCTGATACCTGGAAAAACAAAGGCAAGTCTCTGGCTGAGTTCGAGGCTTGAGGTGGTGGAAGCTTGTTTTGTCGGGTGGTCAGATCTGTCCCGGTGGTGCTTCACGTCCGGTGCGGGATTGTGGTGGCGAGTGCTTGACGTAGGGCAGGCTCTGCATTTCTGTTTGTGCCTCCGGTCCCGTCTTTGACGCCTTTTGCGTTGGTGGATTTTAATGGGGACTGCTACGCTTAGCTGTGGTGGAGCTTGTTGGGGCTTCCTGCTTGTTATTTGCTTCCAAAATTGATTAAAGAGTCTGTCCAGCTTAGACTCAATATCCTGCCATGCTTTGCTGGTACCAGGAGGACACGCGGCTGCCGCCATATTGGGAGAGTCGCAGATGAGTATGTCAGCCTGGGCGGCTGTGCATCCATTAGCTCCAGACAGCCTCTTAGGGGTGGACCGGAATAACCCCCACCGGTCCGAGGGGGGGGTAACGGAGCTCCTGCCGGGAAGTAGCTGCTCCTGGGCATCCCAGGATCGGGAGATCGGCCGCCTCTCCCGCCCGGTGAGCACCAGGCCACGCGGAGGTAAGCAAGACTGTCGAGTTGCTGACCACTATTAAGCATGTCGGGTCGGTCAGGTAAGAGCAACATTGCTGGGTCATCCCCTTCTGGGGTGAAATTAGCTTGTTGAGAGCTGCTTAAAGTGAGATATTGAGGGAGCTCACACGAAGTGCGTCTTTCCTCCATGACAGCTAGGCCCCGCCCCCCAGAAGCTGCATTCTTAGTGAGAGGAGGGACAGTGTAGCTGCTGCTGATTTAATAGGGAAATCGATAGCTAGACTAGTGCATTCAGTGTCCGCTACAGTCCTGAAGGACTCATCTGATCTCTGCTGTAAGGACAGCAGCCCAAAAGGCCCTTTTTAGGGCTAGAACATCAGTCGGCTTTTTTTTTTTTTAATTGAAGTTGCCTGCCTGCCAGCCTGTGTGTCAGGCTCACAGCCTATACTGTGCCCACTTGCCCAGTGCCACAGCACCCCAAAAAGCCATTTTTAGGGCTAGAACATCAGTCTGCTTTTTTATTTTATCCGGTGTAAGCTAATTGCAGTGGCCTGTCTGCCAGCGTGTGTCAGGCTCACAGCGTATACTGTGCCCACTTGCCCAGTGCCACCACTCACTCGTGTCACAATAGCTTGCATTTAAACAAAAAAACTTTTTTGACTGTAATATAATAGCAGTCAGTTTCCTTCACACGTGTGCGTTTCAGGGCCTGCCAGGGCACAGTGTCACACCAGTGCAACTCATATCTGGTGTAACAGTAGTGTAAATTTAAAAAATACAGGGGGCTTGTTGTCACCTTTTGGGGATCCTTGGTGTTGTACGTGGCTGGGTGGAGGAAGAGACCTTCAATGACATCAGTGAGGACAAGGAACGGGACATGGCTAGCTTGGTATCCAACCTTGTGCAAATGGGGAGCTTGCAGTTGTGCAAATGGACTGTTTGCGGTGCGTTAAACGGGGAGTTTGGTCTGTCACTGTGAAGCGGGCGTAACCCTTACACTACCTGATCGATACAACATCATACCTGATGTTTTAAAGCACGTTATTCCAAACAATTTAGGAATGTTAGGTGATTTATGCCCTTTATGGATTAAAACCAGACTCCTTATGTTCCTTACCTCTTTCAAATAAATGTAACCCCTTTTCTGCCCTTTGATCACTGCTGTCAGGATTACAAGTGGATCCAGCACATAGAACTGTATCACATCTAGGACTAACAGGCCTTACAATGGCCAGACTTAACGTACCTAAGAGTAGTCAGAATACTTGCCGAGGTCGGGGACACAGAATGAGACACAACGATGAGGAAAGCCAAACGTCAGGGAAGTCAAATGAAGCCAAAGTCAATAACCAGAAATAAACGCTCAGAAATACACTCTCGGACAATCACTAGGGAAACCACGACAGGGCAATGAGCTGAAGATATAGATGAGTTTAAATAACCCTCTTGTGGATCCGATTGGCTGTAACCGGCCTTTGACCCCTTTGCGTGATGTCACGAGCACGTCGACATCGTCCATGCCGTGGGTGGACATGGGGCTACAAATTGGCATAGATCCGCAGCGGCCGGCGTCCATCAACATGCTGCAGGAGTCAGACATATTGACGCATTGCCGCTGAACGGCACTACCATACTTGTTGGCAAGGCAATCACTATCTATGTCTATGTAGCACAAGCTCCAGACAAGAAACCAATATTTCAGCGAGATACTCTGATTTTTCACACGTTCACCTCCGCATACTACAAGCTGAGAATCTCCTGACCCAAAGCCTGCTTCACCCCAGGGTTTTCTCAACACCTGTCCAGAGATCTAACCCTGAAGCATTCCTTCGGCCTACCTGGAGGTGCAGGGGAGGCGGCCGATCTCCCCACTTGCCATCCCTTGGAACACATGAACACAGCAGAGGTCCCCATTTCCCCCCTGCTGGCAGGGGTTATCCCGGCACCAGCACCCAGTCTCCTTGTGCCTGCCACTGGGGAATTTGTGGCCCAACTCCTGTCGCAAGACCTCTGCCCTATCACTTGAGCCAAGATGGCGGATGCCATGCCACCAGGCCTAATGGAGACTAAGTGCAAGTTGGAGAGTTAAAAGAGGGGTGGTAAGAACCAATCCACTTAAAAAACTCCTAGAAGTGGAGCGCTAAAGTAGTACTTACCCCCACAACTCAGGGGTAATGGGTATCCCAAACAGAGGTTAGATACATAAAATAAAGAGAGGGGAAAAAAAAAAATATATAATGGTGAAGTATATCAAGACTGGTGTGAACAAGTCTTTAGCTATAAAAAACAAACTCACAAATATAGAGCCAGTAAAGGACTGGCTCAAATCTCAGGTGTATTGGTGTACATAGGGGGACACCTCCCCTCTTGTGTTTTTTTTTGTCAACACTCAGGGAGAAAAGACTAGATATCTCTCTAATGCAGTATGTCAAACCAGAATATATATGCAAAAAGGTATCAACAATTAAAGTGCTCACCTTTGAAAGAGCCAATCATGGGAACCTGGCTCAAGTTAGAACAGCATGCCACCCACTAAAGGGGGGTAAAGCCTTATTTTGAAGCAGTGAGATGAAGATGACAGCAAATGGACTGGTAGTGATCCAAAGATCACATTTATTAAAAGTAGTAAAGTATTTAAAAAAACACCTAAAACTTACAAAATAATAAAATCAATGTCCTTAAGTGCTGTACAGATCCTCCGAGACGCGTTTCGCCCTCTCCTCGGGCTTTCTCAATCGAAGTTGATCTTCTCTTCATCTTTTCCTGCTTTTAAATCCTGAATCCGTCGTCTGATTAGATGTCTTAGTTGCTCCTTATCCAATCCTCGCTCTCCTCTCCGTGTATGTTCCCGCCGTTCAAATCGATAACCGGAAGTGACGTTACGTCCTGGGGCCCGGCGATAAGCCAACAATGGACTACTGGGACTTAGTTCCAATATGTGACCTCTTTGGCAAGTAAGGGGATAGGATGAGCCCCACAGCCGAGCCTCGAGGCATAGGGGGGCAGAATATTGTTTTATTTTTAATCGTATAGTCTCCTATGTGCACTCTGGTCCTGGTGGTGGAATGGTTCCCCTATTAGTGATAATTCCTACAAAGTGAAAAAAATTTTTTTTTTATTATTCCCTCATGTCATGTTCCAGACGACCTTCCGCTATATCACAGAGCTTACATTTGCCACTAACTGGGTCACATCTCCCCATCACCTCAATATGGCCTAGCATATTTAATCATATTTTCTATAATTCCCTGACACACTAATTGTCCAGCCTACCTAGAGCTTTTTTTTTTTTATCGAAATTACTGTGAGCCTTGGTTGGCAGGTGTTCAGGTGTTCAGGTTTGCTGAGCTTGATTTATGCCTAAGCCACTTTTGCTTTTATATATTATAGCCTGCACACCACAGTTGAGGAGTGTGGCTGTTGAATGCCACACAGACAGGGTGGAATAGCTGTCAGAGGTTCTTGTATCATTATTATAAAAAAATGTGCGTTTTTTGAAATGCCACATTACTGTTTTATGTTATGTCAAACACAACCTACTAAAAAAATTCCAAAGTGGGGCATAGACCCAGCGTAAAAATTAAAACTTAATTGGCTGTGTCTCAAATGTGCCCCTTCAACATTGTCATATACCTGGTAAAGGTACATATGGGGATATTGCTGTACTCAGATAACATAGCTGAGCAACATATGACATATTATACTGCTGTAGCACATATGAGGTTTGCAAAATATATATTACAAACTCATTGTGCGTGTCAAAAAGGCATAAATTTTTTTTGATTATTACATAAAAAAAACTGTGTGCAAATACCAAACACTCTTTACAACCGAATAACTAGTTCCATAAACACTTGTTGCAAACAATTATAAGAGCGCCTAACTAGTGACAAGCAACATTACTAAGTCCCTACTGTGATATATCTTGCTTGTAGTGCCCCAAATTGACCACTAGATAGAGCTCTATGATTGCTTATATTGCTGTTACTTATCCTGTTACGTATCTAAAGATTAACAAAATTACATTCAAACATAGTGTCAGGACGTCTATATGCCGGGCAAAATACCAATCATGGCATGTAGACCTAACAGAGATCCACGGAACCTTGACTGTCATAGTTCTATGAAGAGAAGGTTTATCCTACCCTACTAGTGGCCCTAAATAATCTATGTAACAAAAAGAAAACAGCGTAACAATAATGAAAATTATACATGTTTTTAAATATTTAGTTTGATATTTTATTGACAGACCTTCCCTTCATAGAGCTAGGACGGCCAAGGTTCTGTGAATCCCTGTTAGATCTATCTACGACTGGTAGTTTGCTCAGAATGTAGACTATTTAACTATTGAGAGAGTTGAGGTATGTTAACTTTAGTGGCTATATAGGACACCCATACATGAGGGCATTTTATTGATGTAGACTCCTATTCCACAGAGGGAGTTAAGATAACATTAACTGCTATATTAGTTCAAAGTCAATGATCTTAAAGTAATTTAACCTGTGGGCCACTATATACTCATTGTCTCTCACGGAGGCCACAGATTAATACTGTGAGAAGAGCATCTGTACACACAAATCCGTTCTCCCATTTACACAGACATAATTCTTTACTTCTTTACACACAGCTGTATACTTATACACACACACACACACACACAGTTACATATATTCTCTCATCTGTATCTGAAGCGTGACTGAGATCTTAATGTAGGTGCTACCCTGCACTGTGTGCATCTGCCAATCTCAATACTGAAGTTCCAGAATGCAACTACAGAATCTCCAAATGTTACTAATAGGGCTAACAGGAGCACAGCTGTGTGCTCTTGAACCACAGATATTAAAGGAGTGATAGTGGCCCTGATTTGGACCTGGCCTTCAAAAAACTGGACAAAGAGGTATGCCTGTAACTTAGACATACAGTGAGTATGTATTACAGTATTTGATCCCCTGCTGATTTTGAACGTTTGCCCACTGACAAAGAAATAATCAGTCTATAATTTTAATGTTAGGTGTATTTTAACAGTGAGAGACAGAATAACAAAAAAAAAAAAATCCAGAAAAACCCATGTCAAAAAAGTTATGAATTGATTTGCATGTCAATGAGTAAAATAAGTATTTGACCCCTTCGACTTAGTACTTGGTGACAAAACCCTTGTTGGCAATCTCAGAGGCCAGACATTTCTTGTAGTTGGCCATCAGGTTTGCACACATCTCAGGAGGGATTTTGTCCCACTCCTCTTTGCAGATCCTCTCCAAGTCATTAAGGTTTCAAGGCTGACGTTTGGCAACTCGAACCTTCAGCTCCCTCCACAGATTTTCTATGGGATTAAGCTCTGGAGACTGGCTAGGCCACTCCAGTACCTTAATGTGCTTCTTCTTGAGCCACTCCTTTGTTGCCTTGGTTGTGTATATTGGGTCATTGTCATCCTGGAATACTCATCCACGACCCATTTTCAATACCTTGACTGAGGGAAGGAGGTTCCCACCCAAGATTTGATGGTACATGGCCCTGTCCATCGCCCCCTTGATGTGGTGCAGTTGTCCTGTCCCCTTAGCAGAAAAACACCCCCAAAGCATAACGTTTCCACCTCCATGTTTGATGGTGGGGATGGTGTTCTGGGGGTCATAGGCAGCATTCCTCCTCCTCCAAACACAGCAAGTTGAGTTGATGCCAAAGAACTTGATTTTGGTGTCATCTAACCACAACACTTTCCCCCAGTTCTCCTCTGAATCATTCAGATGTTCATTGGCAAACTTCAGACCTGTGTATGTGCTTTCTTGAGAGGACCTTGCGGGCGCGGTAGGATTTCAGTCCTTCCCGGCATAGTGTAATACCATTTGTTTTCTTGGTGACTATGGTCCCAGCTGCCTTGAGATCATTAACAAGATCCTCCCATGTAGTTCAGGGCTGATTCCTCACCATTCTCATGACCATTGAAACTCCACGAGGTGAGATCCTGCATGGAGCACCAGACCGAGGGAGACTGACAGTTATTTTGTGTTTCTTCCATTTGCGAAAAATCGCACCAACTGTTGTCACCTTCTCACCAAGCTGCTTGGCGATGGTCTTGTAGCCCATTCCAGCCTTGTGTAGGTCTACAATCTTGTCCCTGACATCCTTTGACAGCTCTTTGGTCTTGGCCATGGTGAAGAGTTTGGAATCTGATTGATTGCTTCTGAGGACAGGTGTCTCTTATACAGGTAACGAGCTGAGATTAGGAGCACTCCCTTTAAGAGAACGCTCCTAATCTTAGCTTGTTACCTGTATAAAAGACAATAGGGAGCCATTAATCTTGCTGATTGTTAGGGGATCAAATACTTATTTCACTCATTGACATGCAAATCAATGTATAACTTTTTTGACATGCGTTTTTTTCTGGATTTATATTTGCTATTTTGTATCTCACTGTTAAAATACACCTACCATTAAAATTATAGACTGATAATTTCTTGGTCAGAGGACAAAGGTTCAAAATCTGCAGGGGATCAAATACTTTTTTCCTTCACTACCTCTCTCTAGGAATAGTGGCTGTGGGTCACACTAAACTATATATCGAGCCAGAAACGACCCCTAGAATTGTACATTGAGACCCATGTTCTAAGCGATATCCTGTTAGTGCACTACTGGAGTTTGGGTTGCATTGCCATACTATTAGTATGTTACATATGTTTAGAAATCACCTCAGGTACAAGATAGCAAGGGACAGATTTCATATTAGGCAGAATAGGCACCTTACTGGGGATGCCTGTTTTCAGCACTAATAAGGTGCCTTTTTGAGCTTAAAAAGTCTAGTTGGGAGATATAAATACCATGAGCCTTGGTAGGTAGTCTTAATAGCAGACCTGAAGGAACAGTTCTAGAGGGTGGAAAATGTTGTGTTGCCCCAGCTCCTCTAGTGTCTGAGTGTGAGGCTGGACAAGAAGTGGAAGGGATCACTTTTTATCTGCCATTAACAGCCTGCCAAACATGAAATGCCTAGCAGGAGGCACAGGGGAAGTTGTGAGTGATACACACTGTATAACCACTGCTGCAGCTCTAATATCATCAATCTGACTATAGAAGACATAGGAGAGTGAGTACAGGTGGTCCTCGTTTTGCGACCTACCTGTTTTTACGATGGCTCGCACTTATGGCCAGTGGAAACTTCCCCGAACATAAATGAATGCATCAGAGCAGGGAATCCCTCTAATCTATGTTCGGGGAAATTTCCCTGAACATCGATATAAAGGAATTCCCTGCTCTGGTGCGCATACCTATGTTCAGGGAAATGTCCCCAAACATAGACGAACGCACCAGAGCAGGGAATCCCTTAACTCCTCACTTACCGACCAATTCGTTCTACGACGGGTCGTAGGAACGGAACCCGGTCGGTAAGTGAGGAGTGTCTGTACTTTATAAATAACCCTCCAAACTCCAACAAAGTCTGAAAATAATTGTAATGACATCCATGCTTGGTCCCTTTTTGACAGTGTCATGAAAGGGAAGGGGCATAGTCATCATCACATAAAGCCAGGTTGAATAGCGTTTTCACAAATATAGTGCCAGGAATACATGTATGTATTCATGACACTACAGTGTTCCTTTAAACAAATTAAATGAACATTCTGGTCACCATAACAACTTTATCTAAATGAAAATGCTATGATGCCAGGAAGCCCCTGGGTGCTCCCTTTCCTTTAAGTGGTTAAACCGCTCACAAATGGTTGAACCCCAAAGACTTCCTCCAGATCTCCAGATCGCTCAGTGGTATTCGGCTTCTGAAACGGAGTGTCAGGAAGTGCAGATTGACGTCAGGCATGGGTGCTGCAGATTGGCTAGAGTGGTCAGTTGACGCTCTAAGCCAATCACTAGTTAGTAGTTTTACTTTTTTATGAATGGGGAGCTACTGATTGGCTTAGAGTGCCAGCTGACCACTCTAGCCAATCAGTGACACCCCTACCAAGCGGCACTTTGTGCTTCCAGACACTCTGTAAGTAAAAGTGAACACATTAACACTGATATATATATATATATTTTTTTTACCTGGGGAGATGAGAAGGTCCAAAGTTTCCCTGCCAGGCCCAGGTACTAAAGCCTTATGATGTGGTGTCCAGAGTAAAGTGGAATGTTCACTTCACTTGTCCTTCCTGCTCCAATCTCCTTTTTTCCTCCTTCATTTGACAGTCTTCTTTTGCTTCTGACACTGTCTTCTCTCCTCCTTGGCTCCTTCTGCTCCTTTACCTTTCTGCTACTTTCTTCTCCTTTCTCTTTATGATCCCTTTCTACTCCTTGCAGACCCTTTCTGCTCCTTCTCCTACTTTACTTTTGCGCCCCTTGCTGTCCTTTCCTGTTCCTTTCTGCTCCTTCTGCCCCCTCCAGCTCCTACTTTACCTTTGTGCTCCTTCTGTCCATTCCAGCTCCTTGCTGACCCTTCCAGCTCCTGCTTTTACCTTTGTGCTTCTTCTGATTCTTTCTGCTCCTTTACCTTTGTGCTCCTTCTGTCGCTTTCTAATTGCTTGAAAACAAATAGAGCTTATGCAGTGAGATGAGACAGAGTGGTGGTAGAAGGGAAAGAAAATAGGGGATAACCCCTAAATAGCTAAATTTAATTGAATAAATACAAAACAATAAAGAAACAAAAACTTCCAGCAGGTGTCTCCTGATTCGATACAATGTTGCATATTTGCCAGGGTGAAACCCTATCACAGTAACAAACAGCGACTAGTTAAAACTTAACTTTTAATGTTATTGCATAAAAAGAGATTAAAGGGACACTATAGTCACCTGAACAACTTCAGCTTAATGTGGTTGTTCAGGTGAGAACTATAGCTCCATGCAGCCTTTCTCATGTAGACATTGTATTTTCTGAGAAAATACAGTGTTTACATTGAAAGCTAGGAACACCTCCAGCTGCAGTCACTCAGAGGGACGTCTGAGTTGGTGGAGGCATAATATGCCTCCATCCACTCAGATCTGCTGTGCATGAGCATCCTGTGATTCAGTATCTCCTCCCACTGCATGCAGACACTGAACATTCCTCATAGAGATTCATTGATTCAATTCATCTCTATGAGTAGATGCTAATTGGCCAGGGCTGTGTTTGAATCATACTGCCCCTGATCTGCCTCCTTGTCAATCCTATGGGGAAGCACTGTGATTGGATCAGGCTATCACATGTCAGCAGACTGCTTGTTTTTCCTGAGTCTAACAGCATGCAGACAGGGGCGGACTGACCGGTCGGGCACTTCGGACATGGTCCGAGGGCCCGGCCGGGAGGGGGGCCCGCCATCAGGGGGCCCGGCCGCCCCTTTAAATGCTGCAGCCGCCTGAGCGCTCTCTTAAGAGCGCTCAGGCGGCTGCAGCTTCTCCCCTCCCCGTAGCGTGGCCGAGCTGCTCTGCGTCCGCGGTGCCGGCCGGATTGATAGGAAGGTGCACACACACTGAGTGTGCACCTTCCTTTCAGTCCGGCCGGGTACAGGAAACAGAAACTCCTGTTCCGCTGTACCCGGCCGGACTGACAGGAAGGTGCACACTCAGTGTGTGTGCACCTTCCTATCAATCCGGCCGGCACCGCGGATGCAGAGCAGCTCGGCCACGCTACGGGGAGGGGGTAAAAAGAGAGAGGGAGGGAGGGGGGGTTAAAAGAAAGAGAGAGAGGGGGGGTAAAAGAAAGAGAGAGGGAGGGGGGGTTTAAAAGAGAGAGGGGGGGGTTAAAAGAGAGAGGGGGGTTAAAAGAGAGATGGGGGGGTTAAAAGAGAGAGGGGGTTGTTAAAAGAGATGGGTTAAAAGAGAGAGGGAGGGGGTTAAAAGAGAGAGGGAGGGGGGGTTAAAAGAGGGAGGGGGGGTAAAAAGAGAGAGGGAGGGGGGTAAAAAGAGAGAGGGAGGGGGTAAAAAGAGAGAGGGGAGTGGGGGGGTAAAAAGAGAGAGGGAGGGGGGTAAGAAGAGAGGGGGAGGGGGGTAAGAGGAGGGAGGGGGGTAAGAAGAGAGGAGGGGTAAGAAGAGGGAGGGGGGTAAGAAGAGGGGGAGGGGGAGTAAAAGAGGAAGGGGGGAGTAAGAAGAGGGGGAGGGGAGAGTAAGAAGAGGGGGGAGGGGGGTAAGAAGAGGGGAGAGTAAGAAGAGAGGGGGGGAGTAAAGGGGGTAAGAAGAGGGGAGGGGGGACTAAAGAGAGGAAGGGGGAGTAAGAAGAGGGGGAGGGGGTAAGAAGAGGGGGGAGTAAGAAGAGGTGGGAGTAAGAAGAGGGGGAGAGTAAGAAGGGGGAGGGGGGAGTAAGAAGAGGGGGAGAGTAAGAAGGGGGGTAAGAAGAGAGTGGGAGTAAGAAGGGGGTAAGAAGAGGGGGAGGGGGGTAAGAAGAGGGGGGAGTTAGAGGAGGGCAATTGCCCCCTCCCCTGTCCGCAGGCACCGTGCGGGCAGCCGGCAGGGGAGGGAGGAAGAGAGGACCCGGGAGCTCAGCCTGCAGCTCCTCTGGGTCCTTCTTGCGCGAGCACAGATCGTTGCCGTGGTTACCACGGCAACGTTACGGCTCTTGCGAGAGTAAACTCTAGCCCTGGAGCTACGGGCTAGAGTTCACTCTCAACACTGTGACCACCAGGTATTCCTGGTGGTCGCAGTGGTGAGAGTGAACTTTAGCCCCATAAACACACTGCCCCCACACACCATACACATTCACACACTGCCCCCATACACACACACTGCCCCCACACACACCATACACATTTACACACATTGCCTCACACACACACACATACACTGCCCACCCATACACACACAGCCCCCCATACTAACATTGCCACACACATACACAGCCCCCTCGTACACACATTGCCCCACACACCCTACACATTCACACACTACACCCCCTCACACACATTGAACCTTTCACACACACTGCACCCCTTACACATTGCACCACTGCTCCTATACCCTACTACAGCCTCATATCCCAGCAGACCCCAGGTAAGTTGTCAAACTGTTCTTAAACGGTTTGACTACTTACTCTGGGAGGGGGGCCCGGCCCTCCTGGCACCATAACGACTACACAGAGTAGTAGTGGTTATTGTGCATGGATTATTTCTTTAAATAATCTACGAGTGCCCCAGTAGCCAGCAAGCCAGCCAACCCACAGGCCAGCCAGCCCACAGGCTGGCCAGTAGACAGCCAGCCAGCCTACAGGCCACCAGTTAGGCTTAAAGCCAGCAAACCCACAGCCTGCCAACCGCAGCCAGCAAGCCACAGCCAGCAAGCCACAGCCTGCCAGCCGCAGCCAGCAAGCCCACAGCCTGCCAGCCGCAGCCAGCAAGCCCACAGCCTGCCAGCAAGCCCACAGCCTGCCAGCCGCAGCCAGTAAGCCCACAGCCTTCCAGCAAGCCCACAGACTGCCAGCTAGCAACAGTAATTAAGGTAAGAGGAGCCAACTTGGCCTAGGTATCAGCTATGTTGTGTTGCTATATTGTGAATAGGAACCAGAGTGTTGGAGAGACCCCCCTCCAGGCCCCATTAGACTCCATTGTAGTCTCTAATGGGACGTGGAGGAAATTCTTTCTAACACACTCTCTAAAGGACACTGAGATAGCCTCTGCTAGAATGCTCCCCCCTCCATGGCCCATTAGCCCTCAATTGTAGTCTCTACTGGGGCCTGGAGGCGACTGTTTCCAGCAGGGACACTGAGATGGCCTCTGTTAGAAAGACCCCCTTCCAAGCCTATTAGACTCCATTGTAGTCTCTAATAGGGCCTGGAGGGGATTCTTTCTAACACACTCTCTAAAGGACACTGAGATAGCCTCTGCTAGAAAGACCCCCCTCCATGGCCCATTAGCCCTCAATTGTAGTCTCTACTGGGGCCTTGAAGGGATTATTGCACTTTTGTTCCTTGTGTCTAAAGATTGTGTAGGGTGTGGCTGGAGGCGGTGCATGGAGGTGGGACATGGGTGGCGCTTGCTGCGGAGTATGGGTGGGGCCTGTAAGGGGGCCCTTTATTTATTTTGCCCGGGGTCCCTGAGTGTTCTCAGTCCGCCCCTGCATGCAGATTTACAGCTTCTAGCTTGAATACAGTAAGATGTTTACTATATTTATGGAGGCATGAGGGGCCCAGGGGGCTAGATGGTCTTGTTAACACTATAGGGTCAGGAATACATGTAGTTGCACTGGTGACTATAGTGACCCTTTAATAATTAAAGGAGACATAAAAAATAGTTAAAATAAATACAAAAAGCAGGATGTTCAGTCCTGTTGTTGTCAGGTGATGTATCTTGCTTAACAGCACAGACAGTACATGTCTGCTGTTTGACAGAAATATCAGTGGGTTGCTGAAATGTAGTATTTCTGACTGCCATTTCTTTAAGGTTTTGGATATGTTTATTATTTTCCATCTTTATAAAGTTCTATTACCTTGTTACGCAAGTATTTTGACAGTTCTTTTCTACTCCCCATGGCTCAGTATCTAGCTTGCTCAGTGCATCCATGTGTGAGCTAAAAAAACTCATTGCCTATTTATTCACAGACACTAATTGCAATTTAAAAAGTCACAGGTGTTTGAAATTAACTTTTTTTTTTTTCAATATATTTTTATTGAATTGCATAAAACGTGGGAGGATCACATATAAAAGGTTACATGTCAGCACATGCTATTTTTACAGTATATTGTACAGGATAGTAAACAATGCGTAATACATCATATTAAATCATCGTATCAAAGTACCGTTTTGAGACCCGTAGAGTATAACATGGTTAAACAGGGTACAATAGACACATCAGCTTATATGGAAGTAGAGTACTTTCATTCCCTTATCCACACATTGGTGATAGATAAAAGACAAACATATTACAAAAATGACCGTAACCATTGTTTTGAAATTTTCAGTGATAGCGACCTGATCTCATCATTCCATCTTAACACACAATAGTTTTGACAATTTTTGGTAACTTTACACCTAAAGCGCACTAACAAGAGACTTGACACCTATATATCCTCTTGGGGAGATGGAGTCATGTGATACAATTTACGTGGAAGTTTGATGAGAAATTTTATCCTACTATCCGTGCTGCTCTACTTAAAGGTGCAGAGCTTGATAACCTAACAGCGTATATATGAATAGCATCCTGAACAATAATCGTATACGTGATACTAACTCCCAAGATAGTATTACAAAACTTGGAGAAACTATATAATTTTATGAACAGGGAGAGAGGGGGAGGGTGGGGGGAAGGCTAAGTGAGGCTAAGTAACCCATGTATCAGAGTTTATGAAGAGATAGTTATTGGACGTTTGCTGCAACGGCTTCCCAGTTATGCCAGAGTTTGAGGAAATTTGGGTTGGTTCCTCTATGTGCCCATTCCTTTTCAAAAGTGTATGTGGTGTTAACCCGCCTTATCACCTCCTGCACAGTGGGGCATATTTTGCTTTTCCAGTGAGCAGCAATGCTAAGCTTGGCTGCTACAAGAATATTTAATACCGCCGCCCTGGAGGAGAGATTATGTACGTCAGGTGTCAAGTGAAGGAGGTAAGAAGCGGGCAACAGTGGGAGACTGTGATTGCTGAGTGAGGCGATTAAACTTTGAATTTGTAACCAGAAAGAGTGTAGAATGTTGCAATCCCAAAATAGATGTTTCAATGTTCCGTTAGGGTCTGAACATCTCCAACATCCCATATTTGAACCAGGGTAAATTTTGCCTAGCCTGGTCGGGGTCATGTACCACCTCATTAATATTTTAAAATACGCTTCCCAGTGAGTAACACATTTGGATGATTGTTTAGTATGTGTTATAGCCTTTACCCAGTTAGACAACGGGAATGTTTCGTCCAGTTCCTTTTCCCATCCAAGCATATAGGGTAACTTATCGTTAACATTTTCCTCATTCGTCGAGAGGGACAAGTAGCATAATGAGAGAGGCTTTATAACGGGCGCTGTCTTATGAGCTGTGAAGCAAATATACCCCAATTTGCTCAATGCGAGAGAGTGGACAAATTTTATAGATCTAGATTGAAGGATGTTTTTGATCCTTAAGTATACAAAAAGGTCCCTTGAAGGTAGGTCAAAATTCGCTTGTAAAGTAGGGAAGGGAAGTAACCCCTTAGCTGAGTACAGTAGATGAATATGGGATATACCTTTGGAAACCCATCGTTGTACTGGCAAGTCTGGGGACATAGCCGTGAGTGCCTGTAAAGGAGCTGAAAATAGCAGTTCTGTACCTGGACATAACAGGGGGCTCCAGGATTTCCACGATTTCAAAAAAAAATTTGAAGCTGATAACATAGTTGGCGATGTAGGGAATGAGGTGGACCATAGAGCATGCGAAATTCGCTGTAGCTCGCCACATTTCTCTTCGAGATGTAGCCATACTGGGCAGGATTTGGACGTTATTATATTGAATCCCTGAGCCAGTACTGTTGCTATATAGTAGTTTCTGATGTTAGGTATGTTCAGGCCACCCTTACTCATAGGGTACCATAGGGACTTGAAAGAAATTCTCGGGGTTTTTTTCTTCCACACATGTGCATTCAACAGTTTCAGGAAACGTTTTAGGAGTGCATTGGGAAGGGCGATGGGCAACGTCCTAAATAGGTATAGTATGACAGGTATTATCATCATTCTGAGTGAAGTAATTCTACCTAGCCAAGACACGGCTTTGTCCCATATTTCAACTTGTTTGGAAAGTTTACCTAAGGCCTCTATATGATTCTCCGTGATCATCTGTTTTGGGGAGTGAGCTATTTTGACCCCCAAGTAGGAGATCGAGGTTTTCCGCCATTCAAAGGGGTATTGGGCTTTAAGGTCATCTAGCGTCTTGGATTCCAAATTGAAAGGGAGGATTTGTGTTTTGGCGATGTTGTTTTTATAATACGATATTCTACCGTATGCCTTCAGAGTATTTACAACATAGGGGACTGAGCGTGATGGATCAGTGAGAAATAGCATGATGTCGTCTGCAAAAAGTGCTATCTTTTTTTCCCCTGCTGGCGTGAGAAGGCCAGGGATTGAGATGTCCTGTTTGATAAGTCTGACCAAGGGTTCTAGACATAGGATGAAAATATGGGGCGATAGGGGGCAACCCTGTCTAGTTCCATTTTTTATGGAGAAGCTACGTGAAGTAAAGCCCGTATTAAAGACTCTAGCGGAAGGTGATGAGTAAAGGGCCTTTATGCCCTTGATGAACTGGCTTGAGAATTGAAACGCTAATAGTGTTTGTTCCATATAAGACCAATTCAGGCGGTCAAAAGCCTTTTCAGCGTCCAAAGCCATGAAGGTACCTTTCTTTTTGTTTTTGAATGCCCATTCTAATAGATCCATACAATATCTTGTATTATCCCCCACTTGTTTACCAGGGACAAAACCTGCTTGTTCTATGGAAACTAGATTGGACAACAGGGGTTTCAATCTGTTGGCGATTAGTTTTGCATATAATTTGACATCTGCATTCAAGAGTGATATTGGGCGCAGGTTGCTGCAGATTGTTGGTGGTTTGTTTGGTTTGGGCAGGGTTATAATGAACGCCTCCAGCATTTCTCTTGGAAATGAACCAGAGATTCGAACTGTGTTGAAAATTTTTGTGAGGTGGGGAATGAGTTGCGGTGCCATTTTAATATAATAGTAGTTAGAGAGTCCATCAGGACCAGGAGCTTTGTGTTTTGGGAGGGATCTTATTGTTGCCGCTACTTCTTCCTCCGTGAAGGGTGCGCATAGCAAGTCATTTTGTTGTTGCGTGACCTGTGGTAGATCTACCTGTGCTAGATAGTGTTTAATTTCGTCCAGGTTGGGCGTATGGGTATCAGTGCGTGCTTGTAGGTTGTATAAGTCTTCGTAGTAATAGGACAATTCGTCCACTATTTTATTGGGGTTGTAAAGTTTTGAGTTCGATTTAGAAATAATGTAGGGGATTTTCGTCTGAAGATATTTAGATTTCAATTTATTGGCTAGTAATTTACCTGCTTTGTTTCCCATGTGGTAATAATTTTGTTGCAGTTTTCGTGCATTAGCATTGTATTCCTGGGCATGTAATTGGCGAAGTGCTTCCTGAGTGTTGGCTATCTGTCTGGATAGGGATTTAGATGGGGCGGACTTGTTGGATTGTTCCAGTGTTGTCAATGATTGAGTTAGCTCATCAAGTGAGTTTCGGAAGCGTTTTTTGTGTTGAGATCCTAACTTAATGAATTCCCCTCTTATGACCGCCTTATGGGCGAGCCACACTGTTTCTGTAGGTACTGTTTCAATAGAGTTGGTTATAAAGTAGTTCTCTAATTCAGTGGCAATATTTTTGAGGTTGTTTGGGCAGTCTAGAATAGATTCGTTTAACCTCCATTTACCCCGGCCTTTAGCAGGATAAGGGACTGCAATAACGGTTTCTATTGGGGCATGGTCAGACCATGTACGTTGTCCTATCGTTTGGTTTATTAAGTGGGGTAATGTAGATTTGTCTAATAGACAGAGGTCTATGCGTGTGTATGTGGAGTGTACATGCGAAAAATAAGTGTAATCTCTAGTTGCTGGATATAAGTTCCTCCAGGAATCATACAGGTCAGCGGAGTGAAGTAGGTGAGAAAACAATGTACCCATATGTATAGATGCCTTGCTAGGCGGTTTGTTTTGAATGCGTTGCGTGTCCATCTGTGGATCTAACGTGCAATTAAAGTCGCCACAGATTATTAAGTGGCCTTGTTTGAGACGAGATATTTTGTTGACGGCTTTCTTTATAAACGAGAATTGGGATGAGTTCGGCACGTATAGAGAGGCTAATGTTAATTGAATACCGTTCAGATCTCCTACCAATATAAGCAACCTGCCAGCTGGGTCTGAGTATTGTTTGTGCAGAGGACTGTTATCTGGGATAAATATCGATTTGTGGGCTGACTTTTAGTGTTTTAAATAGATGTAGCCGGGAGTTATCTGCAAAAAGCCTTACAACAAAAATTAAATGAAACGGGAAATGTAAAAAGTAACAGTAATAGTAGTAGTAATAGTAAAAGCAACGTAAATGTTCCCTGTGCGTGTAGTGAGTCATTCCATTTTGGTCCGACTGATTATGGCAACATTCAACAGGTAATAGACTCGAGTGCAAAGTCGCCCATATACAATTACTCTGAGAGAGGTAACCATATTGTATAGTGTCATGTGGTCGTCTGGTAGGCTACATATGATCTACCGTCCTCAGAAGGTAGCCCAGGAGATTACAATTAAATTGATGTCTGCTAATAAATCCTAGGGCTAGTTAAACCAGTCGTGCCGTCGTATAATTAAAGGTGGCATATTACCTGACGTCCCTGTGTGTAAGTCATGGTCTAATAGGGCATGCGAATACTAAATCAATCACCTATACAATTCAGGTAATCAATAGGATACTATACCCATGCTGCTTATTAGTTCACGATATTGATGATAATGATAGTTCATTGTTTTGTGGAGTGCGCTCCCGCCATATGCCAGTCCTCAGATATTTTCTTCGGGGAGGCATCTCCGGGTTCCTTACGACCGTCTCCTATATTACGCCATAATCCCCATTCTGAGATGGCCTTCATACCGTCCTTCGGGTCAGTGATGATCCGGGTCGAACCTTGTCTCCACACAATTAATTTTGTCGGATATCCCCACTTGTAGTTCACATTATTATTCCGCAGAGTTTTGGTGATAGTAACGAATTCCCTGCGCTTTGCCATCGTGGCAGCTGACAGGTCTGCAAATAAAGCAATTTTGGAGTGTGGCTCAGGAAGAGATGGTACTTTCCGTGCTGCTGATAGTAAGGCCTCCTTATGCGCATAGTAATGGAATTTTACTATAACATCTCTAGGCACTTCTGAAGAAAGCCTGGATGGACGTGGAAGTCTGTGCATTCGGTCATAAGCCCAGGCTGAGTCTGGCAATGTAGGGACTAGGGCCTTGCATATGGAAAGCACAGCTGAAGGGAGGGCATCCTGTGAGATGTCATCAGGAATTCCTCTAAATCTGATGTTCTGTCTTCTTGTTCTATCCTCCAAATCCGCCAGTTTTAGTTTTAGGGCCTCATTATCATCCGATAGGGATTGGAGTTTATCTACAACTTCATTATGTGCGTTGCACAGGTCGCCCGTTTTAATTTCAAGATGGCTCGTCCGGTCTCCCAGGCTCGCTATTTCTCTGCGTAGTTCACTGTCTATACGGTGAAAGTCCGCTTTGATCGTAGCTCTTAATTCTTGGAGCATCTTATGGAGGCTCTTCTCCGTGATCGGGGAGTCGGAGTACTTTGAAGAAGTCGAGTCCTGATCCGAGGTGCCGTCCGACATGGTCTCTGTCTCTTCGCCGCCATCTTGATTTGGCATTTGGCGGTCTTTTTTCTTCGATTTAGGTAAATCTTGGGTCTTATGCTGCTTACAGGGTGACATCTTGGTACGGCTGGTGTGCCTCACAGTTAGATGTCGGTAAATTAGATGAGTTACCGCTGGAAGTGGCTTGATTGTAGCTAATCAGGACGATAAAACGCCGGAGCTCTCAGCCCATGCGACTGCTCGCACCGGAAGCCAGACACGCCCCCCGAAATTAACTTTTAATTGTCATTTTAAACAGATTGTGTCATCTTGTGTGCCTGTAACAAGGCCAAACATTCAAGGGCATGTAAACGTTTGATCATGGTCATTTGGGTGATTTCTGTTATCATTATTATTTTAAAAGGAGTCAAACAACTATGTGATAATAAATAGTATTATTCGTTGTCGATGGAACAATGTGAAAATTAGGGGGATTCCTGAGGCGGAAATGCCGCATCTACTGAGGAGATTGATAGGGGCTTTGCCCCTGTCAAGGCAGACCAAGGCAGTATCCCTGGATGGACTTTTCCGTGTCTCTAAACCAGCCGAGGCAACTGCCACTGTCCCTAGGGACCTGATAGTTAATTTCCAGAGTGGTACAGACAAAGCTGCCATTCTGACTGCACTAAGAGGAAAACCCCTTTTCCAATATGAGAATATGTCACTTGGGTTCTACGCAAACCTATCTAGCAGCACACTGGCCTGGCTAAGGTTGCTTAAACCTCTCTCCGCGCTCTTACAACAACACAACCTTCATTACCGTTGGCGAATGCCACACATTCCTAGTACAACATGGGGACACTGAATACCCTCTTCAGGATCAACAAGGCGCAAAAACACAACTACAAGACTTAGGTCTCCCACAGGACTATCTGACCCGAACAGAGTCCATTGCCACTTCCAAGACCCCACATTCCTGGGACCCAATCAGAAACACTCCATTTACCCCATGTCAGCCCTCCGCGGAAGCATACGCGGCAGCCACTACTTGAACCCCCGAAGGGTCCCAAGACCTGCACAATGCTGAAACTCCGAACTGTTCTGTTTCTTGCTACTGTTTGTTTATTTAAGTTCAAACTTTTTTTAATCTCCCTAGCAAGCGTAAGACCTGACATCAAGCGTTGACTGTTGGGTATAGCCCACGACTGGCACCCCC
This sequence comes from Pelobates fuscus, assembly GCF_036172605.1. NCBI lineage: Eukaryota > Metazoa > Chordata > Amphibia > Anura > Pelobatidae > Pelobates > Pelobates fuscus. Next base: position 148,461,428 of record NC_086320.1, on the reverse strand, counting down.
TCCCCGCCTCATTGCCATTCCGTTAAGCTATGCCCACTCCATAAATGAAGCGCACAAGCCTCATTGATAAGGCCCAAACTCAGACCTACTGCTTTTGGTCACCACAGCCCCAGGATTAGCCACATCCCGACATCTAACAGTATGGCCCCTTAACTAACGCCACCACGAGCGGGGAGCCCATCTCCTTCATACACTACTCACCTTTTAGCACAATGCTCACCCGCAACATCTTGTTACTGACCCAAGATGTTAAATGCAGTATGTTTGTCTCTAAGTATCTAAAACGTCAATTCATGTGTTACCCTAATCCTATTGACTGTTGCTTATGTTTGCTATGGTATGTACAATTTGTAAGTTTGAACTTGTGGTCACGGTAAAGCATAACCGTGAGTTGACAAAAAAATAAAGACTTATAAAAATAAATTGTTTCATATGATCACTATCCTTCACTAAAATATATTTTTTTGCGTGATCAGTCATATTTTCAATCAATTCCAAAATTTCACAATTTCTGCCAGGGTATACAAACTTTTGAGCACAACTGTATAAATATAATTACATAATAATTTCATAAATAATTGTACTGTTTTAGACTTCACTGAAAACAAAAATGAGTAAAACAGTAAAACTGTATCATCAGTGAAAGTGCAGTTTTGTGTAAAAACATGAAATAAACAAATATAACCCTCTAACTTTGGCCAGAGTTTGTGATTAAGTGGCTACTAAAAAAAGAGAGAACATACTCCATTTTGAATACCCTGGGTAAGGTTGTCTACTTTTTCAAATGGTACTTCTCATTCCTGGGATGCCATACGGTTTCAAAGGCAACATCTGTCAAATTTCAATGTGCAACACAGAAATAGGCAAATCTTCTATTTGACCCATATCTTAATTTCTCACAATTTTTTTTTAGTTTTTATTCCTTTAAAATTATGTTTCATATATAGATGTTTGATGTGAAATGAACTCACTGTTTCTCCTGAACAAAAGAGAGGAATTATGGATGAACAGACATATAGTGTGTGATATGAACAGACATATAGTCTGCTTCCTCGTAGCTATCAGGAACACTGGAGCACTTCAGACCCAGTCAACGAGGCTTGACTGGGATCACTGAGGGTCTTTTTCCACTCTAGACCAGGCTACTGTGTTTATAGCCCTGGACACACTTTCCATCAGCAGATTATATCCCTTTCCCCAAACACCAGATGACACTTGGTGAAGGTTAAAACAGCAACTATCTTTTACATAGCACACATATTTTAAGCCCCCAACAGCCTCATATACATACAATGGTGCATGAAGCACTATAGTATGTACAGAATGCTTGGTTGTTTATGGAGAGGTATTAGCAGTAGAAAGAGGGAAGTGCTCATGTCATTGTACAGAACACTGGTGAGACTTCACTTGGAGTATTGTACGCAGTACTGGAGACCGTATCTCCAGAAGGATATTGATATCACATCCTGTCTTGCTTTGTTGTCTGGCCTTGGCTTCTGGTATCCAGTAGTGTTTTTACAATTCTTATTTAGTTTTTTCTTGGTCTTTCTGGTTTTCTATTCCATGTCTGGTTTTCTTTATGCTGGGTTTTCTGGGTTCATTCCTTTATTCCGTTCCTGGAAATCCCAATCTCCTTGATTCCTTTATGTTTGTTTTATGTTGCCACACCCTTTCCTTTTCCATTAATCCTTTTGTTTCAGTTGGTTCCTGCAGGCAGTTGCTCCAAGTCCTCTGCCCCTTTCTTGCAGGTAAGTGCTGTGTGTGTTTTATTATTGTTTATTTAGTCATGCATATCTAGGCATTCTAGAACCCACCGTAATTGGAGTACTTTGGCGCAGTGGTGGGCTGCATACATCTTGGCCATTTATGTATGTCTAAATCACCAATGTTTTACATATATAGTAGTTATGTCTCCTCTTGTTTTGCCTTGCATCTGTGGTCTTGTTTTATTTTGTCTTGTATTCCCAGTTCATGTACAGTCTTGACCTGTTCATGTTTCCCTCATGTCTTGTGTACATGTTCTGGGTTCTGCTTTCTGTCTTGCTCCGGTTCTGGGTTCTTCTAGTCTTGTCTTGTTTTCTTGTTAGGTGCCTATTCTAGTCTTGCCTTGTTACTGTACTGGATACATATCTGCTGCAGAGCCTTCCTATCCAGTTCCTGGGAGGTCTGCATATCATCAAGCTCCTAGCTCTTAGGATCCGTAGTAGCTGCATCAGGGCCCTGGTATGTGGCCGCACAAATGCCGGTGCTCAACACCAGGGGACGTGTGGTTACACTGCACAAGTCCCTGATAATCCATGTCCACGCTGAAACTCCCATAATCAGCAGGCACTCAGGGGTCCCGGTCTTTGGACCGCCACCCGTGACAATTGATACTTTAGAGAGAGTTCAGAAAAGGGCTACTAAACTGGTTCATGGATTGCAGGATAAAACTTACAAGGAAAGGTTAAAGGAACTTGACCTGTATAGCTTGGAGGAAAGACGAGACGGGGATATGATAAAAACATTTAAATACATAAAGAGAATCAACACAGTAAAGGAGGAGACTATATTTAAAAGAAGAAAAACTACCACAACAAGAGGATATAGTCTTAAATTAAAGGGGCAAAGGTTTAAAAATAATATCCAGAAGTATTACTTTACTGAGAGGGTAATGGAATAGGCTTCCAGCTGAAGTGGTAGAGGTTAACACAGTAAAGGAGTTTAAGCATGCGTGGGATAGGCATAAGGCAATCTTAACTATAAGATAAGGCCAGGGACTAATGAAAGTATTTTTAAAAAAAATAGGGCAGACTAGATGGGCCAAATGGTTCTTATCTGCGATCACATTCTAAGTTTCTATTACAAGGAATGGTGGGGTCAGACAATAGCAAGGGCTTATGGGAGATTGAGGGGGGACAAAGCAGCTAGTTTAAACTGGTCTGGCAGTGTTCCCGGGACAACACCCTTATGGGGAAACAATAGGATAGAAAAAAGGCGGAGGGGAAAAGGCACAGACAATTAATACATTCAATATATTCTGCGCCAATACTGAGCACAGGGTGACCAAAACACAAAATGAATCTGGAGACCCACACATAGTTGGTTTGGTAAACAAACGGGGGTTGTACAGATAGCTGAACAAAAAGTGTAGTTAGGGCATTCATTCTGCTACATAGTGAAATTCTAGGGTTTGTTTTGATTTTGTTTGGATCAGAAGGTGTACAATTGTCAATATTTTCACCAAAAGTAAGGAGCTATTAATGAGCTCTCAGGTATCAACATCTGACAACACAATCCTTGAGACAGGATATGTGGTAAATAATCAGTCAGGATCTTTTCAGAAGTATAGGTATGTTCTACGATACTATCAGAATATGTGCATCTCACATGGAATATACAAAGGTAAACATGATCCAATTGTTTAACCCACTACAACATTCAGAATATTTATTGTAAAAAAAAAAAAAAGATAAAATACACACAAATGGAGAGCTTCCAATTATGCTCTTCGTAAAAGCATGCATCAGTAGAATCTCTGCTGACGGATATCGATTGGTGTGGGTGTTCTTCCATATTTCACAGTAAACATATGGTATAAAACAGAAAAAAAGGAAGAATAGTGCTCTCTGTTTTTGTAGTAATAATTTCTATTTGCACTTTAGGAAATGTACTTAAATTTAGAGAAACAAACTTATGCTTGGTGTAAACAGCATGGGTGGTACAAACCCCACCTGGTATATGTAAGTATAAGTTGCCAGCAGGTAACTTCTAGTAGTATTCAAATAAAAGTTTGAATTGTAAAACCAAATTGAATTGAAAATTATTAAAATAAAATAATAAATAAAATACTTTCTGAAGTGACAGAAGTAAGGGTTTCCCACTGGAAAAGCATTGGATTGGCCAAGATCATCAATTCTGATAATCTCAGCCAATGAGGTGGGTCGGGAGTGGGGCCAGCCCCAACAGACCTGCATAGTGCTGGAATAAAGGTGAGTTTTTATCCTATTTGAGAAGGGCAAGGGAGGACAGTCACCTAAATGGTGTTTTTAACACTAAGGTCAGGAATACACGTTTGTATTCCTGCCCTATAGTGTTTCTTCAATTAAAATTGCTTTAGCAATCTTTATTAATCTCTGGAATGCTAATGTAATGCCAACAGTGAAATGAAACAGTGAAACTTCTCCCCATTCCCTGACTGTAGGAATTATAGTGGAAAATGTATTCATACTTACCGTAATTTTCTTTTCCTGGCTATTATTCATGGCAGCATATACACATGGGTTAGCTCCTCCCCTTCAGCCGATAAGACAGGAAAACCACCAAGGTTTTAAAAGGAGGCTCCATCCCTAAGGTCCTCAGTCAGTTTACAAGCTCTACAGTACATAAATAGAGACATTAATGGGTGGGAAGTATATGCTGCCATGAATAATAGCCAGGAAAACAAAAATTACGGTAAGTATGAATACATTTTCCACTTTCCTGGATAATCATGGCAGCATATACACATCGGGAATACCCAAGCTTACAAAGGGAGGGACAGAATAGCCAATCAAATAATCAGAAAAATTCAACATAGATAGAAGAATTAACTGAGTTAAGTACTTGAGTACCAAATTGTGCATCATAGACTGTTTTAACGAACAGTATGAAATGCCAGACAAACGTGTCTAAAGAGGTTCAAATGCTAGCTTACAAAAAGTGTCAGCAGAAACCATTGTCATGGCAACCCATGATGCTGCAACAGCATGAGAGGAGAGTGCCCTGATACCCTCCAGCACAGGTAGAGAACGGACGTGACGTCCAAATTGTGCCTCATTAATTGCTTCAATGTCCAATATGTAATGCAGGACAAACTAGTTCAAAGAGGTCCAAATGCCAACTTTACAAAGTTTCAGCAGAGACCATTGCCATGGAAGCCCTCGAGATGCTGTAACAGTACTAGTGGAGAATGCCCCAAATCCTTTGGTACAGGTAGAGAATGGCATTGATAGGCTCTCACTTTTAGGCAGGATCTCTGGTGCTACATGCAAGACAACCATATCCTGTTGAAATTCAGTGAATGGGGGTACACAGGATCAAGCCTGGAGTTCACCCATTTTCCTTGCTGGGGTACCAGCCACCAGCACTTTCTGTGCTACCACCATGGAAGCTCCTTCTAGAGGTTCGAGTAATGGTTGTCAGGGCCCGTGAGACCAGTGGTACCTCACATATTGGCTTCACCACACTCAGTGGATTTCATGATTTCATTCAATGCCTATATGAAGCAAAGTGCAGCTAAGTGCACACATTCACCTTGCTGAGGTACCAGTCACCAGCAACAGCAACGTCTGAGCTAACATCATGGAAGCTCCTGCTAGAAGTTCAGTCAGAGTTTGTGAGACCAGTGGTACGTCACATATTGGTTTCAACACTCTCAGCGGAGGCTTGAGTTCAATTGTTGCTTACATGAAGCAAAGCACCAAGGGCATCAACGCTCAATCGGTACCCTTCAGTACAGGTAGAGAATGACATAGATAAGCATTCACCATAGGCAGGATCTTCAGGTGCCAAATGCAAGACGACCATATCTGTTGAAAAGTAGTGAAAGGGGGTTCACAGGATCAAGCCTGGAGTTCACCCATTTTCCTTGCTGGGGTACCAGCCACCAGCACGTTCTGTGCTACCACCATGGAAGCTCCTTCTAGAGGTTCGAATAATGGTTCAGTCAGGGCCCGTGAGACCAGTGGTACGTCACCTATTCGCTTCACCACACTCAGTGGAGGCATGATTTCAATCAATGCCTATATGAAGCAAAGTGCAGCTAAGTGCTCCTCTAGAGTGTTATAACACAGAACCTTTCAAGGCCTGAACGAGGAGTAATTCCAACAGACAAAAGCATGTCAAGCTTAGTAAAGCCTGTATAGAATTGTAAGAGGATCTCAATGACCGTCTCAGGGATGCCTATACTAATATGGACTCCCGCATCAACACCAGAACTTGAGGATACTGGTGTGTCATGGGGCCTTGTAATAGGTCTGGACGTACAGGAATTTCCCTTGGAGGTTCCAGAATCATCTTATTCATCATAGGAATTAGAGTCGACACGGTCTTCCACTGTCACCTTTTGCATTGCCTTTTTAGGAAAGTCGAAAACAGGAAAATATGTACATCAGACTAAAATTCAAAATTTGAGTCTGTGTATCCTGAACCTGAGCATTCTGGTCCTAGCATGTAAAAAATACTTCTGGACCTGGCAGGTCCAAGAAATGGCCATCAGATCTATGTAGGGTATCAGACAATCTGCGTCAACCCTGAGGATACGTCAGGACATGGTTGCCAATCCACCTTGTCCACAGTTATTCGGCTCCAGCAAACAGCCATTGTATTCTGAGCCACTGGTTGTTCTTCTGTGCCCTGATCATTATGGGCTGGAATTCCATCAATACGTATCTGTGAGACCCATCTTGGTAGATATAGGATACAGTTGCATTGATATTTGAGCAAATTTGGACCCACTCATTCTTCAGCAAGCCTCTGAAGTGAAGAAGAACCTTGAAAATGACTCTTAGTTCCATACAAATGAATGGAAATATTGTGCAACATGGTCCAAACACTGTGCAACCAATCTTATAAAAACTGGAATTCAAGCTAATAATCGACCAATGAGGTTCTGTTCACTGGAAATTCAGAGATCTAATCCCTCTTTCAGCTGCCAGGGTAAGGTGTAACGACACTGATGGGGACATAGTAAGTGGCTGGCTCCAATAATCTTTCTCTTGTTAGACCAAGATAGGAAGGATCTGTAAGGAATCCAGAGATGCCATTGGGCCCATCTGACAAGTCTGCTAGTGGAAGCCAGGTTTCCTAGTAGTTGCATCTATTTTCTTGCTGTTACCAAGCAGAAATGAAGAAACTGGGAGAGAAAACCTTTACAATCTGTGGAACTGTTCCCGAGATAGGGAAAAGCTGAGCATAGAATTTTCCCCTTGGGAATGACAACCACTGAGCTGGTCTGAAACTGCTTTTCTTGATATTCATCAAGCAGTCAAACTTTAGGAGTTATGAAAGAACTATATACCTCTGTGTGCCTGCCTTCTGAGGGTCTAAGGCTATCAGAAGTAGATTCTCCAGATAATGGAACCAGGTGGAGTTCTGGACTCTCAATAAGACTATAAGCACATATAAAGATTCTTGGGGCCACATTAAGGCCAAATGGTAGGTTCTCTTCTGAGCTAATGCCGAAGATCTCTGCAGAATGGACTGAAAGTAAGCATCCTTGAGATATATAGAGGTAAGGAAATTATCCTTCCAGATTGCTTGAGATATGGATCTGATTGACTCCATCCCGAAGACTCTGACATCGGCCTCTTGTTGGCCCCTCCTAAGGGCTGTAGGACAGGAAAAAGACTGAGGACCTTAGGGATGGAGCCTCCTTTTAAAACCTTGGTGGTTTTCCTGTCCTATCGGCTGAAGGGGAGGAGCTAACCCATGTGTATATGCTGCCACGATTAGCCAGGAAATAACTTATTGACATTTCCTGTACAAATTGGATATAAGGAGTTGAACTTACATTTTCACCAAACTTGCAGGCATTATATCCGGGCAGAGAAATGTGTTTTCTACAAGCTAGTAATAATTTCTAGAGTATAAAAAAAGGTACGTTGGGCTTTGTGGACTACATGTCACACTGCAAAATACATGAAAATAAAAATGTTTATATGTGATTTTGGTGATGAAGGTGTTCAAAATGAAACAAATACATTCAATTTAATGTATATGAATGAAATACTTTAATTCTGTATGAATTTGACATAATTGTTTTGCATAGTTTCTTATATGCATATTCAATTAATTTGATCTATTGAGGATGGAGAAGGAGGGAAATCATTTTAGATCTTCATTTTCAATCAATACATTAGGATGGTTACATAATTATAAAAGACTGAAAACATTTCAAGTGTTTCCAAAAAAGTCTTAATAGATCATATTAATATAGAGATTATTTTCATAAACAGGCACGTCATTTCATAATAAAATTATAATCAAATCACTGCTATTACCTGAAAAATTTGTCGTTTTCAGACTATTTATTTTAACCAAACCATTACCAGTAAAATAAATATAATAAAATAATAATAGCATGAACAAAGTTTTTTTGGATCAACTTTGACTAGAACTTACAGAAGATGTAGGATTTTAGGGACTTAAGAAAACAATTTTGAAAAATTAAAGGAACATTATGCGTAAACATTATACTGTTAGCCTACCTATTTGGAGGTAGGCTAACACTATAAGCATTGGAAGTAGTGATGTACCGAACGGTTCACTGGCCAATAGTTCCAGGTGAACATTGTCAGGATCGGGTCAGGGATCCAACACGCAGAGTACAAAGAGTAGCAGATACGTATACCGGTCCTTAGAATGGCCGGACTTAACGTATAACTACGATAGAATGGTCAGAGACAAGCCGAGGTCGAGGGAACGAGAAGACAGGTAAGCGAGAGACAAGCCGGGTCAAGGATAACGGAAAGACAGGAGAGTAAATACCAAAGCCGGGTCAGAACCAAAAGACAAGAGAATAACAAAGCACTGTGTGACTAGGCGGACTAGAACCACGACAGGGCAATGAGTGAATGAGAGAGCCACTGTTAAGTATCCTGGCTAGGGAGAGAAGACACGCCTTCGGCGAGTCCTGAATCGTCTCCCGAGATTTGAGTGACAGGACGTTCCGGGTTGGCGTCAAGACGTCTACCTCCGGTCCTCCTGTTATAAAAGGAAGTGACTCCCTCGCGGCCGGCGTTAGCAAGACCGAGTGAACCGCGAGGGGCCGAGGAGACATGCCGTCCGGACGGATAAACTTCTAAGTCTCTACCTCTCTCAGAGGTAGAGGCTTCAGGTACCCTGACAGTACCCCCCCTCTCAGATACGCCCACCGGGCGGAAGGAGCCGGGGCGAGATGGAAAGCGGGAGTGAAATGCCCTGCGAAGGCGAGGAGCATGAACATCCTCTTGTGGTACCCAACTCCTCTCCTCAGGACCATATCCCTTCCAGTCAACTAAATATTGTACTCTCCCCCGGGAGACACGAGAGTCAATAATGGAGTTAACCTCATACTCCTCCTGACCCTCCACCTGAACAGGGCGCGGAGGGGCGATTATGGAGGAAAATCTGTTACAGATTAGAGGTTTCAGCAATGACACGTGAAAGGAGTTCGGGATGCGTAACGTAGCTGGGAGAGCTAGACGATACGCCACTGGGTTAATTCGAGTCAAGATCCTGTAGGGACCAATATAACGAGGAGCGAATTTCATGGAAGGAACTTTAAGGCGAATATTCCTAGTACTCAACCAAACTCTATCGCCTGGAACAAAATTCGGAGCCGCCCTTCTACGTTTGTCAGCATGTTTCTTAACCAGTACAGAATTATGTAGAAGAATCTGTCGAGTCTGATCCCACAACTTCCTCAAATTGGCCACATGGACATCAACCGACGGCACTCCTTGGGAAGGAGAAACCGAGGGAAGAATAGATGGATGAAAGCCATAGTTCATGAAGAAGGGGCTTGAATGCGTAGAGTCACAAACGAGATTGTTGTGCGCAAACTCCGCCCAAGGAATCAAACCGACCCAATCGTCCTGGTGCTCGGAAACAAAACAACGTAAGTATTGCTCAATCTTCTGGTTGGTACGTTCGGCAGCTCCGTTAGACTGAGGATGATAGGCGGACGAAAAATTCAATTTGATGCCTAATTGAGAACAGAACGACCTCCAAAAACGTGAAACAAATTGGGAGCCTCTATCAGAAGTGATCTCCGAGGGAATCCCATGCAAGCGAAAAATCTCTTTAGCAAAGATTTCCGCCAATTCAGGAGAAGTCGTGAGTTTAGGCAAAGGTACGAAATGTGCCATCTTGGTAAACCTATCGACTACGGTGAGGATAACAGTGTGCTTTTTAGAAACAGGCAAATCCACAATAAAGTCCATTGCCACACAGGACCAAGGTTTGTCAGGAATTTCCAGAGGTTGTAGAAGGCCACAAGGAAGCGAATGCGGTAGTTTAGTTTTAGTACAGACCACACAAACTCCGATAAAATCCTTAATATCCTTCCGTAACGAAGGCCACCAGAAATCCTTGGAGATCAAAGAATACGTCTTGCGAACACCCGGATGACCAGCCACCTTACCCTCGTGAAGACACTGTAAGAGCTCCAATTGGAGTTCAGGAGGAACGAAAAGTCTGGAAGCCGGAGTCAGTCTAGGTGCCAGATGCTGCAAGCTCCTTATCTGATCAAGTAGCGGAGAATGGACTTTGAGAGTAGTGTTAGCGATAATGTTACACTTGGGGACTATAGAGGACAAAACCGGCTCAGGTACGGCAGCAGGTTCATATTGGCGAGATAAGGCGTCGGCTTTAGAATTCTTAGAACCTGGCCTATATGTGAGTACGTAGTTGAAGTGAGTGAGAAATATGGACCAACGAGCCTGTCTAGATGAAAGTCGTTTAGCCTCTCCAATATAGGATAAGTTTTTATGATCTGTCAAAATAGTAACAGGATGCAAAGTACCCTCTAATAAATGTCTCCACTCCTTCAAGGCCATTATAACCGCTAGTAGTTCCCTGTCCCCAATGTCATATCTGCTTTCAGTACCTGACAATTTTTTGGAAAAGTATCCACAAGGATGTAATGGTTTATCTACACCCAACCTTTGGGACAGAACAGCACCTATACCTGTCTCAGAAGCGTCAACTTCGAGTAGGAAAGGTAGTGTAGTATCAGGGTGAACTAAAATTGGTGCGGAAGCAAACAGCTCCTTGAGTGTCTTAAAAGCCAGGAGTGCTTCAGTAGACCAATTCTTAGTCTCAGCCCCTTGTTTGGTCATATTGGTGATGGGAGCAATGATAGAGGAGTATCCCTTAATGAAACGTCTGTAGTAATTGGAGAAACCAATAAATCTCTGGATAGCTTTGAGACCCTTAGGTAAAGGCCAATCTAATATGGATTGGAGCTTCTCCGGGTCCATTTCAAACCCTTCCCCAGAAATCACATAACCAAGAAAGGTAGTTTGGGATTGGTCAAAGCTGCATTTCTCTAGTTTGCAGTATAAGCCATGCTGAAGGAGTTTGTGTAGAACCCTTCTGACTTGTCCGTGGTGAGTCTCAATATCCCTGGAATGTATAAGTATATCATCAAGGTATACAATCACACAGTCATCCTGAAACTCCCTAAGAACCTCATTAATAAGGTCCTGAAATACTGCCGGGGCATTGCAGAGACCAAAAGGCATTACAGTATACTCATAGTGCCCATATCGAGTATTGAATGCAGTTTTCCACTCGTCACCGTCGTGAATTCTCACCAAATTATAAGCACCTCTAAGGTCTAACTTAGTGAAAATTTTAGAACTTTTTAATCGATCAAAAAGCTCGGTGATCAAGGGAATCGGATATACATTTCTGATGGTTATCTTGTTAAGACCTCGGTAGTCAATGCAGGGTCTTAAAGAACCATCCTTCTTTTTAACAAAAAAGAATCCAGCCCCAGCAGGAGAGGAGGATCTTCTAATGAACCCCTTGTCTAGGTTTTCACGAATATACTCCTCTAGAACTAAGTTTTCATTCGTAGACAAAGGGTATACATGACCCCTGGGAGGCATGGTACCAGAAAGTAAATTAATTTTGCAATCAAAAGGCCTATGTGGTGGTAAGGTATCAGCCTTTCCTTTGTCAAATACTGCCTTTAAATCTTGATACAAGGACGGTATTTGTACTTTGGTAGAGTCGGTAGCGTTATTAAGTGAGTTGACACTACAAAGAGGTGACACTTTCTTTAAACAATTCTCTTGACAATCCTGACCCCACGAAACTATTTCCCCTGATCTCCAATCTATAACGGGGTTATGTCTCTTAAGCCAGGAGTATCCCAGGACTATGGGAACAGAAGGAGATGAAATGAGTAGTAGGGATATTTCCTCCTTGTGTAGAATACCAGTAGTTAAGTAAAGAGGTGTGGTCTCCCGGAAAATCACAGGCTCAACTAAAGGTCTACCATCAATGGCTTCAACAGCCAAGGGTGTCTTCCTTAACTGGGATGGGATAGTGTGTTTGGTGAGAAACTTTTGGTCGATAAAACTCTCAGCAGCGCCGGAGTCTATCAATGCCATAGTCTCTAAAGTTCCCTTCTCCCAAGTTAAAGAGACCGGTAATAGGAGTCTATGTTCCTTGTAGTTATGAGTAGAGGACAAAATCGAAACACCCAAGGTCTGTCCTCTAGAGAAACTTAGGTGCGAGCGTTTCCCGGACGACTGGGACAGCTCAAACGTACATGACCTCTGGCCCCACAATACATACACAGTCCCTCCCTTCTCCTGTACTGTCTCTCCTCCTCTGAGAGACAAGTAAGGCCTAACTGCATAGGTTCTGAAACCTGTGGATTTTTGGTTTCAGAAATTTGAAATGATGGTGCTAGTCTAAAGGAAGATTTACCGGTTCTATCTCGAGTATTCTGTCTCTCCCTTAGACGTTCGTCAATACGAGAGATAAAGGAAATTAAGTCCTCCAGATTCTCGGGAAGCTCTCTTGTTGCTACCTCATCAAGTATTACATCAGATAATCCATTTAAGAATACATCTATATAGGCCTGTTCATTCCATTTTATCTCTGCCGCCAAAGACCTGAACTCTAGTGCGTAATCCACAAGAGTTTGGTTGTCTTGTCTAAGGCGCAACAGTAATCTGGCTGCATTAACCCTCCTGCCAGGAGGATCAAAAGTTCTTTTAAAAGCAGCTACAAAGGCATTATAGTTGTAGACTAATGGATTATCATTCTCCCACAACGGATTAGCCCATCTCAGAGCTTTCTCAATGAGTAAGGTAATAATAAATCCCACTTTAGCCCTATCAGTAGGGTATGAACGAGGCTGCAGCTCGAAATGAATACTGATCTGGTTCAAAAAGCCACGACACCTCTCAGGAGAACCAGCATAACGTACAGGTGGGGTAACTCGGGAAGAAGCACCTACAGTAGCTACCTCTAGTCCTGAATCCACAGAAGAAGCAGACATATTACGCATCTCCTCAGGTGGATTAATAGGACGAGACAGCAGCGCCTGTAGTGCTAGAGCCATCTGATCCATCCTATGATCCATGGCGTCAAACCTAGGATCAGGAGAACCAAGCTGACAATTTGTACCTGCAGGATCCATGGCCCTGTCGTAATGTCAGGATCGGGTCAGGGATCCAACACGCAGAGTACAAAGAGTAGCAGATACGTATACCGGTCCTTAGAATGGCCGGACTTAACGTATAACTACGATAGAATGGTCAGAGACAAGCCGAGGTCGAGGGAACGAGAAGACAGGTAAGCGAGAGACAAGCCGGGTCAAGGATAACGGAAAGACAGGAGAGTAAATACCAAAGCCGGGTCAGAACCAAAAGACAAGAGAATAACAAAGCACTGTGTGACTAGGCGGACTAGAACCACGACAGGGCAATGAGTGAATGAGAGAGCCACTGTTAAGTATCCTGGCTAGGGAGAGAAGACACGCCTCCGGCGAGTCCTGATTCGTCTCCCGAGATTTGAGTGACAGGACGTTCCGGGTTGGCGTCAAGACGTCTACCTCCGGTCCTCCTGTTATAAAAGGAAGTGACTCCCTCGCGGCCGGCGTTAGCAAGACCGAGTGAACCGCGAGGGGCCGAGGAGACATGCCGTCCGGACGGATAAACTTCTAAGTCTCTACCTCTCTCAGAGGTAGAGGCTTCAGGTACCCTGACAAACATAGCGTGTTCGCGTTCGCCACGGCGGGTGAACACATGCGCGGTTCGATCCGCCCCCTATTCGTCATCATTGAGTAAACTTTGACCCTGTACCTCACAGTCAGCAGACACATTCCAGCCAATCAGCAGCACACCCTCCCTAGCAGACCCTCCCACCTCCTGGACAGCATCCATTTTAGATTCATTTGGAAGCTGCATACATTTTTTATTTATTTATTTATTTATTTATTTTTAATTCTTTATTTTTGTAGTGCATGGAGGTATAACAAATGAGCATGTGGTACCCCAACGGCATTCCTCATGCTTTTCAAGTAACAATTGTAACAATAGGGTATATGTTAATACCCTCGTCTGCGAGGAGCCCTCCATGGGTGAAGATGGATTAATTATTTTTTTGCGCTCAGGTTTTTTATTTTATTTTTAAGTTCGACGGGTATGATGGCTTTTTATTTGGCCTTTTTTGGGACTGAAATATGAAGATTTTAGAAAAAAGAAGACGTTGAATAGTAAGTTGAATTTTACTTTACAGGGTAGTAATTTTATTCCCCCCTCACTATTTTTTAGGTTGAGGGGGGTAGGTAGGGGCTTTTTTATTTGGGTGTGTGACTAGGGGCTTGGGGACCCCTAGTCACCTTTGATGGGGGAGGCGGGATTTTCATTTAGGGCCCCCACCCGCCGCTCAGGGGTGGGGGCCGGGGGGGACAGTAGGTCCCCCCCCTCTTATTGTAACTTAGGACCCCCACCCGCCGCTCAGGGGTGGGGTCGGGGGGGAGGACAGTAGGGCCCCCACCCGCAGCTCAGGAGCCATGTTACTCTGTATATAGAGGGGAGCCATGTTACTCTGTATATAGAGGGGAGCCATGTTACTCTGTATATAGAGAGGAGCCATGTTACTCTGTATATAGAGAGGAGCCATGTTTACACTGTATATAGAGGGGAGCCATGTTACTCTGTATATAGAGGGAGCCATGTTATTCTGTATATAGAGCGATCCATGTTTACACGGTATATAGAGGGAAGCCATGTTACTCTGTATATAGAGAGGAGCCATGTTTACACTGTATACAGAGGGAGCCATGTTACTCTGTATATAGAGGGAGCCATGTTACTCTGTATATAGAGGGAGCCATGATACACTGTATATAGAGGGGAGCCATGTTACACTGTATATAGAGGGAGCCATGTTATTCTGTATATAGAGGGAGCCATGTTTACACGGTATATAGAGGGAAGCCATGTTACTCTGTATATAGAGGGAGCCATGTTACTCTGTATATAGAGGCAGTGGCGTACTAAGGGGGGGCGGCGGGGGCGGTCCACCCCGGGTACCACTCACTAGGGGGGTGCCCGGGGCGAACTTTCGCAGGGGTGGCGAAATGCCGCCCTGTGTCTTGTGTAAAGGGACTGGCCGCTAATAAGACTATCTACCCGAGTTTCCCATCCAGCAGTAGCAGGGTCCTCTGTTCTCGCAATCCGCGAGAGCGTTGCCGTGGGTTGCCATAGCAATGCTCTCGCGGATCGCGAGAACGTTGCCATAGCAACGCTCTCGCGGATCGCGAGAACAGAGGACCCTGCTGCTGCTGGATGGGAAACTCGGGTAGATAGTCTTATTAACGAGCATGGAGAATACTGGGCCCCTCTAAACTGCCCAGTGATGCTGTGCCACCGGACCACCAGTCGAGGAGGACGGGAGGGACAGGTAAGTGGCAGCACTTATTCCACACAACATACACACTGCATCTGCATACACTCTACACACACTCTATACACACTGCATACACACTGCATACACTCTACACACACTGCATACACACTGCATACACTCTACACACACTGCATACACACTGCACACACACTACACACACTATACACACTGCATACACTCTACACACACTGCATACACTCTACACACACTATACAAACTCTACAGACACTATACACTCACTACAGACACTGCATACATTGCACACACACTGCATACACTATACACACACTGCATACACTCTGCACACACACTATGTACACACTGCACACACTCTACACACTATGCACACACTGCATACACTATGCACACACTATACACACACTGCACACAATATACACACACTGCATACACACTGCACACACTATACATACACTGCACACACTGCATACACACTATACACACACTGCACACACTATACACACACTGCATACACACTATACACACACACTATACACACACTGCATACACTACACACACACTGCACACTCTATACACACACTGCACACACTCTACACACACTGCATACACTCTACACACTCTACACACTCTACACACTCTACACACACTGCACTAACTATACACACACTGCACTAACTATACACACACTGCACACACTATACACACACTGCATACACCCTATACACACACTGCATACACACTATACACACACTGCATACACACTATATATACACACTGTTAAACACTATACACACACTGCATACGCACTATACACACACTGCACACACTATACACACTATACACACAATACACACACACACTGTACACACTATACACACACTGTACACACTATGCACACAATATACACACACTACACACACTGCATACACACTGCACACACTATACACACTGCACACACTACATGCACTACACATACTGCACACACTATACACACAATATACACACACACTGTATACACTACACACACACTACACACTACACACTGCACACAATATACACACACTACACACACTGCACACACTACATGCACTACACACACTGCATACACACTATACACACACACTATACACACACACTATACACACACACTATGCACACACTGCATACAGTATGCACACACTGCACACTCTATACACACACTGCACACACTTCATACACTATACACACACTGCATACATATACATTTAAAACAAAATGCAGTTGTTTTTTACATTTCAAAGTTGGGGAGGGAGGTGCCAAATAAAGGATCCGCCCCGGGTGCCAAATGCTCCAGGTATGCCCCTGTAAAGAGGGGAACCATGTTACTCTGTATATAGAGAGGAGCCATGTTTACACTGTATATAGAGGGAGCCATGTTACTCTGTATATAGAGAGGAGCCATGTTTACACTGTATATAGAGGGGAGCCATGTTACTCTGTATATAGAGGGAGCCATGTTACTCTGTATATAGAGGGAGCCATGTTATTCTGTATATAGAGGGAGCCATGTTATTCTGTATATAGAGGGAGCCATGTTTACACGGTATATTGAGGGAAGCCATGTTACTCTGTATATAGAGCGAGCCATGTTATTCTGTATATAGAGGGGAGCCATGTTACTCTGTATATAGAGAGGAGCCATGTTTACACTGTATATAGAGAGGAGCCATGCTACTCTGTATATAGAGAGGAGCCATGTTTACACTTTATTTAGAGGGGAGCCATGTTACTCTGTATATAGAGGGAGCCATGTTATTCTGTATATAGAGGGAGCCATGTTTACACGGTATATAGAGGGAAGCCATGTTACTCTGTATATAGAGGTGGCCATGTTACTCTGTATATAGAGGGGAGCCATGTTACTTTGTATATAGAGAGGAGCCATGTTTACACTGTATATAGAGGGGAGCCATGTTACTCTGTATATAGAGGGAGCCATGTTACACTGTATATAGAGGGGAGCCATGTTACTCTGTATATAGAGGGAGCCATGTTACTCTGTACATAGAGGGGAGCCATGTTTACACTGTATATAGAGAGGAGCCATGTTTACACTGTATATAGAGGGGAGCCATGTTTACACTGTATATAGAGGGGAGCCATGTTACTCTGTATATAGAGGGAGCCATGTTATTCTGTATATAGAGGGAGCCATGTTTACACGGTATATAGAGGGAAGCCATGTTACTCTGTATATAAAGGGAGCCATGTTATTCTGTATATAGAGGGGAGCCATGTTACTCTGTATATAGAGGGAGCCATGTTTACACGGTATATAAAGGGAAGCCACGTTACTCTGTATGAAGAGGGAGCCATGTTACTCTGTATATAGAGGGGAGCCATGTTACTCTGTATATAGAGAGGAGCCATGTTATTCTGTATATAGAGGGAGCCATGTTTACACGGTATATAGAGGGAAGCCATGTTACTCTGTATATAGAGAGGAGCCATGTTTACACTGTATATAGAGGGAGCCATGTTACTCTGTATATAGAGGGAGCCATGTTACACTGTATATAGAGGGGAGCCATGTTACTCTGGATATAGAGAGGAGCCATGTTTACACTGTATATAGAGGGGAGCCATGTTACTCTTTATATAGAGGGAGCCATGTTATTCTGTATATAGAGGGAGCCATGTTATTCTGTAAATAGAGGGAGCAATGTTTACACGGTATATAGAGGGAAGCCATGTTACTCTGTATATAGAGAAGAGATATGTTTACACTGTATATAGAGGGAGCCATGTTACTCTGTATATAAAGGGAGCCATGTTACACTGTATATAGAGGGGAGCCATGTTACTCTTTATATAGAGGGAGCCATGTTACTCTGTATATAGAGAGGAGCCATGTTTACACTGTATATAGAGGGGGGCCATGTTACTCTTTATATAGAGGGGAGCCATGTTACTCTGTATATAGAGAGGAGCCATGTTTACACTGTATATAGAGGGGAGCCATGTTACTCTTTATATAGAGGGAGCCATGTTATTCTGTATATAGAGGGAGCCATGTTTACACGGTATATAGAGGGAAGCCATGTTATTCTGTATATAGAGGGAGCCATGTTTACACAGTATATAGAGGGAAGCCATGTTACTCTGTATATAGAGAGGAGCCATGTTTACACTGTATATAGAGGGAGCCATGTTTACACGGTATATAGAGGAAAGCCATGTTACTCTGTATATAGAGAGGAGCCATGTTTACACTGTATATAGAGGGAGCCATGTTATTCTGTATATAGAGGGAGCCATGTTATTCTGTATATAGAGGGAGCCATGTTACACTGTATATAGAGGGAAGCCATGTTACTCTGTATATAGAGAGGAGCCATGTTTACACTGTATATAGAGGGAGCCATGTTACTCTGTATATAGAGGGAGCCATGTTACACTGTATATAGAGGGGAGCCATGTTACTCTGTATATAGAGGGAGCCATGTTACTCTGTATATAGAGAGGAGCCATGTTTACACTGTATATAGAGGGGAGCCATGTTACTCTTTATATAGAGGGAGCCATGTTATTCTGTATATAGAGGGAGCCATGTTATTCTGTGAATAGACGGAGCCATGTTTACACGGTATATAGAGGGAAGCCATCTTACTCTGTATATAGAGAGGAGCCATGTTTACACTGTATATAGAGGGAGCCATGTTACTCTGTATATAGAGGGAGCCATGTTACAATGTATATAGAGGGGAGCCATGTTACTCTGTATATAGAGGGAGCCATGTTACTCTGTATATAGAGAGGAGCCATGTTTACACTGTATATAGAGGGGAGCCATGTTACTCTTTATATAGAGGGAGCCATGTTATTCTGTATATAGAGGGAGCCATGTTATTCTATAAATAGACGGAGCCATGTTTACACGGTATATAGAGGGAAGCCATCTTACTCTGTATATAGAGAGGAGCCATGTTTACACTGTATATAGAGGGAGCCATGTTACTCTGTATATAGAGGGAGCCATGTTACACTGTATATAGAGGGGAGCCATGTTACTCTGTATATAGAGGGAGCCATGTTACACTGTATATAGAGGGGAGCCATGTTACTCTTTATATAGAGGGAGCCATGTTATTCTGTATATAGAGGGAGCCATGTTATTCTGTAAATAGACGGAGCCATGTTTACACGGTATATAGAGGGAAGCCATCTTACTCTGTATATAGAGAGGAGCCATGTTTACACTGTATATAGAGGGAGCCATGTTACTCTGTATATAGAGGGAGCCATGTTACAATGTATATAGAGGGGAGTGATGTTACTCTGTATATAGAGGGAGCCATGTTACTCTGTATATAGAGAGGAGCCATGTTTACATTGTATATAGAGGGGGGCCATGTTACTCTTTATATAGAGGGGAGCCATGTTACTCTGTATATAGAGAGGAGCCATGTTTACACGGTATATAGAGGGAAGCCATGTTACTCTGTATATAGAGGGAGCCATGTTTACACTGTATATAGAGGGAGCCATGTTACTCTGTATATAGAGGGAGCCATGTTACAATGTATATAGAGGGGAGCCATGTTACTCTGTATATAGAGGGAGCCATGTTACTCTGTATATAGAGAGGAGCCATGTTTACATTGTATATAGAGGGGGGCCATGTTACTCTTTATATAGAGGGGAGCCATGTTACTCTGTATATAGAGAGGAGCCATGTTTACACGGAATATAGAGGGAAGCCATGTTACTCTGTATATAGAGGGAGCCATGTTTACACTGTATATAGAGGGAGCCATGTTACTCTGTATATAGAGGGAGCCATGTTACAATGTATATAGAGGGGAGCCATGTTACTCTGTATATAGAGGGAGCCATGTTACTCTGTATATAGAGAGGAGCCATGTTTACATTGTATATAGAGGGGGGCCATGTTATGTGATGTAATTCCAGTAAAATACAAGTTTAGCAGGCTAAGATTGCCACAAGGCATATGTATGTATATGTGTTTGTAGTATCAGTTGGTTAATTACACGTAGCTAAGATACTGTCATCACTGTACTGACCAGGTGCAGGAATGTAAGAACTGGAATTACGCGTCCCTCTCCTTTGTATCAGATGAGCCACGTGGTTAGACCGGATGGATGAGTTTAGACTCTATTCATTAAATAGGTTAAGGGTATGTGTGGGTGTAGTTAATTGTGGGAGGAGCTACAGTGCTATATAAGGAATGTACTCTATGTATTCAGTACTCAGACTTTGCTGTATTTTGGTGACGCTAGTCCCTCTGAGTCCCGATCGGTGATCCAATAAAGAATCTCTTCCTTCCTGAAGAAACCTGTGTCCATCTCTCTGTGCTTGGCTTCCGTCAGTTTCTCCGGTATCATTTGGTGCATTGGCCGGGAAGCTCATCGTTCAACGGTAGCTGAGAGGCAGAGGCGTGAGACGGTCTATCTTTGCCCACGTTCTCTACGGCTGCACCCCTGAACTTCTGCGTGGACCTCCCTTCGTCTCGGCGCCACTGGTCTGTTGTCCAGGAGATCATCGGCCTCTACGTGAGAAGTGCTGGGGTGTCCCCGTCGATGAGTGTGAACTCAGGTTCAGGAACGAGGAGGTAAGATAACTGCTGTTTTAGACGGCAGGACCCGCTAGGGGTATACCGATTGTGCGGTAGGCCCAAAGGGGTTTTTGAATCTGTATCTGCCCCCTCTGTCGGAGGGAAGGAGCGAAGGCGCACCGCTCGATCGAACGCTCTTTAGTCAGACCGTTTGATTTGGTTAGTCAGGCGGGGTCCTGGTGTAAGATAGCCCTAGCCGGACACCGGTGTCTTGTCTAGACTAGCGTTCTAGGGTGTATATTACGTTCGCTAGGTCGGAGGGACCGGGAGACTAAGCGGCGCCTGTGTAAATTCGGTTCGCTAGTTCTCATCCTATCTGGGCTAAGTGGGAAGGCGTGTAAATTTGGAACCCACTAGACTTTTGATAGTACGACTAAGAGGCGCCTGTGTAAATTCGGATCTCTAGCTCGTTGTATAGTGCGACTAAGAGGCGCCTGTGTAAATTCGGATCTCTAGCTCGCTATGTATATGTGGTGATTGGGCAGTGTGGCTAACCAAAACGGGTGTATATAGTTTTAGGTAGTCCATTCAAGGTACTGGCCAATAGTTTAGTTGGGAATTGTAAATGTGTTAACGATTGTTTTAGTAAAGTGTATATCTTGTTAGATAGCGCGAGCTCAGCCGTCTAGCGAGAGTGTTAATAGTGTGTTGCTGTATTATAGTGCACGGTACCATAACCCTGTATATTTACTGACATTGTATAATAAGTACTAATCATTGTCGTCCATTGCATGTTTTAACACCATAACCACTAATAATTGTATTGTGACCTTAACTTGTGCTTTGACCTATGCTAACCGTACTGTAACCGCTATTTGTAAAAGACGATGTTACTGGGTGTGTTATAGACGGGTAATTCGTATATAGAGAATTATAGCGTGGGTGACTGTATAGTTACGCCAAAGGGCATAATATTGATTATATAGTGACTGGTGTAACGGCTGTGTGTGTACGGGAATTCCCTGAGTGTTTATTGTTATTGTGTACGTTTCACTTGGTAACCGTACCACGTGGTGCTGTTGCCAGAGGAAACGGGTGTGACTGTTGAATAGTACGCGTGTATAGTATTCGTTGTCGACGACGTTCCATTGTTAAGTATGGGTGCGTCGCAGTCAACGATTCCGGATCCCTTAGGATGTATGGTTAAGAATTTTAAAAAGGGATTCAAAGTTTGTGATTTTGGGGTAAAGATGGCTCCTGTACGTTTGGTCACTTTGTGTACTAGGGAGTGGCCTACTTTGGTTGCGGCATGGCCGCCACGTGGCAGTTTGGATCCAACTCTGGTACAGCGCTTACACGTGGCTGTATCGGGTAGGCCTGAACTTTACGGCCAGTTTCCTTATATTGACTGTTGGAGACAGGCCGTAAATGACTCGCCAAAATGGCTCCAGACATGCCACGAGGAGCAGTGTCGCCTCATGGTAGCTAGGACTTGCTCGTCCACTAGGACTGGTGTTAGGCCCATTTTGGACACGCCCCCTGAGTCCGAGATCCCTTTGCCGCCCCCTTACTTTCCGGTAAGAGGAAGTGACGCAAATACAGGAAGTCCTGTAACCCCTCCCCTCATTACCCTCATCCACTTCCGCTTCCTCCTCCAGTACAGGATCCACCCCCCCTCGTACTAAATCTCCCCTTCCGGAACCAGAATCCACCCCCATTAGAAACGAATATCCTGATCTGGCGCCACTTCAGACTTCCGGTCAAGCTTCATCTAGCTCGGCTCGAAGTGTTTTATTTACGACCTTTTCCCAAAACCGACCTCCCACATCCCCATACCGTATCTCTCCCCGACCGGAACCCATGACTGACGCCTCTCTACGTAGCCCCATCCAAACCCGACAGTTGACTGGTGCCCAACAATTAAAGCACTATCAGATGCCTCTTCGTCTGAATCCCGGGTCAGCTTATATCGATGCCGCAGGTCAAATGGCACACGCTGACCCAGTCTTCGTATATGTCCCATTTACCACAACCGATCTTTTAAACTGGAAGACCCATAATTCCTCGTATACTGAGAAACCACAAGCTATGACTGATCTGTTCACCTCAATAGTACAGACGCATAATCCGACATGGGCTGATTGCCAGCAGTTACTAATGACTTTATTTAACAATGAGGAAAGGACAAGAATAAATCAAGCAGCCATTAAAGCATTAGAGGATAGAGCCCGTGCTTTGAACCAAGCCAATCCAGCAGCATGGGCCGCGACACACTATCCCAACACCGATCCCGATTGGAACGTAAATGGTGCTGATATGGTTCAACTCAGAGCCTATAGAGACGCTATAATTGCTGGCATGAAAGCCGGAGGAAAGAAAGCCATTAACATGTCGAAGACAGTTGAGGTGATCCAGAAAAGCGATGAAGCGCCCAGTGTCTTTTATGACCGATTATTGGAGGCATACCGCTTGTATACCCCCTTTAATCCGGAAGACGCAGACAATTCCCGAATGGTTAACTCCGCCTTTGTCAGCCAAGCATACGGAGATATTAAGCGCAAGCTACAAAAGTTAGAAGGGTTTGCAGGTATGTCAATCTCCCAACTAATGGAGGTAGCTAATAAGGTCTATATGAATAGGGAAACAGAAAGCAAGAAAGAGGAGGAGCGCAAGATGCGTAAAAAGGCTGATATGCTAGCGGTAGCGATCGCAGGCGTAGATAAACGGGGCCCAGATAGAGGCAATAATAGATGGAGTAGGGAGCCTTTGAGTAGGGATCAGTGTGCGTATTGCAAGGAAGAAGGGCATTGGAGGAACGAATGTCCGCAAAGAGAGCAGTACGAGAGAGACCAACCCAGGGCAGGCTACGGAAACTTTAGAGGCAGAGCGAGAGGTAGAGGAGGTCCCGGAGGGAGTAATGGTTATAGAGGGAGTAATGGGAACAGAGGAAGTGTTAGGGAAGACAGGTATATTCCAGCAGCGCAAAGGTCCCGCGATAGAGAAGGTAGGGACTTTGTAGGATTGGCTGACACTGTCATGGAGGACTATTGATACCGACCGGGCTCCTTCCCCCTTGGTCGAGCGGAGCCTATGGTCGATGTATCAATAGGGGGGAAAAGGAGTGCGTTCATGATCGACACTGGTGCTGAACATTCAGTGGTGACTAATCTAGTTGCTCCTCCATCTGGAAGGACTATTACTGTGATAGGAGCAACTGGAAGAAGTGCTGAAAAACCGGTTCTTAAAAGTCGACTCTGTACATTGGGAGGCCACGTAGTAAAACACCAATTCCTTTATATGCCTGAATGTCCAGTCCAATTGCTGGGACGTGATATGCTATCAAAATTACAAGCGCAGATTACGTTCCTACCAAATGGAACAACATCCTTAAAGTTTAATGGACCTTCAGGTATTATGACTTTATCCGTACCAAAGGAAGAAGAGTGGCGACTTTATACAGTGTTGACTAGCCAAAACCCTAGGAGTGATGAGACATTGTTTAACATACCAGGAGTTTGGGCAGAGAACAACCCACCAGGACTGGCCCGCAATATTCCACCAATAAAAATTGAACTGAAACATGGGGTTTATCCAGTGAGCCTAAGACAATATCACATTCCGCAGAAGGCTAAGAAGAACATCCAATCCTATCTGGATAAGTTCATACGGTATGGTATCCTAAAATTCTGTACTTCCCCCTGGAACACCCCATTGCTGCCTGTTCAAAAGCCCGGTACAGATGAGTATCGACCTGTACAGGACTTAAGAGCAGTCAATGATGCGGTTGTTAGCATACATCCAGTTGTACCCAATCCATATAACCTGCTTGCTTTAATTCCGGGCGGGGCTACTTACTTCACAGTCTTAGATCTCAAAGATGCCTTCTTTTGCCTCCGAATTGCCGCAGAAAGCCAATGTATTTTCGCTTTCCAATGGGAGAACGCTGTAACGGGCTCAAAACGCCAAATGACTTGGACAAGACTGCCCCAAGGGTTTAAAAATTCACCTACCCTATTTGGTTCAGCTCTAAGTCAAGATCTACTGGATTTCGAGTCTATCCCAGGAGAATGTGTATTGTTACAATATGTAGATGACTTGTTGATAGCAGCAGTTACAAAAGAAAAATGTCAGCAAGCAACGCACGATCTACTACATATTCTCTGGAAGGCAGGATACAAGGTGTCCAGGAAGAAGGCTCAGTTGTGTTTACCAACTGTCAAGTATCTGGGATTCCATATCTCTGAAGGTCAAAGGATTATGGGGCCAGAGAGAAAAGAAGCTGTCTGCCAAATACCAATACCCAAGAATAGAAGACAAGTGCGAGAATTCTTGGGGGCAGCAGGCTTCTGTAGGATATGGATTCCCAGCTATGCGATACTGGCAAAACCTCTGTACGCAGCCATCAAAGGTACAGAGCACGACCCCTTCTTATGGACCCAAGAACAGCAAACGGCATTTGAAGATGTGAAGAAGGCTTTGATGAGTGCCCCAGCATTAGGTCTACCTGATCACACACGACCATTCTACTTATATGTACACGAGCAAAGAAGAATGGCTGTGGGAGTATTGACACAGTACTTGGGATCATGGCAAAGACCTGTTGCCTACATGTCTAAGCAACTGGATGCAGTGGCCAGCGGACTTCCACCTTGTCTAAGAGCCGTAGCTGCAGCCGCCCTGCTAGTAGCTGAAGCCGATAAACTCACTCTGGGTCAAGAACTTTATGTACGAGTCCCACATGCAGTACAGACGTTGTTGGATTACAAAGGAAATCATTGGTTTAGTAACAGCCGTATGACCAAGTATCAAGCAATGTTGTGTGAAAACCCAAGAGTGCATTTAGAGACTGTAAACACCTTAAATCCAGCTACCCTTTTGCCGCAACCTACTGAAAGTCAACATGATTGTTTGGAAGTAATGGATGAAGTATTTTCAAGTAGACCAGATCTTCGTGATTTTCCCATCCAGAACCCCGATGTTCAATATTACACCGACGGCAGTAGTTATGTGAAAGAAGGGATCCGCTATGCAGGATATGCAGTGACAACAATAGACAAGGTGATAGAAGCTC
The DNA here is from genome assembly GCF_036172605.1 of Pelobates fuscus. Taxonomy (NCBI): domain Eukaryota; kingdom Metazoa; phylum Chordata; class Amphibia; order Anura; family Pelobatidae; genus Pelobates; species Pelobates fuscus. The sequence goes on along the minus strand of NC_086320.1, from coordinate 148,435,386 downwards.
GGCCACTGGCGAAAGGAACATCAGCACAAAAGGCAGAATTAATAGCACTAACACGAGCGTTACAATTGGCTGAAGGTTTAAGAGTAAATATCTATACGGACTCTAAGTATGCGTTTTTAACCACTCATGCCCACGGAGCTTTGTATAAAGAAAGAGGACTACTGAATTCAGAAGGCAAAGAAATCAAGTACGCAGCTGAAATCCTACAACTATTGGAAGCAGTGTGGGAGCCGAAAGAAGTCGGTATCATACATTGTCGAGCGCATCTGAGAGGAGATGGTGATGTAACCAAGGGAAATCGGATGGCAGATAGTGCAGCTAAGCGTGCTGCTGAATCAGGAAGACAGGAGTATGTAGGGCATATAGCTGCTCTTATACCAACTCCACTGTCCCAATGGACTCCAGTTTATACAGCTCAAGAAGAGGAGTGGTTAAAGACTGAACCGGGAAAGTATCTGGAGAACAAGTGGTATCAGCTAGAAGATGGAAGAATAGTTATACCAGCATCGCTAGCGGTAGAAATTGTCCAAAATTATCACAACGGGACACATTCTGGGAGAGACAGTACTGAAGAATCTCTTAGAAAACATTTCTACATACCAAGATTGTCCAACTTGACTCAGGCCATTGTACGCAGATGTGTAACGTGTGCTAAGAATAATGCAAGACAAGGACCAGTAAAGCCACCAGGAGTTCAGTTTATGGGGGGACTCCCCATGTCCGATCTACAAATAGACTTTACAGTGATGCCTAAATCGGGTGGACATCGTTACCTGCTGGTAATTGTGTGCACCTATTCAGGCTGGGTAGAAGCATGTCCTACTCGTACAGAGAAAGCAGGAGAAGTTGTAAGATTCCTGCTACGAGAAATAATACCCCGATATGGACTACCCTGTTCTATAGGATCGGACAATGGTCCAGCTTTTGTTCATCAGTGCCTACAACAACTGACTCATATGCTTGGTATAAAGTGGAGGCTTCATACTGCATATAGACCCCAGAGTTCTGGTAAGGTAGAGAGAATGAATAGAACTATAAAGAACCAGTTGGCTAAAATGTGTCAGGAAACCCAACTTAAGTGGAACGTTCTCTTACCCATAGCTTTATTGCGAATCCGCAGTACCCCTACCAGAAGGATGGGCCTCTCTCCTTTTGAAATCATGTATGGGCGACCACCTCCCGTACTTGGTAACTTAAGGGGGGACTTGAGTCAGTTGGGAGAAGGAATTACCCGGCAGCAGGTTGTAGAGTTGGGTAAGACTATGGAGGAGGTACAGAAATGGGTACAAGATAGATTACCTGTGAATATTTATCCCCCTGTTCATAGTTATCATCCAGGAGACCAAGTGTGGATTAAAGAGTGGAATACTGTACCGTTAGGGCCCAAGTGGAGAGGTCCTTATGTTGTTCTCTTGTCTACCCCTACAGCAATAAAAGTAGCAGAAGTGACTCCGTGGATACATCACTCCAGGGTTAAACCAGCAGCAGTCGATTCTTGGCAAGTTACAGCAGATCCAGAGAATCCCTGCAAGATCCGGTTAAAACGCACTACTCAGTCGGAGTAACGAGGAATTATTGTGGATTACAAATTTTATTGTTACAGGTGTGAGTGAGAAGGCCATAATAAAGCCTGTCCGCTTACCATCACATAGTGTATAAGCCAGGAAAGTCTCGAAGGGACACCTGTGAAGATGAGCAGAACTCCATTCCCTGCAGCCCCTCACATCCTGGAAGCTGAGGCGCCATCGCACGGACGAAGACTGAGGATGACGGCGAAAGATGTGCTTTTGATAGTGTTTATTTATATGTGTTTTTATATTCAGGAAGGTAGAGGTACCGACACTCCTAGCTGTGAGGTATGCATTAAGACTACGAGAACAGGTAACCATATTTCCCAAACCCTAATTTGGCATTCACAATACGAATGTAAAGGAGAGGTATCAAGATGTAGATACCTAAATATAGACTATAGTGTGTGCCATTTAGGAGTAGGAGAACCTAAGTGCTTCAGTCCAGAGTATCAACCTCGTACAATTTGGTTGACTCTCAGGAATGGAGATCCTCAGGGGACCCTAATTAATAAGACGGTGTTAGAATCCGTACATTCTTCGGGTGTTCTGCTATTTGATGCATGTAAGGCGATATCAAGTGGTAGAAAACCGTGGAATGTATGTGGGGATCTTAGATGGGAGAGGACGTATGGGTCTAATGATAAATATATTTGTCCCAGTAGTAAAAATAAATATGTGAGTCCTAGATGCCCAAATAAAGACTATAACTTTTGTCCATATTGGTCTTGTGTGGGGTGGGCGACTTGGGGACAGACAGTAGATAAAGACATGATAGTGACTAAGTTGCCGACTAGCCCTTATTGTAAGTCTATGGAATGCAACCCAGTCCATATACTCATTAATAACCCCGACAAGTTCTTAGATAAGTATGGAAATTTATTTGGGTTTCAAATATACGGGACGGGTTTAGATCCTGGGACATTATTGTTTATAGGAATAGAGACTGATACGGTATCCTCCCAGACTCATCAAGTATACCATTCCTTTTATGAAGAGATGAGTATAGATAATAAGATCCCCCATAACGCTAAAAACCTGTTCATTGATCTAGCTGAAAGTATTGCCGGTAGTCTTAATGTTACCAACTGCTATGTGTGTGGAGGTACTAACATGGGAGACCAATGGCCTTGGGAAGCAAAGGAGGTAATGTCCGGTTCTGAGGCAGTTGACCAATTAATATCTTCACAAGCCGATTATCAGATGAGTGTTAGAGGTAAATCTGAGTGGAGATTAAAGACCTCCATCATAGGTTATGTTTGCATAGCAAGGAAAGGAATGATGTATAATACTTCTGTAGGAGAATTAACTTGTCTAGGGCAAAAAGCTTATGATGATGATACTAAAAATACAACTTGGTGGTCGGCTTCAAATGTCTCAGAACCATCTAACCCGTTTGCTAGATATGCCAGTTTAAAGGATGTGTGGTTTGATTTATCCATCACATCTACCTGGAGAGCCCCAGCAAATTTGTACTGGATCTGTGGTAAGAAAGCCTATTCGGAGTTGCCACAGGACTGGGAAGGGGCATGTGTGTTGGGTATGCTCAAACCATCCTTCTTCTTGTTACCGATTGAAACAGGTGAGACTTTAGGTGTTAAAGTGTATGATGTGAATCATAGGAAGAAAAGGGGACCCATAGAGATAGGCGCCTGGGAAGATGATGAATGGCCTCCCCAGCGTATCATAGATTATTATGGGCCAGCCACGTGGGCAGAAGATGGTACCTTTGGTTATAGAACCCCAATTTATATGCTCAACCGTATTATAAGATTACAGGCGGTGGTTGAGATTATCACAAATGAGACATCACAAGCGCTCAATCTTCTAGCGAAGCATAACACCAGGATGAGGACAGCAGTCTACCAAAATAGATTAGCCTTGGATTACCTTTTGGCAGTAGAGGGAGGTGTATGTGGGAAGTTTAACCTAAGTAATTGCTGTCTTCAAATAGATGACGAAGGGCAAGCAATAGCTGAGCTTACTAGCCATATGGTTAAACTAGTGCATGTGCCTACTCAGGTATGGAAAGGGTACAATCCAAGTAGTTGGTTTGGTAGCTGGTATGAGTGGTTTGGAGGGCTTAAGGCAGTGGTAGGTGGAGTCCTACTAATTTTAATGTTGTGTCTACTCCTGCCGTGTCTTATACCCTTAGTAGTTAGGTCTGTGCAAAGCCTGATAGGAAGTATAGCAGAGAGGAAGGCTGCTGCACAGATAATGGCCATATATAAGTATAAGGCTTTAGATCAGGGAGAAACTATGCAGGAAGATGAGTGTTGAAAAGATTCACATCATAAGAAAAGTCTGGTCTGGTTCATGGTAACCTGAGGTATATGCAAACCAAGGTTAAGTGATGCCTCAAGTAATTGTGAAATATCAGAGGCATCAAAGGGGGGAATGTGATGTAATTCCAGTAAAATACAAGTTTAGCAGGCTAAGATTGCCACAAGGCATATGTATGTATATGTGTTTGTAGTATCAGTTGGTTAATTACACGTAGCTAAGATACTGTCATCACTGTACTGACCAGGTGCAGGAATGTAAGAACTGGAATTACGCGTCCCTCTCCTTTGTATCAGATGAGCCACGTGGTTAGACCGGATGGATGAGTTTAGACTCTATTCATTAAATAGGTTAAGGGTATGTGTGGGTGTAGTTAATTGTGGGAGGAGCTACAGTGCTATATAAGGAATGTACTCTATGTATTCAGTACTCAGACTTTGCTGTATTTTGGTGACGCTAGTCCCTCTGAGTCCCGATCGGTGATCCAATAAAGAATCTCTTCCTTCCTGAAGAAACCTGTGTCCATCTCTCTGTGCTTGGCTTCCGTCAGTTTCTCCGGTATCAGTTACTCTTTATATAGAGGGGAGCCATGTTACTCTTTATATAGAGAGGAGCCATGTTTACACTGTATATAGAGGGGAGCCATGTTACTCTTTATATAGAGGGAGCCATGTTATTCTGTATATAGAGGGAGCCATGTTATTCTGTAAATAGACGGAGCCATGTTTACACGGTATATAGAGGGAAGCCATCTTACTCTGTATATAGAGAGGAGCCATGTTTACACTGTATATAGAGGGAGCCATGTTACTCTGTATATAGAGGGAGCCATGTTACAATATATATAGAGGGGAGCCATGTTACTCTGTATATAGAGGGAGCCATGTTACTCTGTATATAGAGAGGAGCCATGTTTACACTGTATATAGAGGGGAGCCATGTTACTCTTTATATAGAGGGGAGCCATGTTACTCTGTATATAGAGAGGAACCATGTTTACACTGTATATAGAGGGGAGCCATGTTACTCTTTATATAGAGGGGAGCCATGTTACTCTGTATATAGAGAGGAGCCATGTTACTCTGTATATAGAGAGGAGCCATGTTTACACTGTATATAGAGGGGAGCCATGTTACTCTGTATATAGAGGGAGCCATGTTATTCTGTATATAGAGGGAGCCATGTTTACACGGTATATAGAGGGGAGCCATGTTACTCTTTATATAGAGGGGAGCCATGTTATTCTGTATATAGAGAGGAGCCATGTTTACACTGTATATAGAGGGAGCCATGTTTACACGGTATATAGAGGAAAGCCATGTTACTCTGTATATAGAGGGAGCCATGTTTACACAATATATAGAGGAAAGCCATGTTACTCTGTATATAGAGAGGAGCCATGTTTACACTGTATATGGAGGGAGCCATGTTACTCTGTATATAGAGAGGAGCCATGTTTACACTGTATATAGAGGGGAGCCATGTTACTCTGTATATGGAGGGGAGCCATGTTACACTGTATATAGAGGGAGCCATGTTACTATGTATATAGAGGGAGCCATGTTTACTCTGTATATAGAGGGAGCCATGTTACTATCTGAGGTGGTTAACTATGATTGGCCCTGGCATGTTTGTTAGTCTGGCCTGCATGGTTGTCTGGCATGAATAAAAGTAGCATGTTTCAACTATATTAGTAGTTAGACTAGTTTGCACTAAAACATGTGCAAATGGGGAGTTTGTGGTTTTCAAATGGACTGTTTGCGGTTGTTTGCGGTGCGTTAAACGGGGAGTTTGCTCTGTCACTGTGAAGCGGGCGTAACCCTTACACTACCTGATCGATACAACATCATACCTGATGTTTTAAAGCACGTTATTCCAAACAATTTAGGAATGTTAGGTGATTTATGCCCTTTATGGATTAAAACCAGACTCTGCATCATCTATGTAATTTTCCATGGGAGCTTTGCCATGCATCCCCCTCCGCCATGTTAATCTGTATATAGAGAGGAGCCATGTTTACACTGTATATAGAGAGGAGCCATGTTTACACTGTATATAGAGGGGGGCCATGTTTACACTGTATATAGAGGGGAGCCATGTTACTCTGTATATAGAGGGAGCCATGTTATTCTGTATATAGAGGGAGCCATGTTATTCTCTATATAGAGGGAGCCATGTTTACACGGTATATAGAGGGAAGCCATGTTATTCTGTATATAGAGGGAGCCATGTTATTCTGTATATAGAGGGAGCCATGTTATTCTGTATATAGAGGGAAGCCATGTTACTCTGTATGAAGAGGGAGCCATGTTACTCTGTATATAGAGGGGAGCCATGTTACTCTGTATATAGAGAGGAGCCATGTTTACACTGTATATAGAGGGGAGCCATGTTACTCTTTATATAGAGGGAGCCATGTTATTCTGTATATAGAAGGAGCCATGTTTACATGGTATATAGAGGGAAGCCATGTTACTCTGTATATAGAGGGAGCCATGTTATTCTGTATATAGAGGGAGCCATGTTTACACGGTATATAGAGGGAGGCCATGTTACTCTGTATATAGAGAGGAGCCATGTTACTCTGTATATAGAGAGGAGCCATGTTTACACTGTATATAGAGGGAGCCATGTTTACACGGTATATAGAGGAAAGCCATGTTACTCTGTATATAGAGGGAGCCATGTTTACACGGTATATAGAGGAAAGCCATGTTACTCTGTATATAGAGAGGAGCCATGTTTACACTGTATATAGAGGGAGCCATGTTACTCTGTATATGGAGGGGAGCCATGTTACTCTGTATATGGAGGGGAGCCATGTTACACTGTATATAGAGGGAGCCATGTTACTATGTATATAGAGGGAGCCATGTTTACTCTGTATATAGAGGGAGCCATGTTACTATCTGAGGTGGTTAACTATGATTGGCCCTGGCATGTTTGTTAGTCTGGCCTGCATGGTTGTCTGGCATGAATAAAAGTAGCATGTTTCAACTATATTAGTAGACTAGTTTGCACTAAAACATGTGCAAATGGGGAGTTTGCGGTTGTGCAAATGGACTGTTTGCGGTTGTTTGCGGTGCGTTAAACGGGGAGTTTGGTCTGTCACTGTGAAACGGGCGTAACCCTTACACTACCTGATCGATACAACATCATACCTGATGTTTTAAAGCATGTTATTCCAAACAATTTAGGAATGTTAGGTGATTTATGCCCTTTATGGATTAAAACCAGACTCTGCATCAACTATGTAATTTTCCATGGGAGTTTTGCCATGGATCCCCCTCCGGCATGCCACAGTCCAGGTGTTAGTCCCCTTGAAACAACTTTTACATCACTATTGTGGCCAGAAAGAGTCCCTGTGGGTTTTAAAAATCGCCTGCCCATTGAAGTCTATGGCGGTTAGCCCGGTTCGCAGGTTCGCAAACATTTGCGGACGTTCGCGTTCGCCAACCGAAAATGTTATGTTCGTGACATCACTAATTGGAAGCTAGTGTGCATGACTAGCAAATTACCGATCAGCATCTCTTCATAAAGATGTACTAAATCCATGCATCTCTTTAGGAAGCATTCAGCATCTCCATGCAGAGTGTGAAGATGCAGAATGTCAGTTTTAGGCAGCAGTATTTGTAAAACAACTAGCAAACAGATAGATCAGCAAATGTAATAAAAATAAATTACTACTCTATGTCTGGTTCTAGTACCTGTCCGGAAGCTCATCAACCATATTTTCTACTTTTGGTACAGATTATATAGGATGTCTGTGAAAAGCAAGGAAGTACAGAACATCTGCATACAGAGACACTGGACACAAACATGTAATTATATTTTATTTTCCAATCAATTAATTTTTTTTAGATATATTTTCAAACAAGAAAGGAAAATACAAACAAATCTAGTGCAACTGCAATACAGCAGGTGGCTAGTTGATCCCTGCTATCAAAAGTAGACCGAAACTCCCAAACTAAATAAGCAGAAAGTTACTAGAATAAACAAATCAATACATTTGCTAGCTATTCAGTTAGAACAAGGCATAAATGCAATTATCAGCATATTAATTATTTAACATTTCCCAACATTTCCAAACACCAATGGCATGTAACAAAACAGAAATATTCATACTTATGAAAAAGTTAAAAATACAAGAAAAGAATGAGAACCTATTTTTAACAATTGATTATTGAGGATTTTAAAAATTGAGGATTTTTAAAATGTCAAGTAAAGCATTCATTTTATAAGCATTCATGCTTGTACATATTATCTATAGTAATAAAATTACTGCATTTCAGTAGCGTAATTTTCAGTACCATACAAGTTACAACTTTAACAGTGTTCCACGTTTTCACTTTTTACTGATGTTTAGTGTATGTATTACCTAATAGTGTTGTATAACAGTTATTGTGGATGTGCACAATACATAGCATTTGTTTTTGAAAATATAAGTTTGATTAGCCAGTGTTAAATTAAATGTAAACTCTAATCACAGTAATCCATAACCCAAGGTAATATTTTGCACACTAAGAATTGTGGAATGACACATCTTTTTGGAATGTGCTGCTATTGTGTGTCCAATCCTGCTGCATGTGAAGGAATTTGTTTCCAAAAAATATATCTTTTGATTTCTCTGTTTACTGGCAATACTGCCAGACCACATCTACACAAGAATGTGAATTTATCTGTGGATGACCAGTTCACTTTAAAGGGACACTATAGTCACCTGAACAACTTTAGCTTAATGAAGCAGTTTTGGTGTATAGAACATGCCCCTGCAGCCTCACTGCTCAATCCTCTGCCATTTAGGAGTTAAATCCCTTTGTTTATGAACCCTAGTCACACCCTTCCTGCATGTGACTTGCACAGCCTTCCATAAACACTTCCTGTAAAGAGAGCCCTGTTTAGGATTTCTTTATTGCAAGTTCTGTTTAATTAAGATTTTCTTATCCCCTGCTATGTTAATAGCTTGCTAGACCCTGCAAGAGCCTCCTGTATGTGATTAAAGTTCAATTTAGAGATTGAGATACAATTATTTAAGGTAAATTACATCTGTTTGAAAGTGAAACCAGTTTTTTTTTTTTTATGCAGGCTCTGTCAATCATAGCCAGGGGAGGTGTGGCTAGGGCTGCATAAACAGAAACAAAGTGATTTAACTCCTAAATGACAGTGAATTGAGCAGTGAAATTGCAGGGGAATGACCTATACACTAAAACTGCAGTAATTTAGTAAAAAGTAATTTAGGTGACTACAGTGTTCCTTTAAGCATACAAATGTCTCCAGATAGGCAGTGTAATGGGTTGGAAGATGCTTCCTGATTATTGCTAGTAACTACAGACAGTAAAGCATTCAAGTAATCAGATATACATTAACAAACATGTAGTGTTTAAAACATTTTGCATGAGTGTTCCTTTCAAGTAAACAATTGTTCAGGATCCTTCAACAGTCATGACGTAAAAAGAGCATTTGTGTACAGATGTACTGTACATGCATGGTCTACATTAATTTGCAACTTCTATTTTCTTTTTCCCGATCCAAGAAGTCATTCCAATTTGGTGGTGTAACGGGTAGCTTGATCTGAAAATGGTTCCAAAATCTAAATGGTAAAGAAAGGAAGTAAACATATCACTGATCTAATTTGTAATAGAAATCAAGTAGAATGCAATCAAGCATTTAGATTAGTTGACAAACATAAAAATATAACAAGTTTCAAGGTTCAGCTACAACATTAAAACCACCTGCCCAATACTTTGTTAGTCCCCCTCGGGCTGCCAAAACAGCTCTGATGCATTGAGGCATAGACTCTACGAGATATCTAAATCAGTGGCGTCGCTAGGGGGGGCCAGAGGGGACCATGGCCCCCCCTACATCATGCTGTGCTCCCCTTTGAGCCCCCCCAAATGCCGGCAACCTGCTGGCCATGTGTTTAGATTCTATCCCCTCTGGCTGTTACAGTCTGTGACAGCCCGAGAGAATGCAGGGCAGAGCAGCTCAGCTGGAGGCTGGCAGCTGTCTGTGGCCGGCGAGAGCACTGACAGGCTCCCCGGCACAGGCCCTGCCCCCAAATGAAGCCCCGCCTCCCGCACATAAGCTCCGCCCCCGCCGTTAAGCAGCAGCCCATGCTGCTGCTGCAAAGGCCAGAAGATGGCTGACAGCAACAGGCAGGCTTGATGTGTGTGTGTGTGTGTGGACTCAGCAGTCTGTGTGTGTGTGTGTGTGTGTATGGACTCAGCAGTCTGTGTGTGTGTGTACGTATATGGACTCAGCAGTCTGTGTGTGTGTATGGACTCAGCAGTCTCTGTGTGTGTGTGTATGGACTCAGCAGTCTGTGTGTGTATGGACTCAGCAGTCTGTGTGTGTGTGTGTGTGTGTGTATGGACTCAGCAGTCTGTGTGTGTGTGTGTACGTATGGACTCAGCAGTCTGTGTGTGTGTGTATGTATGGACTCAGCAGTCTGTGTGTGTGTACGTATGGACTCAGCAGTCTGTGTGTGTGTGTGTGTGTGGGTGAATGTACTCAGCAGTCTGTGTGTGTGTGTATGGACTCAGCAGTCTGTGTGTGTGTGTATGGACTCAGCAGTCTGTGTGTGTGTGTGTATGGACTCAGCAGTCTGTGTGTGTGTATGGACTCAGCAGTCTGTGTGTGTGTGTACGTATATGGACTCAGCAGTCTGTGTGTGTGTGTGTATGGACTCAGCAGTCTGTGTGTGTGTGTGTGTGTGTATGGACTCAGCAGTCTGTGTTTGTTTGTGTGTGTATGGACTCAGCAGTCTGTGTGTGTATGGACTCAGCAGTCTGTGTGTGTGTGTATGGACTCAGCAGTCTGTGTGTGTACATATGGACTCAGCAGTCTGTGTGTGTGCGTGTACATATGGACTCAGCAGTCTGTGTGTGTGCGTGTACATATGGACTCAGCAGTCTGTGTGTGTGCGTGTGTATGTATGGACTCAGCAGTCTGTGTGTGTGTGTACGTATGGACTCAGCAGTCTGTGTGTGTGTGTACGTATGGACTCAGCAGTCTGTGTGTGTGTGTGTGTGTACGTATGGACTCAGCAGTCTGTGTGTGTGTGTGTATGGACTCAGCAGTCTGTGTGTGTGGGTGTATGGACTCAGCAGTCTGTGTGTGTGTGTGGGTGTCTGGACTCAGCAGTCTGTGTGTCTGTGTATGGACTCAGTAGCAGGGTCGCCATCAGGTCATGACAACCATAATGGTTGTCATGGGCCCGGCGGTCCTGGGGGGCCCCAAGCCCCACATTCATTATGTGCACATTATATATATATATATATATATATATATGAAAAAGCAATAAAGGGAGCACACTAGGTCTTGATTGTAGTGCAAAAATATTTACTGCATTCCCAATGAATACATAGCTGTGGTTTCAGCAAAAAAAAATCAACGTTTCGACCCTGCTGGGTCTTTATCAAGATCACAGTGACATGTACCAAATAGTTTCTTTATATACATACATGTGTAATAAGCTTACCAGTAAGGTGATCGGACAGCCGGCAGACTGAGAAAACCCGGAAGTGTGAACCGGAAGTGTGGACCACCACGTGAGATCGTGCGTGTGACGTGTTACGTAAATAGCGTAGTTGCTAGGCAACTACGTAAACGGAGTAAAAAAATAGCGTAGTTGCTAAGCACCTACATAGAGGAAGTAGAAACAATCACCCGGTACACATGAAACCGGAGAGAAAACACTACACATGCCTAGAGAGGTGTGTAGAGAGGAAGATTGAGCCAGTAACCCCAAAGCTCTACATACATAGATCTGTATATGTGCCAAATATATGTGGAATAAAGCAAGTGCACACAAAACATCAATGTGAAAGTAAACAGTGTGAGAAATATATATAGAACATAGATGCAGAACGGGATCAGGCTCTAGCAGATACAATAAGTTAAAGAATCATTCTATATTATATACCAACATAAGTTATGTAAGGCATATTTGTACTAATATGTCATAATTTAGGCATAGAGCTAGAGGCATAGATTTATGTTGTAGCTGGACATAGTGTATTTATACTAGTATGTACAACCACATCCAATATTCCCATTCATATTATGTGGACCTGGGCATCTCTGTGCCCTATATATATCTGCTTGCTATATATTAGAAATTGCTTAGAAACTTTTTTTTTTTTCTTTTTTAAACAAATTTCCACATTTTTAACAAACCAATGAGTAGAAAGTATAATAATTCAGAATACCCACTATAGAATGGAATGTATGTGGTTGTACACAAAAGGTAAAACAACGGAAAGTTACATATTATTCTATCACATAGAGACAGGGAATTGCAAATTGGTTACTTTAGTCTAAACTAGAAGAGTACTGTGAACCACGGGCACTATTTACAGATCCCTAGGTTGTAACTATTAGGCCATAGCGGAGTTGTACAGCCATAGGGATACTAATTAAAGAAACATGGACAAAACAAGGTTTTCATTGAGTCCATTCGGGGTCACTGTGTTTAAATGGTGGATCCAATGGGCTTCGCGTTGTAAGAGCAGCTTGGATCTATCACCTCCTCTTGGTTGTGCAGGAACGTGATCAATTGCAATAAACCGGAGCAAAGGTAGATGGTGTTGACTAGCTAGAAAATGTTTAGCAATGGGTTTGTCGGTCCGTTGATCTCTGAAAGCGGTCATAATCCCGGACCAGTGTCCTCTAATACGATCTCTCAAAGTCATGTCGGTTTTACCGACGTACGAAAGTCCACAAGGACAAGTAATCATATATATGACATGTGTAGTCATACATGTGACAGGGCTCGAGTCCTGCAGGAACGCGTGGGAACGGCGTTCCTGCACTTTTTCCACAGCAGGAACGCCGTTCCCATTACTAGTCCTGCAGGACCCAGGGCTGGCACAAGCGGCTGCCAGAGCAGGGGGAGCACAAATCCGAATCCCCTGCCTCTGACTGGGGACTCGGATTTTTAAACTCACCTCTCCCCCTGCAGTCAGTGGAGTCGTCCAGCCTCTCCTGATGATGTCAGTAGGAGGGGGGCGTGACTTTCTCTGCTCTTCTCACAGTACCGCTGGGGAGCAGAGGAAGTCACGCCCCCTCCTACTGACATCATCAGGAGAGGCCTACTCCACTGACTGCAGGCTGCAGGCTCCACATCCTGTCCCAGCCCTCCTGGCCCAAGGTAAGCCTCAGGGAGGGGGGAAGGCACTTTAGTTTGTTTTTTTGTTTAGTTTGTTTCCTCAGTCCCTGTCCCCCTATTTAAGGCCCTGTCCCCCCTCCTCAGTTCCTGCCCCCCTATTTAAGGCCCTGTCCCCCCTCCTCAGTCCCTGTCCCCCTATTTAAGTCCCTGTCCCCCTATTTAAGGCCCTGTCCCCCCTCCTCAGTTCCTGCCCCCCTATTTAAGGCCCTGTCCCCCCTCCTCAGTCCCTGTCCCACTATTTAAGTCCCTGTCCCCCTATTTAAGGCCCTGTCCCCCCTCCTCAGTTCCTGCCCCCCTCCTCAGTCCCTGCCCCCTCCTCAGTCCCTGTCCCCCTGCTCAGTCCCTGTCCCCCTGCTCAGTCCCTGTCCCCCTCCTCAGTCCCTGTCCCCCTCCTCAGTCCCTGTCCCCCTCCTCAGTCCCTGTCTCCCTCCTTATTCCCTTTCCCCAGTCCCTGCCCCCCTCCTCAAGCCCTATCCCCTTACTCAGTCCCTGTCCCCCTCCTCAGTCCCTGCCCCCCTTCCTCAGGCCCTCAGGCCTGTCCCTTTTCTGAGTCCCTGTCCCCCTATTTAAGGCCCTGTTCCCCTTCCTCAGTTCCTGCCCCTCTCCTCAGTTCCTGCCTCCCTTCCTCAGGCCCTGCCTCCCTTCCTCAGGCCCTGCCTCCCTTCCTCAGGCCCTGTCCCCCTTCCTCAGTCCCTGTCCCCCTTCCTCAGTCCCTGTCCCCCTCCTCAGTCCCTGTCCCCCTCCTCAGTCCCTGTCACCCTCCTCAGTCCCTGTCACCCTCCTCAGTCCCTGTCACCCTCCTCAGTCCCTGTCCCCCTCCTCAGTCCCTGTTCCCTTACTCAGGCCCTGTCCCCCTTCCTCAGGCCCTGTCCCCCTCCTCAGTCCCTGTCACCCTCCTCAGTCCCTGTCACCCTCCCCAGTCCCTGTCACCCTCCCCAGTCCCTGTCCCCCTCCTCAAGCCCTGTTCCCTTACTCAGTCCCTGTCCCCCTCCTCAGTCCTTGCCCCCATCCTCAGGCCCTGTCCCTTTCCTGAGTCCCTGTCCCCCTATTTAAGGCCCTGTTCCCCTTCCTCAGTCCCTGCCCCCCTCCTCAGTCCCTGTCTCCCTCCTTAGTCCCTGTCCCTTTCCCCAGTCCCTGTCCCCCTCCTCAAGCCATGTCCCCCTCCTCAAGCCATGTCCCCTTACTCAGTCCCTGTCTCCCTCCTCAGTCCCTGTCCCCCTATTTAAGGCCCTGTCCCCCTCCTCAAGCCCTGTCCAATTACTCAGTCCCTGTCTCCCTCCTCAGTCCCTGTCCTCCTCCTCAGTCCCTGCCCCCCTCCTCAGCCCCTGTCCCTTTCCTCAGCCCATGGCCTCTTCCTCAGCCCATGGCCCCTTCCTCAGCCCATGCCCCCCCCTCCTCCTAAGCTCCTGTCCCTCTTCCTCAGCCCTGCCACCTTACTCAGCCCATGGTCCCTTCCTCAACCCATGCCCCCCCTCCTCCTAAGCTCCTGTCCCTTTTCCACAGCACTGTCACCTTACTCAGCCCCTGTCCACCTTACTCAGCCCCTGTCCACCTTACTCAGCCCCTGTCCACCTTACTCAGCCCAGTGCTCTTACTCAGCCCCTGCATACAAGCATCAGCCCCTGTCCCCCTCCTCAGTCCCTGCCCCTCTTCCTCAGTCCCTGCCCCTCTTCCTCAGTCCCTGCCCCTCTTCCTCAGTCCCTGCCCCTCTTCCTCAGTCCCTGCCCCTCTTCCTCAGTCCCTGCCCCTCTTCCTCAGTCCCTCCCCTTCTTCCTCAGCCCCTGCCCCTCTTCCTCAGCCCCTGCCCCTCTTCCTCAGCCCCTGCCCCTCTTCCTCAGCCCCTGCCCCTCTTCCTCAGCCCCTGCCCCCCTCCTCAGCCCCTGCCCCCCTCCTCAGCCCCTGCCCCCTTTGTCAGCCCCTCAGTTCCTGTCCCTTTCCTCAGCCCCTCAGTTCCTGTCCCTTTCCTCAGTTCCTGTCCCTTACCTCAGCCCCTATCCCTTACCTCAGCCCATGTCCCCTTCCTCAGCCCATGCCGCCCCCCCCCCCCCCCCAAGCTCCTGTCCCTCTTCCTCAGCTCCTGTCCCCCTCCTCAGCCCCGTGCCCTTACTCAGCCCCGGCATACAAGCGTATCATTTTTTTTCGGGTGGGGGGGGGGGGGGGTGAGGGGGCGGGGAGTGGATCTTGGGTGAGTTCCTGCACTTTTTTACCCAGGACTTGACCCCTGACATGTGATATAGTGTTTAATAGCCATTCTTTTACCACTATGCGGGTGGGAAAATGTTGATCCTGTTAGCATGTGGCTACAGGTGACGCAGCCACTACATTTAAAACAGCCTTTTTTTTTTAATAAGTGGTGGCTTGGCATAGCAGTGCCGAGGGTCATTACGAACCAACAGGTCCCTTAAATTACGACCCCGTCTGTAGCTGATCATTGGACTTTGTTTGAATTTACTCGGGAGACTTTGGTCCAATTGAAATATGTTCCAGTTTTTGTATATGGATTTTTTGAGAGACGGGGTTGCCGTATTGTATGTCAGAGGGAGAAAAAGCTTTTCTTTTGTGTTGGACTTCGCTACCTTGATTTGTTTGAATTTATTCCAAGCTTTATGTTTTGCATCATCCAGTGTCCTGGGATGGAATCCCCTTGCTAGAAAGCGGTCCCGGACTTCTTGTAGTTGTTCTTCGCATTTGACTGAGTTGCTATTGAACCTTAGCACTCGTAAAAACTGTGATATGGGCAGTGAATCCTTAATATGTTGAGGATGAAAGCTGGTGGCCGATAATAGTGTGTTACGATCTGTCGTCTTCCTGTATAGAGTAAAGCCCAGACGATTTTCTTCCTTGAAGATGGAAACATCCAGGAATTCAATCTTGGTTCTGTGCCAGCTCAGTGTAAGAGTTACCGGAATTGGTAGGATATTGATATTTTCCACCATCTCTTCGAGTGTGGTTATGGTTCCTTCCCAAATCATAAAGATGTCGTCCACATATCTCAGATATTTAATTATCTGGTGTTGGTAGTGAGGTAGAATGTGTGTATTCTCGAACCAGTACATAAATCCGTTGGCATATGCCGGTGCCATGGCCGCCCCCATGGCGGTACCGGAGGTCTGTAAATAGAATTGATCCTCGAATTTGAAATAATTACAGGTTAGAGCAATATCTAACCATTCCATTAAATATGGAATCGAAGGACCTTGGTACGTCTCATCTTGATGTAGAATTTCAGTAATGGCTTCAATACCCTCTTTTTTGGGTATTATAGTGTAGAGACTTTTGACGTCCATAGTGGCTAGGATGATTTCTTTATTCATAAGATTTATGTTCTCTATCTGTTTGATGAAATGTTGAGTGTCGAGTAGGCACGTAGATAGTTTTCTGACACTGCTATTGATATGGAAATCAAGGAATTGAGCAATAGGCTCTAATAACCCTTCTTTCGCCGATACAATGGGTCGGCCAGGTGGATGTTCCGCATCCTTGTGTATTTTTGGTAAGGTATACATAACCGGGTGTTTAGGATTCTTTACAAATAAGAATTCTGCAGTGGGCTCATCCAGGTAGCGATATATATATATATATATATAAATTTTTGCTATGTATATGTGCACAGGGGGCCCCCTGCTACCTGCACAATGAAGAGGGGGCCCAGCAGCACACTCTGTCCTCCTTTCCAGCTGCTCTCTGTCTAACTTTCCTGCACCCTGCGGCCGCCAGAGCGTTGCCACGGGTTACTATGGCAACGCTCTGCACAGCACACAGGCCTGTCTTGTGAGAGTTAGTCAGAGAGGAGCTGGAAAGGAAGACTATGTGTGCTGCTGGGCCCCCTCTTCAATGTATCGCGGCTGGCTCCCTCCATCATGCCACTGGATCAACAGGAAATTAGATCTCCCCCCCCCCCCTCCCTGGCACGGTAAGAACCAGGGAGAGGGGAATAAAATTGAAATATACACAAATAAATAAAGAAAATAATACTCCCCATCCCCCTATTTTACACACACACACACCGAATCCTTACAAGCACACTCTGCACTACACACACACACACACACACTACATTCACTAAACACACTCTGCACTACACACACACACACTACATTCACTAAACACACTCTGCACTACATTCACTAAACACACTCTGCACTACACATACACTACATTCACTAAACACACTCTGCACTACATACACTACATTCACTATACACATTTTGCTCTACACACACACACACACTACATTCACTTTACACATTTTGTACTACACACACACACACACTACATTCACTAAACACACTCTGCACTACACATACACTACATTCACTATACACTCTCTGCACTCACTACAAACACTACATTCACCAAACACACACACTACATTCACTAAACACACTTTGCACTACACACACACACACTACATTCACTATACACACGTTTCACTCACTACACACTACATTTACTAAACACGCACGGCACTACACACACACACTACATTCACTAAACACACTTTGCACTCACTACAAACACACTACATTCACTAAACACACTTTGCACTCACTACAAACACACCACATCCACTACACACACACTACATTCACTATACACACTACATTTACTACAAAAACACACACTCTGCATTCACTATACACACACCTACATTCACTACACACATACTCTGCATCTAATGCATGCATACAAACATTACATACATTACACAAAACGTACAATCTGCATCCACTATACACACTGCATCCATGACACACATACTGCATCCACTATACACACTGCATCCATGACACACATACCGCATCCACTATACACATTCTACATCCACTATACACACTGCATCCATGACACACATTCTACATCCACTATACACACACACACACACACACATATACTTTATTCTTGTGGACGGACTCGGGGCTGGCCCCGGGGGCCCAGATCTTGAGCTGTGTCAGGGGCCCTAAAATTTATGATGGCAGCCCTGCTCTGCAGTCTGTGTAATGACTCAGCCGTCTCTGTGTGTGTGCGTGTATGGACCCAGCAGTATGTGCGTGTATGGACTCAGCAGTCTGTGTAGGTGTGTGTGTATGGACTCAGCAGTGTGTATGTGGACTCAGCAGTCTATGTGTGTGTGTATGGACTCAGCAGTCTCTGTGTGTGTGTGTGTGTGTGTATGGAATCAGCAGTATGTGTGTGTGTGTTTGTGTGTATGGATTCAGCAGTCTCCATGTGTGTATGGACTCAGCAGTCTGTGTGTGTGTATGGACTCAGCAGTCTGTATGTCTGTGTGTGTGTGTGTGTGTGTATGGATTCAGCAGCATGTGTGTGTGTATGGACTCAGCAGTCTGTGTGTGTGTGTGTGTCTGTGTGTATGGACTCAGCAGTCTGTGTGTGTGGACTCAGCAGTCTGTGTGTGTATATGGACTCAGCAGTCTGTGTGTGTGTATGGACTCAGCAGTCTGTATGTCTGTGTGTGTGTGTGTGTGTGTATATGGACTCAGCAGTCTGTGTGTACGTATATAAATCAGCCTGTGTGCATTCAGCAACACCTGTGTGCATTCAGTAGTCTGTGTGCATTCAGAAATCTGTGTGTGTGTGTGTACGTATTCAGTGTAATGTGTGTATGTACTCAGCAGTCTATCAATAATTACAATTTTTATTCCTGTTAGTTGTTGTGTAGGAAGGGCCCCAGTGCACTGCTTTGCCCGGGGGCCCTTAGCGCTGTTAAGATGGTACTGCTTGTGTGTGTCAGTGAGCATGTCTTTAGTGAGCTTGTGTGTGTCCCTGAACTTCTTTGTAGTGAGTCTTGTGTTTATACAAGTGAGTTTGTCTGTAGTAAGCTTGTTTGTGAGTCAGAGAGTCTTGTCTGTCAGTAAGCCTATTTGCGCATGTCAGTGAGCTTGTGTGCTTACTGTACAATATATACATATTGACTTGTAGAAATGGCTTACATTTTTTTCCAGGGCTGCTTTGGATTCTCAGTTTGGCTCTGCCAGCGAGTGCGCTTTACAGCTGAATCATCTGTGAGAGCTGCCGCACACTTTAGCCCTGTTACACACGTCTGGGAGCTGCTGTTGACAGGTACTAGTAGTCTAGAGATTGGGACATGGGGTATATGCTCAGCTATCTGTATAATACTATAGTGCTGTTCTCTATATAATACAGATATGTGTGTGTATAATATCCCGGGATAGTCAGTGTTCCTGTATAGTGCTGCTCTCTGTCTTGGGATATTATACACAAACAGACCTGTATTATACAGAGAGCAGCATTATACAGGGAGCACTGACTGTCCTGGGATATTATACACACAGCCATGTATTATACAGAGAGCAGCACTATACAGGGAGCACTGACTGTCCCAATTTATTATACACACAACCCTGTATTATACAGAAAGCAGCACTATACAGGGAGCACTGACTGTCCCAATTTATTATACACACAACCCTGTATTATACAGAGAGCACTGACTGTCCAAGGATATTATACACAGACAGTAATTGATAGCTGTGCTGCAAAATGTCCTTGGACATTTTTGTCAAATGTTGGCAACTATGGCACTGTATCAAAGGAAATGTGTTTGTTTTTTTAATAATCCCTGGTGGAAAATAATGAATCCTCCACCAGGGATTATAATTATAAAATTATAATCCAGGGATTATAAAAAAAAAAAACAACACATTTTGTCAGGGGCGGGGCTTAACATGCGGCAGGGGCGGGGTCAGACTGCGGCGAGGGCGGGGTTGAATGTGCCCCCCTACTTTTGTCCCTGGCCCACCCTGTGCACCCCCTAAAAATGAATCCTAGAGACGCCACTGATCTAAATGTGTCTGGTACCATGACATTAGCACCAGATCCTTTAAGTCCTAAAGTTACAAAGTGGGGTCTCCATGGTTTGCATTTGTTTTTCCAGCACATCCTTTAGATGTTCAATCGTATTAACATCTGGGGATTTTGGAGGTCAATGCAACACCTTCAACTCTTTGTCATGTTTCCTTAAACCATTCCTGAACAATTTTTGCAGTGTGGCAGGGTACATTATACTGCTGAAAGAGACCACTGCCATCAACGTACACAATTGCCATGAAGAGGTGTACATGGCCTATAACAATCAACAGGTAGGTGGTACGTGTCAAAGTAATATCCACACGAATGTCAGGACCCAAGGTTCCCCAGCAGAATATTTCCCAGAGCATAAAATACTGCCTCTGCTGGCCTGCCTACTTCCCATAGTGCAGCCGGCTGCCATCTCTTCCCAAGGTAAACTATGCACACGCACCCATCTACCTTATCTAAGAGAAAAGTTATTCATCAGACCACAACCTTCTTCCACTGTTCCATTAGACTTGCAGTTTTGATAATGCTCTGACCTAGTCATCTAGCCATCACCATTTGGCCCTTGTCAAAGTCACTCAGATCTTTTCATTTGCCCATTCTTCCTGATTCCAGCACATGAAATTCAAGAACTGACTGGTTTTATTAAATACGATCAACTGCATGGCCTCCAAACACAGCAGGTAAGTATGGTCAGTACTGCCAGTGCAATAGTTTCCCTTTAATTCAATAAAATATTTTGCACTTTATAGAGGGATCAACATGATAACACCTAACGTACATGGCCATACTGCCGTACTGTAGCACTAATGGATATTATTATTTTTAAAAATTATTTATTTATGTCGTGCATGCAAAGTAACATCAAATTGGCAGTCATGTTAGACGTGCTGCCAAAGCTGTGGCATCTGTTGTCGGTTTCGGGTCGGCACCTGCGGTGAATGGTTGCTGGGTTGGCTCCGAACAGGTCGGTACAATTTTACCTCTAACGTGCGCCAGAAGTCATTGAAGATCCTATCCAGCCTGGACATGATGTCGAGTTTCCCCTCTGGAGCGTCAGGAACTCTGCCATATTGGTTAAGTTGGTGAGGTTTGCTGTAGCCGTCGTGGTGTAGCTTCGAGCTCCTGGTAAGTTAGGGTAGCCTCCAGAGGGTGGACCGGGATGACTCCCACCGGTCCAAGGGGTGGGGGGCAACAGGACTTCTGCTTCGTGCTGAATGTAGCCGGGCACCCCAGGCACAGAAGATTGGCCGCTTTCCCCATCTGGTATGCACCAGTTTACACTGTATATAGAGGGAGCCATGTTACTCTGTATATGGAGGGGAGCCATGTTACTCTGTATATGGAGGGGAGCCATGTTACACTGTATATAGAGGGAGCCATGTTACTATGTATATAGAGGGAGCCATGTTTACTCTGTATATAGAGGGAGCCATGTTACTATCTGAGGTGGTTAACTATGATTGGCCCTGGCATGTTTGTTAGTCTGGCCTGCATGGTTGTCTGGCATGAATAAAAGTAGCATGTTTCAACTATATTAGTAGACTAGTTTGCACTAAAACATGTGCAAATGGGGAGTTTGCGGTTGTGCAAATGGACTGTTTGCGGTTGTTTGCGGTGCGTTAAACGGGGAGTTTGGTCTGTCACTGTGAAACGGGCGTAACCCTTACACTACCTGATCGATACAACATCATACCTGATGTTTTAAAGCATGTTATTCCAAACAATTTAGGAATGTTAGGTGATTTATGCCCTTTATGGATTAAAACCAGACTCTGCATCAACTATGTAATTTTCCATGGGAGTTTTGCCATGGATCCCCCTCCGGCATGCCACAGTCCAGGTGTTAGTCCCCTTGAAACAACTTTTACATCACTATTGTGGCCAGAAAGAGTCCCTGTGGGTTTTAAAAATCGCCTGCCCATTGAAGTCTATGGCGGTTAGCCCGGTTCGCAGGTTCGCAAACATTTGCGGACGTTCGCGTTCGCCAACCGAAAATGTTATGTTCGTGACATCACTAATTGGAAGCTAGTGTGCATGACTAGCAAATTACCGATCAGCATCTCTTCATAAAGATGTACTAAATCCATGCATCTCTTTAGGAAGCATTCAGCATCTCCATGCAGAGTGTGAAGATGCAGAATGTCAGTTTTAGGCAGCAGTATTTGTAAAACAACTAGCAAACAGATAGATCAGCAAATGTAATAAAAATAAATTACTACTCTATGTCTGGTTCTAGTACCTGTCCGGAAGCTCATCAACCATATTTTCTACTTTTGGTACAGATTATATAGGATGTCTGTGAAAAGCAAGGAAGTACAGAACATCTGCATACAGAGACACTGGACACAAACATGTAATTATATTTTATTTTCCAATCAATTTATTTTTTTTAGATATATTTTCAAACAAGAAAGGAAAATACAAACAAATCTAGTGCAACTGCAATACAGCAGGTGGCTAGTTGATCCCTGCTATCAAAAGTAGACCGAAACTCCCAAACTAAATAAGCAGAAAGTTACTAGAATAAACAAATCAATACATTTGCTAGCTATTCAGTTAGAACAAGGCATAAATGCAATTATCAGCATATTAATTATTTAACATTTCCCAACATTTCCAAACACCAATGGCATGTAACAAAACAGAAATATTCATACTTATGAAAAAGTTAAAAATACAAGAAAAGAATGAGAACCTATTTTTAACAATTGATTATTGAGGATTTTAAAAATTGAGGATTTTTAAAATGTCAAGTAAAGCATTCATTTTATAAGCATTCATGCTTGTACATATTATCTATAGTAATAAAATTACTGCATTTCAGTAGCGTAATTTTCAGTACCATACAAGTTACAACTTTAACAGTGTTCCACGTTTTCACTTTTTACTGATGTTTAGTGTATGTATTACCTAATAGTGTTGTATAACAGTTATTGTGGATGTGCACAATACATAGCATTTGTTTTTGAAAATATAAGTTTGATTAGCCAGTGTTAAATTAAATGTAAACTCTAATCACAGTAATCCATAACCCAAGGTAATATTTTGCACACTAAGAATTGTGGAATGACACATCTTTTTGGAATGTGCTGCTATTGTGTGTCCAATCCTGCTGCATGTGAAGGAATTTGTTTCCAAAAAATATATCTTTTGATTTCTCTGTTTACTGGCAATACTGCCAGACCACATCTACACAAGAATGTGAATTTATCTGTGGATGACCAGTTCACTTTAAAGGGACACTATAGTCACCTGAACAACTTTAGCTTAATGAAGCAGTTTTGGTGTATAGAACATGCCCCTGCAGCCTCACTGCTCAATCCTCTGCCATTTAGGAGTTAAATCCCTTTGTTTATGAACCCTAGTCACACCCTTCCTGCATGTGACTTGCACAGCCTTCCATAAACACTTCCTGTAAAGAGAGC
Source organism: Pelobates fuscus (assembly GCF_036172605.1). Lineage (NCBI taxonomy): Eukaryota > Metazoa > Chordata > Amphibia > Anura > Pelobatidae > Pelobates > Pelobates fuscus. Next base: position 148,412,101 of record NC_086320.1, on the reverse strand, counting down.
CCTGTTTAGGATTTCTTTATTGCAAGTTCTGTTTAATTAAGATTTTCTTATCCCCTGCTATGTTAATAGCTTGCTAGACCCTGCAAGAGCCTCCTGTATGTGATTAAAGTTCAATTTAGAGATTGAGATACAATTATTTAAGGTAAATTACATCTGTTTGAAAGTGAAACCAGTTTTTTTTTTTTATGCAGGCTCTGTCAATCATAGCCAGGGGAGGTGTGGCTAGGGCTGCATAAACAGAAACAAAGTGATTTAACTCCTAAATGACAGTGAACTGAGCAGTGAAATTGCAGGGGAATGACCTATACACTAAAACTGCAGTAATTTAGTAAAAAGTAATTTAGGTGACTACAGTGTTCCTTTAAGCATACAAATGTCTCCAGATAGGCAGTGTAATGGGTTGGAAGATGCTTCCTGATTATTGCTAGTAACTACAGACAGTAAAGCATTCAAGTAATCAGATATACATTAACAAACATGTAGTGTTTAAAACATTTTGCATGAGTGTTCCTTTCAAGTAAACAATTGTTCAGGATCCTTCAACAGTCATGACGTAAAAAGAGCATTTGTGTACAGATGTACTGTACATGCATGGTCTACATTAATTTGCAACTTCTATTTTCTTTTTCCCGATCCAAGAAGTCATTCCAATTTGGTGGTGTAACGGGTAGCTTGATCTGAAAATGGTTCCAAAATCTAAATGGTAAAGAAAGGAAGTAAACATATCACTGATCTAATTTGTAATAGAAATCAAGTAGAATGCAATCAAGCATTTAGATTAGTTGACAAACATAAAAATATAACAAGTTTCAAGGTTCAGCTACAACATTAAAACCACCTGCCCAATACTTTGTTAGTCCCCCTCGGGTTGCCAAAACAGCTCTGATGCATTGAGGCATAGACTCTACGAGATATCTAAATCAGTGGCGTCACTAGGGGGGGCCAGAGGGGACCATGGCCCCCCCTACATCATGCTGTGCTCCCCTTTGAGCCCCCCCAAATGCCGGCAACCTGCTGGCCATGTGTTTAGATTCTATCCCCTCTGGCTGTTACAGTCTGTGACAGCCCGAGAGAATGCAGGGCAGAGCAGCTCAGCTGGAGGCTGGCAGCTGTCTGTGGCCGGCGAGAGCACTGACAGGCTCCCCGGCACAGGCCCTGCCCCCAAATGAAGCCCCGCCTCCCGCACATAAGCTCCGCCCCCGCCGTTAAGCAGCAGCCCATGCTGCTGCTGCAAAGGCCAGAAGATTGCTGACAGCAACAGGCAGGCTTGATGTGTGTGTGTATGTGTGTGTGTGTGGACTCAGCAGTCTGTGTGTGTGTGTGTGTGTGTATGGACTCAGCAGTCTGTGTGTGTGTGTACGTATATGGACTCAGCAGTCTGTGTGTGTGTATGGACTCAGCAGTCTCTGTGTGTGTGTGTATGGACTCAGCAGTCTGTGTGTGTATGGACTCAGCAGTCTGTGTGTGTGTGTGTGTGTGTGTGTGTGTGTATGGACTCAGCAGTCTGTGTGTGTGTGTGTACGTATGGACTCAGCAGTCTGTGTGTGTGTGTATGTATGGACTCAGCAGTCTGTGTGTGTGTACGTATGGACTCAGCAGTCTGTGTGTGTGTGTGTGGGTGAATGTACTCAGCAGTCTGTGTGTGTGTGTATGGACTCAGCAGTCTGTGTGTGTGTGTATGGACTCAGCAGTCTGTGTGTGTGTGTGTATGGACTCAGCAGTCTGTGTGTGTGTATGGACTCAGCAGTCTGTGTGTGTGTGTACGTATATGGACTCAGCAGTCTGTGTGTGTGTGTGTATGGACTCAGCAGTCTGTGTGTGTGTGTGTGTGTGTATGGACTCAGCAGTCTGTGTTTGTTTGTGTGTGTATGGACTCAGCAGTCTGTGTGTGTATGGACTCAGCAGTCTGTGTGTGTGTGTATGGACTCAGCAGTCTGTGTGTGTGTACATATGGACTCAGCAGTCTGTGTGTGTGCGTGTACATATGGACTCAGCAGTCTGTGTGTGTGCGTGTACATATGGACTCAGCAGTCTGTGTGTGTGCGTGTGTATGTATGGACTCAGCAGTCTGTGTGTGTGTGTACGTATGGACTCAGCAGTCTGTGTGTGTGTGTACGTATGGACTCAGCAGTCTGTGTGTGTGTGTGTGTGTACGTATGGACTCAGCAGTCTGTGTGTGTGTGTGTATGGACTCAGCAGTCTGTGTGTGTGTGTGTGTATGGACTCAGCAGTCTGTGTGTGTGGGTGTATGGACTCAGCAGTCTGTGTGTGTGTGTGGGTGTCTGGACTCAGCAGTCTGTGTGTCTGTGTATGGACTCAGTAGCAGGGTCGCCATCAGGGCATGAAAACCATAATGGTTGTCATGGGCCCGGCGGTCCTGGGGGGCCCCAAGCCCCACATTCATTATGTGCACATTATATATATATATATATATATATATATATATATATATATATATATATGAAAAAGCAATAAAGGGAGCACACTAGGTCTTGATTGTAGTGCAAAAATATTTACTGCATTCCCAATGAATACATAGCTGTGGTTTCAGCAAAAAAAATCAAAGTTTCGACCCTGCTGGGTCTTTATCAAGATCACAGTGACATGTACCAAATAGTTTCTTTATATACATACATGTGTAATAAGCTTACCAGTAAGGTGATCGGACAGCCGGCAGACTGAGAAAACCCGGAAGTGTGAACCGGAAGTGTGGACCACCACGTGAGATCGTGCGTGTGACGTGTTACGTAAATAGCGTAGTTGCTAGGCAACTACGTAAACGGAGTAAAAAAATAGCGTAGTTGCTAAGCACCTACATAGAGGAAGTAGAAACAATCACCCGGTACACATGAAACCGGAGAGAAAACACTACACATGCCTAGAGAGGTGTGTAGAGAGGAAGATTGAGCCAGTAACCCCAAAGCTCTACATACATAGATCTGTATATGTGCCAAATATATGTGGAATAAAGCAAGTGCACACAAAACATCAATGTGAAAGTAAACAGTGTGAGAAATATATATAGAACATAGATGCAGAACGGGATCAGGCTCTAGCAGATACAATAAGTTAAAGAATCATTCTATATTATATACCAACATAAGTTATGTAAGGCATATTTGTACTAATATGTCATAATTTAGGCATAGAGCTAGAGGCATAGATTTATGTTGTAGCTGGACATAGTGTATTTATACTAGTATGTACAACCACATCCAATATTCCCATTCATATTATGTGGACCTGGGCATCTCTGTGCCCTATATATATCTGCTTGCTATATATTAGAAATTGCTTAGAAACTTTTTTTTTTTTCTTTTTTAAACAAATTTCCACATTTTTAACAAACCAATGAGTAGAAAGTATAATAATTCAGAATACCCACTATAGAATGGAATGTATGTGGTTGTACACAAAAGGTAAAACAACGGAAAGTTACATATTATTCTATCACATAGAGACAGGGAATTGCAAATTGGTTACTTTAGTCTAAACTAGAAGAGTACTGTGAACCACGGGCACTATTTACAGATCCCTAGGTTGTAACTATTAGGCCATAGCGGAGTTGTACAGCCATAGGGATACTAATTAAAGAAACATGGACAAAACAAGGTTTTCATTGAGTCCATTCGGGGTCACTGTGTTTAAATGGTGGATCCAATGGGCTTCGCGTTGTAAGAGCAGCTTGGATCTATCACCTCCTCTTGGTTGTGCAGGAACGTGATCAATTGCAATAAACCGGAGCAAAGGTAGATGGTGTTGACTAGCTAGAAAATGTTTAGCAATGGGTTTGTCGGTCCGTTGATCTCTGAAAGCGGTCATAATCCCGGACCGGTGTCCTCTAATACGATCGCTCAAAGTCATGTCGGTTTTACCGACGTACGAAAGTCCACAAGGACAAGTAATCATATATATGACATGTGTAGTCATACATGTGACAGGGCTCGAGTCCTGCAGGAACGCGTGGGAACGGCGTTCCTGCACTTTTTCCACAGCAGGAACGCCGTTCCCATTACTAGTCCTGCAGGACCCAGGGCTGGCACAAGCGGCTGCCAGAGCAGGGGGAGCACAAATCCGAATCCCCTGCCTCTGACTGGGGACTCGGATTTTTAAACTCACCTCTCCCCCTGCAGTCAGTGGAGTCGTCCAGCCTCTCCTGATGATGTCAGTAGGAGGGGGGCGTGACTTTCTCTGCTCTTCTCACAGTACCGCTGGGGAGCAGAGGAAGTCACGCCCCCTCCTACTGACATCATCAGGAGAGGCCTACTCCACTGACTGCAGGCTGCAGGCTCCACATCCTGTCCCAGCCCTCCTGGCCCAAGGTAAGCCTCAGGGAGGGGGGAAGGCACTTTAGTTTGTTTTTTTGTTTAGTTTGTTTCCTCAGTCCCTGTCCCCCTATTTAAGGCCCTGTCCCCCCTCCTCAGTTCCTGCCCCCCTATTTAAGGCCCTGTCCCCCCTCCTCAGTCCCTGTCCCCCTATTTAAGGCCCTGTCCCCCCTCCTCAGTTCCTGCCCCCCTATTTAAGGCCCTGTCCCCCCTCCTCAGTCCCTGTCCCCCTATTTAAGTCCCTGTCCCCCTATTTAAGGCCCTGTCCCCCCTCCTCAGTTCCTGCCCCCCTCCTCAGTCCCTGTCCCCCCTTCTCAGTCCCTGTCCCCTTATTTAAGGCCCTGTCCCCCCTCCTCAGTTCCTGCCCCCCTCCTTAGTCCCTTTCCCCAGTCCCTGTCCCCCTCCTCAAGCCCTATCCCTTTACTCAGTCCCTGTCCCCCTCCTCAGGCCTGTCCCTTTCCTCAGTCCCTGTCCCCCTATTTAAGGCCCTGCCCCCCCTCCTCAGTCCCTGTCCCCCTATTTAAGGCCCTGCCCCCCCTCCTCAGTCCCTGTCCCCCTATTTAAGGCCCTGTCCCCCCTCCTCAGTCCCTGCCCCCCTCCTCAGTCCCTGCCCCCCTCCTCAGTCCCTGCCCCCTCCTCAGTCCCTGCCCCCCTCCTCAGTCCCTGTCCCCCTCCTCAGTCCCTGTCCCCCTATTTAAGGCCCTGTCCCCCTCCTCAGTCCCTGTCTCCCTCCTTATTCCCTTTCCCCAGTCCCTGCCCCCCTCCTCAAGCCCTATCCCCTTACTCAGTCCCTGTCCCCCTCCTCAGTCCCTGCCCCCATCCTCAGGCCTGTCCCTTTCCTGAGTCCCTGTCTCCCTATTTAAGGCCCTGTTCCCCTTCCTCAGTTCCTGCCCCTCTCCTCAGTTCCTGCCTCCCTTCCTCAGGCCCTGTCCCCCTTCCTCAGTCCCTGTCCCCCTTCCTCAGTCCCTGTCCCCCTTCCTCAGTCCCTGTCCCCCTTCCTCAGTCCCTGTCCCCCTTCCTCAGTCCCTGTCCCCCTCCTCAAGCCCTATCCCCTTACTCAGTCCCTGTCCCGCTCCTCAGGCCTGTCCCTTTCCTGAGTCCCTGTCCCCCTATTTAAGGCCCTGTCCCCCTCCTCAGTCCCTGTCCCCCTATTTAAGGCCCTGTCCCCCCTCCTCAGTCCCTGTCCCCCTATTTAAGGCCCTGTCCCCCCTCCTCAGTCCCTGTCCCCCTATTTAAGGCCCTTTCCCCCCTCCTCAGTCCCTGTCCCCTTATTTAAGGCCCTGTCCCCCCTCCTCAGTTCCTGCCCCCCTCCTTTGTCCCTTTCCCCAGTCCCTGTCCCCCTTACTCAGTCCCTGTCCCCCTCCTCAGGCCTGTCCCTTTCCTCAGTCCCTGTCCCCCTATTTAAGGCCCTGTCCCCCCATCTCAGTCCCTGTCCCCCTATTTAAGGCCCTGCCCCCCTCCTCAGTCCCTGTCCCCCTATTTAAGGCCCTGTCCCCCCTCCTCAGTCCCTTCCCCCCTCCTCAGTCCCTGCCCCCCTCCTCAGTCCCTGCCCCCTCCTCAGTCCCTGTCCCCCTGCTCAGTCCCTGTCCCCCTGCTCAGTCCCTGTCCCCCTGCTCAGTCCCTGTCCCCCTCCTCAGTCCCTGTCCCCCTCCTCAGTCCCTGTCTCCCTCCTTATTCCCTTTCCCCAGTCCCTGCCCCCCTCCTCAAGCCCTATCCCCTTACTCAGTCCCTGTCCCCCTCCTCAGTCCCTGCCCCCATCCTCAGGCCTGTCCCTTTTCTGAGTCCCTGTCCCCCTATTTAAGGCCCTGTTCCCCTTCCTCAGTTCCTGCCCCTCTCCTCAGTTCCTGCCTCCCTTCCTCAGGCCCTGCCTCCCTTCCTCAGGCCCTGCCTCCCTTCCTCAGGCCCTGTCCCCCTTCCTCAGTCCCTGTCCCCCTTCCTCAGTCCCTGTCCCCCTCCTCAGTCCCTGTCCCCCTCCTCAGTCCCTGTCACCCTCCTCAGTCCCTGTCACCCTCCTCAGTCCCTGTCACCCTCCTCAGTCCCTGTCCCCCTCCTCAGTCCCTGTTCCCTTACTCAGGCCCTGTCCCCCTTCCTCAGGCCCTGTCCCCCTCCTCAGTCCCTGTCACCCTCCTCAGTCCCTGTCACCCTCCTCAGTCCCTGTCACCCTCCCCAGTCCCTGTCCCCCTCCTCAAGCCCTGTTCCCTTACTCAGTCCCTGTCCCCCTCCTCAGTCCTTGCCCCCATCCTCAGGCCCTGTCCCTTTCCTGAGTCCCTGTCCCCCTATTTAAGGCCCTGTTCCCCTTCCTCAGTCCCTGCCCCCCTCCTCAGTCCCTGTCTCCCTCCTTAGTCCCTGTCCCTTTCCCCAGTCCCTGTCCCCCTCCTCAAGCCATGTCCCCCTCCTCAAGCCATGTCCCCTTACTCAGTCCCTGTCTCCCTCCTCAGTCCCTGTCCCCCTATTTAAGGCCCTGTCCCCCTCCTCAAGCCCTGTCCAATTACTCAGTCCCTGTCTCCCTCCTCAGTCCCTGTCCTCCTCCTCAGTCCCTGCCCCCCTCCTCAGCCCCTGTCCCTTTCCTCAGCCCATGGCCTCTTCCTCAGCCCATGGCCCCTTCCTCAGCCCATGCCCCCCCCCCTCCTCCTAAGCTCCTGTCCCTCTTCCTCAGCCCTGCCACCTTACTCAGCCCATGGTCCCTTCCTCAACCCATGCCCCCCCTCCTCCTAAGCTCCTGTCCCTTTTCCACAGCACTGTCACCTTACTCAGCCCCTGTCCACCTTACTCAGCCCCTGTCCACCTTACTCAGCCCCTGTCCACCTTACTCAGCCCAGTGCTCTTACTCAGCCCCTGCATACAAGCATCAGCCCCTGTCCCCCTCCTCAGTCCCTGCCCCTCTTCCTCAGTCCCTGCCCCTCTTCCTCAGTCCCTGCCCCTCTTCCTCAGTCCCTGCCCCTCTTCCTCAGTCCCTGCCCCTCTTCCTCAGTCCCTGCCCCTCTTCCTCAGTCCCTGCCCCTCTTCCTCAGTCCCTGCCCCTCTTCCTCAGTCCCTCCCCTTCTTCCTCAGTCCCTGCCCCTCTTCCTCAGCCCCTGCCCCTCTTCCTCAGCCCCTGCCCCTCTTCCTCAGCCCCTGCCCCTCTTCCTCAGCCCCTGCCCCTCTTCCTCAGCCCCTGCCCCCCTCCTCAGCCCCTGCCCCCCTCCTCAGCCCCTGCCCCCTTTGTCAGCCCCTCAGTTCCTGTCCCTTTCCTCAGCCCCTCAGTTCCTGTCCCTTTCCTCAGTTCCTGTCCCTTACCTCAGCCCCTATCCCTTACCTCAGCCCATGTCCCCTTCCTCAGCCCATGCCGCCCCCCCCCCCCCCCCCCCCAAGCTCCTGTCCCTCTTCCTCAGCTCCTGTCCCCCTCCTCAGCCCCGTGCCCTTACTCAGCCCCGGCATACAAGCGTATCATTTTTTTTCGGGTGGGGGGGGGGGGTGAGGGGGCGGGGAGTGGATCTTGGGTGAGTTCCTGCACTTTTTTACCCAGGACTTGACCCCTGACATGTGATATAGTGTTTAATAGCCATTCTTTTACCACTATGCGGGTGGGCAAATGTTGATCCTGTTAGCATGTGGCTACAGGTGACGCAGCCACTACATTTAAAACAGCCTTTTTTTTTGAATAAGTGGTGGCTTGGCATAGCAGTGCCGAGGGTCATTACGAACCAACAGGTCCCTTAAATTACGACCCCGTCTGTAGCTGATCATTGGACTTTGTTTGAATTTACTCGGGAGACTTTGGTCCAATTGAAATATGTTCCAGTTTTTGTATATGGATTTTTTGAGAGACGGGGTTGCCGTATTGTATGTCAGAGGGAGAAAAAGCTTTTCTTTTGTGTTGGACTTCGCTACCTTGATTTGTTTGAATTTATTCCAAGCTTTATGTTTTGCATCATCCAGTGTCCTGGGATGGAATCCCCTTGCTAGAAAGCGGTCCCGGACTTCTTGTAGTTGTTCTTCGCATTTGACTGAGTTGCTATTGAACCTTAGCACTCGTAAAAACTGTGATATGGGCAGTGAATCCTTAATATGTTGAGGATGAAAGCTGGTGGCCGATAATAGTGTGTTACGATCTGTCGTCTTCCTGTATAGAGTAAAGCCCAGACGATTTTCTTCCTTGAAGATGGAAACATCCAGGAATTCAATCTTGGTTCTGTGCCAGCTCAGTGTAAGAGTTACCGGAATTGGTAGGATATTGATATTTTCCACCATCTCTTCGAGTGTGGTTATGGTTCCTTCCCAAATCATAAAGATGTCGTCCACATATCTCAGATATTTAATTATCTGGTGTTGGTAGTGAGGTAGAATGTGTGTATTCTCGAACCAGTACATAAATCCGTTGGCATATGCCGGTGCCATGGCCGCCCCCAGGTCTGTAAATAGAATTGATCCTCGAATTTGAAATAATTACAGGTTAGAGCAATATCTAACCATTCCATTAAATATGGAATCGAAGGACCTTGGTACGTCTCATCTTGATGTAGAATTTCAGTAATGGCTTCAATACCCTCTTTTTTGGGTATTATAGTGTAGAGACTTTTGACGTCCATAGTGGCTAGGATGATTTCTTTATTCATAAGATTTATGTTCTCTATCTGTTTGATGAAATGTTGAGTGTCGAGTAGGCACGTAGATAGTTTTCTGACACTGCTATTGATATGGAAATCAAGGAATTGAGCAATAGGCTCTAATAACCCTTCTTTCGCCGATACAATGGGTCGGCCAGGTGGATGTTCCGCATCCTTGTGTATTTTTGGTAAGGTATACATAACCGGGTGTTTAGGATTCTTTACAAATAAGAATTCTGCAGTGGGCTCATCCAGGTAGCGATATATATATATATATATATATATATATATATAAATTTTTGCTATGTATATGTGCACAGGGGGCCCCCTGCTACCTGCACAATGAAGAGGGGGCCCAGCAGCACACTCTGTCCTCCTTTCCAGCTGCTCTCTGTCTAACTTTCCTGCACCCTGCGGCCGCCAGAGCGTTGCCACGGGTTACTATGGCAACGCTCCGCACAGCACACAGGCCTGTCTTGTGAGAGTTAGTCAGAGAGGAGCTGGAAAGGAAGACAATGTGTGCTGCTGGGCCCCCTCTTCAATGTATCGCGGCTGGCTCCCTCCACCATGCCACTGGATCAACAGGAAATTAGATCTCCCCCCCCCCCCTCCCTGGCACGGTAAGAACCAGGGAGAGGAGAATAAAATTGAAATATACACAAATAAATAAAGAAAATAATACTCCCCATCCCCCTATTTTACACACACACACACCGAATCCTTACAAGCACACTCTGCACTACACACACACACACACACACTACATTCACTAAACACACTCTGCACTACACACACACACACTACATTCACTAAACACACTCTGCACTACATTCACTAAACACACTCTGCACTACACATACACTACATTCACTAAACACACTCTGCACTACATACACTACATTCACTATACACATTTTGCTCTACACACACACACACACTACATTCACTTTACACATTTTGTACTACACACACACACACACTACATTCACTAAACACACTCTGCACTACACATACACTACATTCACTATACACTCTCTGCACTCACTACAAACACTACATTCACCAAACACACACACTACATTCACTAAACACACTTTGCACTACACACACACACACTACATTCACTATACACACGTTTCACTCACTACACACTACATTTACTAAACACGCACGGCACTACACACACACACTACATTCACTAAACACACTTTGCACTCACTACAAACACACTACATTCACTAAACACACTTTGCACTCACTACAAACACACCACATCCACTACACACACACTACATTCACTATACACACTACATTTACTACAAAAACACACACTCTGCATTCACTATACACACACCTACATTCACTACACACATACTCTGCATCTAATGCATGCATACAAACATTACATACATTACACAAAACGTACAATCTGCATCCACTATACACACTGCATCCATGACACACATACTGCATCCACTATACACACTGCATCCATGACACACATACCGCATCCACTATACACATTCTACATCCACTATACACACTGCATCCATGACACACATTCTACATCCACTATACACACACACACACACACACACACACATATACTTTATTCTTGTGGACGGACTCGGGGCTGGCCCCGGGGGCCCAGATCTTGAGCTGTGTCAGGGGCCCTAAAATTTATGATGGCAGCCCTGCTCTGCAGTCTGTGTAATGACTCAGCCGTCTCTGTGTGTGTGCGTGTATGGACCCAGCAGTATGTGCGTGTATGGACTCAGCAGTCTGTGTAGGTGTGTGTGTATGGACTCAGCAGTGTGTATGTGGACTCAGCAGTCTATGTGTGTGTGTATGGACTCAGCAGTCTGTGTGTGTGTGTGTGTGTATGGAATCAGCAGTATGTGTGTGTGTGTTTGTGTGTATGGATTCAGCAGTCTCCATGTGTGTATGGACTCAGCAGTCTGTGTGTGTGTATGGACTCAGCAGTCTGTATGTCTGTGTGTGTGTGTGTGTGTGTATGGATTCAGCAGCATGTGTGTGTGTATGGACTCAGCAGTCTGTGTGTGTGTGTGTGTGTCTGTGTGTATGGACTCAGCAGTCTGTGTGTGTGGACTCAGCAGTCTGTGTGTGTATATGGACTCAGCAGTCTGTGTGTGTGTATGGACTCAGCAGTCTGTATGTCTGTGTGTGTGTGTGTGTATATGGACTCAGCAGTCTGTGTGTACGTATATAAATCAGCCTGTGTGCATTCAGCAACACCTGTGTGCATTCAGTAGTCTGTGTGCATTCAGAAATCTGTGTGTGTGTGTGTACGTATTCAGTGTAATGTGTGTATGTACTCAGCAGTCTATCAATAATTACAATTTTTATTCCTGTTAGTTGTTGTGTAGGAAGGGCCCCAGTGCACTGCTTTGCCCGGGGGCCCTTAGCGCTGTTAAGATGGTACTGCTTGTGTGTGTCAGTGAGCATGTCTTTAGTGAGCTTGTGTGTGTCCCTGAACTTCTTTGTAGTGAGTCTTGTGTTTATACAAGTGAGTTTGTCTGTAGTAAGCTTGTTTGTGAGTCAGAGAGTCTTGTCTGTCAGTAAGCCTATTTGCGCATGTCAGTGAGCTTGTGTGCTTACTGTACAATATATACATATTGACTTGTAGAAATGGCTTACATTTTTTTCCAGGGCTGCTTTGGATTCTCAGTTTGGCTCTGCCAGCGAGTGCGCTTTACAGCTGAATCATCTGTGAGAGCTGCCGCACACTTTAGCCCTGTTACACACGTCTGGGAGCTGCTGTTGACAGGTACTAGTAGTCTAGAGATTGGGACATGGGGTATATGCTCAGCTATCTGTATAATACTATAGTGCTGTTCTCTATATAATACAGATATGTGTGTGTATAATATCCCGGGATAGTCAGTGTTCCTGTATAGTGCTGCTCTCTGTCTTGGGATATTATACACAAACAGACCTGTATTATACAGAGAGCAGCATTATACAGGGAGCACTGACTGTCCTGGGATATTATACACACAGCCATGTATTATACAGAGAGCAGCACTATACAGGGAGCACTGACTGTCCCAATTTATTATACACACAACCCTGTATTATACAGAAAGCAGCACTATACAGGGAGCACTGACTGTCCCAATTTATTATACACACAACCCTGTATTATACAGAGAGCACTGACTGTCCAAGGATATTATACACAGACAGTAATTGATAGCTGTGCTGCAAAATGTCCTTGGACATTTTTTTCAAATGTTGGCAACTATGGCACTGTATCAAAGGAAATGTGTTTGTTTTTTTAATAATCCCTGGTGGAAAATAATGAATCCTCCACCAGGGATTATAATTATAAAATTATAATCCAGGGATTATAAAAAAAAAAAAACAACACATTTTGTCAGGGGCGGGGCTTAACATGCGGCAGGGGCGGGGTCAGACTGCGGCGAGGGCGGGGTTGAATGTGCCCCTGGCCCACCCTGTGCACCCCCTAAAAATGAATCCTAGAGACGCCACTGATCTAAATGTGTCTGGTACCATGACATTAGCACCAGATCCTTTAAGTCCTAAAGTTACAAAGTGGGGTCTCCATGGTTTGCATTTGTTTTTCCAGCACATCCTTTAGATGTTCAATCGTATTAACATCTGGGGATTTTGGAGGTCAATGCAACACCTTCAACTCTTTGTCATGTTTCCTTAAACCATTCCTGAACAATTTTTGCAGTGTGGCAGGGTACATTATACTGCTGAAAGAGACCACTGCCATCAACGTACACAATTGCCATGAAGAGGTGTACATGGCCTATAACAATCAACAGGTAGGTGGTACGTGTCAAAGTAATATCCACACGAATGTCAGGACCCAAGGTTCCCCAGCAGAATATTTCCCAGAGCATAAAATACTGCCTCTGCTGGCCTGCCTACTTCCCATAGTGCAGCCGGCTGCCATCTCTTCCCAAGGTAAACTATGCACACGCACCCATCTACCTTATCTAAGAGAAAAGTTATTCATCAGACCACAACCTTCTTCCACTGTTCCATTAGACTTGCAGTTTTGATAATGCTCTGACCTAGTCATCTAGCCATCACCATTTGGCCCTTGTCAAAGTCACTCAGATCTTTTCATTTGCCCATTCTTCCTGATTCCAGCACATGAAATTCAAGAACTGACTGGTTTTATTAAATACGATCAACTGCATGGCCTCCAAACACAGCAGGTAAGTATGGTCAGTACTGCCAGTGCAATAGTTTCCCTTTAATTCAATAAAATATTTTGCACTTTATAGAGGGATCAACATGATAACACCTAACGTACATGGCCATACTGCCGTACTGTAGCACTAATGGATATTATTATTTTTAAAAATTATTTATTTATGTCGTGCATGCAAAGTAACATCAAATTGGCAGTCATGTTAGACGTGCTGCCAAAGCTGTGGCATCTGTTGTCGGTTTCGGGTCGGCACCTGCGGTGAATGGTTGCTGGGTTGGCTCCGAACAGGTCGGTACAATTTTACCTCTAACGTGCGCCAGAAGTCATTGAAGATCCTATCCAGCCTGGACATGATGTCGAGTTTCCCCTCTGGAGCGTCAGGAACTCTGCCATATTGGTTAAGTTGGTGAGGTTTGCTGTAGCCGTCGTGGTGTAGCTTCGAGCTCCTGGTAAGTTAGGGTAGCCTCCAGAGGGTGGACCGGGATGACTCCCACCGGTCCAAGGGGTGGGGGGCAACAGGACTTCTGCTTCGTGCTGAATGTAGCCGGGCACCCCAGGCACAGAAGATTGGCCGCTTTCCCCATCTGGTATGCACCAGTTTACACTGTATATAGAGGGAGCCATGTTACTCTGTATATGGAGGGGAGCCATGTTACTCTGTATATGGAGGGGAGCCATGTTACACTGTATATAGAGGGAGCCATGTTACTATGTATATAGAGGGAGCCATGTTTACTCTGTATATAGAGGGAGCCATGTTACTATCTGAGGTGGTTAACTATGATTGGCCCTGGCATGTTAGTCTGGCCTGCATGGTTGTCTGGCATGAATAAAAGTAGCATGTTTCAACTATATTAGTAGACTAGTTTGCACTAAAACATGTGCAAATGGGGAGTTTGCGGTTGTGCAAATGGACTGTTTGCGGTTGTTTGCGGTGCGTTAAACGGGGAGTTTGGTCTGTCACTGTGAAACGGGCGTAACCCTTACACTACCTGATCGATACAACATCATACCTGATGTTTTAAAGCATGTTATTCCAAACAATTTAGGAATGTTAGGTGATTTATGCCCTTTATGGATTAAAACCAGACTCTGCATCAACTATGTAATTTTCCATGGGAGTTTTGCCATGGATCCCCCTCCGGCATGCCACAGTCCAGGTGTTAGTCCCCTTGAAACAACTTTTACATCACTATTGTGGCCAGAAAGAGTCCCTGTGGGTTTTAAAAATCGCCTGCCCATTGAAGTCTATGGCGGTTAGCCCGGTTCGCAGGTTCGCAAACATTTGCGGACGTTCGCGTTCGCCAACCGAAAATGTTATGTTCGTGACATCACTAATTGGAAGCTAGTGTGCATGACTAGCAAATTACCGATCAGCATCTCTTCATAAAGATGTACTAAATCCATGCATCTCTTTAGGAAGCATTCAGCATCTCCATGCAGAGTGTGAAGATGCAGAATGTCAGTTTTAGGCAGCAGTATTTGTAAAACAACTAGCAAACAGATAGATCAGCAAATGTAATAAAAATAAATTACTACTCTATGTCTGGTTCTAGTACCTGTCCGGAAGCTCATCAACCATATTTTCTACTTTTGGTACAGATTATATAGGATGTCTGTGAAAAGCAAGGAAGTACAGAACATCTGCATACAGAGACACTGGACACAAACATGTAATTATATTTTATTTTCCAATCAATTTATTTTTTTTAGATATATTTTCAAACAAGAAAGGAAAATACAAACAAATCTAGTGCAACTGCAATACAGCAGGTGGCTAGTTGATCCCTGCTATCAAAAGTAGACCGAAACTCCCAAACTAAATAAGCAGAAAGTTACTAGAATAAACAAATCAATACATTTGCTAGCTATTCAGTTAGAACAAGGCATAAATGCAATTATCAGCATATTAATTATTTAACATTTCCCAACATTTCCAAACACCAATGGCATGTAACAAAACAGAAATATTCATACTTATGAAAAAGTTAAAAATACAAGAAAAGAATGAGAACCTATTTTTAACAATTGATTATTGAGGATTTTAAAAATTGAGGATTTTTAAAATGTCAAGTAAAGTATTCATTTTATAAGCATTCATGCTTGTACATATTATCTATAGTAATAAAATTACTGCATTTCAGTAGCGTAATTTTCAGTACCATACAAGTTACAACTTTAACAGTGTTCCACGTTTTCACTTTTTACTGATGTTTAGTGTATGTATTACCTAATAGTGTTGTATAACAGTTATTGTGGATGTGCACAATACATAGCATTTGTTTTTGAAAATATAAGTTTGATTAGCCAGTGTTAAATTAAATGTAAACTCTAATCACAGTAATCCATAACCCAAGGTAATATTTTGCACACTAAGAATTGTGGAATGACACATCTTTTTGGAATGTGCTGCTATTGTGTGTCCAATCCTGCTGCATGTGAAGGAATTTGTTTCCAAAAAATATATCTTTTGATTTCTCTGTTTACTGGCAATACTGCCAGACCACATCTACACAAGAATGTGAATTTATCTGTGGATGACCAGTTCACTTTAAAGGGACACTATAGTCACCTGAACAACTTTAGCTTAATGAAGCAGTTTTGGTGTATAGAACATGCCCCTGCAGCCTCACTGCTCAATCCTCTGCCATTTAGGAGTTAAATCCCTTTGTTTATGAACCCTAGTCACACCCTTCCTGCATGTGACTTGCACAGCCTTCCATAAACACTTCCTGTAAAGAGAGCCCTGTTTAGGATTTCTTTATTGCAAGTTCTGTTTAATTAAGATTTTCTTATCCCCTGCTATGTTAATAGCTTGCTAGACCCTGCAAGAGCCTCCTGTATGTGATTAAAGTTCAATTTAGAGATTGAGATACAATTATTTAAGGTAAATTACATCTGTTTGAAAGTGAAACCAGTTTTTTTTTTAATGCAGGCTCTGTCAATCATAGCCAGGGGAGGTGTGGCTAGGGCTGCATAAACAGAAACAAAGTGATTTAACTCCTAAATGACAGTGAATTGAGCAGTGAAATTGCAGGGGAATGACCTATACACTAAAACTGCAGTAATTTAGTAAAAAGTAATTTAGGTGACTACAGTGTTCCTTTAAGCATACAAATGTCTCCAGATAGGCAGTGTAATGGGTTGGAAGATGCTTCCTGATTATTGCTAGTAACTACAGACAGTAAAGCATTCAAGTAATCAGATATACATTAACAAACATGTAGTGTTTAAAACATTTTGCATGAGTGTTCCTTTCAAGTAAACAATTGTTCAGGATCCTTCAACAGTCATGACGTAAAAAGAGCATTTGTGTACAGATGTACTGTACATGCATGGTCTACATTAATTTGCAACTTCTATTTTCTTTTTCCCGATCCAAGAAGTCATTCCAATTTGGTGGTGTAACGGGTAGCTTGATCTGAAAATGGTTCCAAAATCTAAATGGTAAAGAAAGGAAGTAAACATATCACTGATCTAATTTGTAATAGAAATCAAGTAGAATGCAATCAAGCATTTAGATTAGTTGACAAACATAAAAATATAACAAGTTTCAAGGTTCAGCTACAACATTAAAACCACCTGCCCAATACTTTGTTAGTCCCCCTCGGGCTGCCAAAACAGCTCTGATGCATTGAGGCATAGACTCTACGAGATATCTAAATCAGTGGCGTCGCTAGGGGGGGCCAGAGGGGACCATGGCCCCCCCTACATCATGCTGTGCTCCCCTTTGAGCCCCCCCAAATGCCGGCAACCTGCTGGCCATGTGTTTAGATTCTATCCCCTCTGGCTGTTACAGTCTGTGACAGCCCGAGAGAATGCAGGGCAGAGCAGCTCAGCTGGAGGCTGGCAGCTGTCTGTGGCCGGCGAGAGCACTGACAGGCTCCCCGGCACAGGCCCTGCCCCCAAATGAAGCCCCGCCTCCCGCACATAAGCTCCGCCCCCGCCGTTAAGCAGCAGCCCATGCTGCTGCTGCAAAGGCCAGAAGATTGCTGACAGCAACAGGCAGGCTTGATGTGTGTGTGTGTGTGTGTGTGGACTCAGCAGTCTGTGTGTGTGTGTGTGTGTGTGTGTGTATGGACTCAGCAGTCTGTGTGTGTGTGTACGTATATGGACTCAGCAGTCTCTGTGTGTGTGTGTATGGACTCAGCAGTCTGTGTGTGTATGGACTCAGCAGTCTGTGTGTGTGTGTGTGTGTGTGTATGGACTCAGCAGTCTGTGTGTGTGTGTGTACGTATGG
The DNA here is from genome assembly GCF_036172605.1 of Pelobates fuscus. Classification (NCBI taxonomy): domain Eukaryota; kingdom Metazoa; phylum Chordata; class Amphibia; order Anura; family Pelobatidae; genus Pelobates; species Pelobates fuscus. The sequence goes on along the minus strand of NC_086320.1, from coordinate 148,394,740 downwards.
ACTCAGCAGTCTGTGTGTGTGTGTATGTATGGACTCAGCAGTCTGTGTGTGTGTACGTATGGACTCAGCAGTCTGTGTGTGTGTGTGTGGGTGAATGTACTCAGCAGTCTGTGTGTGTGTGTATGGACTCAGCAGTCTGTGTGTGTGTGTATGGACTCAGCAGTCTGTGTGTGTGTGTGTATGGACTCAGCAGTCTGTGTGTGTGTATGGACTCAGCAGTCTGTGTGTGTGTGTACGTATATGGACTCAGCAGTCTGTGTGTGTGTGTGTATGGACTCAGCAGTCTGTGTGTGTGTGTGTGTGTGTGTGTGTGTATGGACTCAGCAGTCTGTGTTTGTTTGTGTGTGTATGGACTCAGCAGTCTGTGTGTGTATGGACTCAGCAGTCTGTGTGTGTGTGTATGGACTCAGCAGTCTGTGTGTGTGTGTACATATGGACTCAGCAGTCTGTGTGTGTGCGTGTACATATGGACTCAGCAGTCTGTGTGTGTGCGTGTACATATGGACTCAGCAGTCTGTGTGTGTGCGTGTGTATGTATGGACTCAGCAGTCTGTGTGTGTGTGTACGTATGGACTCAGCAGTCTGTGTGTGTGTGTACGTATGGACTCAGCAGTCTGTGTGTGTGTGTGTGTGTACGTATGGACTCAGCAGTCTGTGTGTGTGTGTGTATGGACTCAGCAGTCTGTGTGTGTGTGTGTGTATGGACTCAGCAGTCTGTGTGTGTGGGTGTATGGACTCAGCAGTCTGTGTGTGTGTGTGGGTGTCTGGACTCAGCAGTCTGTGTGTCTGTGTATGGACTCAGTAGCAGGGTCGCCATCAGGGCATGACAACCATAATGGTTGTCATGGGCTCGGCGGTCCTGGGGGGCCCCAAGCCCCACATTCATTATGTGCACATTATATATATATATATATATATATATATATATGAAAAAGCAATAAAGGGAGCACACTAGGTCTTGATTGTAGTGCAAAAATATTTACTGCATTCCCAATGAATACATAGCTGTGGTTTCAGCAAAAAAAATCAAAGTTTCGACCCTGCTGGGTCTTTATCAAGATCACAGTGACATGTACCAAATAGTTTCTTTATATACATACATGTGTAATAAGCTTACCAGTAAGGTGATCGGACAGCCGGCAGACTGAGAAAACCCGGAAGTGTGAACCGGAAGTGTGGACCACCACGTGAGATCGTGCGTGTGACGTGTTACGTAAATAGCGTAGTTGCTAGGCAACTACGTAAACGGAGTAAAAAAATAGCGTAGTTGCTAAGCACCTACATAGAGGAAGTAGAAACAATCACCCGGTACACATGAAACCGGAGAGAAAACACTACACATGCCTAGAGAGGTGTGTAGAGAGGAAGATTGAGCCAGTAACCCCAAAGCTCTACATACATAGATCTGTATATGTGCCAAATATATGTGGAATAAAGCAAGTGCACACAAAACATCAATGTGAAAGTAAACAGTGTGAGAAATATATATAGAACATAGATGCAGAACGGGATCAGGCTCTAGCAGATACAATAAGTTAAAGAATCATTCTATATTATATACCAACATAAGTTATGTAAGGCATATTTGTACTAATATGTCATAATTTAGGCATAGAGCTAGAGGCATAGATTTATGTTGTAGCTGGACATAGTGTATTTATACTAGTATGTACAACCACATCCAATATTCCCATTCATATTATGTGGACCTGGGCATCTCTGTGCCCTATATATATCTGCTTGCTATATATTAGAAATTGCTTAGAAACTTTTTTTTTTTTCTTTTTTAAACAAATTTCCACATTTTTAACAAACCAATGAGTAGAAAGTATAATAATTCAGAATACCCACTATAGAATGGAATGTATGTGGTTGTACACAAAAGGTAAAACAACGGAAAGTTACATATTATTCTATCACATAGAGACAGGGAATTGCAAATTGGTTACTTTAGTCTAAACTAGAAGAGTACTGTGAACCACGGGCACTATTTACAGATCCCTAGGTTGTAACTATTAGGCCATAGCGGAGTTGTACAGCCATAGGGATACTAATTAAAGAAACATGGACAAAACAAGGTTTTCATTGAGTCCATTCGGGGTCACTGTGTTTAAATGGTGGATCCAATGGGCTTCGCGTTGTAAGAGCAGCTTGGATCTATCACCTCCTCTTGGTTGTGCAGGAACGTGATCAATTGCAATAAACCGGAGCAAAGGTAGATGGTGTTGACTAGCTAGAAAATGTTTAGCAATGGGTTTGTCGGTCCGTTGATCTCTGAAAGCGGTCATAATCCCGGACCGGTGTCCTCTAATACGATCTCTCAAAGTCATGTCGGTTTTACCGACGTACGAAAGTCCACAAGGACAAGTAATCATATATATGACATGTGTAGTCATACATGTGACAGGGCTCGAGTCCTGCAGGAACGCGTGGGAACGGCGTTCCTGCACTTTTTCCACAGCAGGAACGCCGTTCCCATTACTAGTCCTGCAGGACCCAGGGCTGGCACAAGCGGCTGCCAGAGCAGGGGGAGCACAAATCCGAATCCCCTGCCTCTGACTGGGGACTCGGATTTTTAAACTCACCTCTCCCCCTGCAGTCAGTGGAGTCGTCCAGCCTCTCCTGATGATGTCAGTAGGAGGGGGGCGTGACTTTCTCTGCTCTTCTCACAGTACCGCTGGGGAGCAGAGGAAGTCACGCCCCCTCCTACTGACATCATCAGGAGAGGCCTACTCCACTGACTGCAGGCTGCAGGCTCCACATCCTGTCCCAGCCCTCCTGGCCCAAGGTAAGCCTCAGGGAGGGGGGAAGGCACTTTAGTTTGTTTTTTTGTTTAGTTTGTTTCCTCAGTCCCTGTCCCCCTATTTAAGGCCCTGTCCCCCCTCCTCAGTTCCTGCCCCCCTATTTAAGGCCCTGTCCCCCCTCCTCAGTCCCTGTCCCCCTATTTAAGTCCCTGTCCCCCTATTTAAGGCCCTGTCCCCCCTCCTCAGTTCCTGCCCCCCTATTTAAGGCCCTGTCCCCCCTCCTCAGTCCCTGTCCCCCTATTTAAGTCCCTGTCCCCCTATTTAAGGCCCTGTCCCCCCTCCTCAGTTCCTGCCCCCCTCCTCAGTCCCTGTCCCCCCTTCTCAGTCCCTGTCCCCTTATTTAAGGCCCTGTCCCCCCTCCTCAGTTCCTGCCCCCCTCCTTAGTCCCTTTCCCCAGTCCCTGTCCCCCTCCTCAAGCCCTATCCCTTTACTCAGTCCCTGTCCCCCTCCTCAGGCCTGTCCCTTTCCTCAGTCCCTGTCCCCCTATTTAAGGCCCTGTCCCCCCTCCTCAGTCCCTGTCCCCCTATTTAAGGCCCTGCCCCCCCTCCTCAGTCCCTGTCCCCCTATTTAAGGCCCTGTCCCCCCTCCTCAGTCCCTGCCCCCCTCCTCAGTCCCTGCCCCCCTCCTCAGTCCCTGCCCCCTCCTCAGTCCCTGCCCCCCTCCTCAGTCCCTGTCCCCCTCCTCAGTCCCTGTCCCCCTATTTAAGGCCCTGTCCCCCTCCTCAGTCCCTGTCTCCCTCCTTATTCCCTTTCCCCAGTCCCTGCCCCCCTCCTCAAGCCCTATCCCCTTACTCAGTCCCTGTCCCCCTCCTCAGTCCCTGCCCCCATCCTCAGGCCTGTCCCTTTCCTGAGTCCCTGTCTCCCTATTTAAGGCCCTGTTCCCCTTCCTCAGTTCCTGCCCCTCTCCTCAGTTCCTGCCTCCCTTCCTCAGGCCCTGTCCCCCTTCCTCAGTCCCTGTCCCCCTTCCTCAGTCCCTGTCCCCCTTCCTCAGTCCCTGTCCCCCTTCCTCAGTCCCTGTCCCCCTTCCTCAGTCCCTGTCCCCCTCCTCAAGCCCTATCCCCTTACTCAGTCCCTGTCCCGCTCCTCAGGCCTGTCCCTTTCCTGAGTCCCTGTCCCCCTATTTAAGGCCCTGTCCCCCTCCTCAGTCCCTGTCCCCCTATTTAAGGCCCTGTCCCCCCTCCTCAGTCCCTGTCCCCCTATTTAAGGCCCTGTCCCCCCTCCTCAGTCCCTGTCCCCCTATTTAAGGCCCTTTCCCCCCTCCTCAGTCCCTGTCCCCTTATTTAAGGCCCTGTCCCCCCTCCTCAGTTCCTGCCCCCCTCCTTTGTCCCTTTCCCCAGTCCCTGTCCCCCTTACTCAGTCCCTGTCCCCCTCCTCAGGCCTGTCCCTTTCCTCAGTCCCTGTCCCCCTATTTAAGGCCCTGTCCCCCCATCTCAGTCCCTGTCCCCCTATTTAAGGCCCTGCCCCCCTCCTCAGTCCCTGTCCCCCTATTTAAGGCCCTGTCCCCCCTCCTCAGTCCCTGTCCCCCCTCCTCAGTCCCTGCCCCCCTCCTCAGTCCCTGCCCCCTCCTCAGTCCCTGTCCCCCTGCTCAGTCCCTGTCCCCCTGCTCAGTCCCTGTCCCCCTGCTCAGTCCCTGTCCCCCTCCTCAGTCCCTGTCCCCCTCCTCAGTCCCTGTCTCCCTCCTTATTCCCTTTCCCCAGTCCCTGCCCCCCTCCTCAAGCCCTATCCCCTTACTCAGTCCCTGTCCCCCTCCTCAGTCCCTGCCCCCATCCTCAGGCCTGTCCCTTTTCTGAGTCCCTGTCCCCCTATTTAAGGCCCTGTTCCCCTTCCTCAGTTCCTGCCCCTCTCCTCAGTTCCTGCCTCCCTTCCTCAGGCCCTGCCTCCCTTCCTCAGGCCCTGCCTCCCTTCCTCAGGCCCTGTCCCCCTTCCTCAGTCCCTGTCCCCCTTCCTCAGTCCCTGTCCCCCTCCTCAGTCCCTGTCCCCCTCCTCAGTCCCTGTCCCCCTCCTCAGTCCCTGTCACCCTCCTCAGTCCCTGTCACCCTCCTCAGTCCCTGTCCCCCTCCTCAGTCCCTGTTCCCTTACTCAGGCCCTGTCCCCCTTCCTCAGGCCCTGTCCCCCTCCTCAGTCCCTGTCACCCTCCTCAGTCCCTGTCACCCTCCTCAGTCCCTGTCACCCTCCCCAGTCCCTGTCCCCCTCCTCAAGCCCTGTTCCCTTACTCAGTCCCTGTCCCCCTCCTCAGTCCTTGCCCCCATCCTCAGGCCCTGTCCCTTTCCTGAGTCCCTGTCCCCCTATTTAAGGCCCTGTTCCCCTTCCTCAGTCCCTGCCCCCCTCCTCAGTCCCTGTCTCCCTCCTTAGTCCCTGTCCCTTTCCCCAGTCCCTGTCCCCCTCCTCAAGCCATGTCCCCCTCCTCAAGCCATGTCCCCTTACTCAGTCCCTGTCTCCCTCCTCAGTCCCTGTCCCCCTATTTAAGGCCCTGTCCCCCTCCTCAAGCCCTGTCCAATTACTCAGTCCCTGTCTCCCTCCTCAGTCCCTGTCCTCCTCCTCAGTCCCTGCCCCCCTCCTCAGCCCCTGTCCCTTTCCTCAGCCCATGGCCTCTTCCTCAGCCCATGGCCCCTTCCTCAGCCCATGCCCCCCCCCCTCCTCCTAAGCTCCTGTCCCTCTTCCTCAGCCCTGCCACCTTACTCAGCCCATGGTCCCTTCCTCAACCCATGCCCCCCCTCCTCCTAAGCTCCTGTCCCTTTTCCACAGCACTGTCACCTTACTCAGCCCCTGTCCACCTTACTCAGCCCCTGTCCACCTTACTCAGCCCCTGTCCACCTTACTCAGCCCAGTGCTCTTACTCAGCCCCTGCATACAAGCATCAGCCCCTGTCCCCCTCCTCAGTCCCTGCCCCTCTTCCTCAGTCCCTGCCCCTCTTCCTCAGTCCCTGCCCCTCTTCCTCAGTCCCTGCCCCTCTTCCTCAGTCCCTGCCCCTCTTCCTCAGTCCCTGCCCCTCTTCCTCAGTCCCTGCCCCTCTTCCTCAGTCCCTGCCCCTCTTCCTCAGTCCCTGCCCCTCTTCCTCAGTCCCTGCCCCTCTTCCTCAGTCCCTGCCCCTCTTCCTCAGCCCCTGCCCCTCTTCCTCAGCCCCTGCCCCTCTTCCTCAGCCCCTGCCCCTCTTCCTCAGCCCCTGCCCCTCTTCCTCAGCCCCTGCCCCCCTCCTCAGCCCCTGCCCCCCTCCTCAGCCCCTGCCCCCTTTGTCAGCCCCTCAGTTCCTGTCCCTTTCCTCAGCCCCTCAGTTCCTGTCCCTTTCCTCAGTTCCTGTCCCTTACCTCAGCCCCTATCCCTTACCTCAGCCCATGTCCCCTTCCTCAGCCCATGCCGCCCCCCCCCCCCCCCCAAGCTCCTGTCCCTCTTCCTCAGCTCCTGTCCCCCTCCTCAGCCCCGTGCCCTTACTCAGCCCCGGCATACAAGCGTATCATTTTTTTTCGGGTGGGGGGGGGGGTGAGGGGGCGGGGAGTGGATCTTGGGTGAGTTCCTGCACTTTTTTACCCAGGACTTGACCCCTGACATGTGATATAGTGTTTAATAGCCATTCTTTTACCACTATGCGGGTGGGCAAATGTTGATCCTGTTAGCATGTGGCTACAGGTGACGCAGCCACTACATTTAAAACAGCCTTTTTTTTTGAATAAGTGGTGGCTTGGCATAGCAGTGCCGAGGGTCATTACGAACCAACAGGTCCCTTAAATTACGACCCCGTCTGTAGCTGATCATTGGACTTTGTTTGAATTTACTCGGGAGACTTTGGTCCAATTGAAATATGTTCCAGTTTTTGTATATGGATTTTTTGAGAGACGGGGTTGCCGTATTGTATGTCAGAGGGAGAAAAAGCTTTTCTTTTGTGTTGGACTTCGCTACCTTGATTTGTTTGAATTTATTCCAAGCTTTATGTTTTGCATCATCCAGTGTCCTGGGATGGAATCCCCTTGCTAGAAAGCGGTCCCGGACTTCTTGTAGTTGTTCTTCGCATTTGACTGAGTTGCTATTGAACCTTAGCACTCGTAAAAACTGTGATATGGGCAGTGAATCCTTAATATGTTGAGGATGAAAGCTGGTGGCCGATAATAGTGTGTTACGATCTGTCGTCTTCCTGTATAGAGTAAAGCCCAGACGATTTTCTTCCTTGAAGATGGAAACATCCAGGAATTCAATCTTGGTTCTGTGCCAGCTCAGTGTAAGAGTTACCGGAATTGGTAGGATATTGATATTTTCCACCATCTCTTCGAGTGTGGTTATGGTTCCTTCCCAAATCATAAAGATGTCGTCCACATATCTCAGATATTTAATTATCTGGTGTTGGTAGTGAGGTAGAATGTGTGTATTCTCGAACCAGTACATAAATCCGTTGGCATATGCCGGTGCCATGGCCGCCCCCAGGTCTGTAAATAGAATTGATCCTCGAATTTGAAATAATTACAGGTTAGAGCAATATCTAACCATTCCATTAAATATGGAATCGAAGGACCTTGGTACGTCTCATCTTGATGTAGAATTTCAGTAATGGCTTCAATACCCTCTTTTTTGGGTATTATAGTGTAGAGACTTTTGACGTCCATAGTGGCTAGGATGATTTCTTTATTCATAAGATTTATGTTCTCTATCTGTTTGATGAAATGTTGAGTGTCGAGTAGGCACGTAGATAGTTTTCTGACACTGCTATTGATATGGAAATCAAGGAATTGAGCAATAGGCTCTAATAACCCTTCTTTCGCCGATACAATGGGTCGGCCAGGTGGATGTTCCGCATCCTTGTGTATTTTTGGTAAGGTATACATAACCGGGTGTTTAGGATTCTTTACAAATAAGAATTCTGCAGTGGGCTCATCCAGGTAGCGATATATATATATATATATATATATATATATAAATTTTTGCTATGTATATGTGCACAGGGGGCCCCCTGCTACCTGCACAATGAAGAGGGGGCCCAGCAGCACACTCTGTCCTCCTTTCCAGCTGCTCTCTGTCTAACTTTCCTGCACCCTGCGGCCGCCAGAGCGTTGCCACGGGTTACTATGGCAACGCTCCGCACAGCACACAGGCCTGTCTTGTGAGAGTTAGTCAGAGAGGAGCTGGAAAGGAAGACAATGTGTGCTGCTGGGCCCCCTCTTCAATGTATCGCGGCTGGCTCCCTCCACCATGCCACTGGATCAACAGGAAATTAGATCTCCCCCCCCCCCTCCCTGGCACGGTAAGAACCAGGGAGAGGAGAATAAAATTGAAATATACACAAATAAATAAAGAAAATAATACTCCCCATCCCCCTATTTTACACACACACACACCGAATCCTTACAAGCACACTCTGCACTACACACACACACACACACACTACATTCACTAAACACACTCTGCACTACACACACACACACACTACATTCACTAAACACACTCTGCACTACATTCACTAAACACACTCTGCACTACACATACACTACATTCACTAAACACACTCTGCACTACATACACTACATTCACTATACACATTTTGCTCTACACACACACACACACACTACATTCACTTTACACATTTTGTACTACACACACACACACACTACATTCACTAAACACACTCTGCACTACACATACACTACATTCACTATACACTCTCTGCACTCACTACAAACACTACATTCACCAAACACACACACTACATTCACTAAACACACTTTGCACTACACACACACACACTACATTCACTATACACACGTTTCACTCACTACACACTACATTTACTAAACACGCACGGCACTACACACACACACTACATTCACTAAACACACTTTGCACTCACTACAAACACACTACATTCACTAAACACACTTTGCACTCACTACAAACACACCACATCCACTACACACACACTACATTCACTATACACACTACATTTACTACAAAAACACACACTCTGCATTCACTATACACACACCTACATTCACTACACACATACTCTGCATCTAATGCATGCATACAAACATTACATACATTACACAAAACGTACAATCTGCATCCACTATACACACTGCATCCATGACACACATACTGCATCCACTATACACACTGCATCCATGACACACATACCGCATCCACTATACACATTCTACATCCACTATACACACTGCATCCATGACACACATTCTACATCCACTATACACACACACACACACACACATATACTTTATTCTTGTGGACGGACTCGGGGCTGGCCCCGGGGGCCCAGATCTTGAGCTGTGTCAGGGGCCCTAAAATTTATGATGGCAGCCCTGCTCTGCAGTCTGTGTAATGACTCAGCCGTCTCTGTGTGTGTGCGTGTATGGACCCAGCAGTATGTGCGTGTATGGACTCAGCAGTCTGTGTAGGTGTGTGTGTATGGACTCAGCAGTGTGTATGTGGACTCAGCAGTCTATGTGTGTGTGTATGGACTCAGCAGTCTCTGTGTGTGTGTGTGTGTGTGTGTATGGAATCAGCAGTATGTGTGTGTGTGTTTGTGTGTATGGATTCAGCAGTCTCCATGTGTGTATGGACTCAGCAGTCTGTGTGTGTGTATGGACTCAGCAGTCTGTATGTCTGTGTGTGTGTGTGTGTGTGTATGGATTCAGCAGCATGTGTGTGTGTATGGACTCAGCAGTCTGTGTGTGTGTGTGTGTCTGTGTGTATGGACTCAGCAGTCTGTGTGTGTGGACTCAGCAGTCTGTGTGTGTATATGGACTCAGCAGTCTGTGTGTGTGTATGGACTCAGCAGTCTGTATGTCTGTGTGTGTGTGTGTGTGTGTATATATGGACTCAGCAGTCTGTGTGTACGTATATAAATCAGCCTGTGTGCATTCAGCAACACCTGTGTGCATTCAGTAGTCTGTGTGCATTCAGAAATCTGTGTGTGTGTCTGTACGTATTCAGTGTAATGTGTGTATGTACTCAGCAGTCTATCAATAATTACAATTTTTATTCCTGTTAGTTGTTGTGTAGGAAGGGCCCCAGTGCACTGCTTTGCCCGGGGGCCCTTAGCGCTGTTAAGATGGTACTGCTTGTGTGTGTCAGTGAGCATGTCTTTAGTGAGCTTGTGTGTGTCCCTGAACTTCTTTGTAGTGAGTCTTGTGTTTATACAAGTGAGTTTGTCTGTAGTAAGCTTGTTTGTGAGTCAGAGAGTCTTGTCTGTCAGTAAGCCTATTTGCGCATGTCAGTGAGCTTGTGTGCTTACTGTACAATATATACATATTGACTTGTAGAAATGGCTTACATTTTTTTCCAGGGCTGCTTTGGATTCTCAGTTTGGCTCTGCCAGCGAGTGCGCTTTACAGCTGAATCATCTGTGAGAGCTGCCGCACACTTTAGCCCTGTTACACACGTCTGGGAGCTGCTGTTGACAGGTACTAGTAGTCTAGAGATTGGGACATGGGGTATATGCTCAGCTATCTGTATAATACTATAGTGCTGTTCTCTATATAATACAGATATGTGTGTGTATAATATCCTGGGATAGTCAGTGTTCCTGTATAGTGCTGCTCTCTGTCTTGGGATATTATACACAAACAGACCTGTATTATACAGAGAGCAGCATTATACAGGGAGCACTGACTGTCCTGGGATATTATACACACAGCCATGTATTATACAGAGAGCAGCACTATACAGGGAGCACTGACTGTCCCAATTTATTATACACACAACCCTGTATTATACAGAAAGCAGCACTATACAGGGAGCACTGACTGTCCCAATTTATTATACACACAACCCTGTATTATACAGAGAGCACTGACTGTCCAAGGATATTATACACAGACAGTAATTGATAGCTGTGCTGCAAAATGTCCTTGGACATTTTTTTCAAATGTTGGCAACTATGGCACTGTATCAAAGGAAATGTGTTTGTTTTTTTAATAATCCCTGGTGGAAAATAATGAATCCTCCACCAGGGATTATAATTATAAAATTATAATCCAGGGATTATAAAAAAAAAAAAACAACACATTTTGTCAGGGGCGGGGCTTAACATGCGGCAGGGGCGGGGTCAGACTGCGGCGAGGGCGGGGTTGAATGTGCCCCCCTACTTTTGTCCCTGGCCCACCCTGTGCACCCCCTAAAAATGAATCCTAGAGACGCCACTGATCTAAATGTGTCTGGTACCATGACATTAGCACCAGATCCTTTAAGTCCTAAAGTTACAAAGTGGGGTCTCCATGGTTTGCATTTGTTTTTCCAGCACATCCTTTAGATGTTCAATCGTATTAACATCTGGGGATTTTGGAGGTCAATGCAACACCTTCAACTCTTTGTCATGTTTCCTTAAACCATTCCTGAACAATTTTTGCAGTGTGGCAGGGTACATTATACTGCTGAAAGAGACCACTGCCATCAACGTACACAATTGCCATGAAGAGGTGTACATGGCCTATAACAATCAACAGGTAGGTGGTACGTGTCAAAGTAATATCCACACGAATGTCAGGACCCAAGGTTCCCCAGCAGAATATTTCCCAGAGCATAAAATACTGCCTCTGCTGGCCTGCCTACTTCCCATAGTGCAGCCGGCTGCCATCTCTTCCCAAGGTAAACTATGCACACGCACCCATCTACCTTATCTAAGAGAAAAGTTATTCATCAGACCACAACCTTCTTCCACTGTTCCATTAGACTTGCAGTTTTGATAATGCTCTGACCTAGTCATCTAGCCATCACCATTTGGCCCTTGTCAAAGTCACTCAGATCTTTTCATTTGCCCATTCTTCCTGATTCCAGCACATGAAATTCAAGAACTGACTGGTTTTATTAAATACGATCAACTGCATGGCCTCCAAACACAGCAGGTAAGTATGGTCAGTACTGCCAGTGCAATAGTTTCCCTTTAATTCAATAAAATATTTTGCACTTTATAGAGGGATCAACATGATAACACCTAACGTACATGGCCATACTGCCGTACTGTAGCACTAATGGATATTATTATTTTTAAAAATTATTTATTTATGTCGTGCATGCAAAGTAACATCAAATTGGCAGTCATGTTAGACGTGCTGCCAAAGCTGTGGCATCTGTTGTCGGTTTCGGGTCGGCACCTGCGGTGAATGGTTGCTGGGTTGGCTCCGAACAGGTCGGTACAATTTTACCTCTAACGTGCGCCAGAAGTCATTGAAGATCCTATCCAGCCTGGACATGATGTCGAGTTTCCCCTCTGGAGCGTCAGGAACTCTGCCATATTGGTTAAGTTGGTGAGGTTTGCTGTAGCCGTCGTGGTGTAGCTTCGAGCTCCTGGTAAGTTAGGGTAGCCTCCAGAGGGTGGACCGGGATGACTCCCACCCGTCCAAGGGGTGGGGGGCAACAGGACTTCTGCTTCGTGCTGAATGTAGCCGGGCACCCCAGGCACAGAAGATTGGCCGCTTTCCCCATCTGGTATGCACCAGGCCGCATGATCGAGGCTGTGCAGCAGGTGAGTTTATCCAGCTTTTAATCCCTACAGTGGGTCACAGTTAGGGCAGGATTTGAAAATGTCACGCTTATCCTTCCAAACACTGCAGTTTTTGTTAATTTAGGAGCACATCTCTCCACCATGAAGGTCAGGCCCCCACCCCCCATGGATATCATTTTAATAAATAGAATAGTTATATATCACATTTACAGAAATTAAAACATTGTGTTAGACTGTCCTTTTAACCTCTTAACGACGAGTGACGGACGAGGTACGTCACTCAGGGGATTGCCTTAACGACGAGTGACGGACCTCGTCCGTCACCCGTTAAAATTAACCCCAGATCACCGCAATTGTGGCGATCGCGGGGTTAATGGTGCTCCGGTCTGCCTCTGTATTGGAGGCAGACCGGGAGCACCTACTCGCGCTGTCCCAGCACATGTGCCCGCTCTGACAGCATGTCAGAGTGAGCACATGTGCTCAGTATACTCACCTTCCGCCTCCCTGCACTTCCGGGTTCACTGTGAAGTGCAGGGAGACGGATCAGTGCTGATCCTGCCCCCTGTAAAAAATAAATAAAGTTACATTAAAATCCCACCCCCTTTACCCAGTTTAATAAAAAATTAACCCCTTCCCTGCTGTTGCGGACCGTTTAGCACACAAGGGGATAAAACCCAGTTTAGGCGATAATCCCCTTTCCCATAGACCAGCAGCTACTACAATCACCAACCTCCCGAACTGGAAACTGCACGTATTCACCAACTCTCGAACAGCAGGCACACGAACCCTGGAAGCAGCCGAACAGGAAAAGCAATACGAACAGCTTACACTTCTGGCAGTCGGCATACAGTCAAATTCCCCCCCAAGAATGAGACAACACTTCAGCTTCAGGGTTAAGCAGGAACTCATTTACTCAGGGCTACCTGCCCAGTATTTATGCAAGTCTCCCACCTGGTGGACACTCCCCTAGGGGACCAAATGGAAGACTGTAAAAAAGGACAGACATAAACCAATTACAGACACACAGCAGTAAAACATTCCCACAATGCATCTTGATCTCCTCCCTCTATCCTGGAGATAATTGGGAAGTAATTCAATTATCTCCCAGGACCGAGGCAAAACTCCATTACACACATGGGACACAAAATACAGTGAAACACCTTAAAATACACAAAGTTACCTTTTATACATAAAACACAGACATGTCACACATCCCCAGATAGCTCAGGTCTGAGTGCACATTATTAGGTGAATGGCACTCAGACCACACAAATACAGTTTAATTGCCATGGAGCCAAAGTCTTTAATCCCATGAATAGGCTCCATGGCATGGCTATCTGGGTTAACCCATATTCTCATATACAAAATACCGAATGCCGGTGTCCGGTTAAACTTGTACGAATAGGAACCAGGCGACAGACGGCTCAGCGGTGTTCGTGCAAATAAGTGTCCGTTTTTAGTTCCATAGAATCCTCGCCGAACACCGCTGGTCTTTCGCCTCGTGGTCGGCAACCGAACAAAGACCACCCTGGATTCGTCAATTAAGCTGCGGTTAACCGCAGCTTCAGGGAGGTAAATTGAAGGCACACTCCAGCTCCCAGGTGGTCGCACAATCGTCAGTTTGTTCGGTAGATCAAATCTACCGAACACCCTGGCAGAAACGCACGAATATGCCTTTCTGCAGGGAAAATAAAAGGTTTAACCTGCAGGGCCATAGTCACAGGGCAGGAGGCCAGCAACCAGGCTTCTCCAGTTCACAGTGGCGAGGTTGGTTTCGCCACACCTGCCAATTGATCACTGACTACAGTGATCAATTGGCAGGTATTGCATTTTACTATGATCTGACTTTTTTTTTTAAAGCTAAATTTATAATTTTAAAATATTTAAATTAATTAATAAAATAAATTTAACCCCTGAGGGTTAAAAAAAAAAAAAAGAATTAACCCTCAGGGGTTACATTTATTTTATTAATTAATTTAAATATTTTAAAATTATAAATTTAGCTATCTGGGGAGGGTGGAAGTTAGTGGGGAATTGGGGATTTAGTGTTAGGCTAACTAGGGGTTAACGTAAAAAAAGTTTTAAAATAAGTTTTAAAAACCCTTCCCTGCCAGTTGATCACTGCCTACAGTGATCAAAATACAGATCACAGTATTATACTGTGATCTAATATTTTTTAACCCCTGACGATTAACTTTTATTTACTTTTTAACCCTCAGGGGTTCAATTTATTTAATTAACTAATTTAAATATTGTATAATTAAATATTTTGCTAGCTGGGGTGGGTGGGAGTTATGGGAAAATGGGGAATTTACTGTTGGTGCTGCTTACTGCTAGTTAGGGGTTAACGGTAAAAAAAAAGCTTAGAAAAATTTTAAATCTGTAAGAAAAAGTTTTAAGAAACTTTAAGAAACTTTAAAAAAATTAATAAGCAAAACAAAAGTTTAAAAAATAGTTTTAAAAAGTAAAAAAGTTTTTAAAAAGTAAAAAAATACATTTAAAAACGCTCATTACCACTACACCTGGAACAAACTAGAGAAAAAATGATCCCACGCCAAGGTTCAAAATATGCCTTTTGAATTACCCCAGGGTGTATTATTTAATAAATAGTATGTGTTTGTGGGGAAGTTTAAATAACCAACCATCTAAACTACTCCAAATTGGAACATGGACACAGCATAAAACTTCTAAGTTACAAAAAAACTGAATGGCTGCGTCTCAAATGTGCCCCTTCAACATCCACATATACCTGGCAAAGGTACATACGGGGGTATTGCTGTACTCAGACCACATAGCTGAGCAACATATGAAGTATTATACAGTGGTAGTACACATAAGGTTTGCAAAATATACTGTGCAAACTCACTTTGTGTGTCAAAAAGGCAGAAAAAACGCTTATAACTACTACACTTGGTACAAGCTAGCGGAAAAATGATCCCACGCTAAGGTTCAAAATATGCCTTTTGAAATACCCTGGGGTGTCTACTTTAAGAAATGGTAGGCCTTTGTGGGGTAGTTTGAATTTAAAACCTTCAAAGATGCTTGGAAATTGCACATAGGCCCAGCGTCAAAATTCAAAGTTCGGTAAAAACTGATATGGCTTGGTCTCCTATATGGCACTGTAGCTTCACAAAATAGTGCCAAAGACATTCATTTGGGGATGTCTTTTTACTCAGCAGATGTAACTGAACACAAAAATAAAACACACATTATTATTGCAAAAACTGTAAATAAAATCTAAATTTTTCATTTTTGTTTGCATTTTTCTGTATTTTTTTTATAATAAATAAGCATTTATATATATATATATATATATATATATATATATATATATATATATATATATATATGTTACATCAAACTAAAGCCCTTTCTGTCCTCTAAAAAAACTGTATATAATATGCGTCAGTGCAATAAATTAGTCAAATGCAAATTGCAACATAAAAACAAATCTGTGCAATGAAAACGTTTTGTATAGATACAGTGTATCAAATTGCTATTACAAATCAAGCTGCTACCACACTGAATGTGTAATTCTCCCCAAACACACAAATCCGTGAAATACAAAGTTTAACCCCTTAAGGACCAAACTTCTGGAATAAAAGGGAATCATGACGTGTCACACACGTCATGTGTCCTTAAGGGGTTAAAACAGTGGAGCGCTTATATATTAACTCAGTGTTATATTGTGCACCAAAGTGTAATATTATAGCACTTAGCTGGGATTTTTTTGATTTTTGTATTGGTATCCTCTGTACCTTTAAAACATAAAATTGCATATAGTGTAATATTGTTATTTTTATGTGGGCACAGGGAAGAAAAATTGGAAAAACTCACATATTCCAGAGCTAATATAACCTAGCTCTGGTGTGGACTGCTTTTAAGTCCGTTGTTGGGCGACCTCCCCCTCTTTTTATTCCAGTGCTGGTATAGGTCTAACGTTACCTCTCAATGGAAACAATATATAGTGAAGGTCCACTAGACATAGGTTGCAATTATATTATAAGTGGAGATATACTCACAAGTGTAGAGCCTGTATCCTGGCTCAGTAAATCAGCTTAGTGTAGTTTGGGACTACACACCCATCTGTATAGATGCCGGAGACTCAAATTCGGTACGCATAATAGAACGCAGACCGCAAAAAGGAGGGAGGAGCGTTATAATACGTCCTTCCGTAAACATCAAGTCCAATGAACTCTTACGCTGACGCAATGACGTCATGAGGTCCACGTACCCATACTGAAATCGAGGCGTGGACCGCAAATACAGCGCAAAGAGAAAATTAAACGAGCGACAGCTGATGGTGAACAGAGGGAGGAAGCATTTAAAAACGGAGACCCACGAAGTCAGAATCAGAAGACTGAGGAAGCCGAATCGAACAGTGAAACACGTTTCTTTACTAAATAGACTTTTTAACATATTTGGTATCAGTAGCTCCCTATTGAGAAAAGAGAGTGAAAAAATATATGCACCTTTTCACTCTATTTTCTCAATGCTGAACTACTGATAGGTGGAAAGATTATCTGATGCTCTTAGCCTGTCAGTGACGTCTTATTCAAGTCTTCAGGCATTGAGTGGAAGTTCAGGGGCAGGGGCAGAGCAATGGGGTGCCAAATTGAAATCTTTGGGGTTAAAGTGTTCATTAATGGTGTAACCACTTCAGGAAAGATGGCACCTGGAACCTCCTCGCACTATGACAACTTTATTGCAATGACGTTTGGGCTGCTCCATTTTCCAGTTATGGCATTGTCTTTATTAAAAAGTGCATAGCACCAGCACCCAGCTTTTCAGTATAGTGCTCACAAGGCTAAATTACATTTAAATGTAGTAAGGACACCCGGAGCAAGGAACTGGCTCATTTTTGTTTTCTTGCATATATGATCATCTATGGCAACAAAAGCTATTGTACATAAGTACTTCACCACCAAAAGCTATTATATGACCTTCAAAATATCTAATTTACTGATAACACATTTAGTGAAAATTGACACATACTGATGATGGTAGATATCTGGGTTACGTTGAAGTCGAGTTTGAAATCCGATATATAAATCATCCCAGAGAAGCCCATTCTTCACAACATGTCTCATGACTGTGGCACGACTACTTATCTGTTGAAAAAAATTAAAAATGTAAAAAAATTTAAAATTATATTTTACATATACATATATATACACAAAGACACGCACACACACACACTTAACGAAAAGAAGTGCACTCAGGCGAATTGCTGTAAAAAAATCTTTGCTACTTTATTTCTTTTACAAGCAGGAGATATCATAGATTTCAACATTTCAGTCTCTCACAGGATACTTTCATCAGGACTTATTAGTACTGTTGATCCTTCAAGAAAAATCTATGATATTATTAAAAGAAAGGAAAGGAATATTATTAAAGGATATTATTAAAAGAAAGGAAAAACAAAAAATAAAACACAAAATAAACTTACTTCTTCATAAGGATGATCACGGTCTGGCCTTTCAGTAGGAAATGATAAGTCCAAGAAGTCCACCAAATAGTTGTAGCCACCAGATAAAGGAGTAAAGTTGTCATCTGTTTCAATCATCTATATTAAAATAATCCAAATGTTAATTGAAGTTGTTTAAAAAACAACAAAAGACAATTTTTAAATTTGTTTGGTTAGCCAATTCTGTCATCCCTTCCCCTGCAGCAAGGTGGAGAATTTGACCTTGACACTGGATGGAGGTACATTTTAGAGCTTGTTTTTCTTTTCTTACTATTTTAAATTTGGGTGGAGTGGGTGTGACTGTCACAGCAAAGGTTACTGTGACCAAAAATAGTGTTTTATTAAAACACAGTTGTTTGGTTGGAGTAAACCTATATGGTAAAAATAACCGAGTCACATTTACAACAAAAAAAAACAACCCCACCCCTCATTAATATTTAGAATTTTGAATCTACAATATAAAGTAGTCTTACCCGTATTACAAGATTGTACCCTGTAAATCCAGCCCAAGTGAAGTATTCTTTAATCCAGGAATGATATTGAAAAATTTCATCTTTGAATGATAACAACATGGCATTCAGATATGTTTCAAAGTCCCATGAATCCTTATAGATCTTCGTTCCAAGAGGGGGATCAACTATTGCACTGCTAAAAAAAATAATAAAAAATAAAAAATAAAAAATAAATAAATAAACTGTATTGCTTCTTATCAGTAGCTTTAATACAGTGCAATAAAATAAAAACAAATATGGATGTCTACTTGTATATTAAAGCATAGCATAATCAAAGCATCAAAGTAATACAATCACACACAGATTGTTCATTTAAAGGGATACTGTTGTGCCAGGAATACAAAACTGTATCCCTGGCACCACCAATCCCTCAGCCTCCGCCCCCCTGGGTAAATAAAGGGTTAAAACCCCTTTATTTACTTACCTTATCCCAGCGCTATGTCTCTCGGCGCTGGGTCAAAGCTCCGCCCCCTCCGACATCCCAAACGACGAGCGGGGTCTAATGCGCAAGTTCGGCAAATGCTGCGCGCAAATTTGATCTCCCTATAGGAAAGCATTGAATCAATGCTTTCTTATGGGGAAAAATCTGACGCTGAAGGTCCTCATGCAGAGCGTCAGGACGCCTACCATCAGATAACGAACCAAAAGTCTGTTATGATTCCGGATGTGCACCCAGTGGCTGTCTGGTAGACAGCCACTGAGGGCAGACTTAGTGCTGCAATATAAACATTGCAGTTTTTCTGGAACTCCAATGTTAAACGTTGCAGCACTAGGTGCAAAAGGGACTCAGCACCCAGACCACCTCAATGAGATGATGTGGTCTGGGTGCCTACAGTGTCCCTTTAAGCAGTTGATTCAGTACATGACTACATGCAATATTATTTTACAAATTGATTTTTGTTTTTTAAGTTCTTCATGCATTGAGAAATAGCAAAACGTCTTTACTAAGTGGACTGCATTCTGAATATTCTAAAATGTCTTCACATCATTTTGACTAATATTTATGATGTAATTTAGACCTGCACAACTTGGCAGTAGGTAGGGGACAAAATTAAAATAGGCTAAACTTATTCGGAACAACAGAGTTTTTAGCACCATAATTTCCTAGTGAAGGTATACAATTACATATTAAGATACAGATATACAGAAATACACACACTGACAGGCATACAGATATACACGCCGACAGACATGCAGATACCCACACTGACAGGCATACAGTGACAGACCTACAGGTGCACACAGACACATACTGACAGACCTATAGATACACACACACACACACATGAACATACAGATACACATACAAACACACACATGGACAGACATACAGACACACATGCAGGTCAAAATCTACACTTTTATAGTTAACCTCCACCTTCCTTCCTTTTGGGTACTATAGTCTGGCAGTCTGAGGTAGTTGCTATTTAGGTGCTGGCTGTTGTAGTCTGCACCTCCTCCTCTTCTCTGGCATGTTCTCCTGTCTCTCTCCCGGCCTTCTCCTCGCTGCCTCCTCCCATCTACCGTGTAGTTCCAGTCTCTCTGGAAGGAAATGACCAGCTAGCACTCCCTCACAGGCTGCCAATAAGCTAAGGACCAGTCTCGCTGTTAAAAGGTCACATCGCCCAACCGGGCCCCTGCTGACACTGATGATGCAAGGCTGAAACGATCGTCTGGGGTTGCTGTATCTCTCATGCAGAGGGAACTTGCTGATATTTCGGATCTGGACTGCCCGTATTGGTGGGGCCAGTATGATATGCTTCAGATATGTTCTCTCTGTAATGGCACAAGATGAGCTAAAACCAGGTTGAGAACTGAGCGAGGGCCCACCAAAGGGCAGGCTATTTCAGCTGCTGTCCGTTCTCAGTATTCTCTTGCGCCCTGTTTTTTTTTTTGTTCTCCTGCTGACAATGCCCACCTTGACACTATAAATTGTTTCTGGACTACATTTCACATTATGCTTAGTTAGCTTTTAGAGTCTAAAAGCTAGCTGAGCATCATGGGAAATGTAGTCCAGAAACAATTTATGGTGTCACAGTTAGCCATCACTGATCTAAACACTCATCTTGATCTCTCCGCCTACCCTTTTGTTGGGAACACTCCATTCCTCTACTGATCAAACATACCACAGCTAAAACAAACTATCCACAAAAACATGGGATGGGGCTGGTTAGGGGGGCAGAAGCCTCAGGGTCCACCCACATTGGAAGGCTGTCATTTGATATGTGGGCTGCACTGAACGCTAGTGGGGGGGGGGGTGCCATGGGGAGTTCTTTTACGCCTTCATTCTTTGCCAAGTCTATATATCCTTTTACTGAGTTTACCGTACCCCTAATGTCTTGCTTTCTCTTTTCCTACCTACCTACCTTTCTACAATCGAATCGGACATCGACCAAACCCACTTGGCTGCAAGTTATGGCCCACTGCATCTTAGGCAATCATTGGATGGGTAATCTCTGCTGCAGATACATGGTGATCTTGGGGATATGGAAGCAGACTACAGAGACCAGGTCAGTGGCATAGGGAGTTATCTGAACAGGTGGACATGGACCGTAACCGACCTCGACCACATGCTTAGCTTAGGAAAGGAGATGGGGAAAGGATTACATTTGCAACTTGGGAGCTACATGCCCACATGCCTACTAGTGTTAGACCTTCACGTAACACGACGGGTTGGCCCCCGCAATGACAATGCAGCAGACTAACCCAGTGTCACCAGTTTGCATCCCCAGATAGAGGTTCCTGCTCCCACATCCCGGCTACCAGCTTGAGAACAAGGTCGATGTAATGTTTTAATGATGTATCACAAAAATTTAACACCCTAGTATACAGAGTTATTTCTGTTACGCAGCTATTTACTGTGCGAAATTGTTGCAACAGTGGAAACCTGCGAGTTCACCAGCATTACTTTTTCTTGACCCTTATTCTCTATAAAAAATAAATAAAACTATTTCCTGATATGTGGGCTACAAAATCACACCGTTATTCTGTGGATTAGAACAGCATAAGGTGCAGGTGCATTGCGATGTCTGTTAGCACAGTATGGCAGGAGTGATGCAGCAGGCAGGAATTGTGTAAGACCCAGTGGCAGATCCCCCCCCCCCCCCAAACCGAGAATATAGTGCTGGCTATCCAAGCACCAGCCCTGCGGTTTGCCTTCACGGAAAGGAGGGGAAATCAGTGATCTCCGGGCCCACAGGCACAAGGGTGGACGGCTGGCAGGGGAGGGCGAGAGAGAACCCGGGGGAGCTCTTACCTGCAGCTCCGCCAGATTCTCCTCTCGCGAGCACGGAGCGTTGCCGCGGTTACTATGGCAATGCTCCGTTCTCGTGAGAGTGAACTCTACCCTAAACTGCAGGGTAGAGTTCACTCTCACCACTAGAACAACCAGGGATGGAAAGAAAGCAATGTCTCCCCCTCCCTCAGCAAAGGTAAGAAGGGAGGGGGGATATTAGCTATATTTATTTAGTTATTTAACAATTAAAAAAAATATATATCTTTAAAAAAAATATATCTTTAATCTGCCCCCCTATCCCCTCACACAAACTATAACCCCCTACACACTGCACCACACACAAATATATGCCTCCCCTACACACACAGCCCCCCTACACACACAGCTCCCCTACACACACAGCCCCCCCTACACACAGCCCCCCTCACACACACACAGCCCCCCTTACACACACACTGCCCCCCTTACACACACAGCCCCCCTTACACACACAGCCTTCCTTACACACACAGCCTTCCTTACACACACAGCCTTCCTTACACACACTCTCCCCCCTTACACACACAGCCCCCTCTTAAAACACTGCCCCCCTTACACACAAATGCCCCCATACACTGCCCCATACACACACTGCCCCCCCTTACACACACTGCTCCCCATACACACACAGCCTCCCATAAACACACAAAGCCCCCAATACACCCACTGCCACCTTATACACACAGCCCCCCCTTACACACATAGCCCCGATACACACACTGCACCCCTCACACACACTGCACCCCTCACATACATACACACTACAGCCCCTATCCCAGCAGACCATGGGTAAGTTAGCAAATGTTTTTTTAAACGGTTTGACTACTTACTCTGGGAGGGCACCACAGCAACTCCTGGCACCAAAACCACTACAGAGAGTTGTAGTGGTTATTGTGCCTGGATTGTTTCTTAAAATGATCTGCCAGTGCCGCTCCCGAGATTAGCTTCTGGATTCGCCACTGGTAAGACCTTTGCTTACTCGGTACTGTGTAGTTGTGTGTGTAGACTAGGCTGGTCAATTAGGATATTTACCAGTGGAGCGCAATTATCTGACCATACTGCCAGATTATAATTACATTCATAAAGCATGGTCATCGGTAGCAATATAGTGCAGAAATCACTCTGGGCATGCAGAAGAAATATCTGAATTCTCAGTACAGGGCCAGCGCTACCATTTGGCCATCTAGGCGGTGGCCTAGGGCGCCAGTCACCGAGGGGCACCTCTGGCAAACATGCAGCTGTAATGGTGCCTGGGTCTGTCCGGGTGAGTGGACCACCCAGACAGACCCAGCAACGGATTGTAAAACTGGCAAAATGGCCATAAAGAAATACAATTCAGCATGGTAGCATGGAGGATGTGTCTGCACTGGTCAGTGTGTCTGTGTCTGTTAGGTTTAATGTGTGTGTCTGCATGGGTCAGCATGTTTAACCCTTCAAGGTAAACATGCTGTTACTCAAAAATGTCAATGCTTTCTTTGTAGGCTTAAACCTACAGGACTACTGCACCAAGACCACTTCATTGAGATGAAGTGGACTGGGTGACTCTAGTGGTCCTTTAAATTGTGGGAGAGTATTATACATTTATATTAATATGTCTATTACATTAATATTTATATGTACTGTGTACAATCATTACATTTTCTTATTTACAGACTATAAGTTATATGATGTCCATTTTAAGAAGCATTGATAGCGCTGTATGGAACATTTTGAAGAGCTTTCCCCTCTAACATGCACAATCTTTAGACAATGCATTCCCATACAGGATTCGATGGCATAGTCACATGACTTTTTGGACTTGATAAGGCATAATAAAGAAATATCTATGCCTTAATGGTTGGTGATAGAGTATAACAATATGCATTATCCATATATATGCCTCCTTTGTCAGATGTAGATGGGAACTTTTTCCTCTGGTAACAGTGAAATCTTTGGCTCCAACGTTGATCCTTTCAATTGTTTGAGGAATTTTCCCCAGTTAAACAACTTTGCAAACAAGTTAGTGATTATGCCATCACTCTGCTCTTCTACCCTGCCACCTTTACAGACTCTTTCAGCCCATCTAATCTGAACCACATAAGAACTATACGCTCTTAACCGGTTTAGTAGAAGTCACATATAAAACAATTTTAAACAAGGGAATAAGTCCACCACACCATTTAGAATGTGACAAACATGTATACATAATACAGATTAATGAACAGCGCATACATAAAAATACAGTTTTACATTTTATAAGGTTACTTAAAATCACCTATCTCAGCAAACAAATATGGGGATTTAGTTCCACCATATGGATATTTTGTGTTAAGTCTACCACTTCTTCACAGTACCCCAAAATCGGTGGGCCCTAAAGTAATTCCATGTGAGACCAATTAAACAGTGCTAGTACTAAATAAGCTAAAGTGTATTTTTTTTTTAAATCTCTTGTAAGAGCCTCGTGACTATATATAATGCAAAATGAATGTGATAAAAATGCAATTGAAAAAAGACCAGATCAGATTCTTTGTGGGTTAAGCACCTGCTCAGCTCTCCAGCTTCAGAGGCCCCTTTGGAGGTGATCACATGGAAGTAAAAGTTTAAGAAGGTTTGGGATAGTAATGTCACCTTAATTATAATTTTGATAGAGCAGATATATGATTTACATTGGGAGTATAAACATCAAAGCATAATTACTTTAATTGTTTAGTTTTGACACTGCATTTTTCTTATTGCCTTTATCACATTAATTTTGCATTATATATATTTGGAAGAACGTTTTCACTTATTGCAATTTGTGTAAAGGTGAAGAGGTTTTGTATTAATACTTTACACACACTAGAAACTCCAACCACTCCAGACATCAGAACAAACTATAAAATTGTCAGCTATAGTGTAGCTAAAAAAAATATAAAAAAATAAATTTAAAAAACTTATCTTAAAAATTGCTATCTCAGGGGTGAGGTCCATATCGATCAAAATTTAATAGTGAGGAGGTTTATTTTTTATGTATCACAATCTAATCATTGTCTCATTTACTGCACCCTCCTGTTAAAACGTAACAGCCTAATCTTGTTTATGAGATAATGCTGAGGATTACCTGGGAATTCCCACATTCAGCAGAAAATCTAAGAACATTTTCACATATGTATTTCAAATCCTCTTTTTTCTGCAAGAAAATTCCAAAGATACCATTGAGAACATTTCTGTCCCATTGCCATGTATCTTTAATTACTGAGACAATAATCGAGTGAATCAAGGTTCTTTTTTCTTGTAACCTAAACAATTGGATAACATGGGTATGTGACTCCAGAACAGTTTTCATGATGCTTCACCAGCCTGCATGCCAAAAATCTAGATGGCAGAGGATCAAGTGAATTGTATTTTAGTAAGAAATTGGAGGCTATAGGTTCCAATTCCTATCTGCTAAAACACTGCCTAAAAGATAAAAACAATCAAAATAAAAAATCCAGCTGTTTATAGAAGATAGGTCCCTAGCTATAGTTCTTTATGCATTCTGTGTATATCACACACATTCTATACACATGTAGCACATTCAATGTCCCAATCACTTCCACTGGAATGCTCTTCCAAGTATCTACTACCCTTTCTATACTGCTATTAGCCTTTATTGCTTTTTTTTTACTAAAAAGCTGTTCCATGTATGTAGGCTACTACCTTTTGCATATCGCTATTAACATCTACTGCTTCCACAGGAAGGTTTTGAAAAGGGTATTCGGTACATGGAATAAATTTCCAGTCGAAGCAAAAGAGATTAGCAGTGATATAGAAAGGGTAGAAGATATAATCCTGGCCCCTGATATACCTTGGAACAGCCATCCATCCCCGGGGGGGCTCTAGATTAAAGTGACCATCAGGAGGTGGGCGCACAGCACTCCCTCCTGCCAGTCACTCAGTGTAGCGTGGCCGAGTGTAGCGTGGTACAGGAGGATCTGTTTCCTGTACCTGGCCGGACTGACAAGAAGAGCTCACTGAGAGAGCACTTCCCGTCAGTCAGGCCAGGTACAGGAAACTGAAGCTCCTGTACCACAGTCTGCTCGGCCATGCTACAAGAAAGGGGAAGAGGACCACTAAGGGGGGAGGGGAGAAGACCACTAAGAGTGGAAGGGAGGGGAGCTGACCCAGGGGTGGGAGAGAGAGGGGCACTAAGGGATAGTGGTAGGGGGGACGACCACTAAAAGAGAGGGAGGGGAGAGGAACATTAAGGGTGGGGAACTAAGGTACAGGGGAGGGAATGGAAAAGGAACATTGGGATGGGGGGGCACTAAAAGAGAGGGAGGGTAGAGGAACACTTGGGGGGGATGGGAGGAACATAGGGGAATCAGGAGGGGAGAAGTGACAGGGGAGGGAGGGGAGAGTAACACTAAGGGACAGAGAAGGGAAAGGAACACTAAGAAACAGGGGAGGGAGGGGAAAGGAACACGAAGGGGCACGGATGGGATAGGAACACTAAGGGGCATGAAGGGGAGAGGACCACTAAGGGACAGGGAAGAGGACCACTAAGGGACAGGGAAGGGAAAGAACATGGAGGGGAGGGGATAGGAACACTAAGGGACATGGAGGGGAGAGGGGCACATAGGGGGCCTGAGTGGGAAGAAAGACACACAGAGGGACATGAGGGGGGAGAAAGACACACAGATAGGCCTGGGGGTAAGAAAGATGCACCGAGGGGTTTGGGGATGAAAGCGATACACAGAAAGGCGTAGAAATACAAAGGGGCTGGGGGTGAAAGAGGAACAGAGTGAATGGAAAAGAGAAAAAAAGAGACAAAGAGGGGCTGGGGGGGAGATAGATGGGCTGGGGTGAAAGAGAAACACACAAAGGTGCTGGGAGAGAAGGAGACATACAAAGGGGCTGGGGGAGTAAGACACACAAAGGGGCTGGGGGAATAAGACACACAAAGGGGCTGGGGGAATAAGACACACAAAGGGGCTGGGGGAATAAGACACACAAAGGGGCTGGGGGAATAAGACACACAAAGGGGCTGGGGGAATAAGACACACAAAGGGGCTGGGGGAATAAGACACACAAAGGGGCTGGGGGAATAAGACACACAAAGGGGCTGGGGGAATAAGACACACAAAGGGGCTGGGGGAATAAGACACACAAAGGGGCTGGGGGGGAATAAGACACACAAAGGGGCTGGGGGGAATAAGACACACAAAGGGGTTGGGGGGAATAAGACACACAGCGGGGCTGGGGGGAGTAAGACACACAAAGGGGCTGGGGGGAGTAAGACACAACGGGGCTGGGGGGAGTAAGACACACAAAGGGGCTGGGGGGAGTAAGACACACAAAGGTGGGTTGTAAGAGATACACAAGGGAGGTGTAAGACACACAATGTGGAAAAATAGGGGATAAAATATGCTAAATGGGAAAATATATTTAAAGGAACACTATAGTCACCTAAATTACTTTAGCTTAATAAAGCAGTTTTAGTGTATAGATCATTCCCCTGCAATTTCACTGCCATTTAGGAGTTAAATCACGTTGTTTATGCAGGCCTAGCCACATCTCCCCTGGCTATGATTGACAGAGCCTGAACTTTAATCACATACAGGGGGCTCTTGCAGGGTCTAGCAAGCTATTAACATAGCAGGGGATAAGAAAATCTTAATTAAACAGAACTTGCCTAAATAGGGCTCTTTACAGGAAGTGTTTATGGAAGGCTGTGCAAGTCACATGCAGGGAGGTGTGACTAGGGTTCATAAACAAAGGGATTTAACTCCAAAATTGCAGAGGATTGAGCAGTGAGGCTGCAGGGGCATGTTCTATACACAAAAACTTCTTCATTAAGCTAAAGTTGTTCAGGTGACTAAAGGGTCCCTTTAAAGAAGGGGATAAGAAACAAAAGGCGTGTTAAGAGGCACACAGGTGAAGATTTTTTTTTTTGGGTGGGAGGGCGGGCGCCAAAATCATCTCTGCCTGTGTACCCAAAAATCCTTGATCCGGCCCTGGAGTCAGATTATATACACAGCAACACATTCTGATTCACAGAGTCAGATAGGTGTACAGATACAATCTGTAACATACAGTTACAGACACACGTACACACCCCACATAGTCAATGGCACAAAGTCATACACATAGTGACTGTATGCCTGTGATTATGTGTGTGGTATCTGTGTGTGTGCGTGCCTGTTACTGTTATAAAGACACACACATTCGCTAGATCTGCCTCCTAGGTTCTACCTTAATGGGCATGTGGGAAGAGCAGTACCCGGAGCACATTCCCTGGTGACTGCTAACTACTTTGTGTGTGGCTTTTTGGGTTGGTGGAGCGTGTCTCAGCGGCTGCTGCTTTGGTGGGGTTGGCGGCACCCCGAACACATGCTCACCCAGACCCCTTAGTTTTGCCACAGGATTTTAAAAAATAGATAAATTCAGATATCTGTAACAATTATTTCTGAATGTCTCTAATATTGATTAACTTAATGATTTCAGTAACATCTGAGAGTTTGTTGATAAATAAATTAATTAAAAAGGAATACAAAACTATTTTAATGCTATAGTGTTCCTCTGCATTTATCTATCAGTCCGATCTCCCTTCCCCACCCAGTGATTAAAGGGTTAAAAACCCGTTTCACTTTTCTCTCTCCAGTGCTGAGGTACTTTTGAGCTGGCTCAGTCTCCTCTGACATCAGCATGATGGGAGCGACCTAATGCGCATGTGCGCCAAGAGCTGTGCTTTCATAAGGCCCATAGGAAACCATTGAATAAATGCTTTCCTATGCAGTTTTTTAAGACACTGGACTTCCTCGTGCCCAGCGTGAGGACGTCAAGCGTTATTTCATGGAGATAAACTCTTTGAAAATGAAGGAAGCGCCCCTAGTGGCTGTCCAGAAGACAGCAACTAGAGGCAGGCTTAAGTCCACAATGTAAACATTGCAGTTTCTCTGAAATTGCCATTTTTCTTTTTTACATTGCAGGGTTAAGGGGACAAGTACACTGCACCCAGACCATTTCAATAAGATGAAGTGGTCTGGGTGCCTATAGTGTCCCTTTAAACACATGATCAAGAACAGAACAAGGAGCTATTCCACTTCTAAGTAATGCTGGCTTGAAAATGTTCCATTGTCCCACAGTGTTCATTGGCTTCATTTGTAAGCATATTACATATGTATGCAAACGAACAACTGATTAAATTTGCTAACTATAGCAATGGATGTAATTTTCTATACGTAATAAAAGTTCAGTTCATAGGAAATGTTTGTACCTATCAGTCGGGTCTTTTAATAATCTTCCCAAATCCAGTACAGCTCCAGGTTTTGGAGTCCATGGAATGACACTGCATATTTCACTAATACGTTTATTGAGCTCCACAGCATTATTCTTCAAATTAGTCTCCTTGATGTATCTAAAAGATAAAAAGAGGGAAAATAGGTTATGAAATGTACATGTACAATTTAGAGCACTAAAGGCTTGTGTGAAGTGGCACTTGGGGCTTTTATGTGGGATTTAGGGGATGGGGTGGAACATTTGCAGTTTTGGATTACCAAGACTTTTTTGTGTGTGGAGGCTTTAAGCTAAATAAATATGGGGAAAAGGTATATTAACACACCCAAAAT
The DNA here is from genome assembly GCF_036172605.1 of Pelobates fuscus. Taxonomy (NCBI): domain Eukaryota; kingdom Metazoa; phylum Chordata; class Amphibia; order Anura; family Pelobatidae; genus Pelobates; species Pelobates fuscus. The sequence continues at coordinate 148,365,674 of NC_086320.1, read as the reverse complement.
AATAATTAAAAAATAAATACATATTTGTCTCTTCAATTCTGTAATTCAGTACTGCAAGGACCCTCCCCTCAGATTGGTGGTTGTTTGGAGAAGTTTAACTAAATTGGCTCTGTCACCTCAAACGTTCATTTCCTATGGTTTCATCTTCTCTTCCTTTTCCAGAATCTGTTATTCTTCTCTTAATTTCTGATCTAGTTCTCTTTAAATCATAAGACAAAGTAGGGACTTTGCCCCAGTGGCGTCACTGGGGGGGGGGGGCGGGGGGCAGAGGGGGCCATGGCCCCCCTACTTCATGCCGTGCCCCCCCGAATGCAGGCACTGTTTTATGGGAAATGTTTTTTTTTTTTTTTTTAAATAATCCCTGGTGGAGAATAATGAATCCTTCACCCGGGGTTATGTTAAAAAAAACAAAAAACATTATGGTGGGGGCGGGGCTTACCTGTGGTGGGGGCGGGGCTAAACATCAGCACAGGCTGGGCCAAAAGCTCCCAATAGACATCGGTCGAGGGTAACTGCTGCACAGGAAGAGGGAAGCAGGAAGGAGTCCCTGCTTCCCCAACATCCAGACTCCAGAAGCTGCACTTCCTCCACTTCAGCCCATAATGGACAGAGGTATGTGTGTGTGTGTGTATGTGTGTGTGTCTCTCTGCCTGTGTGTGTGTGACTATCTGTATGTGTGACTGTAACTGTGTGTGTGTGACTAACTATGTGTGACTGTGTCTGCCTCTGTGTGTGTGGCTATCTGTATGTGTGACTGTGTCTGCCTGTGTCTGTATGTGTGACTGTAACTGTGTGTGTGTGACTAACTATGTGTGACTGTGTCTGCTTCTGTGTGTGTGACTGTAACTGTGGGTGCTTGATTGTCTGCCTGTTTGTGACTGTAACTGTGTGTGTGTGTGCCTATGCGTGACTGTAACTGTGCTTGTGACTATCTGCCTGTGTGTGTGTGTGTGTGACTGCCTGCCTCTGTGTGTGTGGCTGTCTGACCTCTGTGCTTGACTGTCTGCATGTGTGTGTGTGTGTGACTGTCTGCCTCTATGTGTGTGGATTTGTGTGTGTTTGTTTGTGGCTGTCTGACCTCTATGTTTGACTGTCTGCCTCGGTGTGTTTGGCTGTGTGCCTGTTTTTGACTGTAACTGTGTGTGTGACAGTCTGTCTCTGTGTGTGTGGCTGTGTGCCTCTGTGTGACTGTAACTGTGTGTGTTTTGTGAAAGAATGTGTGTATGTCTGTCAGTGAATTTGCATGTGTCTGTGAGTGCCTGTCACATCAGTGAGAGTCTGTGTTTGTCATTTAGTGTATCTGTGTCTGTCAATGAATATGTGTATATCAAATCTGTGAGAGTCTGTGTCTGTCAGTGACGTCTGTGTGTTTGTCATTGAATGTATGTGTGACTGTCAGTGTGCACCTGCCAGTAGGTGTATGCCTGTCAGTGAGTGTGTCAGTGAATGTATGTTGTGTTAGTGAGTGTGTATGTCAGTGAGTGCATGTGTCTCAGAGAATGTGTTCGTGTTAGTGTGTGTCTGTCAGTGAACATGTGTTTTAGTTAAACATTGTGTGAGACAATAACTGGCTGTCAGTGAGTGTGTATCAGTGAGGGCATGTTGTCGGTCAGTCTTCCCCCACCCTATCACCTTCCTACGCCCTGCCCTCTCCCCCATATTTTCACCTACCTACACACTGCACCCCTATACTGTCACCTGCTTCACACTGTGCCCCAAACTGTAACCTGCCTACACACTGCCCTGCTATACTGTCATCCTTCCTACACACTACCCCCCTATACTGTCACCATTCTTCAGGTAAGAGGCAGGGAGGAGGTTAAGCCGAATTTAATTTGAACAGCTCACCCCCCAGCACTTATCCAACACTACATGCACTACACAGACACTACTTCATGCACATCCACTACATCCACTATAAAGACACTGCATCCACTAGACACATTGGATCCACCACATAAACACTAGATACACTACACACACATACACAGACACTGCAAAGACATGAAAAGCAGGGGAACAGAGACATGAGGGGCTGGGGGGGAGGGGGGAGCAAAAAGACACAGATTCTTCAATCCCTGGGGTAAATACGAGCTGCACAGACAGTGCAGCTACATCTGAGACTGCAGTTTGCAGAGGGATTAAGGGAGCGTGTGTGTGTATGTGTATATATATATATATATATATATATATACACACACACATACACACACACACACATCCATACACGGTTTATAACGGGCCCCCCTACTTTTGTCCCTGGCCTACCATGTGCCCCTTCCCTAAAAATGAATCCTGGATACGCCACCTCTTTGCCCTACGTATTTTTCATACACTTGATAATCTTGATAAAGGGCAGGGCTTAAAAGGACACTATAGTCACCAAATCAACTTTAGCTTGATGTAGGAGTTTTGGTGTACAGCTCATGCCGCTGTAGTCTCACTGCTTAGTTTTCTGCCATTCACTTTGTTTATACAGCCATAGCCACACCTGTACCATGTACTTTTTGCACTGTTTGTTGTAAATACAATTTTTTTTAGTTATTTCCTAATAAAGGATATTACCATTTGTTTGTAAGTTATTTTTGTTGGAGGCAATTCCTACCTTCTTTGGTGCTCCCTCAGACGGAGAGGACACTTACAGTATCAAAGTGATGTAGCATTATGAAAGTTATCCCCCTTTTTGGGTGTTGAATGGTCTGTTAAGAATTTGCTCGGTCCATGAATCTCTTCATTGTCCTTACTAACGTTAAATTGTTAAAAAATGGTTTAACTCTGAATGAAGTGATAGTGCCATGGTTATCAAAGCACTATAGCCAATTCATTATAAAGACTGCACACAGAATATAACATGTATATACACTTTAAAATATAAAGTGTATTTATGAAAACATTAATTAGGGAAGCCTGGCAATATGAATTTTAAATTGGTGTTACATTTGGCGCAAAACTATTAACAGCTATATTGCCATATGAGAGCTCTCTCTGCCTATTAATAAAGGTCCAAACTACTCTAAAGTCTTTTACAAGGTTAATAGTGTATAGGCTATGGAAACATTTGTCAACATTGCATTTTCTGTACATAACCTACCAAAATGGGGAAGTCAAAAGTGAGTGAAGATATGCTTTGTGTAAGATTTTATGAAATGTGATATATTTAAATCTTTTTTTTTTTTTTTTTAAATTCTTTATTTTTGGTGCTTCGCAATATAACAGACATAGATAATAACGCCACAACAGCGTATGCTTTGGAACATTCACACTGTAGTTGTCATGTATGTAAAGCCGTTTTCAATACTGCACAAAAATTTTTAAATTTTATAAAGCTATGACTGTGGTTCTAATGAGTCATCGTACTGTACCCGTGACGTGTGACACAGGTTTGTCCCAGTGGGGCTTTTAAACAAAGTTGGGATCTAGGTACAGGTGAGGGTTCTTGTAATGCCTGCGCCCCATGCTCGCTGGAAGTCATATAGGCCTATTAGGTTAATGGGTTGGGCGCCTATGTGTCGCTTATGTATGAATTTATTATGTGGAGCCTAAGCGTACGAGTTTTGATTGGGTTGTAGACCCATCCGGTTGCCAGGCTCAGTGTTTTATTGTACGCAAGAGCTCCTTAGCATGCCATGCCGTTTAACCTCAGGCATTAAGGGGGGGGAGGGGAGGGGGATGTGAGGCCAGTATGGTGGTCTATATGCTAATCTACGTATGTTATATGCCTTTTTCCAGGGTTGGATCGGGACAAGGTACCTTGTGGACTCGAGTAACGTAACTTGGTCAGAAACAAATGTAATGAAATGAAATTAAACAACATAAACAATAGTAACAACATTATTGTTAAGCTAGTGGTACAGTCCGTGTGGGCGTCAAGGCGCGGGCCCCGGATGGGCAATAGCTGGTTCCGTTGCATCCGCGGGTATTCCCAGCGTGGTCAGTAAGGCTGGGCCTTCTTTCAAAGTGGAGATCTTGAAGTGCTGGTCGTTCTTGGTCACCCACAGTGTTCTGGGGGTTGCCCACCTGTATGTGATGCCCGCTGACTGCAGGGTGGTGGTAAGGGGTTGTAGGCTCTTGCGCCACAGGAGAGTGTCTCTGCTTAAGTCCTGGAAAAAGGTAAGTTTATGCGTTTCGAAGTCATATGGTGAGTGTCCTTTGACGGCCATCATTAGGGCAATTTTATCCGTTAAGGTTTGGCATCTCAAGATGGTGTCGCGGGGGGCTGCCTTCGGCGCTTGCTGGGGTTTGGCTATGCGGTATACCCCGTCGAATGCAAAATATTTCGCCTATTTGTTTGGGAGGAGTGAGGCCACCAACCGCCTGACATACTGGGGCAATTCGTCCAACGGCACCGCTTCTGCAATTCTCCTAATCTTAATGTTTTTTCTCCTGCCCCTGTCGTCGAGTATGGAGATTTGTCTGCTGGTGTTGGCTTGCGTCGTTTGTATGTGTGTAACCGTAGTTTTAAGGGCATTTAGTTCTAGGCATAATTCTTTTACCTCCTTTTCTGCGGTTTGGGTACGGGCCGACACAGTTTGTACCTCCGCAGCTAGCCCCTGCAGGTCGGCTTGCCACATCTGTTGTAGGTTCTGTTGTAGTCCGGTCAGCATTTGCTGTATGTCTTGCTTAGTTGCCGGTTGCAAGTCAACAGTGAGTTGTGTGGGTGCGGCGTTGGTGCTTGCCGCGGCCATGCTGTGCGTAGAATCCCCTGCTTCTGACCTCTCAGGTGAAACCGCCTCAGCGGCCCGAGTTCGCGCCAGAGGGGGAGATTGTAGCAGGCTGCCTATGTCCCGGTGCGTTTTGGGGGCACTTGCGGTCTGTTTGAGGGATCTCCGTCCCATGTCTTCAGAGGTGTAAAAATCGTCCTCAGCGTATGGAGAGGTTGCTCCGAGCCACGACGACAGCTCTCTTATCTGCCGCTGGTCGTGTGTGCGGTAGGCCCCGGATCCCTTGGTGCGGCGTTTCGTGCCCGATGGTTGAAAGAAAGGCATCTGAGGGGGCCGCTGAGTGTACGGGTTTGATACCTGTGGCTCTGCTTAGTCGGTGGTGAGGGTACACTGGTAATTATCGCTAATTTAAGCGCTGGTTTGTCGGAGCGGTTGTAAATGGCGACCGGCTCGTTGCTCCGCTAGCTCCGCCCCTCATATATTTAAATCTTTGAACTGAACTTGTTACAATAAAAAACAATCTGTTATGTTATTTAACAGGATAAGCATGTAGTAAATTACAAAGCACTAGTCATATAGTAGTCATATAGGTATGATGAGTAGTCAGATGAGACTGAGTAATGTAATCTTATATTTGGATCAGTGAAATAGCAGGAACTTGATTATTTCCTAATCATCATAAAGTCCCAACAGATTCTGCACTCCACAGTTACACAGTGCCATATATAGCAGCAGTTTTTACACAGCCCGGGGTCACTTACCAACACGCAGGGCAGTTGTCAACCTCTTACACTTACCAACACGCAGGGTGGTTGGTCAGCTGTCTTCACAACTGACTGTCTTTTTATGAAAAGGACAACTGTCATGTCAAGACAATTTTTTAATAGAATAATAATTTTTTAAAATTAAGTTTATGTAAAAAAAAAAAAAAAAAAAATATTATCAAACCTCATCCCTACCGTTCGTATAAGACAGGATCCTTCAGCCATACACATACACTTTGGGTCAGACAGTGTTTGAAAACAGACCATTTCCACAGGGAGTAAAGTAGGGAAAATCTACGGTTCCAAACACTGTCTGACCTAAAGTGCATGTTGCATGCATATGGCTGAAGGATCCAAGGAATTTAATAAGAATATATATATATATATATATATATATATATATATATATATTCACCAATCACCATAACAGTCACCAGGTTTTTTTTAATGAAAACACTGCCTCTAGTGGCTTTCACTCAGACGGCCACTAGAGGTGCTTCTTGGGTCAAGTTGAAGATCTCAGCAAAGGGGGCAGAGCAATCTGTGAGAAGACCGGTGCTGGAAAAAAGTGAGTAATTTCACCATTTACCTCACTGACAGGAGGCTGGTAACCTAAACAGGGCATTGAGACCTATAGTGTCAGGAATACATGTTTGTACTCCTGCCACTATAGTGTTCCTTCAAGGATTACAATAAAAGGGGTTCCACCAAGATGGATTTACAACACCTTTTTCAAATAGTACAGAAGATCCTGGGAATATATTAAATCTTCATATTGAATTATTCATAAATTGACACTAGTAATATTTCAGAAATTTGTGTCACTTACTTACACTCTATTGTGACATTATCTTGTCTACATATATTATGGTATTTATGATGTCTCAATATGGAAGGAATTATTACAGGTGTTTGTTATCCTTTTTTGTGTGGGTGTGAATTTGTGGTGATAGTTATAGTAGCATAGTTATTGCACTTTTTGGCTAATACTCATTGGTTCCAGCTCTTGTATTACGTTTATACTCTTGTATTACGTTTAGACTTCTATGGCTAACCCGGAAAGTAATTTGCACTTTTTTTATTTTATAAGATTGTCCGACAACATTAGGCATTTCAACTTGGCCATTGTATCCATCTCCTTCGGTTCAGTCGATCATTTAGCCTTTCAGCAGAGGTATTGTTTCATTTTGGTATTATGTAACTAGTCAGTTTATCAAGTTTTTTTGTTTATTGTTATTCATGCTGTACGGTATTGGTGGCTGGTGAAATATTTAGATGCCAGGGTGCAAATGTAAAGGAACACTCCAAACACCATAACCACTGCAGTACACTTCTTGTAGGAGTTTCTGTAAAAAGAGGCGGCAGTGGCAGGCACTGGCAGACAACAATAAGGTTCCATACTGTTCTTAAAACTACAATTTTTTTCAGATCAAGATTTGTCAAGATTTTTCATTACATAAAATGTCTTTATATTGTGAATAATGTAACGTATGGCCACAACTGGTTATTTCTATATATAATCTTTGAAGGATTGTGTTTGCTTCTTAAACATACTTATCTGATGGGTGAGCTTCAACAAAGTATCCTGCAAATGGACAGTAAACACGGGGGTTCAGATCTTTAACAAGCTGAGCTTTGTAGTTTAGCAACTTCTTTCTTTCAGTTTTGATAAACTGTGCTTTCCATTCCTCTGTTGGATAAGAGATGATTATCATTAAATTTGGATAGCCAAACTTATTTTTATGCATTTATATAAAAATCTTTATAACTGTTCATTTATATTCACTGTGGATTATTAAATATACATTTATATAATATGTATTTTTAAACACACTCATTAACATCTTTAGTTTGTTTACTAAACATTAAATTAGGATAAAAAGTTGTTAAAGGTGACAATTTACAAATTATATATTTGTAGAGATTAAAAAGAATAAATATAATGAAAAGAATAAAAATTAATTGTTAGCCGTAACTATACGTATTTGCCTATACCGTATTGCCAAAAAATAAAATATAATATAAAAATATTCTATAAAAACAAAATTGAAATGATGTACATAGTGTAATTGTCTTTTCTGGGATTCACTTCACGCAGTAAAACATATATACTAGCGTGAACTAGAAGGTATTGTAACTCGAATATCCAAGGACACATGCACCAACTATTTAAAATATTTGCATAAAACGCTTAAAATACCGTATATACTCGTGTATAAGTCGATCTCATGTATAAGTCGAGTGCAGTTTTGTGACCAGCAATTGTGAAATATGCTATGCCTCGTGGATAAGTCGAGGGTAAAACTTGGGGCTATGAAATTCTGTGATTTTTATAATTATTTACACACACACTCATACAAACCTACACACTGCATTATATACACACACACACATACAAACAATCTGCATTATACACACACACACATATACAAACACACACTCTGCATTATATACACACACACTCATACAAACACACACTCTGCATTATATACGCACATATAATGCAGAGTGTGTGTGTTTGTGTGAATGCAGAGTCTGTGTGTGTGTGTGTGTGTGTATATAATGCAGATTGTGTGTGTGTGTTTGTGTGAATGCAGAGTGTGTGTGTGTGTATAATGCAGAGTGTGTGTGTGTTTGTATGATTGTGTGTGTATAAAATGCAGTGTGTGTGTTTGTATGAGTGTGTGTGTTTGTGTGTGTGTTTGTGTGTGTGTTTGTATGAGTGTGTGTGTTTGTGTGTGTGTAGTGTGTGTGTGTAGTGTGTGTGAACTGGGTGGGGGGAGGGCATTTTTATTATTATCTTTTTTAATACGGTATATCATTTTTTAAATTTTAATATTTAAAAAAATATTTTAGTATTTTTTTAATTTTATTATTTAATTTTTTAAATGTTAATATTTTTTTTTAATTATTATTATTTAATTTTATTTTCGCCACCCCTCCCTGCTTGTTAGCTGGCCAGGGAGGGGGGCTCTTATTCCCTGGTGGTCCAGTGGATGGCTGTGTAGGAGGGGGCTGGCAGAGAGCTGTAACTTACCTCTCCTGCAGCTCCTGTCAGCTCCCTTCTCTCACCTCCGGTCCGGTCAGCTCCCCTGTCAGCTCCACTGTAAGTCTTGCGGTCTCTCGCAAGACTTACAGTGGAGCTGACCGAACCGGAGGTGAGAGAAGGGAGCTGACAGGAGCTGCAGGAGAGGCAAGTAACAGCTCTCTGCCAGCCCCCAACAGGACCGCCGGGCTTGTAATGAGCCCGGCGGTCCTGGTCTGTATTATGGCAATGTAAGTTGCCATAATACAGACATTAACTCGAGTATAAGTCGAGTTGGGGTTTTTCAACACAAAAAATGTGCTGAAAAACTCGACTTATACTCGAGTATATACGGTACCTGTAAATTTTACAATAGTTATAAAACAACCAAAATAATAGCAGATATAAATGTTCAAAGTATCTTTGTATTTGCAGTGCAAAGAGTAATAAACACGCAGGTAAGAATGCTGGTTAACAAGAAAGCTGGTCAATCTTTGTCATGTAGAGTTACAGCACTTATCTTGTTTTAAGAAAACATGCAATAGTAACAAGAGAAATAGTGAGTCCAAAGACATCTGAACATGAGAACAAGAAAATAAGAAATGCTTTATGATAGCTAGGACTGGTTAAAGGTAAATTGCACAAGTATAATGTATATAGGCAAATCTTATTAGACAATCATACTTGTGCACACCCTAGAGACCCTGCTCTGATCTAGCTGTGGGACAGTGATTAGCGTAGCACCATGAAATATATAGAAATAAAGCATGTAACACATGAAATATAACACCAGGGGCGGCACTAGACTTTGCGAGGCCTTAGGCAAACCTCAAACATGAGGCCCCCACTAACACCATTAGTGAAAAATAAATAGGGGTTGCCTTGTATGTGTGTCTAAGGAGCTGTAGATCTACTGAATGGTGGGCTTGGAGCATTAGATACAAAGAGCTAGTCTCTGTATTCATCTTCAGAGGCTTGCATTGTCACAGCTCTCTGTGCCGCCAGGGCCGGACTGGGGATACAAAGCAGCCCTGGATAAAAAATGTATGCCAGCCCCATAAGTCACTGCGCCATATATTATCGCGTGTAACATGTAAGGCTATGTCTTGCCATGACAGATGATTGAGTAATATATATATGCATGTCCCTACAGGATTTTCAATGTAAACACTGACTTTTCAGAGAAAAGGCAGTGTTTACATTGCTTCAAAGTGACACCGCTAGTGACAGTCACTCAGACGGTCACTAGAGGTGCTTCCTGTGTCAGTGCACCTACATTCAGGGCCTCCACACTCTGTAGGTGCTGAACGTTCCCCATAGAGATACATTGATTCAAGGCATCTCTATGAGGAGAGGCTGATTGGTGTAACGTTTTGCAGCCAATCCAATGGCAAAGCATTGGATTGGCTGAGATCATCAAGCTAGATGATCTCAGCCATAGAGGCAGGGCCAGTCGAGGGGAGACCAGCTCGCTGCGTGGGAAAAAAAAAAGGTGAGCAAAAACACTATTTTTAAACACACGTATACCATGACAGATACACACCCCATGGCAGACACACAACATGCAGACCATGACACAGACAGACCATGACGCAGACAGACCCACACACACACCATGACACAGACAGACACACACACCATGACACAGACAGACACACACACCATGACACAGACATACACACACCATGACAGACAGACACACACACACACCATGACAGACAGACACACACACACACACACACCATACAGACAGACACCATGACACAGACAGACACACACACCATGACACAGACAGACACACACCCCATGACACACACACCATGACACAGACAGACACACACACCATGACACAGACATACACACACCATGACAGACAGACACACACACACACACCATACAGACACACACACACACACACACACACACACACACCATACAGACAGACACCATGACACAGACAGACACACACACCATGACACAGACACACACACCATGACGGACAGACACACATGACACAGACACACACCATGACGGACAGACACACCATGACACAGACAGACAGACACACACGCCATACAGACAGACACCATAACACAGACAGACAGACACACACACACACACACCATGACACAGACAGACACACACCATGACGGACAGACACACCATGACACAGACACACACACACACACACACACACACACACCCCATGACACAGACAGACAGACACACACCACACAGACATACACCATAACACAGACAGACACACACACCATGACACAGACAGACAGACACACACCATACAGATACACACCATGACACAGACAGACACACACACCATGACACACAGACAAACTCACACTGACACACATTACTCCTACCTGCCAGGGGGTCGTGCAGTGCAGGAGGCTGCTGGGGCAGGGGCACCTGTGCTTGCGGCCGCTGGGGGAGGTCTGCTGGCGGCCGCTGGGGGAGCTGCGCTGGCTCTCCCGCCCTCGCGCGCTGCTGAATGAGACCGGTGCCGGAATATGACGTAATATTCCGGCCCCGGTCTCATTCAGCTGCACGCTGGGGGAGCAGAGCCAGCGCAGCTCCCCCAGCGGCCGCAAACAGACCTCCCCCAGCGGCCGCCAGCAGACCCAGTTGTCTGCCTGGCCCCAGGTGCCGGCGGCCCACCGGGAAATTTCCCGGTATCCCGGTGGGCCAGTCCGGCCCTGTGTGCCGCTGCGTTGTGAGCTCTCTGACTGTCGTTATGAGATAATTTGCAATAAACGAATTTAATTTGCAATTATGCTAATTATTTATTCACAAATGCGGGGTATGGTTGTATAGCCTGGCAGTCGTGTATACGTAAGTGCCGGTATGAAGGGGTTATTGGAAATAAAAATTTACATTTTGGTTGGGCTTTTAAAAAAGCAGTTACCAAATAATAAAGTTACAGATAAGAAAACAATGTCAGACATTTTCCACACATATTGTATAATCCTTTACATGTATATTACATGTGTTTCCCCATGTATTGTATATGTATGTATGTATATAATATATGTTGCTTACAACTTTACTTTTGTATTGCCCATACCATACCACCCTCACATTGCAGACAAAGACACACACACTAATACATGCACACATATACACACGAATAAACAAATACATATGCACACTAATACATATGCATGCACACACAAACACACTGATGCACAGAGACACAAAAATGTACTAATACAGACATACAATCACAATGTGTTTTTATCTGGCTGTGTGTATTTCTGAGTGTGTCTGGCATTGTCTACCTGTGTATGTGCCTGAGAGTGTGTGTCTGACAGTGAGTATCCTTGTATGTGAATGTATGTTTCTGTATGCATGTGTATGTTTGTCTGGGGTAGCTGCTTGCAGTGTTTTGTATATGTGGAAGGCTGCCTGTGGCTTTTGTGCATTTTGTTTATGGTGAAGCTACAGTAAGGTAAAAAAGTATTTGATGCCCTGCTGATTTTGAACATTAGTCCACTGACAAAGCCATGATCAGTCTATAATTTTAATAGTATGTGTATTTTAACAGTAAGAGACAGAATAACAACAACAACAAATAATCCAGAAAAAAAAGTTATAAATTGATTTGCATGTCAATAAGTGAAAAAAAGTATTTGATCCCCTATCAATCAGCAAGATTTCTGGCTTCCAGGTGTTTTTTATGCAAGTAATGAGTTGCGATTAGGAGCACTCTCTTAAAAGGGAGTGCTTCTAATTTTATGGCAAGACAGGAGGCTTCATATTTGCTTATCTTTCTTTACTGAAACTCCCAGCAGCAAAGAAACCGTTAATAATCAGTTTAAAAAAATTAACCAATCAGCATGCATCACAGTAATATAAACTGCCATCAGGCTCCTCCCAATTCCTCTTTCTTTGCTGCTTAGCCTCCCAGGTGAGTCTATTCTAATTATATCCCTATTAGAGCTCAATTTAACTGACTTTTATCACTTTAATAGCATTTAAATATATTACATATATTTTTTTCTGTTCCTTTAACTCTTTTATGCAATATATGCTCCTTTTTTAACAACTGTTAAGTGGGCTGACTTTCAAGTCAGCCGACAACTTCAGATTACCTCATAATTTTTCTTATTTATTTATTATTTTTCAACTTCAATATTGTGCTGTCAGTTTCAATCTAAAGTGCGAACTGACACTTTCGTCGCGGCTCCCGCCATTTTGCCGGTCCGTTCAGCCGCTCAGCTTCTCTATACACAATCTATGTTGCCCTGGCGTCTCCATAGAGACGCGTCCTGCCCTCCCTCCTTTTCTCTTACCTTTTCCCGTTTTTTTGGGCTCAGCGCTATCTTGTGGAAGGATTCTGTGCAGCAGTTTAGTTTTGTTTCGGCTCTTCACTGCAAACGCGACCCAGCTGCTCGGTAAGTACATTTTCATTTCTTAAAGCCCCAGTCCGTCAGCTAATACTTAAAGGTATATACCCCATACTCAAAATATCTGTTTTTTTGTTTTTTTCTGTTTACAGATTCCCAATTACAACAAAGTGTTTCAAAACCCTTGCTTGATTTTGAGGGTGACCCCCTCTAGCCTATTTTCTGAGGGTGACCCCCTCTAGCCTTTTTTCTAAGGGTGACCCCCTCTTTGCCTCTATACAGGGTAACCCCCTATATAATTACACAGGTACATACCTGTTATTGATTTTGGACATTATATTGTTCCTTTTCTCTCTGGGTGAACCCCACTGATAAGCTGTGGATGAACCCCACTTTTTTTGCAGGATAATTGTTTACCAAAAGTTTACATACTGTCTAAGTCCACCGCCTCATTGTAAATAGTTTGTCTGCATATAAAAATAAAAATAAATAAATAAATAAATAAAATAAAATAAAATAAATAAAAATACAAATAAGTTAAATACTATAGTGGTGACCCCACGGTTACTGACATTATGTCGGATTTGCCAGAACCAGCAGTCTCTGCTGAACTTAAGGCTTGGCTATTCAATGCCATTACCGAATCCATACCCAAAGCTCTAGCAGCTTTCCGCGAACAGACAGTCCCAGCCCCTACAGCGACTATTACCCAGCTGTCAGACTCCGAGGATTCTCACGGTTCAGAACGTGATGAAGCTCCTCGCAAACGCCCTTGGAAAGGTGATCGCGCTACCGCCGGTAAAGGCAAAGTGCCTGCCAAACACCCTAGAGTATCCTATTCTAAACCCAGGGAGGTTGTCTCCCAACATAATTTGGACCCACTTGAGGGTTCAACCTCTAATTATGATCTTCAGGTGGTAGATGAATATTATGCAGAACATTCGGACAATGATGCTCCACCTCATAAGACATCCCGAGACCTTTATCCGTCTGATTTTGCAAATAATGACTACCTCATACCTCAAAAGGAATTCCATTTGGAATCTGACTTAACATCCGAAAACCCTAACTTAAAAGATGATACCTTATTTGACACCTCTGGCCGCCCTTTATTTGACCCCAGATGCATCAAGCACCCTAGATCTGCTGAATGGACACCCCTGGACCACATTGCCAAATACTGCAGAATGTGGCTCCGTCGGATTCTAGAAAAAGAGGTGAGAGCCAAATTGAGGGCAGAATGCCCACGTCCCATTATCCCGGACAAGGTGGCCAGTACACCTGAATTCGACCCCTTCCTTGTTACCTTTCTGACCAAGTCAGGGTATAGAACAGGGTCTGAAAGCCATAAGTTGATGGATGTGGCGGGCCCGCTTATACAAATTTTCATTATAGCAGACGAGGCTTTATCAGGTGGCACGTTTGACGCACATATGGTGCGAGAGTGGGCACAAAGGGCTTTATGCCTTTTAGGCAATGCCAATGTGGCAATCTCGACAGAACGGCGGAAGGCCATCCTTTATAAAATCGATGCCAAGCTTGCCGAATTGGGCAATAAAGAACTTGGTGCAGAGGCTCAAGGCATGTTATTCGGAGACAAGTTCATAAAAGAACTTAGTAAACACGTCTCTGTATTTACTACGCTGACAAAAGCGCAATCCTCCATTCGCAAGGTGTTTCGCACACAGCGTTTTTCTGGGAGAGCTGGTCGCTACAGAGGCCGAGCGACTGGCAGAGCCGCCTTCACGGGCTACAGGCCTCGACCTTCGGACACCTGGAACTCGGGCAATACCCGATTCCACCACAGGCAATTCTTTCCCTCGCGCGGAGCTATCCGAGGACGTGGATCCGCTTCCATCCACGGTCGCACTGCTACAGGTAATGGACCTTCCTTATTCTCATATTCCTATTGCAGGCCGGTTAACCCTTTTTTCCCAACAGTGGTCTCAACTCACTCGGGATCCTTGGATCCTTCAGACTGTGTCCAGGTTCCACATAGACTTTTCAGACGAACCGATACAAAAATTTCCTCCTATCCCGATCAAAATGTCACTGTTAGACGAGTCGACTCTACAGAGCGAACTCAACAATCTATTCACCAAAGGTGCGATCGAAAGAGTTGTTGGCCCTTCATAAGCAACATGTTGCTAGTCAAGAAAAAATCAGGAGACCTGCGACCTGTTATCAATCTGAGAGATCTGAACAGGTTCATCACATACCGTCACTTCAAAATGGAGGGAATCCATTTATTGAGAGACCTACTCTGCGAGGGAGATTGGTTCTTCTGCTTCGATCTAAAGGATGCATACCTCACGGTGACGGTAGCACCAGCCCACCGCTGCCTCCTTCAGTTTCGTTGGGAACAGGAAATATGACAATTAACCTGCCTCCCCTTCGGCCTATCTTCCGCACCCTGGTGCTTTACCAAACTAATGAAACCAGTAATGGCATTACTGCGTTCCCAGGGAATCCGGTCCATCATTTATCTGGACGATATCCTCCTCATAGCGCAGGATCAAGAGACTCTTCACCTTCATACAGCCATGACCTCAGCTTTGTTACAAAACCTTGGGTTCGTGATCAATCGCCAGAAGTCATCTCTCACACCGTCCCAGACGGTATAATTCCTGGGATTCCAGATAGATTCTGTTCAGGCAATCCTTCAACTTCCGGCAACCAAAATCAAATCCATAAAAAAAGGACATTCGGAGGCTGCTGATATCACCATACCTCTGCCTGCGAGATCTAGCTCGCATCATCGGCTTGCTCTCCGCCTCAATACAGGCCATATTCCCTGCCCCATTGCACTACCGAGCATTGCAACGCCTGAAGACGCAATATTTACATCAGTCGACATCCTACAAACAAGAGATCACACTCACAGACGAAGTTCGGTTAGAACTCCATTGGTGGCTACACCATATGGACGCTTGGAATGGAAGAGCCATTTTCGGAATCCCAACCCGATTTCATTCTAGAATCGGATGCAAGCCTGCTCGGATGGGGTGCAACTTGCTCGGAAAATTGTACAGGAGGCATCTGGTCCCATTCGGAACAAGCACTTCATATCAATTGCCTCAAACTAATTGCAGGCTCCTTCGCAATCCGCAGTTTCGCCAAGGATGTCTACAATCGTTCCGTGGTGCTGAAGATGGACAATGTGTCAGCAGTTCGCTACGTGAATCATCTAGGAGGTTCCAAATCGAAGATGGTTTCGGACCTGACCAAAGAATTGTATCAGTTCTGCCTAGACAGGAATATCTCCCTGCGAGCAGAATATCTACCGGGATCAGACAACCTCGTTGCAGACTGGTTCTCCCGTCATTGGAGGGATTCCAGCGATTGGCAACTGAATCCACAGATATTCCACCGTCTCCAGATTTGGCGGGGACCATTCCACCTGGACCTCTTTGCGTCTCGCCTCAACAGTCAGACGGACGTATTTTTCAGCTGGTTGCCAGATCCAGCGTGCCTTGCAGTCGATGCCTTCTTACAGACGTGGCCGATGTCCAGTGCATATGCGTTCCCTCCATTCTCCATGATTCCACGCACACTACAACACCTCAAAACTCAAGGTGTCAAGATAACACCGGTGACCCCCCTATGGCGGGCCCAACCATGGTACCCTTACCTCCTGGAATTGTCAGTGGACTTTCCCCTGCTTCTACCCACCTCCTGCGACCTCCTCAGGGACCCGGCAGGCAACTTCCACCCGTTGGCAATCCAGGATCATCTCCGACTAGTGGCTTGGACCGTTTCAGGGGATCTTGGAATGTCTCAGGCCTTTCGACAACTGCTCAGGGATTGGGATTCATGGGCCCCAGGAACCAGATGCTCTTACATCTCCGCATGGCGTCTCTGGAGTTGCTGGTGTTTGGAAAGGAACTTTGATCCCTTTTCAACATCTATAATTAATATTATCAATTTCCTCTCGTCTCTGTTCGACCAGGGTAAATCCTACCGAACTATTAACGTGTTTCGATCTGCTATCTCTGCAGCGCACGTTCCTATCGAAAGTTCTTCAGTAGGCAAACACCCTTCTGTGTGTAGACTCTTACGGGGCATCCGCATCGCTAGACCCCCGGCTCCCAAATATAATCAGTTCTGGGACGTGGCCATCATGCTCACGTTCTTAGAAGCTTGGCCGGACAGCGAGGCGCTCTCCCTACGCCAATTGTCAGCCAAATTAGCTCTCCTTGGTCTCCTTCCGAAGAGTCTCCGACATCAGGGCTTTCGACTTTCATGCCCTCAATTTCACACCGGAAGGGGTGCACTTTCACATCACCAGACGCACCAAGACCAAATCATCTACAGTGAGCTACCCCTATTTTCCAGAGAAACCCCTTCTCTGCGTAGCCCGTTGCATAAGACACTATATCTCTCGCACTACCCCTCTCAGGACACCTACTGGGCCCCTCCTGGTGTCGTATGTGCCACCACACAAACCAGTCTCATGCCCTACCATCGCTCGATGGATTAAATGGCTACTAACCCTGGCCGGCATTGATGCGTCTTTCGGGGCTCACTCGGTTAGGGGCGCGGCCGCCTCCTCTGTATTCTTAGCTGGAGGTTCCCTGGCGGAGATTTTATCCTCCGCTGACTGGTCTAGAGAATCCACTTTCTGTACCTTTTATTTTAGACATTCTCCACATGTTTCTTTGTCCATGCTATCTACGCGTTAAAATAGCAAATATGAAGCCTCCTGTCTTGCCATAAAATTCGGGATTATTCTACCTGTTAGTGACCGAATAATCTAAATTTTATTAAAGACAGGAGGCGAATATTTTCCCACCCTGGAATATCTTTACCCACCCTAATAGGTAAGTATCTCTTACCACCTCCATCTCTAACTAGCTGACTAATATTCTCTCAACTTTTCTAACCTTTACTCGTTAGGTCATTATGATATGTTAAGCTTGCACTCAAATTGGACATTAGTTTTATTACATTTTAATTTGGTTTTCACTTGCCCTAGACACCAGACCGTTAATTATTATATGTTAAAACTTGCACTTAAATTGGATATTAGTTTCATTACATTTAATTTGTTTTTTCTCTTGCCAAAGAGACCATACTTTCACGATGTCTCTCTTTCCTCCTAGTGTGAAGATCACTCGTCCTCTCTGTCTAAAGTCTCCCCCGCGGGTTGAGCATTGTCTTCATCCTTTCGGATACTTACACCATTACCTACTCATCGTTCTAATGGTTCTACGTTTACATGGTTGTCTCTACGGCTGTTCGGCTACATCAAGAAAGAGGAATTGGGAGGAGCCTGATGGCAGTTTATATTACTGTGATGCATGCTGATTGGTTAAATTTTTTAAACTGATTGTTAACTGTTTCTTTGCTGCTGGGAGTTTCAGTAAAGAAAGATAAGCAAATATTCGCCTCCTGTCTTTAATAAAATTTAGATTATTCGGTCACTAAAAGTTAGAATAATCCAGAATTTCAGCTCGTTACCTGTATAAAAGACACCTATCCACAGAAGCAATCAATCAGATTCCAAACTCTCCAGCATGGCCAAGAGCTGTCCAAGGATATCAGGGACAAGATTGTAAACCTACACAAGGCTGGAATTGGCTACAAGACCATCGCCAGGCAGCTCGGTGAGAAGGTGACAACAGTTGGTGCGATTATTCGCAAATGGAAGAAACGCAAAATAACTGTCCGTCTCCCTCGGTCTGGTGCTCCATGCAAGATCTCACCTCGTGGAGTTTCAATGATCATGAGAACGGTGAGGAATCAGCCCAGAACTACACAGGAGGATCTTGTTAATGATCTAACGGCAGCTGGAACCATTGTCACCAAGAAAACAATTGGTAACACGCTAGGCCGTGAAGGACTGAAATCCTGCAGCGCTCGCATGGTCCCCCTGTTCAAAAGCACATGTACAGGCCCGTCTGAAGTTTGCCAATGAACATCTGATGGATTCAGAGGAGAACTGGGAAACAAAAGTATTGTGGTCAGATGAGACCAAAATCAAGCTCTTTGGCCTCAACTCACCTCGCTGTGTTTGGAGGAGGAGGAGGAATGTTGCCTATGACCCCAAGAACACCATCCCCACAGTCAAACATGGAGGTGGAAACATTATGCTTTGGGGGTGTTTTTTTGCGAAGGGGACAGGACAACTGCACCGTATCAAAGGGACGATGGGCGGGTCACTGTTAAATCTTGGGTGAGAACATCCTTTCCTCAGCCAGGGCATTGATAATGGGTCGTGGATGGGTATTCCAGGATGAAAGTGACCCAAAACACACAGTGAAGGCAACAAAGGAGTGGTTCAAGAAGAAGCACATTAAAGTCCTGGAGTAGTCTAGCCAGTCTCCAGACCTTAATCCCATAGAAAATCTATGGAGGGAGCTAAAGGTTCAAGTTGCCAAATGTCAGCCTCAAAACCTTAATGACTTGGAGAGGATCTGCAAAGAGGAGTGGGAATAAATCCCTCCTGAGATGTGTGAAAACCTGTTGGCGAACTAGAAGAAACATCTGACCTCTATGATTGCCAACAAGGGTTTTTGCCAGGGGTAAAATAATTATTTCACTCATTGACATGGAAATCAACTTATAACTTTTTTGTCATGAATTTTTCTGGATTTTTTTTGTTATTCTGTCTCTCACTGTTAAAATACACCTACCATTAAAACTATAGATTGATCATTTCTTTGTCAGTGGACAAACGTATAAAACCAGCAGGGGATCAAATACTTCCCCCCTCACTGTATGTTTTATGATTTGTGCGTATGATGATTGTCTTCAGGGGTGACTGTAAAAGGGTGAGTAAAGGGGTAACTGTGGCCGTAGCAAAGTGTGGGAGGGAAGGGGTGACAGTTGGCAGAGGAAGGGGGTAACAGGTGTCAGAGTGAGGGAGGGGGTGGCAGAGTAAGGGAGGAAGTGGATAGAAGGGGGTGACATGTTGCTGAGGGAGGGGTAGACAGGTGGCAGAGAGAGGGGTGACAAGTGGCAGAGAGCGGGGTGACAAGTGGCAGGGGGAGGAAAAGGGTGGGTGGAAGAGTGAGATAAGGAAGGGGTGGAAGAGTGAGGGAAGGAAGGGGTGGCCGTGAAGGAGGTGGTTACACAGTGAGTGGGTGACCATGAGGGAGAGGGTGACAAGTGGCTGTGGGAGGGAGTGACACAGAAAGGGGGTGACGCAGTGAGGGAGGAAGGGGGTGACCATGAGGAAGGGGGTGACAAGTGGCTAAAGGGAGGGGATGATAGGTGGCTGAAGGAGGGAAGGGGTGACACAGTAAGGGAGGAGGTGACAGGTGGCTGAGGGAAGGAGGGGGTGACATATTGAGGGAGGGGATGACATATTGAGGGAGGGGATGACAGGTGACCGAGGGAGGGAGGGGGTGACACATTGAGTGAGGGGATGACAGGTGGCTCAGGGAGGGGGTGACAGGTGACTCAGGGAGGGGGTGACACAGTGAGGGAGGGTGTGGCAGGTGCAGTATCTTGTGATTTCTAGAAGTCAGAGCGTTGCCGTGGTAACCTGGGGAAATGCTCTGATTGGCTGGGGATCGCAAGACACTTCCGTCTGCAGCTCACACCCGGCGGATCTGCAGACTGGAAGCTGTGCTCTCCCACAGGGCAGGCCAAGCGGATGGGCCTCTCACCCGGTGGCACAGGGCAAGCCACCGGGCCCCGATGTCAAGCAAGGGAGATTTTAGCCCCCTGCCTAAATCAAGGGAGGCACCCCAAGGCACAAAACTTCATAACATCTTGTGAGTGTACATCTACAGCGCAAAATTTATTTATGTTTTGACGTACTTCACCAAGTACCATTTGTTTATCCCTATTTTAGATGCATAGAAGAATCCCCCAATTTTTTTTTTTGTCTATCCATTTTGAATTTTATAAATATACCTGGAAGTGCCACAGACAGTCTTCTATATTAAAATATATTTATTGATAGAGATGTCCCGAATAGTTCGCTGGCAAATAGTTCCCGGCGAACATAGCTTGTTCGCGTTCGCCACGGACTGTGAACATATGCAATGTTCGGTCCGCCCCCTATTCGTCATCATTGAGTAAACTTTTGACCCTGTACCTCACAGTCAGCAGACACATTCCAGCCAATCAGCAGCAGACCCTCCCTCCCAGACCCTCCCACCTCCTGGACAGTATCCATTTTAGATTCATTCGGAAGCTGCATTCTTTTTTTTAGCAGTACATTGTTGTGAAAGATGGCTGTCATGTTTAGGGTGTAGCTTGCACGTTATCAACTGTGTATTTATATCAGCAGCTCCACCACTAGTTATAAATCAAGTGTGAGTCGCCCCATGAGATGAGACTA
Organism: Pelobates fuscus; assembly: GCF_036172605.1. Taxonomy (NCBI): domain Eukaryota; kingdom Metazoa; phylum Chordata; class Amphibia; order Anura; family Pelobatidae; genus Pelobates; species Pelobates fuscus. The sequence goes on along the minus strand of NC_086320.1, from coordinate 148,344,570 downwards.
GTGAATAACATAATACATGAATGGTTAAGGTAAAGGCATGTAAGGAACTACGACAATAAACTCTTTAGGAGGTGAAATAATGACATGTTTAAACGCTTGCTTTACGATTAGTTAATGTGCAGAGAGCAGTTCATGTGATCAAAGGCATGGTGTGGAGGATCAGCTATAGTGGGACATGCTTGGCAGGCTGCTGTTTACTGCTTGTGCTCATCCGATCCCTTCTGGGCGCCAGGTGCAGACCCTGGGAGTCCCTGATACCTGGAACAACAAAGGCAAGTCTCTGGCTGAGTGCCGGGTTCGCGGCTTGAGGTGGTGGGAGCTTGTTTTGTCGGGTGGTCGGATCTGTCTTTTTGCTTCCAAAATTGATTAAAGAGCCTGTCCAGCTTAGACTCAATATCCTGCCATGCTTTGCTGGTACCAGGAGGACACGCGGCTGCCGCCATATTGGGAGAGTCGCAGATGAGTATGTCAGCCTGGGCGGCTGTTCTCTGTGCGTCCATTAGCTCCAGACAGCCTCTCAGGGGTGGACTGGGATAACCCCCACCGGTCCGAAGGGGGGGGGTAACGGAGCTCCTGCTGGGAAGTAGCTGCTCCTGGGCATCCCAGGATCGGGAGATCGGCCGCCTCTCCCGCCCGGTGAGCACCAGGCCACATTTGCCACGCGGAGGTAAGTAAGACTCTGTCGAGTTGCTGACCACTATTAAGCATGTCGGGTCGGTCAGGTAGGAGCAACATTGCTGGGTCATCCCCTTCTGGGGTGAAATTCGCTTGTTGATAGCTGCTTAAAGTGAGATATTGAGGGAGCTCACACGAAGTGCGTCTTTCCTCCATGACAGCTAGGCCCCGCCCCCCGGAAGCTGCATTCTTAGTGAGAGGAGGGACAGTGTAGCTGCTGCTGATTTAATAGGGAAATCGATAGCTAGGCTAGTGTATTCAGTGTCCACTACAGTCCTGAAGGACTCATCTGATCTCTGCTTTAGGGCTAGAACATCAGTCTGCTTTTTTTTTTTTCTGTGTAATCTAATTGCAGTTGCCTGCCTGCCAGCGTGTGTGTCAGGCTCACAGCGTATACTGTGCCCACTTGCCCAGTGCCACCACTCATATCTGGTGTCACAATAGCTTGCATTTAAAAAAAACTAAAAAACTTTTTTGACTGTGAAATAATAGCAGTCAGTTTCCTTCACACGTGTGCGTTTCAGGGCCTGCCAGGGCACAGTGTCACACCAGTGCAACTCACATCTGGTGTAACAGTAGTGTACATTTAAAAAAAAAATATATATAGAATTTTGACTGTAATAGATTGAATAGCAGTTAGTTGTCTGCAAGCTTGTGTGTCAGGCCTACAGCGTCTACTCTGCCAACTTCTGCCAGTGCACAGTGCCACTCATATCTGTTGTCACAGTAGCTTGCACGCATAGTACCACTAATCGAAAAAAAAAATAACAGGCAGAGGCAGGCCACCCCGCAGGGGCCGTCGTGGTCGTGGTGCTGTGATTCCCTTTGGCCCTAGAATAATGCCCAGTGTTCAGAGGCCACGTACCCTGAACTCGAAAAGTTCTGAGGACATAGTTGACTGGCTAACACAGGACACCCAATCTTCTACAGCTTCCGCTCGGAACCTTGACGCACCATCCTCCTCCAGCTTAGCTTCGGGCACCTCTCAAGTTACCACTCGCCCGCTTGCCGCCACCACCAACACTAGCACCACAGCCGCTTCACTTGATCTGTCAGAGGAGTTATTTACACATCAGTTGGAAGAAATGAGTGATGCCAGAAGATGTAAGTAACAGGGATATTTCTCAGTCAAGCAGCATTACACACATGGACGTACGGTGTGATGATGATGATGTTGTACCCGCTGCTGCTTCCTTTGCTGAGTTGTCAGATACAAGTGAAGCGGTTGATGATGACGATGCGTCCGTGGATGTCACATGGGTGCCCGCTAGAAGAGAAGAAGAACAGGGGGAAAGTTCAGATGGGGAGACAGAGAGGAGGAGGAGACAAGTTGGAAGCAGGGGGAGGTCGTCGCAAGGAGCTAATGGCACAGTCAGACAGCATGCATCGGCACACTGGATCAGCCAGACAGCACGCCAATCAACACATGCTGTTGCCACCACCAGAATGCCGTCATTGCAGAGCTCAGCAGTGTGGCATTTTTTTGGTGTGTCTGCCTCTGACAACAGCGATGCCATTTGCAACCTGTGCCAAAAGAAACTGAGTAGTGGGAAGTCCAACACCCACCTAGGTACAACTGCTTTGCGAAGGCACATGATCGCACATCACAAACAACTATGGGATCAACACATGAGTACAAGCAGCACACAAACTCAAAGCCGCCATCCTCCTCCTGGTGCAGCATCTTCAGCCACGTCAACCACTGCTGTCCTCCTTGCCCCCTCTCAACCATCCGCCACTCCGTCTCTCGCCTTGAGCAGTTCCTGCTCATCTGCCCACAGTCAGGTGTCTGTCAAGGACATGTTTGAGCGTAAGAAGCCAATGTCACAAAGTTACCCCCTTGCCCGGCATCTGACAGCTGACTTGTCTGAACTCTTAGCCCGCCAGCTTTTACCATACAAGCTGGTGGAGTCTGAGGCGTTTCAAATATTTTAGCTATTGGGACACCGCAGTGGAAGGTACCCGGACGAAATTTCTTTGCACAAAAGGCAATCCCCAACCTATACTCGATTGTGCAAAAGGAAGTAATGGCATGTCTGGCACACAGTGTTGGGGCAAGGGTCCATCTGACCACTGATATCTGGTCTGCAAAGCATGGTCAGGGCAGGTATATCACCTACACTGCGCATTGGGTAAACCTGCTGACGGCTACCAAGCATGGAATGCGTGGCTCTGCAGAGGAGTTGGTGACACCACCACGACTTGCAGGCAGGCCTGCTGCCACCTCCTCTACTCCTCCTACTCCATCCTCTTCCATAACCTCCTCGGCTGAGTCCTCTTCTGCTGCTGCGTCTTGCTCCACATCAACGGCACCCCCCAGCTCCCCAGGTACTATTCCACATCCCGGATACGGCAGTGTCACGCCGTCTTGGGGTTGACTTGATGAAAGCAGAGAGTCACACCGGACCAGCACTCCTATCCGCCCTGAACGCACAGGTGGATCAGTGGCTGACTCCGCACCAACTGGAGATCGGCAAAGTGGTTTTTGACAACGGAAGAAATTTGTTGGCGGCATTGAATTTGGGCAAGTTGACACATGTGCCGTGCATGGCACATGTGTGTAATCTGATCGTACAACGCTTTGTGCATAAGTACCCAGGCTTACAGGACGTCCTGAAGCAGGCCAGGAAGGTGTGTGGCCATTTCAGGCATTCCTACACGGCCATGGCGCACTTTTCAGATATCCAGCGGCGAAACAACATGCCAGTGAGGCGCTTGATTTGCGACAGCCCGACACGTTGGAATTCAACACTCCTAATGTTCGACCGCCTGCTCCAACAAGAAAAAGCCGTTAACGACTATTTGTATGACCGGGATGCTAGGACAGCCTCTGCGGAGCTGGGAATTTTTGCGCAATGCATGTAGGCTCATGCATCCTTTTGAGGAGGTGACAAACCTAGTCAGTCGTACCGAAGGCACCATCAGCGACATCATACAATTTGTTTTCTTCCTGGAGCGTGCCCTGCGAAGAGTGCTGGATCAGGTCGTAGATGAGCGTGAAGAGGAAGAGGAAGAGTTGTGGTCACCATCACCATCAGAAACAGCCTTACCAGCATCGCTTGCTGGACCTGCGGCAACGCTGGAAGAGGATTGTGAGGAAGAGGAGTCAGAGGAGGAATGTGGCTTTCAGGAGGAGGAGGAAGACCAACCACAGCAGGCATCCCAGGGTGCTCATTGTCACCTATCTGGTACCCGTGGTTTTGTACGTGGCTGGGGGGAAGAACATACCTTCAGTGAGATCACTGAGGACGAGGAACGGGACATGAGTAGCTCGGCATCCAACCTTGTGCAAATGGGGTCTTTCATGCTGTCGTGCCTCTTGAGGGACCCTCGTATAAAAAGTCTGAAGGAGAATGACCTGTACTGGGTGTCCACGCTTCTAGACCCCCGGTATAGCAAAAACAGATTGGGTATACCCTTTTAAATGGAAAACTTTACACACCACTTGGTGAATAAAAACGTATAGGATAACTTTACCTATACGTGTCTCCGACAGTGTAGGGAATAAAGGACTCCTCCCAGTCCTCACAAAAAATACAAACAAAATAGATATCTACAGAGGGGAGAATAAAAACAACTCATAGAGTAGTATATCAAAACCAGTGAATTGTATGGTTTCAAGGTTGCACTCACATAAGTTAATTGATTGCAGGCATGTCAAAAAGTATAAAGATGGTATTGGAATGGTATGAACTCCTCAAACTTCAGAAAAGGGCATGTGGGAAACAGAAAATACACTACAATGCAGACTTTAAAGACCAATGCTTGCGCTGAATTAAATGGCACTTACAAACTAGAAGTGTTGTTCGGGCATATAGAGGTCTCGGAAGATTGTTGCTCCAGACATAGAAAATAGTTTCTTGATGATAATATAAGCAAATTTATTGGATACAACAAAATAATTAAAATCAAAATGAAATAAATAAATGAAAATCCCACAGGGGCCCAACCCTACGCGTTTCGTCCGGTGATCCGGACTTCCTCAGAGGTATCGCAGTTAAGTCCTCAAAGTGGAGTCAGTCTGATGCCTTTTCTTTCTTCGCATCTTTTAAACCGCACTTGCCGCTTCTTTTTTGGCCAGTCAGCCAATCCGATGCTGTAAACCGCGGCTGTAGATCATCACTCCGAGATTGGATGACGTCACGCGTTGTCTGTACGAGTAAACGTGAGCGTATGCGTTCCATTCTTGCGTTCCATTTGTATGAGGACTCATATAGCGCTTGCGTGTCATTGAGTGAGTTCATACCTCTCCGAAATTTTATAGTTGGATACAATGTTGCAAAAAATTAAACAAACATATAAAAAAATATTACAAAACAAACCAACTTATAGATTTAATATATTCTTTTAAACATGCACTGCTTTACATTCCAAGAGAAAATATGAGTAATATATTAATCATTTGACTCTTAAAACTATTAAAATTCTTTCTCTTACAGGAATCTTCTAAAATAATATTGGATTTGTAAAAAGCATAATGAAAATAATAATAATAGTAGTAAATGATAATAAATAACCGACCATAAATGACCAAATTCAAATAGAGAATCAATAGTAGTTTAAATAGAGAACAATATTAGAAACCATTTTAATTCTTAGAACCTATATTGAAAAGCAAACTAAATCGAATTCTACGTTCAGGCCTCTAGGTTGTAAGGTTTTTAGTCTATGGATCCAGAACCCTTCTCTTTTCCTCAGTTTTAGCATAATATCCCCCCCTCTTTCATCTAAAACAACTTGTTCTATAGCTATAAAATGAAGGTTATTAGTGAAGGATGGACAAGAATTGCAATGTGTGGGAACTGAGTGGGTGGTGATTTGTTTACGTACATTGTTATAATGTTCTAGACATCTAACTTTCGCTTTTCTACCCGTCCTCCCCACATACTGTGCACCGCAACCACAAGTTATCAGATACACAACATGCGAGGAGGAACACGATAGATGGCCATAAATCTTGAAAACCTCGCCTGTTTGGTTACTTTTAAATTCTTTAAATGTCTTATAAGCCTTACAGTTGCCACAGGTCTTAAATCCTATGTTAGGCCTCTTGGTACAGTTCTTATTCCGAAAAGTGCTGGGTGCTAGAATATTCTTAAAATTATTCCCCCTTTTAAAAATAGTTTTAGGATAATTTGGAATCTTATGTTTAAGGAAATCATCCTCTAAAAGGAGTTTCCAATGTTTCTTTAGAATTCGTTGTATGTCAAAAGCTTTTGAGTTATATTTAGTATTAAAAGCATATTCGAAACTCGAGTTCCCTTTTTCGTGTTTACTGTGTTGGAGCAAAGTATCCCTTTCTTTACTACCCACTTTTTTAATTTTTTAATTTAGGAATTTCTCACAGTAACCTTTCTCTAGAAATCTTTCTTTTAAAATATCCGTTTGTTTGAAATACATGTTCTTATCCGTGCAATTTCTCATTATACGAGTAAATTGACTCCTTGGAACTCCAGTTAACCACTTAGGGTGGTGACTGCTGTTTTTGTCTATATAGCTATTTGTGTCGGTACTTTTATGTATCTGATGTGGGGAGGACGGGTAGAAAAGCGAAAGTTAGATATCTGGAACATTATAACAATGTACGTAAACAAATCACCACCCACTCAGTTCCCACACATTGCAATTCTTGTCCATCCTTCACTAATAACCTTCATTTTATAGCTATATAACAAGTTGTTTTAAATGAAAGAGGGGGCGATATTATGCTAAAACTGAGGAAAAGAGAAGGGTTCTGGATCTATAGACTAAAAACCTTACAACCTAGAGGCCTGAATGTAGAATTCGATTTAGTTTGCTTTTTAATATAGGTTCTAAGAATTAAAATGGTTTCTAATATTGTTCTCTATTTAAACTACTATTGATTCTCTATTTGAATTTGGTCATTTATGGTCGGTTATTTATTATCATTTACTACTATTATTATTATTTTCATTATGCTTTTTACAAATCCAATATTATTTTAGAAGATTCCTGTAAGAGAAAGAATTTTAATAGTTTTAAGAGTCAAATGATTAATATATTACTCATATTTTCTCTTGGAATGTAAAGCAGTGCATGTTTAAAAGAATATATTAAATCTATAAGTTGGTTTGTTTTGTAATATTTTTTTCTATGTTTAATTTTTTTCTATGTTTAATTTTTTGCAACATTGTATCCAACTATAAACATTTCGGAGAGGTATGAACTAACTCAATGACACGCAAGCGCTATATGAGTCCTCATACAAATGGTACGCAAGACTGGAACGCACGCGCTCACGTTTACTCGTACAGACAACGCGTGACGTCATCCAATCTCGGAGTGATGATCTACAGCCGCGGTTTACAGCATCGGATTGGCCGGCTGGCCAAAAAAGAAGCGGCAAGTGCGGTTTAAAAGACGCGAAGAAAGAAAAGGCATCAGACTGACTCCACTTTGAGGACTTAACTGCGATACCTCTGAGGAAGTCCGGATCACCGGACGAAACGCGTAGGGTTGGGCCCCTGTGGGATTTTCATTTATTTATTTCATTTTGATTTTAATTATTTTGTTGTATCCAATACATTTGCTTATATTATCATCAAGAAGCTATTTTCTATGTCTGGAGCAACAATCTTCCGAGACCTCTATATGCTTCAACAACACTTCTAGTTTGTAAGTGCCATTTAATTCAGCTCAAGCATTGTTTTTTAAAGTCTGCACTTATTGTTGTGTATTTTCTGTTTCCCACATGCCCTTTTCTGGAGTTTGAGGAGTTCATACCATTCCAATACCATCTTTATACTTTTTGACATGCCTGCAATCAATTAACTTATGTGAGTGCAACCTTGAAACCATACAATTCACTGGTTTTGATATACTACTCTATGAGTTGTTTTTATTCTCCCCTCTGTAGATATCTATTTTGTTAGACCCCCGGTATAAGCAGAAAGTGCCTGAAATGTTACCGAATTAACGCAAGTCGGAAAGGATCCAGCAGTTCCAAAATAAATTAAAAAGTATGCTTTACACAGCGTACAAGGGTGATGTCACAGCACAACGGGAATCTAACAGGGGAAGAGGTGAAAGTAATCCTCCTCCTCCCACGACCACGCCGGCAAGGACAGGACGCTTTACAGACGTGTTGTTGATGGAGGACATGCGGAGCTTTTTAAGTCCTATGCATCGCCACAGCCCTTCGGGGTCCACCCTCAGAGAACGACTCGACCGACAGGTAGCAGACTACCTCGCCTTATCTGCAGATATCGACACTCTGAGGAGCGATGAACCCCTTGACTACTGGGTGTGCAGGCTTGACCTGTGGCCTGTGCTATCCCAATTTGCAATAGAACTTCTGGCCTGCCCCGCTTCAAGTGTCCTGTCAGAAAGGACCTTCAGTGCAGCAGGAGGTATTGTCACTGAGAAGAGAAGTCGCCTAGGTCAAAAAAGTCTAGATTACCTCACCTTTATTAAGATGAATGAGGGATGGATCCCGAAGGGACTGACAGTGGGCAATACATTCGACTAAAAAAGGCCTGATGAGGGGGACGTAACAATGATTAAACTGATAAGAATAGTACTACTTAACACACCACACACATTAGATTGCCCCAAATTTTTAGCACATTAGATTTCCCCAAATTTGAAGTAGGAGGACCGACCAAGCATCTTTTTCCATCTCCCACTTCCTAAAATCGATGCCATATACACGTCCCCTGATAGGGGACGTAACAGGGATTAAACTGATAAGAATAGTACTACTTAACACACCACTCCTATCTGGTGGCACATTAGATTGCACACGCAGTGGCCCAAATTTGAAGTAGGAGGACCGACCAAGCATCTTTTTCCATCTCCCGGTTCCTAAAATCGATGCCATATACACGTCCCCTGATAAGGGACGTAACAGGGATTAAACTGATAGGAATAGTACTACTTAACACACCTTATAATAACGCAGAGAGAGGCAATGCAGAGAGAGTCTGAAGAAGAGGAGTCAGAGGAGGAAGGTGGCTTTGAGGAGGTGGAAGACCAAACACAGCAGGCGTCCCAGGGGGCTTGTTGTCACCTTTCGGGGACCCTTGTACGTGGCTGGGTGGAGGAAGAGACCTTCAATGACATCAGTGAGGACAAGGAACGGGACATGGCTAGCTTGGTATCCAACCATGTGCAAATGGGGAGTTTGCGGTTGTGCAAATGGACTGTTTGCGGTTGTTTGCGGTGCGTTAAACGGGGAGTTTGGTCTGTCACTGTGAAGCGGGCGTAACCCTTACACTACCTGATCGATACAACATCATACCTGATGTTTTAAAGCACGTTATTCCAAACAATTTAGGAATGTTAGGTGATTTATGCCCTTTATGGATTAAAACCAGACTCTGCATCAACTATGTAATTTTCCATGGGAGTTTTGCCATGGATCCCCCTCCGTCATGCCACAGTCCAGGTGTTAGTCCCCTTGAAACAATTTTTCCATCACTATTGTGGCCAGAAAGATTCCCTGTGGGTTTTAAAATTCGCCTGCCCATTGAAGTCAATGGCGGTTCGCCCGTTCGCGAACATTTGTGGAAATTTTTAGGTTCGCGACATCTCTATTTATTGAAACATTATAGATAGAAAATGTAAAATAAAGATACATAAACATTCATTATATTGTACGAGAAAATAAAGAGAACATAAGGCTTTAAAGGGACACTCTAGGCACCCAGACCACTTCTGCTCATTGGAGTGGTCTGGGTGCCAACTCCCACTACTCTTAACCCTGCAAGTGTAATTATTGCAGTTTTTTTATAAACTGCAATAATTACATTGCAGGGTTAACTCCACCTCTAGTGGCTGTCTATTAGACAGCCACTAGAGGTCACTTCCTGGGTTCTAGCGTCGCTGGACGTCCTCACGCTGTGTGAGGACCTCCAGCGTTGCTCAAAACCCCATAGGAAAGCATTGAAATGATTTTTCAATGCTTTCCTTTGGGGAGACGTAATGCGCATGCGCTGCATTGCCGCGCATGCGCATTAGGTCCCCTCGGCCGGTGGGCGAGATCAGTCTCGCCCACCGGCTGACGCAATGAAGAGGAGGAGTGTCGCGGAGGCAGAGACAGCGACGAGGGACATCGCCGCTGCCTCAGGTAAGTCACTGAAGGGGTTTTCACCCCTTCAGTAACCGGGGATTGGGGGGTGGGAGGGAGAGGGACCCTCCAGTGCCAGGAAAACGGATCGTTTTCCTGGCACTGGAGTTTCCCTTTAATGCGCATTAGGCTAGGCACTCGTTCAGTGGTTGATTATGCAATGTAACAGGGTTGATGTTCCAGGAGGAATAAACAAATGGCAAATGATTTAGGTGAACTTGAAAAATGGTAAGAGTTGTGGCAACTGACATTTAATGTGGATAAGTGCAAGATCATACATCTTGGATATAAAAACCCAAGGGCAGAGTACGGAATATTTGATAGCGTCCTAACCTCAACATCTAAGGAAAGGGGTTTAGGGGTGATAATTTCTGATGACCTAAAGGTAGGCAGACAATGTAATAGAGCAGCAGGAAATGCTAGCAGAATTCTTGGTTGTATATGGAGAGGTATTATCAGTAGAAAGAGTGAAGTGCTCATGCCATTGTACAGAACACTGGTGAGATCTCACTTGGAGTATTGTATGCAGTCCTGGGGACCGTATCTCCAGAAGGATATTGATACTTTAGAGAGAGTTCAGAGAAGGGCTACTAAACCGGTTCATGGATTGCAGGATAAAACTTACAAGGAAAGGTTAAAGGAACATAACAGGTATAGCTTGGAGGAAAGACGAAACAGGGGGGATATGATAGAAACATTTAAATTCATAAAGGGAATCAACACAGTAAAGGAGGAGACTATATTTAAAAGAAGAAAAACTACCACAAAAAGAGGACAATCTTAAATGAGAGGGGCAAAGGTTTAAAAATAATATCAGGAAGTATTACTTTACTGAGAGGATGGTGGATGCATGGAATAGCCTTCCAGCTGAAGTGGTAGAGGTTAACACAGTAAAAAAGTTTAAGCATGCACGGGATAGGCATAAGGCTATCCTAACTATACAGGGAGTACAGAATTATTAGGCAAATTAGTATTTTGACCACATCATCCTCTTTATGCATGTTGTCTTACTCCAAGCTGTATAGGCTCGAAAGCCTACTACCAATTAAGCATATTAGGTGATGTGCATCTCTGTAATGAGAAGGGGTGTGGTCTAATGACATCAACACCCTATATCAGGTGTGCATAATTATTAGGCAACTTCCTTTCCTTTGGCAAAATGGGTCAAAAGAAGGACTTGACAGGCTCAGAAAAGTCAAAAATAGTGAGATATCTTGCAGAGGGATGCAGCACTCTTAAAATTGCAAAGCTTCTGAAGCGTGATTATCGAACAATCAAGCGTTTCATTCAAAATAGTCAACAGGGTCGCAAAAACGTGTGGAGAAACCAAGGCACAAAATAACTGCCCATGAACTGAGAAAAGTCAAGCGTGCAGCTGCCAAGATGCCACTTGCCACCAGTTTGGCCATATTTCAGAGCTGCAACATCACTGGAGTGCCCAAAAGCACAAGGTGTGCAATACTCAGAGACATGGCCAAGGTAAGAAAGGCTGAAAGACGACCACCACTGAACAAGACACACAAGCTGAAACGTCAAGACTGGGCCAAGAAATATCTCAAGACTGATTTTTCTAAGGTTTTATGGACTGATGAAATGAGAGTGAGTCTTGATGGGCCAGATGGATGGATTGGTAAAGGGCAGAGAGCTCCAGTCCGACTCAGACGCCAGCAAGGTGGAGGTGGAGTACTGGTTTGGGCTGGTATCATCAAAGATGAGCTTGTGGGGCCTTTTCGTGTTGAGGATGGAGTCAAGCTCAACTCCCAGTCCTACTGACAGTTTCTAGAAGTCACCTTCTTCAAGCAGTGGTACAGGAAGAAGTCTGCATCCTTCAAGAAAAACATGATTTTCATGCAGGACAATGCTCCATCACACGCGTCCAAGTACTCCACAGAGTGGCTGGCAAGAAAGGGTATAAAAGAAGAAAATCTAATGACATGGCCTCCTTGTTCACCTGATCTGAACCCCATTGAGAACCTGTGGTCCATCATCAAATGTGAGATTAACAAGGAGGGAAGACAGTACACCTCTCTGAACAGTGTCTGGGAGGCTGTGGTTGCTGCTGCACGCAATTTTGATGGTGAACAGATCAAAACACTGACAGAATCCATGGATGGCAGGCTTTTGAGTGTCCTTGCAAAGAAAGGTGGCTATATTGGTCACTGATTTGTTTTTGTTATGTTTTTGAATGTCAGAAATGTATATTTGTGAATGTTGAGATGTTATATTGGTTTCACTGGTAAAAATAAATAATTGAAATGGGTATATATTTGTTTTTTGTTAAGTTGCCTAATAATTATGCACAATAATAGTCACCTGCACACACAGATATCCCCCTAAAATAGCTATAACTAAAAACAAACTAAAAACTACTTCCAAAAATATTCAGCTTTGATATTAATGAGTTTTTTGGGTTCATTGAGAACATGGTTGTTGTTCAATAATAAAATTAATCCTCAAAAATACAACTTGCCTAATAATTCTGCACTCCCTGTAAGATAAGGCCAGGGACTAATGAAAATATTCAGAAAATTTGGCAGACTAAATGGTCCAAATGGTTCTTATCTGCCATCACATTCTATGTTTCTAATTTCATTTAGTACACTTGCAACTGAGGTAGACTGGTCTAACACCTTTTTAGTGGCTGCTTTTTCCTAGGAGCTTTCAGGCACTTTCACAGATGAGACAGCTTCCAGAGACTTGCCAGAGAGGTTACCGTTAAGTGATTATATCACTTACATGATGCACTAATTGTCTTGTGGGGCTTTAGTTGATTCAGTAGCTGTGTAGAATTTAATTGATGAAAACGTTGTTACTTTACACCAGATACCACTAAGGGAAGAGATCCACACATTTGGCCAGTGAGACCATACATGATAGAATTCTTCAAAAACCTCATATCACTCAGGAGACTTGTTATATTTCTTTGTTAGTTGGGGTTTTACGCCAAGACATGATCTCATTCCAAGGAATTTCATCACCTTCTTGCACAAATATTCTTGATTTTTCTTGGTTGTTGAAACACAATGCTTTCAGTGACCGGGAAAAAGGGGAGATTCTGGCATGGGGAGAAGGGTGTAGACAGGAATCTCTTTTATCAGTCAAAAGACAATTGGGCACTATTAACATACCTATTGTTACTCTATTGTCTACTACAGTTCTGTGATGGAGCTTATTGTACCCTGGCAGGGTACCTCCACCCAACTTGCTTCCTAGCTGGAACCAGGAAACTGGAAGCGCTTCTGCCCCAGTCGCTGCAGCTTGACTGGGGTCCTTCTGGAGCTGTTTCACGCCAGGGGTAGGGGGTAGGAACTGAGAATATCAGAGATGCTGAGGCAAGAGAAGGGGTAACCCCAAGTTGAAAATAATAGAATAGAGAGATACTTGCCTACTAGTATCAGTTAAATTAAAACATAATATATTACATAATATATTAGTTAAAAGTATTGCTGTTGGAAAACCATCTATAATATAAACCAAAAAATATATAAAGAAAACGAAATATAGAAGAGCCGCCTGTAACAGATCACCTGGCACCCCGACTGGGTACCTCCGTTGAAGGATGCTCTTAGCGTTTCCTGAGGACTCCAAGCACTGCAGCAGACACCATAACCACCGTAGACTCCTCCAGAGAGCAAAACAGGAACCAGCTATTCGAAGAGCTTAGTAGTGATTTAGCAAGGGAATATGACAAGCATAGCAATCCCTTGTAGCAGATTCCCCCAATAAGAGACGGCACTCCAAATTGAGGGTAAAGTAGAACTCAGGTTTAATTACACACAATCTGCTTTTATGCAATTCTCCCCTGCAAGGGGACGCCCACATACAATTATGCATTACCCAATTACACAATGGTTACATCCCACAGATTCCCTCCCCTTAGCTTGAGAGGTAACCCAATTATCCGTACAATTTAAACATACATTTTACCCAACTTTCATAACTCTAAAACCATACATCCAATATTAATAACAGTTACATATTATTAATCAGCACATTCCAAATACAAGCATACCCAAAAATCATACAAATCCGTCCAGCCGTTAGGGAGATAAGTATAAGTCACTTTTGACCATCCGCAGGCACATTTTCATGCCCAAAACAGTTCCATGGATTTGGGCTGTGTGGTCGGTCTATTTTACACCGAGAAAACGACTAAGTCCCATTCGAACGGGCATTCGAATCTTCGAACGGGACTTAGTCTCCAGCCGCGGTGTCGAAGAAGGTCCGGGTCAGCGGTGTTCGTGCAATTGGGTAGCCGCAAACAGTTCCATAGATTTGGCTGCACACACCACTGACCGCGTTCGACTAAGTTAAAATGGCCGCCGCCACGTGTTCGTTTGTCAAATGGCGGCCACTTCGACGACTTCGGCACTTTGACTGCATTTGAAGTGCCAGTTTAAAAGTTGTAACACTGCTCCGAAGTATTTAACCCCTTAAGGACACATGACATGTGTGACACGTCATGATTCCATTTTAGTCCAGAAGTTTGGTCCTTAAGGGGTTAAAGGGCCAGGAACAGCATACAAAAATCCATTGTGCCCAAATACACTTCTTAAAGGGTTAATACACCCCAGGGCCATAGTCGCAGGGCAGGAGGCTAGCAACCAGGCTTCTCCAGTTCACAATGGCGAGGTTGGTTCCGCCACACCGCCTTACCAGTGAAACGTGCGTCGGGGCTCTGCTCTGCACTATCCTCTGATCACTAATCATTACCTTAAGATTTCTGTTTGTAATTTAGAACTTGGACATTATGTCCTTTCGAAGTTGTAGATAGCTTCTCATACAGAATAGCTGCCCTTAAAGGCACAGCTTAGTAATTTACAGGACAACAGTCAAAACCACTATTTAGGATATAAGTTGTGCATTCAGTGATTTGATCTTTTTATCTGTAATTCGTCACAAACCAGGCTGAGTTCATTTTTCTTAGAGTCTGGAACCTTAGCATAGCGATACTGACCGTTCCCTTCAAGGGAAACTGAAACAATTGTATACTATACTATAGTTTTGATCAAGTTGTTATATTCATTCTATTGCAATCTTGTGTCTCCTGGGATTGCCAGTTTCAGCTTTCTGGCATCTCTTAAGTAACACTACAGGTTTTTTACACATGGGTTCACCCTGCAATTCCAGTAATACATGAATAGACTTTTAACTAATCTTACATGTATCTTTCATCTTATATGCTTTTGGACAATTTGATATGTTTTTTTTATTTTTCAAAATATATATATATTTTTTTGCAGTGCATTGAATTGGTACATGCAGGCTCGAAGAGCCCCAAAAGCATTCCTCAAGCATTTCCCATGCTTAACAAGGCATTTGGTTATCAGGCACAATTTTATAATTACATAATAACATAAGCAGGTTTAACAGTGTAGCTTTTACTATAAGTATATAGTTATGCTAGAGACAATCTTGGTCAGAGATTCTAATGCTGGGTTATAAGCTAGTCTTGAACTGTGTACAAGTGCTATCACTAATTTTACAAAGATGTGCTTACAACTTCAACAGGTATAGGCTTATATGCTAAATGTTGCAGGATAAAGATGTTTAATGCTGTATACTCTCTGTGTGGTCAGTAATTAAAACAAGATTGAAGATCGCCTGTAAGCCAAGTCTAATTAGAGCATTTTTAGATAAACCAAAGAGTTTAACGAGTTTGTCACCCTAGTTGATTGGGGGGGTTTCCCGGGTCGCCTCAGTGGGAAGACGTCGGCATCCTGGCAGGCTCAAGGTTTTTCAGGTAGGGGCAGTCTTGTTTTACCTAATGCCTGTTCTGCTGTGTCTTGTTAGCAGGGGGCAGGTGTCCTTCCGAGCAGGCATCAGAGCAAGATGTGTCCGTGTGTTATTTTGTGGATCTCGCTGGATTTGTTTTCTTTGTTTATTTTTTGGGTTATATTATTGATAGTCTTACAATTAATAAATATTTTCAAGTTTAGCTATTGATTTCAAACAGTAATACTTTTAACTATTAAATGTTATGTTTTAATTAAACTGATACTAGTAGGCAAATATCTCTCTATTCACTCTCTTTCCAGGCAGTTCCCCTCTGCCTATTCTTCTGGAGCTCTGCTTATAAGGCTTGCTATTGCACTTGTGGCTCTAAGGCCTAGCTCTCTTGACTTATCCCAGGGCTAGAGGGATTCTAGAACCAACAAACAGGCCCAAAGAAGACTGTCACTGGGATCCCTAAGAATCCCCATAGGACACAAGTTCCAAAAGAAACTAACATACAGAGCTGTATTTTATTTACTTTGGACTAGCCCATATGATTATTCCATAAAGATTGCTGTGACAAACTTAATAAAATACAAATAACCAAAACATGTCAGAAAATGTACAGATAATTATAAAAACCATAATAAGATATCTACAGAGGGGTAGGGAAGTCAATAACCAACACAAAATATCTCTCCTGCCTGCAGGATTAGCAATATGCAAATCTACTCAAATATGCAAATGTGCAAGCTTTGCTATGCCTGTAGTGCATATAGCTGTTGCTAGATCCTTGCAACTGACAGGTGGAGCTGTACAGGTTCCACGGCCAAATCCACCTAGCTGATTGCAAGCATTAGCAAGACAGGAGAGCACACTAACATTTAACCCCAAACAACCACATTACGCACACACCCTGCACCCAGAATGGACACAGGGTGACAAACATAGGAATCACCCTGACACCCAATTGAGTTGTCCATCTTAAGCTCTTGGTTGTCCTTCCTTGCACCACTTTTGGTTGGTACTTATCACTGCATACCAGACACACCCCACAAGACTTGCTGTTTAGGAGATGCTCAGACCCAGTCATTTATCCATCACTATTTGGCCCTTGTCAAAGTCACGCAGACATTTTTGCTTGCACATTCTTCCTGCTTCTAACACATATAATTTGAGAACTGACTGTGTACTTGCTGCCTACTAAATTCCACCACTTGACAGGTGCAATCACATTCTGTTGCCATCTTTTCTCCAGGTAAACAACGCACATGCATTCGGCAATCCACCTGATCTAAAAGAAAACGTGATTCATCAGACCAGGCAACCTTCTTCCATTGTCCAATTCTGCCGCTCACGTCCCAGTTAAAAGAAAATGTTTTCCTTGGTTGTTGAAACACATGCCTTTGTAATTCTATGGCTGTTTTCCAAGAATTTATTAATGACGTACTTAGAGAATTTGTTCAGTCTTGTGTAATTGTGTAGGTAGCAAAGCTCTCTGTACCCCAGCTGGGTACCTCCACCAAGGACCGCTTCCTACCTGGAACAGGGGAAAACCTCAGCGCTTCTGCCCCAGTCACCATGGCTTGACTAGGGTCCTCCTAGAGCCTCTCCATCCTGGAACAGGATAGGGGAATAGCTCTATTCCCTCCCAGGGAGTGGAAGACTCACAGTCCCGGGAGCTCTAGTCCTTAAACGGACTTTCCCCACCGAATCCTCCACGAGCTGGAACAAGGTGCTGAGCTATGATTATAGCCCTTCCCTTCCAGCTAACTAGATGACACATAGTTCTGGGAGTTCAATTGATTTTAATGAGCCAAACTCTGCCTTTTATGCACAGACCTCAGCAGGGGGGTCGCCATTGTATTCGGCACAAGCCCCTCTCAAGAATCTCTGGGCCTGGGAGATAATTGCGTTAACGACCGGTAAGCTTATTATCTCCCAGGAAAAGAGAGCCAAACACATAAATATAAAAACATAAAAGTACCCCAAAATATAATAAAAACAAAATAACCCTACAAATAATACATCCCCAAATAGCCTTGATCTGAGCGCCCAAGTTCTCCAAATAGTGCTCAGATTCATGCAGTGTAGGGGAAACACTACCATGTTAAAGTTCTGACCGGCCGCAAACGTGGTCCTGTGCCCAAAATAGTTCCAGGGCGTTTGGTGCTTTTGACGGTCAACGTTCGGGAGCTTCTCTGGACGTAATACGGGGTGCTCCACCTTGCTCTTAGGTAGTGTTTATTCCCCTTAGCCTCAGACACCTTCCCTCCAAAAAGCGCTGTCCTGGCGAATTTCAAAGTGGTTCAAATGACTATCCATAAACATGGCAGTTTCTAAAAAACTGCAATGATTTACGTTATTTGGTTAAAAGGATGCACCCACACCTCCTCATTGAGATGAAGTGGTGTGGGTGACTTTATTGTCTCTTTAACAAATGAGGGTTAAAATGTGAATTTATTAGAACAACTTCTTCTTTTGTTACACTCCAGGTTTTATTTAAATTTGTGTGATTTAAATCATGAATAATGGAATTTCTTTTAAATAAATCATTGATTGTAATCAGTACCATTATAAGCTAAAGAATGTAAATACAGGTCAATCACTCCGGCGTCTAGTTACCTTTGGGCAGGGCCGGATTGGCCCACCGGGATACCGGGAAATTTCCCGGTGGGCCGTCGGCACCTGGGGCCGGGCAGACACCTGGGTGGGGGAGGTCTTCTTGCGGCCGCTGGGGGACTTGTACTGGTGGCCGCCGGGGGATCTGCGCTGGCTCTGCTCCCCCAGCGTGCAGCTGAATGAGACCGGGGCCGGAATATGATGTCATATTCCGGCCCCGGTCTCATTCAGCAGCGCGCGAGGGCGGGAGAGCAGAGCCAGCGCAGCTCCCCCAGCGGCCACCAGTACAAGTCCCCCAGCGGCTGCCAGCAGACCTCTCCCAGCGGCCGCCAGCACAGGTGCCCCTGCCCCAGCAGCCTCCTGCACTGCACGACCCCCTGGCAGGTAGGAGTAATGTGTGTCATGGTGTGTGTGTCTGTCTGTGTCATGGTGTGTGTCTGTATGGTGTGTGTGTCTGTCTGTCTGTGTCATGGTATGTGTGTCTGTCTGTGTCATGGTATGTATCTGTATGGTGTGTGTGTATGTCTGTCTGTGTCATGGTGTGTGTGTGTCTGTGTTATGGTGTCTGTCTGGTGTGTGTGTGTGCATGTGTCTGTCTGTCTGTGTCATGGTGTGTCTGTCCGTCATGGGGTGTGTGTCTGTCTTTGTCATGGGGTGTGTGTCTGTCTTCGTCATGGGGTGTGTGTGTGTCATGGTATATGTGTGTGTGTCTGTCTGTGTCATGGTGTCTGTCTGTATGGTGTGTGTGTCTGTCCGTCATGGTGTGTGTGTCTGTGTCATGGGGTGTGTGTCTGTCTGTGTCATGGTGTCTGTCTGTATGGTGTGTGTGTGTGTGTATGTCTGTGTCATGGTGTGTCTGTCCGTCATGGTGTGTGTGTCTGTGTCATGGGGTGTGTGTGTCTGTCTGTGTCATGGTGTCTGTCTGTATGGTGTGTGTCTGTCTGTATGGTGTGTGTGTGTGCGTGTCTGTCATGGTGTGTGTGTGTATGTCTGTGTCATGGTGTGTCTGTCCGTCATGGTGTGTGTGTCTCTGTCATGGGGTGTGTGTCTGTCTGTGTCATGGTGTGTGTGTCATGGTATATGTGTGTGTGTCTGTCTGTGTCATGGTGTGTGTGTGGGTCTGTCTGCGTCATGGTCTGTCTGTGTCATGGTCTGTCATGGTGTGTGTATCTGTCATGGTATATGTGCGTTTCTGTGTCTATCATGGTGTATATGTGTGTTTAAAAAAAGTGTTTTTGCTCACCTTTTTTTTCCCACGCAGCGAGCTGGTCTCCCCTCGACTGGCCCTGCCTCTATGGCTGAGATCATCAAGCTTGATGATCTCAGCCAATCCAATGCTTTGCCATTGGATTGGCTGCAAAATGTTACACCAATCAGCCATCAATGTATCTCTATGGGGAACGTTCAGCACCTACAGAGTGTGGAGACCCTGAATGTAGGTGCACTGACACAGGAAGCACCTCTAGTGACCTTCTGAGTGACTGTCACTAGCGGTGTCACTTTGAAGCAATGTAAACACTGCCTTTTCTCTGAAAAGTCAGTGTTTACGTTGAAAAGCCTGTAGGGACATGCATATATATATTACTCAATCATCTGTCATGGCAAGACATAGTCTTACATGTTACACGCGACAATAGTCGCAGTGACTTATGGGGCTGGCATAAATTTTTTATCCAGGGCTGCTTTGCATCCCCAGTCCGGCCCTGCCTTTGGGGCATGGAGGGGGCACATCAAGTCTATCCCTCGTGGTCCAGTGTAGACCACCTGGTCTCAACCTTAGCTGGGAGCAGCCTTGTGTAATTTCTATTGCAACGGACGAATAGTGTTCGTGTTGCCATGGTAACCTGTGGCAACACTCTGAACTGCCTGGTCTTGCTTTATCCACATATTAGGTGGGTCCCTGGCAGATAAAGAGAGACCAGATGCTCTTTGGGCTCCTCACTCCTCCCTACAGTGGGTGCAATGGGCCAGTAAGAGAGCACTTGGATCTCCCTACCGACTTATGCATGGGCTGGAAGGGCACATTTTAAGGTAGTACCAGCCCTGCGTATAGGAGGAAAATCTGTGACTATAAGGCCTCACATTCAGGACCTGAGCCTCCCTATTGACACCCTGATATAAACTGTTTAGGTGCAGAGGAACTAAAAAAACAAACAAACCCAATTTAACCCCTTAAAGACTGGACTTTTTTTGCGATGTTGTACATTTGCGACAGGCATCTTTTTGACACTTTTGTGGTGTTTGTGTTTAGCTGTAATTTTCCGCTCTCTCATTTACTGTTCCCATACAAATTATATATTGTTTTCAGGACAAAAGGGGCTTTCTTTACATACCATTATTTATATAATCTCATGTAATTTAATTTAAAAAAAATGAAAAAAATATGATAAAAAATTGAAAAAAAAACGTGTTTTTTGACTTTTACTTGGAAAATCTTTTACTCATCTACAAAAGCGAATGAAAAAAACTGCTAAATAGATTCAAAATGTTGTCCTGAGTTTAAAAATACCCAGTGTTTACATGATTTTTTGCTTTTTTTTGCAAGTTATAGGGCTATAGGTACAAGTAGGATATGGCGGTTTCAAAACATACATTTTAAAAATGTATCACTCGTGACATTGTAACACTATTATCTGTCATAAATCTCTGGAAAACACTCCACATGTATGTATATTTTTTAAAGTAGACAACCCAGGGTATTTATCTAAGTATATTTTGACACTTTCTATGCATCCATTTTACCACCAGTCTATGCCAAACTTCACATAGGTATTTATTTATTTTATTTTTTTTCACATACATTGCAATTCAGGTATAAACTTACAGATCCTGTTATGTCTTGCTGCCAAAAAACACACTAATATATGTTCAGCAACATCTCCCGAGTACAGCGATACCACCCATGCATAGGCTTGTTGAGTTGTTTGGGGGCTAAAAGGCCCAATTTGGTAGGTGCGCATATCCATTTTCCAACTTGGAATTTTGACATGTAGTGAACCTGCGCACATGTCCTATTTGGGACATTTGTAAAGCCGGCCAATGTATTTTACCCCCACCAAACCATATATTTTTGGAAAGTAGACACCCTAGGGTATTTCAAATGGTGGTTTTTTAACACTTTCCATGCACTAATTCTACCACCAGACTTTGTCAAACATTTAGGTAGTCCTTTTTTGTGTGTTTTTTTTCACACACATTGTACTTTAGGCATGAATTAACAGATCGTGTTATGTGTCACTGCCAAACAACACGCCAATATGTGTTCAGCAACATCTCCTGAGTACAGTGATACCACCCATGCATAGGCTTGTCAGATTGTTTGGGGGCTAAAAGGCCCAATCTGGCAGGTGCGCATATCCATTTTCCAACTTGGAATTTTGACATGTAGTAAACCGGCGCCCCTGTCCTATTTGGGCCAATTTATTTTACCCCCATCAAACCATATATTTTTGAAAAGTAGACAACTCAGGGTATTTTGAATGGTGGTAGTTTAATACTTTTCATGCAATAATTCTACCACCAGCCTTTGGCAAACTTTTGGGTAGTAATTTTCTTCGTGTTTTTTGACACATACATTGTACTTTAGGCATGAATTAACAGGTCCTGTTATGTATCACTGCCAAACAACACCCCAATATGTGTTCAGCAACATCTCCTGAGTACAGTGATATCACCCATGCATAGGTTTGCTGGGTTGTTTGGGGGCTAAAAGGCCACAATCGAGACTTGTACAAATCAGTTTTTCAACTTCATATATAGGTATGCTTGGCCTATCTTCAGTTTGGCATATTTTTGCATCCCCCAGTTAATGTTAACATCATGAAAGTTAATATTTTTATAAAGTAGACATTCCAGGGTATTGTATATGAGGTGTTTTCACATCCTTCCCCCAACCATTGTGCTAAACAAATTTCAGAGAACGTGCATGGTGGAAATTTTTGAATTCTGCTTTTTATGCACACGTCATCTGGTTTTGGCCAGCCAGTTATATGTTACTACCATAAAACTTTTTTAACCAAATGTGCAGGTATCAAATGCACCTTTAGCAGCATTCTCTAAACTAACTCCTGAAAAAAGAATCTAAGTGGAGATTTGGGGGAAGGAAACTGACTAACTATAATGTGCTGCTTTCAAAAGAAAAAAAAAACAGTGCAAAGGGGTGTCTGTCGTTTTCCCTTTTTTATAACAGACCCAGCAACATTTCAGGGGATTTGTGTTTTTTTGCAGTTGGCGGTATCTTAAAAATAAAATGTCTGGACTCCTCTGGCACCGTTGTTGAAACTTCTCCAACCATCTCCATAAATTATTGTGGAAATCAGCTTGAACTGAAATTGGAGAAAGGTGTTTCTTTCTGGATTAATTTTTTTAAAGAGTAAAAATGAATTATGTGTCGCTACTTGCATCAGGTAGATAGCCACCTTTTTATACCAGGTTTTTGTCTTTCTTAAGATAAGATATGGCTGCGTCAGCTAATCAGCCAAATAAACACCCCCATGTGCATTTTATAAGCCCTGATGCAAACAGGTTTGGTCTGTACTCTGCCTCGGACAGTGACGTCTGACATGCTTTCGTCATGGATGGTGGTTAGTATATTAACATCCTTCCTGTCCTTAAATTTTATTGCAAGCACTTTAGCTTTGTGCAGACCTTTACATTCACTTTTTTTTTTATTTGGCCTCTATAAAAGGTCTGGGAAAATCCTTGGCATATCTTCTCACAATGCCACAGGCCAGTATCTAGAAACCCTAAAGAGTTTGAAACAAACGGACAATGCTATAAAAGTTGTCCACATAAAGGTGGTAACTCTTATACCTAAAACTGATAAAAACAAACTAAATGAGACTAAAACTTCCGTTAGCAGCAATCTGTAAACTAACTCCTGCAAAAAGAATCTAACTGGAGATTTGGGGGAAGGATACTGACTAACAGAAATTTGCCACTTTCAAAATAAAAAAAATAAAAAAATCAGGAACAAGTATTATAAAAATGTATTTTCTGTGTGGTAGACCTTAAAACATGCTCCGATACACAGTCCAGGTTTTGTAGGGCAATCGGGACAGTGAAAAGGGGTGTCTGTCCTTTTCCCTTTTTTATAACAGACCCGGCAACGTTTCTGGGGATTTCTTTTTTTTGGTGTTGGCGGTATCTTAAAAATAAAATGTCTGGGCTCCTCTTGCACCGTTGTTGGTACTTGACCATCTCCATAAATTATTGTGGAAATCAGCTTGAGCTGAAATTGGAGAAAGGTGGTTCTTCCTGGATTCATTTTTTTAAAGAGTAAAAATGAATTATGTGTTGCTACTTGCAACAGGTAAATAGCCACCTTTTTATACCAGGCTTTTGTCTTTCTTAAGATAAGATAAGGCTGCATTAGCTGATCAGCCAAATCAACACCCCCCATGTGCCTGTTATAAGCCCGGATGCAAACCGGTTTTGTCTGCACCCTGCCTCGGACAGTGACGTCTGACATGCCTTCGTTATGTATGGTTGTCAGCATGTGCACATCCTTCCTGTCCTTAAATTTTAGCGCAAGCAGTTCAGCTTTGCGCAGGAATTTGCATTCACCTTTTTTTAATTTGGCCTCTATGAGCGGTCTGGGGAAATCCTTGGCATTTCTTCTTACAGTGCCGCAGGCCAGTGTCTGCAAACTATAAAGAATTTTAAACAAGTGGACACTGCTTTAAAAGTTGTCCACATAAAGGTGGTAACCCTTATTGAACAAGGGGAACAGTAGGTCCCAAACCAGTTTCCCACTTGTCCCCAGAGAGTCAGGACAGCCAGGAGGGTTCAGTTGAGCATCTTTCCCCTCATATATACGAAAGGCAAATGTGTAGCCACTTTCGCTCTCGCACAGTTTGTATACTTTAATGCCATACCTAGACCGCTTTGAGGGGATATACTGTTTGAACCCTAATCTCCCTTTATATTTCATTAGGGACTCATCAATAGATAAATTTTGTTGGGGGGTATAAACTTCAGAAAATCTGTTCTGAAGATGGTCTACCAGAGGGCGAATTTTATGAAGCCTATCATATTGGGGGTGATCTCTGGGGTGACAGAGCGTGTTGTCGTTGAAATGTAAGTATCTCAGCAGCAGCTCATATCTTGGTCTAGGCATTGTTTGGGAGAATATAGGAGTCGAATAAATTGGGTTGTTGCTCCAGTAGGAGCGGATTGATGGCTTCTTTATTATCCCCATGAGCATGGTAAGCGCCCAGAATTTTTTAAGTTCAGGGACATCTGTGGGGTGCCAAGCATGCTCCCTGACTGTATAGCTACCTGGATTCGTCTCAATAAATTGACTAGCGTATAAATTAGTCTGGGAAACAATCTCCTCCCAGATGGTATCCCCTAAAAATAGCTCCATATATTGTGTAGGGGAGAAGTCAACCACATTCACATTAATGCCTGCGTTGGCACTAAAAGGGGGGATGTTCGGCTCAGCTGACTGTGGAGGTACCCAGTCCTCCTCCACATTTGGCGTAGCAGGGGGAGCACAGCTTCTTTTAGCAGCTGGCTCACACACAGATGACGACATGTCACTAGATGTGCTGCTAAACTGACCTGGGTCAAAATCGGACGCAGCGTCAGTGGCGTCAGAGTCTGACGCCAAGAAGGCATATGCCTCCTCCAAGCTGTACATGCACTGCATGTTTCACGCTAACAGACTAAACTAACAAAATACTAAACACAATTTTTTTTTTATTTTTTTTTTATATATATATATATATATATATATATTTTTTTTTTTTTAACACTAAAACAGACTAAAACAGACTAAAACAGTAATCCCTAAACTAACTCCTGTTACAAAAATCTAATGGAGATTTGGGGGAAGGAAACTGACTGACTACGACAGACTACGACAGACTACGACAGACTACGACAGACTACGACAGACTAAGACAGACTACGACAGTCTAAGACAATCTAAGACACAGATCTTTAAAATAAAGTTAACCCTTAAGGGCAAAAAAAAAAATACAGACAGTACCAATGCACTGTCTGTAACAGATCTGGCAGGGAAGGGGTTAAAAAGGGATTTTTTTTTCACTACAGATACTTTTGACAACTCTGGAACAACTGCTGCAACAATATATCACGATCTCTGTCTCTCTCGCCTCACAAAACGCTACAGAGGGGAGAGAGGCAGAGATCAGTGTCAAAGTGAGTGTTTGTAACACCCACTTTGACACCAGCCAATTGTGAGCGATCGCGGATCGCTCACATGCCGCAATTGGCTGTTACTATCTGCCTGGGATGCCAGGCAGATAGTAACAACGTGATTTCGGCGGAAGTTTTCGCCGATCGCTCCTGCCGCCCGTTTTCCGTTAGGACGGTTCAGGACCGTCCTCAGTCGGCAACGCAAAAATGCCGAGGACGGTCCTGAACCGTCCTGCGTCCTGAAGGGGTTAAATAATAATTAAAAAAAATATATATTTTTTTAAATCATGTTTTTTTCCAATCCTAGTTGCACTTGTAAAAATTATTATGAGCAAACTGTGAAAGTATACCCCATTTTTTACATTTTTTTCACACATAATGTTGTATTAGGTATATAAAATGTTGTATCATAGGATATTAAAAGGAAGCCATTTTTGTCCTTTAAAAATATGAAATGTATGAGTGCATTAAAGGGAAACCCTTAAATTATGATGAAACAAACACATAGCACAAATTCTAGGTTTTAATTCGAATTAGAAGCTTTACCATTGCCTCCATCCTTAAGTTGTTAAAGGAGCACTATACCGTTAGTAATACATATTTGTATTCCTAACACTGTAATTCCCTAGTGGCCATATAGGTCATTGGCCCTTACCTGCTGGGTAAAGAAAAATAAAATTTAAAAAAAAGTTGTTTTACTTACCCTACGCAGTGCCAGTCTCAGTGGCTCGTCCCGCCTCCTTGGCTGAGATCTAGATCTTTTCCAATATAAAAGCAGTGATAGGCTAGTGCGTATAGAGTTCCTTTATGGATAAATATAGCTAATTATGTTGGTAAATAATTTAGCTATGTAGATCACTAGTATTATTTCTGACCATATGGTGGGATTATATATATTTTATTCAAGACAGGAGGCTCTGCTTTTCTTTAGCTTATTTTACTGTTCTCAATAGCAGAAGGAAACACTCCAGTCCATTAAAACACTAGCTAAATATACGCATTCTTTTTAGTTCTTTTATATTTCACAAGAGTACCTGTGAATTTTCCCCCACTGAAGGTCATTGGAAATCCAGATGCCCCACCAGCAAAGTCACTCATCATTAGGTCAACATTTGCAGGTAACTTTCCACCATTTGGGCGAGTACAGTCTACTGTATTGAGAATTTTATGACCTGTTGGGAAAAAAAGAAAAGAAAAGGAAAGGAAAATAATGAACAAACAATGCACAAATAATTCCAGAATTCCAAGTGTAAAATGTTAACAAGACATGAAAAATCTGGACAGAAATTCAAACACACCAGGTTTAAAAATAAATAAAAAATCACTGTAAAAACCAGTGCATTAAATAAAAAAGAATAATCATGCAAATTTAAGAATATGCAAAAACTGAGTATTACCAAAAAAGTTGGCAAAGATTGATGATCATTTAGTATGATAACTATGAATCAACTGTCAAATTGCCTCAAGTTGTCTGTTGTGAAATTGTGTGAGGTTCCATGGCTGCTATAAATTTAAAGAATTAGTATTACATAATGTTGAAAAATCTTCAACTTTAAAGGAACACTATAGTCACCTAAATGACTTTAGCTAAATAAAGCAGTTTTAGTGTATAGATTATTCCCCTGTAATTTTACTGCTCAATTCACTGTCATTTAGGAGTTAAATCACTTTGTTTCTGTTTATGCATCACTAGCCACACCTCCCCTGGCTATGATTGACAGAGCCTGCATGAAAAAAAAATTGGTTTCACTTTCAAACAGATGTAATTTACCTTAAATAATTGTATCTCAATCTCTAAATTGAACTTTAATCACATACAGGAGGCTCTTGCAGGGTCTAGCAAGCTATTAACATAGCAGGGGATAAGAAAATCTTAATTAAACAGAGCTTGCAATAAAGAAAGCCTAAATAGGGCTCTCTTTACAGGAAGTGTTTATGGAAGGCTATACAAGTCACATGCAGGGAGGTGTGACTAGGGTTCATAAACAAAGGGATTTAACTCCTAAATGGCAGAGGATTGAGCAGTAAGGCTGCAGGGGTATGTTCTATACATCATTAAGCTAAAGTTGTTCAGGTGACTATAGTGTCCTTTTTTAGAATGTAATATTTAACTTCCACGCAAACTGTAGCTATATAAGATATTCCTAAAATCCAGAAAACCACATCAAATAATCACGTTTTTATTTATCAGTCACTGTATTTTGGTGCACTGATTCTGTATGGTTTGCATGTAGGTCTAAACATGTTTGCACAATTCATTTGCAAAAAAGACAAAAACCTTTTTGATCGTGTTCTTAAAACGCAGTCTTGGTTCTTCCTGGTGTAATACCAAGTGATTTTTATCTACATTACCGATTTAAAATGGTTGTTTTTTTGATGAAAATTGCCCCTTTAAAAACATGTAGTATAAGTACCAGGCTGACTGTGCAGTTTTACATAAGACACCTGGTGTTAAATGTTTATGGCTCAGCAGATTAATATTTAAATTTAACAGGTGCTGACTGATCAGTCGAAATGGTTTCACCTGAAAAATGTGAATGGAGCATCCATTCACTATGCCACTACCCAAGTGTTTATTTATTTTTCCTGGCTAACCATGATAACATCACTGTTGGGTTAGATCTTCCTCCAAGGTGTCATTACAGGAATAAAACAATTAATCCACTACTTCCAGGCTCTCCATTCTTTTTTTCTTGTCCTCATGAGACAAGCAGCGTGGGATTATGGAAATCAAAAGGAGTCAAGCTTACATCTCTCTTTTTTAGTCAAACTCATATTCAAAAGAGTAAGCAAAAACGCTGCTTATTGAAAAAAAAATAAAAAATAATAATACTGTCAAATTTCTTCTGAAATGCACTTTTAAAAGAACGCTCTAGGCACCATAAAATTTAATTGAGATTAAGTGGTTATGCTACCAGGAGGTCCCTGGAGCCGGCTTACCATCAGGGATTAAACTGTTCATTAAAAGTGTTGAATCCAGTGCTGCCAACTCTTCCCATCTCCTTCCACTTCTGTTTGAGGCCTGAATCAGGAAGCCTCGGACAGAGGTGCTGTTCATAGGCTGATTTTGTCGGTGTCATTACCTCTCCATTCACAAAACGGCTTTAGAAATGTATGTATTTTATTGTTAGAAACAATATCCAGAATTAGTTTTGAAGGAAGCTAAGAAAATAGTAAATAATATTAAAGGACCACTATAGGCACCCAGACCACTTCAGACCTGGTCCAGCTAGGTTTAACCCTTTTTATATAAACATAGCAGTTTCAGAGAAACTGCTATGTTTATATTAGGGTCAATCTAGCCTCTAGTGGCTCTCTCATTGACAGCCGCTAGAGGCGCTTGCGTGCTTCTCACTGTGAAAATCACAGTGAGAAGACACCAGCGTCCATAGGAAAGCATTATAAATGCTTTCCTATGAGACTGTCTGAATGCGCGCGCGGCTCCTGCCGCGCATGCGCATTCAGCCGAGGAGGCGGAGAGGAGGAGGAGAGCTCCCCGCCCGGCGCTGGAAAAAGAGGTACGTTTAACCCCTTCCTCTCCATCCAGACCGGCGGGAGGGGGACCCTGAGGGTGGGGGCACCCTCAGGGCACTATGGTGCCAGGAAAACGAGTATGTTTTCCTGGCACTATAGTGGTCCTTTAAGACAGATGTATTATTAGATACAAATAAAAAATTAAATGAATCAAGAATAAAAATTGAAAAGGAAGAAGTAATCCTGATAGTCAGGCTTCCTACTCATTTTAATTCTTGTTTCATTAAATTTTTTATGTTTATCTAATAGAAACATAGACACATAGAATGTGACGGCAGATAAGAACCATTCGGCCCATCTAGTCTGCCCAGTTTTCTAAATACGTTCATTAGTCCCTGGCCTTATCTTATAGTTAGGATAGCCTTATGCCTATCCCACGCATGCTTAAACTCCTTTACTGTGTTAACCTCTACCACTTCAGATGGAAGGCTATTCCATGCATCCACTACCCTCTCAGTAAAGTAATACTTCCTGGTATTATTTTTAAACCTTTGCCCCTCTAATTTAAGACTATGTCCTCTTGTTGTGGTAGTTTTTCTTCTTTTAAATATAGTCTCCTCCTTTACTGTGTTGATTCCCTTTATGTATTTAAATGTTTCTATCATATCCCCCCTGTCTCGTCTTTCCTCCAAGCTATACATGTTAAGATCCTTTAACCTTTCCTGGTAAGTTTTATCCTGCAATCCATGAACCAGTTTAGTAGCCCTTCTTTGAACTCTCTCTAAGGTATCAATATCCTTCTGAAGATATGGTCTCCAGTACTGTGTACAGTACTCCAAGTGAGGTCTCACCAGTGTTCTGTACAATGGCATGAGCACTTCCCTCTTTCTACTGCTAATACCTCTGCCTATACAACCAAGCATTCTGCTAGCATTTCCTGCTGCTCTATTACATTGTCTGCCTACCTTTAAGTCATCAGAAATAATCACCCCTAAATCCCTTTCCTCAGATGTTGAGGTTAGGAGTCTATCAAATATTCTGTACTCTGCCCTTGGGTTTTTACGTCCAAGATGCATTATCTTGCACTTATCCACATTAAATGTCAGTTGCCACAACTCTGACCATTTTTCTAGTTCACCTAAATCATTTGCCATTTGGCTTATCCCTCCTGGAACATCAACCCTGTTACATATCTTAGTATCATCCGCAAAAAGACACACCTTACCATCAAGACCTTCTGCAATATCACTAATAAAAATATTAGAGAGAATGGGTCCAAGTACAGATCCCTGAGGTACCCCACTGGTGACAAGCCCAAGCTTCGAATATACTCCATTGACTACAACCCTCTGTTGCCTGTCACTCAGCCACTGCCTTACCCATTAAACAATATTGTAATCCAAACTCAAAGATTGTAGTTTATTGATAAGCCTTCTATGTGCAACAGTGTTAAAAGCCTTACTGAAATCTAGGTAAGCAATGTCTACTGCACCACCCTGATCTATAATTTTAGTTACCCAATCAAAAAAATCAATAAGATTAGTTTGGCATGATCTACCTGAAGTAAACCCATGTTGTCTCTGATCTTAAAATCCCTGTGATTTTAGATGTTCAACAATCCTATCCTTTAACATGGTTTCCATCACTTTCCCCACTACTGAAGTAAGGCTTACTGGCCTATAGTTGCCCGACTCCTCCCTATTACCTTTCTTATGAATGGGCATAACATTTGCTAACTTCCAATCTTCTGGGACTACTCCTGTTAACAATGATTGGTTAAATAAATCTGTTAATGGTTTTGCTAGTACACCACTGAGCTCTTTTAATAGCTTTGGGTGTATTCCATCAGGTCCCATTGACTTATTTGTCTTTACTTTTGACAGTTGAAATAGAACCTCTTCCTCTGTAAATTCACGTGTAATAAATGACTCATTTATCCTTTTTCTTAACTGAGGTCCCTTTCCTTCATTTTCCTCTTTAAATACAGAACAAAAATATTCATTGAGGCAGTCAGCTAGACCTTTACCCTCATCTACATACCTTCCTTCTTTTGTTTTTAATCTAACTAATCCTTCGTTTACTTTTCTTTTCTCATTTATGTATCTAAAAAAAGTTTTGTCCCCTTTTTTACTGACTGTGCTATTTTCTCTTCTGTGTGTGATTTGGAAGCTCTTATAACTTGCTTAGCCTCTTTCTGCCTAATCTTATAGGTCATTCTGTCTTCCTCACTCTGGTTTTTTTTATAGTAACTAAATGTTAACTTTTAGTTTTTTACTATTTTGGCCACATCTGAGGAGTACCACAGTGGTTTCTTGAATTTTTTGCTTTTACTGACAAACCTAATGCAATTTGCTGTTGCCTTCAGTAGTGCAACTTTTAAATAATCCCATTTCTTTTGGACTCCATTTAAATTGCTCCAGTCTGATAATGACTCCTTTACACATATTCTAATTTTAGAAAAGTCTGTTTTTCTAAAGTCTAAAACTTTTGTTTTTGTGTGGTGTTACTCAGTCACTGTTCTTATATTAAACCACACTGACTGATGATCCCTGGATCCTAAACTTTCACCTACAGTAATATCTGATACCAAATCTCCATTTGTTAACACTAAATCTAGTATGGCCTCTTTACGAGTTGGCTCCTCAACGACTTGTTTTAGAGACAATCCCAGTAGGGAGTTTAGAATATGTGTGCCCCTGGCACAAGTAGCTATTTTTGTTTTCCAATTCACATCAGGAAGATTAAAGTCACCCATGATGATAACTTCCCCCTTCATTGTCATTTTAGCTATTTCTTCAACTAGTAGGTTATCTAACTCTTCAATTTGTCCTGGGGGCCTATAAATCACACCTACACGAGTTACTGTGTGATTACCAAATTCTAACGTAACCCAAACGGACTCTATGTTCACCTCACTAACCTTTATTAGGCTAGATTTCATGCTATCCTTCACATACAGGGCCACCCCTCCCCCTTTCTTGCCTTCCCTGTCTTTTCTATATAAAGAGTACCCTGGTATTGTTATGTCCCAGTCATTTTTCTCATTATACCATGTCTCAGTAATAATAAACTAATAATACGTCTGTCTTAACACTATCTACTATTTTCTTAGCTATAATGAAAAAAAATAAATTATTAAAAAACAAAACAAAAAACAAACAAACTATGTTTGAGAAGTAAAGCATTGATTTAATATTTTTGGATAAACTTTTAAAACCCCACCCCATTGAAAATCTGATTTATTGTCAAAATGTAAGCCGTTTGCAATGAATAGATCAAACAAAATCAACTGAAATAGCTTAACACAATGAATGCTTTCCCCAAATCGGATAGGTTCTTCTACGATTCCCTATTTAATGCCTCGGTGTCATAAGAAGGAGTAAAGTCTCCCACCACCTGTTTTCTGACCAGACTATCATAATTGGCTGACAGGACTGGGGATGGACTGGGGATGTGACCCTCCTCCTGGACCTTAACGGTCCCAGGGAAGCCCTCTTTGATGTTCTTATCAGAGAGGGATAAAATGAGCCTGATAATTGAATACAGAGGGAGTGGGCTAAATTAAATGTTTCATTTTCTATCCCACCCTTTAGCCCTAAAACACGCACACGAATAATAATTCAATGACCGAACGATCTTATAAATATAAGATGGTATAATAAAGCACAGAAGGGGAAAAGAGGGGTGGTATGCATGTAAAGAAAAAGCAAAGAAAATAAAAATCTAATAAAATGAAGTAAGAGGCATACAGAATATTCAAAGATCACCAATATTAAACCACTTATGGTTGTATAGATGTACTATTACTAGTCAGTCTCTACCCATTATGGTAGTTTTCTATGTACAGTTAACCCCCTGTTTAATCATAGTATTTTGCTCAAGCTTTGCTATCAAGATACATCTTGTCTATTTTCCTAACTTCACTCAGGCAGTAGGGATTGGATTTTTTCAGGATGTACTTTTAAAGTAAGAATACACTGCTTGGAGGGGCAGAGCCTCCCGGTGCAAATGGCAGCATTGTGTTAGAGCTCTGCACAAGCAGGCGATACAATAGCCAACAAATTCAGTCAAACCTGACGAAACTCCGCTACATAGTGTTAAGGGCTGATCCCCCGTGCTGCCCCTTCGACTGAGCTTGGGTGGCGGCAGAAAGGCACAAGTCCTCTGTGGCCCCGAACTTCAGCGGCCGTGGGGAGTGGGACCCGCCACATGGTGATGGCGTCCCAGAGTCGGAGTCTGAATCCGAAGCAAGCGGACCTGGCACCGATCACTAAAAGGGATCTACAAAGCCTCCTGAACTAGATAAAATCAAAGATGGCCACTGAATTCACAAAACATCTGGCCCCCATCAAAGAAGGCATGGCAGATCTGTCCAGGAGAACCATAGAAATAGAGGACAAGATGGAGCAAGTCACCTCAGCCTCCACCAATCAAGCACAAGCCATACAAGAACTCAGAGAGCACGTCAGGATACTATAAGACACACAAGAGGATCTCAACAACCGTTCCACAAGGAACAATATCAGGATCAGGGGGCTCCCTGAATCCGTAATGATTGAAACCCTCTCTGCTACCCTACGGGAAAAACACTTTGCGGTCTGCTCCCTGAAGCCCCCTGGCAGAACTGCTCATCGACCAGACACACAGGGCACTGCGCGCCCCCTCCCTCAATACCTCCATGCCAAGGGACGTAATAGTGAAGCAATAATGAGAACGGCAAGGGACACACTATTGCAAATCGATGGTCAGTTTTATCAGGACCTGGTGCAAGCACCCTCACAAGCGGGTAGAACTGTGCCCTCCATTAGATATGTCCCCCAATGGGACATATTAGCAACGTTCAGACCACATAGTAGAGGTATTTCATAGATATATCACGGCACTGTACAATAATTCTCCACTTCCACACTTAGATGATCCTGCAAATCGATCTTTATTACCACCTTCCTAGAAATCCTAGAGCTTTCCACTCTTTCCCAGGAAGCCAAAACAGTGATTACAGTAGAATTCACAACAGAAGAAATGGCAGTGGTCCGCTCAGCCTTTAAACCTAAAAAAAGCCCTGGCCCAGATGGGTACTGAGCCTCAGGGATGGACTGACAGTGGCCTGATCCCCCGGGCAAAATTAGGATCTGGGCCCCCGGCAGACCAAATTACATGCTGCTGTAGATGTACTGTGTATTTGATTGTATGTACATGTAAAGTTAATGTATGTTTCTGTGTGTACATTCACAGTGAGCCCTGGTGTAAGGTAATATATGTATGTATTTGTGTGTAGTGTCAGGATATGTGGATTCAGAGTATAGTTGAATACATGTTTTTGTTTTTTAATTAGGGTAGTATTTTTTTTTTATGTGTGTTTGTGTAGCATGGCAGTATGCAGGCCTCCAAATTGTGTGTCTTAAATTATGAGGTGTAAAACGTTACGAGCCAACTTAAAGGAATACAAACGTGTCCAAACGTTTTCCTGGTTTATAGGCCCCCCTTGAAATGGTGATTTACTCATCTTTTTTCCAGCACCAAACTCGTGGCTGGCCCACCCCTGCTCTGCCTCCTTGGCGGAGTCCATAAGCTTAGATGATCTCCACCAATCCAATGCTTTGGAAGGTTATTGTGCATGCGGGGAGGGAGGACAGGGGGCATTGGCTGCAAAGGGTGCAGGGGCTGCAGAGACACCAGCGGGGTAGGAGCTGCAGAGAGTGCAGGGGCCGCAGACTGATCAGGGGGGTAGGTGCTACAGAGGGAGCAAGGGCTGTAGAAGGTGCTGGGGTTAAGAGGACGTAGAGGTGCAGGGAGTAGGGGCTGCACAGGGTGTATGGGGGATAGAGGCTGTGAAATGGCCGTAGTAGGAAGAGATTATATAATTACGTAACATTTTTTATTTAAAAAAAATATTTAAAAAAATAATTACCCCCTTCCTAAGTCTTACCTCCCTGGTGATCTAAAATCCTTTCCTGGAAGTTCCTCACTTACCCAGTTCACGATCTTGACATGCTGCCTGTAACTCTGCTCAGGGCAGATCCTCAAAGCTCACGCTGCACTGTGACTGATGATGTCACTTCCTGTAGACCAAATTGCAGGGAGCTGCTCTGAGCAGTGTTACAGGCAGCCTGCATGCTCAGTGTGGCTGTCTTCTCTGAGACAGGCACACTGAAGGGCATCTTAGGAGGGCCCCGAGAGCCTCGGCAAGCTGTGAGGAGTCCGCCCATGCATGGTTATGTAATAGGAATTTAGTCAAATTTAGTCTAAAACACCTCACACGAGTGCTTAAAACCTAGTTGAAAGGAGACACATAACCTGAAGACATGGTCACAGTGCATAGGCCTCCTCCCAAAACCAAATAAAGACCATACCAAACCAGAACACTAGCTATCTCTCTCCTCAATGTCGATCTTAAAATACTGATTAAAATAATGTCAAACAGACAATCCATTTCTAGAATCAATAATCCCTCCAGACCAGGTTGGTCTTATTCCCAATAGGCAGGTGTCAGATAGCACCGAAGCATAGACTTGATTTGGCTAGCACAACACAGGAGAATCCCAATGGCAGTCATCTCGCTTGATGCCGAGAAGGCGTTTGACAACCTCTTGTGGCCCTTTCTCTACCAAATCCTCTCACGATACGGATTCCTGATGACATTCCTCTCCTTCATCCAGGTCATTTATCACAATCCACAAGGAGTACTCCTCCTCCCCAAAAATATCCTGCCACGATTCTCTCCCCTGCTCTTTGCCATCTCACTAGATCCCCTGCAGGCGATGCGCAAGAGATAGAGGGAATTAGAGTCCGGAACGCAAAATTCAAAGTCTCAGCATATGCGGACGATATCTTACTGACCGTAACGAACCCCGAAAAATCCATATATGCCGCATTGACCCCCTCATTCAGACCTACTCTTCAATATCCGGATACAAATTAAACCTAACAAAATCAGAACTCTTAAGGTGTTAACATCGAAAAACATAATCTGGAACGTCTACAGGAACGATTCCCTTTACATATTTGCCACTTGTCCAACACCTACTTAGGTATCCAACTTACTAATGATGTGTCGAACCGTTACGATACAAACTATGCACATGATGACCTTAAACAATGGCGGGCCTTGGGAATATCCTTGCTGGTCCGTGTCGCCTCTATCAAAATGAATCTCCTACCTAGATTCCTTTAGATCTTTCAGACCCTACCCCATACCATTCCACAAACCAGACCTCAAAGCAGTTAGCAGTGGACACCTTTATACGGAACAGATGCAAACCCCTAGTACGGAAAACAAGACTTTATGTCCCCAAACTATTAGGGGGACTTGGCCTACCCAATTTCGCACATTATCTATCAGCAACACACCAAGCCCAAATACAACAATGGCACCTGCCACCTAACCAAAAGAGATGCGTGGATCTTATAGTAATCCTGACAACTTATGAGACAGACTGAGGGACAGATTTGAACTGTCGTCCTTTCTGTCTCCTCTGACCCCTATCTGGAGGAACAAGCTCTTTACACCCCGCCTCACAGCAATACATTTTGCCCACTTTGAGAACAGAGATACCTCATGATTGGGCCACTTAAATCACAACAAGAAAATCATAGAATAGAGGGATATCACCGACAAGTCTGCCTTTACAACGTTCAACTACTTCCTATATATCCAGCTTAGAAGTTTCGCTTTCACGCCCATTATTCAACAAGTGGGCACTGCCCCCTTAACGCAATTCAAATTGGACTACATGGAGCACCCCTCTAGGAAAGGACAAATCTGTATACCAGAATAGCAACTCAAACAACACAAATAACACTCCCCTACATAACAGCATGGTAAACAGACTTGGAGCCCCCTGACAAACCCTCAAACTGGTCAGACATATGGGAAGCCATGGCCTCCATATCCATTTGTGTGACACACAAAGAACAGGTGTACAAAATTTTATTTTGTTGGTATTCAACACCCCAACGCCTAGCTTCCATACATCAAGCATCCTCCAATCAATGTTGGAAGGGTTGCTGAGAAGCAGAGCCTTACCTCCACTGCTGGTGGATATGCCCCAAGCTGAAACCCTTATGGCAAAGCATCACTGCATTGATCTCAAGACTGCTAGATCAACCATGCTCCCTAGACCCTTGGGCCCTGTTGTTCTCCAAGCCCCTGGAATCTTTTACCAGAGTAAAGAACAAGCTAATTGCACGCATAGCGCTGGCAACATGACAAGTGATAGCTGAAGTATTGTCAATACTAAACATACCATTGCCAAAAAGATACAAGACAGTGTAACCTCTCAGATTCATGAGACCCCCAAACAGTTCCATAAAACTTGGCTAACCGGGAATACAACCTTACCCAATATGGCAATGGCTGGCACAAACTTACACCTGGCTGCACATACCCTTTCCTCCCACCCCTATCCCTACTCCCCCACACCTTTCCCTGGGCCTGGGGAACCAGGCGATGCACCCGACCTCTCAACTTTTCCTTATCCTAGCGCTAACTACTCCCAACTACTGTCCCCTTTTAACCTCTCTCTTCTCTTCCCTTCACTCTACGCAGGACACACATACACTTGCCAACACAAAAAGCTGATTAACTCAGGGCTCGGCGCAGGGTGCAAGCACCACCACGAAAACAGATTTGCACACAGACTGCCTGCACGGAGCGTAAAACACATCACACTGGTAGTGGTGTACACCAAAGGACGAACACAACAGACCAACCCCGAACTATACAACTCGTCCCGCACGACTACCCAAACACTTACCATAGTGACTCTCAACACTGGCTTCCCAACATCCCACCGCGTACCCAGCTCTACAGATACAACAAATGCAAGGGTGAACAACAGACTCTAAGTGAAGGTTTTGCTTGATTAAGTGTATGCCATAGAAACTTGGATGTATGTACCTGTAATGCATCAATTGGTGTTGCAGCTTGTGTAGAGACACTGGTCTAAAAATTTGATCCTGTGTATACCTCTGTACTACTTCTGTTATCTGCTATTTTTGTACTATTCCCGACATATGTAATTTTACAAAAAAACACAGAAAAAAAAAGTTGGTGTGACGGTCTGACCCACTTTCACCGTCACGGGTTCCCTTTTTCTCAGCAAACGGCAAATATTCCTCACAGGCGAAATAACACTGGCATAGCATAACCCCCCACACATGAGCCGAGGCTAAATGCTGGGTAAAGACTCACTTTTAAAGGCACACAAGCATCATATTTATACAGTTTACAAACTCCTCTCAGCCTGGGAGATAATTGAGTTAGATGACAAGCTAAACTCAATTATCTCCAGGACATAAAAATACAGTATTTTAAAGCACCCCAAAAGTACTCCCAAAATACAATGAAACCCCACAAAAGTCACATCGCTGGATAGCTGGGATCTGGGTGAACAATATATCCGAAAACCAGATCCGTTTGGTAGTTTGTCTTTGCCATCGCATAGAGTTCTGACCGGTCTGCCACGAGGAGTATGCCGAAAATAGTTCCAGAAGAAATGTGGCAAGAGCCGGTCTCTGTTCGTGGGGTTTTTGCACAAAAACTATAAGAGTTAGACGAAAGTTGGTTTGTAGATAATGTTCCCCTTGTTCGGTAGTTTATAACTACCGAACGCTGTCCATGTGCACGAAATAGTATGTGAATGAGCCGTGCGTGGAAGTAGACCGGTGTTCGGGAGAGTGCCTGGCCGAAATCAGTTCCAGGCACTCGAAGTCCCGCTGAGAGTGTTCGTGCGTTAAGATGGCCGCCATCCATTGTTCCAACCATGTGCGTTCGTACGCACCCAGTAAAGCGTTCGACAGAATCTTTTTGATGTGGTTTCACGAATGGATACATAGTGTCGGTTAGTTTAATTAGTGTTCTGGGGGGTCTCCGACTGGGAACCGAATATTTAGGCGAAATAAAGTGGAGAAAACAAATCAAATGTACGAAATGAGTTCATAGTGATAGGGCTCTCCTTCACACTTGGCAATCTTTTTCTTTTGGTTATAGTGTGTATCCGAGCACCCAGATTGTTGTGTTTATAGTATTTTCCTCAAGAAGTTTTGTGAATGGGAAGCTATTGATAGCCTAAGAGGGTCATCTGACACTCTCAGCATATCAGCAGAGCCCCAGGCTGAGGTTTCCTGATGTAAGCCTCAAACAGAAGTGTATGGAGATGGGCAGAAATAAACTGCTAAGGACTAGAGTTGAGCGAACCCGAACTGAAAAGTTTGGGTTCGTACCGAACATTAGGTTTTTTGGACCCCGGACCCGAACACGGACATATCACTGTATGTTCGGGTTGGAGTTCGGAGTTCGGCGATTTAATGACGCGTTTTGAAAGGCCGCAGGGCAGCCAATCAACAAACGTTTGACTCGTGTGCCCTTAGAAGCCATCACAGCCATGCCTACTAAATTATGCCCCTACTCGCTATACCGCGAGTAGGGGCATGTGTATTAAACATGTGGCTGCTCACTGTTAAAAAAAAAAAAAAAAAAAAAAACACGCGCAGGGGTGGGGGCCGGGGGTGGGAGGACATTAGGTCCCCCCCAATTTTTATTTAGGGCCCCCATCCACCGCTCAGGGGTGGGGGCCGGAGGGGGAGGACAGTAGGTTCCCCCCTTATTGTTATTTAGGGCCCCCACCCGCCGCGCAGGGGTGGGGTCGGGGGGAGGACATTACCCCCCCCAATTGTTATTTAGGGCCCCCACCCGCCACGCAGGTTTGGGGGCCAGGGGGAGCACAGTAGGTTCCCCCCAAATTCTTATTTCTAGCCCCCACCCACCACGCAGGGGTAGGGGCCGGAGGGGAGGACAGTAGGTCCCCCCCTCCACATTCTTATTTAGGGCCCCCACCCGTCGCACAAGGGTGGGGGCAATTTTTTTTGTTGTTATTTTTTTATGCTGTTTACTAGCCACACCCCTACTCGCGGTATAGCGAGTAGGGGCTGAATTTACTAATACTAAGTAATCTTTACTTAATATTAGTAAATGTGGCTGAAAGATCAATTTAGGTGACCAATTTAGGTCTTTCAGCCTATTGGTAGATAGCTCCCTAATACCGTGTGAATTAGGGAGTTATCTACTGAGCGGCTGCTTATTTTATGTTATTTTTAAGTTATTTCCCTATGCACATTTGTTTGCAGGGCACTTGTCCAACTCTTACCCCATTTTACTTCCTTTTCCAGCCCTCTAGCCCTTTCCATGAGTTTTTTAGAGGCATTTTTGTGGCCAAAAGTTCGTCCGAACCCGCCAGACCCGAACATCCAGGTGTCCACTCAACTCTACTAAGGACTAAACACTTTGTGGTTCCACCTTGCCTAAGAGTTTAACCCACAAAGGTAAGCTGCTGCCAGATTACTATTGAGTTGTTATGGTGCCCGGAGTGATCCTTTAATGATCGTTTCTTTCACTACAGGTCTAATCTGCAAACGTATGTCTTTAAAGATGAATGATGAAACATTAAAGGGTCTTGTCTGACCTTGTAATGAACATTCTTGTTGAAAGGGCCTGCCATAAGTAGGTGTGAATATGATATAAAAGTACTTTTCACCATATGGATGCAAGATTCTCCATGTAATGTGATCAAGCAAAGTTGTGAGTTCATAGCATATCACTGCATCGATACAGAATGGAGAAACACCAAGACAGGGAGACTCCTTTTATAATATTTAAGGAGTAAATCAGTATAGAGAGCCTAAAAGGTCTCTTTAATAAAAAAACAGGTAGCCTAGATAAAAATGCATTTAATTATATACATCCTGCTTTTAGCTGCTATACTATTTAATTATGTAAATGGAACGGGGGGGGGGGGGGGTGTTAAACAGTTGCATAAATCCTCTCTTGGTGTCTGTAACCAAGACATGTTCTTTTCAAATATCCCTGAACCATGAAATACAGGTTTGTTTGTTTTTTACACTTCTTCACAACAAGAAGTGTTAAGTACCGTATATACTCGAGTATAAGCCGAGTTTTTCAGCACATTTTTTGTGCTGAAAAAACCCAACTCGGCTTATACTCGAGTCACTGCCTGTTGAGGGACCCTCGTATAAAAAGGCTGAAGGAGAACGACCTGTGCTGGGTGTGGCGGAACCAACCTCGCAACTGAGAACTGGAGAAGCCTGGTTGCTTGCCTCCTGCCCAGTGATTATGGTCCCTGGGAGGTATTGCCCTTTAAGGGACTGAATTGGGGCTTATGGACTGCTACCATAATGTACTGACCCTTTAAGAACTACTTTTGGACATGTGGATTGATATAATACTGTCCCTAGCCCTTTAAATACTTTGGGGACAGATTGGTACTTTTGTATATGGCACTTCAGACACAGTCGAAGCTGTCGAAGCTGTCGAAGCTGTCGAAGTTACCGAAGTCGTCGAAGCGGCCGGATTATTGCACTTTTGTTCCTTGTGTCTAAAGATTGTGTAGGGTGTGGCGGGAGGCGGTGCATGGAGGCGGGACAAGAGTGGCGCTTGCTGCGGAGTATGGGTGGGGCCTGTAAGGGGGCCCTTGATTTATTTTGCCCGGGAGCCCTGAGGGTTCTCAGTCCGCCCCTGGCCACACACCTTCCTGGCCTGCTTCAGGACGTCCTGTAAGCCTGTGTACTTATGCACAAAGCGTTGTACGATCAGATTACACACATGTGCCATGCACGGCACATGTGTCAACTTGCCCAACTTCAATGCCGCCAACAAATTTGTTCCATTGTCACAAACCCCTTTGCCGATATCCAGTTGCTGCGGAGTCAGACACTTTTCCACCTGTGCATTCAGGGCGGACAGGAGTGCTTGTCCGGTGTGACTCTCTGCTTTCAAGCAAGTCAAACCCAAGACGGCGTGACACTGCCGTATCCGGGATGTGGAATAGTACCTGGAGAGCTGGGGGGGGTGCCGTTGATGTGGAGCAAGACGCGGCAGCAGAAGAGGACTCAGCCGAGGAGGTTATGGAAGAGGATGGAGTAGGAGGAGTAGAGGAGGTGACAGCAGGCCTGCCTGCAATTCGTGGCGGTGTCACCAACTCCTCTGCAGAGCCACGCATTCCATGCTTGGCAGCCGTCAGCAGGTTTACCCAATGCGCAGTGTAGGTGATATACCTGCCCTGACCATGCTTTGCAGACCAGGTATCAGTGGTCAGATGGACCCTTGCCCCAACACTGTGTGCCAGACATGCCATTACTTCCTTTTGCACAATCGAGTACAGGTTGGGGATTGACTTTTGTGAAAAGAAATTTCGTCCGGGTACCTTCCACTGCGGTGTCCCAATAGCTACAAATTTTTTGAACGCCTCAGACTCCACCAGCTTGTATGGTAAAAGCTGGCGGGCTAATAGTTCAGACAAGCCAGCTGTCAGACGCTGGGCAAGGGGGTGACTTTCTGACATTGGCTTCTTATGCTCAAACATGTCCTTGGCAGACACCTGACTGTGGGCAGAGGAGCGGGAACTGCTCAAGGCGAGAGATGGAGTGGCGGATGGTTGAGAGGGGGCAAGGAGGACAGCAGTGGTTGACGTGGCTGAAGATGCTGGACCAGGAGGAGGATGGCGGCTTTGAGTTTTTGTGCTGCTTGTACTCATGTGTTGATCCCATAGGCGTTTGTGATGTGCGATCATGTGCCTACGCAAAGCAGTTGTACCTAGGTGGGTGTTGGACTTCCCACACTGCTGAGCTCTGCAATGACGCCATTCTGGTTGTGGACACAGCATGCATTGATTGGCGTGCTGTCGGGCTAACCCCGGGTGCCGATGCATGCTGTCTGACTGATGCAACCGCTTCACTTGTATCTGACAACTCAGCAAAGGAAGCAGCAGCGGGTACAACATAATCATCATCACACCGTACGTCCACGTGTGTAATGCTGCCTGCCTGAGATATATCCCTGTTATCTACATCCTCTGGCAATAATGGTTGCGCATCACTCATTTCTTCAAACGGATGTGTAAATAACTCCTCTGACATACCAAGTGAAGTGGCTGTGGTGCTAGTGTTGGTGGTGGCGGCAGGCGGGTGAGTGGTATCTTGAGAGGTGCCCGAAGCTAAGCTGGAAAAGGATAGTGCGTCAAGGTTCCGAGCGGAAGCTGTAGAAGAGTGGGTGTCCTGTGTTAGCCAGTCAACTATGCCCTCAGAACTTTTCAAGTTCAGGGTACGTGGCCTCTGAAAACTGGGCATTATTCTAGGGCAAAAGGGAATCACAGCACCACAACCACGATGGCCCCTGCGGGGTGGCCTGCCTCTGCCAGTCATTTTTTCTTGGATTAGTGGTACTATGCGTGCAAGCTACTGTGCGACCAGATATGAGTGGCACTGTGCAGTGGCAGAGGTTGGAAGAGGACACGCTGTAGGCCTGACACACCCGCTTGAAGACAACTAACTGCTATTCAATCTATAACAGTGAAAAAAAATATTTTGTTTTTAAATCAACGCTATTGTGACACCAGTGTCAGGGTACCTGTGGTCTCTACCTCCAAAAGAGGTAGAGACTTAGCTGTTCCACCATCCAGACGGTCTGATGACTCCCTTCCCCGCGGTCTATCCGGTCATGCAAGGCCGGCCGCGAGGGAGTGACTGCCTTTTACACCATCTAGGCAGGAAGTCATCATCAGGACACTCCCCCGGATCGACCTGTCAGTCAATTGCTGCAGGACCAATCAGGACGTCTCGGAGGTGTGGTTACTGCTCTGAACAGGGTATTTAACAGAGCTTCCTTCATTAGCTCATTGCCCTGTCGTGGTTCTAGCTTGTTCTAGTCACTCAGTGCTTGTGTATTCTATTATCCCTTTTGGTTTTGACCCGGCTTGTTTACCTTACTCTGCTTATCTCTGTTACCCTTGATTCGGCTTGTCTCTCGCTTACCTGTCTTCTGTTACCCTCGACCTTGGCTTGTCTTTGACCATTCTATACGGTACTACTTACGTTAGTCCGGCCATTCTAAGGTCCGGTATACGTATCTGGCTACTGTTTGTACTCTGCGTGTT
Organism: Pelobates fuscus; assembly: GCF_036172605.1. Classification (NCBI taxonomy): domain Eukaryota; kingdom Metazoa; phylum Chordata; class Amphibia; order Anura; family Pelobatidae; genus Pelobates; species Pelobates fuscus. Next base: position 148,300,884 of record NC_086320.1, on the reverse strand, counting down.
GGATCCCTGTCCCGATCCTGACATTACGACAGGGCCAATGGATCCTGCAAGTACAAACAGTCAGCTGGCTTCTCCTGATCCTAGGTTTGAAGCCATGGATCACAGAATGGATCAGATGGCGCTTGCGCTACAGGCTCTATTATCTCATGCCAATAACCCACCAGAGGAGATACGTAATACCCCTGTTTCTCCTGTCAGTTTAGGTCTAGAGGTAGCCACAGTGGGTGCTTCTTCTTGCATTAACCCCCCGGCTTGTTTACCTTACTCTGCTTATCTCTGTTACCCTTGATTCGGCTTGTCTCTCGCTTACCTGTCTTCTGTTACCCTCGACCTTGGCTTGTCTTTGACCATTCTATACGGTACTACTTACGTTAGTCCGGCCATTCTAAGGTCCGGTATACGTATCTGGCTACTGTTTGTACTCTGCGTGTTGGATCCCTGTCCCGATCCTGACATTACGACAGGGCCAATGGATCCTGCAAGTACAAACAGTCAGCTGGCTTCTCCTGATCCTAGGTTTGAAGCCATGGATCACAGAATGGATCAGATGGCGCTTGCGCTACAGGCTCTATTATCTCATGCCAATAACCCACCAGAGGAGATACGTAATACCCCTGTTTCTCCTGTCAGTTTAGGTCTAGAGGTAGCCACAGTGGGTGCTTCTTCTTGCATTAACCCCCCAGTACGCTATGGTGGGGCTCCTGAGAAGTGTCGTGGTTTTTTAAACCAAATTAGTATCCACTTTGAATTGCAACCCCGCTCTTATCCTACAGATAGGGCAAAGGTAGGATTTATTATCACCCTACTTATTGAGAAAGCTCTGAGATGGGCCAACCCACTATGGGAGAACGATAACCCATAAGTGTATAACTATAACGCATTTGTAGCTGCTTTTAGAAGAACATTTGATCCTCGAGGTAGAAAGGTTAATGCAGCCAGATTACTGTTGCGCCTGAGACAGGAGAACCGAACACTGGTGGATTATGCACTAGAGTTCAGGTCTCTGGCGTCAGAAGTCAAGTGAAATGAGCAGGCGTATATGGATGTATTTTTGAATGGCCTATCTGAAGTAATCCTTGATGAGGTTGCTACCAGAGAACTCCCTGAGAATTTAGAAGATTTAATTTCGTTCATCTCTCGTATAGATGAACGTTTAAGAGAGACAGAACACTCGAGAGAGGAACCGGAGACCTTCTTTTAGGTTAGCCCCCGCTTTTCCAAGTCCTGACTCCACGGTATCTTTGCTTCCTGAACCTATGCAGATAGGTTATACCCGCCTCTCTGAGGAGGAAAGACAGTACAGGAGAAGAGAGGGTTTGTGTATGTATTGTGGAGCCAAGGGTCATTTACTCTCGAACTGTCCTAACCGTCCGGGAAACGCTCGCACCTAAGTCTCTCTAGAGGACAAGCCTTGGGTGTTTCTATTTTGTCCTCTACTCCTAATTATAAAGATCACAGGCTTCTGCTACCAGTTTCCTTAACTTGGGAGAAGGAAGTAGTAAGGGCTATGGCATTGATAGATTCCGGTGCTGCTGAGAATTTTATCGACCAAGCCTTTGCTATTAAGAACAATTTCCCATCCCAGCTAAGGGAGACACCCTTGGCCGTTGAGGCATAGATGGTAGACCACTACTAGACCCTGTTATCTTTCGTGAAACCATACCCATTAGTTTAAATGTTGGTATCCTACACGTGGAGAATTTATCTCTTTTGCTCATTTCCTCCCCTTCCGTTCCCATAGTTCTGGGGTACCCATGGTTGAAGAAACATAACCCTATTATCGATTGGGAGTTAGGGGAGATACTCTCGTGGGGCCAGGGTTGCCAGGATAGGTGTTTATGCAAGGTTTCTCCATTAGCTAATGTTAACATACCTGAGACTCCTATTCAGTCCACAGAAAGACAGATACCAGACCTTTACCTAGACTTAAAGGCAGTATTTGACAAGAAGAATGCCGATTCTTTGCCGCCACACAGGCCATTTGATTGTAAAATTAAGCTTCTACCTGGGACTATGCCTCCGAGGGGCCATGTATATCTTTTGTCTGTTCAGGAAAACTTGGTTCTAGAGGAGTATATTCGGGAGAATTTAGAAAAGGGATTCATTAGGAGGTCTTCTTCCCCGGCCGGGGCTGGGTTCTTTTTCGTTAAGAAAAAGGATGGCACGCTGAGACCTTGTATCGATTACCGAGGCTTGAATAAAATAACTGTCAGAAATGCCTATCCTATTCCACTTATTACCGAGTTATTTGATCGTCTTAAGGGCTCCAAAATCTTCACCAAGTTAGATCTCAGAGGGGCATATAATTTGGTGAGAGTCCAGCAGGGACACGAGTGGATGACGGCGTTCAATACTCGGTACGGTCACTATGAATACACAGTTATGCCGTTTGGACTTTGCAATGCTCCTGCAGTATTTCAGGATCTGATTAATGAGGTACTTAGGGAGTTTCAACATGATTGTGTCATTGTCTACCTAGACGACATACTGATACACTCTAGGGAGATTGAAACTCACCATAGACAGGTCAGAGCGGTATTACAGAAACTTCTGCAACATGGTCTATACTGTAAATTGGAAAAATGCAGCTTTGATCAGTCTCAGATAGATTTTCTTGGTTACGTGATTTCTGGGGAAGGTTTTAAGATGGACCCTGACAAACTCCAGTCTATTTTAGATTGGCCATTACCTAAGGGACTCAAGGCTATTCAGAGGTTTATTGGTTTCTCCAATTATTATAGGCGCTTCATTAAGGGTTACTCGTCTATTATTGCGCCCATTACCAATATGACCAAACAGGGGGCAGAAACTAAGACGTGGTCTCCTGAAGCTCTCGCTGCTTTCAAGAGGCTCAAATAACTTTTTGCTTCTGCTCCAATATTAGTCCATCCTGATACGACTTTGCCGTTTCTACTCGAGGTCGATGCCTCTGAGACAGGAGTAGGTGCGGTTCTGTCACAAAGATTAGCGGTAGATAAACCATTACACCCGTGTGTTTTTTTTTCCAGGAAACTTTCTGGGGCTGAGAGCAGATATGACATCGGAGACAGGGAACTGTTAGCAGTCATTAAAGCCTTAAAGGAGTGGAGACATTTGTTGGAGGGGACCCTACACCCTATTACGATTTTGACAGACCACAAAAACTTGTCATATATTGGGGAGGCTAAGCGCTTATCCTCTAGACAAGCTCGTTGGTCCTTATTCCTGACTCACTTCAATTATGTACTGACTTACAGACCTGGTTCTAAAAACTCTAAAGCCGATGCATTATCTCGCCAATATGAACCTTCTACTGTACCTGAACCAGTTCTTTCTTCTATAGTTCCGAAGTGCAATATCATTGCTAATACGAATCTCAGGATTCATTCTCCATTACTGGCCGAGATCATTAAGTTGCAACATCTCGCACCTAAACAGACCCCTGCGGGTCGTCATTTCGTTCCTCCTGCTTTTCAACTGGAACTTTTACAGTGTTTACATAATAGCAAGATGGCGGGACATCCTGGTATTCGCAAAACTTACGCCTTGATCTCTAAGGACTTCTGGTGGTCTACTTTACGGAGGGATGTTGAGGAGTTCATCGCTGCATGTGAAGTTTGTACTAAAACCAAACAACCCCATACGCTTCCATGTGGACTCCTGCAACCCTTGGAGGTTCCAGAGAAACCATGGTCCTGTTTGGCCATGGACTTTATTGTCGATCTACCTATCTCTAAAAGACAGACTGTTATCCTCACCATGGTTGACAGGTTTACTAGGATGGCACACTTCATTCCCCTGCCTAAACTTCCGTCTTCTCCCGAATTGGCAGAGATATTCGCCAAGGAGATTTTTCGCCTACATGGGATACCCTCTCAAATTGTATCGGACAGAGGCTCCCAATTTGTTTCCCGCTTTTGGAGGTCCTTCTGCTCTCAACTTGGTATTAAATTAAACTTTTCTTCTGCCTATCATCCTCAGTCTAACGGAGCTGCTGAACGTACCAACCAGAAAATTGAACAATATTTACGATGCTTTGTTTCTGAACACCAGGATGATTGGGTCGGTTTGATTCCTTGGGCAGAGTTTGCACACAACAATCTCGTTTGCGATTCTACTCATTCAAGCCCCTTCTTCATGAATTATGGTTTTCATCCGTCTATTCTTCCTTCGGATTCTCCTTCCCAGGGGGTGCCGTCGGTTGATGTTCATGTTGCCAATTTGAGGAAGTTGTGGGATCAAACTCGACAAATCCTTGTGCACAACTCTATGTTGGTCAAGAAACACGCTGATAAACGTAGAAGGGCGGCTCCGGTCTTTGTTCCAGGTGATAGGGTATGGCTGAGCACGAGGAACATCCGTTTAAAAGTGCCCTCCATGAAGTTCGCTCCTCGTTATATTGGACCCTACAGGGTGCTGACCCGTATCAATCCGGTTGCGTATCGTTTAGCTCTTCCTAATACCTTATGCATTCCGAACTCGTTTCACGTTTCATTGCTGAAACCACTCATATGTAACAGATTTTCCTCCACAATAGCCCCTCCTCGCTCCGTTCAGGTGGAGGGTCAGGAGGAGTATGAGGTCAACTCTATTATTGATTCTCGAATCTCCCGGGGGAGAGTACAATATCTGGTTGATTGGAAGGGATATGGTCCTGAGGAGAGGAGTTGGGTACCTCAGGAGGATGTTCATGCTCCCCGTCTCCGCAGGGCGTATCACTCTCGCTTCCCATCTCGTCCCGGTTCATTCCGCCCGGTGGGCGTATCTGAGAGGGGGGGTACTGTCAGGGTACCTGTGGTCTCTACCTCCAAAAGAGGTAGAGACTTAGCTGTTCCACCATCCAGACGGTCTGATGACTCCCTTCCCCGCGGTCTATCCGGTCATGCAAGGCCGGCCGCGAGGGAGTGACTGCCTTTTACACCATCTAGGCAGGAAGTCATCATCAGGACACTCCCCCGGATCGACCTGTCAGTCAATTGCTGCAGGACCAATCAGGACGTCTCGGAGGTGTGGTTACTGCTCTGAACAGGGTATTTAACAGAGCTTCCTTCATTAGCTCATTGCCCTGTCGTGGTTCTAGCTTGTTCTAGTCACTCAGTGCTTGTGTATTCTATTATCCCTTTTGGTTTTGACCCGGCTTGTTTACCTTACTCTGCTTATCTCTGTTACCCTTGATTCGGCTTGTCTCTCGCTTACCTGTCTTCTGTTACCCTCGACCTCGGCTTGTCTTTGACCATTCTATACGGTACTACTTACGTTAGTCCGGCCATTCTAAGGTCCGGTATACGTATCTGGCTACTGTTTGTACTCTGCGTGTTGGATCCCTGTCCCGATCCTGACAACCAGATATGAGTGGCAATATGCACTTGCAGAGGTTGGCAGAGTACACGCTGAAGGCCTGACACCCACTTTAAGGACACTGACTGCTATTAGCTTACAGTGAAAAACTTTTTTTCTTTTTAAAGGCACGCTATAGTGACACCAGATATGAGTGGCAAAGTGCACTTGCAGAGGTTGGCAGAGCACACATTGAAGGCCTGACACCCACTTTAAGGACACTGACTGCTATTAGCTTACAGTGAAAAACGTTTTTTCTTTTTAAAGGCACGCTATAGTGACACCAGATATGAGTGGCAAAGTGCACTTGCAGAGGTTGGCAGAGCACACGCTGAAGGCCTGACACCCGCTTTAAGGACACTGACTGCTATTAGCTTACAGTGAAAAACGTTTTTTCTTTTTAAAGGCACGCTATAGTGACACCAGATATGAGTGGCAAAGTGCACTTGCAGAGTTGGCAGAGTACACGCTGAAGGCCTGACACCCAGACACTTGCAGACAACTAACTGCTATTCAATCTATTACAGTTTTTTATTTTTTTTTTATTTTAAATGCAAGCTTAAGCTATTGTGACACCAGATATGAGTGGTGGCACTGGGCAAGTGGGCACAGTATCCACTGTGAGCCTGACACAGAAGCTGGCAGGCAGGCAACTGCAATTACATTACACAGAAAAAAAATAAAATAAAAAAAAGCAGACTGATGTTCTAGCCCTAAAAAGGGCTTTTTGGGGTGCTGTCCTTACAGCAGAGATCAGATGTAGTGGACACTGAATACCCTAGCCTAGCTATCAATTTCCCTATCAAATGAGCAGCAGCTACACTTTCCCTCCTCTATCTAAGAATGCAGCTTCAGAATGAATCTAATATGGATGCTGTACAGGAGTTGGGAGGGTCTGGAAGGGAGGGCCTGCTGCTAATTTGCTGGAATGTCTGCTGACCGTGAGGCACAGGGTCAAAGTTTACTCAATGATGATGAATAGGGGGCGGATCGAACCGCGCATGTGTTCGCCCGCCGTGGCGAACGCGAACACGCTATGTTCGCCAGGAACTATTCGCCAGCGAACAGTTCGGTACATCACTAGTGGTCTGGATCCGAAATTACTGTATCTCAATCAAATAACTATAGTGTCTGGACTTCCCTGGCACCATCCTATTGTTCAGTGTAATACCATATACTTTTCAGAGAAAAGGCAGTGTTTACAATGCTGCCTAGGGACACCTTTAGTGGCAGTCATTTAGACAGTGCAGCACTGACATTCAGCATTTCCAAGCTCTGCATGGAGACCCTGAACTGTTTCCATATAGATACATTGATTCAATGCATTTCTATGAGGAGATTCTGATTGGCCAGAGCAGCATTTGGCCTAGCTCCATTTCCTTGGCTAAGTTCATCAGAACTGACAATCTCAGTCAATCCAATGCTTTTTGATGGGAAAGCATTGGATTGGCTGAGGTAATCAATTTTGATTAAGTCAGTCGAGGAGGTGGATCGGGGGGCCCGAAGCCAGCAACGGCAGATCCATGCGAAGCAGGAATAAAAGTAAAATACTTTTTAAGGGTGGTATGAGGGGAATATGTTTTTAGGGTAATGAGTGACAACCAAGTTAGTAATACAATACAGGACATTCCAAAAATGATGCACTTTTTATAGAAATAAAGAAGAAAAAAATAGAATAAAAAGCATCCTATATCTGCAAATGCGGTTATGCAAAATACTAGATTGTAGTCTAATTCGGGCATTGAAGTCGAGATTGGCATTAAGGAATAAAGAAGGCCTATGACTAAAGGCACGCTAGAAAGTAGCATCAAAAGGGAAACCGTGAACACTGACTCACAAGTAGTGAGAGAAAAATAGTGGAATCTAAAGCATGCTGAAGAGACCCAAACCATATGCAAACGTTTCGTAAGGTAGGAGACCACCAGCCGCATCTCATACTCAGAGTCTAAGCACAGTGCTTACACGAGTATAGGCTCTCAAAAGTCCGATGATTCATGTCAGGAGTTGCCTAGGTGCACTATGCTCACTTACTGCCTGTGGCCCCATGAATTTTGCAGGATTACACTGTTTTGAGGCAGTTAATTACAAATAAATTGAGGAGCCCCCTCAACCAGTGTCCTCCTCGGTCAACAGTCAGGCCCACTTTTAATGCTTATTGATGCCCTGACTACTGGTGTAGTTTGCTGTGATTATAATAATCATTCTCCACTCATTGGTCCCAGAACACAAGCATATATTAACTATAAATAGTATTCTTACAAATTTAGAAGTTGTTACCTTTATATTCAGCTATGATGCATGTATCCATTTCAGGGTGGACTCCATCCATCAGTATCATAAATCTAAGATGTTCATCTACCTAATAATCAAATGTTAATATTGGTAAATATATTATATAAGCATCTTACAGTCTGTTAGTCAGCATTATCATTTATCAATTTTCTTGAGAAGCAACGTTTGCATTCCAGATGTTGTAGACTACATTTCCCTGATGCTTTACCAGCATTGTAAAAGAGCATTATGGGAGACGTAGTCTGCAACATCTGGAGTGCCACATGTTGCCTACCTCTGTTCTAGAGACTATATAATTAATAGAAGCATAAATTGTTCACAGACATAAACATATGGCATTCACTTAATTCATTAAGGGCTGCTGTTCGAAACCGCTGATTGGAATTTTTTCACTAACTGGTATATATAACAAGTTTTTTTTCTTCACTGTATATTTCTTTCCAACTTTAATAAGAAGGGCTGAGGAGGACTTACACAAAAGAGCCAAGCCCGAAAACAGTCCTAATACCCTGCTAGAGGTTTTACTATAAAGCAAAGAATTGCCTGAAATTGTAAAACCCAAAGAAAATACATTTTATGTTACAACTTTATTGAGTCCCTAATAAAACTTTATTTTATATGGTTGTCAGTTATCTAGGCCTACATGTTTAATAATTTTAAATTTTATGGACCAGTGTTATTTTTGTGACAATAGCTTTGGTTTTTAATTTGCACCTAGTTTATATCTATTGTAATTCATTTGTATCCTGTGCAGTGGAATTTGTTGGTGCCACAAAACTAAATAATAAATAGCCACAAAAATAGGATGTTATTATAAAAAAAACCAAAAAACTTTAGGACGGATTAATCTAACCTGTTGCCATATACCAAATTGGACGATATTGATGTTTGTTAATTTCACCCCACTATTCTCCAAGTACCAAAATACAGGGCGTTCAGTTTTCCCAACATATATCGGAACATCAGGTCTTTTTTCAGAAAGATGCTTTAGTGAAGGATAACTAGATAAGATGGAAAGAAAGATGCATTAGAATTTTATAACATGACAGGAGGCTTCGTATTTGCTTAAGTCTCTCTTTACTAGAACTCCACAGCAGCACAGAAAACAACCAATCAGAAAAAAGTTAGGTACTATAAAACTCCCCTCCCCATGCATCATTTCCTCTTTCTTTGCTGCTCCGCATCAGTACAGGTCAGAGTACCACTGCCTCCTGCTTATGTTGGTGGCTTTGGGTTTTATCTTGATTTATTGGGATTTATTTTTTGTATCTTTATATACTTACTTAGTTGTTCTTAGTTAATATTTGGCTTCATGTGTTTTCTTCTTCTATATATTCAGGTTATATATTTTTTGTGTTTAGTCATATATTTGTGATATATACTTCCTTCTTCATGCTAATGTAGTTTATGTGTATTGTACTTAGATATTTCGATGATGTTTACAATCCTTCCTTTGAATTGTTGCTCCCCCTGTCTCTTTGGGGAGTCCTTTCCCTTTTCTTTAGGGGGTTTGAGGGGTTTTCTTGGGGATTCCTTCCTATGTCCTTCCACCCTCTCCCCTCGCTACCCCACTATCTTTTTCCCGCCTTTACTACCCGCGGGCTGCTTGCACTGTGTCGGTGTTTCAGGAGACTAGCCTAAGCCTCTGGCTGTCTCCTGATTTTCCCCGAACCCCTTTCTACCTTCCGGCAGCCGAGGTACTCGCGGTCGGACGCGAGTACCCGGCGACCGCTCCGCTCTCCCACGTGGCCGCCGCCGCACTCAGCTCCTTCTCAGAGCCGCGGGAAGCCGACCGGGTGAAGGAGAGTGCACCTACCGCGGCCCCTCCTCCGTTCCATGGTGGTCGGTTCTCGGGTCTGTCGCCCTGCTGGCCGGCGGATTGCTATCAGGTTTGCCTTCGCTTGCTCTAATATGAATATGGTTTTTTATTTCTATGTATTGAGTGGACTGTGGTTTGGCACAGTAAGCATACAGGTTGCACTGACTATCCCATGCAACATCTGCCCGTGTCAATGCTGATTTGAACTCAGATCAGCTTACATAGTCTCCCCCTATCTGACAGAGTCTGCTAACCACACGAGGCATTCTTAGTTATGATGGGAGACGTTTACTGTGACTGCCATTCCACATTATGACTTGTATTCTTATCTTTTAGTTTCTAATAGTCCACATATTCTATATGCTTTGTGTGGTCAATATATATAGCTCATCCCTTTGCCTTTTAGATGGCAGACTTCATCTAGACTGCAGTGTGTCTTGCTGACTAGGGTGTATCACAGATTACTGTGGGTGTACTGTGGGTGTATCACAGATTGCTGTTTTTTCTGTCAGTGTACATCAGATTTAGTTTACAGTTTTGCTGTGTGCTCTTCTGACAGTGTTTATCACAGCTTTGGTTTTACTGCCAGTGTGCTTCGAGATTTAGTTTCCCTGACAGTGTATACCACAGACTGCTGTGAGATTTACTGACGTGAGTTTTGCTGAGAGTTTTACGGACAGTGCATATTGCTGTCTACTGTGCTTTCTCTATCAGGGTATACCACAGATTTCTGTGGGTTACAGGTTTATATGATCTCAGTTATATAGGCTCTGTACAGGGTGTATACTGTGTCAGTTATCGCTAGGCTTCACATCCTTCTCAGTATATATATTTTTTCTGCTCCTGCTATGGGACTCACCTGGGAGGCATTATCTGTCCATGGCGTATATATAAGCTACAGACCTGGCTCTGACTATAACTGGTATGAGAGACCAGTCTGCGCTGATACCGTGCAATTTTATCGGGTCATTGGGGGAATTCATTGAGGGCTATGGTTTAACCCTACTCCTGGAAGAGTCCGTGGTTCCAAAACCCTTCAGGCGATATGATGATGGTATCTATATAACGCTGCGAAAGTTCTAACAGATCTGTGTGAACATGTGCATACCTATTCACAGTTCAAGGACAGTATCGCTCAGAGTATCTTACATTCATGGACGTGATAGTCACTGGAACAACTCCCCCTTGTACCCAATACAGATGGAATACCACTATTTGCCTGCTGGGCATTTAGGGACTGCCAGTCCCGGTTCAAGTTACTCACGCAGCATTACGCTGTCAAAAAGGGGTCGATTGTCTAAGGATCCTATATCACAAGATGCCCTGTGGTTCTACAATTTTAGGGACCTCTACCCGAACTCAGAGGTCCTCGTTACTCATTCGATACCCACTGTAAAGCGCTACGGAATTGGAAGGCGCTATATAAATACATGTTATTAATAATATTATGGTATCACACAACCCATTGATTGGCCTGCTATGTCTGTGCCCATAAGATTGGCCTGCTATGTCTGTGCCCATAAGATTGGCCTGCTATGTCTGTGCCCATAAGATTGGCCTGCTATGTCTGTGCCCATAAGATTGGCCTGCTATGTCTGTGCCCATAAGATTGGCCTGCTATGTCTGTGCCCATAAGATTGGCCTGCTATGTCTGTGCCCATTAGATTGGCCTGCTTTGTCTGTGCCCATAAGATTGGCCGGATTTGTCTGTGCCCATAAGATTGGCCTGCTATGTCTGTGCCCATGAGAATGGCCTGCTATGTCTGTGTCCATGAGAATGGCCTGCTATGTCTGTGTCCATGAGAATGGCCTGCTATGTCTGTGTCCATAAGAATGGCCTGCTATGTCGGTGCTCATAAGAATGGCCTGCTATGTCTGTGCCCATAAGAATGGCCTGCTATGTCTGTGCCCATAAGAATGGCCTGCTATGTCTGTGCCCATAAGAATGGCCTGCTATGTCTTTGCCCATAAGAATGGCCTGCTATGTCTGTGCCCATAAGAATGGCCTGCTATGTCTGTGCCCATAAGAATGGCCTGCTATGTCTGTGCCATAAGAATGGCCTGCTATGTCTATGCCCATAAGAAGGGCCTGTTATGTCAGTGTCCATTAAATGGCCTGCTATGCCTGTGCCCCATCGAATAGCCTGCTATGTCGATGCCTACTTCAATGGCCTGCTATGTAGGTGACTTTTGCTTGGCTACCTTTCTGTGTCCATTCGTTTGGTCTGCTGGGCCTGTGCCCTACTGACGGGCCTACACTATTGGTACCGATCCCCTTTTGGCCGCCGGCCTGGGGTAATATCACGGAGGATAACCCTAAGCCCACCAGTGACATGGAGATAGGCAGGTGTCCAGACAAACACCGTTGCCATAGTGTTCAAGAGGACACAAGTATACGGCCATCTGAATATGGTGGGAAGGGTGAAGGCCCTAAACCTCAGGCCTGGAGGTTTAAGTTTCTTATGAAGACCCCGGACACATCCACGTTTTTCCTCCAACCGGTGATGGCACATCTCCGAGGAGAACTTCGCACAGGCAAGGACCGGTACACCTACGGGAGAAAGCTGTGTTTTTCCTTGCCCTTACCAGCTACTCCGTAGCTGCCTCCCGGAATCCTTATAGGTCCGGTAGTTTTTCCTGCGTTAGTTTGGCTCCTGGCCCTGCCCAGTGGGACTTACTTTTCTTACCTTCCGGCCTGCTGTTTGCCTTCTATCCGAGGTAGAATTGGTATTTTTCTCTTTTCTACATTAATTGTTGCTTTTTTAGTTTTTTCATGACTTCCTTTTCCTTTTCGCTCGGGTTGTCGTGAGGCCAGACTTGACCTCCTCCGCCCTCCCGGGCACTCGTGGATTGCGGAGAACGTCTCCAGCTTTCCTCAGACTACCAACGGTCTACCTGGACCCCGCGCGCGCGCACGGGATCCGGATAGTCGGTTGATAGTTTTCCATCGTTGTTCCAGAAGTTGTGCCCTCAGCCTTACGCTGACATTATATTGGTGCGCCCTACATTTTGGTCCCCCCCACTAATCTCTAGGGACTCTAGTTGGCACCACAGGAGGGTGCGGCCCTCCATCACCTCGATCTGAGTATATCGTTTTTCAGGAACGGAGAACGAACCCTCTCATACAGAACCGGATACTGATTTGTCGTTAGGGGGCTCAGCCCTCACTCGTCCTCAACCAGATACTGGGCTGGATACAGAGGACAGGTTGGGAGGGCCTTTTCTCACAGAGAGAACCGGTCACGGAGGTAGACTCTGCTGTTGGATACTAACGGGTGCGGCCCACTCAGGCTGACAGCCGGACGCTCTCACGGTATGCGATCACAGTAGTAGAGAGCGCGGTTCTCTCATGCACTCGACGCTCTACAGTACCGGCCATTTGTTCATCACACAGGCTAGTACCTGTGCGAGACTTTGATGACTACGTGGAGGGGCGTACCTTCTGCATTCAATTAGAGCTGACATCCACGCTACTGACTTCGTTCTAATGGACTGCCTGCCTAATGCAAGAATTACATGTTTAGACTAGATCCCTTTATTCTATCTCCTGTAATGGATCTACTGGATCCGGACCGCTGTTAAACACGCGAGAAATACTCGGAGGTATCAGGGGGGGAGTCTCCCGCTTATTTCCACGCACTCCTGGAAAGGGTACGGCTACCGGATGGTCCTCCGGTATTATGACTGCAGGTTTTTTGGGGCATGCTCTGCACCATATAATACAGAGATTGCTTTCTGTTTTGGATATCCAGACCATTACGAGCAAACTGCGCAGACAGTTTTTTCCCCATGTCAAGATGGCAAGAGATCCAGAGACCTTCATGGAGCAAACGGGCACTGCCTTGCTCGGGTAACATTATTAGGGAAGGCCTATTACCCGATCTGAAGGTAAAGCCGTACGTAGGGATCACTTGGTAACACCGGAAACCCTGGTTGTCTTGACTTCCCCGATCATTATGATCTTGGGATAGGATGGCAGGACTGCCCCGTCTCCTTTGAGCGTGTACCTGATGAACATGGTTCGGAGATAGAGGTCCCTCCGTCTATGCTCTATCTATCCCTCACGAGAGCCGTTTTGTTGGATTTGCGCTAACATATTCTTCAACTTCTCGCCGGGTGGGACAGGAAGGAACGTAAGATCCCCCTCGGTTTCTATTGCGATCCTGGTGGTGGACTTGGGCGCATTCTTTGAGTTTGGAGATCTACCTGCAGGGCCACATCGCCGATTGACCCTGGCACGATCGGAGGAGCCGCCTTACGGATCATGAGTTGAGACATGGTGGCAATTTCTTCTTGCGACCCTAAGTCCGATATTGACCTTCGGTATTTTACAACTACAGGCGACTGGATGATGGGTCAGCTTGCCAGCTCATGGATCGTCTGCTAGGAAACAGGTTGCAACATCACGTACAATGGATTTAACAGCGGATGGTGCTTTGTTCCGTATTTGAGATGCTTCGTCGACTGACATCTTCTTTGATCCATCTGCTGTCATTTATCATACTTGGTATGTCCAATTAGGATTACTCTGATATTTCCTGGAATAATTACCAGCGACACAAACAGCGTTGGATTGGTGAACTGAGCGTTGAAACAGCAAATACGAAGCCTCCTGTCATGTTATAAAATTGTAGATTATGCTAGCTTTAGTGTACCTATAATCTTAATTTTATTAATGACAGGAGGCGAGTATTTCCCACCCATTCTTGTCCCTCCCTTGTTTAAGGTTATAGTTTAGATTATCAGGTAAGTATGCAACTCTGTTCGTTGTCTCTGCTACCTGTCGCTTGTTCCTTATGTCTGTGTTTTTTTCCATAAGTAGGGTTGGGATATTTACATATTAGGTTAATTTGGTTGCTACATTGGGTACCTACATGTTTATTCAGAGTACATTTCATTGGATAATCAACCTGTTCGATTCTGTTTTTCTCTCGTTTCAGTTTACAGTCCATCTACACTATCTAGTTTGACGGTTACATTTGGATGGTGGACATCGTTATATTCATCGTATCTAGGACTTCGTTTCTTCCCCATGATGTTCTCTGCCTTTCATTTTGTTTTTGTCGCAGCTTGAAAGAGGAAATGATGCATGGGGAGGGGAGTTTTATAGTACCTAACTTTTTTCTGATTGGTTGTTTTCTGTGCTGCTGTGGAGTTCTAGTAAAGAGAGACTTAAGCAAATACTCGCCTCCTGTCATTAATAAAATTAAGATTATAGGTACACTAAAGCTAGCATAATCTACAATTTTTTATCATTTGTCCTGCATCAAAAGATGGAATTCATGTTGGCCTGGGAAAAAGAATTGCAGTTATCTTTAGTTGTATCAGAATGGTACAAATATTACCAATGCCCTTCAGGGAATGACTCAGTGTTCGAAACATCTTGTGAACCATTTTAAGATTTTGTGCAGATGGTACCTAGTACCAACCAGAATTTAAGAAAAATGTTTCCAGGTACTTCTGATAAATCGTGAAGAAAATGTATGCACAATTAGGTAAAATTTGAGATTCTTGGGAAAAGAAAATTAGAGAGAGTTAAAGATGAACAATTTTTACAATATAAAACATATTTTTGTTCATGATTCATGGTCATAATACATAAGTTATAATAATGCTTTATAAATGTTAAATGTTGTTTGTATGGTTGTTTTTTTAAAAATACAAGCCTTTGTAAGTTAATATGTTAACTTTTCATTTCTTTTAATTTCAAATTGATAGTCAAGGTCATGTGTGATTGTTTTATTTTATAATATTCATGTTTTTCATTTTTTCCTCTTATTCTTGTTACCTTTATTTTCTTTCTTTAATTATTACATATGATGTTTTATGTTTAAATCTGTTCAAATGTGTTAAAAACATAAATAAAAGAATTTGAAAGCCTAGCAGAAACAGTATTAAAAGTGGTGTAATGTACCAGTAGATAGTGTATGCTTACATTTGACAATTGTTTATATGTTTATAACAAAACAACCAATAATAGTTCAGTGACAAAGATGAACACTCCAACTGCAAACAGACAATCCCCTCCTCCATGCCTGTGAGATAATTGAGTCAGCTAAAGGATAACCCAATTATCTCCAGGCAGAAAAAAACATTTTCACCAAAACTTGGAAAGTGCCCTTAAACACATAGTATCCCCATAAATGTCATATCCCTGATGGCCCTGATCTGGGTGACCAACATATCCAAAAATCACCCAGATCAGTTCAGGGGTTTTCGAATTCTATGGAAGTCCCATTTTACCGACCGCACACGAGGCTCCTGCCCAAAACAGTTCCATGAGTTTAGGGTGTGCGGTCGGTCTATTTCGAAAATGGCAAAAAAACTAATAAATGCACGAACAGAGCCCCCTGGCTCATAGGAGTGATTGTTCTCCTTGTTCGTGGGAACAAAACTACCGAACAGCGCTCTCCTAGCTGTTCGGGAAAAGGAAGCAGGCGTTCATATGTTTTGACCGGTGTTCGGAAAGTCGAGTGTCCGATTCTAGTTCCAGACACTTGACGACCAAGTCCCGCTGCCTCCTTTCGTGCAAACAAGATGAGAGAGCACTCAATCGACAGTTCCCTTTGTAGATAATGAGTCAGGGGGGTGGTCGGTGTTCGGTAGTTTCAGCTACCGAACTAATAAAACATAAAAAGTCACGAATGGCCTTAAAAGTCTTGATTTAAAAGGCTCTTTTCTTCACATCCCATAACCCAGAAACCTTATTGGATATGCCCTAGATGTGAATGGACTAACTCCTGGTGAGTAGAAAAATGTGGGAGTTGTGGTTTCCCACAGCCCCCAGCTCACCTATTAGCCCATCTTGATAGCCCATCACCATCTAACAAAAGACCCAGAAACCCTCTTTCCAGTAGTATTGAGCAGTGGGACTATATATAACTCCCCTGGTTTAGTAAGACCCATAGGGTCACAAGAAGAAGACGGTAGTCTACCAGATTTAGGGGAACCCCTAGTGGCCCCTTAAAATACTGGTAAGACCATTAGCTCCTTCTGCTTCGGGGGAATGTTATATCACCGCCCTGAGAGAATGAGCTAAAGTAAAGACCGAAGAATTAGCCCACAAACTAGGTGATATTATGCAATGCAAAGATGAGTCTGTTGAAAAATTCTTTATTAGACTCCAGATAGCTTGGGAATTACTAAGCTACTGAAATATCGAAATCACCTCCACCAGACTCCTAATAAACTGCTTTATGGATGTGTGAATAACTACACTTCGTCACTGGCTTTTGGAGGGGCCTGATTGCCAGCCTCTTGCCTCAGGACTATGGCCCATGTCTAAAACTTTGTCCCCAGACTGTGAAAAAGGCTTGTGCCTTTTCCCTATGTGGTTCAGTAAATGGGGTTTACTGAACAAACCATCGAACATCCGGGCCACCCGCAAGTGGAGTGTTTACCTCATTTACCTCCCAGGAGCTGTGGTTAACAGCAGCTAATTGACGAACGGCTGGGTGGCCATCTTGTTTAGTCGAATGCGTTCAGCAGTGTTTGGTCGTCGAGTTCATGGAACTCAAATCGGACACGCGATGGCACGAACACCGCTGAACTTTACCTTCTCTGGACCTTCGACGGGAGTCGAATGGCGTTCGACAATATGAACGACACTTTAACTTTGACTAGGTGCACAAACGGTTCCTGTTCGACTATTTAAACAGTATTTGAACTATTGGAAATAGACTGGCCGCACAGCCAAATTCTCTGGAACTGTTTTGGGCATGAACTCATGAGTGCAGTCAGTCAAAATAGACTCCCTGAAGCAAGAGAGGTTCACCCACTGGAGCCTTGTCGGAGATCCAGGGTGGGTAGGAGACGGCGAGACCCCAACCAAGCTGCGTTGGTTCGTGGGATCTGCAGTGCTTATGGTGTCTGGTGCGGTGCTGATGGTCATTGGTAAGCACTGGGAGCATCCTTCGACGGTCCAACCCCCAGCTAGCCTGGGGCAACAGTCACAGGATGGTTTCCTCCTTTCCATAAGGACTGGTCTCCAGAATGCTAGACCAGAATAGAGGGCCCTTGATCACGGCTCCTTAGTTAAAGTTGCTATGGGTGTCGAAGTTAACTTGAATAATAAGAGATGGGTCACCCTTACTGCCCCTAAAGCAGGGGTTGACAGGAAGCCTGTTGAATGTTGGAATTGTGGGAGAAAAGGCCACATTAAGCGCAACTGTAAATGTCCTCCTAAAAACAGAAACCAGCAGAACAGTTCTGACAACTCTCATGAGACTCAGTCCTTACCACCACCCCGCCACAACAGGAAATTGACAACCCAGTGTCCCTGCACGCTTTAACTATTCCTGACATAGCTGGACCCTTTCCTACTGTTAATGTTACATTACCAGGTGATAGAATAGTACCTTCTCTGCAAGACACTGGGGCAGTCTGTTCTGTGGTGCAGGAGAAATACGTCTTCCCCTATGAGAAATCTGATGATGTGTTATCATGTGTGGGTGTAGATGGGACCCCTATATATATCCATCTAACCCACCAGATTAAGCCGAAGCTTCATGACTCCACTTCTCTAGTAACCAGATTGCTTGTTAGCTCTGATGCCCCTGTTAATTTGCTAGGCAATGACGTTTTGTCTGCAATTAATACCAACATTCAGTTTAGTCCATCTGGAGAGGTATGTTTGTCCCTGCCCCTAGAGGCAGACTACCTTTTACCCCTTGCAAATGTACTAGTAACCCTCCCTTTGCCCAACCCTGTGACAGAGGCTAACATTGACTTGACCTCAGTCCCCGACTCTCTATGGGCAACAGGGAAGACAGATACAGGCAGACTCTCTGTGCCCCCCAGTCAAAGTGAATCTACTGCCAGGAGCCACCCCTCCCTGCCACAAACAGTATCCACTCAGCCCAGTACAGGAGGACGCCATCATCCAATATGTACAAGAGCTCTTGCAAGCAGGAATAATTGTCCCAACTGCTTCAGCTTGTAATACCCCCCTGTACCCTGTTAAAAAGAAACAGGAGAAATGAAAACCTGTGGTTTATCGTATGGTACATGATTTAAGGGTGATTAATGCTGTGACCAAACTAACTGGCCCCAATGTTCCTAACCCTCATACTCTGTTGTCACAAATTCCACAGACAATTCCCTTTTTTTTTTTTTTTTTTTTTTTTTTTAATTCTTTATTTTATTTGTGCTTAAAGTAACAAGAAGCGTACAAAGCCACGACAGGCGCTGCAAGCAGTTTCACATCATTTCACAGTGTGCTAGTTTAGACAGCACATTTTGGTTTTTTTTTTTCATGAAAATAACAGGCTATAAGACATTCGCAGTTTGCAATAATCATGCTAAGTTACATGTGTATACGACAGAATTATTCTTGCTTAGTGGTATGATTAGGTATGCCGCCCTGCATGTTATAAGGTTAAATGATTATACCCAGATCACCATTACGGCAGATCAGGTTCTCACTGTGTTAATTATGTTTGTCACGTTAAGTCATGCTACTATATGGTTACGGTGTGCTACTTTGTGCATTGCTAAATAAAAGCCTGAGCTGACAAAAACTGCTGAACTTCATCTAGTGGGCAGTATATGTTGGTAACTCTGCTTTATATCACTAGGGAAAAACAGAGGAAGAAGAGAAAAACAAAATATAGGAAAAGGGAAAAGATGATCTGTCATAACTTATACATGTATGTATTGCACATTCTTATATTTTAGCATGCTGTAGACATGTAAGCATGGAACACTGTAAGAGTCCTGAGATCACTCGCTTATGCTGTAAGAGCGCCCCGACACCCCAGTGGCAGGTCATCAAGCACCTGCACTCCAAGGAGGGATGTCATGCAGGTTCTGCGCCCCCAATGAGTCCAGAGCTGTTCCGTTCCGTCGTTGCTGCCTTGGGTCAGGGCTTGGGTGCTGAAGGCCCGTGAGTCCCCCTGTGATGTGGAGCCTTTTTCCGCCGCTTTCCTCTGGCTGTTTGGTGCCCCTTCTCTGCAGTCCGGCTGGTAGATGTCGCTGTGCCATTGTGAAGGCGGTGCAGGCCCGCTCCTCGGAGCGGAGTTAGGGTGTGCACGCTGCACCAGTCATCTGGGCAGGCCCGAAGGGTCGACTGCTGAGTGTAGGTTGATGGGTCTGTTCTCGCTGGTTGGCAGGCAAACGCTCCCGCCTTTTTGTCGAGGGTGGGCTCCAGGCCTTAATAGTGCTTATCGGGCGGTTGCTGTGGGTTATTAGGTACTGGGTTATTTCATGTAGGCGCTCAGTGCCTACGTGGGATTCCGGAGGGTAACATCCCCTTGGAGGCCTGAAGTGCTCATGTGTGCCAGCAGGGTCACAGTGCCGCCATCTTAGTTGCGATCTGGGCTGCGTTTTAATGGCCCGTCGGGCCTCAAAAGCTTCAGTGTAGCCGGGGTTACAGTGCATATTAAATGCGGGCCGGGATCACCCCCACCGGCCCAGAGGGGGGGGAACAGGGCCCGGTCCGCCCAGCCGAGAGAGTCTGGCTGGATAGCTTCGGGCAGGATAGTGGGCGGCGGCCGTCCGCTTCACTCACCACCCGAGTAGGCCTCATCCAGAGGGAGCAATGCATACCCTCCCGGGGGACTAAAACAGCAGCTGCAAGCCTCACACCGGGTCCAGTGTCTCCACAGGTGTCGGTCCACCGCGGTAGGTCGACAGGTGAATCCAATAGGTCTATATTTTAAGATTTTTAAAACAAGATTTACTGGAGCTGTAATGCCGTGCCACCGGCCAGCTCGGCGCCCACGCCCCGCCCCCAGACAATTCCCTTTTGCATTTACACAAACACAAACAATACACATGGACTGTATTACCCCAGGGTGCACAAAATTCACCTACTATGTACAGCATGGCAATGACACAAATTCTAGAAGCTTGGCCAAGGGCCAAAGATGTTGTATTGTTGCAATATGTTGATGATTTGTTGTTATGTAACCCAAATCTGAAATCTTGTACAGAGCACACCCTGTCTTTACTAAATTTTCTTACACAAGCAGGGAGCAAAGCTACCAAGGCCAAACTACAGGCATGTGTTCCCACTGCTATCTTTTAAGGACACTATATCTCTCATGCTGCAAAACATCTCACAAAAGACAGGAAAAATGCTGTTGAACAAATTAACCCTCCACGCAGCCTAGCCCAACTATGTACATTTCTGGGTCTAATCTCCTGTTGTTGCCCTTGGCTTCGCTCTGCAGCAATCTACATGCAGCCCTTGTATGATTGCCTCACCCATGAACCCTTTCATTTAACTCCTGAATAGTGATGTCGCGAACCTAAAATTTTCGGTTCGCGAACGGCGAATGCGAACTTCCGCAAATGTTCGCGAACGGGCGAACCGCCGAACCGCTATAGACTTCAATGGGCAGGCGATTTTAAAACCCACAAGGACTCTTTCTGGCCACAATAGTGATGGAAAAGTTGTTTCAAGGGGACTAACACTTGGAACTGCTGCATCCTTCCTGACTTGCCGTAATTCGGTAACATTTCTGCCACTTTCTGCTTATACCGGGGGTCTAGTAGTGTGGACACCCAGTACAGGTCGTTCTCCTTCAGCCTTTTTATACGAGGGTCCCTCAACAGGCACGACAGCATGAAAGACCCCATTTGCACAAGGTTGGATGCCGAGCTACTCATGTCCTGTTCCTCGTCCTCAGTGATCTCTCTGAAGGTATGTTCTTCCCCCCAGCCACGTACAACACCACGGGTACCAGATAGGTGACAACGAGCACCCTGGGATGCCTGTTGTGGTTGGTCTTCCTCCTCTTCCTCACAATCCTCTTCCAGCGTTGCCGCAGGTCCAGCAAGCGATGCTGATAAGGCTGTTTCTGGTGGTGATCCAGCGCTCATCTACGGCCTGATCCAGCACTCTTCGCAGGGCACGCTCCAGGAAGAAAACAAATGGTATGATGTCGCTGATGGTGCCTTCGGTGCAACTGACTAGGTTTGTCACCTCCTCAAAAGGACGCATGAGCCTACAGGCATGGCGCATGAGTGTCCAGTAACGTGGCAAAAAAATTCCCAGCTCCGCAGAGGCTTTCCTAGCACCCCGGTCATACAAATACTCGTTAACGGCTTTTTCTTGTTGGAGCAGGCGGTCAAACATTAGGAGTGTTGAATTCCAACGTGTCGGGCTGTCAAAAAATCAAGCGCCTCACTGGCATGTTGTTTCGCCGCTGGATAACGGAAAAGTGCGCCATGGCCGTGTAGGAACGCCTGAAATGGCCACATACCTTCCTGGCCTGCTTAAGGACGTCCTGTAAGCCTGGGTACTTATGCACAAAGCGTTGTACGATCAGATTACACACATGTGCCATGCACAGCACATGTGTCAACTTGCCCAAATGCAATGCCGCCAACAAATTTCTTCCGTTGTCACAAACCACTTTGCCGATCTCCAGTTGGTGCGGAGTCAGCCACTGATCCACCTGTGCGTTCAGGGCGAACAGGAGTGCTGGTACGGTGTGACTCTCTGCTTTCAGGCAAGTCAACCCCAAGACGGCGTGACACTGCCGTATCCGGGATGTGGAACAGTACCTGGGGAGCTGGGGGGGTGCCGTTGATGTGGAGCAAGACGCAGCAGCAGAAGAGGACTCAGCCGAGGAGGTTATGGAAGAGGATGGAGTAGGAGGAGTAGAGGAGGTGGCAGCAGGCCTGCCTGCAAGTCGTGGCGGTGTCACCAACTCCTCGGCAGAGTCACGCATTCCATGCTTGGCAGCCGTCAGCAGATTTACCCAATGCGCAGTGTTGGTGATATACCTGCCCTGACCATGCTTTGCAGACCAGGTATCAGTGGTCAGATGGACCCTTGCCCTAACACTGTGTGCCAGACATGCCATTTCTTCCTTTTGCACAATCGAGTACAGGTTGGGGATTGCCTTTTGTGCAAAGAAATATCGGCCGAGTACCTTCCACTGCGGTGTCCCAATAGCTACAAATTTTTTGAACGCCTCAGACTCCACCAGCTTGTATGGTAAAAGCTGGCGGGCTAAGAGTTCAGTCAAGCCAGCTGTCAGACACCGGGCAAGAGGGTGACTTTGTGACATTGGCTTCTTACGCTCAAACATGTCCTTGACAGACACCTGACTGTGGGCAGATGAGCAGGAACTGCTCAAGGCAAGAGATGGAGGGGCAGATGGTTGAGAGGGGGCAAGGAGGACAGCAGTGGTTAACGTGGCTGAAGATGCTGTACCAGGAGGAGGATGGCGGCTTTGAGTTTGTGTGCTGCTTGTACTCATGTGTTGATCCCATAGGCGTTTGTGATGTGCGATCATGTGCCTTCGCAAAGCAGTTGTACCTAGGTGGGTGTTGGACTTCCCACGACTTTCTTTTGGCACAGGTTGCAAATGGCATCGCTGTTGTCAGAGGCAGACACACAAAAAAAATGCCACACTGCTGAGCTCTGCAATGACGGCATTCTGGTGGTGGCAACAGCATGTGTTGATTGGCGTGCTGTATGGCTGACCCCGGGTGCCGATGCATGCTGTCTGACTGTGCCACTAGCTCCTTGCGACGACCTCCCCCTGCTTCCAACTCGTCTCCTCCTCCTCCTCTCTGTCTCCCCATCTGAACTTTCCCCCTGTTCTTCTTCTTGCCGAGCGGGCACCCACGTGACATCCATGGACGCATCGTCATCATCAACCGCTTCACTTGTATCTGACAACTCAGCAAAGGAAGCAGCAGTGGGTACAACATCATCATCATCACACCGTACATGTGTAATGCTGCCTGACTCAGACATATCCCTGTTATCTACATCCTCTGGCAATAATGGTTGTGCATCACTCATTTCTTCCAACTGATGTGTAAATAACTCCTCTGACATACCAAGTGAAGCGGCTGTGGTGCTAGTGTTGGTGGTGGCGGCAGGCGGGCGAGTGGTAACTTGAGAGGTGCCCGAAGCTAAGCTGGAGGAGGATGGTGCGTCGAGGTTCTGAGCGGAAGCTGTAGAAGATTGGGTGTCCTGTGTTAGCAAGTCAACTATGTCCTTAGAACTTTTCAAGTTCAGGGTACGTGGCCTCTGAACACTAGGCATTATTCTAGGGCCAAAGGGAATCACAGAACCACGAACACGACGGCCCCTGCAGGGTGGCCTGCCTCTGCCTGTCATTTTTTTTCGATTAGTGGTGCTATGCGTGCAAGCTACTGTGACAACAGATATGAGTGGCACTGGTGTGACACTGTGCCCTGGCAGGCCCTGAAACGCACACTCGTGAAGGAAACTGACTGCTATTATATTACAGTCCAAAAAGTTTTTTTTTGTTAAATGCAAGCTATTGTGACACCAGTGAGTGAGTGGTGGCACTGGGCAAGTGGGCACAGTATACGCTGTGAGCCTGACACACACGCTGGCAGACAACTAACTGCTATTCAATCTATTACAGTCAAAAAATGTTTTTTTTTTTTTTTTAAATGTACACTACTGTTACACCAGATATGAGTTGCACTGGTGTGACACAGTGCCCTGGCAGACCCTGAAATTCACACTAGTGAAGGAAACTGACTGCTATTATATTACAGACCAAAAATTTTTTTTTTGTTAAATGCAAGCTATTGTGACACCAGTGAGTGAGTGGTGGCACTGGGCCGGCCCTGAAACGCACACTAGTGAAGGAAACTGACTGCTATTATACAACATTAAAAAAAGCTATTGTGACACCAGTGAGTGAGTGGTGGCACTGGGCAAGTGGGCACAGTATATGCTGCGAGCCTGACACACAGGCTGCCTGGCAGGCAGGCAACTGCAATTACATTACACAAAAAAAAAACCTGATGTTCTAGCCCTAAAAAGGGCTTTTTGGGGTGCTGTCCTTACAGCAGAGATCAGATGAGTCCTTCAGGACTGTAGTGGACACTGAATACACTAGCCTAGCTATAAATTTCCCTATCAAATCAGCAGCAGCTACACTGTCCCTACTCTCACTAAGAATGCAGCTTCACAATGAATGTAAAATGGATGCTGTCCAGGAGGTGGGAGGGTCTGGGAGGGAGAGTCTGCTGCTGAATGGCTGGAATGTGTCTGCTGACTGTGAGGTACAGGCCAGGGTCAAAGTTTACTCAATGATGACGAATAGGGGGCGGACCGAACAGCGCATGTGTTCGCCATCCGTGGCGAACAAGCGATGTTCGCCAGGAACTATTCGCCGGCGAAGAGTTCGGGACATCACTACTCCTGAAGCAAAGGAATCCTTTTACACCCTTAAGTTGCTTGTCACCTCAGCCCTGGCACTGGGTCTCCCAGATTACAGGAAACCTTTCACCCTATTTTGCACCGAGCAGACTGGTTATGCAACAGCTGTCCTTACACAGAACCATGGTGAGAAACAGAGACCCATTGCCTATTACTCCACCAGGTTAGACTCTGTTGCCAGAGGTGCCCCTTCCTGTGTAAAAGCAGTAGCTGCTGTTACTGCCCTACTGGACAAAGTCACCGATATTGTCCTATATAACTCCGTCAGCCGAAACACATACATACTGCAAGGCATCTCAGGATGCAGTGTGCCCTCCTCATGTCTCCAAATGTCACTTTAAAAAAGGTGCAGGGTTCTAAATCCATTACTTCCCCTGGATTGGTGATTGTAGTTCTGATCTTTTTGTAAATTCTCTGTCACCAGATGAGTTAGCTGAAGCTCAAACCATTCCCCTGCTCAGTCGCTGCCTTTGACCTATACTTTTGTAACATAGGATCTTTGGCTACCTTTCTCACAAACTTTTCTGGGGAATCCCAGATTAATGGGACTAACCCTACAGTTGGGGTAGTTTGTCTTACTTGGGCCTTGTCCGAATGGGATCAAGCTTGTAGGAGGGTGGTGACTGGGTGCGCCTCCACTGGTATTTTGGAAGAGAAAGCTGATGCGAGGGGTCCCAAATCATTCCCAAGCAGAACCTTGGTGGGCAAGTCTTTAATTAATCCAATGTTCACAGAGTCAGCTACAGCTCCCCAATTTAAGTGAACAGAAGCAGTGGAGAGGCAGTAGATAGCTACAACCGCTACCTGGATGACTACCGATTTCCCAGTCTTCTCAGTTCCCCTTGACTAAGTGTCTCTGCACCAGGGTTAAGGTGGCCACGGTGTCCCGCAGCCCTCACAAGGATAGTCAAAAGGATCAGTTTCTGATGGTGCTGGCATTTGTCCATGACTCTGGCTTGAACAGGTTTCCCCATGATTCTATGGGCCCAAGATCATTGTTCTCATGTTCAAAGCTCATGTTGTACCAGATGAAGGATGTCATCCATGGTGGTGGCCTAACACCCCCTGACCCAGTGCGATGCAGCACGGTATAGGAAGCAAGTCCAAACCATGTAGAAATCCCGATCAGATTTTCAGAGCTCCCAAATTCTTCTGCGGTATGCCTCTTGGGTTATTGCGTAATGAGCTAGCAGTGCCTCATTCACACTCATAGCTATGGATCTCCCAGCTTCAGAGGCTTTCCCCGACAGTTTGCCAGGTAGTATGGTGATACAATCATCCTTGGGTAATTTGTGTAGGGTGCATTGGTGCTCGAAGTCAGCCATATTCCTGTCAATCTCCTCCTCGTTGTCCTTGAACTCAGTAAAAGGGACCTTCCTTTTTTCCGACTGAGAGTTTGGACTCCCTCCTAAGGCAGTCCCTGCTCTTTGCAGCTAGGCTATCCAAATATGATGGTCCCTTTTAGCTTGGGCGACTTCATCACCATCTGACAACACCTTCAGGATCACTTCTTGTGAGGGGTTGGGACCAAACAGCACAAAGTGAATTTAGATCTCCTTAATCTGTTGTGATTCTTTTGAGGGCGAACAGGATGTCGAGGAGACAGAGCAGGCTGGGTCTAGCTCCATGAGCTCAGCTACTAGGGATTTTCATAGGTTTGTTGCTAGCACTATGTCCACGAAACTCCAGAAAAACTTTCACCAAAAACTTTCACCAACTAAATTACCTCTTCAGGAGGGGCCTGGAGTGGTAATTTAGGTAATTACAGTCTTTTAGGTGGCTGGTAGCTCGGTACAAGTCTTTAGTGACTGGGTGGTCTGTCACAATTGATATCACAGATATAGATTTAACTTAAAAATTCACTTCATGCTTTTTATATGTTTATAGACAATTTGAATTAAAGGTGGAAAGGATTCAAAATTTCCACTCGCCACTAGCCATTATCCCTGGCGAGTAGAATTTCAACCCGGGTGAGTGTTTCATGGACACTCCAGGCTTGCAGTTTGCATGTAGCATAGGGCCTGAAATGTTAAGTCCTGCTATAAAGATTACATTTCAAAAGTATTACTATTCTAAATAATAATAATATTTCTTTTCTTCTGCAGATTTAAACATCTTAGCAAATCTAGCAAATTTACTTACATTTTTTTTTTTTTTTTAAAAGGCAACTAAAAAGTGATATATATTTTATAATTAAGAATGTATTACATGGTAGTGTTCTAGAATTTACCTTAGATGATCAGAGTGCATGTGACTTATATAAATCAAGTCAGCACGACACAATCTTTCTAGCCAATCACAAGGAGGCTCATGAAGCAACCACCATCCTCTTGCAAATGCAGGCCCAGTCAGCCATGGGTCAAATATCATATTCTTGTCACCAAACTTCAAATCCATGCATGCATGGGTAAGGTATGTAACCTACACAAGTTGGAAATTAGAAAATGAATGAATGCACCAGTTATACATATACCTCACAAAGGCCTTGATTTGATATTAAATAAAAGTCATAGTGCTTTATGTTGATCACTCTATCTTAAATCTTTGAAAGTTGCATTGTTAAGGGAACAATGCGACACTTCCTTGTATCTGTGAAAGACAAGGCAGTGCATCTAATGACTGTAAAACAATAATTATCATCTTCACATTTAAAAAAAACTCCCATCTGTAAAAATAAATTTGAGGTCTTCGTCAGTTGTGGAAAAATACTGTTAACAACCGTTACCAAGTCAATATTCCCAACATGCAAAGCAGTTCTGCATTTCTGTATTCAAGCATTAATTTGATGTCATATCAACGAATAACTTCTGATTTCTTACAAAAAATATTAAAAACGTTATGCATTCCAGGGAGTTGCTCTTTAGGATGGGCTATGAGTGAGGAGAGGGCTTTAGGGAATGGTAGAAGTGCAGAATAGGTATAGAAAATTGCTGTTTCTAGTGTGCATCTGTTCATTGTGTATTCTACCAAAGGCAACATTGTTCGGGTCATATGTAGAAATAAAATGGCCACCTGTCCTGTTACATGACTGTACCTAGTTATAGCTAGAAATTCTACAGTTTCAAGATAATCAAGTAAGACATGAAAGCACATCTTGTTAATTAGTAACCTCTAACTTAGGACTGTAGTTAAGACACGTACACATTCATAACATTCATGTTACCTGGGGACTGGCAATGCCCTTTGTACACTGTTAAACACTATAAATTGTATGTGTAGAAGGATTTCTCATTGCTCATTTGAATCTCTCCAATATTGACAATTTTCCTGTATGGTTCAATAAACTTACCAATCAATTAAAAATTTGTAAAAAAAAAAAAAACACTCATGTTTAGGCTTACAACAAGAGGCACATGTTAAAGATATAACAATACTATCAATACACCGTGCATGCAAAATATTTTTGAAATGTATAAATAATGTGTTATGTTATATTGAAGATTAAAACTTGTAGCAGTGCACCAACTGTCTACAGGTATTCCATGTGCAGAGAGCTATTTGTTGCACATACCTCTTTTTTCAAAGATATGCATAGCTCAGTTCTAGACGCCTAGGCATACGACGACTTGCACATCATTCTGAGATTGAGATGAATGAATTACAAGACAATGGATGTGAGTTAATTCCAGCAGATATATACAAAGTAAAAAATCAAATATATTTAATTTGTTTTGCCGGAGAGGGAGTAGAAAAACAATTATCTCTATGTTAATCTGGACATATGTGGATGTTGAACCTTGTAGATCACACCAGTGGAGGTTGGTCCATATGTCAAAAAACAAACAACTATAGGCATTATAATGTGTCTACCAAAATTAGTTCTGACGTTTCCTCTCCCTCAACATTATTGATGACTAGAAATTGCTACAACAGACTGAGCAGAGAAAAGAAAAATGAAAAAACAAAACAAAATATAAATCGGCATACTTTTTTGCTTTAAGGCTTTGATATCACCTGTTAGCTTTGACTTGGGCTGACAGGTCCTGCACAACCTGAAGGACAGGCTTTCATATTGTTTGTCTTTTGGATCAATTGATCTGTCTGTCTGTCTGTCTGTCTATCTATCATTAACAACATCAGGAGGTGGAGTTTGATCTCTTCAAAGATATCTTCTTTTTTTAAATGCATGCCTCTATCGGTGTATGGTGCTTAACAATGTACAACACCTCATTGATTCAAGGGTTGTATATATTGATTAAGTTAGCATAGTCCAAAAGTCAGGGGTAGATTCAAGTGTATCACTATATTAAGATTTCAGCAACCACCAACAGATTATACAATTCAGTTTGAAAGTCAATGCCATGGTATAATATTAACTCATTTTGTGTGCAAACTGTAATCTCGACAGTTTATGCTATTTAATAGTATATTTATGTTATTTAATATATTAGTATACATATTTTAAAAAATCTGAAATGTCAGCAAGATTTATTTGCAGAATATAGAGGATATTTACATTCAGACAGATTAATAGCTATACTCTGTGGTTTAAAGGAATCGGTATGTAGATATGGTACTATTAACTAACAAAAATAGAATTTTGATACAAACATATTACCTGAACCTCCCCAATTTCTAATTCTATTCGAGAACGAGGATCAGTATCCCATGGATTTGGGGGGCTTAATTCAACAAGTGAAATACCATCATCTTCATCTTTTTCTACCACTGCAAAAGAATTAGACAGATAGTATGCTTACATCAGTTAACTCAAAAGAACGTCACAAATATTGTAAGATTGTTGAAGACAATCTTCTTTATATTTTAACTTTGGAACCCCTAGCAATTAACATTAGGACTAATATGAATATCAGAGGCTTTCTAACTAAGAACTCAGAAGCAAAAATATCACTTTATGCCGATGATATACTACTGACTCTTACCTCTCCACAATCCTCTCTCCCTCAAGTCTTATCTGCTATAAATAGTTATTCTAAGGTATCAAATTACAAACTTAACATATCTAAATCAATTGCTGTAACCACTAACATCAACACTCATAGTTTAAAAGACCTGCAAGACAATTATGATTTTGCTTGGTCTAGTAATGTTTTTAACTATTTGGGTGTGTCAATTTCGTCTCAAGTTTATGATACTATGGAAATAAATGTATTGAATCTCCTGAAATACACAAATACAAAATTAAAAGAATGGCGCCTAACCGAATCCTCATGGATCGGTAGGATAAACATAATCAACGCTTATATTATGCCCAAATGGTTGTATTTATTTAGGATGATTCCTCTTCAAATCCCTGATAGCTGGTTAACTATGATACAATCTAGTTTCCATAAGTTTATTTGGAAAATGTCGAGGCCCAGAATAAGCTCTAAAGTTCTCTCTAGGAAACCCCAAAAGGGAGGGGTAAACTACCCAAATATCAGTATTTGCTACTATGCTAACATCATTGGTCACATTTATAAACTTCAGGTTGAAGTGTTTAAAACAGATATATGGTACCAAATTGAATCCGAGGCGGTTCGAAAAGACAGATTAGAAGTGTATTTATGGCATAAAAACAACAAAAAAACTATCGAATTTTTACGTAGTAAATCCCTAATTTTGTCACAAATTATTATTGCTTGGGAGCTGATAAAAAACAGCAAAAAATCTCTAATAAAATAATTAAGTCATCTCATCTGACTGTTTTAGAAGACTGTATTGAGGATATTTCTTTAAATAACTGGTCCAAATTTCAATGGACGATTGGAGGAATCCTCCATGAGGATCAAATCCTACCCTTTGCTGAAATTCAAGCCAAACTCCGTCTCCCTAGTAAAGAACTCTTCTCTTATTTAAGAATTAAAAACTTCTTGAATAAGTCCTTACTTAAAACTTCGCCAAAAATTGTATACTCTTATTCAAACCATCTTTAGATATACTAAGGTTAACAAAATTCTTTCAAAAGCTACTAATTTGTTATCTAATTTGGACCAACAACCCCTAAAGATACTTGATAATTGGAAAAAGACCCTAAATATTGACATAACTGAGCAGGAATGGTGTACATCTCTTAAAGATATTCGTAAATATATTCATTGTCAAAATTTAGTCGAATGCCAATATAAGATTATGTATAAATGGTATCAGACTCCATATATATTAAGTAAAATTTATCCAGATCAAACTCCCCACTGTTGGCGTTGCGGCCATTCAGAGGGAACACTTGTCCATATATGGTGGCATTGTAGTTTGGTTAAAAGTCTCTGGGAATGGTCCTTTGAAATACTTAAATGTTTATTTAATATTACAATAAAAAAGGTCCGGACATAGCATTGTTACATCTAAATTGGAAACTTTCCTCCACCTCTTCCAAGTGTCTCATAAACCACTGCTTCCTGGCGGTAAAAATAATAATAGCAAGACAATGGAAGTCACATCTTCCTTTCCAGATGTGTCAGCTTGTTAACCAAATCTTATACCAATTTTGAATGGAAAAAGATTTGCCACTTTCCTCCTTATTTCTTACAAATAGACAAGACCAATATACCAATTGGATTCGAATTTTGGAAAATAAATGAATCTTTTTTTTTTTTTTTTTTTTTTGATGTTTGGACCGTCCACAGCCCTCACTAATCCTCACTAATTTTCACTTGTTTTCATTTATACTTATACTGATCATAGCTATATGTGAGAGAATTTATCTTTTTATTAAGATATTCTCAGCTGATTAGTTTGGGAATTATTTTTAACTTTGATCATAAAGTTGTAATAAATGCAGGTTACATGTTTTGTTAATGTTACACTTGCCCTGTCTTGTATAAAATTACACTAATTTTGTCATATGTATAATGAAATGGAAATTATTTTTCAATAAAAATAACAATGAAAAAAAAAAAAAGATTGTTGAAGACAAAATTAGAACTTTTAGAAATAGTACTGCATCATGTTTACTGCTCAAATAATGCGTTAAAGGATTACTCCAACTGCACAATAACTTAAGCTAATTTAAATTGTTACGGGGGCTGAGCGCTTGTGCAACTTCTTACCTACCTGGGTTAAAACTATTTGGCACTGGTTTAATCTCAAAGTTTGGACTCTGGCACATCCCAGTTTTCTTCCTCTCTGTGCTGCAGTTTGAGGAAGGGTTAGCTGGGTGGCTGGGGATAGGCTACAACCGTATTAAGAGAAATAGTGCCTGTTTCTAAAGAGAGAAACAGGAAAAAAAACACTCTGCGCCTTGCTTTCTTAAAAGCCTATATAGAGGCAGGTTTTCTAATTTTTCCATTCAATCAGACTTTGGAACATACTTCATAAAAATTATGATTATTTGGAGTAAATTTGTACACCAATTAATTTTGTGAATGTTCAAAAATATGCAAAAAAAAAAAAAAAGTCCTATGAAGAACATTCTCAACAATGTCTACCAAGTTGCTTGTTCAACAAATAATTAGCACATTTTAACCCACTCTTTTCATCTAGGCAAAAAAGAATGGACACATTTTTATCTACATACTTTTATCTACATACAAAAAGAAATTATAAAAAATAGGAAATTGTAAATACTTGTGTTTTATATAAGATTTTGTAATTATTTTAATCAATTCGGTCAATTTGGTTTATTCACTAAAATGAGAATTTAACATGAATAGAAAGTGATTTTCAAGTTTAAAGCAGTTCTGTCACCCCGCCCCTCCAAAATGAGTATTTCATAAATATGAAATCTTATGATAAACTTGTAGTGACTGTGCCACTGAAATTCCAATGCAGTCAAAAGATATACTAAAACAAAGTAGAGACTACATGGTTTCAGTATAATTCCTACACTTGACAAAAGGTAGCTCTACCTTTTGTCAAGTTTTGTCAAGTCTTGCAATTTTCCCCAGACATCACTAGTGATAGCAGTAGGAAATAAAGACTTTGTCTACAGCGGCTTCTGGAGTCTCGCGGGATTCTCCGTGCATTAAAGTAGAACATGGTAATGAGCTCCGAGCAGATTGAGCACCAAGAGCAGAAGGGGACAGTCAGGAAGACCGTGGCAGTGGCTGCAAGAGACAAGTTCAGGTATCTCTCCTTACCCTGCACCCCGGGCCATCAGACACGCAGCAGAGCAGTCACCGGCTGGAGTATTTTCAAAATATGCAAGGAACCCAGATGGTGGCAGATTCGCTTTAAGGTCAATATAGCCAGCTGGAAATTTCTTTAATTCAGTTATGCTTTCACTTAACTTTGAATTAACATGTTCGTATATAAACCTGACTTATTAGAACTCTATTTAACGCTTGAAAACAGTCTGATTCTGTGCAGTTATGAAAATTCCTTTATTTTGGGGAAGGGAATTGTGGCCACTTTGGTTAATTATATTAACCAATATAGTTTTTTGTTTAAGCAAATACAATTGTGTCTCATATATATTCTTCTATTTTTTTTTTTTTTTTTTTTTTTAAACCTATTTAAGACCTTTAATCATGCATTTTAAATCACAGTACCTGCTTTTATCTTAAATTCTTTATTTAAGGTGGCTCAATCTAATTAGCTATTCCCATACTTAAAAATAAAATAACTTCTTCTAAACTCTACACTGGTTTTGTAACAAGTTAGAAAGATTTTAACCCCTTATTAAGGACCAAACTTCTGAAATAAAAGGGAATCATGACATGTCACACATGTCATGTGAGCTTAAGGGGTTGAAATACGCAAAAAAATACAGAAAAACCGAACATGAAGAAGATAGATACATAACAGACATTATTACTAGAAGTGGAACGTGGTAGCAAAAAAAAAAAAAAAAAAAAAAAAGAAAATAATACTGAATTATTAAAAATTCTCTCCACAGCTTTTATCCTACCATACTGAAAGCTACTTTTAGGTGACAGTCCCTGAATATATGGGATTGCACCTAATACTGAAGTGCTTGATAAAAAACAAAACAAGAAAAACATTAAAATCAGTTTTCCAAATAAATGGTTATGATACTGGTCTTGTCAAATCTAAATAATTAAAGGATTATAAAACTGGTCTACCTGTCTTGACCAACCTAAATATTTAATTTTGTCTCTGCGAAGGCTTGTTTGGAATCTTCTTTTGGCATTCCCATGGGACTCAAAAAGGATACACTATATGTTTACATAAAAATTAAAAGTCAAATAATACATGCACTTCATAGATAATTTACCAAGCTCATCTTGACAGAAGCTGTCTGGTGGGTTGACATATCTCATACTGCTGACATCCAACTTCCAATTATGCTTTGTACAGCGCACAGTCCTGCATTAAAATAAAAAACACACACAAAACAAAATAGAGTGCTGTTAACCCCTTAAGGACTGAGCCAAATGTACAAGTTGTGATCAAAACAAAACGTAAACAAACCACAGAATTTGGCTCTATGTCTGTTCAACTATAATTTACCTCTTTCATACTAAGTGCACCCACACTTATTATATATCGGTTTGTTCAGGGGAAACAGGGCTTTCATTCCATATCAAACATTCATATATAGAACTCCATTTTATATGAATAAAATCTAAAAAAAGTTTGAAAAATTAAGAAATTTTGATATTTTTCAATTTCTGCATGTCAATTTAACTGTTAATGTCACAATACTGTTTGGTTTTACTGCAATAAAACATACATATTTGTATTCAGAAATGTCTCATGAGTAAAACAGTAACCCCCATGTATAGGTTTTATGGTGTTTTGGAAAGTTACAGGGTCAAATATACGTCTGGTCTATTTGTTTATTTTTTACATAGAAATTTCACAGATTGGTTTGCTGGGCCTAGGTTGCCTTTGAGACCGTACGGCAGCCAAGAAATGTAAGTTACCCCATCATGGCATACCATTTGAAAAAGTAGACATCCCAGGGTATTCAAAATTGGGTATGTCCAGTCTTTTGTAGTAGCCACTTGGGCAAAAACGCTAGCCAAAGTTAGTGTTCGTTTTTTTTTTTTCATTTTTCAAATAAAAACGGTACTTTTACTGATAATATTATTGTCAGTGTATAGTTAACTGCCCTGAAACACTCCTAGTTCTATTCAGTGATGTCTCACAAGCTCCACGGTACCCCCATGTATAGGTTTTATGGAGGTTTTCAAAGTTAAAAGGTCATATTTACGGCTTATCCATATATGCTTTTTCACAATGAAATTTGTCATATTGGTTTGCTGTGTCTAGGCTGCCTTTGAGACCGTATGGAAGCCAAGAAATGAAAATGACCCCTTAATGGCATACCATTTGAAAAAGTAGACATCCTAAGGTATTCAAAATGGGGTATGGCCAGTCTTTTGTAGTAGCCACTTGGGCACAAATGCTAGCCAAAGTTAGTGTTCCGTGTTTTTTTTTGCGTTTTTCACATAAAAACTGTACTTTTACTGATAATATTAACATCAGTATATAGTTTACTGCCCTGAAACACTCCCAGTTCTATTAAGTGATGGCTTACGAGCGCCAAGGTACCCCCCATGTATAGGTTTTATGGGGTTTTCAAAAGTTACAGGGTCATATATACGGCTTATCCATTTATGCTTTTTCACAATGGAATTTGTCAGATTAGTTTGTTGTGTCTAGGCTGCCTTTGAGACCATATGGCAGCCAAGAAATGAAAATTACCCCTTAATGGCATACCATTTGAAAAATTAGACATCCCAAGGTATTCAAAATGGGGTATGGCCAGTCTTTTGTAGTAGCCACTTGGGCACAAAGGCTAGCCAAAGTTAGTGTTCCGTGTTTTTCACATAAAAACGGTACTTTTACTGAGAATATTATTATCAGTATATAGTTTACTGACCTGAAACACTCCTAGTTCTGTTCAGTGATGTCTCACAAGCGCTATGGTACCCCCCATGTATAGGTTTTATGAGGTTTTGGAAAGTTACAGGGTCAAATATACGCTTGTCCATTTTTGGTTTTACACATTGAAAATTGGCAAAGCGATTTTCTGGGCCTATCTTGCCTTTGAGAGAGCATGGCAGCCTGGGTAATAACATTTCCACTATTATGGCATACCATTTTCAAAAGTAGGCAACCCAGAGTATTTCAAATGGTGCATTTTAAGATGTTTGATCTAACCACTTTATCAGAAATGAAGGCCCCACATAGCGGTAATAGTTTTATTTGTGCTTTTTTCCACACATGAACTCACTTTTCACAGGACATTTCTTATTCCTGGTATGAGTTATTGCAACAAAGCCTCACAATTTTTTTTTAACATTGTCTCCTGAATATAACAGTACCCCCATGTACCGGATTTTCTGTTTTTTTGGGGGGAAGTCACAGGGACAAATATATTAGATGTCCATTTCAAAGTTGGAAATTTGACAAGGTGATTTCCTGGGCCTATTTCGCTTTTGAGAGAGCATGGCAGCCTGGGTAATAACATTTCCACTATTATGGCATACCATTTTCAAAAGTAGGCAACCCAGAGTACAACAAATAGCAGACCTTCAGATGTTTGGTCTTGCAATTTTAACAGAAATGATGGGCCCATGTAGCAATTTCTACTTTTATTTTTGTCTTTTTAATCACATAAATTGCATTTTCACTAGAAATGTCATAAGCCTGGTATTAGTTAGTGTACTAAAACCTCAGTATTTTGATTTAACACTGTCTTCTGAATAAAACGGTACCCCCACGTATCTTTATTTCAGATTCTTTCCGATAAGTACAGAGCGAAATATATTAGATGCCCTTTTAGCTTGTAAGTTTGACAAAGTGATTTCCTGGGCCTATGTGGCTATTTAGAGAGCATGGCAGCATGGGTAATAACATTTCCACTGTTATGGCATACCATTTTCAAAAGTAGGCAACCCAGAGTACAACAAATGGCAGACCTTGAGATGTTTGGTCTAGCCATTTTCACAGAAATGATGGGCCCATGTAGCAATTTCTACTTTTATTTTTGTCTTTTTAATCACATAAATTGCATTTTTACTAGAAATGTCATAATCCTGGTATTAGTTAGTGCACTTAAACCTCAGTATTTTGATTTAACACTGTCTTCTGAATATAACGATACCTACATGTACAATATTTCCAGGTTTTTAGTATATCACAGGAATAGTACAGTACCCCCACATACACTTTGATCTGAAGGCAGAGAGAGGCAGATAGATCTTTGACTCAGATAATGTAGCATTAACCCTGTGATTAGTTTTTTGCTTTTTTTTTGAGAAGGCACATTTCAAGTACTACAAATGTAGTATTTTGAGTTGTTTGGTGTAGCCACTTTAGAATGGCTAGCGTAAACAGGGACAGGCCAAGGTCAGGGGAATCCAGAAATCAGAGTAGTCGGTAAAACAAGCCAATGGGTCGGTACAGGCAGCAAACGAAACATAATCAGGACAAGCCGAGGTCAGGGAATCCAGGGAAAATCAAGCAAACAAACTGCCAAAGTACCATACAGAGTGATTTAGTAGTTCAGCTCTGTATGGTAGACTTTGAAACAGTCTGTTATGCAGAGGGCGGGTAGGGATGGACAGGAGGGGCAATAATAACTGGAGTCCTTTCGGACTCCTCTTTTCCAGCAAACACGGCATCTTCGTTGGGGTGACCTTTTACAGGATGTCGGGGGGATTCGGGAAGGGAAATGTTTGCTGGAAAGTCGTTGGACATCTTCTGATTCCAAAGGAGGGTTAGGATTTGGGGTCTGGGCAAATATAATTTGGGACAAAATTTGGACCATAAACTCTAGAAATGGGCATGGTCTACCTATGGCTTCCTTTTTATAAAGCACATAGGCATTGGAAATTGCAATCTGGGTTATGTAGACTGCAATTTACTTGTACCAGGTCCTACTCTTCCGGTTCACCAGATAGGGCTGTATGCACTGATCAGCCAAGTCTACTCCCCCCATAAACTTGCTGTAATCCACAATGCACTTCGGCTTCTCCAGCTGCTCAGTTCCACCTCTCACAGACACTGGCACTGAAGTTTCGTCGTGCATTGTAGACAACATGTACACATCTTTCCTATCGGTGAAGCGAAGGGCAAGCAACTCATCCTGGCGGAGCGCTGAAAGGGAGCCTCTACTGCGTCTACCTCTTGCCAGGGTTTGGGGGAAACCTCTACGATTCTTACGCACTGTGCCACAGGCTACGGTCTGAAAGCAAAATAGAGTTTTAAATAACTATATGCTTGTGTAATAGTTGTCGACCCATAGCCTGTATCCCTTATTTAACAAGGGAAGGATTAGGTCCCATACTATCTTGCCACATGTACCCACAGAATCAGGGCATCCTGGTGGGTCAAGATGGTTATCCTTCCCCTGATAAATACGAAACGCCCATGTATATCCAGATTTTGATTCACACAATTTATAAAATTTCACACCGTATCGGGACCGTTTAGAAGGGATATACGGTTTAAAAAGTAATCTACCCTTAAATTTCATTAAGGACTCATCTATACAAATATTTTCTTCAGGGACATAATTTTGG
This sequence comes from Pelobates fuscus, assembly GCF_036172605.1. Lineage (NCBI taxonomy): Eukaryota > Metazoa > Chordata > Amphibia > Anura > Pelobatidae > Pelobates > Pelobates fuscus. The sequence goes on along the minus strand of NC_086320.1, from coordinate 148,262,918 downwards.
GAGAATTTGTCTGACAGGAGTTCAATTAGGGGCCGAATTTTGTACAGCCTGTCAAACAATGGGTCGTTTCTTGGGGGGCACAGTGTGTTGTCGTTAAAGTGGAGGAAACGCAGCAGCTGCTCATAGCGATCCCTCTTCATAACCCCAGGGAAAAGAGGGGTCGCCAGGATGGGGTGCTTGTACCAGTAGGACCTGATACTCGGCTTTTTGACAATGCCCATAACTAGAGTTAGGGCCTAAAATTTGCGCATTTCTGCGAGATCCGCGGGGTGCCACATATTACGCCGATTGTAATGTGACCCCGGATTCGCAGTCAGATATTGGTTGGCAAATAAATTGATTTGCTCAACCAATAACTGAAATACGTCCTCTGACATAAACAAATCGAAATATTTGAGGGGCTCCCAAGCATCCACTATAACCGTGATGCCAGGGGTCGCCGTAAATGGGGGAATATCTGGGGCCGTCAGGTTTGGGGGCACCCAGTCTCCATCTGGCATTGGGGTTGCTGAGCGTCCTCTTGGTGGTGGTGGTGGGGCACCATCACTAGAGGAGTCAGTCATAGCCTCAATGTCAGAGGCAGTGATAGTGTCACTGTCTTGCAGAGTGTCACTATCACTGCCTGCCAGAATGGCGTACGCCTCCTCGGCCGAGTAGCGACGTGCCATTCTAGAGGGGGACTACTCAATAATTAATTTAAAAAAAAAGGGGGAAATTACTAAATTCCTACCTACCTAACACCCTACTACCCACCCTCAAAAACCCACAAAAAATAAAATAAATTTACTGATCGCAGTTTAGGCTGCTGCGACCAGTACAGAAAGGGTTAATTTTTATTTTATTTTCTGTTTTTTTTTAATAAAAATAACCCCCCCAAAAAAGTCAGCCTGATCAGAGAGCCCTCTGATCACAGTGATCACTGGTACAATACTGTACAGTAGCGATACTGTACAGTACAGTGATCACGGCAGCGGGGAAAGGGTTAAGGGTGATTTGGGTTGCTGCGGCTGACAAAGGGTAAAAAAAAATGTAAAAAAAATTTTTGACCCTAAAAAAAAAATAAATTATTAATAGTACAAATGTACTACAAATCCCTAAACAGGCTGATCACAGTGTAAAATGCTGTGACCAGCACTGGAAGGGTTAACTTTTTTTTTTTTTTTTTAACTTTTACTTTCTTTTTTAACAATTTAGTTAGTGAGGTGAAGAAGTGAGGCGAGGAGAGGGGCAGAGACAATGTGTCAGCCAGTGATTTAAAATCATTGGCTGACACATTGTAACAGTGATCGCAGTGACTGGCTGTCACTGCGATCACAAACTGCAGATCACTGCGGATTGGCCACAGGGGACCTGCCTGGGTTGCCAGGCAGGTCCCCCAACCGTGATCTGCAGTTTGGGAGGGTTCGGGAACATGTGGGTGGGCTTAAACGCGAGCAGGGGAGGGAAAGGAAGGGAAGGAGAGCGAGAGAGTGGGAAGGACGGGAGAGCGAGAGAGTGGGAAGGACGGGAGAGCACACGGACAACAAACATGAAAATCTTCATGAAGATTTTCACGTCTGTTGTCAGTATGCCTCAAGACAGACAGACAGTTTATGCACAGAACTGACACTAGAAAGTCAGGAACAGCGTATCAATTAACAATATCTTTCTATGTGCAGTGTTTCAAACATAAACTCTGCACATACTTACTCCTACCTGCATGACCACTTCAAATCACTGAAGTGACCATGGTAGTTGGAGTAACCCTTTAAGGACGCATGACAGAATTATTTGGTCATGGATGTCCTTTCCTTAAGCACCCATGACTGAATAATTACGACATGCAGTATTGTTACCAGCAGGGACGTCTTCCCTGCCGGTAACAGGGGAACCCTAGTTATTGTAAATGGCCAGTGGATCCCTTCTGTCAGCTTAGGGCCACAATTAGTGACCCTAATTAATTGTGGCCCCAGACTGAAAGCTCAACTGTATGCAGTGCTCAAAATGAGCGCTGCATACAGCCATTTAAATGCATTAAGAGCAACTTGGCTGAGCAATTGAGTCTAGGATACTAACAAACTAGAAAGGACAGGCGTATTACCGGTTCTTAGAGTGGTCAGGCTTAACATACAATAGAGAGTAAATGTAGTGAACTACAAGCCTAGGTCAGGGTAAGAGAGACAACGTGAATGTAAAATTAGCCAGTGTCAGGTAAACAATATATCAATAGAACAGATAAACTAGCTAGGAAAGGATTACAGAGAAAAATCAAGGTCAAGAAATTAGTCAAGGTTAATACCAGTAATAACACAATGAAACAAGGAATGCACTAAAGGATATTGAGAACAGAAACTACAATAATGCAAATGGTCCAAGGAGTTAAAATACTATTATGTGTGATTTGATTGGTCCACGTCATGTTCGCGACTCCAGAACTGTTGTGAAAGGGTATACCGGACTGACATGGATCAAGCTGAGCCGAAAGTGACATCACACCCCCTGTGTATCTAAGAACTTGCTTTGAATGCCAACAGTGTACACATTGATGGGATTTTGGCCGCATTAATGGTTGTTTCGATTAGCATCTGAAGCCTGTTCGAAGGCTCCTAACTGCTACGAGGACCGGGTAAGCATCATTGCAACAATAATGCAAAACTAAAACACCATAAACTAAAATGGCTGTACAATAAGGCTCAAAATATACCATTTGACATACCCGTGGTGTATGGTTGCATAAATAGTAAATATTAAAAAAATGTAAACTGTCAAAGTGCTACAGTGCTGCTAAATGTGAAATAGGCCCATCAAAAACATCCATCAAAAAAAATCTAACTGCAAAAACAGACATAGTCAGGTCTATTATATGGCAGTATCATTTCGAAAGATGGTGGCAAGAGCAACACTGGGGATGTTGTCATGTGTGTTTATGTTAAAAGTCTAAAAATAAAAAACAAAACACAAAAAACAAAAACAAAACAATTTTACTACACTATTTAGTAAAGAATGACAGGTAAATGACAAAGTAAGAAGTGCCAAAATACCCTTAGATAAATAGCCTGATATATCTACTTTATTTAAATATGTACTTTTGTGAGGTAATTTTGTTTTCGGTAATGGCTATTACTAGTGGCGGAACGAATGTAGAGAGATCCCTGGTGCAATTAAGTTTTTGGGGCCTTTCTAGTGGCCAAAAGGTTGATCCACATCTGTTGTACAACTCTAGTGATGCTATGCCAGCTGGGGAACTACCATTTGTCCATACTTGCAGGGTTGCATTTGTAAGGAGTGTTTGTGTGTTTATGGTTTTGTAACAAGAGTATATGTGTGCATGTAGGGGCGTATTTGTATGTAATGTTATTGCAGTGGTGTACTTGTGTGTAGTGTTTGTGTTTGAATGCATGGGTGTGTTTGTATGTAGTGTTGGCTTTCAAATGTAGATGTGCTTTTGTGCGTAATGTTGGTGTTTGATCGAAGGAGTGCTTGAATATAATTTTAGTGTTTTAATACAGGGGTGTGTTTTTATGTTATGCTTGCATTTGATTTCAGGGGTGTGTTTGGATGTAATGTTGGCTTTTAAAAGTGGGTGTACATTTGTGTGTATTATTGGTGTTTGAGGGAAGGAGTGTGTTTGTGTATAATTGTGAAGTTTAAATGCAGGGGTGTGTATGTATGTAATGCTTGTATTAGATTGCCATAGTGTGTTTGCATGTTGTGTTGGGGTTTGAATGCTTGGATGAATGAACATACACACATTGCCACATACATACACACACACACACACACAGATATACATACACAATAAAAATGAAACACACTAACACAGACACAGAGATTCATATACACACAGACACACACACCCTGACACACAAATGCACACCCTGACATATATACACACACACGGATGCACACCCTGGCATATATGATACATGCACACTGACACACAGATACGCGCACCCTGACACACAGATGCACACACATGCTCACTGATACACAGATGCACACCCTTAAACACACACACCTACATACTTACTCAGATAGACCTACACTAACACACATACACATATAAACACAGACAAATACAAACACATGCACACCTTGACACACACAAATACTCACACCGACACAGAAATACACAATTTGACAAACTAATATATGTTTATTTTAATATTTGCAGTCACTGCCCTATTAACATACCTTTTTTTTTCGAGGAGGGTGGCTTGCTTGGAGTTCTACTGCTGCTGGCTGAGGGTAGCAGGAGTCATCTGCTGCAGCTGCTGTTTCTCTCCTCCCTTGCTGCCTGTGCCTCTGTTGCCTCCTCCCTCCTACGTGGTATTTTTGGAAGAAGCTGGGACGAAGTGATCGGCTGTCACTTCCTCCTAGCCAGCAGATATCACAGGGGCCTAGTTGCAGAAATAATACCCATCGGGCGGCCCTAAGCGCATTAGCCACCCAATGGGGCCCATAGTCGGCATGCCCTGGTCCAGTGGCAGTTCTGCCACTGACTATTAAACTTTCAAGGCAAACATACCATATTCTAAAATCCACAGAGAAATTCTATTTTACCCTTTGTTTTTGTTTTTTACCTGTAACTACCATAATTAAACTAAAATTCTACATGGACATATGATGGACTCTATAGATCAGTACAAACAATTTAATTTTAATTCGTTTTCTTAAGCTGCACTAATTATACACACATTATTGCCAAAAAACTGCTTGTGTCCTTAAATACAAAACATGCAAACTGAAGCGGTTTACTTAATAGGTTAATTATGCGTGTGGTATCTGTTCTTTTCTACAATACCATGATTTACTATACATGATTACCTAAAATTCAGAAACATAAGCAACTACATTCCTTACAATGCCTTAATCCTGGCCCATACTTGCTTGAAATTGTTGTGTGCACTAAGCTTTATAGAAGACGTTTTACATTCCAACATGTCAAAATAAAGATGACAGTAAAAGAAAGCAAAATAAAAGACAAAAATTTGAATATCAAACAGGCAAAGTCTAACACTTACAGAAAAAAAACAATCAATCTCAAAGAAGTAAAAAACACTATGGAAATGGAACCTTTCTTACCAAATCACACTAAAAAGGGACACTATAGTCACCAGAAACCCTGTAGCTTAATGTAGTTGTTCTGGTGTCTACAGCCCGTCTCATCATGATTTTTAATGTAAAGAGAAAAGGTAGTATTTACATTACCACTAGAGGTATTCCTAGGCAGTAAACACTCAGACGGTGTGCAGCACAGGAGTACAGCGTATTCACTCTCTGCATTGAGACGCTGAACAATTCCGATAGAGATGCATTCGATCCATCTCTGTAATACCTATTCTGAATGCTCCGCTCGCTGGTCTGACAGGGTGATAGATGCCGCACACTGCCCATGTACGTCTTTTTATTATCATTCACAGTGACGTCTATATGGCGCGACATCTCATGGTTATTTATTTAGTGATTTTTCTAGTGGTCAAATGAATTGCTAAAAAAAAACAAAAAAAAAAAACTATTCAGCATTTTGCCAAATTTGGGTCTTTTGACATTTATGACTCCAGCCAATTACATGTAGGCATGGGCTTTATATTTCCCTTGTTTCTTAGTCCAAATGCCCTGTTGTGGTTCTTATATAAAAAAAGTCCTGCACGTTTAAACTCCCACTACTTTTGGGAGGCAGCAACAACCATAGTACACATCAGCCCCAATACATACAGTAAAAACCAGAGGAAAAAAAGTTAACAGTGCTCTCTCCCAAATCCCTATGTATATTTTAACAAATGGAGATTATTTGGTTATGTAACTATGTACCTAGTTACTCCAATGGCCATGAGAGTGAAGGGCCCACCGGCCAAGTCAAGGCAAACATCTCAGGTTGGTCCTACACTAACCACCCACCTTGCTTCCTTGAGCTTCTGGCAAATCTATCTCTAATGAGACAGAGAGGGGTCATTTTTAAACCCCTACATGCTTATTAACCCTTAATAGGGAACACGTGGGGTGGGCGGCAGCATTGTAACATAGCTGTGTGATACAAAAGTTAATCCAAATACAAGAAAAAACAAGTCCTGCACTAAAACTCCCAGTACTGTTGCAAGGTGAATGGTTAGTGTAGGACCCACCTGAGAGGTTTGCCTTGACGTGATAGGCAGGCATTCCCTCCAATGGGCATTGGAGTAATTTTTGTCTTTTGACCATGTAACTTTCAAAAACACTATAAAACCTGTACATGGGGGGTACTGTTATACTCGGGAGACTTTGCTGAACACAAATATTAGTGTTTCAAAACAGTAAAATGTATCACAACAATAATATCATTCCTGAAAGTGCCATTTGTGTGTGAAAAATGAAGAAAACTTCCCTTTCACTGACAATATCATCACTGTGATAGGTTTCACTGTTTTGAAACACTAATATTTGTATTCAGCGAAGTCTCCCGAGTAAAACAGTACCGCCCATGTACAGGTTTTAGGGTGTCTTGGAAAGTTACAGGGTTAAATATAGTGGTAGCAAATTAAATTATCTGGACTTTTGGCCTGGGTTGTCAGGCAGGTCCCTTAAGTTGCAATTAATAAAATTACTTAATGATGAAAAATGTTACATAATTATACACATAGAATTTAAATGTATATATACATATTTATATATGTGAAGTCTATATTTATATTTATGAAATTATTTATGTAATTATGTATATGGACATATGTATATTTTGTATTATTTTTAATTATTTATATATACATAGATACATACATATATAATTTCATTCTAAGTGTATGTTTATAAAAAATAATATCAAAATACAGTTAGAATAAAATGACATTTTTAAAAAAAAAATTAAAAATAATTTTTACATTTTTTATTTATTTTATAATATACATACACAATATTTATAGTTATTATATATATATATATATATATATATATATATATATATATATACACAAGGTCAGGAGGGCTGCACTCACCTAAACATGCATTTATTCACGGATTTATTACAGGGTGCTACTGGGACCAAAATACAAAATACACAAACCAGTGCACTCGCTTATTAACTAAACAGTGATTTCAAATCCTACATAGTACTATTTAAAAACACCTCACCTAGGTAACAAATAATGGGGGTTTGGTTACATTATATGATCATACATTGCATAAGCCTGCCAACTGCATCAAAGTACCCCATTCTTGGCAGGTCCTACTCTAGCAGCCTAATGCTTGCTCTTATGAGATTAATCCACTTACTTGGGAAATGCTTCCTTACTGGGAATCTCTGCAAGTCAAGGCTAAATAGGATCCTGGAATGAGACACCTGTGGCAGGGAGGGGTGCAAAACCCAGGGGTTGGCCTAGACCCCTATAATTATAAACAAGGTCAGGAGGGCTGCACTCACCTAAACATGCATTTATTCACGGATTTATTACAGGGTGCTACTGGGACCAAAATACAAAATACACAAACCAGTGCACTCGCTTATTAACTAAACAGTGATTTCAAATCCTACATAGTACTATTTAAAAACACCTCACCTAGGTAACAAATAATTATAGGGGTCTAGGCCAACCCCTGGGTTTTGCACCCCTCCCTGCCACAGGTGTCTCATTCCAGGATCCTATTTAGCCTTGACTTGCAGAGAGTCCCAGTAAGGAAGCATTTCCCAAGTAAGTGGATTAATCTCATAAGAGCAAGCATTAGGCTGCTAGAGTAGGACCTGCCAAGAATGGGGTACTTTGATGCAGTTGGCAGGCTTATGCAATGTATGATCATATAATGTAACCAAACCCCCATTATTTGTTACCTAGGTGAGGTGTTTTTAAATAGTACTATGTAGGATTTGAAATCACTGTTTAGTTAATAAGCGAGTGCACTGGTTTGTGTATTTTATATATATATATATATATATATATACACACACACGTGTAATTTTACTCTATTTTTATATTAATATATGTATATATTAATAAAACAAAATACACTTAGTATGACATTCTATATAAAAGATATATATATATATATATATATATATATAACCAACTTTTTTCTTTGGTTTTTACTGTATGTATTGCGGCTGATGTGTACTATTGTCGTTGTGGGAGTTTGAGCACAGGACTTGTTTTTTTTGTATTTACTTTTGTACCACATGCTATGTTGTAATGCTGCCGCCAATCCAATGTGTTCATGGGCATCCGCAATACACTGCAATACTGGCACCGGCCAGTAGGTTACATCTTATCCCTGCTTCTCTCTCCTGACTGAAACTGCAGAGGAGCAGCACATGCAGCCAGCAACTCCCAGACTGCAGAGACAGCCTACAGATCAGGTAAGTGAGGGATGGGGGGCAGCCTACAGATCAGGTAAGTGATGGATGGGGGGCAGCCTACAGATCAGGTAAGTGAAGGATGGGGGGCAGCCTACAGATCAGGTAAGTGAGAGATGGGGGCAACCTACAGATCAGGAAAGTGAGAGATGGGTGCCAACCTACAGATCAGGAAAGTGAGAGATGGGGGGGCAACCTACAGATCAGGTAAGTGAGAGATGGGGGGCAGCCTACAGATCAAGTAAGTGAGAGATGGGGGGCAGCCTACAGATCAAGAAACTGAGGGATGGGGGCAGCCTACAAATCAGGTAAGTGAGGGATGGGGTATAGTCTATAGATCAGGTAAGTGCGGCATGGGGGGCAGCCTATAGATCAGGTAAGTATGGGATGAGGGCAGCATACAGGAAGGGTCAGCAAGGAGAAGGAAGGTAAAGTAGGAGAAGGAGCATAAAGGAGAAGAAACAGAAATGAGCAGGAAGGGACATCAATGAGCAGAAAGGGTAAGCAATGAGCTGGAAGGGACAGAAGGAGCAGGAAGGTAAAGTAGAAGAAGGAGCAGAAAGGAACAGAAATGAGCAGGAAGGGTCTGCAAGGAAGAAAAAGGGGCAGGAAGGGGCAGCAAGGAGCAAGGATGGTCTGCAAGGAGCAGGAAGGGTCTGCAAGGAGCAGAAAGAGTCAGGAAGGGACAGAAGGAGCACAAAGGTAAAGGAGCAGAAAGCATCAGAAGTTGCACAAAGGTAAAGTAGAAGAAGGAACAGAACGTGGCAGCAATGAGCTGGAAAGGGCAAAAGGAGCACAAAGGTAAAGTAAGAAAAGGAGCAGAAATGAACAGGAAGGGGCAGCAAGGAACAGGAAGGGTCAGAAAGGGACAAAAGGAGCAGAAAGGGACTGCAAGAAATAGGAAGGGCAGTAAGGAGCAGTAAGGGTCTGCATAAGGAAGGAAGGTTTTGCAAGGGGCAGGAAGGGAAAAAAGGACCACAAAGGTAAAGGAGCAGAAAGAATCAGAAGGAACACAAAGGTAAAGTAGAAGAAGGAGTAGAAAGGAACAGCAAGGAGGAGCCTGCTGGCTAGCCTCCTGCCTAAGGACTATAGGCCATGTAAAAAAATCTGTAAAAAGACTTTGTTCGTGTGGTTTCCCTTTATTGCTTGGGAACCGAACAAACCCACGAACTGCGGAAACCCCTAACCGTGGTGGTGGTGGTGGTGGGGGGGTATATTATAATAGATGCCACTTTCTGTCAGTGGTGAGGGGGGTATTGACCACCTTGTAAGGATGTCGAAGCTTCATTATACCCTGCGAGTCGAATAGAATTCTAGCCCATTTGCCGAACCAAAATAAAGATAAGAAAAACATTAAACATAAAATACATGAAAAAGGAACTGGGTTGTAAGCTTGTTGGCAAGAGCTGAGTTACAGGCAACCTATTTGGGTGCCTTAGTCCCTGGTTTCAGGTGTCTAGGGCCTATGGGCTTCGCATCGTTGGGTCAGCTCCCAGTTTTCAGGGTGAGTTTCGGCTGTGGAGGGAGCTTGTGAAGGAGGTAGTCCCTTTGTGTGCAAGAAATTTGAGACTCCAGTCATAGTTTTGAGCAGTCCAGTTACGGTGGACAAGTAGGGAGCAGTAGTAACAGATCCCCCTGTTTTGCATTGGATCTGCAAATTACGTTGTACAAGCATTCTACCATGTTGCCTGGGAACCTCTACCTTTTGTTTTCCTGCCATCACCCACATTGCCCTGCACCTAAGGACAAAAACTGTTTCTGGCCCTTTAACTGTGTTGTACAAAGAATGGGTACGTTTGATATGGCACTTCGGATACAGCCGAAGTGCCGAAGTGGCCGCCATTAGACAATCGAATACGTGGTGGCGGCGGCCATTTTAATGCAGTCGAACGCGGTCAGCGGTGTGTGCCGTTAAATCCCTGGAACGGAAATCAGCCACACATTTTAACGAACACCGCTGACCTGTACCTTCCCCTACCCTTCGACACTGCGGCTGGAAAATAGGTCCCATTCGAAGTTTCGAACACACGTTCAAATGGGACTTTGTCATCTTTTTCATGTGAAATAGACTGCCACTCGACTAACAACCACCGTGGAAGTTTAACCTCATTTTACTTTGACGCTTCGACAGAAGTCGAAGTGCTTTCGACTATTCGAACGCCGCCTTCGGATGGGACTTTGTCAATTTTCAAGGCTGAAATAGACCGACCGCACAGCCTGAATCTGTGGAACTGTTTTGGGCATGCAAACAGGCGTGCGGTCGTTCTGAAGAGACTTTTTCAATATCTCTGGAACCACTGAACCGATTTGTACGAATTTTTTATATGTTTGTCCCCAAGTTGTGTTGTTCATAAAAACATAAGTTTTATTCCTGTGTGATAAAAAAAATCATAAAGTTATAAAAATGCATAAAAAAGTATAAGTTTTAGCTTGGAGATAATTGAGTAGGTACAGTAAGAAACTCAATTATCTCCCAAGCAGAGGGATGTGGGATGTAACCGTTACCTGGTTGGTTAATGTCTAATTGCCTTTGGGCGTCTCCCTTGCAGGGGAGCACTGCATAAAAGCAGAGTACGTGCCATTAAACATCAGTTCTACTTCACCTTCAATCTAGAGTCCTGTCTCTTATTGGGGGTAACCGCTATACAGCTATTCACACTAGCTCTTGTAAGAGCTTCTTCACTTGGAACACTACTGGATGCTGAGAATCCTCCTCACTGATCTGGAAAAGGACACCCTCCAGCGGTTGAAACCCCTCTGCTACACGGGGTAACCGCTACACCAGTGTTCCCCCATCTGTATGGTATGCCGGCTTTTCTCAGCGTGGTTGTCACTGGTCCAAAGAACTTGCGCCGGAGTAAGGGTTAAGTGTGGTTACATGATCGTGGACTTCCACAAGGTCGTCCTCCGTGGTTTTGACACGGTCAGAAACATGCTGTATGTCCTTTCTGACAAGTGCCACATCAGCTGCTAATAACTTTTGTCGGCCTTTGGTGGTGGGGACTTAGTCCTCAAGTGGTGCAGGAGGTAAGGCATTTTCGGCTTGTGGGGTTCTTGTGTTATTGGTCACCCCACTTTCAGATTCCGCGGCCGGAGCAGCATTCGTCGGGTGTATCGTGTGTGCTGGTTCAGGTTGTGTGGGCATGAGCAACATCTCTCCGATGTCCCTTCCATGCATACCGCTGCCGGCAGCAAGTTTTTGGGTGCGGCAGCTCATGGTAGGTGTACCTGTGGCTGTTTGCGGCAGGGAGTACTCCGAGTAGCTGCTTCCTTCACCCAGACCACCAAGAAACGCCCCGCGGCCCAGGAGTAGCAAGGCGCGGTATGTTTTTATTTTTTATCATTCTGGTTCAGATTTATCTTCGTTTCAACTGTCCAAAGACTGCTGTTTCAGAACTGCGCTGGCTTTTCTTTTTGGCAACGTCTAATCTGGAATTTCTATTCTTAAGGCTTATAATTCATTTTCACCTTGTAAAACCATAAAAACAAAAGCGCTAAATAAATAAATACACAACTATATATCAATATTAAAAGGTGCAAGTTGCTAAACACATGAAAGGTGATTACTAAAACCTTGAAAGCAAATCTGTTAAAAAAAAAAAGTGTCACCGCTGAATAATCAACCCCTGAATATTTAAAAAAGGTGAATATAAGAAAATAAATATTGGTATTATTCAGTGCAAAGTTTGTTTTCCACCTCCACAGTGGTGGCTATGAGATATCAAAGTGGATCACAATGTCTTTGTTATTACCACGATGGAATTACATCCAGTTTTTGTCCCATTGAAAGGATACTGCATATAGTATATGGTTAAAATAACAATTTATTCAAATATATATAAAAAAAATGCATGTATAAAGAAGGTGGTTAAAAAGTTGTAATAACCACTGTAAAGTCCAGTATGAGCAGATAGGCAGTGTGTGGATGACAAAGTTTACCACTACGTCGGAGCGGCTGAATTGGTAAGAAGTCTCTTCCTCAAGCCGCAGTATAGTACACCGGAACGGAGGGACGCTGTAACTAAACACTGCTGGAGCACCGCTGAAGTGTTCTTCTGATACCGGTAAGTGAAGGCCTTATTCCTCAATTCATAAACGCGTTTCACACGTGCTAGGCAGGCTTTTTTAAGATAGTGAGTTGAACTTCTGTTGTGGTATATATACTTTGATCGATTGCAATACCGGTCAGTTTTTCTTAAAGTTATACATGCCCTTCTGTGGCAGGGCATTTCATGTAAAGACCAGCTTAGAAATAACATTAAAAAATTCTAAATAGAGATCTAGGTACATATGATCAAGTTACTGTATAATCTTATATATCCATATTAAAAACAACATATAAAAAGAATACATTATACAGGTAATTGTAACGAGATCAGTGCAAGTGGAATTTCCAGCATCAGTTAATATATATATATATATATATATATATATATATATATATATTCCCCAGATATACATTTTTTCAATAATGATTCATTAAATTATAATGCAAAAGAAAAAAACAAGCAAGAAAAAAAAATCTTTTCATTTGTTGTGTTATAATTAAGAACTACTGTATTATTGATAATAGATTTCTATCGTATTTAGTTGCATCTATTAGAAGACGAAGTTAAATTATCTATTTTGTGAGGAGTAGGAAAAAAGGAATAATCGCATAAAATACTGTTGCCTAATTGGAGAGATATCAATGAGAGTGCTTTATTAGCGCAAGGTGATCCTTGGAAGACGAGTAATTAATATTTACTAATTGATATGAATAAAGAAGAACAAGAGTTATATTAATTTCTAGAGGAAATTAACGTTTTTCTAAGTTGATTGGAGTGCATTGGCTTGTAATTATTAAGGCAACATATAAATCTGATAACATTTGTAAAACCTTATTAGTCTTTAATGTGGTTGAAGTATAATTACTTAGGAAACATAATAAAACCAGTTGCGACATTGTAGCAGAAGAGGAAAAAAATATAGTTAAATTTTTAGCCAAAAAGAACAGGGGTTTTAAACAACAGGAGTATCTGGCTTGTAAATTATTCATCTGTAAAAAAACCTTTTCTCTGGATGAATGATGTCAGATAATAAAAAGAGCATAAATATAAGTCTAAAAAGTACAATTGGACAGAATGTGCTAATAGAATACATGAAACTGAATGTATTCATATAATAATTAGGGAATGTAATAAAGGGACTGTGAAGGAGACTTTAAAAAACAAAAATCGATATAACAGCATACAAAAATGTATATCCTTAATAAGAAAAAGAGAATAATTGGAGCTTTTATAAAGTCAATGGAACCTGTCCATTTGGTCTATAGGAAAAATGATTCTAAAAAAATGTTTTAAATTATTTTTCCTTGAGGGGGGCGTGGCCTGGACATGGAGAAAGATGGCAGCTTAGGCGAGGAGCTCCGACCCACAAAGCGAATATAGCAAGCTTAAACAACAGCAAGGCATGAAAATGGGGTGCACAAAATGCCCAGACAGCTCTCAGACACCCAGCAACCACTCTAGCAACACCCAGCGGCCACTCAGCGGCCACTCTAGCAACACCCAGGTTGGACCCATGGACGGGTACCTCGCCGCATCGCCGAACATGCACCACGAGGCCGCGGGCGCCAACATGGCAGACTCTCCGACCCGCTCACTCGCCTCTGAGCTCGGCGGGCCCTCGCTGGCAAACATAAGTGCGGACATCCGAGCCCTGGCAACTAAAGAAGACCTCCAGATAATCTACATGCGGTGATCCGCATGGAAGTGACCACGCTCAGGGCCGACATCACAGCGCAGGCCAACAGAATACAGGTGGTGGAAACAAGCACGCTATCCATAACGACAGAAGCTGAAGCCTCAAACCTCGCCATAACCAGGCAAGGTAACATGTTACTAGCACTGAGACGCCAAACTGAAGACCTCGACAACAGAGGTCGAAGGTCAAATATAAGAGTCCGCGGCCTACCTGTCAGGAACTGCTCTGCTCTGTTCTGATGTCTGACCATGGCTTCTGGTATCCAGTGCTCTTTTTACAATTCTTGTTTTGTTTTCCTTGGTTTTTCTGGTTTTCTATTCTATGTCTGGTTTTCTTTATGCTGTGTTTTCTGGGTTCATTCCTATATTCCGTTCCTGGAATTCCCAGTCTCCAGGATTCCTTTATAGGTTTGTTTTATGTTGCCACACCTGTTCCTTTTCCATGGTTCCTTTTGTTTCAGTTGGTTCCTGCAGGCAGATGCTTCAAGTCATCTGCTCCTTCTTTGCAGGTAAGTGCTGTATGTGTTTTATTATGGTTTATTTAGCAGACATTAGGCAGAGTAGGTCCTGCCAAATATGGGGTACATTGGCATTGTGGCAGGCTTATGCAATGTATGATCATATAATGTAACTAAATCCCCATAGTTTTCACATGTAGTACTTAGTTTTGTCTCCTCTTGTTTTGCCTATTATATCTTGTCTTGTTTTATTTTTATTCCCAGTCCATGTACAGTCCTGTCTTGTCCTGCCCATGTTATGTTAATGTTTCCCTTATGTATGGTGTACATGTTCTGGGTTTAGCTTTCTATCCTTCTCTGGTTCTGGGTTCTACTAGTTCTGTCTTGTTCTCATGTTTGCTTCCTATCCTAGCCTTGCCTTGTTTCTGTACTGGATACATTCCTGCTGCAGAGCCTCCCTATTCAGCTCCTGTGAGGTCTGCTTATTTCCTAGCTCCTAGTTCCTGGGATCCGCATAAGCTTATTCAGGGTCCTGGTATGTGGCTGCACAAACGCTGGTGCTCAACACCAGGGGGTGTGCGGTTACCCTGCACCAGACCCTGCTAATCCACTTCTACACTGTGACTCCTACTTCTCATCAGGCACTCAGGGGTCCCGGTTTCCGTACCGCTACCCGTGATACTACCTGAATCCGAAGGAGACGAAGATGTAGAGGCCACACTGCAGACCCTGTTCCGAGACATCCTGGGGACGGAGGCACCGGAATCCATAGAATTTGACAGCGCACACAGGGCTAATAGAGCACGCGCAACAGATAAGACGCTGTTATATGACATTATATGCTGCCTGCATACCTACAAGCTAAAAGAAAAAATCATGAACAAATCCTGCTCGAGACCTTCATGGCGGTTTCACGACACAGAAGTGGTCCTATATCAAGATTTATCACCTCTAACGCGGGAAGCCCGCAGTGCCCTACGACCAGTCACATCACTTCGCAGAGAAAAACGGATCCCATATAAATGGAGCTTTCCCTTCATGCTCCTAGCTAGACATCACAATGAATGGACTCCCTTATGATGGCCAGAAAAGGTGCCCAGATATCTACAGCACCTCAACCTACCACCAACCGAAGTCACCAACTGGATCCTGGGGCCAATCAAACAAAGCCAGGGGCCACAAACACCAGGACAACAGCGAAGGCGCTGGGAAGATACACAGAGACGTCCACCAGCCCGTAAACAACTTGAACCAACGGACCCGGAGGAGTGATGGTAGGAGTCCCACCTCCACCCGCCAGACAAGGTGAACCTGCCAAGACACGAGCACATCACTCCGGATAACGAGCCCAATGGGGGAACAGAGTCTTCCTGTACACCGAAGGAAACAGATAAGTCCGGCATTACACACACACAGGAGAGGGCACTCACACAAACTCTCACATGGGACCCCTGAGCACCCTACTAACACAATATTTAGGATCATGCGAACTGATAATTTGATTGGGGAGGGCGTCCTGTGGGGGGAGGAAGCCAACAAGCATGCTTGTTGCAGACCAGGGGGTTAGTGCCCATAAACGCACAACAGGACACTGAGTTGGGACAATACACAGAAAATGCTGGACACCTATACGACGCACAAAACCCACGATACAGCGGAGACACTCTAGGACTTTGGAATTTCTGTTTCCGGGGGCATCAATAATGAGGTTCCTACACATTATAAATCTATATGATGTCTTGAATATTGTCTGTGGGTGGCGGGAGCGGGGAGGAGAGGGCCAAAGGATGATTACTGGTGTGGAATTGTATAGTTATGAGGGGCAGACCCACAGAAGGGGGACAGGTCAAGGAAAAATGGAACACCTGGGGGATCACAGTACAAGAGGGGATGAGGGATATGAATAGAACAGGGTTGAGTTAAGGAATTAAGTATTAGACGCAATCCTGTAAATGTCGACGGAACGATAAAGAGGAGGTAGATAGGGCACTGGTCGTGAAGAGGCGGGGACGGGAGACCGGGATAGGCTTGAAAAATGTGATGTATAATGAATTTAATTGCTTTGCACTGTACAGATCCATGGCTCCCCGACATAGCACACTCAACCGCTGTACACATAAGCGGACGCCCAACCTAGCGCAGGGACCACCTGACGCACACGGGGCTTCGAACACTACTGACAGAAGTGGGAGGAGCTGCCCAAACCCCCGACCACCTGGTTCCCGAGACAACTACCAGGGACCTTCATATGAAGCACAGACTCCCCCTTACCAACCCCCAACTTGACCTAGTAACCGCAACACCACTGCCCCACACGGGACTGACCTCGCAGACGGAAGAAATGACACTGGGGTGACAGCTGACCTTATGGACGCGCCGGCCCTGGGAGTAAGGCATGGGGGGCAGCCTATAGATTAGGCAAGTGAGGCATGGGGGGGGCAGCCTATAGATTAGGCAAGTGAGGCATGGGGGGGCAGCCTATAGATTAGGCAAGTGAGGCATGGGGGGGCAGCCTATAGATTAGGCAAGTGAGGCATGGGGGGGGCAGCCTATAGATTAGGCATGGGGGGCAGCCAATAGATTAGGCAAGTGAGGCATGGGGGGCAGCCTATAGATTAGGCAAGTGAGGCATGGGGGGCAGCCTATAGATTAGGCAAGTGAGGCATGGGGGGGCAGCCTATAGATTAGGCAAGTGAGTCATGGGGGGGCAGCCTATAGATTAGGCAAGTGAGGCATGGGGGGTGGGGTGGGACTAAATGAAGAGTCAGCAAGGAGCAGGAAGGGTCTGCAAGGAGCAGGAGCAGCAAGGAGCAGGAAGGGTATGCAAGGGGCAGCAAGGGGCAGGAAGGGACAGAAGGAGCACAAAGGTAAAGGAGCAGAATGATTCAGAAGGAGCACAAAGCTAAAGTAGGAGAAGGAGCAGAAAGGGTCTGCAAGAAGCAGAAAGGAATCAGAATGAGAAAGTAGTAGAAGGGTGCAAAATAAGCAGAAAGGAGCAGAAAGGTAAAGGAGCAGAAGGAGCCAAATATAGAAGACAGTGTCAGAAGAAAAAGAAGACTGTGTCAAATGAAGGAGTAGAAAAGGAGATTGGAGCAGGAAGGACAAATGAAATGAACCCTCCACTTTATTCTGGACACCACATAGTTACATAGTTAGATAGCTGAAAAGAGACTTGCGTCCATCAAGTTCAGCCTTCCTCACACCTGTTTTTTGCATCATAAGGCTTTGGTACCTGGGGCTGGCAGGGAAACTCTGGACTTTCTCATCTCCCCAGGTAAAAAAAAATATCAGTGTTATTGTGTTCACTTTTATTTACTGAGTGTCAGGAAGCAAAGAGTGCCGCTGGGTAGGGGTGTTGCTGATTGGCTGGAGCAGTCAGCTAGCACTCTAAGCCAATCAGTAGCTCCCCATTCATAAAAAAAGTTTTTAAAAAATTATGAACCGGGAACTAGCGATTGGCTTAGAGCGTCAACGGTCAACTCTAGCCAATCAGCGTCACCCCTGCCTGACGTCAATCTGCACTTCCTGACACTTTAATTTGCTTAAAGGAACACTATACAGGGAGTGCAGAATTATTAGGCAAATTAGTATTTTGACCACATCATCCTCTTTATGCATGTTGTCTTACTCCAAGCTGTATAGGCTTGAAAGCCTACTACCAATTAAGCATATTAGGTGATGTGCATCTCTGTAATGAGAAGGGGTGTGGTCTAATGACATCAACACCCTATATCAGGTGTGCATAATTATTAGGCAACTTCCTTTCCTTTGGCAAAATGGGTCAAAAGAAGGACTTGACAGGTTCAGAAAAGTCAAAAATAGTGAGATATCTTGCAGAGGGATGCAGCACTCTTAAAATTGCAAAGCTTCTGAAGCGTGATCATCGAACAATCAAGCGTTTCATTCAAAATAGTAAACAGGGTCGCAAGAAGCGTGTGAAAAACCAAGGTGCAAAATAACTGCCCATGAACTGAGAAAAGTCAAGCGTGCAGCTGCCAAGATGCCACTTGCCACCAGTTTGGCCATATTTCAGAGCTGCAACATCACTGGAGTGCCCAAAAGCACAAGGTGTGCAATACTCAGAGACATGACCAAGGTAAGAAAGGCTGAAAGACAACCAACACTGAACAAGACACACAAGCTGAAACGTCAAGACTGGGCCAAGAAATATCTCAAGACTGATTTTTCTAAGGTTTTATGGACTGATGAAATGAGAGTGAGTATTGATGGGCTAGATGGATGGGCCCGTGGCTGGATTGGTAAAGGGCAGAGAGCTCCAGTCCGACTCAGACGCCAGCAAGGTGGAGGTGGAGTACTGGTTTGGGCTGGTATCATTAAAGATGAGCTTGTGGGGCCTTTTCGGGTTGAGGATGGAGTCAAGCTCAACTCCCAGTCCTACTGCCAGTTTCTGGAAGACACCTTCTTCAAGCAGTGGTACAGGAAGAAGTCTGCATCCTTCAAGAAAAACATGATTTTCATGCAGGACAATGTTCCATCACACGCATCCAAGTACTCCACAGCGTGGCTGGCAAGAAAGGGTATAAAAGAAGAAAATCTAATGACATGGCCTCCTTGTTCACCTGATCTGAACCCCATTGAGAACCTGTGGTCCATCATCAAATGTGAGATTTACAAGGAGGGAAAACAGTACACCTCTCTGAACAGTGTCTGGGAGGCTGTGGTTGCTTCTGCACGCAATGTTGATGGTGAACAGATCAAAACACTGACAGAATCCATGGATGGCAGGCTTTTGAGTGTCCTTGAAAAGAAAGGTGGCTATATTGGTCACTGATTTGTTTTTGAATGTCAGAAATGTATATTTGTGAATGTTGAGATGTTATATTGGTTTCACTGGTAAAAATAAATAATTGAAATGGGTATATATTTGTTTTTTGTTAAGTTGCCTAATAATTATGCACAGTAATAGTCACCTGCACACACAGATATCCCCCTAAAATAGCTAAAACTAAAAACAAACTAAAAACTACTTCCAAAAATATTCAGCTTTGATATTAATGAGTTTTTTGGGTTCATTGAGAACATGGTTGTTGTTCAATAATAAAATTAATCCTCAAAAATACAACTTGCCTAATAATTCTGCACTCCCTGTAGTGTCAGGAATACAAACATGTATTCCTGACACCATAGTTGTGAAAACGCTATTCACCCTGGCTTTATGTGATAATGACTATGCTCATCCCCTTCATGACACTGTCAAAAAGGGGCCAAGCACAGATGTCATTACAATTATGCACCCCCCTGGAAAAATTCCTGCGGACGCACATGTCCAAACGCTGCTGTATTTTAGCTCTGAATGCCGGTTGACTTGCGTGACTTATCCGCCACCAACTAGGGTTCAAGCCGCAATGTTTTAGGGCACTTTCTGCCTGGGAAACAAACATAAATTTGTATGGCCGCTGCTACAGCAGCGGCTGCAACAATACCTAATTTTTCAGGCATGTGTACATGCCTAATTTTTCGGGCCTCTGGTGCTGCACTGTGGCTTCAAAAACCAAACCAAAAAAAGCACATAGCAGGGATTAAACTGATAGGAATAGTACTACTTAACACACCACTCCTATCTGGTGGCACATTAGATTGCACCTTATCTGACGAGCCAGGTCGGGCGAAACGCGCGCGTCAGTGTGTCCTTCAGTACTTCTCCTATGATTTAGAGTGAAGTACTAGAATCTGCAACCACGCTACTTACCTCTAACTATTTCGAATTTCCTCTAACTTTGGAGGCTTTCAGTGTGCTAATTGATTTCAATTGCAGCACATCAGTATTTAGACTTCAGAATTAGTTTTTGACTAATTTATGTACCTCTTATCTTTATTATTTTAAATTTGTATCTGTACCAGAGGGATTAGTTTGAGGTGCCCTCGAAGGCACAGTTTTTTGCACAGCTCTAGCGTTAGCATCAGGGTATCTTTGTTCAGCAGCACTCTATCCTTCACCCCAGCTAATCCTAGCTCCTGTACCAACTATCTTTTCGCTACAACAACGGTCTTTCTACTGTTAATTTATTTTATTGAGTGGGATGATAGTTAGGTGCCCTTGAAGACACGGGGACCAGCTTACTCCACGTCCTAGCACGACTTTATAATATACTGTTCTGTTCATCGCATAATTGCCAGCGTTCTACATAGGAGCTAGCTAGTTTGGAGGTAGCCGATCCTCTATGCAACATTAGATCACTCACGATTACAGGCTGCTGCTGTCACATGGGTAGTTTAACCACTGCTACATTATACGCAGAGATAACCGGTCACTAAGTGGATAACATCACTGCTGGTACCATATTTGCAAAATTAGTCACTGTGTTACGGGAACCAGACCATTAGTAACTACCGACTCCAGCTACACTGTGGTCAATAATACAGCTGTGACCACCAGTATCTTTCCGTTATTACGGGGAGCCGTGCTCTCTTCTCTTTCTCTCCCTACCTATACATTTATCTCTCAGGACGGTAATCTGCCTTATCTTACTGGCCCATTCCCCATATACTAAACGCACTGCTCTCTTTTTTGCCGCAAATTCGCTTTGGAGATCTCCCTCATATCTACCAAGCGGCCTGGGGTTTGCCTACCAGTCTTGTTAATATTTCAACGACCAAGTACGTCAATAGATATATAGGTCCTGGCTGATACTTGTTTCTTCCTTCCTATATTCATTACACCTATTTTACTTTTCAGTCTAATCACTATTTTTGGTTAACACTTATGTACACTAGCACGTTGTGGTTTTAATATCAATCAATAAAATGTATTTGTTTTTCTTTGCTTAGTTTGCTGAGCAACTGACCAGCGGTAGACTCTGTCTTACAGTTTAATATTCTGTATAGTTCACCGTATATTTTTTTCTGTATCCGTGCATATTTGAGTAACAACTCATTACATACAGGTACACTTTCTGTCCCTTTTTTGCCACATTAGATTGCACGCGCAGTGCCCCAAATTTGAAGTAGGAGGACCGACCAAGCATCTTTTTCCATCTCCCGCTTCCTAAAATTGATGCCATATACACATCCCCTGATAGGGCGCCAGCTCGTTATTCTCTTTTTCACTTCACTAGGGACACTTTACTGCAGTATGGGCACTTAGACCCACTCTTTGTCTTGCACACTGTTATTCCTAGCCAGCATCTGTGATGGGAAATCAGGCAGTCATCTAAACGTTTAGATTGAGCTTTAGCTTAGAACACCCTTGAAGGTGTTTAAGGAGATTAGGGCTAGTTTAGAGGATTCTTCTTAGACCTCTCTGGGTCTTTATAGCCCTTCTACCTATCCAGCATTTCTGGAAACTAGTTAAGAGAAAGGGTGTCTGTGTGTCTGTGATACATTTAACTTTATATCACCTTATTGACACTTCATCACTCCGGTCTCCATACTCTCTGCCTATACCCATCTATTTAGAGGGAATTTCCTTGCCGCTGCCAATATTATATAATAGGTAATAGTATTACCATTATTACACAATTAGGTCTCTGAGGACAGGTGTCAATCCATATCTGCCAAGTGACCCTATGTAGGGGGAACAGTCTCTATTCTGCTCTGTGTCAGTGTGTATCATGATCTCTGAGGACAGGTGTCAATCCATATCTGCCAAGTGACCCTATGTAGGAGGAACAGTCTCGTGTCTGCTCTGTGTCAGTGTGTATTATGGTCTCTGAGGACAGGTGTCAATCCATATCTGCCAAGTGACCCTATGTAGGGGGAACAGTCCCTATTCTACTCTGTGTCAGTGTGTATCAGGGATCCTTAGGATAGGTGTCAATCCATATCTGCCAAGTGACCCTATGTAGGGGGAACAGTCCCTATTCTGCTCTGTGTCAGTGTGTATCAGGGTCTCTGAGGACAGGTGTCAATCCATATGTCAAGGTGTCAATATGTCATATGTCAGGTGTCAATCTATATCCATTGTGATTTAGGAATGTTAGGTGATTTCTGCCCTTTATGGATTAAAACCAGACTCTGCATCAACTGTGTAATTTTCCATGGGAGTTTTGCCATGGATCCCCCTCCGGCATGCCACAGTCCAGGTGTTAGTCCCCTTGAAACAACTTTTCCATCACTTTTGTGGCCAGAAAGAGTCCCTGTGGGTTTTAAAATTCGCCTGCCCATTGAAGTCAATGGCGGTTCGCCCGGTTCGCCTGTTCGCGAACGTTTGCGGAAGTTCTCGTTCGCCGTTCGCGAACCGAAAATTTTGTGTTCGCGACATCACTACTCCCTAATTCCCACGGTATTAGGGAGTTATCTACCAAAAGGCTGAAAGACCTAAATTAGTCTTTCAGCCAAATTTACTAATACGAAGTAAAAATTACTTAGTATTAGTAAATTTTGCCCCTACTCGCGGCGGGTGGGGGCCCTAAAAAAAAATATTTCCCCCCCAGGTGACTAGGGATCCCCAAACCCCTAGTCACCCCCTCCCCCCCCAAAAAAGTATCCCCCCTACCTACCCCCCTCACCCTAAAAATAATGAGGGGGGGACCTTTAACCAAGTACCTGTAAACTTGAACTAAGTACCTTTTTTTTTTTTTTTATAGTGAGCAGCCACAGGCTGCTTAGTGTTTAATAGACATGCCTCTGCTCGTGGTATAGTGAGTAGGGGCATAATTTACTAATGCTAAGTAATCTTTACTTAGTATTAGTAAATTTGGCTGAAAGACCAATTTAGGTCTTTCAGCCTTTTAATAGATAGCTCCCTAATACCGTGGGAATTAGGGAGTTATCTACTTATTCATTCCTGTCATTACATTGACAGGCTAAGTAACTTACATTTTATATGAATGTATGTTACTTGATTGTTGTAAGTGTTGCAAATGCTTACAGCTGAATCCTGGCCATGTTTGTATACTTTTTATTTAAAATTATATACAATGTAACATTCTTCTTCTTTCACTGGGTAAGTATATTAGTACTTAGGCAATACTGTGCTTCGGCACTTCAGCACTTCGGAACTTTCGGTAATTTCGGAACTTCGGGACCTCTGCAATTCGGCAATTCGGAAGTACACAAATGTCCGAATTGCCCGAAATTCGTTCGAATTCATATTCGGACCAAAACGAATTGCACATGTCTACCTCTAACACATTTAGGCTCGCCCAGCCACAGGTAAAGATAGGATGCATGCCACCCCAAGGCCTGGTCGGATTTATCCAGCCATACTTTGGTTATGACAAGCATCTCCAATTCTCTTACCCATTCCTCTAGGGGCTATTTTTCCAAGAACAGCATTCGCAACTCAATTTTTTAATCCATTTGATAAAGCCTGTAAAGGGGAAACGCGTTAAGAACATTTAATTTTGTGTATTCTAACTTATTAAAGGTTTTTTGGTCACCTTTGTGTGCCAATCTCCTTTGTTATATGCACTTTCCCTGGTAATGTTAAGTGTTATCCCCTGTACTGACCCTGCAGTATAATTCCCACCCAATCTTGCCAAAAATCTAAATAGATCACCAGAAGGATGTCACAAAAAGGGAAAAAGAAAAGGACCAATAGTTAATGTAAAGATTGTTGATTTCTAGAATAAGAATATCACTGCAATCAATAGTGTGGATTGCATGCCCCACGAGCCCCTGACGCGCGTTTCGCTAGTCAGCTCATCAGAGGGGAGCCGGTTAATGGATTTTGTTGGCTGAGCGCTGATTGGAGCATTCAAAAAGCAATCAACCAATCAGAATGTCCTATGATCGGACTGGAAATTGTAAAAGAAAAAAAGTAATAACATAAAGAAAAAATATTATAATTAATAGTATGTAAGTGTCCTTATATCAAAAGGAGAAGACTGACAAGTATATCCTTATAATGTGCATCCATTTGATCTGGATGTTATTGTCTGCTCTCAGGCTGTTGAATTGATTAAAAATATTTGTAGTGGAATCAGTGTGATATAACTAAATGAAATTCTCAATGAGATATTGATAAGAATCTTATATATATTCACTTAATCCTTATTCATAACTTAAAAAATGAAGAAGAATAAAATAAAATAAAAAAAATAATAATAATATAAATTGTAATAGAGCGCGACTAATGTGTTTTACACTTAAGAAATACAAAGCGTAGGACTGTGACACCTAATCTTTGTGGCAGATTAATGAAATAAAAGAATTAGGTATACTTATATATGTAAGTTGAGATGACGATATTCCAATGGGAGAGAGCGATGTGTAAATTACTGGGGTACAGTTCGTGAACTCGGCAATAGATTCATAATGTCTCAATTATGTGCTAGCAAATTAGAGACAGGAATTAGTAAGATTAAGATATCTAGTTTTTGTACATATGTGTGTTTTAAATCGCTAAAGTAAAATAACGGACTCGGCATAAAGATCTTAATGCGGCACTGAGATACTAACAAGTATGGGCGGAATTACAGTAATTGTATGCTATTGGTTGTAGCCTCGCAACAATCTCGTACGTGTGGCAATAAATGCTTATCAGAAATTAATTAAATCCATCTATAGAGAGTAAATTATACAGACAAAAATTGGCAGATGTAAGTGGCAATACCGGAAAAAAATTATTAATAAATGAAAAATAATAAATAGAAAGTAATGATAAATTAAATCAAATAATAATAAAAGCCCCCCATGAGTTCCAAGAGTAACAAATAAATGTACCTCATATAAGTAGATACGAATTCAGTATTAACATACCAGTAATAAGAGAGCTCTTAAAGATACCATTAGTATAACAGGTATATAGCTCTACCAAAAGTAGAAAA
Organism: Pelobates fuscus; assembly: GCF_036172605.1. Classification (NCBI taxonomy): domain Eukaryota; kingdom Metazoa; phylum Chordata; class Amphibia; order Anura; family Pelobatidae; genus Pelobates; species Pelobates fuscus. The sequence goes on along the minus strand of NC_086320.1, from coordinate 148,237,687 downwards.
TCAATTATATATATTCGCAAGTTGTCCATGAAGAAAAAATATATAGACGCATAATATACTCAAATTGTGAGGTATCTCTTAAAAAATAATAACAGAAAAAATTAATGAATAAGGAATAATTGAATAAAAAGAATCACTCCTGGATTCTCGTACTTATAGGAATATTATAAAATGATGTTTATATAGATGTTACCAGTAAATAAAGAATCAATAAGCCCTTAATGGATAATAAATATGTGTAGTAAAATAGACAATGATGTCTTATTGATATATAAAGTTAAGGACAATTTCAATGCCAATTAATAACTACACTATACTATTTGAACAGAAAAAGTAAAAATTGATTAAAAAAGGATGAATGATAAAAAATAATAATGAAAATGGAGAAAAGAGCTGTGTTGGTTAAGCTGTTAAAATTTGCATTAACCATGAATGAAGGGAGTAAAATTGAACTCTTCATTTAAGCCTCTAGGGGCCAGAGTACAGAAGGTATGTATCCATTTGGATTCTTGTTTTAGGAGTTTCAAATTGAAATTCCCTTTCCTGGAGTTCATTGTAATCATTTCTAGTGCTTGGAATTTAAGATGTTATGTAAATTTCTGATGTGATTGGCAACTGGGGTCGAAATATTTACATTATTTACTGTGTTTACATGTTGAAGAATCCTTCGCCTGAATTGCTGATAGGTCTTCCCCACATACTGCAATCCACAGCTGCACGTAATTACATAAACAATTTTGGTGGAGGTACAATTAACCCCTTCCCGACCGGTGACGGAAATTTTCCGTCAACCTTGTCCTTTAGTTAAGGACCGTTGACGGAAAATTTCCGTCATTTACTAAAGTTAACCCCAGATCGCCGCAATCGCGGCGATCGCGGGGTTAACGGTGCTCCGGTCTGCCTCTGTAGTAGAGGCAGACCGGGAGCACCCGATCGGGCTGCCCCAGCACCGGTGCTCGCTCTGACAGCATGTCAGAGGGAGCACATGTGCTTCAAATACTCACCTTCCGCCTACCTGCACTTCCGGGTTCTGTGTGAAGTGCAGGGAGACGGATCTTCACTGATCCTGCCCCCTGGTGTAAAAAAAAATAAATAAAGTTAAATCCCACCCCCCCTTTCCACTGTTTTAATCAAATTAACCCCTTCCCTGAGGGTTAATTGTAGATTATACTAGCTTTAGTGTAACTATAATCTTAATTTTATTAATGACAGGAGGCGAATATTTGCTTAAGTCTCTCTTTACTTGAACTCCACAGCAGCACATTAACATAGAGAGATAAACACCAAAGACAAAAACATAAGGTATCTATATAAGGCTACTCCTTAGCCACCATTTCCTCTTTCATGCTGCGACAACGTAACGTACACAACAATGACAATAACCATATAAAAGAACAACATAACGTAACAATGAATGCCATCTGGAAATACTACGGATAACAAATGATCTTGATCTTCATCCCGCCAAACAGTTGATTCTATGAACTGAAGTCGAACCATTAAACTGAAACGAAATAAACAGAGTCGAAAAACACTGATTAGTGAACGAAATGTACTGATAAAACATAAATCCCACGATCCAGTACTGATAGGATAAAATACATGAGATCCATCACTAACTACCGTCAATACAATATAACAGACACTTCCCCCACTACCCCAAACATCACCCCAGACTACCAGACCTAGCCCAGGTAACCAGACAATTCAACAGAAATACAATTAATGCAATCCATCCAAACAAGGGGGGGAGAAACCAAACTGGGTGGGAAATATTCGCCTCCTGTCATTAATAAAATTAAGATTATAGTTACACTAAAGCTAGTATAATCTACAATTTTATAGCATGACAGGAGGCTTCATATTTGCTGTTTTAACGCTCCAACAGCAAAGCAAAAGAAGCATGGTCCGACGGTCTAAAGTAGAATTGGCGAAAAGTCTCTTCCCGAGACCAGTCCGCCGAACGCAAAATGTCCTGTAAGGCAGCACCTGCCAAAAAAGCTCCGGAAGCTGCGGCGCCCCTAACCGAATGCGCTCCGAAGGTCGCATTCACGCCCACCAAAGTCAAAAGCCATCTTATCCATCGAGCTAGTGTAGGGGACGAGACCAGTTTATGGGGTCTGACATACGAAATCAACAACTGCCCAGAATGAGAAGAGCGCAAAGGAGCGGTAACCGCAACATAACGAGCCAGTGCCCTCGCTACACAAAGCTTAGGCGAGTCCTTGAAGTAAGGGTATGATACAACCGTCGAATCCGACTTGGTACGTCTAACCACCTTGAAGGAGACCCCCTCCGGAGAAAACGAGAAAGCGTCGACATCGAAGGCCCGGACATCCGAAACACGTCTGAACGAGACCAGACACAACAAAAGGGCACATTTTGCCGAAAGCTGGCGAAGAGAGAGGTCCTGGTTTTCAGGCCAATCCCGAAGGAACGTCAAAACCAAACGTACGTCCCAGAGGGAAGAGTACTTGGGCGCCGGAGGGCGTGCCAGTCTCATTCCACGCAGGAGTCCGCAGACTAGCAGATCCTGGCCGATGGGAAAAACTCAAAGCGGGACATGCGCCGCCGAGATAGCTGACCTAGCCACGTTAACCGAGTGGTATGACCGACCCAGGTCAAAGAGATGAGACAAAATATTCAGTACGCTAGATACAGGACCCGTAAAGGCGACACCAGGAACCCCATGCCGAAAGATAACACCTCCTGGTCCCGGGAGCCCAGGAATCCCAGAGAAGGTCTCTAGCCGATTGCGATAACTCCTCTACATTCCAGGCACCCCTGAAAGAGTCCAGGCCACCAGGAGTAGGTGGCCGTCTCCCACCAGCGGATGAGGGTTGCCCCGGGAGTCCGAGAGGAGCAGTCGAGAGGACGGTAACAGGAGAGGGTCCTGACAGTAGAGATCCAGGAGCTCCGGAACCAGGCTTGACTCTGCCACAGCGGAGTCAGCAACACCAAGGACACACTTTGACGTTGAACTTGTAGTAACACCCTGGGAATCATAGCGAACAGAGGAAAACGCATACGCTCCCGCGAAGGCCATTCCTGGAGAAAAGCGGCCACCGCTGTGCACGCCGGATCCGGGAGCCAACTGAAGTACCTCTGGGTCTGGTGATTCGTCCTGGAGGCAAATAGATCCAAAATGAACGGGCCCCTCTGATTCTCGAGTTCGATGAAGACGGATCGCAGGTGTTTCCAGTCGCTGGCATCCCGCCAATGTCTGGAGAACCAGTCCGCCGTCAGGTTTGACTCCCCCGGGAGATATTCCGCCTGTAAGGTGATGTTGCGTTGGAAACAGAAGCTGTAAATCTCCTTCGTCACCTCCGATAGAGCTAGAGATCGAGCGCCCCCCAAGCGGTTGATGTATTGCACCGCAGAGACATTGTCCATCGGAAGGAGGACGCAGCAGTCCGACAGGTGGTTTGCCAGGCTCCGAATCGCAAATGAACCCGCAATCAATTCCAGGCAATTGATGTGAAAGTCCGATTCCTGATGTGAAAGTCCGATTCCAGCACAAAGTCCGGGGTTGGTCCGAATATCGCCTTGCCGTTCCAGGCGGACATATGCAGGAGCCGCCAGCGCAGTTCGGTCTTCACGTCCGGAGACAGGGAGATCATCTGATCGTAAGAGGGTCTCCTGCGCAGAAAATGAGCCTTCAGTCGTTGCATGGCCCTGTAATGGAGCGGGCCCGGGTAAATCGCCTGTATCGAGGCCGAGAGGAGACCTGCCACGCGAGCCAACGTCCGGAGGGGAATTCGGTCTTCCCATAAGATCCGCCTTATCTCCTTCCGAATGGTCGCCAACTTCGCCAAGGGTAGTCGAAGAACGCACTCTTTCGCATCGACTTCGAAACCCAAGAATTCCACCGTCTGGGAAGGCTCGAACGCCGATTTCTTCAGATTGACCACGAACCCCAGATGTTCCAACAAGGAGATCGCAGAGCGAGTTTGATATCTGAGCCTGGAGGGGTCCTCACAAAAGATCAGCAAGTCGTCCAGATATATTATGCAGCGGACACCCTCCGATCTGAATCGGGCAACCACCGGCTTTAGGAGCTTGGTGAAGAACCAAGGAGCCGAGCTGAGGCCGAAGGGGAGGCATGTAAATTGGCATGGAATGCCCTTCCATCGGAAGCGAAGGAACCTGTGACAGTCCTCGTTCACCGGGACGGAAAGGAAAGCGTCCTTCAGGTCCAGCCTCGTGAACCAGTCTCCCGGCCAGAGAAGGTATCGAAGAAGGTGAACGCCCTCCATCTTGAAGTGGTTGTACACCACGAAGGTGTTCAATTCTCCTAAATTGATCACTGGACGGAATTCTCCGGACTTCTTTCTTACTAGGAAAAATTGAGCTGAAGAAACCCCCCAAATCCGGGGCCCGTAGTACTGCGCCTTAGGCGAGCAGAGCTCGAACTTCCACCTCTATCAAGGAACGTTGGTCTCTTGTGATGACGGGGGTCCTCGGAGGTCCAACCTGTGTAGGGGGAGAGTGGAAGTCTATGACATAACCCCGCACTGTCCAAAGGACTCATACGTCTGAATACAACTGTGGGCGGAAGACCTTCCTGATCGAAGACTGCGCTTTATCCAGGGAGGCAAACAGATTGACAGGTTTCAGCAGTTCCTTAATGAAAGGCTCCCCGAACAGCAGACCTTTAGCCAGGGGACCCAATTCCTTGGATCCCAATTCCGACAGCTTGTTGTCCATACGGAGGAGTGCCGTCTCCCTGGGTTCCGTGCAAAGGGCCACATTGGCGTTGCCCAGCAGGCAAATGGAACAAACGCCCAGGCCCTCATGGTGGTCGGATCCAGTGTCGTCCACTAGGGCCAACATCCGGCACAGAGGGCCCAGCATATCCAGCTGCTTGTCCTGCGCGGACCGGAGACTACGCTCCACACCCTTCGCGGGGTCTCGACCCGTACGGGTCAAATACGTGGCCACCAAGGGGTCAAAATCCGGGTAACCGCCACCTTGTCCGGCAGTATCAGTCTGGGGCATTCCGGCCCAGCTTCTAGCAGGCCTCCCTTCAAGGGGTCTACGGACCCAGTAGTGCACGAATTGTGCCAAGTGGTCGGGCAGTGACTATTCCGAGGATCTGGGGTGTCGGATAGACCGAGGGTCAAACAGAGTCTCTCCAGTAGTGTCCAAAAAGGTAACGTCCCCCAACCTCGTCGTGGGGGCCCAGTCGGTGGCGAGTCTTCCTCTTCCCAGCGCCGACCGGGACCCTCGCCACGGTCCTCATCCCAATCATCTTCTCCATCTGAGGGAGACTGGTCTGCCCGCCACTCATCCAGCACGGCCGTGGTAGGGGGGGGGGGGTAAGGAGGCCTCCTCCCCTGCGCCCGATAGGCAGCGGCGCCTGGCCGGCGAGGTTGCCAACCTCGAACCACGTCGCTTCGCCGGAGCCTTGCCGTTCCGGGAGCGTGGTTTAGGGCCTTCACCCTTCCAATAGCACATTTGCGCACTTGCCCACTCTCGCTCCTGAGAGTCTGACTCATCCGAGTCTTCGGCCAAATGGGGGGTTCCTCTCACACCCCTGTCCGTATGTGGTTGAGGGAGGGCCCTAGCCAGGGCCTTCTCCACAGATGCGGACACAGCCGCCTTAATTAAAGCCTGCAAATTCTGCTCCTATGCAGAGGCGTCCATAATGTCTGAGTCGATGATACGTGATACCTACGAAGATAGAGGACAGGTATCATTAGCAGGCGATAGGGGCAGCACCCCTAGTATTGGCAGAGGCAAGTAATAATGCATGCAGGCTCAACAAACCGTTATCCAGGGTATGGAGCCACCAGGCCAATAGCATGCTTAGTATGGCACAGACAAAGCAGGCCAATCATGGGGCACTGACAAAGCAGGCCAATCAAGGGGCACAGACAAAGCAGGCCAATCAAGGGGCACAGACAAAACAGGCCAATCATAAAGGCACAGACAAGGCAGGCCAGTATAAGGGTACGGGCGGCACCGACCCAGAGCAATATTGCAGGCGGAAATGTAGATCCTTATAGACATGCAGTAGAATCTTGACTATTAGGGTGTGCAGGGTAGGGATGAAGCGGGATCCAGAGCAGTCCTATTTCAATAAGCGGGTAGTGAGGCAGGGTCACATGCAGGAGGCACGCAGTGCCATGTAGAAGTGTTGAAAAAAAAAAAAACAGTAACATGCAATACAATGTCCATAGAGAAACCTGCAGGGCAAGCACACATTCAAAGAATTGAAACTAAATTATATTGATTTCTTCACTTTGGAGAGGAGAGGGGATTTGAACCTGGGACCCTCAGATATGGGGCATAATCTGTGATGCCAGGGCTCACTGAGTTGTCTCACATGGGATGAAAAGAGAACTGTCATCAAAAAAATCCGAACCCCCAACCTGCCCAGGAGGTGGGGGAACAAACTGGACAAAAACTAGTCACTGTACCTTTAATAAGGCAGTGACACACGCGGCAAACGAAGAGGAGAGTCGCGCACTCACTGCCCGACCACGCGGTCGCGGGGGAAGGGCGACCGGGAGCGGAGGCTCCCGCGGCAAGTGAGTAGTTTCCTACTCCGTCCCCACTCCGATATGCAGCGCAAGTGAGTGGGGACGCGGGCGGGGAGAAGAGTAAAACGGGGATTCCCGCTCGGCGGACGAAGCCGGCGGGCGGGAATCAACACAAGGCACACGTGGGACCGCTCGAGTCTTTCTCCGCGGTCCCGACGGTCGGCACGGGAAGCGGTCGGAAGACCGCTTCTCGGCGACCGCAACAGGATACCAGTCCAGGTAAAAAATAAAGGAAAAACACAAATAGCAACCAAATAACAAAACAATGAAAAATAAATATAGAAAAATGAAAGCAAAGGGCAAAGGAACAGATTAGAAAGCAAAGCACAGAACAACCACATTAATAAATGCAGCAATATTATAAACCCAAGACATTGATCATAAAACCACAAAATACATATAATAGACACAAAGCCACCCATATAACACAGGAGGCAGTGGTACTCTGACCTGTACTGTCTGCGGAGCAGCAAAGAAAGAGGAAATGGTGGCTAAGGAGTAGCCTTATATAGATACCTTATGTTTTTGTCTTTGGTGTTTATCTCTCTATGTTAATGTGCTGCTGTGGAGTTCAAGTAAAGAGAGACTTAAGCAAATATGAAGCCTCCTGTCATGCTATAAAATTATTATTTTTCTTTAACCCTCAGGGGTTAAATTTATTGTATTAATTAATTTAAATATTTAAAAATTATATATTTAGCTAGCTGGGATGGGTGGAAGTTAGTGGGGAATTGGGGAATTTGGTGTTAGGCTAATTAGGGGTTAACGTTAATTTTTTTTAAAATAAGCTTTAAAAAGGTAAAAAAAAATGTTTAACTGTTTAGTAACGTTTAAGTAAAAAAAAAATACCACCCCCTTTAACCAGTCTAAATAAAAATTAACCCCTTCCCTGCCAGTTAATCACTGCCTACAGTGATCAACATACAGATCGCAGTATTATACTGTGATCTAATTTTTTTTAACCCCTGAGGATTAACTTTTTTTTTTTTTTTTTTTTTAACCCTCAGGGGTTCAATTTATTTAATTAATTTAAATATTTTATAATTATATATTTTGCTAGCTGGGGTGGGTGGGAGTTATGGGAAAATGGGGAATTTACTGTTAGTGCTGCTTACTGCTAGTTAGGGGTTAACGGTAAAAGAAAAGTTTAGAAAAAAATGTAAAAGTGTAAAAAAAAGTTAAGAAAATTTAAAACATTTAATAAGTAAAAAAAAAAGTTTAAAAACGGGTTTTACAAAGTAAAAAAAGTTTTACAAAGTAAAAAAATACATTAAAAAATGCTCATTACCACTCCGTCTGGCACAAGCTAGCGGAAAAATGATCCCACGATAAGGTTCAAAATATGCCTTTTGAATTACCCTGGGATGTCTTCTTTAAGAAATGGTATGCTTTTATGGAGTAATTGCATTATATAGCCGTGTAAAATACTCTAAAATGGGACATGGACACAGCGTAAAAATTCAAAGTTTGAAAAAACTGGAATGGCTGTGTCTCAAATGTGCCCCTTCAATGTCCACATATACATGGCAAAGGTACATACGGGGGTATTGCTGTACTTAGCCGACATAGTTGAGCAACATTTGAAGTATTATACAGTCATAGTACACATAAGGTTTGAAAAATATACTGCGCAAACTCACTTTGTGTGTCAAAAAGGCAGAAAAATGCGTATTATCACTACACTTGGTACAAGCTAGCGGAAAAATGATCCCACGCTAAGGTTAAAAAAATGCCTTTTGAATTGCCCTGGGATGTCTTCTTTAAGAAATGGTATGCCTTTGGTATGTAGTTGTATGAAGCCTGCTCAAGTGCTCCAAAGTGGGACACGGACGCATCAAAACCCTCCATGAAAATTCACACTTAAAAACCTTAACTTGTTATGTCTCTTTTACAGCAGTGTAACTTCACAAAATAGTGTCTAGGTCATACATTGGGCATATTGTTTTACTCAGAAGGCTTAGCTGAGCATAATGTGGGGGGTTTGAACTTAGTGGCACATATGAAATGTACAAAATGCCCAGCAAAAATGTAATCCATATGTAAAAAATGCCCAAAATTATATTTTACCACATACTTTGGCATATATTGGTGAAAAAATGGGGGCATGTTAAAGCACAATATGCACCATATGAGATACCCTGAGGTGTCTACTTTTACAAATGGTAGGCCTTTGTGAGGTTTTTTTTGAACAGTCAAACTGCTATAATACCCCAAATTGAAGCATAGGCCCATTAAATCCGCCTCTCAAAATTCTACTGTGAATACTGAAAAGGACAGGTCTCCTATATGGCACTGTAGCTTCACAAAATAGTGCCAAAGACATACAATGGGGGTACCGTTGTACTCAGCAGAAGTAACTGAACACATAATAAAACCTTGTACAGGAATAGCACACACCAACTTTACAAAATACACATGAGAAGTTCTTTGTTATAAGTTTGTGTGCCAAAAACCCCAAAATACTAAATTTTACTCCAATATTTAGCAGAGATTGGCGGTGAAATGGCTACTTAGAAAGTGTCAAAACAACCTTAGGTAAATAGCCTGTGATGTCTACTTTATATAAATATATACTTTTGTGTGGCAATTTTGTTTTCTTTTATGGCTATTAATCTTACAAGACAAACATACCAAATTCTAAAATCGCTCCATATTAAAAGTTTATTTTACTCCTTGTGCTTTGTGACCTGTAACTACCAAAAAAAAAACAGAAAATCCCAGACACATTATATATTCTGTAATTCAGAACAACTAAATGAATTTATTTTTAATTACTTTCTTTAACCTGCACTAATTAGGCACACATTATTATTGCAAAAACTGCACAAAAAACACATTTTTCTTTTTTTTGCATTTTTCTGTATTTTTTTAATAATAAATAAGCATTTATATATATATATATATATATATATATATATATATATATATATTATGTTACATCAAATTAAAGCCTTTTCTGTCCTCTAAAAAACAGTATATAATATGCGTCGGTGCAATAAACGAGAGAGATGCAAATTGAAGTTGAATGCATACAGCAAGAAAATGCAAAAATTGCTTGTGTCATTAAGCGTAAGACAAGCTTCTGAAGCTGTGTCCTTAAGGGGTTAATGAACAGGAAATCTTTCTTTTGTCTGTGTACACTCAATGATTTTCAATGGTTTTATGAAATCACAGGCCTTTCAATAACCAAATTTGAAAACGCCTTTTGTTTTAGTGAGCCACGTTTTTTGAATGGGATTGGGTTCCAGATAACTATGGACTAATATGTCCAGTAGGTTTTTGGGACGGTGAGCTGAAATACTTGGAAAATTAGAGATATGAATGGCCAGATCATCATCATACGTTAGCATAGGCCAATGGTCAGAATACATTTGTCTGAACGGATCCCATAATCGGTCAAAAGTGCCTATGCAGCATATTAATGGTTTCTCAGGCTTTGGTCTGGAAGTTCTAAGACTTGTCGCTCTATCCTTTGAACTGGCACATTGGAATGCTTTTTTAATGATTCTGTTAGGATACCCAAGTGACCTAAAACGTCTCCCAAGTTCCTGTGCTTCCTTCAAAAAGGTTTTGTTACTAGAGCAATTCCGCTTGGCACGAAGGTATTGGCCGAATGGAATACCTGCTTTTAGGTTGTGAGGATGATGGCTTTGCCAATGAACAACTGAGTATATACCCCGCCAGCATTGCGGGTTGGTGTTGGTCCATGCAGGATCTGTGTACCTGGCGGGGGTGGGTCTAGCTCCTGGCAGCCCCACGTGGCCTCACCTCACTCGTTCGGGCCCCTTCTGCGCTGTTGCGGCAACCTCTCAGGTCCTCCGTGGATGTTGTGTGCTGCCTCTGTGGGACCGGTGGCACGTGCTGGTAGGCCTTCGAAGATCCAATTGGGAATGGTGACATGTGGGAGGCCGGTTGCACGCAGGAAGTGCGGGACATCGTTTGGCCAGCGGATGGTTTGCTAGTGATTGCCCACTTTGGCCTGTAGGCTGAATGGGAACCCCCCAGTTATACAGGCTTCTCTTTTCTTGCAGCAGACGTGTGATTGGCCTCAGGGCCCAGCATGCGTCCAAGGTGAGTATGGACAAGTCCTGATAGAGACTTGACTGTCCATGAACGAGATACTGTGCTGTGTTCTAGCTGTCTTAATTAGCGAATCCTTCTGCTGGAAAGATAGTAGGCAGCATACAATGTCTCTGGGTAGGCAATCTCTCCTGGGGGTCCGCAAGGCCTGGTGGGCTCTCTCAATGCCGAAGTTTGGCGGTGCTTCGCCCCCGAGTAATTGGGAGAACAGACTTCGTATATTATTCCGCCGGCCCCTGTTGTCGAGGTCCTCTACCTGTCACCGGAGGTCGAGGATGATATTGCCCTTTCTTGTAGCAGCCAGATCAGTAGCTTGGCAGTGTGGTTCCATTTGCAAGCGATCAATCTCCAGGTTGTCCAACCGTTGCTCGAGTGCCGCCAGATCATTGTGTACCGCCGTGATTTCCTCCCAGATGACAGACCAGAGCTCGGTCACCATCTCTGCCTTGTCCTTGTGGGTGAGCATGCTTGCGGAGATGGTGGCTAGGTCAGCTGATATTTGGGAGAGGGCATCTCCAGCCAGGGAGCCCTGCGTCAAGCCCTCCAGAATCACAGAGTCAGGGGAGGTAGGCGCCATGCTTTCCTGGTCCCAGGCACTATGTAGGCCTTGCGGTGTGGGTAGGTAGTCATCCATGGGACCGGGGTGCTGTAGGAGCTGGGCCTTTTGTGGGGTGGCTGCCCGTTTAATTTTCCCCATGTTTATGTCAGAAATTGCCGTGTTTCAGGGCTGTTGAGGGTTGGGGCCTAAGAGCTCGAGCCACGTGCGTCCTACTCCATTAGCAGTCAAGTCACGCCCCCTTGCACAAGTTCATAGGCCAATAAGGCTTTATCAAGTTCAAAGTTCAATTTTAAGAGTGCTATTGGCTTCTGACTGTAGTCTGGTTTTTCTCTCTCTCTCTCGCTTATTTTTTTATTTTATTTTTACCGCCACAATGAAAGTCTTTGTCTCTATATTACAAAGTTGAAGGCATGGAATTTTACCACAGCTAAACCAAAATGACCCCATATTTAATTCCAATTTACAGCCCTAAGAAACTTAAACAGCCTTACGGAAGAGCAGCAGATATTTGAAAAGAGTTTAAAGAGTTTAGTAAGTAAACTTTAACATTGCTGGGCTACATTGTGAACGCTTTCTTGATGTGCCTATCATGAAATAGCGGCATACTGCTACTTTACACGTTAATTTTTATTATTTATTTTTTTATTGTGCTATGTAAATTGAAAGAAAAAAAAAAAACAACTTTATTTATTTATTTTTTTTAGCTATTTTGAACTTACCATAATATTACTGGTAGTGAGGTAACCAAATCACAAATGATGTGAGAGGCATCCTAGCATTTTTTTTTAAATGTGCACACCCATGCAGGCATCATATAGAAGAATATGGACTTGCCATTCACAAGTTTTTCAAGCCCTGTAAGATTTATATTTTTTTGAATATTGTGTCTCAAGAAAATGTTTTACATTTTCCCGTGTTGACATTCCACTACAATTTGCCACTGAATCTGAGCACCATTACCTGCAATCCAGATCTTCTATATCTTTAATGAAAGTTCCCCCTTGATGTTTGCACAAATTTTTGCATGCCCGCATTTTTTCTCCTTCTTTGAATATAATAAAATTTGTCCCATTTTCCTTATTTCTCAAGAAGTTGAGTCCTTCTTTAAAGCTTTCTACTTCTGAAGCTGTGAGATGAAGAAGTATTTGTGATGTTTGCTCAACACTGTTTGAATAGGAAAAAAACAGAAAAAAACAAGTTAGATATAAGTAGTATTATTAAGGACTGAATAAAGTTAAAGAAATGCTGTGACAGAGTCACTAGGGTGGGTGCTGAACACAACAATAATAAAGTAGAAAGCAAGCTATAGTCACAGCAATAAAATCCTTTTCTTCTTTAAGTTCGTGTTTTTGGAAAGCTCACTACATGTTCCTTTAACATCTATTTAAAATTGACACTGTAATCATCAAAACAACTTTAGATTAAAAGGATACAATAGCCACCACAACCACTACAGTTTAATGTAGTGGTTCTGGTGTCTTTAGTATGTCCCTGCGGTGTTCACACTTTCAACATTTCCTTTTTAGAGGAAATGCAGTGTTTACATTGGTGGCTAGTAACACCTTTAGGGGCAGTCACTCAGGCAGCCACTAGAGGTGCTTCCTAGTTAAGTGCCTCACAATATGCAGCACTTCGGATTCCATTTATTGATTCAACGCATCTCTATGAGGACATGCTGATTGGAGCAGCTTGGTGTTTTGCCAAACATGCACTATAGGCTCCTAATGCTTTCCTATGGGAAAGCAGTGGATTGGTTTTGATGATCAAGTTTGAGTCATGTGGTGGCAGGTGCAATGTGGAAAAAATGTCACCTTTTCAGCGCAATGTAAGCGGGGCCGGCCACTTAAACAGCCACATTAGGATTATAGTGTCAGGTATACAGGTTTCTATTCCTGACACCATAGTCTTTCTTTTGATGAAGTAGTTTTGGTGTATAGATCTTGCCCCTGTTGTCTCACTGCTCCATTTTCCTACCATATAGGAAAATGGAGCAACTGTAGTCACATCTTCCTGCTTGTAACTTGCATAGCCTTCCAAAAAAAACTTAATGTAAATTGAGATCTAATGTTTATACTTCCTTTATTGAACATTCTGTTTAACTTAGTGTGGCGAAAGTAACCTCGCCACTGGTTCTTTGTGGGGTCCGCTTGCCGGCCTCTTGCCCCAGGACTATGGCCCATGTACTAGACCTTGGTTCAGGACTGTGGAAAGGCTTTGTTCATGTGTTTTCCCCTCTATGGTTCGGTATGGGGCTCACCGAACAGATTAGACTAATGCTGTTCGTATACCGAATAACCTGTCGAACGGACCGACCACCCAGAACAGTCGTGTGCTGCTTATTGCCCTTATTAACCTCGCTAACCGCAAGTGGTTAGCTGGGCGGCCGTCGTTCGTATGTGCGAACACGTGGCGGTGCCCATCTTTAGCCGCAAACACATACAGTGGCATTTGGTCATCGAATGCATAGAACTATAATCGCACACTCGACAGCAGAGCACTGCTGGGACTGCCATCTCTTCGTTGGACTGGATTAATTTGAGAAGAGTGGCGTTCGGTGGAAACACACTCCTGAACAAGAGACTTAGACTAAGTATACATATAAACTGGTTGCATTCGTATTTCTGTTATATTGTGAACTACCGAACTAGACCGACCGCAAGCCCTGATTCTCTGGAACAGTTTTGGGCATGGGACCATGCGTGCGGCTGGTTAAACTAAGACTTCCATGGAAATCCTGAAACTCTGAACCGATCTGGGTGATTTTTAGTTATGTTGGTCCCCCAAATCGGGGCTATCAGGAGATATGACTATATTGGGGTTTCCATGTGTTTTGGGGGTATTTTTAATATATCATAAAACATTTTGTTTTTGTGTCTGGAGATAATTGAGTTAATACAGTGCTTGACTCAATTATCTCCCAGGTACAGAGAAGGGATTATGCATGGAAGTGTCCTGGATCTGAGAGCCAATGTGATTGTGTATTTGTTTCTACTGTGATTTACTCTCAGGTCCAGGGGTGAGGGCCCCTTGCATGGGAACATGCATATAATGCCAGTTGTGGCTACCATTAAACAGTTCTCTTCCCCCTTAAAGGGACACTCCAGGCACCCAGACCACTTCTGCCCATTGGAGTGGTCTGGGTGTCAACTCCCACTACTCATAACCCTGCAAGTGTAATTATTGCAGTTTTCTATAAACTGCAATAATAACCTTGCTGGGTTAACTCCACCTCTAGTGGCCGTCTACTAGACAGCCACTAGAGGTCACTTCCTCCTTCATAGCACAGGAAACCTGTGCTAGGGCGTCACTGGACGTCCTCACGCTGTGTGAGGACCTCCAGCGTCGCTCATTTCCCCATAGGAAAGCATTGAAATTATTTTACAATACTTTCCTATGGGGAGACGTAATGCGCATGCGCGGCATTGCCGCGCATGCACATTAGGTCTCCTCGGCCGGTGGGCAGGATCAGTCTCGCCCACCGGCCGACGCAATACAGAGGAGGAGCGGCGCGGAGGAGGAGGAGCCGCTGCCTCAGGTAAGTGACTGAAGGTGTTTTCACCCCTTCAGTAACTGGGGATCGGGGGGTGGGAGGGAGAGGGACACTCCAGTGCCAGGAAAACGGATCGTTTTCCTGGCACTGGAGTTTCCCTTTAACACAGAGCCTTGTCTCGTGATTGTAGGGAACAGCTATACCTGCTATAATCCCTGCTCTTGGGATTGTTCTTTGGATTGCTATATCACTAGCTCTTGTAAGAGCTAAACAGCTATACTCTCTGGAGTAGGAGAGGTCCACCCACTGGAAGCTGGATTCTTGTCTTAGGTCCAGGGTGGGTGGAGGACAGCGAGACCCCAGCTGGACCCTGCAGGAGACTCTTGTGTGTGATTCAAGTTTAATTTACAGAGCATGAAATAAAAACTTTTAAAGCACGTTTACATCTGATTTGAACATGAAACACTTTTTTTTATATGCAGGCTGTGTCAGTCACAGCCAATGGAGGTTTGGCTAGAACGGCCTAAGCAGAAATGGTTATTTAATTCCTAAATGGCAAAGAATTGAGCAGTGAGACTGCAGGGGCATGATCTATACACCAAAACTGCTTCATTAAGCTAAAGCTATTTTGGTGACTATGCTGTCCCTTTAAGTTCAGTGATGCGTAACTAATGACCGTACATTTGCCTAATTAATCTTCAAAATCCATTGAGGGTTTGCTAAGCTAAGAAACTAAAAATTTTGCTTAGGAAGGGTGATAGAAATCACTACCCAAGTTTCCAGGCAAAAGAAAAAGTTAAATTAAAAAATGAATAAATACACGTTTTTTTTTTTTTTTTAAATATTATGAGGCAACCTGTATTTGTATATTTGACATGGAATAATCAAATTCCAATTGCCTTTAATTTGTATAGTAAGTGTATGTGAAGGTAGAAAATGACATTCACATGACACAATTAGATTATATCCACTGGAAAACCATGTACCACTCAATATCTTGACAGTATCACAGTCATTGAAACCTTTCTCTGTTGGCATTGTTTTGGGAATAAGGATGCAGTAATGTACCTGCATATTATGACTGTTGCAGACTGAATGTTTTTCATTTTGGGTTATGTGTTCTTTTGAATCCACACTTGCCCTTTTAGTTGTGATGTGATGCTGTACACTTATTCCCTTATACCGTTATATTTTATGTATTTGTTGACTGTTTCATTGTAAGGTGAAGTTACAGTTGTAAACTGCTGGTCACTAGATCCTTAAAGGACCACTATAGTGCCAGGAAAACATACTCGTTTTCCTGGCACTATAGTGCCCTGAGGGTGTCCCCTCTCCTCGGCTACTCCGCAAACCTCGGAAGTTGCACTCTACTCGACCTCACCGGGTCAAACAGCGCAACAGCGCTTTAGGTGTGAAGCATGAATCCAGTACTCTCCTTGAGCAGACAGCTCAGTCGGGGAAGCCTTGTTTGAAGAGTCCGGATGACCCTCGGGCGCACGGGCTGGATGCACGAAGACCTCAGTCTACTCTGTGTGCCAACTTCTGCCAGTGCACAGTGCCACTCATATCTGTTGTCACAGTAGCTTGCATGCATTGTACCACTAATCGAAAAAAAAAAATGACAGGCAAAGGCAGGCCACCCCGCAGGGGCCGTCGTGGTCGTGGTGCTGTGATTCCCTTTGGCCCTAGAATAATACCCAGTGTTCAGAGGCCACGTACCCTGAACTCGAAAAGTTCTGAGGACATAGTTGACTGGCTAACACAGGACATCCAATCTTCTACAGCTTCCGCTCGGAACCTTGACGCACCATCCTCCTCCAGCTTTGCTTCGGGCACCTCTCAAGTTACCACTCGCCCGCCTGTTGCCACCACCAACACTAGCACCACAGTCGCTTCACTTGATCTGTCAGAGGAGTTATTTACACATCAGTTGGAAGAAATGAGTGATGCGCAACCATTATTGCCAGAGGATGTAGATAACAGGGATATGTCTCAGTCAGGCAGCATTACACACATGGACATACGGTGTGAATTACACACATGGACATACGGTGTGATGATGATGATGTTGTCATCAGTGAGGACAAGGAACGGGACATGGCTAGCTTGGTATCCAACCTTGTGCAAATGGGGAGTTTGCGGTTGTGCAAATGGACTGTTTGCGGTTGTTTGCGGTGCGTTAAACGGGGAGTTTGGTTTGTTACTGTGAAGCGGGCGTAACCCTTACACTATCTGATCGATACAACATCATACCTGATGTTTTAAAGCACGTTATTCCAAACAATTTAGGAATGTTAGGTGATTTATGCCCTTTATGGATTAAAAACAGACTCTGTTTTTATGTAATTTTCCATGGGAGTTTTGCCATGGATCCCCCTCCGGCATGCCACAGTCCAGGTGTTAGTCCCCTTGAAACAACTTTTCCATCACTATTGTGGCCAGAAAGAGTCCCTGTGGGTTTTAAAATTCCCCTGCCTATTGAAGTCTATGGCGGTTCACACGGTTCGCCCGTTCGCGAACATTTGCGGAAGTTCGCGTTCGCCGCTCGCGTACGGAAAATTTTATGTTCTTGACATCTTTAATCCTGACAATTGGAGAATTCTGCAGGATATTTTGTGTAGAACATATTAGTGAGCAGAAAGGCGTCTCCTGGTTATCATCACTGTGACTCCTAGCTAGTTAATCATGTACTCTAAATAAACATATAAAAAGTCTACTCTTGTTTACACTTCGGGCAAGCTTTATTGTTCATAAAAATGTCTCAGATTATTTCAAAGATATCCAGTTTACAAGGTGTTTTTTACTTGTAATACATTTGAAGTTGTACTGTGCATCTCTCAAACTTAATCTCCCTGTAAATTATTTAACCTTGCCATGGATGTCTGTCCTAATTACATGCGCTTCATAAAATTGGTAGTTTTAAGTACAAGCTTGGAACCACTAAACTAAATAACTATTCAATATAATCAATAAATTGCTCAGAACTCCCAAATGGACCCTAATGAAGTCTTTATTATATTCATTGGATACTAAGTGGTTATTTGCCACTGGTACTGGTACTGGTACTGGCACTGGTACTAAACCCAAAAAAGATCAGTTAAAATATTTCTAGTGCATTCTGTACTTGATTACAACATCTCTGGCAAACTCTGCTCTAATTTGAAATTCATTTAATTTTAGCTAGTAAATGATTTAGAATGAGGACCTGCGAATCTCTGAATTCAATAAAACCTGTAACTTGAAGACATAGGTGCACCCATCCCTAGCATTATATTTATTTTTTTAAGTTGTTATCAATAGTGTGTTTTTTGAATGTGATAGAAAGATGGCAAATTTACAGTAAGCGATGAGAAGATAAACAGATGCATGGCTCTGTTACCTTTGTACCAGCACTAATCCTACTGTCACAGCTTGATAAACAGCCTTCTTATTGACAGCCCCAGTAAGAAAACACCACAAAGCCTCAGACTCCTTACTAAATGGAAAACAAGCCACTATTATTTTCCCCTTCAGGACCGGCCTGTTTTTGCGATGTTGTACGTGAAGGACCAGGTCTCTTTTAACACTTTTGTGGTGTTTGTGTTTAGCTGCAATTCTCCTCTCTCTCATTTAATGTTCCCATATTGTTTTTTGCAGGACAAAAAGGGCTTTCTTTACATACCATTATTTGTATCATGTCATATAATTTACTTTAAAAAAATAATAAAATATGGTGAAAAATTGAAAAGAAACACATGTTTTTGACTTTTGCTTGAAAAATCTTTTACTTACCTACGAAAGCTAATGAAAAAAACTGCTAAATAGATTCAAAATGTTGTCCTGAGTTTAAAAACACCCAGTGCTTACATGCTTTTTTGCAAGTTATAGGGCTATAAGTACAAATAGGAAATTGCTGTTTCAAAAAAAATATTTTTTAAATGTATCAATAGTGACATTGTAACACTATTATCTGTCATAAATCTCCGAATCACACCCCGCATGTACATATTTTTTTTTAAAGTAGACAACCCAGGGTATTCAATATGGGATATGTCCAGTCTTTTCTAGTAGCCACTTGGTCACAAACATATTTTTTGTTTGTTTGTGTGTGTGTGAAAAAAAGTCAAAAAACTAAATTGAACGCTAATTTTGGCCAGTGTTTGTGACTAAGTGGCTACTACAAAAGACTGGACATACCCCATTTGCAATATCTTAGGTTGTCCTCTTTTGCAAATGGTTTGCCATCATGGGAGTAATTCTCATTCCTGGACTAACATACGCTCTCAGAGGCAACGTAACTAACCTGGCAATTTTCAATGTAAAAATATTTGACCCTTATATTTGACCCTGTAACTTTCAAAAATGCTATAAAACCTGTACATGGGGGGGTACTGCTATACTCGGGAGACTTTGCTGAACAAAAATATTATGCCTCGTTTCCACTGAGCGGATCGGTTCGGTACAGTTTGTTAGGTTTATAATGGTCCAGCTCATTCTGGTGAGCATTTCCACTGCAAGTCAGACCTTCAGGGGCCATGCGGGGTTTAGAAAAAATGCCCTTCCTGTCCACCAATCAATGGATTGTATAGTAGCTCCGCCCTTACCGAACCGTACCATTTCCTATGGTCCTACATCTGAAGAAGGAACCTGAATGGTGCGGTACGGTTCGGTTGTATGGGCCACTTTCATAATGGAACGAGGAGTTAGTGTTTCAAAACAGTACAACATATCACAACAATTATATCTTCAGTAAAAGTGCTGTTTGTGTGTAAAAAATGCAAAAAAGTAACTTTCACTGACAATCATCGCTGTGATATGTTTTACTGTTTTGAATCACTAATATTTGTGTTCAGCGAAGTCTCCCGAGTAAAACAGTACCCCCCATGTACAGGTTTTAGGGTGTCATAGAAAGTTACAGGGTAAAATACAGTGCTAGCATATTGTTTGTGTGTCTGAATGTATGTCTCTGTGAGCATGTTTGCTTTTTTGTCTAAAACCCTATGTGTATGGGGTAGCTGCTTAAAGTGTGTTGTGTGTATGGGGGGTGATGGTGACAGGGAGGTGATGGTGTGGGGGTAATGTGAGAGTGAGGGGGGGTAATGTGAGAGTGCGGGGGGGTAATGTGAGAAGGAGGGGGGGGGGGTGATGTGAGACACCCGCAATGCATCTGAAGTAATTAATTAAAACTGCAAGACTTTATTCTGTTACCGGGTGTATCCTGCAAACTGCAATCCACATGCAAAAGGCTTTCTGGTATGACAAACAGAATGCCTTATACTGCAAGTAAAGCCTCACACCGAATCTAGTTACTGACCCTCACTTCAATAAGAACTTGGCTGTCAATATACACCAGTTTATGCACATAAGTTATAGTGGATAGACATACAGATAGTCTAATGTGAATCCCAAACAAAGGTTATCTTCCATTCTTCACTTTAATAAGAACTGGGCTGACAATATTAAAGACTGGACTGTCCATACACACTAGTTCACTTATGAGAATCCCAAATAAGGTTATCTCCCATTCTAGGTAAAATCTGACAAAATTATAAAAATCACAGAATTTCATAGCCCCAAGTTTTACCCTCGACTCATCCACGAGGCATAGCATATTTCACAATTGTTGGTCACAAAACTGCACTCGACTTATACACGAGAGCGACTTATACATGAGTATATACGGTAGGTAATCTTAAGAGAATAACATTTCTATTTAATTCTAAAAAAAAAACTTTCACACTCCTTTAACCCCTTAAGGACACATGACATGTGTGACATGTCATGATTCCCTTTTATTCCAGAAGTTTGGTCCTTAAGGGGTTAAACCTGCTTGCCTACATGCTGAGTGTCACAACAACCAGTAATATAATGCTGATACCGGAGAAACTGACGGAAGCCAAGCACAGAGAGATAAACACAGGTTTCTTCAGGAAGGAAGAGATCTTTATTCGATTCACTGACCGGGACTCAGAGGGACTAATGTCACCAAAAACAGCTAAAATCTGAGTCCTGATCGTACAGTGTAGGTCCCTTATATAGACATATAGCTCCTCCTATAATCAGTTCCACCTACGTGTACTCTAACCCAATCAACAGAATAAAGACTGACTTTCCTGTTTGACCACTTGGCTTGCCCAGCACAATGGAGGAGGGGAATACTCGTATATCCTGTATTCCTGCACATGCTCCTTACACTACTGATTGTATCGTTGCCACGTGCAACCAACCGACCGATACATCAGCATATGCACGTGCACATACCACGTGGCAATCTCGGCCTACTAAATTTATTTTTACCGAGATTCCACCACATTCCCCCCTTTGATGCTTCTGATATTTCATAATCCCAGATGCATCACTTAATCAGGGTTTGCGTACACCTCAAGTTGCCATAAACCAGACTAGACTTTGCGACTCTCTAGAGATACGAACCCCTCAGCATTCCTCTTCCTGTACGTGTTCTCCTTGATTTAAAGCCTCGTACCTGCAAACAGCCATTATCTGTGCTGCGGCCTTTCTCTCTGCTATATTCTCTATAATGCTCTGCACAGACCTAACTACCAAAGGAATCAGACACGGCAGGAGGAGGCACAGCATCAAGATTAGCATGACTCCACCTACCAGTGCCTTGAGTCCTCCAAGCTGCTCGTACCAATTACCAAACCAACTACTCGGATTATACCCTTTCCATACTTGAGTAGGCACATGTGCTAGTTTAACCATATGGCTAGTAAGCTCAGCTATAGCTTGCCCTTCATCATCTATTTGAAGACAACAATTGCTTAGATGAAACTTCCCACATACACCTCCCTCTACTTCCAATAGGTAATCCAAGGCTAATCTATTCTGGTAAACGGCTGTCCTCATCTTAGTGTTATGCTTTGCTAGGAGATTAAGCGCTTGTGATGTTTCATTGGTAATTATCTCAACCACTGCCTGTAATCTTATGATACGGTTAAGCATGTATATTGGGGTTCTGTATCCATAAGTACCATCCTCTGCCCACGTAGCTGGCCCATAATAATCTATAATACGCTGGGGAGGCCACTCATCTTCCCAGGTACCTATCTCTAGGGGTCCCCTTTTCTTTCTATGATTTACATCATACACTTTAACTCCCAAAGTCTCTCCTGTTGCAATTGGCAACAAGAAGAAGGATGGTTTGAGCATACCTAATACACATGCCCCTCCCAGTCCTGTGGTAACTCCGAATAGGCTTTCTTACCACAGATCCAGTACAAATTTGCTGGGGCTTTCCAACTAGATGTAGCAGATAGGTCAAACCACACATCCTTTAAACTGGTATAAATTGCAAATGGATTAGGTGGTTCTGAGACATTTGAAGCTGACCACCAAGTTGTATCTTTTGTATCATCATCATAAGCTTTTTGCCCTAGACAAGTCAATTCTCCTACAGATGTATTAAACATTATTCCTTTCCTTGCTATGCAAACATAACCTATAATGGAGGTCTTTAATCGCCACTCAGATTTACCTCTAACACTCACTTGATAATCAGTTTGAGAAGATATTAACTGTTCAACTTTCTCAGAACCAGAATACATTACCTCCTTTGCTTCCCATGGCCATTGGTCTCCCATATTAGTACCTCCACACACATAGCAGTTGGTTACATTAAGACTACCAGCAATGCTTTCGGCTAGATCTATAAATACGTTTTTCGCATTATGGGGGATCTTATTTTCCACACTCATCTCCTCATAGAAGGAATGAAAGACCTGATGGGTCTGGGTTGCCACAGTATCGGTCTCTATTCCTATAAATAATATTGTCCCAGGATCCAAACCTGTTCCATATATCTGGAACCCAAATACGTTCCCAAACCTATCTATGAATAGTTCTGGGTCATTGATAAGTATATGGACTGGGTTACAATCCCTAGACTTACAATATGGCTTGGTAGGCAACTTAGTGACGATCATATCCTTATCTACTGTCTGTCCCCAGGTTGCCCACCCCACACAGGACCAATACGGACAATAATTGTATTCTTTATTTGGGATCTATATATTTATATATATGGGATTTATTTTGGATCTATATATTTATACTTACTACTGGGGCAAATATACTAATGGATAAACCCCAAGTTTTAGTTCAATCCGTATAGGTGGGATATTGCGAGCAAGTCCTGGTGGGTTACTCTCTGCCTACACTCCTGGTATATTAAACAAGGATTCATCACTCCTAGGGTTTTGGCTGGTCAACACTGTATAAAGTCTTTTGGTATTGATATTGACATTATACCTGAGGGTCCATTAAACTTCAAGGATATCTTTCCGTTAGGCAGAAATGTTATCTGTGCTTGTAACTTCGATAACAAATCTCGTCCTAGAAGTTGGACATTCAGGCATGTAAAGGAACTGATGTTTTACTACGTGGCCTCCCAGTGTACAGAGTCGACTTTTAAGAACCGGTTTAGCAGCACTCCTCCCAGTTGCTCCTATTACAGCGATAGTTCTACCTGAAGGAGGAGCGACTAGGTTAGTCACCACAGAATGTTCAGCACCAGTGTCGATCATGAAATAACTTTTTTCCCCCTATTGCTACATCGACCATAGGCTTCGCTCGGCCAAGGGGGATGGAGCCCGGTCGGTTTCAATAGTCCTCAATGACAGTGTCAGCCAAACCCACAAAGTCTCTATCTTCTCTTTCTCGGGGTCTCTGCGCTGCTGGGTAATGCCTATCCCCATGAACGCTTCCTCTATTATTCCCACCATTTCCTCCAGGGCCCTCTCTTCCTCTCGTTCTGCCTCTATAATTATTACTATATCCTGCCCTTGTTCTATCTCTTTCATATTGTTCCTTCAGTGGACACTCACTTCTCCAATGCCCTTCTTCCTTACAGTATGCGCATTGGTTCCTACTTAAAGGCTCCCTATTCCACTTATTCTCGCTTTTTCCAGTTCCCCTATACACTTCCTTTTCCCTTCTATCTACACCCGCGATAGCTCCTGCTAACATGTCTGCTTTCCTTCTCATCTTTCGCTCTTCTTCCTTTTTCGTCTCTGTCTCCCTATTCATATAAACCTTATTTGCTATCTCCATTAGTTGAGTTATAGACATCCCTACAAACCCTTCTAACTTTTGTAATTTTCTCTTTATATCTCCATAGGCCTGGCTGACAAAGGCAGAGTTAACTATCCGGGAATTCTCAGGAGCCTCTGGATTAAAGGGGGTATGCAACTGTTATGCCTCCAATAATCGATCATAAAAGGCACTGGGCGACTCATCACATTTCTGCAATACCTCAGCCGTCTTTGACATATTGATCGCCCTTTTTCCTCCGGCTTTCATTCCAGCAATAATGGCGTCCCTGTAAGCTCTTAAACGGGCCATATCTGCGCCATTAACATTCCAATTCGGATCTGGGTTTGGATAATGGGCTGTGGCCCATGCTGCCGGGTTGGCCTGATTTTGAGTACGGGCCACTTCTTCAAGCGCTTTAATTGCCGCCTGATTTATCCGAGTTCTTTCCTCGTTATTAAACAATGTCATAAGTAATTGCTGGCAATCAGCCCAAGTGGGATTATGCGTCTGGATTATAGAGGTAATCAAATCTGTGTAGGAGGAGTTATGGGGCTTCCAGTTAAACAAGTCAGTGGTGGTAAAGGGAACATAGACAAATACGGGATCAGCATGTTGTAACTGGCCCTCACAGTTAATATGTGTCGGGCCCGGTGTCAGTCGGAGAGGCATTTAATAATGTTGGGGTTGGAGGGTACCGGTCAGTTGTCGGGTTAGTATGGGGCTTCGTTGAGGAAGGTCAGTTATGGGTTCCGGTCGAGGGGAAGGGGACGCTTTTTCTTTAATGAAGGGAAGATCAGTAAGTAGAATATTCCGGGCCGGGCTGGGAGGAGCCTGACCGGGAACCAGAAATGACGCCAAATCTGGATAGGTGGGATTAATAGGGGTAGGTACTGGAAGGGGAGGGTTTAAAGCAAGTGGGCTAGACTCTGAGCTAGAGGAGGGGGTAGGTGGAGACAACGGAGCAAGGGGAGTAGTATTACAAGCAGCGCCTCCTCTTCCTCTTCCTGTAGAGGAGGAGTAAGGGGGTGGCAAGGGGATCTCTGACTCAGGGGGCGTGTCCAGAATGGGTGTAATCATGGCCTTGGTGGACAAAATAGTTCTGGACAACAGGAGGCGACATTGCTCCTCGTTGCATACCCTGATCCATTTTGGCAAGTCATCTACGGACCGCTTCCAACAATCAATATACGTAAACTGGCCGTAAATTTCAGGCCTACCCGATACAGCCACGTGTACGCGCTGCACCAGATTAAGATCAAGACTACCACGTGGAGGCCATGCAGCCACCAGGGTAGGCCATTCCCTACTACATAAAGTAATCAGACGTGTTGGGGACATCTTTACTCCAAAATCATGTACATTATATCCCTTTTTAAAGTTCTTTAACATGCATTCTAAGGGATCAATGATCTTTGAATCCGACGCACCCATACTTAGCAACGGAGCGTCGTCTCAAATAGAAGCAAAACAAACACTCTTCCAACAGTCACACCCGTTCCCCTTGGCAACAGCACCACGTGGTACGGTTACTAGGCCAAACGTACACAACAAAACATACAGGGAATTCCCGTACACACACAGCTGTTACACCAGTCACTAAATAACTATTACTGTACCTGTTGGTGAAACTATACAATCACCCACGTTATAATTCTCAGTATTTAAATTACCCGTCTATAACATGCCCTAGTAACATCGTCTTTACAAACAGTAGTTATAGTACGGTTAGCATTGGTTAAAGTACAATTTTTAAAGTCACAGTTCAGTTAGTAGTGGTTATGATGTTAAACATACAACATGAACGACAGTTATTAGTGGTTATTTACAGTATCAGTAATTATAATACATGGTTATGGTACCGTGCGCTATGATACAGTTACACACTATTCACACTCTCGCTAGACGGCAGAGCTCACGCTATCTAGCAAGATATACACTCTACTACAATAAGTTTTAACACATTTACAGTTTCCCAACTAATCTATTGGCCAGTACCTCGAGGGACTACCTAAAACTATTTACATCCGTTTTGGTTAGCCGTCGCTGCCCAAGCACCACATATAGCAAACTAGAGGGCGGAATTTACAACAGAACCCTCTTGGTCGATCTACTCTATCAATAGTCTAGTGGGTTCCAGATTTACACGCCTTCCCACTTAGCAAAGAGAGGTTGAGATCTAGCGGACAGAATATACACCAGGCTCCGCTTAGTCTCCCGGTCCCTCCGACCTAGCGAACGAAATATACACCCTAGATACGCTAGCCTAGACAATACACCGGTGTCTGGCTTGGGCTATTTACACAGGACCCAGCCTGACTCCAAACCAAGATTAAACGAGCTGACTACAGGGCGTTTAATTACGAGCAGTGCGCCTTCGCTCCTTCCCTCAACTTGAGGGGGCCAATTCCATACACAATTCCAGATACAAACCCCTTATGGGCCTACCGCACAATCGGTATCCAATACCCCTAGTGGGTCCACCGTCTAAAACAGTAGTCGTCTTACCTCCTCGTTCCTGAACCTGAGTTCACACTCATTGACGGGGGCACCCCAGCACTTACTACGTAGAGGCCGATGATCTCCTGGACAACAGACCAGTGGCACCGAGACGAAGGGAGGTCCACGCAAAGGTTCAGGGGTGCAGCCGTAGAGAGCGTGGGCAAAGATAGACCGTCTCACGCCTCTGCTTCTCAGCTACCGTTGAACTATGAGATTCCCGGCCAATGCACCAAATGATACCGGAGAAACTGACGGAAGCCAAGCACAGAGAGATGGACACAGGTTTCTTCAGGAAGGAAGAGATCTTTATTCGATTCACCGACCAGTACTCATAGGGACTAATGTCACCAAAAACAGCTAAAATCTGAGTCCTGATCGTACAGTGTAGGTCCTTTATATAGACATATAGCTCCTCCTATAATCAGTTCCACCTACGTGTACTCTAACCCAATCAACAGAATAAAGACTGACTTTCCTGTTTGACCACTTGGCTTGCCCAGCACAATGGAGGAGGGGAATACTCGTATATCCTGTATTCCTGCACATGCTCCTTACACTACTGGTTGTATCGTTGCCACGTGCAACCAACCGACCGATACATCAGCATATGCACGTGCACATACCACGTGGCAATCTCGGCCTACTAAATTTATTTTTACCGAGATTCCACCACAATGCCTTATAAGATCATTCTCTTTATGGGCCTGAATTAGTTGTGACCACCACAAGTGAGAATAAATCAATCCACATAATGAATAAAAACCGAGGCAGCAGTGGACTTCGCATTGGATAGGAGTGCCAAAAATAAAGAATATTTTCCATTCTCTGAGGTAAGGCAGGCTGGAAATCACTGCAACATGTCTTGTTGTAAACCAGGTCCAGTGTAGACAAAAAGGCCAGAGTTGATATTCTCCGAATTAAGGACTGCCGGAAATTACCCCCACAATCTTGTGATAACAAGGGCCATTGAAGACATTCTCTGAGTTAAGTCCTGCTGGACACCATACCTACACATCTTAAAAAAAATAACAAGGACCAAGGTGGATTTTCTCTGTGCTGGAAAACAGAGTCACCTTTCTTGTTACAGACAAGGCCAGGAGTGGACTCTCTTGGAATCAAGGCCTGATTGGAATCACTTGTCACACATCTTGTTAACACAAGGCCCAGTGTGGATAGTCTCTGTAATTAAGCCTGAATTCATTGCCACATATCCAGTTAAAAACAAGGGCCAGTGTGGGCTTAGAATTAGGTTGAAAATTCATGAGAACATGTTCCATATAAACAGTGCTACCGCCAGGATCATAGCAATATATGTTTCTCCTCGAGTACCATATTTTAAGGAGGTTCCCCTTCCGAACACCAGAAATACATCCTTCATCCAGTGACTTATATGTTTACCAATATTTGCAAGAACTTCTCAAGTAAACACTTTTTTTTTATAACAAACAACATTGTGTCCTGCGTTAAAACTCACAATATTTTTGGGTAGCAGCAATGGCTATAGTAAGCAAACCTCTTCGCAGTGTGTAGGTAACTTTTTTTTTTTTATGCATTTTGTTCTAGATATTTAGGCTGATGATACTATAGCCATTGATACTGCCCAATATTAGAGGGAGTTTTAACGCAGGTCACAATGTTGTTTGTTATAAAAAAAAAAGTGTTTACTTGAGAAGTTCTTAACTCCTGCTCTGTTAATTGAACTTCAGTCGCACACAGGAGAGAAAACAGAGCAGGAAAAAATATCTTCGAAATGAAACACACTGTGCAGAAGTTACACATTTTAATTTTGTAATGGGGTGATCAGTGCTACATTTTGTATTACTCAGCTTCTGATCACCCCATTACATTGCTTCTGATCACCCCATGTTTCTCCACATTTAAGATTTTGCCTTTTAGCTATAAGCAGCAGAGCAAATTGTTAATGTATGTCTCACCTAATAGGTTTGGCCTTGACGTGGCAACGGATCTTATAAATTGTCCTCTAAGAAGGATTTTAAACTTAAACCTGTTCTTCATGTTGGCTGTGTGAGTCACAGCCAGGGAGGCGTGGCTAGGGATGCATAAAAAGGTGATTTATTCCTAAATGGAAGACAATTGAATAGTGACACTACAGTGCTGGGGCATAATCTAAACGCCAAAATTGCTTCATTAAACTAAAGTTTTTTTGGTTCATAGAATATTCCTTTAAGGGATATACAGTAAATTTATAGCACGTATGATAATGATTATTACAACATACAAAATTAAATCCTGTGCTCAAACTCCCTGCCACGTTAAGGAAAAACCAGGTGAGTCTTACACGAACAATCCACCTTGCTGTCTTTAGCTAACAGGTAAAAGTCTCTGATGAATAAGAGAGGTGTATTTTTGTAAACCCCTACACACTTATTACCATTTAATAGGGAACACATGGGGTGGGCAGCAGAAGCATTGAATATTTCTTTAAGGGATACACAGTAAATTTATAGCAGGTATGATAAGTTATTACAACATACAAAATTAAGCCCTGCGCTCAGACTCCCGTTACTCCTGGTTGGCAATGACTAGAATATACATCAGCCCCACATTTGTATTCCTAACACAATAGCGTTCCTTTAATGGCATATTTTCAAGATGGACAAAAGTCTTAAGTTGTGTCCCTCAGGTTTCTGTTCTGGGACAGCTTCTATTTAACATATGTATAAATTATCTTGAAATAAGAATTGAAAGCTATGTTTCAGTGTTTGCATGTGACGCAAAACTCTGTAAAAGAATACAATGTGAGCAGGATATTGCTTTGCTGCAAAAGGATTTACATTGAGGGACTAGGCACTCAAGTGGCAGATTACATTTAATGTAGAATGCTCTTCGGGTTAAAGAATCCACAGGCAGGGCCGCCACCAGAAATTTTGGGGCCCCTAACTCAGCTCAGGGTCTGGGCCCCCTGGGGCCCGCCTCCAAATATGCCCACTGGGTCAGTGGCGGATCCAGAGCCTGATCTCGGGAGGGGCACTTGTAGATTATTGAACTAAATAATCCAGACACAATAACCACTGATGTGGGATTATTAAAAATCTTTATTGTACTTGTATTGAATTATTGCACTAACTCCATTTTAAACTTTATACTGTGACAATCCTCCATTTTGTCCTCCTAACCTGACTTCTTCAATCCTCCATTTTGTCCTCATAACCTAACTTGTTCATTTTAAAACTACCTTACATGACAGAATTTCCCAGCACATCTAATACAATAAGACAAAGACTGTATGTTCTAACAAAGACATGATTAACACAGGAATTGCTGACTTTTCCTTAACTTGCAACATAGTATAATTTGAAGGCCATGAGAACACAGTAGTAATGAAATGTTCTATTCATAAGAGACCTTGCACCTGGCCACGAGGCCTGAGATCACCGACCGTGTAAAATGACGCTCAAGACCCCCTTGTCCCCACCCGTGTCCAGAACAATCCCACCTCTTGGTGGGTGGACACGGGACTAACCACTTAGTTTTTGAGCCAATTAATAATATTGATAGGTGGACACTAATCCCGACACTTAACAATTAATCCAATTAATGATGTTTATTTGCTGATATTCTAATAATCAATGATGACGTAAAATGTCTCTTAAAAGGGCCTGCGCGTCCGCTTTTTAATCACTTGCCAATAAATTTTCTCGAAGTTATTTTAACCTGAACCTTGTGTGTCAGACTTAATTACTTCAGCGTATATACGCAATTTAATTTTATTGATTTGGACAGGAACAGATAGACATTTAAACATTTTGGTTTACTGCTAAAAAGTACCATAACACCACTACAGCTCAGTGTAGTGGTTATGGTGCCAATAGTGCCGGAACCCCCTCCTAGAGTAAGTAGTCAAACCGTTTAAGAACAGTTTGACAACTTACCTGAGGTCTGCTGGGAAATAGGGCTGTCATAGGGCATAGGAGCAGTGGTGTGTGTGAGGGGTGCAGTGTGTGTGTGTGAGGGGGACCCCTTTGCCCCGTTGCCCCCCCCCTGAATCCGCCACTGCACTGGGTCCGCCTCCAAATGCCGCCCACAGGAATACACACACAGACACAAACACACACACTGATACAAAAGGACGTAGATACATACTAACAGACACACATACTGAAACAGACATGCATACAGGCATACATACTGACACACACATACTGGGACATACACACAGGCATACATAGGGACAGACAGACACATACTAACATACATACAGACACACATGCACGAGGACATAAAGACACATACATACAGACACCGACACACATACATACACACACATACATCCATACATGCAGACATACTGACAGACATACAGACACTGACATCCAGACACACAAACATTCATAATGGCATACAGACATACATACATACATACATACATTCGGACTGACATACATGCATATATACAGACATACTGACAGACATACATGCATACAGACATCCATATACACATACACACAGACATACATTCATAATAATATGCAGACATACATTCATACTGACTTACAGACATACATATATACATACATAGACATACCTACAGACACAGACATACATACAGACATACATACATAGACATACATGCATGTATACAGTCAGACAGACATACGCACAGACATACATACATACACACAGACATGCATGCATACAGACAAACATACGTACATACATACAGACAGACATACATGCATACAGACAGACACACGTAGACATACATGCATACAGACAGACAGACATACATGCATACAGACAGACAGACAGACATACATTCATACAGACAGACAGACATACATGCATACAGACAGACAGACATACATGCATACAGACAGACAGACATACATGCATACAGACACAGACATACATGCATACAGACAGACAGACATACATAGACATACATAGACATACATGCATACAGACATGCATGCATAGACAGACAGACATACATTGTCTGCATGCATGTCAGACAGTCAGACATACATAGACATACATATATACAGACAGACATACATGCATGCATACTCAGACATACATACAGACAGACATACATGCATACAGACATACAGACAGCCATACATAGACAGACATAGCTCATTTTCCAACCACCCTCCTGTCTCTTACCTTTTCTTTGCAGGAGGGTGGCTGGGGATGATGGGAGTCGGCGTGGCTGCCTCTTCACTGCCTGGCTCTCCCTCTTCACAGGCGCGCGCGCGCTCCTCCCAGCAGCACTTGCGGCTGCTTTTTTTTTTTTTTTTAAAGGGGCCCGGTCAAGCTGTACAACGGCCACAGCGCTGACCGGGCCCCTGAAGATATACGGCCCATCGGGTGGCCCTAAGTGTGTGGGCCACCCAATGGGCCCCACACGTGGGGCCCGGGCGGCCAGGCCCCCCTGGGCCGCCGGGCCCGTGACAACCGTTATGGTTGTCACCCCCTGATGGCGGCCCTGTCCACAGGCAACTTATACCCCAAATGTTATTGAACTAGGGATAACAACACACAAGAAGGATTTGGGAATTATCATAGACAATAAACCAGGTAATAATGTGCAATGTCAATCGGCAGTTGCGAAGGTCAGTAAGGTATGGTCATGTATAAATAGGAGCATTAATGCTCTGGTTGAAAATATTTTCTCTCTTTATAAATCACTGGTAAGATCACATCTTGAATATGGTGTACAATTTTGGGCACCTATTCTAAGAAGGATGTAATGGCACTAAAAAAAGTGCGGAGGCAGGCAAAATTAATAGTTATGAAGAAAGGTTACATTTAAATTGCTTTAGTTTGGAGAAATGGTGCCTCGGAGGTGATAGAATAGCATTATACAAAAACGTATATTCAATGCCAATACAAACCATTGTCTGGAAATCTATTCATAAACAGGACTCTACATAGGACACAAGGTCAAACATGTAGACTTGAAGAAAGGAAATTTAGTCTAAAGGCAAATTAAACTTTTTTTTTGCAGTAAGAACAATAAGGATGTGGAATTCTTTGCCTGAAGAGGTGGTTTTGTCAGAGTCTATACAAATGTTTAAACAGAAATTGGATAAATACTAGCACAAACATAATGTTTAGGGATATAATTTTTAAATAGTGGGGTAATAACTTCTTGACACAATTACATTTCTGACTGCCATTCAAGAAGGATTTTTTTAGTTTGTTGCAAAATTGGAAACACTTCAAACTGTGTTTTTTTATATGAATACAAACAAATGGAGGATGCAGCTGCAGATCTACAATGTGAATTAAAAACAAATAATAGTGCAACACTGTTAAATGAGTATAAATGTGCTAAGTGGAATATCACTCACTATAAGGATGACAGAAGGGTGCCGCCCCTGATGTAGATGGGGGGTAAAACCACTCCTCCTGTTCCGAAGATGACTGAGTCAGACTCAGGATTGTAGAGTAGCAAATTCCTCTTTATTTACCAGGTCCTACGCGTTTAGTCCACAAAGGACTTCCTCATGGATCTCCTGTTATTAAAATTTGTAACCGCAATAACAATTACAAGAATAAGCAGTATAATGCCGCCCCCCCTCCCCACCCCCCGAGTACATGGGTGGCTGATCTGCTCATTGGGTTTCACCGGTTTCGTGACGTCACTTCAGGTTTTCGGCAATAAAGGAAGGTCATGTTAGACATCCTCTAAAACCTGAAGATTCAGATATTTCTCTCTGTTTATTGATAGTTTTAATATCATAACTATGTGCTAAGGTGTTTTTTAGATTCTTTGTTTTTTTTTTAAATTATAGGTGGACAATCAGGAAGGAGAGGTCCTAATAAGCTGTCTTCCTGTAGTATAGACCAATGTTTCGAAACTGCCCTTCTGATTTTAAAATGATCGGTGTTATATTTTGTAATAAAAGTGTGATCATATTTCTTAATGCTTTCTCTATTTGTATAATTCTTTTATTGGGGTTTTATTTGGGTTTATCCTCTAATAGATTGCTTCTATTTCCACTTTTTATGTTCCTTCTCTGAGTGATTTTTGTATCCTTTTGCAATTAATTTGTTTTTCACAACAGTGGCTTGAGTTTGAAATTCGTTTAATTTGGAGCAATTGCAACGTACTCTAGTAAATTGGCTTTTGGCAATTCCTCTGAGCCAAGGGTCATGGTGACAGCTCTGTCTATGTACAAAGCTATTGCCATCTGTTTAAAAAAACAAAAAAAAACATTTAGAATTAATATTAGATCCATTGTTAGAAAAGTTTATTTTCTCTCTATTCCATTCTGCGGTAAATTTTAAATTATAAGAATTGTGATTTTAAAAAAAATCAACAAATTGGGTGAAAGGATGTTCTGTGCCTCGCCAAATAATAAGTATATAATCTATAAATCTTCGCCAGAGGACCAGGTCTCTCCCCCAGCTATGCCAAGACCATACAGTCAATTCCTCTCCTCATGAAAATGTTGGCATAGCTGGGGGCGAACCTGGTCCCCATGGCCGTCCCTGTGAGTTTTTAAAAAAAACAACCTTATCATAATTGTGTTCTAAAATAAAAGTGATGGATTGTAAAATTAAATCCCTAAGTGACTGAGACATAGCTGTATCTTTGCGCAGGTAATATTCTACTGCCTCTATACCCAATTGGTGTTAAATGATGGTATAGAGGGAGGTGACGTCTAAAGTGGCCCAACTATACTGATTTCCCCATTCTATATTTTCCAATTCTTGTAGGATAGCCTTCGTATCTTTGATATATGATGGAGCGTACTGTGCATATGTTTGTAACAGTGAATCGATAAAGGCTGATAACCCTGAAGTAATAGAAATGATTCCGCTAATAATGGAATGTCCAGGTGGGGAAGTGAGTGATTTGTGAATTTTGGGCAAAAAAAAAATGGGAATGACCCCTTAGGGGGAATGCATTTATTTATTTAGCTAGGGTGGGTAGAAGTTAGTGGGGAAATTGGGGGATTTACTGTTCAGCTAGTTAGGGGTTAACAGTAAAAAAAAGTTTTAAAAAGTAAAAAAAATGTTTAAAAAAAAAAATGAAAACAATGAGTATTACCTCTATACTTGGTACAGGCTAGCAAAAAATTATCCCACGCCAAGGTTCAAAATATTCATTTTGAAATACCCTGGGGTGTCTTCTTTAGGAAATGGTATGCCTTTATGAAGTAATTGGAAAACTCAACCTGCTAAAAAAAAAAATCCAAAACTAAAATGGCTCAAATTGAGTGTCTCAAATGTGCCCTTTCAACGTCCACATATACCTGCCAAAAGTACATACGGGGGTATTGCTGTGCTCTGACAACATAGCTGAGAAACATATAAAGTATTAAACAGTTGTAGCACACATAAGGTTTGCAAAATATACTGTGCAAACTCACTTTGTGTGTCAAAAAGGCAGAAAAAACGCTTATTACCACTACACTTGATACAAGCTAGCGGGAAAAATGATCCCACGTCAAGGTTTAAAATATGTCTTTTGAAACACCCTCAGTGTCTTCTTTAAAAAATAGTATGACTTTTTGGGGTAGTTGGAATAAGCAGCCTGCTAAAATATTTCAAAATAGAACACGGACACATCAAAACCATCTATGAAAATTCCCATATGAAAATCTGAAATAGACAGGTCTCTTTTACAGCACTGTAACTTCACAAAATAGTGTCTAGGTCATACATTGGGCATATTGTTTTACTCAGAAGAGGTAACTGAGCATTCTTTGAGAGACTTTATGACAGTGGCACTTATCACATGACAAAATACACAGCAAAAATACAACATGTATGTAAAACAAATGTAAAAACTTTCTCACCACAAAATTTCAAATAAATTGGCAAAAATGGTGGCAAGTTAAGTTATAATATATGCCTAGTAAGATACCCTGGAGTGTCTGCTTTCTCAAATGGTGAGCCTTTGTGGGGTTATTTGAACAGTCAAACTGCTCTAATGCCACAAAATCAGACATAGGACCATCTAGGAAAATTCTAACTATAGAAACTGAAAAGCATGGTCTCCAATATGGCATTGTAACTTCACAAAATAGTGGTAAAGGCATATAATGGAGGTATTGTTGTACTCAACAGATGTAGCTGAACACAATATGTGTTTCTGTACAGGAATAGCACAAATCAGCTTTACGAAATACACATTACAAAAACCTTGTTATATGTGTATATGCCAAAATAGAGAAAAAACACAATTTTACTCCAATATTTAGCAGAGATTGGCAGTAAAATGGCTACGTAAAAAGTGTCAAAATAACCTTAGGTAAATAGCCTGTGATGTCTACTTTACATAAATATATACTTTTGTGTGGCAATTTTGTTTTCTGTGATGGGTATTAAGTAGAGATGTCCCGAATAGTTCGCTGGCGAATAGTTCCTGGCGAACATAGCTTGTTCGCGTTCGCCACGGATGGCGAACATATGCGATGTTCGTTCCGCCCCCTATTCATCATCATTGAGTAAACTTTGACCCTGTACCTCACAGTCAGCAGACACATTCCAGCCAATCAGCAGCAGACCCTCCCTCCCAGACCCTCCTACCTCCTGGACAGCATCCATTTTAGATTCATTCGGAAGCTGCATTATTTTTTTTTTTTAGACAGAAGTGTGTTATATTTGAGCATGCTAGGCTGAATGTGCGTATATCATGGCTAGTTGCACTGAGGGTATGAGTATATAGCAGCACATTGTTGTGAAAGATGGCTGTCATGTTTAGGGTGTAGCTTGCACGTTATCAACTGTGTATTTATATCAGCAGCTCCACCACTAGTTATAAATCAAGTGTGAGTCGCCCCATGAGATGAGACTAGTGAATAACATAATACATGAACGGTTAAGGCAAAGGCATGTAAGGAACTACGACAATAAACTCTTTAGGAGGTGAAATAATGACATGTTTAAACGCTTGCTTTACGATTAGTTAATGTGCAGAGAGCAGTTCATGTGATCAAAGGCATGGTGTAGAGGATAGGCTATAGTGGGACATGCTTGGCAGGCTGCTGTTTACTGCTTGTGCTCATCCAATCCCTTCTGGGCTCCAGGTGCAGACCCTGGGAGTCCCTGATACCTGGAACAACAAAGGCAAGTCTCTGGCTGAGTGCCGGGTTCGCGGCTTGAGGTGGTGGAAGCTTGTTTTGTCGGGTGGTGCTTCACATCCGGTGCGGGATTTTGGTGGCTTAAGGTGGAGGCGAGTGCTTGACGTGGGGCAGGCTCTGCATTTCTGTTTGTGCCTCCGGTCCCGTCTTCGACGCCTTTTGCATTGGTGGATTTTAATGGGGACTGCTTCGCTTAGCTGTGGTGGAGCTTGTTGGGGCTGTGGTGGAGCTTGTTGGGGCTTCCTGCTTGTTATTTGCTTCCAAAATTGATTAAAGAGTCTGTCCAGCTTAGACTCCATATCCTGCCATGCTTTGCTGGTACCAGGAGGACACACGGCTGCCGCCATATTGGGAGAGTCGCAGATGAGTATGTCAGCCTGGGCGGCTGTGCTCTGTGCGTCCATTAGCTGAAGACAGCCTCTCAGGGGTGGACCGGGATAACCACCGGTCCGAGGGGGGTTACGGAGCTCCTGCCGGGAAGTAGCTGCTCCTGCGCATCCCAGGATCAGGAGATCGTCCGCCTCTCCCGCCCGGTGAGCACCAGGCCACACTTGCCACGCGGAGGTAAGTAAGACTCTGTCGAGTTGCTGACCGCTATTAAGCATGTCGGGTCGGTCAGGTAGGAGCAACATTGCTGGGTCATCCCCTTCTGGGGTGAAATTCGCTTGTTGATAGCTGCTTAAAGTGAGATATTGAGGGAGCTCACACGAAGTGCGTCTTTCCTCCATGACAGCTAGGCCCTGCCCCCCGG
Source organism: Pelobates fuscus (assembly GCF_036172605.1). Lineage (NCBI taxonomy): Eukaryota > Metazoa > Chordata > Amphibia > Anura > Pelobatidae > Pelobates > Pelobates fuscus. Next base: position 148,200,672 of record NC_086320.1, on the reverse strand, counting down.
AAGCTGCATTCTTAGTGAGAGGAGGGACAGTGTAGCTGCTGCTGATTTAATAGGGAAATCAATAGCTAGGCTAGTGTATTCAGTGTCCACTACAGTCCTGAAGGACTCATCTGATCTCTGCTGTAAGGACAGCACCCCAAAAAGCCCTTTTTAGGGCTAGAACATCAGTCTGCTTTTTTTTTCTGTGTAATCTAATTGCAGTTGCCAGCGTGTGTGTCAGGCTCACAGCGTATACTGTGCCCACTTGCCCAGTGCCACCACAGCTTGCATTTAAAAAAAAAAAAAAAAACACTTTTTTGACTGTAATATAATAGCAGTCAGTTTCCTTCACACGTGTGCGTTTCAGGGCCTGCCAGGGCACAGTGTCACACCAGTGCAACTCATATCTGGTGTAACAGTAGTGTACATTTAAAAAAATAAATACAATTTTGACTGTAATAGTTTGAATAGCTATGACAGCGAAGAGGATACAGAAAGAACTGTTGTAGCTACGATTCTTTCCGGGGGGAATGATGTACCACTTCTCTGATCTCTCCTCTTCACTCACATTGAACTACCTGGACAAAGCATCAGCTTTTCCATTGCATTGCATGGTCTGGACAGGAAGAGAGACCATCTCGCCTTCCTGGAATTCAACTGTTTAGCCTCTCCGAGGTACAGAAGGCTATTATGATCCATTAGCACCATGATGGGATCTTTTGAACCTTCTAGGACAGGTCTCCATTCCTTCAAGGCTACAATAATGGGAAATAGTTCTCTATTGCCAATATAATAGTTTATTTCTGCCTGTGTGAATTTCCTAGAGAAGAAACTACATGGATGTTAAGGTTGGTCAGGGGACAAGCACTGAGAAAGAATACTATAGGATAGGAGCAGAAACAAAAGCTCTTTTCAGGCTCCCAAAGGCTTCCCTTGCCTCAGGGAGCCAAGCATAGTGGCTGGCAGCCTTCTTAGTGAGGTTCGTGATAGTGGCTATAATGGTAGAGAAGTTTTTAATAATGAATCTATAATGAATCTTTGGATAGGTTTTAATCCTTGAGGCAAAGGCCACTCAACAACAGCTGACAATTTATTGGGATCCATACTGAATCCAAAGGCAGAGATAACATAACCAAAGAAATGGCCTTCAGCTTGATCAAACAAACACTTCTCCAGCTTACAATATAGGCCATTGTCGAGAAGTGTTTCTAAAACCTTGGAAGCATGTACGTGATATGTACTTCGGTCAGGGGAATATATTAACCCCTTTAAGACGGCGGGCGTGCCATGTCATCCTTGGGGACCCGGCTCTTATTGCTGGTGGGCGGCGTAGTACGTCCCCGCTGTCCTGGCCACTCCTGGCTCGCTGGCGATCACGATGGGGGGGGGGGGGGGGGGGGGGTTGCCTGGCATCCCAGACAGTCCTCCTGTATCTGATCCAACCTACGTATATATTTATGTAATATTTTTACATAATTAAGTCATTTTATTAATTCGAATTTGCAAGACCTCCCCCATAACCCAGGCAGAAAGTCCAGAGAATTTAATTTGCTAGCACGATATTTAACCCTGTAACTTTCCAAGACACCATAAAACCTGTACATGGGGGGTACTGTTTTACGCGGAAGACTTCGCTGAACACAAACAGTGTTTCAAAACAGTAAAATGTATTACAACGATGATATCATCAGGGAAAGTGACAGTTTTTGCATTTTATTCACGCACAAACGGCACTGACGGTATAATTGTTGTAATGTGTTTTACGGTTTTGAAATATCAATATTTATGTTCTTCTAAGTATAGCAGTACCCCTCATGTAGAGGCTTTATTGGAAGCACTTTATTCATATGTATGCTAGCATGTAGCAGCTCTTAAGTCTCTTTATTCTCATTCACTCACTATGTATGAGCCCACATCAAGTGGCTCCTTATGATGAATTTAAATTTTATTTTTTGGCACTTATAGGTATACATATAATGATATATACGTATATAGATATATATATTATTTTGTTCTATGTATATTTTTATATCTATATATATATATATATATATATTTATTAATATCAAAATACAGTTAGAATGAAATTACACATATATATATTAATTATTTATTATTTTTATTTTTTAATGTATTTACATATTTATTTATTATATATAAATATTATAACTAAATATATTTAATCAATATCCTTCTATGTGTATTTTGATATTAATATATATATATATTAATATTAAAATACACTTAGTGTATGTGTAAATGTGTGTGTGTGTGTGTGTGTATATATATATATATATATATATATACATATATATATATATATATATATAAATAAAAAAGAAAAAATGCTCTTGCACTCACGCTTTAAATGTCCCTTGTGTGCCAGGTGCTAAGCCAAGGCTTTAAATATCCAAGAAATCCAAAGAGGTAGCAGCACTCACGGTCCAGATAAAAAATCCAAATTTTATTAAAGCATATTTAAAATGATCGACGTTTCAGTCCACTACACGGGACTTTCCTCAAGATCAACAGTTCTCAGTTCAACAACTCAGATCAACTTTATTGTGACACTTGATTTCTATGCTCCTTCTTTACACTTCCCCCTTCCCTATGCTCAATTCTTTGGTCTTTTCTTTCTTCATTCAGCTTCACTCTTCATCTATCTTATTCTACGCACACCATTCACTCCTCTTCCACCCGTCCATCTGCTTTCCATTGATCTGGGCTGTATGTTATTCCCTTATTATATATCTATCTATATGTGTATTTACTTTTTACCATTCATGAATTTTCTTTACATATCCTCCTAGTTGGTTTTACTTAACGCACGATTCACGATCACTTATACCATTTCAACACAGCATCACCATAGCAACCAGATGCTTTTTCATGACCTTTTCGGTCGCATCATTATGACGTCATCACGTCCTCGTCAATCTCACACGCGATCACCTGAACATTACACTGCGTCCACACACGGATCTGGGGTGTTACACCTGCACTGGGTAAGTGATTACCTCTTAACAATTTATGTCTTATATATTCAATTGTCTCACTTGTAGTTGTATCTTGACAAAGACCTCCTCGGTCGAAACGTTGATCCCCTTCACTACACATAAAGTTTGATTGAAAATATCCTCTGGAGTGCTCTCTTCATCATTTTCCATATTATATATATATATATATATATATATATATATATATATATATATATACACACATATATATATATATATACACATATACATATACATATATACATATACACATATACATATATACATATATACATACACACACACACACACACACATACACTTAGATTATATATATATATATTTTTTTTCACAGGAGAGGGGCAGAGACAGTGTCAGCCAGTGATTTCACATCACTGGCTGACACACAGGATCAGTGATCACAATGACTGGCTGTCACTGTGATCACCTCCTGCAGATCGCTGTAATTGGCCACAGTGGGAGTGCCTGGGTGGCCAGGCATGCCCCCCACCGTGATCTGCAAGGGGATCCTGCCTGTAGTTACATGTGTCAGTCAATAGGCTGACACATAGTAACTCTGATCGCAGTGACAAGCTGTCACTCCGATCAGATCGCAGTGAGAGGCTGTCTCTGTGATCAGATCGCAGAGACAGCCTCTCACTGCGATCATACTCTGCAGATCGCGGTCACTGACCGCAGGGGGACTGCCTGGGGGGGTCAGGCATGTCCCCCGACCGTGATCTGCAGAGTGAAAATTCCGCGGCGCCATGTGTCAGCCGATTTTAAAATCGGCTGACACATGGTAAATACCAATCGCAGTGACAGCCTGTCACTGCGATCGGAGCCCGTAGACCGCGGTCACCGGGGGGATGCCTCGGGGGCCAGGCATGCCCCCCGACCGCAATCTGCAGTGGCCATGTGCTGCCGGCCACGTGGGAGGCAATACCGCCCAGGGCGTTCAATGCCGCCCTGCGGCGTTTAGAGCTGCTCAAATAGGGACGGTATAGAACACCCTGCGGTCTTAAGGGGTTAAAGGATCACTATAGTGTCAGGAAAACAAAGTGGTTTTCCTGACACTATAGTGCCCTGAGGGTGCCCCCACCCTCAGGTTCCCCCTCCAGTGGCGCTGAAGGGGTTAAAACTTCTTCAGCTACTTACCTTAATCCAGCACCGGGCTCCCTCGGCGCTGGTGACCTCTCCTCCCACTCCGACGTCAGGGGAGCCAAATACGCATGTGCGGCAAGTGCTGCACGCACATTCAAAGTGTCCATAGGAAAACAGTTCTCAATGCTTTCCTATGGACGCTCTGCGCGATGAATGCGGAATTCACATCCAGCGCCGCAGATGCGCCTCTAGTGGATGTCCAGAATACAGCCACTAGAGGCTGGATTAACCCCACATGTAAACATAGCAGTTTCTCTGAAATTGCTATGTTTGCATCTGAAGGGTTAAAACCTGAGGAACCTGGCACCTAGACCACTTCATTGATCTGAAGTGGTCTAGGGGACTATAGTGTCCCTTTAAGAGGTTAAAATATCATCCAAGTATGACGATCACAAACAAATGTTTAAAGTCCCTGAAGACGTCATTGATGAAATCTTGGAAAAATTACATTACATAGGCCGAAAGGCATGACTGCATATTCATAATGCCCACTTCTGGTGTTAAAGGCGGTTTTCCACTCATGCCCCTCTTTTATGCATACCAAATTGTATGCACCCCCTCAGATCCAGCTTGGTATAGTCATAAGCCCCTTTTAACATGTAAAAAAGCTCAGTGATAAGGGGAATATGATACACATTTTTTTACAGTTTTGTTTTACCCACTATAGCCTATACAAAGGCATAGATCTCCCTCTTTTTTGGATACGAAAAATAAACCAGCCCCAGCCAGAGTGAAAGATCTATGTATAAAGCCCTTTGACAAAGATCCATGTATATACTCCTCCATAATAGTACTCTCCTGGACTGACAAAGGATAAACTATTCCTTTGGGTGGCATAGTACCAGGTAGGAGTTCTATGGCACAATCATAAGGCCTATGAGGTTGTAATTTATCTGCTTCACTCTTATGAAACACCACCTTAAGGTGTATGTAAGAGGAGGGTATGTCTGTAGACAGTGGTGGAGCAGTTACATTAATGCTATGAACAGGTGTACCTTTTTTATGCATCTCTCCTGACAAATACCACACCATGATGTGATCTCTCCCTGTCTCCAGTCAATACTGGGCTTATGAAGACATAGCCATGGATAACCCAGTACTATTGATAAAGAAGGAGAGGTGATCACCTGAAAACATAAATTCTCCCTGTGTATAGTCAATCGTTCTGTCTCATAAGTGATTAACTGAGAATATAAAGGTCTACCATCTATAAAAAAAAACGTGAACCCAAGCTGTGGGGCAGCTTCAGGAGCACTGGAGAGGGGTACTGCAGGGATGATTCTAACCAATATGGCAGACTTAAAAATTCAACTTTATTATGGGCACCATAACCACTGTATGGTCCCAGACAAATATATACAAATAGAGAAAGGAAACTTAATATCCCACAACCACTATGAACCAAACGGGGAAAGCACAAACAAAATAGGTTGTACCTACATAAATGGCTATAGGAACCTGTGAACGCTAGCCCTGCTATATACTGCCTTTGGGTGGAGAAAGGCTGAGAATGTATAAGCAGAGGCTGGGTAACAGGTATAGGTCTAGTGCAGAGTTATGCTCTTGATGGCAGCTGACCTCTAAGACAGGGATAGATGAGTGAAGAGAGCTCTAGAATGACAAGAACAGGTTGAACCAAACGGTTCAGTCCAAGTGGTGGATCGCTGTGAGTCAATAATAGAGCACACTCAATCCTGTCTATAAAGGAATCGGATGTTGCCTTTGAAAGAGTCTATACTCCGTATTGGAATAGCTCACAAGCACTTAGACAGCCGGTGATAGCGTAGTCTACCATACAGGGAGATTGCCTAGCGGTAGCAGACTGTGAGGAGGTAAAGGGAGTTGAAGCTCACTGTGTAGCGAGGCCTCTAATTGGTGCCAATTGCTAATGAGCCCCCCCAAAAAAGAAAAAAATATACACAGTCTTGCTGTAGAGCTTGCTGATATAACAGCTGGACAGGCAAACTCTCCTATGTATGTAGAGAACCCAATATGGGTAGGGAGACACAGATGAGTCCACACTTAGAGCGTAAGAACGCTAATATTAGGTGCAGTAAACCTGTCTCCCAGTAGACCGCTTGCTGTCTTAGCTTAGTGTCAGCGGCTTGCCGGTGTAACAGCTGGACGAGACAAACTCTCCTATACGGAGAAAAACCCGATGTGGGTAGGGAGACATAGATGTGTCCACACTATTTAACGTACAAACGCTACAGATAAGTGTAGTAACGCCGTCTCCCCAATAACCCACTTGTTGTCTTGGCTTGATGTCAACAGCTGGAGAGGCTTCTCTCACACAAGTGGAGAGGAGCCAAGGTAATTCACCTGTAAGGAGTAAAAAAAGATTCTGCACTGAAGTAGATAGAGTAGCTAAAGAGCTACTTGTTAGCTCAGTAGGTGCTGAAAGTGTTTCCCCTGGTGATCACATCAAATCGTGTGTTTAAAATAAAGAAGTTGGCGACCTAACGCACGTTTCGGCGCTGCTACAGCGCCTTTGTCAAAGGTGAGGTATGTACTGCTGCTTACAGCGTTTAAATGCCGATCTAGGCGGCTTATGCAGCCAATCAGGACGTGGGGCGTGTACTGCCTCCTGGTGTCCGACTGTGATTGGTTGTGTTCGCTGTCACTCCGCGTGTGGTCCGCCCACTTGGTGTGAGCGGGGGGGGGGGGGGGGGGGGGGAGAAAAGAACTGTCACACTGTCCATTCATACTGGTAGGGGCATACTGTAAATGGTCAGTCCAGACTTAGTTAACATCCAGAGTGGGGGATTGTAAATACAGCAAGAGAACTTGTGTGTTAGGATTTGTAAGTATACTACACCATCTGGGATCGTGCGCGGACCCGTTGCTCGCTGGATTGCCAATATGTCTGTGCATATGACATTGTGGGCAGGCGAGCTGTCCACTGATCACCAGCTTGATGATACCTAGTATACCCAGCTCGAACTTAGAGAGTTCGATGACTGGATGTATGACTCCTTATATGGGTAAGGAGGTGAGGTACTTCAGACCTTGGGCCCCACGGGGGTGTAGTGATGCCCATGGGTATGTCCTTCGGATACAATCCGATGCCAGGGGAGATGGGTGGTCCCTGGAATGGGGGGAATGTCGAATGGGTACTAAGTGATATATTCTTACTCTGGGCTTTGAAGAGGACTCATTCACAGTCTCTACCATGGTGGGAAGACTCAGTGTGACAGAATGGGAGCTGCAAGTACATGATGAAATTCTCTATAGGTAAAGAAAGCATGAAAGAATTGTTTAGGAAGGGCCAATGGTGTGAATAAAAACTACATATCTATATACATATATACACGGGGTGCTAAAGAGTCAAGAGTCAATGAACGGGGTGAAGGTGAAACCTTCATTTAGGCCTTTGGGTGATAGTGTATCCAGTTTGTAGATCCAATAGCATTGAGAATACAAACCATCCCCAATCTTGAACTAGATAGTCCTGAGCTCTTGAAAGAATGGGAGGATGCAGCAGATGTCTGCTCCAACAAATTTATGGATATCCTACTTAGGTTTGAATCTGATAGGCTTAAAACAGTTAATGAGAAAGTCAATTCAGCAGTAGAAGGGATACAGAGCTATAAAGACGATCCCTCCTTCGGTGCGCAGGAACAAAGGCTACAGCAAAATCTTAATAAATATCAGAACAATGTAAAAAGCCGAAAACACAGTAAATTCATCAGAGACAATGATGATTACAAAAAAGGAAAGGTGTACGGAAGGTTCAGGAAAACCACGAGGGCAGACTCCGATCAGTACATGACCTCCGATTATGAGACGTCGGACACAGACAACGAACAAACGACTACCCCAACAGGCAACTCCAATCCTCAGTCTAACAAAGGGATTCTAAAAAAAGGGGTAGCTTTTTTAGGGCAGCCCCCCCGAGAGGGGGAGGCTCAAAACCAAAGACAAACCCGATACAGAGGGAGAGCGCGCAGACGCTATTAACCGACGAATTAAAAGTTGTCAATTTGTCAGATGTCACCCTCACCCCCACACAAGTTAGGGTCCTTACGAGAGGACTATCCTTTGTTCCAACTCCGCCGTTCAATCATTTTGAATGGATAAAGGACATTAATCTCTTTGGGAGGAAACTGGCCCTACATAAATTCTTTAAATTAAAAGATGAGAAAAGGGCAAAGGAACTAGGCTTCAACCCCAGAGAGTATCAATGCCTACAGGAGTTAGTATCTCTCCTCGATGAGAATGACACCAATCCCACAGCCCCCTACACTGATCTCTGCCAGCGAAGTAAGTTTACACCAAATTTCAGAGAGTTTAAAAATATAGACACGTTCATTGACTCAATCACTAACATGATCAAGACCATGAATACTGACATGCTGACAGTCAAACCAAGGGGTAATCTCTCGGGTAGCGAATGGCGAGCCCTGTGTGACCTCAGAGATAATGAGGATATTATAATCAAACCTGCTGACAAGGGTGGCAACGTAGTCCTACTGAACAGAGCACATTATGTACGGATGGCTGAAGTCATCCTCCACGATGACAAGACTTACAAAGTATTGACCACTGACCCCTCTATAAAGTATCAATGTGAATATAAGATCCTCTTGGATCATGCCTTTGACCAGGGTGTACTCTCGAAGGAGGAGCATGGCAGTATCTATATCAAGAACCCAACAACATCCACGTTCTACTGCCTCCCTAAAATACATAAGCAACAAAAAGACCTGACAGCAAGACCAATAGTCTCAGGTTCTAGTAACTTTACAAGCAAAGGCAGTATTTATGTGGATAGGATTCTACGCCCATTCGTAGAAAAATTACCATCCTACCTAAGAGACACCAAGGACACCCTCAAATGCCTAGCGTCACTCAAGGTACCAGAGGGATCAGTACTATGTAGCCTCGATGTGGAGGCCCTATACTCCTCCATACCACACTCTAGTGGTCTGGATCATGTTGAATACTTCCTGAAAACTAGGGGCACCGAACATACTACCCATACCCTGTTTGTACTAAATCTTCTAAGGTTCATTCTTACTCATAACTTCTTTCTCTTCCAGAACAAACACTATCACCAGGTGCAGGGGACTGCGATGGGGACATCTTGTGCCCCATCCTATGCCAACCTGCACCTGGGATGGTGGGAGAAGGAGCTGGTTTTTTCTGGGTCTCTCAAAGAATTCACGGATTGTATCTTCCTATGGAAGAGGTATATTGACGACGTCCTTATCATTTGGACGGGTACCTTAACACACTTCGTCAGGTTTGTAGAGACTCTCAATAAGAATGACCTTAATCTCAGGCTCACTATGGAGTTCGGTGACCAGACACTAAACTTCCTAGACTGCTCACTAAGGATCACTGGGGACCTCTTGATTGAGACCACACTGTACCGCAAGCCCACATCCACCAACAGCATGTTACGCTGGGAAAGCCACCATCCCATACCCCTTAAGAGGGGGATCCCAGTGGGCCAGTACCTTAGACTAAGGAGAAACTGCTCATCCATTGAGGATTTCAAACTTAAAGCTACTGAACTGAGACACAGATTCAAACAGAAAGGCTATCCCAATAGATGTCTTAAACATGCCTATCAGAGGGCATTAAGCAGTACACGCGATGACCTATTAGCAGACAAGCCTGACCAGGACCCTCAGAAACTTATTAGATGCATAGCAAGCTACGACGCCGGTTGGAACGAAGTCAAAAAGGTCATGGGCCGCTTCTGGCCCCTGTTAACTCAGGACCCGCATTTGAAGGACGTTATCTCCAGCAAAGTGTCAGTCACAGCCAGGAGAGGCAGAAATATGAAGGAGATTCTGGTACCCAGTCACTTCACCACACCTAAGAAGAAGGAAAACACTACCTGGCTCAATGTACATGGCACCTACCAGTGCGGCAAATGTGTTGCATGCGTACACATAGCCAAGGGGTCCAAAACTATCACGGACTCGACCAATACTATCGTTATCCCCATAAAACAATTTTTCAATTGCAACACCTCTGGGATAGTATACCTATTGACGTGCAAATGTGGCTTAAAATACGTGGGCAAAACCATACGCCCATTTAAAAGACGTATTATGGAGCATGTCCACTCCGTTACCTCCAGCAAAGATACACCAGTAGCTAGACATATCAGAATCCATCACATGGATACTCCCAAATGCATTAAGTTTGCCGGCATCGAGAGAATCCAACTGGGCAAAAGAGGTGGGGACCTAGATATGACCCTCAGAAGGAGGGAATGCTATTGGATCTACAAACTGGATACACTATCACCCAAAGGCCTAAATGAAGGTTTCACCTTCACCCCGTTCATTGACTCTTGACTCTTTAGCACCCCGTGTATATATGTATATAGATATGTAGTTTTTATTCACACCATTGGCCCTTCCTAAACAATTCTTTCATGCTTTCTTTACCTATAGAGAATTTCATCATGTACTTGCAGCTCCCATTCTGTCACACTGAGTCTTCCCACCATGGTAGAGACTGTGAATGAGTCCTCTTCAAAGCCCAGAGTAAGAATATATCACTTAGTACCCATTCGACATTCCCCCCATTCCAGGGACCACCCATCTCCCCTGGCATCGGATTGTATCCGAAGGACATACCCATGGGCATCACTACACCCCCGTGGGGCCCAAGGTCTGAAGTACCTCACCTCCTTACCCATATAAGGAGTCATACATCCAGTCATCGAACTCTCTAAGTTCGAGCTGGGTATACTAGGTATCATCAAGCTGGTGATCAGTGGACAGCTCGCCTGCCCACAATGTCATATGCACAGACATATTGGCAATCCAGCGAGCAACGGGTCCGCGCACGATCCCAGATGGTGTAGTATACTTACAAATCCTAACACACAAGTTCTCTTGCTGTATTTACAATCCCCCACTCTGGATGTTAACTAAGTCTGGACTGACCATTTACAGTATGCCCCTACCAGTATGAATGGACAGTGTGACTGTTCTTTTCTCCCCCCCCCCCCCCCCCCCCCCCGCTCACACCAAGTGGGCGGACCACACGCGGAGTGACAGCGAACACAACCAATCACAGTCGGACACCAGGAGGCAGTACACGCCCCACGTCCTGATTGGCTGCATAAGCCGCCTAGATCGGCATTTAAACGCTGTAAGCAGCAGTACATACCTCACCTTTGACAAAGGCGCTGTAGCAGCGCCGAAACGTGCGTTAGGTCGCCAACTTCTTTATTTTAAACACACGATTTGATGTGATCACCAGGGGAAACACTTTCAGCACCTACTGAGCTAACAAGTAGCTCTTTAGCTACTCTATCTACTTCAGTGCAGAATCTTTTTTTACTCCTTACAGGTGAATTACCTTGGCTCCTCTCCACTTGTGTGAGAGAAGCCTCTCCAGCTGTTGACATCAAGCCAAGACAACAAGTGGGTTATTGGGGAGACGGCGTTACTACACTTATCTGTAGCGTTTGTACGTTAAATAGTGTGGACACATCTATGTCTCCCTACCCACATCGGGTTTTTCTCCGTATAGGAGAGTTTGTCTCGTCCAGCTGTTACACCGGCAAGCCGCTGACACTAAGCTAAGACAGCAAGCGGTCTACTGGGAGACAGGTTTACTGCACCTAATATTAGCGTTCTTACGCTCTAAGTGTGGACTCATCTGTGTCTCCCTACCCATATTGGGTTCTCTACATACATAGGAGAGTTTGCCTGTCCAGCTGTTATATCAGCAAGCTCTACAGCAAGACTGTGTATATTTTTTTCTTTTTTGGGGGGGCTCATTAGCAATTGGCACCAATTAGAGGCCTCGCTACACAGTGAGCTTCAACTCCCTTTACCTCCTCACAGTCTGCTACCGCTAGGCAATCTCCCTGTATGGTAGACTACGCTATCACCGGCTGTCTAAGTGCTTGTGAGCTATTCCAATACGGAGTATAGACTCTTTCAAAGGCAACATCCGATTCCTTTATAGACAGGATTGAGTGTGCTCTATTATTGACTCACAGCGATCCACCACTTGGACTGAACCGTTTGGTTCAACCTGTTCTTGTCATTCTAGAGCTCTCTTCACTCATCTATCCCTGTCTTAGAGGTCAGCTGCCATCAAGAGCATAACTCTGCACTAGACCTATACCTGTTACCCAGCCTCTGCTTATACATTCTCAGCCTTTCTCCACCCAAAGGCAGTATATAGCAGGGCTAGCGTTCACAGGTTCCTATAGCCATTTATGTAGGTACAACCTATTTTGTTTGTGCTTTCCCCGTTTGGTTCATAGTGGTTGTGGGATATTAAGTTTCCTTTCTCTATTTGTATATATTTGTCTGGGACCATACAGTGGTTATGGTGCCCATAATAAAGTTGAATTTTTAAGTCTGCCATATTGGTTAGAATCATCCCTGCAGTACCCCTCTCCAGTGCTCCTGAAGCTGCCCCACAGCTTGGGTTCACGTTTTTTCTATTTTGTACACATACAAGGGTTATGCCCTCCTGGGTCTGCAGACACACTCTAGTTCCCACCAACTGGGAACACTTGCACTAACGTGCCACTTTCTTATGTCTACCATCTATAGCCTCAACGACCAAGGTGGTCTCCTTTCTTAGGGGTGGTAAGTGGGTTTTGACAAAACCCTGGTCTATAAAGTTATCATTTGCTCCAGAATCTATGAGCACTAGAATGTCTAGACTTTTCTCCTCAAGTTAGGGTGATAGGGAGGAGTAGGCATTTATGATGCAGTATACGGGATTCTGATGTTGCACCCAAGGCCAGTCCCCTAAACAACCTTAGGTGCTACAGTTTTCCGGACACACCGGACAAATCAATCTGAGATGCCCCTTCTGGCCACAATATAAGCAGAGCCTTTCTCCTATCTGGTTTCTCTGCCTCAGACAATTTGGTCACCTCTAGTTGCATGGGCTCAGTATCCATAGACAAAGAAACATCAGGTACTGAGACCCTAGGAGACATAGCAACTGGAGGGCGTCTAACACAATTCCTCTGTTGGGCTCTCCCTTAACCAGTTATCAAAGTCGATAAGGTATTCTAGGAGGACTGGAAGACCTCTGGCTGCCATCATTAATCCCATCCATGAATGCATATACTAAACCAATATTGGTGCAATCAACCTCAGAGGCAAGAGTGCCGCTATAGATCTAATTCCCTGCTTAATCCTCATAAGAGATTTTAGCGGCACACCTCTCTTTGCCAGGTGGATCAAACACCTTACGGAAAGCTCTTACAAAAAGGTTTTATAGTCATAAACCTTTGCATAAAGGATTAGCCCATTCCAAGGCCTTGTGGGTTAATTGGTGTATAAAAAAACCTACCTTGGACCTTTCAGTTGGACATGGTAGAAGTTTCAAAGTAAAACTCTGTTTGGTTTATAAACCCTCGACAGGTCTTAGGATCGCCACTGTATCTAGGAGATGGTGTCAGGTTTGTTGTCATACTGTTCTGACCAGAAGCCTCACGCACCACAGGCACAGGCTGGGGAGGCATAGGTGGAAGGTTTTCAGGAGAGAAGTCGGCTGTTCTGGCTAACAAGGTTTGGAAGGCCTAATCACATTCGTGTAACGAAAATATACCCCAACACGCAGGATTCAGCTAAACAGAAGACAACACAGAGGGGAGATACGTCTACCGGACCTTAGAGTGGCCGGACTCGACATATATAGGAGAAGTACAGAGTCAGGAACGATCCGAGGTCAAGGGCACAAAGAGACAGCGTAAACTAGGACTAGCCGTGGTCTGGTACACAGTAAACAGCAAGCCGGCAAACAGAACAGATAAGGATAAAGAGATAACGTAGTCAGAAAACAAAGCCAAGGTCAAGTACGAAGGAACACAACTGAATACAACAAGCACAAAAGGGAACTGTAACAGAAACCACGATAGGGCAAGGAACTAAGGGAAAAAGGTGAGTATATATAACTAAACAAAACATAAATGAAGGTGTAGTGCTACATACATATATAGAAGTTGAACCAGAGGATATTCGTATAGGTAACAATTCCACAAAGAATCCCAGAATGCACCTATAATTAAAAAATCTCTGATAGTGTGATAATGTATATACTTTTGTGATTTTATATTTCTAATAGTCAATACACTCACATTCTCCTGAGCTTAACACCTAAGCTCAGGGATAAACGCTAGTAGGTCCGTAGAGGCGACCTTCCCCTTCTTTGGATTATGCAGTCTTGTGACGTATCTTCTAAACCTTGAATAGAATGTATATATGGTGCAATATTGCAGATCACAAATAATTGTGCACACTTGAATTGATGTATACTCACAAACGTAGAGCCTCTCCGTTCGGCGGAACCAACAGCCCTAATAAATTAAAAGTTACACTTTATTAACGTAAAAGCAAAATCTTCTACTGAATAAATAGTATAAAAAACAAATTCCAAATAAAATTGGTACTTAAAAAATCTCTATAGGGCATATGGTCATCACTGGAGCTTCCCCAGAACGCGTTTCACCGTAGTTCCAACGGCTTCCTCAGCTGGGTCCAATATATATAACTAAACACCTATTTTGATTGGCCCCTGTCATATCCACGCCCCAAAAGGTAAGTGTATGGGAAGTGTGGCATGACAGGGACCAATGGGAGGCCTTTTCCAATTTAGGATCCCACTGTCACTTTAAGAGCGCGCCCGAGACCCATGGCGCGCTCTTAGAGTCTGGCGGGACACGTGACCGCTTCTCGCGGTCACTGCCCGCCTTCCTGTTCCAGCCATCGGATGAGCCGAGCGCGGCTCGTGCAGCAGCAGGACCGCGCGCGGTTCGAACAGAGGACCCCGGCCGGCCCCTGGAAAGGGTAAGTACCGCTACAGTACCCCCCCCTGAGGACACACCCTCCGGGCGGGGAGGGCCAGGCCTGGAAGGAAAACGAGAATGGAAGGAACGCACAAGGCGAGGAGCGTGAACAGCATCAGCGGAAATCCAACTGTGCTCCTCAGGCCCATAGCCCTTCCAATGCACCAGGTATTAAAGTCGACCTCTAAGGAAACGAGAGTCAAGAATGGCAGAAACTTCAAACTCCTCATGACCCTCCACAGAGACAGGAGGGGGAGGAGGGGTATGCCGGGTATAGCGGTTGCATACGTAAGGCTTCAACAACGAAGTGTGAAAGACATTAGGAATACGCAGATTCTTAGGAAGACCCAAGGCATACTAAACAGGACCAATAAACACGATAAGGACCAATAAAGCGGGGAGCCAATTTAATAGAAAGCACCCGGTGGTGAATATTTCACGTGGAAAGCAAAACCCTGTCCCCCACGACATAAGAAGGAGCCGCCCTGCGATGCTTGTCAGCCTGCACCTTCTGGCGAGCAGCGGAATCCACCAAAGAACGCTGAACCTGCTCCAAAGTATTACGCAAACCAGCCAAATGCTCATCCAGAACTGGCATGCCCTGTGAGGAGAAAGCAGCCAGAAGAACAACAGGATGCTGGCCATAGACAACGGAAAAAGGACTTTTGCCGGAAGAATCATGAGTAGCGTTATTCCGAGCAAACTCAGCCCAAGGAAGAAGGTCAGACCAATTGTTCTGATGGTGGGATACGAAACAACGAAGGTACTGCTCCAGAGATTGATTGGCACGTTCAGCAGCTCCATTAGACTGGGGGTGGTATGCGGAAGAAAATGAGAGAGAAATACCCATCTCCGAACAAAAGGCTTTCCAGAACCTGGAAATAAATTGGCTACCCCTATCGGACACAATAGGTGCAACCGAAACACCTCTCTAGCGAAGGTAAGTGCCAGTTCCCTAGACGTGGGCAGCTTGCGAAGAGACACAAAGTGGGCCATCTTGGAAAACTGATCTACTATCATTAGGATAACTGTGTTACCATTCGAAGGGGGTAATTCAACAATAAAATCCATGGACAGGTTAGACCAAGGTCTCTCGGGAATGAGTAACAGATGCAACAGCCCACAGGGAACTCTACAAGAAGATTTCATACAGGCACAAGTAGTACAAGCACCTATATAGTCGGTGACATCCTTGCGTAAGGAATCCCACCAGAAATACCGAGAAACAGCTGACACCGTTTTGGAAATACCAGGATGTCCAGCAGTCTTAGTGTCATGATACAACGACAGAATCTCCCGTCTCTCGGGAACATCAACTAATAGTTTATCAGTAGGCCTCTCGCTAGGAGCCATGCTTTGTTTCGCTTGTATGGCCTGCAAGAGGGACGAGGAAATAGACAAAATAGTAGTAGCTATTATCCTGTCTGGGGGAATGACGGGAGTAACATCAATCTCCTGTTTGTCAGCAGTTTTGAACTGTCTGGATAGAGCATCTGCTTTAGTGTTGCGATCACCTGGCCTATAGGTGATAATATAATTGAAATGAGACAAAAACAGTGACCACCTAGCCTGCCTAGAAGACAATCTTTTAGCCTCACTAAGGTAGGATAGGTTCTTGTCATCCGTAAATATGAGGATAGGATCCTTAGTTCCTTCTAACAAATGTCTCCATTCTTTAAGTGCTGAAATAATAGCAAGGAGTTCGCGATTACCCACATCATAATTCTTTTCTGCTTTGGACATTTGTTTGGAAAAGAAGCCACAAGGATGCAATGGCTTATCAGGCGACTCTCTTTGGGATAAGACAGCACCTACCCCGATATCGGAAGCATCCACTTCAAGAATATAGGGCAGTGAGGGGACAGGATGCTGTAAAATAGGTGCAGAGGCGAACGTAGTCTTAAGAAATTCAAAAGCCTGAAGTGCCTCGGGAGACCAGACACGAGTATTGCCATCCTTTTTAGTCATACGGGTGATAGGCGCTACAATAGAGGAAAAACCTTTAATAAAACGACTATAATAGTTAGAGAAACCAAGAAAACGCTGAATGGCTTTCAAACCTTGTGGTAGAGGCCATTTTATGACAGCAGAAAGCTTCTGGGGATCCATACAAAAACCTTTAGCGGAAATCAAATACCCCAAAAACTGGACTTCGGATTGGTCAAATAGACATTTTTCCAGTTTACAATAAAGACCATTAGCAAGAAGGGTCTTCAGAACTGTTGTAACATGTCTGTGACGATTGTGTAAATCTGTAGAATATATTAATATGTCATCCAAGTACACAATTACAAATGTGTGAATAAAGTCTCTTAAGATGCCATTAATAAATTCTTGAAATACTGCTGGGGCATTACATAGACCAAATGGCATAACAGTATACTCGTAATGGCCAGATCTAGTGTTGAATGCAGTCTTCCATTCGTGGTCTTTCTTAATACGTATTAAATTGTATGCACCTCTAAGATCCAATTTAGTGAATACAGTCGCATGTTTGAGCCTGTCGAATAATTCCGTGATTAAAGGAATAGGGTATGCATTTGGTAGTGATTTTATTTAGACCTCTATAATCGATACACGGTCTTAAATCACCTTCTTTCTTCGATACAAAGAAGAACCGCTCCAGCCGGAGAAGAGGATCTCCTAATAAACCCCTTTTCTAGTGATACCTTAATATACTCCTCCATGACACGGTTTTCTTGAACAGATAAAGGGTACACCCTGCCCTTTGGAGGTATAGTGCCAGGCAATAGATCGATAGCACAATCGTAGGGTCTGTGAGGCGGTAATTTGTCAGCCTCCCTTTTATCGAAGACAGTCTTGAGACATAAGTACTGAGGGGGTATAACCGTAGACAAAAGGAGGAGTAGTAGGAACATTAATAGAATTCAAAGGGGTGACTTCAATAGTACAAGACTCGTGGCAGGCTTCGCTCCATGATTTTATTTGCCCTGACTCCCAGTCGAAAATGGGTTTGTGAGCACATAACCATGGATACCCTAACACGAGGTGTGAAGAAGGAGAGGTGATGACCTGGAACCGAATGGTTTCAAAGTGTAAAACCCCTGTATACATTTGTAACGGTACAGTTTCATGAGTATAAACTGGAGAACTTAATGGTCTATCATCTATGGCCTCAACGGCCAAGGGTATCTCCTTCTCTCTGATGGGAATGTTGTTTTTCTTAACAAAACCATTAACAATGAGTCTATGAAATTTTCAGCTGCCCCAGAGTCAACCAGAGTGTATATGTGCTCAGCTATACAACTCTCTCCCATATGTAAAGAAACAGGGAGAAGCAAACGGTTAGGAAGCAATTTAGGAGACTTAGATATCACACCCAAGGCCAGTCCCATATAAGGTCTTAGGTGTGAGAGTTTTCCGGAAGCAAAGGACATTCCTTTACCATATGGTCTCTCCTACCACAGTATAGGCAGAGTCCGTCCCTTCTCCTATGTAATTTTTCAGTATCAGAGAGTTCGGCAACCCCTAATTGCATGGGTTCCTCCTCAGATACTTTAACACCCTCAGGTTTATCAACTCTGGAGTTACATAGTTACATAGTTACATAGCTGAAAAGAGACTTGCGTCCATCAAGTTCAGCCTTCCTCACATATGCTTTTGCTGTTGATCCAAAAGAAGGCAAAAAACCCAGTCTGAAGCGCTTCCAATTTTGCAACAAACTAGGAAAAAATTCCTTCTTGACCCCAAAATAGCAGTCAGATGTCTCCTTGGATCAAGCAGCTATTAGCCCACTAATTAGAAATTGTATCCCTGTATGTTATGTTTCCCTGTATGTTATGTTGCATCAGCCAACGTCCATGTTACCTGGGAACCTCTACCCTTTGTTTTATTCTATGATGTCCCATCATCCACCTTGCCTTGCACTTAAAGACAAAAACTGTTTCTGGCCCTTTAATTGTGTTGTGCAAAGAATGGGTACGTTTGATATGGCACTTCGGATACAGCCGAAGTGCCGAAGTAGCCGCCATTAGACAGTCGAACACGTAGCGGCGGCCATTTTAATGCAGTCGAATGCAGTCAGCGGTGTGTGCCGTCAAATCCCTGGAACGGAAATCGGCCACACATTTGAATGAACGCCGCTGACCTGTACCTTCCCCTACCCTTCGACACCGCTGCTGGAGACTAAGTCCCGTTCGAAGATTCGAACACCCATTCGAATGGGACTTTGTCATCTTTTCATGGGAAATAGACTGCCACTCGACTAACGACCACCGCAGAAGTTTAACCCCGGTCTGCTTCAACGCTTCGACAGAAGTCGAAGTGCTTTCGACTATTCGAACGCCGCCTTCGGATGGGACTTTGTTATTTTTCAAGGCTGAAATAGACCGACCGCACAGCCTGAATCTGTGGAACTGTTTTGGGCATGCAAACAGGCGTGCGGTCGGTCCAAAGAGACTTTTTCCATATCTCTGGAACCACTGAATCAATTTATTCAAATTTTTTATATGTTTTTCCCCAAGATGTGTGGTTCATAAAAATATAATAATATAATTTATTCATGTGTGATACAAAATCATAAAGTTATAAAAATGTTTTAGCTTGGAGATAATTGAGTAGATACAGTAAGAAATTCAATTATCTCCCAAGCAGAGGGGAGGGAATCTGAGGGATGTAACCATTGTCTCATTGGTTAATGCCTAATTGTCTGTGGGCGTCTCCCTTGCAGGGGAGCACTCCATTAAAAGCAGAGTACCTGACATTAAACATCAGTTCTACTTCACCCTCAATCTAGAGTCCTGTCTCTTATTGGGGGTAACCGCTATACAGCTATTCACACTAGCTCTTGTAAGAGCTTCTTCACTTGGAAAATGACTGGATGCTGAGAATCCTCCTCACTGATCGGGAAAAGGACACCCTCCAGCGATTGAAACCCCTCTGCTACATGGGGTAACCCCTACAGAGGTAAGTACATGCTACACCTGGCAGCCCTTGGATGAATAGGTAATGGAACTGGAGACACTAGTGACGGCGGAATTGTGATTGGAGGAATCACACCGGGCATTGCAGTGGCATGCGGCTGGGCTCTACCCATGGTCGATCAAGCACAAATGCATTGAGGAAGCGGACTGTGATGGCCCTGGTCTTCCATGGGAGGTTTCTGATCATGGTATGGCATTGGAGACCCAGAGAGTTCCTGCTTCTGGTGAATCCGAGATGAGTGGGAAGACAACTTGGGCCTTACAGAGATAGGGGAATTGCAGGAGACCCAAGAGAAGCAAAAGGAGATTGGGGAACGTGAAACAGACATTCAGAGAGGCTAGGGAAGGGTACAGTGATACACAAACAGAGGGGCTGGTAAAGGGGGGGGGGAGAGAAGACAAAATTGAACAAATTTTGCTTTGGGGGAGTGGAACAAGTATCTAGTCTTGCCTAGTATGCAAAATAGTCTAGAACCGACCCTGGGAGCGTGAACACTTCCATAAAAACAAAGAAAAGCATCATCTTTATCATGGGCCACCAGCCACATATCACATTTATACAGGGAAAGGTTCTGGGCAAAGAACTCTGCCTAATGCTTCAAAGCTTCTCAGCTTACACAGTACAGAGTGTTCTAGCCATAAACCAACCAACCAAAGAGCTCTGTACTTATGGTTCAATTGAATTAATTATTTCTTGTTGTACATCCTACTGGATACATTTGGATTTGATTTCCAGAGATCGCAGCCAATTATAACTAGAACTATTCTAAATTAGGAGTTATAATCACTACACCTTCTGCTACACTTGGATTTCGGGAGATTCTGCACGGATGTACTCAGTTGGAGTGTAGGGGATCCGTTACATGAATTATCCTGAAACTATATATAAAAAGGAATTATTTAGTCATATATTAATTCCTTGCCATTTATTGAATTCTGGGTTTCAGGTCATCTTTTAAATATCAAACAATAATGTAATAGGAGACACACAATATCTTAAGAGTAAAGTTCTGAAACCAATTTTTTTCACAAAACATTGCATATTAACTTTCAAATTTAAGTAATATGATATTATTTGATTTGGCTCGCATTTAGTTATTTACATTATTTTATTGTTACAGGGCTAAATTATATGAAAGGTCATGGAATCCCCACATGATCCTTTGTGTATCAATTAGTGCTAAAGTTCTATCACCAGTAAGATATTTGAAGTAATCTTTAAAGGGACACTATAGTTATCAGAAAAAAATACAGCTTAATGTAGTTGTTCTGATGAGTATAAATGATTCCCTGCAGGCATGTTCATGTACAATTTTAAGAGACACCTCCAGTGGCCACTCTTCAGATGGCTACGAGAGGTGCTTCTTGGTGCTTCCTGCATGGAGACGCTGAACTTTCCTCAAAGAGGTGCATTGATTCAATGCATCTCTATGAGGAGGTGCTGATTGGCTCAGCCAATATTTGGCCCTACCTCCTCACCGATTTCAGGCAGAAATAATTTAATTCTGATGTTGTCAGCAAAGAGGCGGATTGTGGGGAAGGGCCAGCGCCAGCAGAGCAACTCTGGAAATAAGAATTTTTCCTACCCTTTAAGGGGGCTAGCCACCTAAATTGTGTTTTAAACAATATAGGGTCAGGAAGACAGGATTGTGTTCCTGACCCTATAGTGTTCCTTTAAAGACTAATAGATTTGCTTACACTGCAGCCTTGCTTTTCAGGATGTACAAGAGACACACTAAGCACCTGGTGTGTACTGACAGCTTGGTCACATTGTTCATGAACCGAATGCACAAGGTTGCAATTTAGGGGTTACATTCACAGATGTGTAGCCATAAACAGAGAACATTGGATCTCCCTAAGAAGTCCAAAATCTTTGTCTCCTGTAGCGTTGTTGAGCAGGATAACACTGGCCACTCAGCACTGCTGCTTTTCTCTATCCAGTGTTTTCACTTCTATTCAGCATGGACACTACTTAAGATTTTAGGCAGGGGGGAGGGACATTGTCACCAAACTCCTCCACACTAGTAGGGCCACAACCTCACATGCATGAAGGACACCTGGCAGAGAGTAAGAATGCTATAAATATAGTAGTGCTCAGAGTCTTTAATAGTTCATTATCCCATATGGATCTTTGTATCACAGTGTAATAAAAATATATAATCCAGTCGACGTTTCAGTCTTGATCTGGGACTTTCCTCTATATTATTTAAGTTATAGGCTCCTGAGGAAAGTTGGGACTGAAATGTCAGCCAGATTTGAATATATTTATGTATATATATATTTGTGTTAAGGGCTCATGATAGTACAGAAGAAACAAACACTGATAAGTGTAGGATGGTATTAAAAGAGCAAGTCGGTTGTAGTGTGCCGGAACCGACGATGAGGTAGGCCTGTAAATAAAGAGGCCCACCAAGAAGAAATGTAAGAGAAAATTAGTTAATAATGAGGAGTGGGTGGGAGTGTGATGCAGCGCTGACCTCGAACGGTATGGAGCCAGGTAAGGGGTGTCCCTTAAGTAGGGAAGAGGTGTGTCATACGCCCCTCCCACAATTACAGGCCAAACGGCCTTAATACTTGTGTTAAGGGCTCATGATAGTACAGAAGAGACAAACACTGATAAGTGTAGGATGGTATTAAAAGAGCAAGTCGGTTGTGGTGTGCCGGAACCGACGATGAGGTAGGCCTGTAAATAAAGAGGGCAAAAGTAGAAAACCAAATTTATTACATACCAGCAATATACATACTTTTAACCAGACATGTCTTGAAAGGCATTTCTTACTTCTTGTACCGGGTTAGGTATGTATCTAGAGTAAGCAGATGATTTCCAGCGCCCTAGTGACTTGATAACATGAACTAGAATGTTTGCACTGGATGCTGTGGAGGCCGCTCCTATGTGGAAGGAGTGGCCCAAATAGTTCGCTGATTTGAGGCCCAGCTGTGTAAGTAAAGACCTGACGTGTGTCATAAAGGTGGTGGTAGTGAGTACCAAACCTTGTAGACTGAAAAGTGGTTGAGATGGTGGTGCGTTGTTATGCTGGGTATACGAGTCCAGTAGTTTGACGGGGCACAACCTGTTGGGAGTAGGATAGTACTTAACCTCTACTGGAGGTGCATGTTGACTGGTTTTGGAGTGAGTCAGAGTCAAGATATAATAGTCCATGTGTTTTGTTAAGTGTGAATGAAGTAGGATGTGAGTGGACTGTGTTGTGCTGATGGCGGTAAATTCTCTTAGTCTCAAGAAACCATAAAAGGCTACGTATATATCGGTTTTAACGACGAGTTTTGTGTTGTTGGCAAAGGGTTTTAAATCTAGTAAGTTGGATAAGTCTTTAAAAAATATGGAAATCTATGGGTAGCCTCTGGGCCGTACGTGGGGGTTCGGATCTCTGAATACCCCTAAGGATGTTCTTAATTTGGTAGGAGGACATGAAACTTGAGTTGTTTGGTTGTAAAGTTAGCATGTGATGTTGGATGCCTGTCAGATATAGTCTGATTGTGTTGTATGAGTTTGAGGTGGCAAAAAGAAGCAAAGCCCAACAAGGATGTCATGATGAAAGGTTGTAAGATGTTGTGTTCAGAAATGAATCTTTTAAATAAAATGAAAGCTCTGTCGTAAGTTTTCCGGGTATTAGTAGACAGTGCTAATTGGGACAATGTTCTGCTATGTTGCATGTGATGAGAGCAATCTCGCCACATTGCATTGGAGAAGCCTGGTTGCCCGCCTGCTGCCTTTGTACTATGGACCGGCAGTTAAACTGTGAATTTTACAGTGCAGAAAGGTTTATTCATGCCTTTCTGCACAGCCGTTCGGTAGATTCTGTCTAAGGCACGAACCGCCTTCTGTTAGCCTCCCCAGAGCCGTGGGGAGCCGGCAGGCGCTGTTAATTGGCCACCCAGAAGCTAGCGTGTGCCTTCAATCTACCTCCCTGAAGCCGCGGTTAACCGCGGCTTAACGAGCGTGTGCACTCAACTGACCACCCAGTAGCTGCGGTTAACCGCAGCTTAATTGACTGTTACTGGGTGGCCGCGATTACACTTAGCGACCGCTAGGTGGCGGTGTTATGGAGCTCCTTGGACGGCCAGCGGTGCTCAGCCCGGAATCAGTGTACTAAAAGCGGACACTTTTACGTGCAGGCACCGCTGAGCCTCCAGCCCCCTGGTTCCTATTCGTGCAATGTAGCCGAACACCGGTTAATTCGGTAGTTTGTATATGTGAATGTGTTAACCCAGATAGCACAGCCATGGAGCCTATTCGTGTAATTAAAGACTTTGGCTCCATGGCAATTGAACTGTGTGAATAGGATCTGAGCGCTATTCGGTAGTTGTGTGCGCTCAGATCCCAGCTATCTGGGGATATGTGACATGTCTGTGTTTTATGTATAAAATGTAATATTATATGTTTTAATGGATTTTATTGTATTTGGGTCCCCACGTGTATAATGGAGTTTGCCTCTGTCCTGGGAGATAATTGGATTACTTCTCAATTATCTCCAGGATAATTAAAGTAAAAAGTAAGTAAAAGCATGATCACCATAAAACCTTAGAAATAAGCCATAATTGTAGGTTAACCATTGCTTGTAATATACATGAAATATCTATAATTTAGTAATTTAAAATCACTATAATCTAAACCAATACATAATAGAAAAATTTTAACAAGATAGGAACTTAGTATCGTATGAATAAGTATAGAAAGTATAACTGATTTAAACAAATTTTTGACAGTACCTAGGTAAATTAACCGAATTTGGTTTAATATAAAACAGAAACAGAGTTTGCCGTATGACAGATATGAAACAAATGCGTGCATAACTGAGCAAACTGCCGAAAGCATAATTAGAATGAATAGAAAGAAAACAGTGTCATTCGTCAAAAGTTTGACCGACCTAGATGAAAGATATTTGTAACAACCGAACGGCAAGCAGCATGAATGAGAGCTTACGGTACAATGAAGCAAAAATGAAATGAAACGAAATGGTGTTTAGGAAACCTGTGTACCATACAGTAGAACATACCGAAAGGATTATGGCACGAACAAGTTTAAACCGAAATGAGAAATAAACGTATGATTTGCGACCTGGCCGTAAAGCCGTAAAGTGAAGACCCGTTTGAAAACGGAACGCCGTGGGACTAAACCGGGCATCGGACTTACGATTTTGAAGTCCCTGGGACGTTATCTTCGATGAAGACTGGAGTCACGAGGAGCTGAACGGGCGGAAAACTTTCAAGAGGATTCCTGGACACAGCTACACGTGAAGAAAATTGTGGGTTTCTGAAAAACCAAGATGGCGCCGTACGAGAACAGGAAGTGGATCCTCATGCAGTGCTGACCTCGAACGGTATGGAGCCAGGTAAGGGGTGTCCCTTAAGTAGGGAAGAGGTGTGTCATACGCCCCTCCCACAATTACAGGCCAAAAGGCCTTAATACATATATACACACACACACATACATACACGTTAAGGCCGTTGATGGTCTGGTGAGTCTGAGAGGATTACTTCCAGTTCAGTCCGCCATTTTGTTTCTCTTACCTGTTTTCCCTCGTGGTCTCTGTTCTTCACTTACCTGACCACTTCCAAACAGTTTTGTTGCTCCACGGCCTCCTCCAGGCGTCCTCGCAGCCCGGTCTCGGCACGGCTAGTGGTTTAAAACCATAAGTCAAATCCCTACCGTAAGGCAACGGCCGCAAACATTACTCACTTTCACGGTAGGGGTTTTGTTCGTTTACAATTGGCGTTCGGTTAAATCTTCTGTTCATTTACTTACATGCTGTTCGGCACAATTTCGTTTGTAAATAACAGGTCATATACCTATGTTTTCGTATATTTAAACTACACGAACACAGCCATTCCTTTCGTTTTTTTACAGCAATGTATGTCGCATAGAGAGGGCCTCCCATGTCACTCCCATTCTATCTTATGCTTTAGTTATCACCGAGAGGCCAACACCCCACCACAACATTTCGGTGGCCTCAATTTCCCCTTGGCCAACCCATAGGTAGCGCCTCTCAATCCTGCTTGGCAATTAGCAGGGACTCCCATGTCATGTTTCAAATAGCATAAATTGTTTTGCCGTTTGGTATCTAGAGTGCTTTGCCAGTACCTGGTCACTTCGTCCTGGGATAATGATTAAGTTGCTTTATATATTTTCAGTTATGTCTCAAGTTTCTGACATCCTCCCCACCCCCCAGTACAGCAGCAGCACTACCACAATTTAAAACAACAACAACAAAAAAGAGGGCCAGGATCAAACCGGTGGGAAGTAAAGACATAAAGGAATTGGGGGGCTGTGGCAGACCGCCGTCATTGAATAACATGCCCACTGCTCGTTCGTGAATTTCCCCATGTATTGCTAGGCCTTTTGTGTATTGTGCCTGTATATGCAGCTGTGGGTCAACAAAGGGGGAGGGAGGGTGAGGGAAGGAGAGGGGGAGCAGCTTTGTAAAGTAGAGTTAAGTGAAATGTAATACCCTGTGCATCTCCCCCTATGGTCTGCCTGTATCTCTCCCTCTTCCCCCTCCTTTTTCCTATCATAGCAGGACGTGGACACAGGGACACTGCCAGCTCAGGTGGCAGGGGCTGATGTGTCCCTCTTCTATTCCCCCCCCCATCAGCTTCTTGGGATTGAAACTCCTGGTGGATTGTGTTGGAGACCACATGTAGAGGTCTGTACATGTAAAACCTTGTGTGAAGAAATAAAGAGTCAGAGTGGTACCTCCAGGACTGTGTGTCGTCCAGTTACTGGGGGAAAAATGGATGCCTGCTTTTTGTAAGAGTTCCTGAGTGGATAAAGGAAGGGAATTAGCCGAGGTAACCGGTCGGGTTACCCTGGGTCCGCTACAACTGTTGGCAAGCGGCGGAATCATACTTACCAGCCGAAAGCAACCAGCGACCCGTTCAAGGAACAAGCATGGTGCCCAGCTACAGTAAGGATGCTGCGGACAAAGAGATAACCAGGTGCCTGGCGTACTACAAAGAAACCCCCTCAGAGGAATCTATGACCAAGATCCTCTCTGATGCACAAGCATATCTCCTGGCTCAGAAAGATTGGGTGAACCCCTCAGCCTCCCACGAATGGCAGACAGGGGAAGTGTCTTCAGGGGCCTGGTAGCTACTGAACAAAAGCCCAAGTTGCCCTACAACAGCTCTAAGACTCTTACGGAACTCGAGGAAGAGTTCCAACGCAGGATGCAAGAAGCTCTATCCCAGGATCATGGCCCTGCCTCAGAGGAGAGTGACCTGGACTGGAGGGTGGCCAGGACGAACTCTGGAAGGAGAGCCCTCGGCGAGATTTTTTTCAACCCCAGAACAGCGACTGCAGGATTAGCTGGATCTGCGGATGCCTTTCCTGAGAAGGCAGCCCCTGGAGGAATGGGTGGCTGAACTGGATCTACTGGTCCAGAGGGAACTGTGGGTAGACAGTTACTGAGCCTTACGCTGGTTTGCAGTCAACCTGTACCCATGTCTAGCTGCAGCAGCCCCTGGAGGAATGGGTGGCTGAACTGGATCTACTGGTCCAGAGGGAACTGTGAGTAGACAACAGTTACTGAGCCTTACACTGGTTTTCAGTCCAGCTGTACCCGTGTCTAGCTGCAGCGACCCTCCAGAGGGAGAAGACTACGATGGCCCTGGTCTTCTGTGGGAGGCTCTTGATGATGATGTGTAGTTCGGAGACCCAGACTGTTCCCACTTCTGGTATATCCAAGATGACTGGGAAAACCTCTTGGACCTTGCCGAGATAGCGGATTTACAGCCTGATCTGACCCACCTGGCTAACCTGGAGTGGGAGCTTGAGCAGGACTACAGGCAACTATTCGAAATGGCACAGCCGCAGGTTCCAGAGACTGGAGACTTAATAGACTTTGCAAGCCTGGGAGAGAAGTGTTCTGTCCTTTCTCTCCAGCGGCAGTTCATGGGAATGGAGACAACTGGTCTCGTTCCCCAGCAGCAGAGTGCAGTCCAAGGGGAGAATCGTTCTGTCCTTTCTCCCCAGCGGCAGTGTGAATTCCAGGGAATGGAGACAACTGGTTTCATTCCCCAGCAGCAATGTGAATTCCAGGGGATGTAGACAACCGGCCTCGTTCACCAGCGGCAGTGCGAGTTAATCGGGAAGGATAACCACTTGTACTGCAGGTGTCGTGGGTAAGACTTCGGTCGCCACGGGCACCCTGCAAGTGGAAGAGTTGGCTCCTTCGGAGGCTGACCACAGTGACCTGCTATGGTCTGGTCAGCAGGGAGCACCGCTACCCCTTCTGCATCTGTGCAGAGCGCAGCCAGCATCTTCTCTTCCCTTCCCCAGGAGAGAATTGATGTGGAGGCGTAGGCCTCCAGGCAGAGGGCAAGTAGCCTCTGCCCACCCCTGGTGCCTAAGCAGGGCCCTGGCAGTCGTGCAGGGTCCGGAGAGAGAGTAGGAATAGGGGCGCGGGCCCTTGAGCAGGGGGCCACCAGCCTGTATACGCAGTTGTGGGTCAACATTGGGGTGGGGGGGGACACAGCTCTGTAAAGTACAGTTAAGTGAAATGTATTGCTCTGTGCCCCTCCCTCTCCCCCTTCCTTTTGTGAACATATTGCCTGCCTGTATCTCTCCCCTTCCCCCTCCCTTTTCCGCCACAGCAGGACGTGGACACAAGGACACTGCCAGCTCAGGTTTCAAGGGCTGATGTGTCCCTCTTCCACCCCCCCCTTAATCAGCTTCTTGGGATTGAAACCCCTGGTGGATTGTGTTGGAGACCACATGTAGAGGTCTGTGCATGTAAAACCTTGTGTGAAGAAATAAAGAGTCAGTCAGAGTTGTACCTCCAGGACTGTGTGTCATTCAGTTACTGGGGGGCGGGGGGGAGGAGAGGAGGGGGGTAATGGATGCCTGCTTGTTGTAAGGGTTCCTGAGCGGCTGAAGGAAGGTACAGGTGATACTCGAAAAATTAGAATATCGTGCAAAAGTTCATTTATTTCAGCATCCTGGTCTTCCATAACACCTCAGCAGTGCCACAGGCTGATAGCTTCCATGCCACGCTGCATTGAGGCAGTAATTGCCCAAACCAAGTACTGAGTCCATATGCATGCTTATACTTTTCAGAGGTCCAATATTGTTCTATGTACACTCCTTGTTTTATTGATTGCATGTAATATTCTAATTTACTGAGATTGTGGATTTGGGGTTTTCATGAACTGTAAGCCATAATCATCGCACTTATGACAAATCACGGCTTGAACTATCTTGCTTTGCATGTAATGCGTCTATCTCATATATTAGTTTCCCCTTTTACGTTGCATCACTGAACTAAATTAACTTTTGCACGATATTCTAATTTTTCGAGTTTCACCTGTAATTAGCAGAGGTAGCCGGTTGGGTTACCCTGGGTCCACTACAGGTGCACACACAAAACATGTATTTCGCAGGAATGGTGCTGCCATAGTAACCAAAAGTCATACATAGTACAACACACATAAAAATAAATTTTAAAACTTTATAAGACAACTTAACCCCTTAAGGACGGAGGCAATTGTACAAATTCTGATCAAAGCATAATGTAAACAAAACCTTTAATTTGTGCTATATGTCTGATCAACTATAGTTCACCTCTTTCAAATTAAGATCACCCATCACTTATTATATACCATTTTGTTCAGGAAAAACAGGGCTTTCATTTCACAGCAAATATTTAGATTTGAAATATAACTTGATATGAATACAATCTAAAAAGTTGTGATAAATTAAAAAAATGTTTTTCTTTCTTAGTTCTGCGCAGCATTTTAACTGTGAATGTCATAATACTGTTAGCTTTTACTGTAATAAAATACACATATTTGTGTTCAGAAATGTCTCATGAGTGCAACAACACACCTCGTGTACAGTTTTTATGTTTTTATTTGGAAAGTTCCATGGTCAAATATAGGGCTTTCCCCTTACCAGTTATTACACATTGAAATTTGCCAGATTGGTTATGTTGCCTTTGAGACCGTATGGTCACCCAGGAATGAATATCACTCATCATGGCATACCATTTGAATAAGTGGACAACCCAAGGTATGTCCTTTCTTTTTTAGTAGCCACAAGCCCTGACCGAAGTTAGTGTTCATATTTGTTTCGACACTTCTCACTGATCAAATCCTCATGATACGTTGTACTGTTTAAAAAAAAAAAAAAAAAAAAAATTGTGAAGTCTAATTGTGGCAGAACTTACCACCAGTTTCGTACATTTGCCCCCTTTCGTGTGTTTTTTCCCTTTTCTGTTTTGGAGTTGTTATATACGAACTCCTTCCATTCGTCTCCCAAATGAGGACTACCCCTGTAACCCATTAGAACGTTCACACCAGCAGCTTAAGTGCAAAGGAGGTAATTAATGAATGCTTCCATCTGGTCTCCCAAACGTGGGCAGCAGTACTTGATCATCGAGTGTCTGAAACTCTTTTCGGCTAGGCACTCGCATGAACCCCGGTAAAGATTGTACTGCTGCCCATTCTACTTACCGACCAGCTATGCAAACAACGTTAGGGAGATATGAACTACCGAACAGGGGGAGCATTAGTACCCTGAAACGAAGAGAATCCCTTACATGGTGCTCGCACAGGAACCCCCAAACAGAGACCGGCCAGGACACCTATGTCCCTGGAACGGTTTTAGGCTAGCACCTCGTGTCCGGCCGGTCAAAACTTTACCCTGGTGGCATTGCCATTTCACCATACCAATCTGAGTGATATTTGGATATGTTATGCACTCAGCTGTCCACGAGTGGTTCACTGGTATTGCACTCTTCCTGAGTTGTGTTTCAAAGCTGTTGAATGCAGCAGACACATACTCCAAGGAATCCATGTATACAGTGTAAATATGAGGCAAAAATGTGGTTCTTTGTTGAATTAATTTGCATATGTCTACCCAGAATCCCTTGCAGTAGTGAGAGCACTGTTAAAGGGAGATTTCTGTGTTAAATGCAAGTCTTGTGGCTTGCCTGGTGTGTGTAATTGTGTTTAACATTGCATTAACTATATATTATATATATATATATATATATATATATATATATATATAAAATACAAGTCTTGAGAATGGATCTAAAACTGGTCCGAAATGTTAACGCTGTGCAAATAAAATAAAAAAAAATACTATTTTTTCAACTAATTAAGACCCAGGAGTGTCCATTTCCTTGTGTAAATATATAAAATGCCAAAATACCAGAGTATTGCAGTATTCAATTATACCTTTTTTATTGGACTAACATAATATTTCAAAGACAAGCTTTCGAGTGTTTTCCTTATACTGCAATACTCTGGTATTTTGTCATCTTGTCTACTGGACTAATATGGCACATCCAATCTAGACAGATATATATATATTGTGACAGGATGGCCAGGCTCTTCACAATAAACTTCAAGTGCAACAGTCAGGATAAAATAGTACTGCAGTTTATTGTCACTTTCCACAATTTATACAAGGTTGTGCTCTCCCACAAAATAAAACAAAAAGAAAATAAATCCTACTCCAACTTGGAGACTTACTAAACAACAGTATTACTAACTATCCAACTGGCCAGCTAATCTAGTTCCCAGTTTTAAACAAAATGAAATACAGCACTTTTAGCAGGTTTCACACAGTACCTTTTTCCCAGAGTCTCAGGCTTAACTACCTCCTCTCTCCCAGCTGTTAGACTCCCTGATGTCTTCAGAGGCTAACCTTTTAAAACCCTAGGGCTGGTTAATTACATTGACCTGGTTGATAACATTCAAGGGGTGACTCACCCCAATTAACCCCATCATGCTGGGAATAGAGATCGCTCCAATCTATTACTAACATAGAAAGCCTCTCTGACATTGCCACAATATATATATATACACACACACACACACACAAATATATTATTTTGTGTTACTAATTTGTTTTAACGTTTAGACACTAGGTAGACTGCCTGACAGATACCTTTGGGGTTAAAGGGAATCTCCAGTGCCAGGAAATTGATCCGTTTTCCTGGCACTGGAGGGTCCCTCTCCCTCCCACCCACCAATCCCCAGGTACTGAAGGGGTGAAAACCCCTTCAGTCACTTACCTGAGGCAGCGGCGATGTCCCTCGCCTCTGTCTCCTCCTCCGCGACGCTCCTCCTCTCCATTGCATCAGCCGGTGGGCGAGACTGATCCCACCCACCGGCCGAGGAGACCTAATGCGCATGCAATGCTTTCCTATGGGGATTTGAGCGACGCTGGAGGTCCTCACACAGCGTGAGGATGTCCAGCGACGCTCTAGCACAGGTTCCTGTGCTATAGAGCAGGAAGTGACCTCTAGTGGCTGTCTAGTAGACAGCCACTAGAGGTGGAGTTAATCCTGCAAGGTAATTATTGCAGTTTATAATAAAAAATTGCAATAATTACACTTGCAGGGTTAAGAGTAGTGGGAGTTGGCACCCAGACCACTCCAATGGGCAGAAGTGGTCTGGGTGCTTGGAGTGTCCCTTTATGCACCCATCAAGCCCCCCATCTTCAGATGATCCTCTGGAGGTGACCACAGGCATATATTTGAGGAGGTTTTGAATAGTAATGTCCCTTAAATTATACAATTTTCATACAGAAGATATATGAATTGCATTGTGAGTATATACATCAAAGCACTACCATTTAATTGATTAGCTTTGACACTACATTTTTTAATTGTGTTTATCACATTGATTAGATCAGAGATTGAATCAATACACTCGAAAATCAATGCCTCAGACAATATAGACCTTATATCAGAACTAGATGGAACTGTTAACGCCAGGATTATTAAATTTGAGAAGGAAATAGTTACCAAAAAGAACTCAAACTTTTTGAGGGACAAGAAAGATTATGAAAGTGGACTCATTAGAAATTGGCAGAGAAAAGTTTTTAAAAACAAAAATAATAAGAAATATATTTCTACCCAGAAAAATGAGCCCAACTCATATGGTTCCTTTTCAAATAATTTTTATTAAAGTTTTACATATTTGTATAACAACAGGAATATAAACATTGTATTTGGGGGTAGGAAGGGAAGGGAAACTTGGAAATGGAAAAGAATAACCATCCAGTATTACAATAGGCATAACAGTGTATATGGCAAAAATAAAAATAATATGTTTTTACATCAATGCACTTTAATAACAAATATGTCAAAGACCATATGCTGTTTTGATTTTTTCTTCCCACTTGTCCCAATTATATTTTAATATTGGGAAACCACGCATATGAGCTCTATGTGATAATTCGTGCGCCTTGTTTTCTAGAATCAAATTAAAAACTTCCCTGAGAGATGGCACATCTTGGGACTTCCAATGTCTAGGTAAACAGGATGTAGCAGCGATCAAAATGTGACCTATGATTATTTTGTCTGTTCTATTAATGGATTCCGGGAGTTTTTTAAATAAGGCTAGTTCCGAGGTTAAAATGCTAATGGTCCTGTTCACTTTAATAATTAGGTCGTGAATCAATTTCCAATATTTAGTTAATTTAGGACAGAACCACCAAATATGGGCCATATTGCCCACACCCCCACAATCCCTCCAACACCGGTCAGAATACATATTGTTCATGTTGTGCAATCTAGACGGGGCTAGGTACCAACGATATAAAATTTTATAATGATTTTCAAAGTGGTCGGTGCAATACGAAATACCTTTTAAAGCTTTAAAAAAACCGAACCATTCTTCTAGATCGTACTGGGCACCCAACTCCGTCTCCCATGACAACATGTGTTTTAATTTAACTAGGGGCTTGGCGTTATAAAACGAGTCTAAAACGAGGCTGAAGGGTCAGTGTTAGGACCCGCTTAGGGGGGGTCTGCCTTGACGTTGGCAGGCGGGCATCCCTCCAATGGCCATTGGAGCAACTAAATGACCTCCATTTGTCTAAATATACATAGGGATTAAGGAAAAAGCGCAAGTAACATTTTCTTTTCTTTGGTTTTTACTATATATTGGGGCTGATGTGTGTTGTAGTCCTTGCAGCTTAAGCGCAGGACTTCTCTTTTTGTATTTGTATTTACTTTGTATCACACAGCCTGGTTACAATGCTGCTACCCATCCCATGTGTTCCCTATTAAGGGTTAATAAGTAAAGGGGTGTATATAAAAAATACCCCTTTCTGTCTCATTAGAGATATCTTTGCCAGAAGCTCAAGGAAGCAGGCTGAAGGGTCAGTGTTAGGACCCGCTTAGGGGGGGTCTGCCTTGACGTTGGCAGGCGGGCATCCCTCCAATGGCCATTGGAGCAACTAAATGACCTCCATTTGTCTAAATATACATAGGGATTAAGGAAAAGGCGCAAGTAACATTTTCTTTTCTTTGGTTTTTACTATATATTGGGGCTGATGTGTGTTGTAGTCCTTGCAGCTTAAGCGCAGGACTTCTCTTTTTGTAGTTATAAAACGAGTAGCATAAGGATATCGTGCCTTTACTAGTGGGGCTGCATAAAAAAGCTTTCTCTAATGGAGACATCCCAAGCGTTTTATAGTTTTTATCCGTTTCAGGTACTTTATATTGTTCTTTCAATTTGTCAATGATTACCTTACATTCCAACTCACATACATTCGTTAATCCATACTTAAGTTTCAATTTTTCCAAAGAAAGAATAGCATTGCCGTGGAAAAAATTGTCAAGATTAGTTATAGAGTATTCCTTCAACAGTTCTATTTTTAAGGATGGAATATAATCTTTCAATAATTCAATAGGCATTGCTCTATATAGGCTGGGAGAATGATCATTTTTAAAAACAATATCCCAGGCCTTAAGTGTAGTCTTGGTAGATAAAAATAACTTTGTAATTCCAGGTCTTTTCTTAGAGTTTAACCAGGGTAATTCCGACAGTCTAACCGGTAAAATTCTGGATTCTTCTATTTCCATCCATCTGGGTTTATCAACCTGATTGCCAAAGCTCACAGCCACTGCAGCGTTAGTGGCGAAATAATATTTGCGGAAATCGGGAACACCGATACCGCCATTCGATTTGTGGTGCTGTAGGGAAGTGAGCTTCACTCGAGCAGGCCTATTCCCCCAGATGAACTTCATAATTGTCGAATGAACTTTATTAAAAAATGATAATGGGATGGACAAAGGGATGGTCCTAAAAAAATATAGAATTTTTGGAAGTATCGTCATCTTAACAGATGCGACCCTCCCCAGCCATGAAAGTTCCATTCCGCCCCATCTCTCCATCTCCTTTTGTAGGTCCGACCATGCTTTCCTCAAGTTGTGATTATGCATATTTACCAAATTTTTACATAAATTGATGCCAAGATATTCCATGTAGTCAGCTCTCCAATCAAATAAATATAATTTCTTAAGGGCAATAGTTTCCGAATTTTTTAAATGAAATGGAAGGGCCTGAGACTTAGACTCGTTTAATTTGTAGTACGATATTTCGCCAAATTGAGTTAAAATGTCTTTGAGGTGGCTCAAAGATTCTTTTGGGTTTTTGACAGCCAGAATTATATCGTCTGCAAACAGGCCAATTTTGTGAGCGGATTCTTTAACAACAATTCCTGCAATTTGTGGGGTTATTCTAATTAGTTCAGCCAGGGGTTCTATTGCTAAAACAAATAGAATTGGGGATAAAGGGCACCCCTGTCTCGTCCCATTGGTTAGAGAGAACGTTTTAGACGAAAAACCGGAAGCCGAGACATGGGCGGAAGGTGCACAATATAGCGCCTTAACTGCTGTGATAAAGGATAGTGGTATGTTGAATCTTTCTAACGTTCTCCATAAATATCCCCAATGTATCCTGTCAAACGCCTTCTCTGCATCTAGAGATAGAAGCAATGAAGGCGTTTTGGTCATATTGATGTGCTGAATCAAGTTTATGAATCTTCTAGTCCCATCGGGCGCCTGTCTATCCTTTACAAAACCCACTTGATCCTTATTTATTAGCAATGGGATTAATTTGGTTAATCTATTTGCGAGAACTTTAGAATAAATCTTTGAATCATTATTGATTAGAGAAATGGGTCTAAAATTGTGGCATCTATCAGGAGTTTTACCTGGTTTTGGTAAGGTGACTATTCGTGCGCTCAAGGACTCCTCTGGCATCGTTCCCCCGGACTTATAGGAATTGAATAATTTGGTCATGTGGGGAATCAAAATTTCTTGAAAAGTTTTATAATATAAAATAGTGAATCCATCGGGGCCAGGGGCTTTTCCGGATGGCATAAGTTTAATCGCCTCAGCTATCTCTTTTGCTGATATTTCACATTCTAAACTCTCCAAGTGTTCTGGAGACAACCGAGGCAGCGTCACTCTGTCTAAGAATTTATCAATGGTTGTTGCAGAAGGCTGGGTAAGGTTCGAATC
The DNA here is from genome assembly GCF_036172605.1 of Pelobates fuscus. NCBI lineage: Eukaryota > Metazoa > Chordata > Amphibia > Anura > Pelobatidae > Pelobates > Pelobates fuscus. The sequence goes on along the minus strand of NC_086320.1, from coordinate 148,164,515 downwards.
GCGTTCCAAATTATAAAGTTTACCATAATACTCTGCAAACATGTCACTTATTTTAGTAGGATGAAACACTTTTCGCCCCTGATCATCAAGTAAATACGCTATTTTTGATTGTGCATTCACATGCCGGAGTTTGGATGCCAAAAGAGTAGAGGCCCTGTTGCCTTTTAAGTAAAAAGTTTTCCTGAGACGTCTCACCATAAGAGATGTACGATCTAAATTAATTTTGTTAATTTTAGCCTTAATTTCTCCTATCATTGCTGATATGGAAGACGAGGGACCACATTTATTGGCCTGGTTCAAATTGTACAGTTCTTTTTCCAATGTTCTTAAATTATTGCTATTAAGTTTCTTCAGGTGAGACGCTCTAGAAATAAAATGACCTCTTAACACAGCCTTATGCGCATTCCAAGACACCTCGCCAGGAACCTCGGGTGAGGCATTTTCCAAAAAATAATCGCTCAAAGCTTTCTCCGTCAATGATCTATTCACAACATCGTTTAATAAATAATCGCCTAATTTCCAGGATCTATTCGGGGCTGAAGAAGCAATTTCGTCAATATGCATTATGATTGGAGCATGGTCAGACCAGTTAATGTCTAAGATATCAGATTTCAAGATGTGCGGAATTAAAGCGTTCTGGACCATAAACCTGTCTAGCCTGGAATACATATTTTTAGAAACAGAATAATACGTAAAATCTCTTTCATTCTCATGCATCAGTCTCCAGGAATCATATAAACCACATTCAATCATGTATCTGGAACATTTGTTTGCTAATCTGTCGCTATCCCCTCTATGTTGTTGATCATTGTCTTCTCTAGCGTTATCCAATTCACCGTCCATAACAAAATTCGTATCGCCACACATTACCAAGCTGCCTCTCACATTCTCATTCACTAAGTCCATCAATTTCCTAAAGAACTGCAACTGACCGGTGTTGGGAAAATACACGTTCACTATGGTATAATCAATAGTGTTAAGTGAACCTATCCATATTAAATACCTCCCTTCATCATCCGTCATTACTTTGTTCGTCGAACATGCTACATTCCTGTGGAAGAAAATTGATGTACCTCTAGACTTGGATTTATAAGTGCTATGATATTGGACTGGGAAAAGCTTTGACATAATCTTATGTGTTCTATCATTTTTAAAATGCGTTTCCTGTACACAGATGACATCTGATTTGTTGGATTTTGCTTCTTTGAATAGTAAGCGTCTTTTGTGGGCGGTGTTCAGGCCTCTCACATTAAATGACATATATTTTAAAACCATAATTTATGGAACAGCAATGCTTGATAAAGAGTAAAAGAACATTCAACTTTGTGAGAGTCCGAACAACCGCCTTCCAATAAAGAAACATCCAACAATACTGTCACAACAAACTCAAGATGTGTACATGTGTGTACGGGAATAAATGAACGAATTTGTGCAAGTCGCTGATGCCACATAATATGCATTTTTGTATGAGGTATTTCCGTGATTCGTGGTCTGTAAACATTTCTACCAAATTTTAAAGGATGGATGGTCAAAGAAAATATAAAAATAAAAATATCAACGGGGTACAAAAAACTTGGGTATACACCCCTATCAGGGGAAATAAACAAACAGTGAAAAAGGGCCATGAGGGAGAGCAAAAAAAGTCTCTCCATCTCAGGGTATTAGGCCCAGGTTGGGGGGAGAGAAGGCTGCTGGATACAAGGGGAGCAATATTAATGAACAAAAAAAAATAAAAAATATAAATAAAAATAAAAAAAATAAAACAAAGAGGCAGCTGTAAAATATGACATTTTGAAAGGACAAAAATCACAGAACAATAAAAAAAAAAAAAAAATAATAATAATAAAATTAAATATGCAATGATATACAAAAAAAAACAAGGGACCATAGAATAATATTGATTGTAAAAGTTTGGAAAGGTTTAAGTGGTCAAATCGGTTTCTGAAATAAACCGTTAAGTCTCATGTCAAATAGTCATTGGTGTGCAAACTCTAAGGACAGTCATAACCAGGAGAAACAAGTCAAAATCCAAAGTAATCCCGCTAAAACTCCAGACTGGAGCAGAGCCCAAAAGCCTGTTGCAGAGATAAAGTTTTCTCGGAACCAAGCCATAAAAATCAATAGAGAATAGAGAAAAATCATGAAGATAAACGTGTATATATAAAAATAAAAAAAAAATTAAAAAATCCTTAGTGAAAATAGGAAGAACATCTGAACTTGAAGTGTCGAACGATTTACGACCGTGGAAAATGAAGACTGTAGCCCTATGAACTGGAAACTCAGGAAGCGTCCGACTTGCTTCTCTTGCTGGCCTGCAGAGGAGTAGATGGCGATAGTCTATGAGGCGATACCTGACTCCTATTCATGGATTGGATGAGTTCCATTCCTTCCTCAGGCGACGTGATTATAAAATTCCTGCCATCCATGCGGAAAAGGACTTTAACCGGGAATCCCCATCTATATCTTATCCCTCTTCGTCTTAGTTCCGCGGTAAAAAGTTGAAATTCTCTGCGTCGCCTCATTGTTTGGGCAGAGAAGTCTTGGAAGACTTTCATGCCGCTGTAGTCCCCCGTGAGACCTGACGTGCGTACTGCACCCAGAAATTCCTCTTTAATGTGGTAATAGTGAAATCTCACTATCTCATCTTTGGGTGCAGCCGCAGGCGCATTACCAGGTTTAGGCAATCTATGGATGCGGTCCAGTAGCAGATCCGTATTTTTAGCAGTTGGTAGAGCTGCCTTCACCATTGCCTGGAAATAACTTTGTAATTCCAGAGAGTCTATATTTTCAGGGATCCCCCTGATCCTTAGGTTATTACGCCTACTTCTATCCTCGGCGTCCGCTAATTTTTCCGCCTGTTGGTGTACTTGCTTCTGAAGCTCTTTTACAGTTTCAACCAAATCCAGGTGAGATTGCTCTTGAGAGTGCAATCTATTCTCTATTATCTCCGTCCGCTGATTAATGCCCTCCATGGCTCCATACAAAGTGTCAAAGTCCTTCTTAAAGTCGTTTTTCAGATCGACTCTCAAATCTTTAATGAGTTGTATTATCATGCCAGCTGATGGTGGCAGATCATCCGCCAATTCAGGTGGCATATTAGGATTGTAAGTCGCAGCCATAAATGTGGTGGTAGCCATATTGGAGGTGGCAGTGGCCATCTTGGGAGTGGAATATGCAATGTCTGGTCTGGCAGCCATCTTTGTTATGGCATCATGACCTTTTCTCTGTGGTAGTGCAGAGAAAGTACTTGTTTGGAGCATTTCAGCTCCTATTTCCATATTTTGGTCCTCTGGGCTTTCCATAGCCCTTACTGAGCCTTTAAGAATTGTGGGTCGGATAGCAGAGCCCCCCCCCACCGGGACCGACAACCTGGAGGCCGAGGATCCCGATGGGGAGCGAGACCTCACACTACCCTCCCCTTTACTTGCAGCCCGGTCACTTTTGTAAGTGAGTGACCGGGCTGCTCTATGCTGAGACCGCGAGCGGCTTGCTGGGTGGTCCTTGCCGCTCGCGGGAGACACAGCTCTGTGCTCCGAGCATGCTGAGTGCTCGGAGCACTCTGAGCCGCACACAGAGGTGTCGGCTAGTGCGGCCGCGGTCCCGCCGCTCTCTGGATGCCGCGAGCGGGTCGCGACCGCACAGGCATAAGTCTTAGCGTGTGAGACCGGGAGGGAGGTGGGGAGGGATTTCCCCGGCGCCACCAACGAGATTTTAAGCGGCGAAACAAGCCGCGAGCCGGATTTTGAAGCAGGGGAGTGAGCCTGGGCACCCTTACTCACCCCAGCAGCTCCTGCTCCCGATTTCTTCATTGCAGGTACAGATTTTTCAGCTTTCTTCGTCCTCTCCATGTTAGGACTTGTATTAACTGTTATGATTTAAAGGTAAAGTTTCTCCATTTCAATTAAATTGTCATTTTATGAATTAAATTGCCCCCCTTGTCCAGGAGCCTCTCTAAAACGTGGCCATCTAAGATGGTGGCCAAGACACGCCCCAACTCATATGGTTCCTATCATACTAATCGTTATACTGAAAAAATAAATTTTATACCATCTAATCCCTCACGTAGGAGTAACAAAACTCCCCTACCAACCATAAATCATATGTGGAGATTACTAAAACAAAACCATATAACAAAACTAATCATGCGCATACATCTAGGAACATAAATCACCATGAATGGAGGGGCACCCACCATACCACTAGGGATTCAAATCACGACCAATGGAGGAGACGGGATAATCCCAATCACATCCCTCCAACCCGACAAAGAACATCTATGCCTAACAAACCTGTTAATAATTCAGAAACGAATGTAGCCCCCATAGAATTGGAAGCATGACCAAAGGTATCTAGGCCACAGAGGAAGATTGCAATAGTGATTTTTTTAGGGGATGGTCCCCTACACATACCCAGAACCTTCCCTTTATTTTCAAAAATGGGAGGCAGAAAGAGGGATGCACCCATAGAGGAGCAAGGGGAAAGGGACTCAAATCCCAATAAAATGAGATGCCTTCCTTGAAAGGGATTTTTAACTTGTCGACACATGTATTAAAAGCGTCAGAAATTTCTCTACTTAATAAGGGTTTGAGCTTTTCTCCCTCTAAGAACCCGAACATCTTGGACCTCTTTAAGGATTTGCATTATTTTATCAGAAAATTGACACTTACGAGATCCTACAATATCAAGGAGGCAAATAGTACAATAAATTGCCCTGTTTTTTTAAACAATCCACAGGACAAAATAATTTTAAAAATGTTATGAACCTTTTAAATGAACAATCAGAACCCTTGATTGAGTGGGATGCTTTAGATATTCTAAATGCTAATGTGACCACAGGCCTAAAACCCCCTATTCAACCTATTATCCTGTTGCTGATAAAGGGGGTTTTATACCCATCTTTTATAAATTGGTGATGAAAGACTTCAGATCACTGGTATCCAGGTTGGATACTGACCAACAAAAAAAAGAAGCGTAATTTACAATATAATCTTACCCAGATGGAAATGGGAGCCCTTAGAGATCTCAAAAAGAATCAGAATATTATCATAAAGGGGGCAGATAAGGGAGGGGGGATTGTCTCTCTCAATTGAAAGGGTTATCTTTAAGAAGCCAATCGGATCCTGAGTGACATGACTTATTATAAAACCCTCACCTCTAACCCCACTGTCCAATTTACTAAGGCATTACGCACTTTAGTCAATAAAATGTTTGACACAGGTATAATTGACAAATCAGAAAAAGGATTCCTACTTTTAAGTGGAGGGAATATACAGATTTTTTACTTCCTCCCGAAGATTCATAAATCACTCAGTAATCCCCCTGGAAGGCCCATTATCTTATCCATTGACTCACCTACAGCACCCCTGTCCAAGTGGGTAGATATCCATTTTCAGAAGTTGGTAATTAACTTACCTTCACATATCAAAGATACTGGACATGTGTTATGTCTTATGCAGGATATAATATGGCAGGAGAACTATTGCTGGCTAACTATTGATGTGACAGCGTTGTACAATAATATAGATAATCATTTAGGTCTAAAGGCACTAAAGCACTTTCTATTTGATGATCCCCTTTTCCCCTATGTCAGGCAGAAGCTATTTTGGAGAGTGTACTATTTATTTTAACTCGTAATTATTTCAGTTTTAATGGACAATTTTATCTGCAAACAAGAGGTAATACAATGGGAGCTAGTTTTGCTCCATCATACGCCAATTTATTCATGGGTAGTGATGTTGCGAACCCGGAATTTTCGGTTTGCGAACGGCGAACGCGAACTTCCTCAAATGTTCGCAAACCGGCGAACCGCGCGAACCGCCATTGACTTCAATGGGCAGGCGTATTTTAAAACCAACAAGGACTCTTTCTGGCCACAAAAGTGATGGAAAAGTTGTTTCAAGGGGACTAACACCTGGACTGTGGCATGCCGGAGGGGGATCCATGGCAAAACTCCCATGGAAAATTACACAGTTGATGCAGAGTCTGGTTTTAATCCATAAAGGGCAGAAATCACCTAACATTCCTAAATCACAATGGATATAGATTGACACCTGACATATGACATATTGACACCTTGACATATGGATTGACACCTGTCCTCAGAGACCCTGATACACACTGACACAGATCAGAATAGGGACTGTTCCCCCTACATAGGGTCACTTGGCAGGTATGGATTGACACCTGTCCTCAAAACCCCTGATACACACTGACACAGAGCAGAATATGGACTGTTCCCCCTACATAGGGTCACTTGGCAGATATGGATTGACACCTATCCTAAGGATCCCTGATACACACTGACACAGAGCAGAATAGGGACTGTTCCCCCTACATAGGGTCACTTGGCAGATATGGATTGACACCTATCCTAAGGATCCCTGATACACACTGACACAGAGCAGAATAGGGACTGTTCCTCCTACATAGGGTCACTTGGCAGATATGGATTGACACCTGTCCTCAGGAACCCTGATACACACTGACACAGAGCAGAATAGGGACTGTTCCCCCTACATAGGGTCACTTGGCAGATATGGATTGACACCTGCCCTCAGGGACCCTGATACACACTGACACAGAGCAGAATAGGGACTGTTCCCCCTACATAGGGTCACTTGGCAGATATGGATTGACACCTGTCCTCAGAGACCCTGATACACACTGACACAGAGCAGAATAGAGACTGTTCCCCCTACATAGGGTCACTTGGCAGATATGGATTGACACCTGTCCTCAAAGACCATGATACACACTGACACAGAGCAGAATAGAGACTGTTCCCCCTACATAGGGTCACTTGGCAGATATGGCGTGGTTGTGGGAGGAGGAGGAGGATTACTTTCACCTCTTCCCCTGTTAGATTCCAGTTGTGCTGTGACATCACCCTTATACGCTGTGTAAAGCATACTTTTTAATTTATTTTGCAAATACTGCATCCTTTCCGACTTGTAATTCGGTAACATTTCCGCCACTGTCTGCTTATACCGGGGGACTAGTAGCTTGGACACCCAGAACAGGTCGTTCTCCTTCAGCCTTTTTATACGAGGGTCCCTCAACAGGCACGACAGCATGAAAGACCCCATTTGCACAAGGTTGGATGCCGAGCTACTCATTTCCCGTTCCTCCTCCTCACACAGAGCAGAATAGAGACTGTTCCCCCTACATAGGGTCACTTGGCAGATATGGATTGACACCTGTCCTCAAAACCCCTGATACACACTGACACAGAGCAGAATAGGGACTGTTCCCCCTACATAGGGTCACTTGGCAGATATGGATTGACACCTGTCCTCAAAACCCCTGATACACACTGACACAGAGCAGAATAGGGACTGTTCCCCCTACATAGGGTCACTTGGCAGATATGTAGCCCATCTGCTCTACCCCCATTTACTCCCAATGTATGTCGAGGAAGAGGTATGAAATGATTCTGCATTTCATGCACTTCAGCGACAACAGCCTGTGTCCCCGAAGGGAGCATCCCCAGTTTGACAGGCTGTATAAAATCTGCCCCCTGATTACCCACTTTGCTGCCAGGTTTGCAGAGGCTTATACACCTGGAAGGAATATATGCGTGGATGAATCCCTGATGAAGTATAAGGGAAGGCTGGGATTCAAGCAGTATGTTCCTTCGAAGCGCTTTAGGTATGGTGTAAAAATGTATAAGCTCTGTGATAGCGAGACTGGGTATACTCAGGCCTTCCGTGTGTACGAGGGAAAGGATAGCCACCTTGACCTTAAAGGTTGCCCAGAACATATGGGAACCAGTGGCAAGATTGTCTGGGACCTGATATTCCCCCTGATGAACAAAGGGTACCACTTGTATACTGACAATTTTTATACAAGTGTCCCTTTGTTCAAGTTACTGTTCTGTTTTGATACAGTAGCTTGCGGCACAATTAAAAAGAACAGCACAGGCAGGGCCGGTGCAAGGATTTTTGGGTACATAGGCGAAGATGTATTTTTCCGCCCCCCCCCCATTCAAAAATAACATCTTCACCTATGTGCCTCTTAACCAGCCCCTCTCCCCGTCCATTATTGGTCCCCTCCCTTCCCTGTCCCTTTGTGTTCTTCTGACAGTCACACACACAATGACAAACACAGAGACTCACTGATCTGACACACACACACTGATTGACACTCATTGACAGACACACTGATAGTCACACACAGACTCAATGACAAAGATACTCTCACTGATTTGACAGACACTCACAAACACACACTGACAGACACACACATACACTGACACACTCACTCTCACACAGACACACTCACTCTCACACAGACACACACACTCTCACACAGACACACACACTCTCACACAGACACACACACTCTCACACAGACACACACACTCTCACACAGACACACACACTCTTACACAGACACACACACTCTCACAGACACACACACTCTCACACAGACACACACACTCTCACAGACACACAGACACTCACACACAGACACTCATTCACACAGACACTCACTCACACACTCACTCACACAGACACACACTCACACAGACACACACTCTCACACAGACACACACTCTCACACAGACACACACACAGAGACACACACACACACACAGACACTCACACACACACACACATCACATACATTCACAAATTATTTTAATAAATAAATCATATCCACCCAGCCTCCCTACCTGGAGAGCTGGCGTGAATCATTCCCTGGGGTCCAGTGGGGCTGCTGGGCGGCGTGCGGCAGTGCTGCGATCAGGCGCGGCGAGGGAGCTTTAACCTGTCTGCTCTGCTCCCTCGCGGGCTGTCTGCTGATGCCGTGGGAGCCGGAATATGACGTCATATTCCGGCTCCCGCGGCATCACTAGACAGCGCGCGAGGGAGCAGAGCAGACAGGTTAAAGCTCCCTCGCCGCGCCTGATCGCAGCACTGCCGCACTGGGGGCGGAGATGGTGGCCGGCAGGAGGGAGAGTTTTCCCTCCTGCCGGTCACTGAAATCTTGCGCCCCCAGAGCCGGTGCGCCCTAAGGCGGCCGCCTGTGCCGCCTTATGGACGCGCCGGCCCTGAGCACAGGTTTCCCATGACAACTTGCACGCACCCGGCTACGAAGGGGGGAGACCTCAGCTCGGCGCCAAGAGGAGCTGTTGGCAGTTAAGTACAGAGACAAGAAGGACGTCCTGTAAGCCTGTGTACTTATGCACAAAGCGTTGTACGATCAGATTACACACATGTGCCATGCACGGCACGTGTCAACTTGCCCAACTTCAATGCCGCCAACAAATTTGTTCTTTTGTGAAAAGAAATTTCGTCCGGGTACCTTCCACTGCGGTGTCCCAATAGCTACAAATTTTTTGAACGCCTCGGACTCCACCAGCTTGTATGGTAAAAGCTGGCGGGCTAATAGTACAGACAAGCCAGCTGTCAGACGCCGGGCAAGGGGGTGACTTTCTGACATTGGCTTCTTACGCTCAAACATGTCCTTGACAGACACCTGACTGTGGGCAGATGAGCAAGCCTGACACACAGACGCTTGGAGACAACTAACTGCTATTCAATCTATAACAGTTAAAAATTTTAAAAATGTTTTTTGGTTTTTAAATGCAAGCTATTGGGACACCGCTCAAGCTGCTCGTTCAAGCTGCTCTGGTTCCTTGATGAGCCAGCTGCCCGTGAGTTAACATGTCCCGTGGAGAAGCACTCTGTCCTGTAAAGACTCACCCAAAAAAATGTAAATAAATAACAGCACTTGGAGTGGTGAGTTTAGTAAATGTTCATATCAGTTTAATACCTTCCGCGTCTCCTATCAGTGGACGTGTATATGGCAGCGATTTTTTATTGTGGAATCATCTCCCCTTTTTAGGCCAAGGTGGGAAGATGCTTAGACCACTGGTATATTGGTGCCATCTTGGAGGATTTCAGTCACTTGGTTGGAGCCGGGGGTGGGCTGAACTTCACTGGTGGTAAAGTGACCCATAGTAATTTTTCCCCTTTTAGAAAATGAGAGTGGTGATTGAATTGTATGACTTAATTTACTTTAAAATATAGAGACGGCTACAGTTCTGCATCTGTTTATTCAGTGTTTTTTGAGTGGTGGTGCTACTGTAACCTGTGAGTTTGCATGTTTCCTCCATCTGCAGTTTTGCCTCATTGACTTGGATCATATTACCATACACACCAGGTTTCTAGAATCGAACAAGGTGTTTTTTTTTTTTTTTTTTTTTTTTTTTTTATCTCCTTCTCTAAAACATGGTTAATCCTGAAATCCTTAGCTTTAATTAGCCATTTGTACCCTGCTTGTGATTAATTTTTTCCCTAATTTTTACTAAAGGTATTACAACATTTTGTCAAATACATCTCTTCTGGAAGGATATCCTGCTGCAAAGCAATCTGACGTTATTATAACATTTAACAGGTTTTTAAATGCAAGCTATTGGGACACCGTTCAAGCTGCTCGTTAAAGCTGCTCTGGTTCCTTGATGAGCCAGCTGCCCGTGAGTTAACATGTCCCGTGGATAAGCACTCTGTCCTGTAAAGCCTCACCCAAAAAAATTTAAATAAATAACAGCACTTGGAGTGGTGAGTTTAGTATTGTTCATATCAGTTTGATACCTTCCGCGTCTCCTATCAGTGGACGTGTATATGGCAGCATGGCATAAGGATTTGAGTACAGTCTTCTCAGAAAAACAATGGAACCAAGCCTTCATAGCCCATAAAGGTAGATCCAGATGCGCATCCCACCTAGAGCTAATGCGCAAGATACAATATAGGTGGTACTTGGTACCGACTAGACTAGCGACCATATATCCCAACACCTTGAGACTTTGCTGGAGATGTTTAATAGAGTAGGGCACAATGCTCCACATCTGGTGGGCCTGCTCGGCCATCAGAGGATACTGGAAGGCACCCCCTCAACTGCCTCTGATGCATATATGGTCGCTAGTCTATTCGGTACCAAGTACCACGAGAACCAACCTGAGACCAGAAAATGCCCTACTCTTCATCTCGATTGACCCATTCCCAAAAGCACATGCCGACCTAACATATCATATTTTGATTGCTGCAAACTTAATAGCCAGAGGGTGAAAACAACAACAGCCACTGGAGAGATTTAGCCTTCTCCAAAAGATCTCCCTAAACCTAGCATATGAAACCAAAACCTGCCAGCGGCTACACCCCCCACACCACATAGTGAAAGCCAGGAACATATGGGAGGCGTATCTGAGGAAGGAGGAGGAGGGGGTCATGTTAGAACAATAACATATATATATATATATATATATATACACGAAGGATGAATAGTACCACTCCTAAGACCTAAGTGCTCTGACGCAGAGAGACAACGAGTTAAGTAGTTAGGCAAGGGAATAGACCCGGTGACCGCACACAGCGTGCTAACTAAGAAGGAGACAAAAGGGAGATGGGGCTTCCGACGTCTATTTACCCCGTTCTTCTTCCCCTACCGTAGCCTGTCCCCAAGTTTACCCCTTCCCATACCAAACCCAGGTTTAGGAGAGAAAGACAATCCTGACATGGTACTAGACCGAAGGCACAAGGGCAGCGGAAAAACTCCCACGAGAATGAATAACCAGTTTGCTCTTGAATGCATAAGATGTGAATAAGATCGATGTACCTTAACCGCTTACCCTCCCTTTTTTCCTTTCTGTATCCCGAACAAGTTCTCTGATAAAATAAAAATTGTCAGATTCAAGTTCTTGTGCCCCACAGGTCAAATTAACATTCAAATGACAATTCATGACAGATCACACAAGTGAATAGCCCTGCCAATGTCGTCTCAGATTTTTTTTGTTATCTAAGAAGAAATAGAAATGCAAGAGCAGAATAGAGACTGTTCCCCCTCCTCAGCGACCATGATACACACTGACACAGAGCAGAATAGGGACTGTTCCACCTACATAGGGTCACTGTGCCTTTTTTTTTGGTTTGTTTTTTTAAGCCACAGTGCTGCACCAGTGGGCCTAAAAATTAGGCATGTACACATGCCTGAAAAATTTGGTATTGTTGCAGCCGCTGCTGTAGCAGCGGCCATAAAAATTGATGTTTGTTTCACAGGCAGAAAGTGCCCTAAAACATGGCAGCTTGAACCCTAGTTGGTGGCGGATAAGTCACGCAAGTCAACCGGCATTCAGAGCTAAAATACAGCAGCGTGTGGACCATTTTTAGCCCAAGGCAGCTCATCTCATCAGGCCTTTTTTAATCGAATTTATCGCCCAGTGTCAGTCCCTTCGGGATCCATCCCTCATTCATCTTAATAAAGGTGAGGTAATCTAGACTTTTTTCACCTAGGCGACTTCTCTTCTCAGTGACAATACCTCCTGCTGCACTGAAGGTCCTTTCTGACAGGACACTTGAAGCGGGGCAGGCCAGAAGTTCTATCGCAAATTGGGATAGCTCAGGCCACAGGTCAAGCCTGCACACCCAGTAGTCAAGGGGTTCATCGCTCCTCAGAGTGTCGATATCTGCAGTTAAGGCGAGGTAGTCTGCTACCTGTCGGTCGAGTCGCTCTCTGAGGGTGGATCCCGAAGGGCTGTGGCGATGCGTAGGACTTAAAAAGCTCTGCATGTCCTCCATCAACAACACGTCTTTAAAGCATCCTGTCCTTGCCGGCGTGGTCGTGGGAGGAGGAGGATGACTTCCACCTCTCCCCCTGTTAGATTCCCGTTGTGCTGTGACATCACCCTTATACGCTGTGTAAAGCATACTTTTTAATTTATTTTGCAAATGCTGCATCCTTTCCGACTTGTTGTAATTCGGTAACATTTCCACCACTTTCTGCTTATACCGGGGGTCTAGTAGCGTGGACACCCAGTACAGGTCGTTCTCCTTCAGCCTTTTTATACGAGGGTCCCTCAACAGGCAGGACAGCATGAAAGACCCCATTTGCACAAGGTTGGATGCCGAGCTACTCATTTCCCGTTCCTCCTCCTCACTTATGTCATTGAAGGTATGTTCTTCCCCCCAGCCACGTACAACACCACGGGTACCAGATAGGTGACAACGAGCACCCTTGGATGCCTGTTGTGTTTGGTCTTGCTCCTCCTCCTCCTCAAAGCCACATTCCTCCTCTGACTCCTCTTCCTCACAATCCTCTTCCAGCATTGCCGCAGGTCCAGCAAGCGATGCTGATAAGGCTGTTTCAGGTGGTGATGGTGACCACAACTCTTCCTCTTCCTGCTCATCTTCAGCCTGATCCAGCACTCTTTGCAGGGCACGCTCCAGGAAGAAAACAAATGGTATGATGTCGCTGAAGGTGACTTTGGTGCGACTGACTAGGTTTGTCACCTCCTCAAAAGGACGCATGAGCCTACAGGCATTGCGCATGAGCGTCCAGTAACGTGGCAAAAAAATTCCCAGCTCCCCAGAGGCTGTCCTAGCACCCCGGTCATACAAATATTCATTAACAGCTTTTTCTTGTTGGAGCAGGCGGTCGAACATTAGGAGTGTTGAATTCCAACGTGTAGGGCTGTCGCAAATCAAGCGCCTCACTGGCATGTTGTTTCGCCGCTGGATATCGGCAAAGTGAGCCATGGCCGTGTAGGAACGCCTGAAATGGCCACACACCTTCCTGGCCTGCTTCAGGACTGTAACGAGTATATACCCCTACACGCAGGATCCAGCCTAACAGAAGACAGTACAGAGGAGAGATACGTCTACCGGACCTTAGAGTGGCCGGACTCGACGTAATAGGATAAGACAGAGTCAGGAACGATCCGAGGTCAAGGGCACAAAGAGACAGCGTAAACGAAAACTAGCCGGGGACTGGTACACAGTGTTAAGACCTGCAGGGGAGATGTTACTGCGGTCCCTCGTTCCTTTTCCAGCTGCTGAGTATAAGTGACCATAGCTCCAGCAGGGGGTAGAGATGAATACAGCTTCACGACAATCCTTCCCAGTAGTTAGAGTATCCTTTCCCCAAACATGAGCCAAGACTTCATGAAGGGTGTAACAGAACTAAAGCTTTATTGAAACAGGCTGGCTTTTATGGGGGTCCTCATGCAAGAGGACCTCCCAAAACAAACAAACATATTACCAATCACTGTACAGTATTTTCTTACTACACGCCCCTTCCTCTGCCTGGAAGATAGTGAGATAAGTTAAAGGTTAAATCAATTATCTCCAGGCAGAGGGCACACATTTTACCCAAACATTGGAACACCCCTTTCCCCACAAGGTATCCCCACAAAATACATATCCCCTGATAGCCCCGATCTGGGAGGCAAACATATCCAAATTTCACCCAGATCGGTTCAGGGGTTCTTAAAAAGTGTGGAAGTCTTAGTTTACCGACCACACACGAGGCTCCTGCCCAAAACAGTTCCACGAATTCAGTGTGTGGGGTCGGTCAATTGGGGAAAAGGGCGAAAACTGTCAAAAGTCCCGAAAATACCCTCCTGGCTCATAGGAGCGATTGTTCCCCTGGTCCATACGGATATAACTACCGAATGCCGCTCTTCTGGGTGTTCGGCAAGTGGGAGAACCGGCCGTCCGGTAGTTTTCAGCGGTACTTCGCACGGTCGAGTGTCCGATTTTAGTTCCAGACACTCGACGACCAAGTCCCGCTGACTCGCCTCGTGCGGACAAGATGGCCGCCGTTTTCTTTTCCTCGTGGCGTGCGGCTATACAAACAACGGCCACCCAGGGAACACTTAATTGTCGGTGCTCAGATCACAACAAGCAAGGAGGGAGGTCGTGGTTTGGTGATGCAAACTGCCGAACGGATAAGCTACTGTTGGCAGAAAAAGGGGAATTAAACACAAAACATAGAAGAAAAGGTTAGCTGAGGTCTCTTTTCTTCACATTACTCCCCCTTAGTTCCATGGGTCGGCATACCCGCCTAGACCCTGCCGGGTTGGCTAGGGGATGTCCGGGTGGTAGCATTAAGAGTCCAAGTCTGTCTGACGGGAAAGTCCATCCGCATTACCGTTCTGTTTGCCCGGACGGTACTGCAGTGTAAAATTGTATGGTTGCAACGCTAAACTCCAGCGTAACAACCGGGGATTGTCTCCCGAGACTCGGTTGAGCCAAATGAGAGGGTTGTGATCAGTTAGTAGCGTAAAAGCTCGGCCGTAGAGGTAGGGTTGAAGTTTCTTTAAGGCCCATACCAACGCCAAGCATTCCTTTTCTACGGTGGCATAGCTGACCTCCCGAGGTAGTAACTTCCGACTGAGGTATGCCACCGGGTGTTCCATGCCATCTTCCCCCACCTGGCTCAGCACGGCTCCCAGCCCAAACATAGAGGCATCTGTGTGAACGAGAAATGTCTTATTAGGGTCTGGGGCCGCCAATACTGGAGCTTTGCTCAGAGCTGCTTTGAGACTTTGAAACGCTGCTGCACACTCCGGGGACCACAATACCTGCTTGGGTAGGGCTTTTTTGGTTAGATCGGTGAGGGGCTTGGCTAGAGTGCTATACTCGGGGACAAACTTGCGATAGTACCCTGCTGTGCCTAAGAAAGCTAGGACCTGAGTCTTAGTGCGGGGTTGGGGCCAATTTGCTATGGCCTCTATTTTGGCGGGCTCGGGCCTCTGTTTACCCGAACCTACCCGATGCCCCAAATACTGGACTTCTGCCATGCCCACATGGCACTTCTCGGGTTTCAGGGTAAGGCCGGCTTCCTGTAATTTGTGGAATACCAAAGCCAAGTGCCCCAGGTGAGCTTCCCATGTGCCGCTGTAGATGGCGATGTCATCCAAGTAAGCACATGCGAAGTCCTGCATTCCTTCCAGAAGTCGGTCCGCCATCCGCTGAAATGTAGCCGGGGCATTCTTCATCCCAAACGGCATAACCTTAAATTGGTATAGCCCGAATGGGGTGACGAAGGCTGACTTAGGGATGGCAGCCGGGTCTAGGGGAATTTGCCAATAGCCTTTACACAGATCTAAAGTAGTCAGGAAGTGTCCACTAGCCATGCGATCGAGCAATTCGTCGATCCGCGGCATAGGGTAGGCATCTGTGATTGTCCTGTCATTTAGTTTCCGGTAGTCAATACAGAAACGAGTGGTGCCGTCTCGCTTTGGTACTAACACTACCGGAGACGCCCAGGGACTTTGGGAAGCCTCAATAACCCCTAGTTCGAGCATTTCCTGGAGTTCCTTCCACATGCTCGTGCGTACTGCTGCTGGTATACGATAGGGCTGTTGTCTCAAGGGGTTTTCCCCCTGGGTCTCTACCCGGTGTACTGCGGCGGACGTGTATCCGGGTAGAGAGGAGAATAGCCCACCGTATTCCTGGAGCAGGTGCTTAGCGTCTGCCTGCTGAGGGGGGTCTAGCTTGTCTCCTAACCCCACTTGTTCTACTGTCCCGGGGTTAGCCGCTAGTAGGTCTGGTAAGGGGAGTCCCTCACTGTCGTCTGTAGATGGGGCGCATATGGCAGCCACATCTTCCGAGCGTCCGTGATAGGGCTTCAACATGTTGACATGAAAGGCCCGTCTTACTCTTTCATCCGAACATTTGGCCACGATATACGTGGTGTCACTAATCTTCTCGACTATTTTAAATAGCCCCTGCCAGGCTGCCTGGAGCTTGTTCTTTTTGGATGGTCTGAGGGCTAACACCCTTTGCCCTATGTCCAGGTTCCTATCTCTTGCCCCGTGGTCATACCATTGTTTCTGGCGTTTCTGGGCCGCCCGCAAGTTCTCCCGAACGGACTCGGTGAGAGCTTGCAGGCGGTCCCGAAACTCCAGCACGTATGGCAGGACTGGGACTCCCTCCTCTCCTGTGTTGCCCTCCCAGTGCTCTCGTATGAGGTTCAGGGGTCCCCGAACTTTTCTCCCGTAGAGGAGTTCGAAGGGGGAGAACCCAGTGGACGCCTGAGGCACTTCCCGGTAGGCAAACAGGAGGTGAGGTAGAAACTTCTCCCATTGACCGTAGGACTCAGTGAACGCCGTGAGCATTTGCTTAAGCGTGCCGTTAAATCGTTCACAGAGACCATTGGTCTGTGGGTGATAGGGGGAGCTGAATAAAGGTTTAACCCCGCAGCTCTGCCACAACTGTTGCGTTACAGTTGCCGTGAACTGGGTCCCTTGGTCGGAAAGTATTTCCCGGGGGAACCCTACTCGGGAAAAGATCTTGACTAGGGCCTCTGCCACCGTCTCCGCCTCAATGTTGGAGAGCGCCACCGCCTCAGGGTATCTGGTGGCATAGTCCACCACCGTGAGTATGTAGCGCTTTCCGGAGGAGCTGGGTTTGTTGAGAGGCCCCACCAGGTCTACTGCTACCCGGTAGAATGGCTCGTCAATTATAGGTAGGGGTCTTAATTTGGCCCTAGGGTGATCCCCCCTTTTCCCTACTCGTTGACAGGTATCACAGGTTCTACAGTAAGACTGCACATCGGTGGATATTCCTGGCCAGAAGAACGTCTGGGTAAGGCGGTCCTTAGTTTTCTTGATACCCAGATGTCCGGCTAGCGGGATATCGTGGCTGAGCCTTAGAAGCTCCGCCCTGTATTTCCGGGGTACTACCAGCTGCCTTTTTATCACTTGTGCTGCCCCCCTCCCCACTCCCCCGGTAACCCTATACAGCAACCCCTTATCCCATTGGAATCCCTCGTGGTTATTCCCTTCTCTGGGTGTCCCTACTGCCTTCCTGTAACCGGCTAAGGTGGGGTCTGTTTGTTGGGTTTGGCCAAAATCTTGGGGGGTACCCCAGAAGGGGATAGGGTTAGGGGCGACTACGGGGTTTTCAGTTCCTACCTGTGGTTCCTCGGAGTGTGTTGGTCCAGCTCGGCGGGCTTGCGCCCTAGTGGTCACTGCGCAGGTTCCGGCAGGTTCGGATTGTATCAGCTTTGAAGTTAGGCACCCTAAATCATTCCCCAACAAAACGTCGGCTGGTAGTCCCGCCATAATGCCTACTTCCATCGGCCTGTCACCATGGCCCCAATTCAGCTGTACCCGAGCAGTGGGTATCTTGTGGATGGCACCCCCGGCCACCCGTACTGCTACAGTCTTGTTGGTGCGAGCCTTGGCAGCTACGGTATGCGGCTGTACCAGTGTAAGGGTGGCGCCCGTGTCTCGGAGCCCCTCTGCTTCTTGACCGTCTACGGTGACCAACTGTCGGTGGTGGACTCGATTGTCTATTTCAGCTTGGGCTAGGTCTACCTCATGTAGGACAGCCCACTGTTCGGAGTCGGGTGCTGGCTCGCCCACCTGGGTGTGCTGATAGTGGTGAGCGGCCGCCCTTGGGGTTTGTGGGGGCCGTTCCCAGCTGGTTCGGCTCCGCTGAGGACAATGGATCTTGAAGTGCCCGGGCTGATTGCACTGGTGACATACCGGTGGAGGTTTCCGGACAAAACCAGGTTGGGGTGTGGGTGGTCTGGGGTTGGTCACAGGTCCTGGTGGTGGAGCACTGGACCTTACCAGAGGACGGTTCCCACTAGCTTCCCCCTTTCGGCCTTCATGATGCTCGTCCGCCAGCTTGGCTGCGGCTTCGATGGTAGCCGGCTTTCGGTCTCTGACCCAATCCCTGGTGTCTGTCGGGGTGTGCTCAAAAAAGTGTTCAAGTAAGAAGAGCTGTAGTACCTCTTCCAATGTGGTGGCTAGGCAGCCTTGTATCCAGTTTTGGGCCGCTCGATACAGCCTAAAAGCCCACTCAGTGTAGGAGTCTCGGCCACCTTTCCGTAAGGCCCGAAATTTCTTTCTGTAAGTCTCTGGGGTCACAGCATATCTAGCTAGCAGAATTTCCTTTACCTTGGCATAGTCATGTATGGCTGTGTCAGGAACTGCTCTGTAGGCCTCGGCTGCACGGCCCGTGAGCTTGCTGCTTAAGATCGATGCCCATTGCTCTGATTCCAGACCCTCCAAAGCGCATTGACGTTCGAAATCCTGCAGATATGCGTCAATCTCTGTTTCTCCGTCTGCAAAGCTTTTAAATGCAGCATAGTTAATTTTCTTTCGCTGTCCTCCATTTATAGATCCTGTTAGTGATGCGTTGTCTGCTTGGTTCAAGCTGGCCTGTAGGGCACTGCGTTCTGCATTCACTTGTGCCAGGATTTGCGTTATCGCCTCCGGTGGTGGGTTCGGCCCATATAAATTTAGCCTCCACATCACCTTCCGCTGGAACTCCGCTTCCTCTCGGCTGACGTCCGTCACGCTGCTGGTTTGGTCGCCCTCCATTAGTTCGGCTATGAGGGTAGCTTTTCTCTTGTTGCTTGCCACCTGGCCTCGGGCTTCCAGTAGATCTTGTAGCGTCGTCTTTTTTAGTTTCTCGTACTGCTGGGCCATTCATCAGTTGTCTTTCTGCGTTCCATTCAATCCCGTCGCTTGCCACCAGTTGTTAAGACCTGCAGGGGAGATGTTACTGCGGTCCCTCGTTCCTTTTCCAGCTGCTGAGTATAAGTGACCATAGCTCCAGCAGGGGGTAGAGATGAATACAGCTTCACGACAATCCTTCCCAGTAGTTAGAGTATCCTTTCCCCAAACATGAGCCAAGACTTCATGAAGGGTGTAACAGAACTAAAGCTTTATTGAAACAGGCTGGCTTTTATGGGGGTCCTCATGCAAGAGGACCTCCCAAAACAAACAAACATATTACCAATCACTGTACAGTATTTTCTTACTACACGCCCCTTCCTCTGCCTGGAAGATAGTGAGATAAGTTAAAGGTTAAATCAATTATCTCCAGGCAGAGGGCACACATTTTACCCAAACATTGGAACACCCCTTTCCCCACAAGGTATCCCCACAAAATACATATCCCCTGATAGCCCCGATCTGGGAGGCAAACATATCCAAATTTCACCCAGATCGGTTCAGGGGTTCTTAAAAAGTGTGGAAGTCTTAGTTTACCGACCACACACGAGGCTCCTGCCCAAAACAGTTCCACGAATTCAGTGTGTGGGGTCGGTCAATTGGGGAAAAGGGCGAAAACTGTCAAAAGTCCCGAAAATACCCTCCTGGCTCATAGGAGCGATTGTTCCCCTGGTCCATACGGATATAACTACCGAATGCCGCTCTTCTGGGTGTTCGGCAAGTGGGAGAACCGGCCGTCCGGTAGTTTTCAGCGGTACTTCGCACGGTCGAGTGTCCGATTTTAGTTCCAGACACTCGACGACCAAGTCCCGCTGACTCGCCTCGTGCGGACAAGATGGCCGCCGTTTTCTTTTCCTCGTGGCGTGCGGCTATACAAACAACGGCCACCCAGGGAACACTTAATTGTCGGTGCTCAGATCACAACAAGCAAGGAGGGAGGTCGTGGTTTGGTGATGCAAACTGCCGAACGGATAAGCTACTGTTGGCAGAAAAAGGGGAATTAAACACAAAACATAGAAGAAAAGGTTAGCTGAGGTCTCTTTTCTTCACACACAGGAATCAGCAAGCCGGCAAACAGTACAGAATAGGATAAAGCGAAAACGAAGTCAGAATACAAAGCCAAGGTCAAATACGGAGAAACACAACTGAACACAACAAGCACTAAAGGGAACTGTAGCAGAAACCACGATAGGGCAAGGAACTAAGGGAAAAGGGTAAGTATAAGTAGCCTTCAAACTAATGTGATTGGCTCCTGTCACTTCCACTCCCCCAACAGGTAAGTGTATGGGGTGATTGGCATGACAGGAGCCAATGGGAGCCTTTTTGCAATTTAGGCTCCCACTGTCTCTTTAAGAGCGCGCCCGAGATTCGCGGCGCGCTCTTAGCTGCAGGCGGGACACGTGACCGCTTCCCGCGGTCACTGCCCGCCTTCCTGTCTGAACAGTCGGACGAGCCGCGCGCGGCTCGTGCAGCCGCAGGACCGCGCGCGGCTTGAAGAGAGGACCGCGTCCGGCCCCCGGATAAGGTAAGTACCGCTACAGTACCCCCCCCGAGGACACGCCCTCCGGGCGGGCAGGACCAGGCCTGGCAGGAAAACGCGAATGGAAAGAACGTACAAGGCGGGGAGCATGAACAGCATCCGCAGAAATCCAA
Source organism: Pelobates fuscus (assembly GCF_036172605.1). Taxonomy (NCBI): domain Eukaryota; kingdom Metazoa; phylum Chordata; class Amphibia; order Anura; family Pelobatidae; genus Pelobates; species Pelobates fuscus. The sequence continues at coordinate 148,143,610 of NC_086320.1, read as the reverse complement.
CTGCGCTCCTCAGGCCCATAACCCTTCCAATGTACCAAGTACTGAAGCCGACCCCTAAGAAAACGAGAGTCAATAACAGCAGATACTTCGAACTCCTCATGACCCTCCACAGAGACAGGAGGGGGAGGGGGAGTATGCCGGGTATAGCGGTTGCGTACGTAAGGCTTCAACAAAGAGGTGTGAAATACATTGGGTATACGCAGATTCTTAGGCAGACCCAAGGCATAAGAAACGGGATTAACATTATGTATAATGCGATAAGGACCAATGAAGCGGGGAGCCAATTTCATAGAAGGCACCCGGAGGCGAATATTCCGTGTGGAAAGCAAAACCCTGTCCCCCACAACATAGGAAGGAGCCGCTCTGCGATGCTTGTCAGCCTGAGCCTTCTGGCGGGCAGCAGAGTCCACCAAAGAACGCTGAACCTGCTCCCAAGTACTACGCAAACCAGCCAAATGCTCATCCAGAACTGGCATGCCCTGAGAGGAGAATGCAGCCGGAAGAACAACGGGATGCTGGCCATAGACAACGTAAAAAGGGCTTTTGCCGGAAGAATCATGAGTGGCATTATTCCGAGCAAATTCAGCCCAAGGAAGCAGGTCAGACCAATTGTCCTGATGGTGAGACACAAAACAACGGAGGTACTGCTCAAGAGACTGGTTGGCACGTTCAGCAGCTCCATTAGACTGGGGATGGTAAGCGGAAGAAAATGAGAGGGAAATACCCATCTCCGAACAAAAGGCTTTCCAGAACCTGGAAATAAATTGGCTACCCCTATCGGATACAATAGATAAGGGAATACCATGTAATCGAAACACTTCTCTAGCGAAGATAAGAGCCAATTCCTTGGAAGTGGGCAACTTGCGAAGAGACACAAAGTGAGCCATTTTGGAAAACCGATCTACTATCATTAGGATGACTGTGTTACCATTCGAAGGGGGTAATTCAACAATAAAATCCATTGATAGATTAGACCAAGGTCTCTCGGGAACGGGCAACGGATGCAACAGCCCACAAGGAACTCTACGAGAGGTTTTCATACATGCACAAGTAGTACAAGCACTTATATAGTCAGTAACATCCTTACGTAAGGTATCCCACCAGAAATACCGAGAAACGGCTGACACTGTTTTGGAAATACCAGGATGTCCAGCAGTCTTAGTATCGTGATAAAGTGACAGAATATCCCGTCTCTCGGGAATGTCAACGAACAATTTATCATTAGGCCTCTCGCTGGGTGCCATGCCTTGTTTCGCTTGTATGGCCTGCAAGAGGGACGAGGAAATAGACAATATAGTAGTTGCTATTATCCTGTCTGGGGGAATGACAGGAGTGACATCAATCTCCTGTTTGTCAATAGTCTCGAATTGTCTGGACAGAGCGTCCGCTTTGGTGTTCCGGTCACCTGGCCTATAGGTGATTATATAATTAAAATGAGACAAGAACAGTGACCACCTAGCCTGCCTTGAAGACAATCTTTTAGCTTCGCTAAGGTAGGATAGGTTCTTGTGATCTGTAAATATGAGAATAGGATCCTTAGTTCCTTCTAGCAAATGTCTCCATTCTTTGAGTGCTAAAATGATAGCAAGGAGTTCGCGATTACCCACATCATAATTCCTCTCTGCCTTGGACATTTGTTTAGAAAAGAAGCCACAAGGATGCAATGGCTTGTCAGGAGACTCTCTTTGGGATAAGACAGCACCTACCCCTATATCGGAAGCATCAACCTCAAGTATATATGGCAATGAGGGGACAGGATGCTGTAAAATAGGGGCAGAGGCGAACGTAGTTTTAAGAAAGTCAAAAGCCTGAAGTGCCTCAGTAGACCAGACACGTGTATTGCCATCCTTTTTAGTCATACGAGTAATAGGCGCTACTATAGACGAAAAACCTTTGATAAAACGTCTATAATAATTAGAGAAACCCAGAAAACGCTGGATGGCTTTCAGACCTTGCGGCAGAGGCCATTCTATGACTGCAGCGAGCTTCTGGGGATCCATCCGAAAACCCTCGGCGGAAATCAAATACCCTAAAAACTGGACCTCGGACTGGTCGAATAGACATTTTTCTAATTTGCAATAAAGACCATTAGCAAGAAGGGTCTTCAGAACTGTTGTAACATGTCTGTGATGAGCGTGAATGTCAGTAGAATATATTAAAATGTCATCCAAGTACACAATAACAAATGAGTGAATAAAGTCCCTTAAGACATCATTAATAAATTCTTGGAACACTGCTGGGGCATTGCAAAGCCCAAATGGCATGACGGTATACTCATAATGACCTGACCGAGTGTTAAAGGCTGTCTTCCATTCGTGGTCCTTTTTAATACGTATCAAATTGTATGCTCCTCTAAGATCTAATTTGGTGAATACCGTAGCATGTTTGAGCCTGTCAAACAATTCTGTTATTAGAGGTATAGGGTAAGCATTTTTGATGGTGATCTTGTTAAGACCTCTATAATCAATGCAAGGTCTTAAATCACCTTCTTTCTTTGATACAAAGAAGAACCCCGCTCCAGCCGGAGAGGAGGATCTTCTAATAAATCCCTTGTCTAATGACTCTTTAATGTACTCCTCCATGACACGGTTTTCTTGAACCGATAGGGGGTACACCCTGCCCTTAGGAGGTATAGTACCAGGCAACAAATCAATAGCACAATCGTAGGGTCTGTGAGGCGGTAATTTGTCAGCCTCTCTTTTATCAAAGACAGTCTTTAAAGTTAAATACTGAGAGGGTATTGTCGTAGATAAAGGAGGAACAGTAGGAACGTTAATAGAATTCACAGGCGTGACTTCAATAGTACATGACTCATGGCAGGCTTCACTCCATGATTTTATCTGCCCTGTCTCCCAGTCAAAAATGGGATTGTGGGCACGTAACCATGGATACCCTAACACCAACTGTGAAGAGGGAGAGGTGATGACCTGGAACCGAATGGTTTCATAGTGTAGAACCCCTGTGTACATGTGTAGCGGTGCAGTCTCGTGAGTAACAACAGGAGATATCAATGGTCTACCATCTATGGCCTCAACGGCCAAGGGTATCTCCTTCTCTCTGATGGGAATATTGTTTCTCTTTACAAAACCAGAGTCTATAAAGTTCTCGGCTGCCCCAGAATCAACCAGGGCGTCTATGTTTTCAACTATACAACTCTCTCCCATATGTAAAGAAACAGGGAGAAGCAGTCGGTTAGGAGGCAATGTAGGAGACTTAGATATCACACCCAAGGCCAGTCCCCTATAAGGTCTTAGGTGCGAGAGTTTTCCGGGAGCAGAGGACACTCCTTTACCATATGGTCTCTCTTACCACAATATAGGCAGAGTCCCTCCCTTCTCCTATGTAATTTCTCAGTATCTGAGAGTTTGGCAACCCCTAATTGCATAGGTTCCTCTTCAGATACTTTAACACTCTCCGGTATATTAACTCTGGGTTGAATAGGTGTAACAAAACGTCTATTCCTGTTCTTAGTATAGAGCCTGTCACGAATCCTATTATCTATATCGATGAGGTAGTCAATAAGGTCCTCTAAGGCAATAGGAAGCTTCTTAGCTGCTACCTCATCCAATATAGAGTCTGATAAACCTTCCATGAAGGCCGTAGTTAACCCATTATTGGTCCAATCGACCTGTGAGGCAAGGGTACGAAACTGTATAGCGTAATCAGCCACAGACCTAGAACCCTGTTTAACCCTCATTAATGCTCTAGCGGCATTCTTAGACCTTTTCATAGTATCAAAAGTTCTGCGAAAAGCTGTTAGGAAACTGTGAAAGTTATGCACCATAGGTCCATTAGCCTCCCAAATAGGGTTTGCCCATTCAAGTGCTTTGTCGGTAAGTTGGTGCATAAAGAACCCAACTTTAGACCTCTCTGTGGGAAATGAACGTGGATACATTTCAAAATGAAACTCTATTTGGTTAATGAACCCTCTGCATGTCTTAGAATCCCCTCCATACCTAGGAGGAGGCGTTAAATGTGCTGTAGCGTTAGGCATAGTCGATACTTCAGGAAGCAGGGGTGCAGGAGGGTTAGGTGCGGTTGCTGGAATGGTTCTAGCTAAGAGCGTCTGGAGAGCCTGAGCTATTTGATCCATACGGTGATCCTGCTCTACAAATCTAGCCTCATGGGTCGCCATCTGTTGAGCTAAATCTGCGGGGTCCATGGCCCTATCGTAATGTAACGAGTATATACCCCTACACGCAGGATCCAGCCTAACAGAAGACAGTACAGAGGAGAGATACGTCTACCGGACCTTAGAGTGGCCGGACTCGACGTAATAGGATAAGACAGAGTCAGGAACGATCCGAGGTCAAGGGCACAAAGAGACAGCGTAAACGAAAACTAGCCGGGGACTGGTACACAGGAATCAGCAAGCCGGCAAACAGTACAGAATAGGATAAAGCGAAAACGAAGTCAGAATACAAAGCCAAGGTCAAATACGGAGAAACACAACTGAACACAACAAGCACTAAAGGGAACTGTAGCAGAAACCACGATAGGGCAAGGAACTAAGGGAAAAGGGTAAGTATAAGTAGCCTTCAAACTAATGTGATTGGCTCCTGTCACTTCCACTCCCCCAACAGGTAAGTGTATGGGGTGATTGGCATGACAGGAGCCAATGGGAGCCTTTTTGCAATTTAGGCTCCCACTGTCTCTTTAAGAGCGCGCCCGAGATTCGCGGCGCGCTCTTAGCTGCAGGCGGGACACGTGACCGCTTCCCGCGGTCACTGCCCGCCTTCCTGTCTGAACAGTCGGACGAGCCGCGCGCGGCTCGTGCAGCCGCAGGACCGCGCGCGGCTTGAAGAGAGGACCGCGTCCGGCCCCCGGATAAGGTAAGTACCGCTACAAGGACGTCCTGTAAGCCTGTGTACTTATGCACAAAGCGTTGTACGATCAGATTACACCCATGTGCCATGCACGGCAAATGTGTCAACTTGCCCAACTTCAATGCCGCCATCACATTTTTTCCGTTGTCACACACCACTTTGCCGATATCCAGTTGCTGCGGAGTCAGCCACTTTTCCACCTGTGCGTTCAGGGCGGACAGGAGTGCTTGTCCGGTGTGACTCTCTGCTTTCAAGCAAGTCAAACCCAAGACGGCGTGACACTGCCGTATCCGGGATGTGGAATAGTACCTGGGGAGCTGGGGGGGTGCCGTTGATGTGGAGCAAGACGCAGCAGCAGAAGAGGACTCAGCCAAGGAGGTTATGGAAGAGGATGGAGTAGGAGGAGTAGAGGAGGTGGCAGCAGGACTGCCTGCAAGTCGTGGCGGTGTCACCAACTCCTCTGCAATGCCACGCATTCCATGCTTGTCAGCCGTCAGCAGGTTTACCCAATGCACAGTGTAGGTGATATACCTGCCCTGACCATGCTTTGCAGACCAGGTATCAGTGGTCAGATGGACCCTTGCCCCAACACTGTGTGCCAGACATGCCATTACTTCCTTTTGCACAATCGAGTACAGGTTGGGGATTGCCTTTTGCGAAAAGAAATTCCGGCCGGGTACCTTCCACTGCGGTGTCCCAATAGCTACAAATTTTTTGAATGCCTCAGACTCCACCAGCTTGTATGGTAAAAGCTGGCGGGCTAATAGTTCGGACAAGCCAGCTGTCAGACGCTGGGCAAGGTGGTGACTTGGTGACATTGGCTTCTTACGCTCAAACATGTCCTTGACAGACACCTGACTGTGGGCAGATGAGCGGGAACTGCTCAAGGCGGGAGACCTAGGTGGGTGTTGGACCGCCCACGACTCAGTTTCCTTTGGCACAGGTTGCAAATGGCATCGCTGTTGTCAGAGACAGACACACAAAAAAAATTCCACACTGCTGAGCTCTGCAATGACGGCATTCTGGTGGTGGACACAGCATGCATTGATTGGTGTGCTGTCGGGCTGACCCCGGGTGCCGATGCATGCTGTCTGACTGTGCCACTAGCTCCTTGCGACGACCCCCCCGCTTCCAACTTGTCTCCTCCTCCTCTCTGTCTCCCCATCTGAACTTTCGCCCTGTTCTTCTTCTTGCCGAGCGGGCACCCACGTGACATCCATGGACGCATCATCATCATCAACCGCTTCACTTGTATCTGACAACTCAGAAAAGGAAGCAGCAGCGGGTACAACATCATCATCATCATCATCATCACACCGTACCTCCATGTGTTTAATGCTGCCTGCCCGAGACATATCCCTGTTATCTACATCCTCTGTCAATAATGGTTGCGCATCACTCATTTCTTCAAACGGATGTGTGAATAACTCCTCTGACATACCAAGTAAAGCATCTGTGGTGCTAGTTTTGGTGGTGGTGGCAGGCGGGTGAGTGGAATCTTGAGAGGTGCCTGAAGCTACGCTGGAGGAGGATGGTGCGTCAAGGTTCCGAGCGGAGGCTGTACAAGATTGGGTGTCCTGTGTTAGCCAGTCAACTATGTCCTCAGAACTTTTCAAGTTCAGGGTACGTGGCTTCTGAAAACTGGGCATTATTCTAGGTCAAAAGGGAATCACAGCACCACGACCACGACGGCCCCTGCGGGGTGGCCTGCCTCTGCCTGTCATTTTTTGGGGGATTAGTGGTACTATGCGTGCAAGCTACTGTGAGACCAGATATGAGTGGCAATGTGCACTGGCACGGGTCTGCAGAGCACACGCTGAAGGAAGGCCTGACAGAGCCGCTTGAAGGACACTGACTGGCTGCTATTAGCTTACACTGGAAACCTTTTTTCTTTGTAAAAGCACGCTATAGAGACACCAGATATGAGTGGCAATGTGCACTGGAACAGTTTTGCAGAGCACACACTGTAGGCCTGACTATGCCGCTTGAAGGACACTGACTGGATGCTATTAGCTTACACTGGAAACCTTTTTTCTTTGTAAAAGCACGCTACAGAGACACCAGATATGATTGGCAATGTGCACTGGAACAGTTCTGCAGAGCACACACTGTAGGCCTGACAGAGCCGCTTGAAGGACACTGACTGGCTGCTATTAGCTTACACTGGAAACCTTTTTTCTTTGTAAAAGCACGCTATAGAGACACCAGATATGAGTGCAATGTGCACTGGCACCGGTATGCAGAGCACACACTGTAGGCCTGACAGAGCCGCTTGAAGGACACTGACTGGATGCTATTAGCTTACACTGGAAACATTTTTTCTTTGTAAAAGCACGCTATAGAGACACCAGATATGAGTGGCAATGTGCACTGGCACCGGTCTGCAGAGCACACACTGTAGGCCTGACAGAGCCGCTTGAAGGACACTCACTGGCTGCTATTAGCTTACACTGGAAACCTTTTTTCTTTGTAAAAGCACGCTACAGAGACACCAGATAACTGGCAATGTGCACTGGAACAGTCCTGCAGAGCACACATTGTAGGCCTGACAGAGCCGCTTGAAGGACACTGACTGGCTGCTATTAGCTTACCCTGGAAAACTTTTTTCTTTGTAAAAGCACGCTATAGAGACACCAGATATGAGTGGCAATGTGCACTGGAACAGTTCTGCAGATCACACGCTGAAGGAAGGCCTGACAGAGCCGCTTGAAGGACACTGACTGGCTGCTATTAGCTTACACTGGAAACCTTTTTTCTTTGTAAAAGCACGCTACAGAGACACCAGATATGAGTGGCAACTGTCAAAGTACGCTGGCACAGGTCTGCAGAGCACACGCTGAAGGAGGCCTGACACCCAGACGCTTGCAGAGAACTAACTGCTCTTCTATTATAGTGAAAATTTTTATTTATTTTTTTAAATCTAAAGCTTAAGCTATTGTCACAACAGATATGAGTGGTGGCACTGACTGTGCAAATGGGCACAGCATACAGCCTGACACAGAAGATGGCAGGCAGGCAACTGCAATTACATTACACAAAAAAAAAAAGCAGCCTGATGTTCTAGCCCTAAAAAGGGCTTTTTGGGGTGCTGTCCTTACAGCAGAGATCAGATGAGTCCTTCAGGATTGTAGTGGACACTGAATACCCTAGCCTAGCTATCAATTTCCCTATCTAATCAGCAGCAGCTAAACTTTCCCTCCTCTCACTAAGCATGCAGCTTCAGAATGAATCGAAAATGGATGCTGGGAGGGAGTGCTGCTGATTGGCTGGAATGTGTCTGCTGACCGAGAGGCACAGGGTCAAAGTTTGCTCAATGATGATGAATAGGGGGCGGATCGAACCGCGCATTTGTCCGCCCGCCGCGGCGAACGCGAACACGCTAAGTTCGCCGGGAACTATTCGCCGGCGAACAGTTCGGTACATCACTATTCATGGGCCTCTGGGAATCGATACATGTCTTAATCCTTTGTGGACAGATCACATAGTATTTTACAAACGTTTTATTGATGACATCCTTATCATTTGGAAGGGTGATATGGGAGAGACGGAGGACTTTGTCAAACACCTTAACAACAATGAGTGGGGACTATCTTTTACGAGTAATAAGAGTAAAACAGAAATTGAATTCCTAGATTTGACCCTATGTGGAAAACCTGGATATGTATTAACGAAAACCTTTAAGAAACCTTTCTTACACTCAAATAGTGGTCATCATCCAACATCGATAAACAATATCCCGTTTGGTCAATTCATCAGATTACGCCGAAATTGCTCCTTACTGGAGCATTTTGAGGATGAGTCTCTAGATCTATGCCAACGATTCTTTGATAAAGAATACGATCCAGGCATGATCCTTCTGGCTTATGACAAAGCAAGAAGTTCCAATTGGAACTCTCTCCTTAAACGCTCTGGGGATGAAATTTATACAGCTTTACTACTACAAACGTCCGAGACACACAGGGTGATAATTTCCTTATTGGAAAGCCAGCCCCAAAGGCGATTGAGGATGAATAAACAGAATTAATTTAGCATCAGTACTAAGGACGTCTCTTTGAACAAGGGTCCCATCTTTACCACAGTCTTCAACAATGCTTATGACCAGATTATTTCCATCATCCAGAAACATTGGTCGATTTTACTATTGGACCCTTGGTTAAATTTCAGTATATCTGGAGCACCTAGAATTACTTTCAGGAGAAATAGGAACCTTAAAAATCTGTTAGCACCATCTAAGCTTTCTCCGTTAGGATCTCTAAACCCACCGACTTATCTCAGACCAGGAAACTACAGATGTGGCTCGACTAGATGTTTAACCTGCCAATTTTTATGCCATGGGGAATTACATTTTAATTCCTCCTCTAACGACCAGACCTATAGAGTAGATACTGGGATCACATGCAATTCCTCCTTTGTGGTCTATCTTCTTACCTGTTCGTGTGGACTCCTGTATGTAGATAAAACCACTAGAACATTAAAGACTAGGTTTAGAGAACACAGATTGGCCATTTTGCACAAAGACAAGAAATCACCAGAAGCCAGGCATTTTTTCCTTGCCCATGAGAGTGATCCTACATGCATATCTGTAATGGGAATTGTACATATGCCGGAGGGTATGAACAATAATATAAAGAGAAAACAAGCACTTAATATGGCTGAAACTAAGTGGATTTTTAAACTCAATACACTCACCCCCTATGGGCTAAATGAGGAACTGGAGCATATTATTCAGATTCCACTTCAGGTGATCTTTATATCGTCCACAACAGGAATGTTCCCTATCCAGATGATATTTCATCCCTATTTTACATAGATGCCTCTCTTTTTTATAGTTTATTATTATTGTTGATATGAACTGCCATATCCATAGGTCTATGACTTGTTTGATAATCGCTTTGTCCACTGGACACCACTCTATGACTATTCCACATATAATAAAAATAAAAATCCCGTCTTTCCTTGCTAGGTTGATTTAATAGGATGAAGTCTTACTATTTGGAGTAGCCATGATATATCTGGTGATTCTACCTGCCAGTGCATATGTTCTACAATAAACACCCTTTTCTAAAAAATAGTTTTTGGCGCCTAACTCACTTTCTCAGGATGTCTGATGATAAAGTTCGAGGCGTTTATAATAATATTAGTCAGCCTCACATTGAGTTGAAGTATTATTGTATGGTATCTTATACTTTTGAGACACATATGGATACTGATAAGGAAAGGGCTTACTGGTTATAATATAGATGAAATCAATGCTTATGATCAATTTAGGAGGTTTGATCTGTATACTTCTTTTCCTTATGTGGGGATTATTGTAGGGGTATATGTATTACTCTCACGGTCAATTTTAAAGTTTAACACCTTTCTAATATACCTTCTCAGGTATCATGGGGTAAAGTATTGTTTAGGCAATATGCCCCATTGTTTAATGAATGGATGATGTCACTAGTATTATTTTATTTTAGGGTATATATACCCATCAAGAGAACAGCAGGTATCAGTCTTGAGAAAGCCCTTGACACAGGACGAAACACGATGACTATCTGTCCGTTTCAAGAGTTTTACTGCATCTTCAGCATAGATTTACGACCCTGTAGCGACTGGCAGCAGTAGGAGCTACCGGACCGAAGCAAACACTTTTACTCCGTGGCGGGCAGTTTGGCGTGCTCCCCCAACCTGACTCGAAGTACAATGAACAAGGTAAGTTACTCTGGTTTACCCCCAGAGTTTCTTCAGACCTGGGGCCAGCTTCAGTGCAGATCCCTTAGTTGTTATCTAGAGGTCTGGTGGGTTTCAGAGCTCCCTGCCCCTCGGACTCTTTCTGATCCTTGTTTGGATTTTGTGCGTAAATTTTTTCTTATATCTGATTTTTCTTTACTCGTTTGATTGAGCTTACATCACCACAGATACTTTGATTCATATTGTGCACATGGACTAGCATCAGTGTAGCGGGCCCCACACTGCTCTATAGACTCTTTGGTTATTTTGTGTCTACTTATCTGTGTCATATCGAGTCAAGTGTATTTGCTATTATGTTTGAACATGAATTTGGTTTATTTATGCTATACATAACCTTATTTTTATAATATTTTATAGACTTAATAAATAGTGTTTTTTTATACATGGTATCATGTTTTAAATATGTTTATTGATATCAACTTCTATATCAGTGTTTCCCAACCCAGTCCTCAAGGCACACCTACCAGTCCAGGATTTAAGGATTACCCAGTTTTGTCAAAGGTGTTTTTTCTTTTTTTTTTTCTAAAAACACCTTAGACAAAACTGGGTAATCCTTAAATCCTGGACTGGTAGGTGTGCCTTGAGGACTGGGTTGGGAAACACTGTTCTATATAATCATAGATGTGATGATATTTTAATTATTACGATATTTATTGTGCATTTATTATATGATAAGCACGTTTTTAGCTTCTTACACTTATTAGATTGCAGACTTAGATTTACAGTGACATCTATTTTGGAGCGCTCACAAATCAGTTTTCTCTTTATACCTTATACTGACACACAAGTCGCTCATTTTTTGTGAGGCAGCCCACTTTTATATCTATATACTACATTCATTTATATGTTTTAGTTCCATTTTCAGTTACCTTTATCCTTTGGTTTATGCATCTAAAGCACTCATGTGAAAAAGCATTCAAAGAAAAAAAGGGGGCGACCCCCTAAGGGGTCTTGAGTGTGTAAAGGGAACTTAATATTGGGTAACCCTAGAAACAGAATACATAAAACACAAATAAATAACCAATGGACATAAAATCCAGAGAACAAAGTAAAGTCCCTGTATGAATATAATGCAATAAAATTAAAATATATATATATGTTTAAAAAGGAACAGTAATTGAACCAAATGGACAAAAAAAAAAAAAAAACGAAAATAATTTTATTTTCGTTTTTAAACCGAACTTTTATTTGTATTTTGTTTGGTGCTGCTACTGCTGTTCCTGATCCTGTATCCTGATTGGTCCAGTTGCTGCTTATGAATACCACCCAGTGTGGAGACATGCTGTTTTTACTTTGATACACTGTAAGTGCAATAAAATTATTTTTTTATACCATCTGCACTATCTATTTTCTTTTCTCTATTTTTGGAGTGCATTAGAAGATTTATTACCATCTTCCACTGAGATTCATCGCTGGAGGTCTCTCATACTATCCAGTTCCCTAATACAAAGGGAGATATGCCTGAATTCATCTTACTTTTGTGAGTTTTCTACCACCCATACTGCTCAGTGGTCTTTAGCAATATTACCCTATGTATTGTGCATATTTTTTGCAGATACCATTTTGAGTTTTTACATTTCTATATATCTTCAGTTGGTATTATATTTATTTACATATTTTGGTGATTCAGATTATTTTGTATCTTTCACATTATTTTGTACCTTTGTTTTTTTCTTTTTTCTTGTCACAAAGAAATATATACCCCCAATCCCTCAAAATAATTTACGTTAAAGGACCACTCTAGTGCCAGGAAAGCATACTCGTTTTCCTGGCACTAGAGTGCCCTGAGGGTGCCCCCACCCGGCTCTGGAAAGGGGAAAGGGGTAAAAACGTACCTTTTTCCAGCGCTGGGCGGAGAGATCTCCTCCTGCTCTCCTCCTCCGATCCTCCTCTTTTCCTCCCCATCGGCTGAATGCGCACGCGCGGCAAGAGCTGCGCGCGCATTCAGCCGGTCACATAGGAAAGCATTCACAATGCTTTCCTATGGACGCTGGCGTGCTCTCACTGTGAAAAACACAGTGAGAAGCACGCAAGCGCCTCTAGCGGCTGTCAATGAGACAGCCACTAGAGGACATAGGGGGAAGGCTTAACCCATTCATAAACATAGCAGTTTCTCTGAAACTGCTATGTTTCTGAAAAAATGGGTTAACCCTAGAAGGACCTGGCACCCAGACCACTTCATTAAGCTGAAGTGGTCTGGGTGCCTAGAGTGGTCCTTTAATTGTGTACTCACCTAGCCGTGAGACAGCTTGCCCTGTGTGCAAGGCCCAGAAAAGGGGCGGGGCTACATGTTACTTAGTAACAATCCAACTGGACTGATTGCTTTCCACCTTGTGGCCTAGTAGCTACAATCATGATTGAGCTCAGGGTAAAATCATGTATGTCTATATTAAATGTGTTTTTTTTAGATCCAAACCATGAGATATGCCCACCCTATTTGCTATAAGCATAGAGAGTTTAAGAGTAGACTTATAGTCCAACGCTTTCCTCAGTTACAAACAGATACACCCTTTCAGTGATGCATTGGATGAACTGCTCCAGCACTCAAAAGAGTGAATTTACAGTATGATAACAGATTTTGGATTCCTCATGGCCCTTCCAGCCTGTTATACTGTTTAAAATATATGAACACAGACAGATACATTTTTGAAACATTCTAGACTCTGTATCCACTCCTCCTTTACCCTGAGCTCAATCATGAATATAGCTACTAGGCCACAAGGTGGAGAGCAATCAGTCCAGTTGGATTGTTACTAAGTAACCTGTAGCCCCTTTTCTGGGCTTTGCACACATGGCCACCACACTCAGAGACACAATTAACGTAAATTATTTTGAGGGCTTGGGGGTATATATTTCTTTGTGTCTGCACTTGTAAGTTATGTTCTGTCCTGATGAAAGCTCCATGTGGGAGCTGAAACGTTGACTTTTTAAATGGATTGAATAAAAGTTAAAATTTATTTGAAAATCTTGGAGTACGGTCATTTCTGCTATGTCTATATGATCCTTGCCAGACCAGCACCGGGCACCACAGGATTACACCAGGAGTGCAAGCCCTCGCTATACGTTTCCTTTTTTTTTTAAGTGTTTTTTTGTCCTTTTGGTTCAATTACTGTTCATATATATATATATATATATATATATATATATATATATATATATATATATATATATATATATATATATATATTTAAAAAGGAACAGTAATTGAACCAAAAGGACAAAAAAAAAAAAAACACTAAAAAAAAAAAAAGGAAACGTATGAACACAAAATAAAGGGGAGCTCATAAGCTCGAAGTAAGAAATGGGGTAGAAGGAGTTAAGGAGCAATGGAGGCTGATTGTTAAAGGAATAATAAGATGGAGACAATTATGAATCCTAATCGTATTTAGGTTACAAGGTAGTTGTGGTGAGTAAAAAATATACTCAGAGCGTTTGAACAATATACCTATAGGATTGTACAACAAGGAAATGTATACAATGTAGCAATTAAATCATATAACCTATGGATAGGAGACGGATAATGTCTGTCTGAAAAAATAATATTGTAATAAAGGCAAAAAGCTAGGTTGTTTACTTTATACAGATGGATTTACTTTATACTTGTCTCTGTTTTACAATAAACCTAGCTTTTTGCCTTCATTACAATATTATTTTTTCAGACAGCAACCTTGAAGTCGATTCAGTGTTTAGCAAGTTCAATGAAGACTTGGCTATATAATGTTTTTCAGAGACATTATCCATCTGCTATCCTTAGGTTATATGATTTAATTGCTACATTGTATATATTTCCTTGTTGTACGATCCTATAGGTATTATATTGTTCAAACTCTCTGTGAGTATATTTTTTACTCAACACAACTACCTTGTAACCTATATACATTTAGGATTCATAATTGTCTATCTTATAATTGATCTAACAATCAGCCTCCATTGCTCCTTAACCACTTCTACAGGGCCGGACTGGCCCACCGGGATACCGGGAAATTTCCCGGTGGGCCGCGGCACCTGGGGGGCTGGAGAGAGAGAGGGAGCCCTGCTCCCTATATTTTAATAATATTGTGGCCGCCAGCCGCATGTCGGTGCTGCCGGGTGGCTGGTCCGGCGGCACACTCTGAGGTGATTACTGACCTTGCGGCCGGCAGCCCCATCTCCTGTGCTGTCAGTATCAGTGAGTGTGCCGAGCGGCCGCCTAAGGGATCCAGCAGCACACTCACTGATACTGACAGCCGTGCAGCTATCAGTACAGGAGGATTAAGTGAGGGGGCGGAGCTAACTTCCATGCTCCCTCGCGGTTCCCATAATTCCCAGCATGGACACATCCTAGAGTAATCACTACTCTCGGATGTGTCCATGCTGGGAATTAGGGGAACCGCGAGAAAGCATGGAAGTTAGCTCCGCCCCCTCCCTCAGTCCTCCTGTAACAAGGTCAGAAGGGACACAGAAGGGGAAGGGGGGACAAATAGAGGGGAAGGGGGGGGGACAAATAGAGGGGAAGGGGGGGAGACAAATAGAGGGGAAGGGGGGGAGACAAATAGAGGGGAAGGGGGGGAGACAAATAGAGGGGAAGGGGGGGAGACAAATAGAGGGGAAGGGGGGGGAGACAAATAGAGGGGAAGGGGGGGAGACAAATATAGGGGAAGGGGGGAGACAAATAGAGGGGAAGGGGGGAGACAAATAGAGGGGAAGGGGGGGAGACAAATAGAGGGGAAGGGGGGGAGACAAATAGAGGGGAAGGAGGGAGACAAATAGAGGGGAAGGGGGGAGACAAATAGAGGGGAAGGGGGGGAGACAAATAGAGGAGAAGGGGGGGAGACAAATAGAGGGGAAGGGGGGGAGACAAATAGAGGGGAAGGGGGGGAGACAAATAGAGGGGAAGGGGGGGAGACAAATAGAGGGGAAGGGGGGGAGACAAATAGAGGGGAAGGGGGGGAGACAAATAGAGGGGAAGCGGGGAGACAAATAGAGGGGAAGGGGGGGAGACAAATAGAGGGGAAGGGGGGGAGACAAATAGAGGGGAAGGGGGGCAAATAGAGGGGAAGGGGGGGCAAATAGAGGGGAAGGGGGGGCAAATAGAGGGGAAGCGGGGAGACAAATAGAGGGGAAGCGGGGAGACAAATAGAGGGGAAGGGAGGGAGACAAATAGAGAGGAAGGGGGGGAGACAAATAGAGGGGAAGCGGGGAGACAAATAGAGGGGAAGGGAGGGAGACAAATAGAGAGGAAGGGGGGGAGACAAATAGAGGGGAAGGGGGACAAATAGAGGGGAAGGGGGGGAGACAAATAGAGGGGATGGGGGGAGACAAATAGAGGGGAAGGGGGGGAGACAAATAGAGGGGATGGGGGGAGACAAATAGAGGGGAAGGGGGGGAGACAAATAGAGGGGAAGGGGGGGAGACAAATAGAGGGGAAGGGGGGAGACAAATAGAGGGGAAGGGGGGGAGACAAATAGAGGGGAAGGGGGGGAGACAAATAGAGGGGAAGGGGGGGAGACAAATAGAGGGGAAGGGGGGGAGACAAATAGAGGGGAAGGGGGGGAGACAAATAGAGGGGAAGGGGGGGAGACAAATAGAGGGGAAGGGGGGGAGACAAATAGAGGGGAAGGGGGGGAGACAAATAGAGGGGAAGGGGGGGGGACACAAATAGAGGGGAAGGGGGGGGGACACAAATAGAGGGGAAGGGGGGGGGAGACAAATAGAGGGGAAGGGGGGGGGAGACAAATAGAGGGGAAGGGGGGGGAGACAAATAGAGGGGAAGGGGGGGAGACAAATAGAGGGGAAGGGGGGGAGACAAATAGAGGGGAAGGGGGGGAGACAAATAGAGGGGAAGGGGGGGAGACAAATAGAGGGGAAGGGGGGAGACAAATAGAGGGGAAGGGGGGGAGACAAATAGAGGGGAAGGGGGGAGACAAATAGAGGGGAAGGGGGGAGACAAATAGAGGGGAAGGGGGGACAAATAGAGGGGAAGGGGGGACAAATAGAGGGGAAGGGGGGACAAATAGAGGGGAAGCGGGGAGACAAATAGAGGGGAAGGGGGGAAGACAAATAGAGGGGAAGGGGGGGCAAATAGAGGGGAAGGGGGGGCAAATAGAGGGGAAGGGGGGCAAATAGAGGGGAAGGGGGGGCAAATAGAGGGGAAGGGGGGGCAAATAGAGGGGAAGGGGGGGCAAATAGAGGGGAAGGGGGGGCAAATAGAGGGGAAGGGGGGGCAAATAGAGGGGAAGCGGGGAGACAAATAGAGGGGAAGCGGGGAGACAAATAGAGGGGAAGCGGGGAGACAAATAGAGGGGAAGCGGGGAGACAAATAGAGGGGAAGCGGGGAGACAAATAGAGGGGAAGCGGGGAGACAAATAGAGGGGAAGCGGGGAGACAAATAGAGGGGAAGCGGGGAGACAAATAGAGGGGAAGGGGGGGCAAATAGAGGGAAAAGGGGGGCAAATAGAGGGAAAAGGGGGGGAGACAAATTGAGGGGTAATAGAAACACAGGGGAAGGGTGGACACAGAGACTGAGGGGTAATAGAAAGACACCAGGTTAGTTACGATGACAAAGAGACAGAGGGGTAATAGAAAGACATAGGGCAAGGGGGGACACATAGATTGGGTAATAGAGAGACAGGGGATGGGGGGACAAAGAGAGGGGTAATAGAGAGACATAGGGGTTGGGGGGACAAAGAGAGGGGTAATAGAGAGACATAGGGGTTGGGGGGACAAAGAGAGGGGTAATAGAGAGACACAGGAGAAGGTGGACACAGGGACAGATGGGGTAATAGAGAGACACAGGGGATGGGGGTACAAAGAGACAGAGGGGTAAGAGAGAGACACAGGGAGGAGATGGGGAAGAGAGACACAGAAGGTTTGTTGGGGGGACAAAGACATACAGTAGGGAAGGGGAACAAAGTGACAAGATTTGTGTGAGGCAACGCTGGGCTGGAGAAAAAGAGACAGAGAGTAGCTGGGAGAAGAGAGAGGAACACAGAGTCTGGAGTTAGAAAGAGACACACAGATTAGATTTGGAAGGGGAGAAAGAGACAAAGTGGCTGGGGCTAAGAACAACACAAAATGGGCTGGGGAAAGAGAAATACAGAGGCTGGAGAACGGTAAAAAGAAACACCCAGGGACTGGGATGAAGTAAAAGAGGCACAAGGGTCGCTGTAAGAGGAAAAAAAAGGAGACAAGATACACTAAACAAGGTAAAGGTAATAGACGTAAATTGATGTGATTCTGACAGTAATACACACACACACACACACACATATATATATGTATGTATATGTATATGCAGGGCCGCCATCAGAAATTTTGGGGCCCCTAACACAGCTCAAGGTCTGGGCCCCCCTTCAAGCCCGCCCAGAAGGCCCGCCTCCAAATCCCGCCCACAGGAATACACACACACTAACATATACAAATACTGAAACAGACATACACACATGCATAGGGAGATACTGACACACACACACACACATATACATGCAGACATACATACTGACAAACATACATATACATACACATACTGCATACTGATATATACATACATACATACACACACACTGGCATACATACATACACACACTGTGGCATACACACACTGGCATACACACATAATACACTGGCATACATACATACACACACTGGCATACATACATACACACACTGGCATACATACACTGGCATACATACATACATACACTGGCACACTGGCATACACACATACATACACTGGCACACTGGCATACACACATACATACACTGGCATACACACATACATACACTGGCACACTGGCATACATACACTGGCACACACACACACACATACATACACTGGCATACACACATACATACACTGGCATACACACATACATACACTGGCACACTGGCATACACACATACATACACTGGCATACACACATACATACACTGGCACACACACATACATACACTGGCACACACACATACATACACACATACATACACTGGCACACTGGCATACACACATACATACACTGACCTACACACATACATACACTGGCACACTGGCATACACACATACATACACTGGCACACTGGCATACATACACTGGCATACATACACTGGCATGCATACATACATAGACTGGCATACACACATACATACACTGGCACACTGGCATACATACACTGGCATACACACATACATACACTGGCCTACACACATACATACACTGGCACACTGGCATACACACATACATACACTGGCACACTGGCATACATACACTGGCATTCATACACTGGCATGCATACATACATACACTGGCATACACACATACATACACTGGCATTCATACACTGGCATGCATACATACATACACTGGCATACACACATACATACACTGGCATACACACATACATACACTGGCACACACACATACATACACTGGCATACACACATACATACACTGGCATACACACATACATACACTGATACACTGGCATACATACACACACCTCATTTTCAGCCACTCTCCTCTATTCCTTACCATTTCGTCGCAGGAGGGTGGCTGGGGATGATGTGCGTCGGCTGCCTCTCCTCGCGGCCTTTCTCTTCTCCTTCCCCCGCGCGGAGTAAACAGGGAGGAAGTGACCGGACGTCACTCCCTCCCAGCAGCACTTGCTTTCCGGCTGCATTTTCTTTTTAAAGGGGCCCGGTCGCGCTATTACAGCGCTGACCGGGCCCCTGAAGATAATAGGGCCCATTGGGTGGCCTTAAATGCTTGGGCCACCTGATGGGCCCCATCAGCGTGTGGGCCCCGGTGCAGATGCACCGGCGGCAGTTAAGCTAATACACGTGGGGCCCGGGCGGCCGGGCCCCCCAGGGCCGCCGGGCCCGTGACAATTGTCACGGTTGTCATGCCCTGATGGCGGCCCTGTGTATATGTATATGTGTGTGTGTGTGTGTAATGAGCACGTATTGGCCCTGTCTTGTTGCATACTCATTCACAATAACCTTTTTTAAAGTGAAGAGCACACCCATAGAACTTCAAAATTAACCAGATCACTTAATTTTTTTTAGTTGTGCAACTGCAGACATGCAGCATTCCAGTACCATTACTAAAATGTCCTTAATAGGCCAAAGTAGTTGTACTGAAACATTGATTACATGCAAATGTATGTCTACTTAAAATAAAGGCGCTCTTTTGATTATTTTGAAGCCCTATATGCGTTCCTTCGTTGGAGTAAGAGTTTTCAATTTCAAGTTATTTTTTCACCCTCTATATCAGCACACTATGCTGGCGCGACGCATTATTGGGCTGGTATAGAATTTTTTTCCAGGGCTGATTTTAGTTCCCAGTCCGGCCCTGCCCTTCTACCCCATTTCTTACTTAGAGCTTATGAGCTCCCCTTTATTTTGTGTTTATAAGTTTTTTTCCTTTATTTAGTGTATTTTTTTTTTGCCCTCTGGGTTTTATGTCCATTGGTTATTTCTTCGTGTTTTGCATATTTTAAACTTGCCTAACAGGCTAAACTTTACACGTCAGTTGTGAATTAACTTCACGTATGTTTGCAGGGTTATTCACTAAGGTGTTTTTTTCGAGAAAGAGTTAGCTTTAGAGAATTAAAAACTGAATTGCAAAAACATAGACAGCAATAGCCAAGCTATGACTATAGTGGAGTTGTGTAATATTTCTAAATGTGATTTTATTAGTCTGAATTTTGCAGTTCTATTTAATGCAATTTGGTATTTACTTATAAAAACAAACTCATAAAATTGAAGTTGTCAGAAATGTAAAAATTTAGACCAAATAAGATGAATTCAGAATCTAGCTGAAATTGGCTAATTATGCCTATAATTTGAAATTCACCATTTAGTGAATAAATCTGTCAATTAGTCCTTGGTTACCTTAAACAGCATTATAGTATCCTTGTTTAAAACCTACAGGCACTAGCTCAATAATATAGAATGAATAAATAAATACACAAACACACCAACACTTTAAGTTAGATTAAAAAAGGACATGCATAATTTCTTTGAAACAGTGACAACCTGAGAGTTTCCTTTATGAAGCACCACATTATAATGCATTAAAGAATCAAACTGCTAAAACAGGCACTCTGACTAAAGGAGTTGTTGAATTTGTACAAATCAGCATTTCTTACTTAGATGTTATTCCTAGGCTTTCAATTCTATCCAATTCATAGCAATTAACAGCAACTGAGACCTTAATGAGCTAAACTTAATTATACATGATTTATAATAATGTATACTTTGTTATTGTATTTGTTTTCAGATTTTACAATAAAGCTTTTTAACATTAGAGGGGGGAAAAAAACAGTATTGTACTACAGACCTTTTTCCAGGTTATAAAGTTTATATATATATATATATATATATATATATATATATATATATATATATATATATATGTATATATATATATGATATATAAGGTTTGAACACATACCTTGATTCCATCTCTGTGCAGTTGAAATAAGAGACTCAGAAATGAAACTTCAAATGTTCATCGCACACTATGATCAATGCTACAGGAGGTATAGGTTTATAATTGAAAACCCCTCCTCTAAGTGTGACAATGAGAAAAGAAAAAAAAAATACTAAACACACATTAGGTTTATTCATTAACCCTTTAAAGTTGCACTATATTCACCCTGACTACTTGATCTCAATAAAGTGCTCTGGGTGCAGTGTTCCTGTCCGTTTAACCCTGTGGTTTATTATTTCAGAAACTGCAATGTTTACAGGGTAAACCCGCTTAAAGACTTAGTGGCTGTCATACTGACAGTCACCATTGGCACTTTTGTTGCACTGAAGAGTAAAGTGCAAAAGAAAGCATTGAATACAATTAAGACTTCAATGCTATTCGGAGCATTGGATTGCATACCTCCCAACTGTCCCTATTTAGAAAGGACAGTGCCTATTTTGTTTCCAAATCCCCCATATTGACAGCCACTAAATGCAGGTTAACTCTGTAATTCATGCAGAAAGGCAACATTTCAGACATCCCAACATGCAAAAACTAATTTCAGGGAGGTGGCTGATTAACCCCCTCCCCCCCCCACCCCACCCCACCGCCCACACACACACACGTGGGCCCCCACACACAGTCACACACAACATATTCCAACCATTTACACACAGTATTAATACACAGACACATTCAGACACCTGGACACACAGATACACACACTGGCACACACACTCACACACACTGGCATATACACAACTTGACACATGGATACATGCACTGGCACCAGGGCCGGATTTTCCTATAGGCTAACTAGGC
The DNA here is from genome assembly GCF_036172605.1 of Pelobates fuscus. NCBI lineage: Eukaryota > Metazoa > Chordata > Amphibia > Anura > Pelobatidae > Pelobates > Pelobates fuscus. Next base: position 148,121,778 of record NC_086320.1, on the reverse strand, counting down.
TTCAGCCTAGGGCTTCAAGATCAAGAGGGGCCTACATTCAAATTGTTAGCAAAATTAAAATTACACTATTCTAAAAACAGTGAAAACTAAAACACTGAACCGAAAATAAGGAGAAATTCTACGCATATGATATGACCAGTGGCGTACTAAGGGGGGGGGCGGGGGGCGGTCCGCCCCGGTAGCCACTTACTAGGGGGGTGCACGGGGCAGACTGCAATGCCCCTCCTGCTGCGATCGCCGAGACCGGCGGTCTGCAGCTCCGCAATGTGCAGAGCTGCAGACCATGGATCTCGCGAGACCCAATCAGAGCGTTGCCGCGGATTACTACGGCAACGCTCTGATTGGGTCTTGCGAGATCCATGGTCTGCAGCTCTGCGGAGCTGCAGACTGGAAATGAGGGCCACCGGACCACCAGGGACCCCACCGGACCACCAGGCAGCCCCCACTGGACCACCAGGGATTTAAGGTAATGTTTTTAGTCATCCCCCCTCTCCTCATCACCCCCCTCTCCTCATCACCCCCCTCCCTCTTACAATCACCCCCCCTTTCACAATCACCCCCCTCCCTCTCACAATCACCCCCCTCTCCTCATCACCCCCTCCCTCTTACAATCACCCCCCCTCTCACAATCACCCCCTCCCTCTCACAATCACCCCCCTCTCCTCATCACCCTCCTCCCTCTTACAATCACCCCCCCTCACAATCACCCCCCTCTTCTCATCACCCCCCTCTTCTCATCACCCCCCTTCCTCTCAAAATCACACCCCTCTCTCCTCATCACCCCCTCCCTCTCCTCATCCCCCCCTCCCTCTCCTCATCCCCCCTCCCTCTTACAATCACCCCCTCTCCTCATCATATAAGTAGATAACTTGCTAATTCCCACGGTATTAGGGAGCTATCTACTAAAAGGCTGAAAGACCTAAATTGGTCTTTCAGACAAATGTCAGCCAAATTTCCTAATACTAAGTAAAGATTACTTAGTATTAGTAAATTATGCCCCTACTCGCTATACTGCGAGTAGGGGCATGTCTATTAAACAGTGAGCAGCCTGTGGCTGCTCACTGTTTAAAAAAAAAAAAAAAATAAGGTCCCCCCTCCCGAGCCCCTACTTGCGCGACTTTTTTACTTAATCCATCAATCAGAGAGTTATGAGTCAAATTACACGGCGTGGGAAAATTCCAAAGAACTTTCCCACGCTGTGTAAAATGACACAGAGCACTCTGATTGGTGGATTTCACCAGTCTCTTCATTTACCTGTCAGAGCACTCTGATTGGATGGTCTTAAACCCATCAATCAGAGTGCTCTGAGCCTAATTGCAGGGCGGGGCAAGGCTTTGCGCGGAGCCCTCCATGGGTGAAGATGGATTTTTTTTGGGCGCTCGCTTTTTTTTTTTAATTGCGTCGGTTATTATGGTTTTTTATTTGCCCTTTTTGGGGCTGAGAAAAGAAGATTTTAGAAGAAAGAAAACATTGAATGGTAAGTTTTATTTTATTTTTTACAGGTACTTTGTTAAAGGTCCCCCCTCATTAGTTTTTAGAGTGAAGGGGGTAGGTAGGGGGATAATTTTTATTGGGGGGGAGGGGTGACTAGGGATTTGGGGACCCCTAGTAACCTGGGGGGGCATTTTTTTAGGGCCCCCACCAGCCGCTCAGGGGTGGGGGCCAGGGGGAGGACACTAGGTCACCCCCCCTTATTAGTATTTAGGGCCCCCACCCGCCGCTCAGGGGTGGGGGCCAAGGGGGAGGACACTAGGTCACCCCCCCTTATTAGTATTTAGGGCCCCCACCCGCCGCTTAGGGGTGGGGGCCAGAGGGGGGGACATTAGGTCCCCCCCCCTTATTAGTATTCAGGGCCCCCACCAGCCGCTCAGGGGTGGGGGCCAGGGGGGAGGACAATAGGTCCCCCCCCCATCATTTTACTTTAGGGCCCCCACCCGCCGCTCAGGGGTGGGCACTATTTTATTTTTATTTTTTTTAAACAGTGAGCAGTCACAGGCTGCTAACTGTTTACTAGACATTTTACTTAGTATTAGTAAATTTGGCTGAAAGACCAATTTAGGTCTTTCAGCCTTTTGGTAGATAACTCCCTAATACAGTGGGAATTAGAGAGTTATCTACCAAGCGGCTGCAAGAGAAGTCCCGAAGTCCCGAAATTCTGAAATGCCGAAGTGTCGAAGTTCCGAATTGCAAAAATCCTGAATTTCGGAATGCCGAACCGAACCGAACCGAAAATTTTCCTCATGCACATGCCTACAAACTAATCGTATTGATTTTTTTGATTGGGTAACTAAAATAATAGATCAGGGTGCTGCAGTAGACATTGCTTACCTAGATTTCAGTAAGGCTTTTGACACTGTTGCACATAAAAGGCTTATCAATAAACTGCAATCTTTAAGTTTGGATTCCAATATTGTTGAATAGGTAACGCAGTGGCTGAGTGACAGGCAACAGAGGGTTGTAGTCAATGGAGTATATTCGAAGCATGGTCTTGTCACCAGTGGGGTACCTCAGGGATCTGTACTTGGATCCATTCTCTTTAATATTTTTATTAGTGATATTGCAGAAGGTCTTGATGGTAAGGTATGTCTTATTGCTGATGATACGAAGATATGTAACAGGGTTGATGTTCCAGGAGGGAAAAGCTAAATAGCAAATGATTTAGGTAAACTAGAAAAATAGTCAGAGTTGTGGCAGCTCACATTTAATGTGGATACGTGCAAGATCATACATCTTGGGTGTAAAAACCCAAGGGCACAGTATCGAATATTTGATAGAGTCCTAACCTCAACATCTGTTGAAAGGGATTTAGGGGTAATTATATCAGATGACTTAAAGGTAGGCAGACAATGTAATAGAGCAGCAGGAAATGCTAGCAGAATGCTTGGTTGTATAGGGAGAGGTATTGGCAGTAGAAAGAGGGAAGTGCTCATGCCATTGTACAGACCACTGGTGAGACTTCACTTGGAGTACTGTACGCAGTACTGGAGACCGTATCTTTAGAAGGATATTGATACTTTAGAGAGATCAGAGAAGGGCTACTAAACCGGTTCATGGATTGCAAGATAAAACTTATTACCAGGAAAGGTTAAAGGATGTTAACATGTACAGCTTGGAGGAAAGACGAGACAGGGGATATAATAGAAACATTTAAATACATAAAGGGAATCAACACAGTAAAGGAGGAGACTATATGTAAAAGAAGAAAAACTACCACAACAAGAGGACAGGGTCTTAAATTAGAGGGGCAAAGGTTTGAAAATATCAGGAAGTATTACTTTACTGAGAGGTAGGGGATGTATGGAATAGCCTTTCAGCTGAAGTGGTAGGGGTTAACATAGTGAAGGAGATTAAGCATGCGTGGGATAGGCATAAGGCCAGTCCGGGCCTGGCCATCGGGCACACCGGGAAAATACCCGGTGGGCCGCGATGGCCGTGGGGCCGAGGCCGGCAGGGGAAGTCCCAGGATCTCCCCTGCCGGTCTATGCACTGTCGGCACTATCTGAGCGCCGGCCCCGCTGTTTTCAATGAGGGGCCGGTGAGGGGATCAAAGATCTCCCTCACCGGCCCACTTGGAGAGACATGCGGCTGGGGAGGGAGGGAGAGGACCTGGCGGAGCTCTATCTTGCAGCTCCGCCGGGTTCCTCTTGCGAGATCCGTCGCGTTGCCATGGCAACGGTCAGATCTCGCGAGAGTGAACTCTAGCCTTGCAGGCTAGAGTTCACTCACCACTGGACCACCAGGGATAGTGCCTGAACCCCCCTATCAGATACCACAATGCCTACTTTTTTTTAATTTTACCCCCAAACACTCAATCCCTTCTAACATTCACACACAGCACTCTCACACTCAGCACTCTCTCACACATCATCCACATCACTATCACCCTCAGCACTATCACACACATCATCCACAGCACTCACACATCATCCACATCATCCACAGCACTATCACACATCATCCACAGCACTATCACACACACACATCATCCACAGCACTATCACCCTCAGCACTGTCACACACATCCTCCACAGCACTATCACCCTCAGCACTATCACACACATCATCCACAGCACTATCACACACACACATCATCCACAGCACTATCACCCTCAGCACTCTCACACACATCATCCAAAGCACTCTCACACACATCACCCTCAGCACTCTCACACACATCATCCACAGCACTATCACCCTCAGCACTCTCACACATCATCCACAGCACTATCACCCTCAGCACTATCACACACACACATCATACACAGCACTCTCATACACATCATACACAGCACCCTCACACCGCACCCTCACACACATCACACACAGCATCCATCATACACACATACTGCACCCCTCACATACACACAGAACCTCCCCAACACACTGCACCACACACATACACAATACTTCCAAACATATGTATGTATATATATATATATATATATATATGTGTGTATATATATACACACACACACACACTACATTCCTGACATACACACTCTGGATTCATTGTAAGCAAACACATACTACGCCCCTAAACACACACTCTCTACAAACACTACATCACCTATATACACACACACACACACACACACTATAGCCTGTATGCACACACTTGCTACATCCCCTGTACACACATTCTCTACAGCCCCTAGCCACATATGCATTACATTACACCACAAACACAACAGGACTAAAACCGACCTTATTACACAATACCACACCACAATCAGCTCACTCTATACACACACACAATCCCACAAGCAGGCTCCAAACACAGCACGATACTCTTTCATGGCATTTTTGTCTCCTGGTATCCATTTATAGAGACACCAGAGACAAGTTGCAAGGAAACACAGTGCAAGCATGTTATTAAATTTGCTTGCGCTGTGCAGAACAAGTACAGGGCTTTTTTCTCATGCTAGAGATCTTTAGCAGAGCTCTGCGCATGGTCTGCCCTGGCCTGCACTTTGAGAAGGGGGCGTGTTTGTCGTTAGTGATGACAAAACACACCTTCTCTGCCCCGCCCCTTTCTTAGTGGGCCGCTGTGATAAAAAAATGCCCGGGCCGAATTTTTATCCCAGTCCGGCCCTGCATAAGGCTATCCTAGCTATAAGATAAGGCAAGGGACTAATGAAAGTATTTAGACAATTGGGCAGATTAGATGGGCCGAATAGTTCTTATCTGCCGTCACATTCTATGTTTCTTTGTTTCTATGTTTCATTTATTCAGACAACGTCCAAGAACATAAAACACATTTAAGATGGGTTTTATCAAGATTAAGAACACACAATCTCAAAATCTTCAAAGATTCAGTGTATTACCTCGTGGCCGTTCCTACCTCAATAAAAGAGGCACAAAGCTTCCTCAGGCTTTGCAATTTCTATAGAAATTTATTTTTTTTAAAACATTCAAATATTGCACAACCCCTTACTTTACTCATCAGAAAAAATACTCCTTTCCTGTGGACGAACAATGCACAAAAGGCATTTGAGTAACTTAAACATCGATTCACTTCAGCTTCGTTATTAAGAATGCCCAATCTTACTTTGAATTTTATTCTCAAAGTCGACACTTCTGATAACGCAATAGGGGCAGTTCTTTCACAACAAGAATCACAATGAGGTCCTCTTCATCCTGTTGTTTACTATACCAGGAACTTTAACTTCCGCTGAAAAGATTATGCAGTTGGACAGAAGGAATTACTAGGAATCAATGCTTCTTTTGAAAACTCCAGACATCTTCTGGAAGGCAATGAGAAACCTATAGTAGTGTACACAGATCACAAAAATCTTGCATTTCTCCATACCAATAAGATTTTATCTTCTAGACAACTGAGATGGAGTCTTTTTTTTTTTTTAAAGATTCAACTTCCAGATAGTCTACAAACCAGGATCAAGGAATATAAAATGGTTCATGACTCACCTCGTGCAGGTCATATGGGTATAAAAAAAAACACTGATCTAACTAAAATACATTTTTGTTGGACTAATCTAGTAGATTCCATTACTTCATATGTATCAACATGTACTGTGTGTCATAAAGCCAAACCTAATCTCTACCATCCCTATGGATTACTGATGAATTTGACCATTCTAGAAAGACCTTGGAAGTATGTCACTATGGTCTTTATAGTTGACTTTATTAATTCTCAAAAAAACAACAACCATAGTTGTAGATCGGTTTACCAAGAATATTAAATAGGTGACAAATAGAGTTGAGCGGATACCTGGATGTTCGGGTCCGGTGGGTTCGGCCAAACTTTGAAAAAAAGTCTGGGTTCGGGATCGAACTTGATCCCGAACCCCATTGAAGTCAAGGGGGACCCGAACTTTTGCCCACAAAAATGCCTCTAAAAAACTCCTGGGAAGGGCTAGAGAGCTGCAAAATGAAGTACAATGGGAGTAAGAGTAGGACAAGTGCCCTGAAAACAAATGTGGATAGGGAAATCACTTAAAATAACATAAAAATTGTAAATACAGCTGAGCCATAAAATAGCACTAGATGGAATCTTTGAATTTAGCTTTGGAAGAACATAAATCAAAATCTAAAGAATGGCTGTCAGGAGGATCCACAGAATTATCCATTTGAGAGAGGGTTGGAGTGCAGGGTATTCTCTTTCATTGTTCAAACTGAGCTCAACTCCTGATGCATGGAGAAAAGGCCTTCACAAGCCTCTGCTAATGTGTACCTAGTTTATACTAAGTGACCCATAGGTTGAAGAGGCGGTGACTGTGGCGGTGGAGGAGGAGGAGGAGGAGGTAGCCAACGTGTTTTTATATATATATATATATATATATATATATATATATATATATATATATATATATATATATATATATATATTTATTTATTTATTTATTTATTAATTGGGGTAGGCCCCAAAATATTGGGACATATAAAAAAAAAAAACTCTGTGTGCAGAAAGCACATTATTAGACGTTTCGATTTGACTCTCAGATATGAAGAACAGGCCCCAAAATGTAATATTTAGCAGTTTGGTACCAAAACAATTAGAATGTTTACAATTGTAGCTAATACTAGCTTTAGTGTAACTATAATCTTAATTTTATTAATGACAGTAGGCGAATATTTGCTTAAGTCTCTCTTTACTAGAACTCCACAGCAGCACATTAACATAGAGATAAAAACACCAGAGACAAAAAAAAAAAAAATCAGGAATCTATAAAAGGCTTCTCCCAACTAACTATTTCCTCTTTCACGCTGTGACAAATAAAGTACATGATCAATACACCACAAATACAATAACAGGAGAAACAAACATAACATAACGATGAATGCCAATGCGAACTTGAAACCGTGGAACCAGTGGGTGAAGCCTTGATCTTTATCCTGTAGAGTAGTCGGATCTAAGAACTGTAGCCAAACCATTAAACTGAAACGAGAGAAACAGTCGAAAACACTGATTAGCGAATGAAATGTACTGAGAAAACCTGAATCCCCATCGTAAATACTGACAGTATAATATCCCAAATAGTGAAAAAACCTGAATCCCCATCATAAAATACTAACGGTACCATATCCCAGATAAACCCCAACTCCCCCAGATAACCAACAAGTTAGTCAAACCAACAAACAACAAGGGGAGGGAGAAACTGGGAGGGAAATATTCGCCTCCTGTCATTAATAAAATTAAGATTATAGTTACACTAAAGCTAGTATAATCTACAATTTTATAGCATGACAGGAGGCTTCATATTTGCTGTTTTAACGCTCGGACAGCAAAGACTAAAGAAACACGATCCGCCGTACCAACCTAAACTCTGCGAAGATAGCTCCTCGTAACCGGCAGAAAAGCGTACAATGTCTTGGAGAAAAACGCCCGCCATGTCGGTACCTGTCGGTAGTCGCAGTGTTACGGACTTAAGTGAACTGAAAAAACCTATACGCCCTGCCAATGCCAACCACAACCAAGCGGTACATGAAGGGCGGGAAAAAGGGAAGAACCATTTAAACAAACGGTGACGTCGAACACCGCCTAAAGGTGGGAGCGCTACCAAAGTAACAATATGACCCTCGGGTCCGACTAAGGCTGATAGACAACTAAGGTCCGAACAGCCAAACCCATCTGAAAGAAAAAACAAGGTATAATAACTAAAATAAATCCAGAATCAGTGAATGGGCAAAACCCGATAGAAACCACCATAGGAGCATGACAAAAATGTGTGTACCCCCTGGGGAGATGAATACCCATCCTCAGGAATCGTAAAGGGAATTCTAAGCAGTCCCCAGTAATACAGTGACCAAACAATACCCGAACCCTGTAAAAGCGGTAGCAAAATTAGGAGATCCGTACCAGACCCAACTACGTCAGGGTCGCCATGCAGACCAAAGTCTCACAATCCACGAAATCAAATGAGCAAGGGTCCAGGGAATCCAGGAACTAGGTTTGACTCTGCCGAAAGCGGAGTTCATAATTCCAAAGTACCAGCAGACGGAGTCACCTGTAGAAAGGTCCTGAGACCAAACAAACGGAGGAGACCCGTCCGCGTCTCCGTGTCGAAAACTCCTGGAGGGAAGCGTCCATCGCTGAGCAAATGGGTCCGTCATCCAGCCGAACTGGTCGGGGCCTGATGGGTCCTCCGTGGACTAAAGTCTCGACGCCGGGTCCTTCCAGAGAAAACTATTCCATACGTACGAGAAACTCGGGCAGAGGAGAGCGTAGGAGGCACCCCCTTGCGTCCAATCCGCCCTCCAGGACTCCCCTCCTTGAGATGTAGAGGAGGTCGATATTTCCCTGGTTGAAAAAAAACGAAATCTAGGGACTCTAACAAGTGAAAACGCAGGGAGCGTCTGACCTTTCGGTCTGGGAGATACCTCGCAGGGGTTCCGGCAAGCCCGTCCAGGTAGACCGTACAGCAAGATGTCCTATATCGATGAAGAGTAGCATCCGAGTCCCAATGCGTGGAAAACGAGAAAGATCTCTTCAGATAGTTCTGGTATTCCTCAATGTCCTCAATTCCTCCCAACCTGCCAACCAGGTTGTATTGTCGCCCAAATGACTGATGCACAAGATACCTATCTCACCAGGGAGAAAATAGAGGCCACCTTACCAGAACTGGGCCCCGCGGTCCCTAGAAGTTTCTTGAGGGCCGCGTCTAATTCAAAGTAACTAATGAATATACGTTCAATCGTAGACTCGTGCCGGGACTCCGAGGGGCTCAGATCCCTTTATCCCAAGCACCTCCAGCGGTCCAAATTGCGTTTAGGATAGGGTCGTCTGCCACCCCAGACTCGGCGCCCCGTCTGGGATGTCATCCAAAAGTGGAGGTAAGTGTGAAAATCCGGTCCAATCCTTTATAAAAGGTACGGGTTGGAGCTGAGATAAGCCTCCGTCAAGTATTTCCATGTAAAAAAGGACACCTCTTATACTTCCTCATATGTTTCACTAGCACAACTCACTCGTATAGCGGAGAACAATCGGCTTGCCACTCAGGATCTCCTGAATACTAGACAGGTGCTTAACCAGCAAAACCACAGTGCCCCATCGGGGTCTTAGTCTGGGTTTGCGGCTACTTTGTTCGGGAGCCCGGCTGGGAATACCGCTCGAATTATCCTGCGGGCTTCTCAAGCCAGCGGTCTACGGGCCCAGAAACGCACCGATGGTGCTAGGTGATCGGGCAGAGACCATTCCAAAGAAACCAGGTGAGCAATGGTTCGAGGGTCGAACAGGGGTTCGTTTCCTCGTTTCTTCCAAGGACGTCGGGGCCCCTGTAGTTGACTTTGTTCTAAATCTCATGGTGCCACTAGGGGCCTTCATCATAATCCACACCCCCATTGTCCTCTCCCTCCGAGGGGAACGGGTCCGCCTGCCATTCAGCTAGGGCAGCCATGGTGGGGGGGGGGTTACGGGGACCTTCACCCCTGCGCCACATAGGCAGTGTCGTCTGGCCGTCAAGGTCGATCATATCAGGGCTAGACACTTCTCCGGAGTCTAATCTTTCTGGGTGTCTGGTTCCGGGACTTCACCCTACCCGTAGTGCTTATGCGCCCTTGTCTGACTCCTCCAAGTCATCTGCCTTTTTAAGAAGGCGGTCACTGCTGCGTCCTGTGGTCACTGCCTCCCCCGCGCCATATAGGCAGGGCCATCTGGACGATTGCAGGGGGAATAGCCGCTCCTCGGAGTCTTATCTTTCCAGAAGCCTGGTTAAGGGCATTCACCCTTCCAGTAGCGCTCATGCGCACTTGCCTGCTCTCCTCAAGGAGAGTCTGACTCATTCAAGTCACTGGTTCAGGGCCTTCACCCTTCCAGTAGTGCTTATGTGCACTTGCCTGCTCTCCTCTAGGAGAGTCTGACTCGTTGAAGTCACCTGCCATTTTAAAGGTGGGCCGTCTAGCGTTACACTCCTGATAAGCTTAAGGGAGGACCCTGGCTGAAGCCTAATTCCACGGAGGCAGTCACTGCCATAGTAGTCATTGTCTGCGCTGTTAACCCGGATAAGGGTTCTCCTGTGCAGCGGTCCCAGGCAAAGCGACCTCAAGGAGTATAGAGGACAAGAGTCCCCGGCAGGAAGATAGGGGCAGCACCCCATATAGTGACCGAGGCAAGTTGGGCAGCGCATGCAATGCACAAGCATGAGTATGTGGCAGTAGGCTTGGCATGCAGACATTCTGCAACAGACAGCACAGGCCAGATCAATGGGGCACAGACAAAGCAGGCCAATCAATGGGGCACAGACAAAGCAGGCCAATCAATGGGGCACGGACAAAGCCGGCCAAGTCCTTGGGCACAGACAAGTCAGGACCTTCAGAGATGTACCGGTGAGGAACTGCGCATTCCATTCTTCTGATAAAATGTACCTTTCGCTCTTCAGATAAGATGTACATAACACTTCAGATTAATAGCACATAACACACTTCTGTGTAACTGTAATTAGTGTTGTCGCAAATCCGAAATTTTCGGTTCGCGAACGGCGAACGCGAACTTCCGCAAATGTTCGCGAACCGCCATTGACTTCAATGGGCAGGCGAATTTTAAAACCAACAGGGACTCTTTCTGGCCACAAAAGTGATGGAAACGTTGTTTCAAGGGGACTAACACCTGGACTGTGGCATGCCGGAGGGGGATCCATGGCAAAACTCCCATGGAAAATTACACAGCTGATGCAGAGTCTGCTTTTAATCCATAAAGGGCAGAAATCACCCAACATTGACACCTGTCCTCAAAGCCCCTGATACACACTGACACAGAGCAGAATAGAGACTGTTCCCCCTACATAGGGTCACTTGGCAGGTATGGATTGACAGCTATCCTAATAATCCCTGATACACACTGACACAGAGCAGAATAGAGACCGGGGGTCTAGTAGCGTGGACACCCAGCACAGGTCGTTCTCCTTCAGCCTTTTTATACAAGGGTCCCTCAACAGGCACGACAGCATGAAAGACCCCATTTGCACAAGGTTGGATGCCGAGCTACTCATTTCCCGTTCCTCCTCCTCACACAGAGCAGAATAGGGACTGTCCCCCCTACATAGGGTCACTTGGCAGATATGGATTGACACCTGTCCTCAAAACCCCTGATACACACTCACACAGAGCAGAATAGAGACTGTTCCCTGTCCACAGAGACCATGATACACACTGACACAGCGCAGAATAGAGACTGTTCCCCGAGCACAGAGACCATGATATACACTGACACAGAGCAGAATAGAGACTGTTCCCCCTGTGGTGGAATCTCGGTAAAAATAAATTTAGTAGGCCGAGATTACCACGTGGCATGTGTACGTGCATATGCTGACGTATCGATCAGTTGGTTGCACGAGGCAAGATACGATCAGTAGTGTAAGGAGCATGTGCGAGAATACAGGATGTAGTATTCCCCTCCTCCATTGTGCTGGACAAGCCATGCGGTCAAGCAGGAAGTTAATTCTTATTTGTATTGATTGGTCAAGAGAATGTGCGGGTGGAGCTTAATATGGGAGGAGTTATATGCCTATATAAGGAGCCTGCACTATTGTCCGGGGCTCAGAACTTGCTGTATTTTGGTGACATTAGTCCCTCTGAGTCCCGATCGGTGAACCGAATAAAGAATCTCTTCCTTCCTGAAGAAACCTGTGTCCATCTCTCTGTGCTTGGCTTCCGTCAGTTTCTCCGGTATCATTTGGTGCATTGGCCGGGAAGCTCATCGTTCAACGAGGCGTGAGACGGTCTATCTTTGCCCACGTTCTCTACGGCTGCACCCCTGAACTTCTGCGTGGACCTCCCTTCGTCTCGGCGCCACTGGTCTGTTGTCCAGGAGATCATCGGCCTCTACGTAGTAAGTGCTGGGGTGTCCCCGTCGATGAGTGTGAACTCAGGTTCAGGAACGAGGAGGTAAGACGACCGCTGTTTTAGACGGCGGACCCACTAGAGGTATACCGATTGTGCGGTAGGCCCATAAGGGGTTTTAATCTGTGTATGGAATCTGCCCCCTCTGTCGGAGGGAAGGAGCGAAGGCGCACCGCTCAATCGAACGCTCTTTAGAAAGACCGTTTGATTTGTTTTGGAGTCAGGCGGGGTTCTGTGTAAATAGCCCTAGCCGGACACCGGTGTCTTGTCTAGACTAGCGTTCTAGGGTGTATATTACGTTCGCTAGGTCGGAGGGACCGGGAGACTAAGCAGACTCTGATGTACATTATCGTTTTCTAGCTCTCAACCTATCTTGGCTAAGTGGGAAGGCGTGTAAATTTGGAACCCACTAGACTATTGATAGAGTAGAAAGACTAAAAGGGTTCTGTTGTAAATTCCGCCCTCTAGTTCGCTATATGTGGTGCTTGGGCAGTGTGGCTAACCAAAACGGATGTAGATAGTTTTAGGTAGTCCATCAAGGTACTGGCCAATAGTTTAGTTGGGATTGTATATGTGTTAAAGATTGTTAGTAAAGTGTATATATTGTTAGATAGCGCGAGCTCAGCCGTCTAGCGAGAGTGTTAATAGTGTGTTGCTGTATTATAGTGCACGGTACCATAACCCTGTATATTTACTGACATTGTATATAAGTACTAATCATTGTCCTCTATTGCATGTTTAACACCATAACCACTAATAATTGTATTGTGACCTTAAATTGTGCTTTGACCTATGCTAACCGTACTGTAACCGCTATTTGTAAAAGACGATGTTACTGGGGTGTGTTATAGACGGGTAATTCATATATAGAGAATTATAGCGTGGGTGACTGTATAGTTTCGCCAAAGGGCATAATATTGATTATCTAGTGACCGGTGTAACAGCTGTGCGTGTACGGGAATTCCCTGAGTGTTTATTGTGTTATTGTGTACGTTTCACTTGGTAACTGTACCACGTGGTGCTGTTGCCGGAAGAAACGGGTGTGACTGTTGAATAGAGCGCGTGTATAGTATTCGTTGTCAACGACGCTCCATTGATAAGTATGGGTGCGTCGGAGTCGACGATTTTGGATCCCTTAGGTTGTATGGTAAAGAATTTTAAAAAGGGATTTTCAACATGTGATTTTGGGGTTAAAATTTCCCCTGTACGTTTGGTCACTTTGTGCACTAGGGAGTGGCCTACTTTGGTTGCGGCATGGCCGCCACGTGGCAGTTTGGATCCAAATCTGGTACAGCGTGTACACGTGGCTGTATCAGGTAGGCCTGAACTTTACGGACAGTTTCCATATATTGATTGTTGGAGACAGGCCGTAAACGACTCGCCAAGATGGATTCGGATATGCCACGAGGAGCAATGTCGCCTCATGGTGGCCAGAACTTGTTTGTCCACTAGGACTACGGTTAGGCCTATTTTGGACATGCCCCCTGAGTCCGAAATCCCTATGCCGCCCCCTTACTTCCCTGTAGAAGGAAGTGATGCAAGTACAGGAAGTTCCACCCCCACTCGCCCATTGTCCCCATCCACTTCCGCTTCCTCCTCCAGTTCAGAATCCACCCCCCGTCGTACTAAACCTCCCCTTCCGGAACCAATCCCTGTTAAACCCAATTATCCTGATTTGGCGCCACTTCAAACTTCCGGTCAAGCTTCTTCTAGCTCGGAATATTTTATTCACCGGCCTTCCCCACAATAGAGCCTCTACATCCCCACGCCTTATTACCCCCCGACCAGAACCCATAACCGACGCCCCTCCACGTAGCCCTATACTAACCCGACAACTGACCGGTACCCAACAACCCAAACATTATCAGATGCCTCTTCGTTTGAATCCTGGGTCAGCCTATCTCGATGCCACAGGTTAAATGGTATATGCTGACCCAGTCTTCGTATATGTCCCGTTCACGACTACCGATCTCTTGAATTGGAAGACCCACAATTCCTCGTACACTGAGAAACCACAAGCTATGACTGATCTGTTCACCTCGATAGTTCAGACACATAATCCGACATGGGCTGATTGCCAGCAGTTATTAATGACATTGTTAAATAATGAGGAAAGGACTAGGATTAACCAAGCAGCCATTAAAGCGCTAGAGGATGAAGCCCGTACTTTAAATCAAGCCAATCCAGCAGCATGGGCCGCAACGCATTATCCTAATACCGATCCCGAATGGAACGTTAATGGCGCAGACATGCGTCAACTAAAAGCCTATAGAGACGCTATAATTGCTGGCATGAAAGCCGGAGGGAAGAAAGCCATTAATATGTCGAAGACAGTTGAGGTGATTCAGAAAAGTGATGAAGCGCCCAGTGTCTTTTATGACCGATTATTGGAGGCATACCGCTTGTATACCCCCTTTAATCCGGAAGACGCTGATAATTCCCGAATTCTAAACTCTGCCTTTGTCAGCCAAGCTTACGGAGATATTAAGCGCAAGCTACAGAAGTTAGAAGGGTTTGCAGGAATGTCCATCACCCAACTAATGGAGGTAGCAAATAAGGTATACATGAATAGGGAGTCAGAAAGTAAGAAAGAGGAAGAGCGCAAGATGCGTAAAAAGGCTGATATGCTAGCGGTAGCAATCGCAGGCGTAGATAGACGGGGCCCAGATAGAGGCGATAGTAGGTGGAATAGGGAGCCCCTGAGTAGGAATCAGTGCGCGTATTGCAGAGAAGAAGGGCATTGGAGAAGCGAGTGTCCGCAAAGAGAGCAGTACGAGAGAGACCCACCCAGGAAAGGCACCCAGGAAAGGTTATGGAAACTTTAGAGGCAGAGCGAGAGGTAGAGGAGGCCCCGGAGGGAGTAATGGTAATAGAGGGAGTAATGGTAACAGAGGAAGTGTAAGAGAGGATAGGTACTATCCCGCAGCGCAAAGGTCCCGCGATAGAGAAGGTAGGGACTTTGTAGGATTGGCTGACACGGTCATGGAGGACTATTGATACCGACCGGGCTCCATCCCCCTTGGTCGAGCGGAGCCTATGGTCGATGTATCAATAGGGGGAAAAAGGAGTGCATTCATGATCGACACTGGTGCTGAACATTCGGTGGTGACTAACCTAGTTGCTCCTCCATCTGGAAGAACTATTACCGTAATAGGAGCAACTGGAAGAAGTGCTGCAAAACCGGTTCTTAAAAGTCGACTCTGTACATTGGGAGGCCACGTAGTAAAACATCAATTCCTTTACATGCCTGAATGTCCAGTCCAATTGTTGGGACGTGATTTGCTTTCCAAATTACAAGCGCAGATTACGTTCCTACCAAACGGAACAACATCCTTAAAGTTTAATGGACCTTCAGGTATTATGACATTATCTGTACCAAAGGAAGAAGAGTGGCGACTTTATACAGCGTTGACTAGCCAAAACCCTAGGAGTGATGAATCCTTATTCAACATACCAGGAGTTTGGGCAGAGAGCAACCCACCAGGACTGGCCCGCAATATTCCACCTATTAAGATCGAACTAAAACTTGGGGTTTATCCAGTGAGCCTAAGACAATATCACATCCCGCAGAAGGCTAAGAAGATCATTCAATCTTATCTGGATAAGTGTATGGTATCCTAAAATTCTGTACTTCCCTCTGGAACACCCCATTGCTGCCTGTTCAAAAGCCCGGTACAGATGAGTATCGCCCTGTGCAGGACTTGAGAGCAGTCAATGATGTGGTTGTTAGTACCCAATCCGTATAACCTGCTTGCTTTAATTCCGGGCGGGGCTACTTACTTTACAGTCTTAGACCTCAAAGATGCCTTCTTTTGCCTCCGAATTGCCGCAGAAAGCCAATGTATCTTCGCTTTCCAATGGGAAAACGCTGTGACGGGCTCAAAACGCCAAATGACCTGGACAAGACTGCCCCAAGGGTTTAAAAATTCACCTACCCTATTTGGTTCAGCTCTAAGTCAAGATCTACTGGATTTCGAGTCCATCCCAGGAGAGTGTGTATTGTTACAATATGTAGATGACTTGTTGATAGCAGCAGTTACAAAGGAAATATGTCAGCAAGCAACGCACGATCTACTACACATTCTCTGGAAGGCAGGATTCAAGGTGTCTAGAAAGAAGGCTCAGTTGTGTTTGCCAACTGTCAAATATATGGGATTCCATATCTCTGAAGGTGAAAGAATTATGGAGCCAGAGAGAAAAGAAGCTGTGTGCCAAATACCGATACCCAAGAATAGAAGACAAGTGCGAGAATTCTTGGGGGCAGCAGGCTTCTGTAGGATATGGATTCCCAGTTACACGATACTGGCAAAACCTCTGTATGCAGCTATCAAAGGTACAGAGCACGACCCCTTCTTATGGACTCAAGAACAACAAACGGCATTTGAAGATGTGAAGAAGGCTTTGATGAGTGCCCCAGCATTAGGTCTGCCTGATCACACACGACCATTCTACCTGTATGTACACGAGCAAAGAAGAATGGCTGTGGGAGTATTGACACAGTACTTGGGATCATGGCAAAGACCTGTTGCCTATATGTCTAAGCAATTGGATGCAGTGGCCAGCGGACTTCCACCTTGTCTAAGAGCCGTAGCTGCAGCCGCCCTGCTAGTAGCTGAAGCCGATAAACTCACTCTGGGTCAAGAACTTTATGTACGAGTCCCACATGCAGTACAGACGTTGTTGGATTACAAAGGAAATCATTGGTTTAGTAACAGCCGTATGACCAAGTATCAAGCAATGTTGTGTGAAAACCCAAGAGTGCATTTAGAGACTGTAAATACCTTAAATCCAGCTACCCTTTTGCCACAACCTACTGAAAGTCAACATGATTGTTTGGAAGTGATGGATGAAGTATTTTCAAGTAGACCAGATCTTCGTTATTTTCCCATCCAGAACCCCGATGTTCAATATTACACCGACGGCAGTAGTTATGTGAAAGAAGGGATCCGCTATGCAGGATATGCAGTAACAACAATAGACAAGGTGATAGAAGCTCGGCCACTGGCAAAAGGAACATCAGCACAAAAGGCAGAATTGATAGCACTGACACGAGCGTTACAATTGGCTGAAGGTTTAAGAGTGAACATCTACACGGACTCCAAGTATGCGTTTTTAACCACTCATGCCCACGGAGCTTTGTATAAAGAAAGAGGACTATTGAATTCAGAGGGCAAAGAAATCAAGTACGCAGCTGAAATCCTACAACTATTGGAAGCAGTATGGGAACCGAAAGAAGTCGGTATTATACATTGTCGGGCGCATCTGAGAGGAGATGGTGATGTAACCAAAGGAAATCGGATGGCAGATAATGCAGCTAAGCGTGCCGCTGAATCAGGAAGACAGGAATATGTGGAACATATAGCTGCTCTTATACCAACTCCACTGTCTCAATGGACTCCAGTTTATACAGCTCAAGAAGAGGAGTGGTTAAAGACTAAACCTGGAAAGTATTTGGAGAACAAATGGTATCAGTTAGAAGATGGGAGAATAGTTATTCCAGCATCACTAGCGGTAGAAATTGTCCAAAACTATCACAACGGGACACATTCTGGGAGAGAGAGTACAGAAGAATCTCTCAGAAAACATTTCTACATACCAAGATTGTCCAACTTGACTCAGGCCATTGTACGAAGATGTGTAACGTGTGCTAAAAATAATGCAAGGCAAGGACCAGTAAAGCCACCAGGAGTCCGATCTACAAATTGACTATACAGTAATGCCTAAATCTGGTGGACATCGCTACCTACTGGTAGTTGTGTGCACCTATTCAGGCTGGGTAGAAGCATGTCCTACTCGTACAGAGAAAGCAGGAGAAGTTGTGAGATTCCTGCTACGAGAAATAATACCCGATATGGACTACCCTGCTCTATAGGATCGGACAATGGTCCAGCTTTTGTTCATCAGTGCCTACAACAACTGACTCATATGCTTGGTATAAAGTGGAGGCTTCATACGGCATATAGACCCCAGAGTTCTGGTAAAGTAGAGAGAATGAATAGAACTATTAAGAACCAGTTGGCAAAAATGTGTCAGGAAACCCAGCTTAAGTGGAACATTCTTTTGCCCATAGCTCTGTTACGAATTCGCAGTACACCTACCAGAAGGATGGGCCTCTCTCCTTTTGAAATCATGTATGGGCGACCACCTCCTGTACTTGGTAACTTAAGGGGGGATTTGAGTCAGTTGGGAGAAGGAATTACCCGGCAGCAGGTTGTAGAGTTGGGTAAGACTATGGAGGAGGTACAGAAATGGGTACAAGATAGATTACCTGTGAATATTTATCCCCCTGTTCATAGTTACCACCCAGGAGACCAAGTGTGGATTAAAGAGTGGAATAATGTACCGTTAGGGCCCAAGTGGAGAGGTCCTTATGTTGTTCTTTTGTCTACCCCTACAGCGATAAAAGTAGCCGAAGTGACTCCGTGGATACATCACTCCTGGGTTAAACCAGCAGCAGTCGATTCTTGGCAAGCTACAGCAGATCCAGAGAATCCCTGCAAGATCCGGTTAAAGCGCACGACTCAGTCGGAGTGACGAGGAACCTTGTGGATTACAAATTTTATTGTTTCAGAGATTGGTAAGTGAGTGAGAAGGCCATAATAAAGCCTGTCCGCTCACTGACGTGTAGTTTAAAAGTCAGGAAAGGTCTCGAAGAGACCCCTGTGAAGACGAGCAGAACTCCATTCCCTGCAGCCCTTACAACCTGGAAGCTGAGGTGCCATCGCACGGACGAAGACTGAGGATGACGACGAAAGATGTGTTTCTGATAATGTTTTTATATGTGTATTTTTATATTCAGGAAGGTAGAGGTACCGACACTCCTAGCTGTGAGGTATGCATTAAGACTACAAGAACAGGTAACCATATTTCCCAGACCCTAATTTGGCATTCGCAATACGAGTGTAAAGGAGATGTATCAAGATGTAGATACTTAAATATAGAATATAGTGTGTGCCATTTAGGAGTAGGAGAACCTAAGTGCTTCAGTCCAGAGTATCAACCCCGTACAATTTGGTTGACTCTCAGGAATGGAGATCCTCAGGGGACCCTAATTAACAAAACGGTATTAGAATCCGTACATTCTTCGGGTGTTCTGCTATTTGATGCATGTAAGGCGATATCAAGTGGTAGAAAGCCGTGGAATGTATGCGGGGATCTTAGATGGGAGAGAACGTATGGGTCTAATGATAAATATATTTGTCCCAGTAGTAAAAATAAGTATGTGAGTCCTAGATGCCCAAATAGAGATTATAACTTTTGCCCATATTGGTCTTGTGTGGGGTGGGCAACTTGGGGACAGACAGCAGACAAGGATATGATTGTTACCAAGTTGCCTACCAATCCATACTGTAAGTCTATGGAATGCAATCCAGTCCATATACTTATAAATAACCCCGACAAGTTCTTAGATAAATATGGTAATTTATTTGGGTTTCAAATATATGGGACGGGTTTAGACCCTGGGACCGTATTGTTTATAGGGATAGAGACCGATACGGTAACCTCCCAAACTCATCAGGTATACCATTCCTTTTATGAAGAAATGAGTATAGATAATAAGATCCCCCATAATGCTAAAAACCTGTTCATTGATTTAGCTGAAAGTATTGCCGGTAGTCTTAATGTTACCAACTGCTATGTGTGTGGAGGTACTAACATGGGAGACCAATGGCCTTGGGAAGCAAAGGAGGTAATGTCCGGTTCTGAGGCAGTTGAACAATTAATATCTTCACAAGCCGATTATCATATGAGTGTTAGAGGTAAATCTGAGTGGAGATTAAAGACCTCCATCATAGGTTATGTTTGCATAGCAAGGAAAGGAATGATGTATAATACTTCTGTAAGAGAATTAACTTGTCTAGGGCAAAAAGCTTATGATGATGATACAAAGAATACAACTTGGTGGTCGGCTTCAAATGTCTCAGAACCATCTAACCCGTTTGCAAGATACGCCAATTTAAAGGACGTGTGGTTTGATTTATCCATCACATCTAGTTGGAGAGCCCCAGCAAATTTGTACTGGATCTGTGGTAAGAAAGCCTATTCGGAGTTGCCACAGGACTGGGAAGGGGCATGTGTGTTGGGTATGCTCAAACCATCCTTCTTCTTGTTACCTATTGAAACAGGTGAGACTTTAGGTGTTAAAGTGTATGATGTGAATCATAGGAAGAAAAGGGGACCCATAGAGATAGGCGCCTGGGAAGATGATGAATGGCCTCCCCAGCGTATTATAGAGTATTATGGGCCAGCCACGTGGGCAGAAGATGGTACCTTTGGATTTAGAACCCCAATTTATATGCTCAACCGTATTATAAGGTTACAGGCGGTGGTTGAGATTATTACTAATGAGACCTCACAAGCGCTCAATCTTCTAGCGAAGCATAATACCAGGATGAGGACAGCAGTATACCAAAATAGATTAGCCTTGGATTACCTATTGGCAGTAGAGGGAGGTGTATGTGGGAAGTTTAACCTGAGCAATTGCTGTCTTCAAATAGATGATGAAGGGCAAGCAATAGCTGAGCTTACTAGCCATATGGTAAAACTAGCACATGTGCCTACTCAGGTATGGAAAGGGTATAATCCAAGTAGTTGGTTTGGTAGCTGGTATGAGCAGTTTGAAGGGCTTAAGGCATTGGTAGGTGGAGTCCTACTGATTTTAATGTTGTGTCTACTCCTGCCATGTCTTATACCCTTAGTAGTTAGGTCTGTGCAAAGCCTGATAGAAAATATAGCAGAGAGGAAGGCTGCTGCACAGATAATGGCAATTTATAAATATAAGGCTCTAGATCAGGGAGAACCAATGCAGGAAGATGAGTGTTGAAAGATTCACATCATAGACAAGTCTTGTCTGGTTCATGGTAACTTGCGGTGTATGCAAACCAAGGTTAAGTGATGCCTCAAGTAATTGTGAAATATCAAGAGGCATCAAAGGGGGGAATGTGGTGGAATCTCGGTAAAAATAAATTTAGTAGGCCGAGATTACCATGTGGCATGTGTATGTGCATATGCTGACGTATCGATCAGTTGGTTGCACGAGGCAAGATACGATCAGTAGTGTAAGGAGCATGTGCGAGAATACAGGATGTAGTATTCCCCTCCTCCATTGTGCTGGACAAGCCATGCGGTCAAGCAGGAAGTTAATTCTTATTTGTATTGATTGGTCAAGAGAATGTGCGGGTGGAGCTTAATATGGGAGGAGTTATATGCCTATATAAGGAGCCTGCACTATTGTCCGGGGCTCAGAACTTGCTGTATTTTGGTGACATTAGTCCCTCTGAGTCCCGATCGGTGAACCGAATAAAGAATCTCTTCCTTCCTGAAGAAACATGTGTCCATCTCTCTATGCTTGGCTTCCGTCAGTTTCTCCGGTATCACCCCTACATAGGGTCACTTAGCAGGTATGGATTGACACCTGTCCTCAAAGCCCATGATACACACTGACACAGAGCAGAATTGAGACTGTTCCCTGTCCACAGAGACCATGATACACACTGACACAGAGCAGAATAGAGACTGTTCCCCGTCCACAGAGACCATGATACACACTGACACAGAGCAGAATAGAGACTTGGCAGGTATGGATTGACACCTGTCCTCAAAGCCCATGATACACACTAGGAGGAGCTACTGTCCTCCCCAACCCCTGCGCGGGGGGTGGGGGCCATAAATCACAATGGGGGGACCTACTGTCCTCCCCCCCTCGGCCCCCACCCCTGCGCGGTGGGTGGGGGCCATAAATCACAATGGGGGGCCTACTTTCCTCCCCCCCGGCCCCCTTCCCTGCGCGGTGGGTGGGGGGCATAAATCACAATGGGACGGACCTACAGATAGGAGTGGAGTATTGTTCATATCAGTTTAATACCTTCCGCGTCTCCTATCAGTGGACGTGTATATGGCAGCCATTTTAGGAACCGCACACCTGGGACCCGAGCAAGGTCACCTCGTTCAAGCTGCTCTGGTTCCTTGATGAGCCAGCTGCCCGTGAGTTAACATGTCCCGTGGAGAAGCACTCTGTCCTGTAAAGCCTCACCACAAAAAAATTAAATAAATAACAGCACTCGGAGTGGTGAGTTTAGTAAATGTTCATATCAGTTTAATACCTTCCGCGTCTCCTATCAGTGGACATGTATATGGCAGCCATTTTAGGAACCGCACACCTGGGACCCGAGCAAGGTCACCTCTTTCAACAGGCGACATGATTTGGCCCTGTAAAACTCTCCTGGATATTATGTACAATTTCTATGGATATGGCAGTGATTTCTGTAACAGGGAGATGGAAGAAGATGCTTGGTCGGTCCTCTTACTTGAAATTTGGGGCACTGCGCGGGCAAGCTAATGTGCCACCAGATAGGAGTGGTGAGTTTAGTATTGTTCATATCAGTTTAATACCTTCCGCGTCTCCTATCAGTGGACGTGTAAATGGCAGCGATTTTTAATTGTTGAATCACCTCCCCTTTTTAGGCCAAGGTGGGAAGATGCTTAGACCACTGGTATATTGGTGCCATCTTGGAGGATTTTTTTTTGGTTTGGTTTTTGAAGCCACAGTGCTGCACCAGTGGGCCTAAAAATTAGGCATGTACACATGCCTGAAAAATTTGGTATTGTTGCAGCCGCTGCTGTAGCAGCGGCCAGAAAAATTGATGTTTGTTTCACAGGCAGAAAGTGCCCTAAAACATGGCGGCTTGAACCCTAGTAGGTGGCGGATAAGTCACGCAAGTCAAACGTCATTCAGAGCTAAAATACAGCAGCGTGGGGGGCGGAGCTTAACCAGCTAGCTAAACGGACGCCATCTCGACAAGCTCCCCAGTAAACGGGCACAATCTATTAAAAATCCCAACACCCTCAGCCGATCCAACCTCCTCCAGCCCCCAGCTGGACTCCCTACCTACTCCCGAGCCGATCGATGCCCTTCTTTGCGGCTTCCACCCAGCAGAAGCGGAGACGGAAGGTTGGGGCCTACCCCACGCTCACAATCCCAGACCTGGAGAAACTACTCGGCGGCTACGGAGTGCGACAAGCGCGGGACGAAGCCTCCCTCCAAAGGTCAGACCATCCGGCACACACACCAGCCATGGGCCGCCGCTCACAGCGCCCACAAGCCATAGAACAAAACCGGGACATAGGGACCATGCTTCAAAGGCCTGCTCCGGCTACAACTACTCCCGCGGACACGCCGCGTACGGCGCCCCACTACCAACACACGGATCAACCGGAGGCAGAAACAACCTCAGAAGCCCACATAGGGCCACAACACCAACTAGACCCTCCAGCAGACATGACCCCAACATCCAGGCATGATTTAAAAATCCTATTATCGGACTTCCATAAAATCCTTGCGGCAGAACTGGCCCCCATCAAAAAGGACATCACTGCCACTATAAACAGGGTACACACTAATGAAAAACACATTACAGACATGCAAACTCACCTAGCTGAGCTGCAAGAATCAATGCACCACCTTCAGGCGCAACAAAGAGCCATAATGGCACAGCAGACAACCATGGAGGAACGCCATCGGCGCACTAATATAAAAATTAGAGGCATCCCGCCAGCCATCTTGCCAGATGAACTACCGCACTACACAAGGCGCCTTCTGGCCACTATTCTGCCTCACACCACGGTCAAGAAGATGGTCACTGAGGAGATCTACCGCCTACGTCCTCAAAGGTACGCTCAAACACACCCAGAGATGTGATACTCAGGTGCCCAAATGTACACGACAAGATTCAGGTCATGTCTGCATTAAAAGGTAAAACACCCCTGATATTTGAGGGCGCTAGCCTAACCTTTTTCCAGGATCTTACAAAGTCTACCCTCATGTGGCGCAAAACCTTCAACTCCCTCACCAACAGACTGAGGGCAGCAGACATCATCTATCGATGGGGGCACACGGATCCCTGGTGATACCACAGAACGGATCCCAACTCACACTTGCCTCCATGGAAGAGGCACCCACAATAATACAGGCCTTGGGACTGGACCCACTGACCGCCAACTTACCCTCAAGACCCTCTACTACCAATTGGGACCCAGAGTGCACCGCAACGTTTGTACCGCGGAACAGAAGCCCTCGGTCCTCGGACCCAAGACAGCCTCAAGGGACTGGCTGACAATGAGGCACAGTAGGGACACCTTCCCAGCGCTCACCTTTACCTCAGGTTTAAAGACTGCAAAGTTATTTTCATTGAATGTTTAACATTTCTTATAGTACCCCATTGTTCTTGGGGGCAACAATATATTTATATATTTTTTTTTTTTGTGAGCCCAATTTTGGTAACCAAGTGCCGTTTTGGAAACGTTACCATAATTCCTACAGTTCGTACACTCAATGCGAAAATCACAATTGTTTATTACCTTGTTCTTTCTCCTGAACCCTGTTTTTGAGCCGGTGGCTGTCAGTTTGTAAGGTCTCCAAACATCTGATAGAGGTTAAAGCCAAGCTCAGTGTCCCATGACTAGGGGACATTACCCTCCTAAGGCTGAATAGGGGCACTAAAATTTAATAAACACACCTCACTACTTTCAAGCTACAAAAACAAGATTAAATGGTCTGAGAAAATGTATATATTGCTAAAGCCCATTAAATGCTGACCTTATATAGATGACTAATCTAGAATACTGAACAGTAGCCGGCCTTTAAGAGGGCAGCATAGTAAAGGTACAGGTTGTATACGACCCATTACCTACCGTCAAAGTGTCCATATGGCAACGTACATTATTCTGCAAAGATTAGGGTTTGTCCTGCACTCTTAGTGGGTGTAGAGCTTTAAGCTCGAGGGTTTGTGAAGTCTAAAACGAGTCAAGAATTGCATACAAAAGCATAGGTCAGGAGAAACCTATCTAACTTCACACCATACCTAAGTTACAAAAGGACGTTTAAACGGTTTATTGTTTATGTTGTTGCGATCCCTACTAGAAGACTGACACACGTACAACAATCGACAGGCCTAACCCTGACATGGACCGTACTTGACTGACACCACAGGCTCAACGGGACCCACTCTCGCACGACTGGTACTGGTACACCTAAGACGGGGACATACCCCAAACGCTTAATGGAGTGACTGCTACACTCTTACCACGACCACCCCCCCCCCCTCCTCCCCCCCTGCGACTCCCTAGGTTAGGAGTTTCGATCACGTGAGGCATAGACCACACTCACGGCAGGAGGCAGCACTGGACAGCCCACACGCTTCAGAAGTCACTCACTAGTACACACCCATCAATATGCCCACGGGACACCATACCGACACATACAGGCACGCCCAAGTGTCATAACCATGGAGGCACCACATACTCCATAACTACTTCACACACGGAACGCGGATACCAGCACCGAATATACGACTCAAACACACAAATAACACAGGTTAAGCGGTTAATGACCCGGATCCAAGTTATTGCTTGTATTTTATAAAATTATATAATTGGTGCAGTCTCACAAGATGCAAGATAAATATGTTGATGCTATATACTGGAAATTCTGACTTGCAATGTACTGTTTTACTGTCATGCAAAGCACCGCAAAAATAAAGAATTAAAAAAAAAAAAAAATACAGCAGCGTGTGGACCATTTTTAGCCCAAGGCAGCTCATCTCATCAGGCCTTTTTTAATCGAATGTATCGCCCAGTGTCAGTCCCTTCGGGATCCATCCCTCATTCATTTTAATAAAGGTGAGGTAATCTAGACTTTTTTTGACCTAGGCGACTTCTCTTCTCAGTGACAATACCTCCTGCTGCACTGAAGGTCCTTTCTGACAGGACACTTGAAGCGGGGCAGGCCAGAAGTTCTATCGCAAATTGGGATAGCTCAGGCCACAGGTCAAGCCGGCACACCCAGTAGTCAAGGGGTTCATCGCTCCTCAGAGTGTCGATATCTGCAGTTAAGGCGAGGTAGTCTGCTACCTGTCGGTCGAGTCGCTCTCTGAGGGTGGATCCCGAAGGGCTGTGGCGATGCGTAGGACTTAAAAAGGTCCGCATGTCCTCCATCAACAACACGTCTTTAAAGCGTCCTGTCCTTGCCGGCGTGGTCGTGGGAGGAGGAGGATGACTTCCACCTCTCCCCCTGTTAGATTCCCGTTGTGCTGTGACATCACCCTTATACGCTGTGTAAAGCATACTTTTTAATTTATTTTGCAAATGCTGCATCCTTTCCGACTTGTTGTCATTCGGTAACATTTCCTCCACTTTCTGCTTATACCGGAGGTCTAGTAGCGTGGACACCCAGTACAGGTCGTTCTCTTTCAGCCTTTTTATACGAGGGTCCCTCAACAGGCAGGACAGCATGAAAGACCCCATTTGCACAAGGTTGGATGCCGAGCTACTCATTTCCCGTTCCTCCTCCTCACTGATGTCATTGAAGGTATGTTCTTCCCCCCAGCCACGTACAACACCACGGGTACCAGATAGGTGACAACGAGCACCCTGGGATGCCTGTTGTGTTTGGTCTTGCTCCTCCTCCTCAAAGCTACAATCCTCCTCTGACTCCTCTTCCTCACAATCCTCTTCCAGCGTTGCCGCAGGTCCAGCAAGCGATGCTGATAAGGCTGTTTCTGGTGGTGATGGTGACCACAACTCTTCCTCTTCCTCTTCACGCTCATCTACGGCCTGATCCAGCACTCTTCGCAGGGCACGCTCCAGGAAGAAAACAAATGGTATGATGTCGCTGATGGTGCCTTCGTTGCGACTGACTATGTTTGTCACCTCCTCAAAAGGACGCATGAGCCTACAGGCATTGCGCATGAGCGTCCAGTAACGTGGCAAAAAAATTCCCAGCTCCCGAGAGGCTGTCCTAGCACCCCGGTCATACAAATATTCATTAACAGCTTGTTCTTGTTGGAGCAGGCGGTCGAACATTAGGAGTGTTGAATTCCAACGTGTAGGGCTGTCGCAAATCAAGCGTCTCACTGGCATGTTGTTTCGCCGCTGGATATCGGCAAAGTGAGCCATGGCCGTGTAGGAACGCCTGAAATGGCCACACACCTTCCTGGCCTGCTTCAGGACGTCCTGTAAGCCTGTGTACTTATGCACAAAGCGTTGTACGATCAGATTACACACATGTGCCATGCAAGGCACATGTGTCAACTTGCCCAACTTCAATGCCGCTATCAAATTTTTTCCGTTGTCACACACCACTTTGCCGATATCCAGTTGCTGCGGAGTCAGCCACTTTTCCACCTGTGCGTTCAGGGCGGACAGGAGTGCTTGTCCGGTGTGACTCTCTGCTTTCAAGCAAGTCAAACCCAAGACGGCGTGACACTGCCGTAACCGGGATGTGGAATAGTACCTGGGAGCTGGGGGGGTGCCGTTGATGTGGAGCAAGACGCAGCAGCACAAGAGGACTCAGCTGAGGAGGTTATGGAAGAGGATGGAGTAGGAGGAGTAGAGGAGGTGGCAGCAGGACTGCCTGCAAGTCGTGGCGGTGTCACCAACTCCTCTGCAATGCCACGCATTCCTTGCTTGTCAGCCGTCAGCAGGTTTACCCAATGCGCAGTGTAGGTGATATACCTTCCCTGACCATGCTTTGCAGACCAGGTATCAGTGGTCAGATGGACCCTTGCCCCAACACTGTGTGCCAGACATGCCATGACTTCCTTTTGCACAATCGAGTACAGGTTGGGGATTGCCTTTTGTGAAAAGAAATTCCGTCCGGGTACCTTCCACTGCGGTGTCCCAATAGCTACAAATTTTTTGAACGCCTCAGACTCCACCAGCTTGTATGGTAAATGCTGGCGGGCTAATAGTTCGGACAAGCCAGCTGTCAGACGCTGGGCAAGGGGGTGACTTAGTGACATTGGCTTCTTACGCTCAAACATGTCCTTGACAGACACATGACTGTGGGCAGATGAGCGGGAACTGCTCAAGGTGGAAGACGGAGTGGCGGATGGTTGAGAGGGGGCAAGGAGGACAGCAGTGGTTGACGTGGCTGAAGATGCTGGACCAGGAGCAGGATGGCGGCTTAGAGTAGGCGTGCTGCTTGTACTCATGTGTTGATCCCATAGGCGTTTGTGATGTGAGATCATGTGCCTACGCAAAGCAGTTGTACCTAGGTGGGTGTTGGACCTCCCACGACTCAGTTTCCTTTGGCACAGGTTGCAAATGGCATCGCTGTTGTCAGAGGCAGACACACAAAAAAATGCCACACTGCTGAGCTCTGCAATGACGGCATTCTGGTGGTGGACACAGCATGCGTTGATTGGCGTGCTGTCGGGCTGACCCCGGGTGCCAATGCATGCTGTCTGACTGTGCTACTAGCTCCTTGCGACGACCCCCTCCTGCTTCCAACTCGTCTCCTCCTCCTCCTCTCTGTCTCCCCATCTGAACTTTCGCCCTGTTCTTCTTCTTGCCGAGCGGGCACCCACGTGACATCCATGGACGCATCGTCATCATCAACCGCTTCGCTTGTATCTGACAACTCAGAAAAGGAAGCAGCAGTGGGTACAACATCATCATCATCACACCGTACCTCCATGTGTTTAATGCTGCCTGCCTGAGACATATCCCTGTTATCTACATCCTCTAGCAATAATGGTTGCGCATCACTCATTTCTTCAAACGGGTGTGTGAATAACTCCTCTGACATACCAAGTAAAGCGGCTGTGGTGCTAGTTTTGGTGGTGGCGGCAGGCGGGTGAGTGGTATCTTGAGAGGTGCCTGAAGCTACGCTGGAGGAGGATGGTGCGTCAAGGTTCCGAGCGGAGGCTGTACAAGATTGGGTGTCCTGTGTTAGCCAGTCAACTATGTCCTCAGAACTTTTCAAGTTCAGGGTACGTGGCTTCTGAAAACTGGGCATTATTCTAGGGCAAAAGGGAATCACAGCACCACGACCACGACGGCCCCTGCGGGGTGGCCTGCCTCTGCCTGTCATTTTTTTGGGATTAGTGGTACTATGCGTGCAAGCTACTGTGAGACCAGATATGATTGGCAATGTGAACTGTAACAGTTCTGCAGAGCATACACTGTAGGCCTGACACAACCACTTGAAGACAAGTAACTGCTATTCAATCTATAACAGTGAAAAACAAATTTTGGTTTTAAAAGCACGCTATAGAGACACCAGATATGATTGGCAATGTGCACTTGAACAGTTCTGGAGAGCACACACTGTAGGCCTGACAGAGCCGCTTGAAGGACACTGACTGGCTGCTATTAGCTTACACTGGAAACCTTTTTTCTTTGTAAAAGCACGCTAAAGAGACACCAGATATGATTGGCAACTGTCAAAGCACGCTGGCACAGGTCTGCAGAGCACACGCTGAAGGAGGCCTGACACCCAGACTCTTGCAGACAACTAACTGCTCTTCTATTACAGTGAAAAAAAATTATTTATTTTAAATCTAAAGCTTAAGCTATTGTAAAAACAAATATGAGTGGTGGCACTGGGCAAGAGGGCACAGTATCCACTGTGAACCTCACACAGAAGCTGGCAGGCAGGCAACTGCTCTTCTATTACAGTGGAAACAACATTTTGGTTTTAAAAGCACGCTATAGAGACACCAGATATGATTGGCAATGTGCACTTGAACAGTTCTGGAGAGCACACACTGTAGGCCTGACAGAGCCACTTGAAGGACACTGACTGGCTGCTATTAGCTTACACTGGAAACCTTTTTTCTCTGTAAAAGCACGCTAAAGAGACACCAGATATGATTGACAACTGTCAAAGCACGCTGGCACAGGTCTGCAGAGCACACGCTGAAGGAGGCCTGACACCCAGACGCTTGCAGACAACTAACTGCTCTTCTATTACAGTGAAAAAAATATATTTATTTTAAATCTAAAGCTTAAGCTATTTTAAAAACAGATATGAGTGGTGGCACTGGGCAAGAGGGCACAGTATCCACTGTGAACCTCACACAGAAGCTGGCAGGCAGGCACCTGCAATTACATTACACAGGAAAAAAAAAGAAAGCAGCCTGATGTTCTAGCCCTAAAAAGGGCTTTTTGGGGTGCTGTCCTTACAGCAGAGATCAGATGAGTCCTTCAGGATTGTAGTGAACACTGAATACCCTAGCCTAGCTATCAATTTCCCTATCTAATCAGCAGCAGCTAAACTTTCCCTCCTCTCACTAAGCATGCAGCTTCAGAATGAATCGAAAATGGATGCTGGGAGGGAGGTTGGAGGGTGTGGAAGGGAGGGAGTGCTGCTGATTGGCTGGAATGTGTCTGCTGACCGAGAGGCACAGGGTCAAAGTTTGCCCAATGATGACGAATAGGGGGCGGATCGAACTGCGCATGTGTCCGCCCGCCGCGGCGAACGCGAACACGCTAAGTTCGCCGGGAACTGGTCGCCGGTGGACAGTTCGGTACATCACTAACTGTAATTAACACTCTTCTGTGTAACTGTACGTAACCTTCTTCCGTGTAACTGTACATAACACTCTTCTGTGCAGCCGTACATAACATCCTTCAGTGTAATCATACAATACGTTCTTCTGTGTAACCGTACCTAACGCTCTTCTGTGTAACTGTACATAACATTCTTCAGTGTAACTGTACATAACACTCTTCTGTGTAACAGTACATAGCATTCTTCTGTGTAACTGTACATAGCATTCTTCTGTGTGACTGTACCTAGTATTCCATTGTGTAACTGTAGATAACGCACTTCAGTTAAATAGTGCCTGACACTCTGTAAATAGTGAACTTGCATATTGAGTACTCCTGTAGTCAGGGAACTCACCAACTGAGTTACCTCACAAGAGGTGCTCCATTGGTCAATATGAAAAAAACGCTGCAAGCACCGCCGTGGGAGCAGTTATACAGTGAGCGGAAGCGTGGGTCGGGTGGGGGGGTGGAAGTAGAGGATCTCGCTCGGCGGATGGAGCCGGCGGGCAGGATCCAACACGTGGGACCGCCGGAGTTTTACTCCGGGGTCCCGGCGGTCGGCAACGGAAAGTGGTCGGAGGACCGCTTTCCGGCGGCCGTAAAATGGACGAAAAGTGAAGGGGGCAAAGCCACCCGGAAAAGGTAGAGGGAGGGAGGGGAAAAAAGGAAACCTCCCCCCCCCCAAACCCAAGAAAAAAACGATCCCCAGACAGGGGGGCCCAAAACAGGAAAATGCAGAAAAGTTATAAGAGAAAATACATCCCTACAGCAAAAAAGTAGGGACAGAAAAATACAATCTAAATAAAT
This sequence comes from Pelobates fuscus, assembly GCF_036172605.1. NCBI lineage: Eukaryota > Metazoa > Chordata > Amphibia > Anura > Pelobatidae > Pelobates > Pelobates fuscus. The sequence continues at coordinate 148,090,347 of NC_086320.1, read as the reverse complement.
AAATCATAATGGCAGTAGGAAGGTAAACACATTCTAAACAAATAAATCCCTGCAGCCATAAGAAGGTAGATGCAGAAAAACAATCAATCAATCAATCAATCAATCAATCACTACAGCACTAAGCAGGTAGGTGAAGAAAATACAGTATAGCTAAATAAATCAATCACTAGATCACTAAGAAGGTAGATGCAGAAAATGCAGTATAGCTAAATAAATAAATCCCTACAGCACTAAGCAGGTAGATGCAGAAAATACAGATTAGCTAAATAAATCAATCAATCCCTACAGCACTAAGTAGGTAGATGCAAAAATACCCTCTAAACAAATAAATCAATACAGTAATAAACATATAAATACAGTAAAATATCCACAACCACCCATATATAACAGGAGGCAGTGGTACTCTGACCTGTACTGTCTGCGGAGCAGCAAAGAAAGAGGAAATAGTTCGTTGGGAGAAGCCTTTTATAGATTTCTGATTTTTTTTTTTGTCTCGGGTGTTTTTATCTCTATGTTAATGTGCTGCTGTGGAGTTCTAGTAAAGAGAGACTTAAGCAAATATGAAGCCTCCTGTCATGCTATAAAATTGTGCTGTAACTGCAGTATTAGACACTTCTATTTGACTCTCCGATATGAAGAACAGGCCCCAAAATGTACTATTTAGCAGATTAGAACCCAGAAAATAAGAATGTCTACCACTGTGCTGTAAGCACATTATTAGACACTTGACTCTCAGATATGATATGCACCCAAAAAAATTACTTTTTAAAACTCTGATGTAATCGCGGTATTTGAAGCTTCTATTTGACTCTCAGATATGAAGTGCACCCCACCCACTAAGGTACTAGTTTGCAGAATTATTTCCTAAGCTGTCCCTATCAGCAGCAGCATCCTCTCCCTACACTAATAAGACCGCATGTGCGTGCGGCGCTACGCACCTCCAGCTTATATAGAGAGGCTGGGTCACATGCTGCACTGGCCAATCACAGCCATAGCTGTGATGGCTTCTAAGAGCACACGAGTCAAACGCGTGTTGATTGGCTGCCCTGCAGCCTTTCAAAATGCGGCATTAAATCGACGAACACTGAACTCCAACCCTAACATACAGTGATATGTCTGTGTTCGGATCCGGGGTCCAAAAAACCTAATGTTCGGGTTCGCTCAACTCTAGTGACAAAGTCTGGCTCTGCACTAAGAACATCAAGACAACAAGACCCTCCAAAACCTCAGCTCTCTATACATTGGTCTTTTTCCCATTTAAAGAATTATCAATGGTGTCGTTGTCAGGCTAACATTACATCTTTCTCTAAAACTACATCCCGTCTTCCATGTAGCCCTCCTTAAATCTCATTTATCAGATCCATTCTGCAGAAAAGTACCACATCCTGATCCAGTTCTAGTAAATGGAGAGATTGAATATGAGGTCCATAAAATACTCAATTCCTGATTTCACCATGACAAACTACAATACCTCATCAGATGGAATGCTTATGATCCCATGGATAACACATGGGAAGATGAAGACAATATACATGTAAATTGATTAATATCCTCTTTCCAAAAAAATCACTCTGATAAACCTCACGGTGTGTGCTCCTTGGGAAGGGGGTTATGTCATACTTACCAATTGGCAATTCCATTCTGAGATGTTTCCAGGTTTTGACGATCAAGCTCCACCCATGCATCTGACAACAATATAGGAAAACCACAGCAACTTTGAAACACTCAGTTAATTTGTGGCTAAGTGATTCAAAGTTGTGCTCAAGCTTCCTATTAACTACTGACCTGTGTACCGAACCCCTGCTTAATCTCTACCGACTCTACCAACCCTAAAAAAAAATTCAAGTACATCAATTCTAAAAAAAAACAAAAAATGAAAGTGTAGGTACACTGGTAACAGAGATGGGTCTGTTAGTTAATAAAGACAGACTAAGTGGGGAAATAAGTGAACATCTGTATTTAATATTTCAATATTCTTTTGTTTCAGGTATTTTACCAGAGGATTGGAGGAAGGCAGATGTTGTTCCAATATTTAAAAAGGGTTCAAAATCCTTGCTAGGCTGGTGAGCTTAACTTCTGTGACTCAGAAAAAAATTGAAGGGCTATTAAGGGATAATATTCAGGAATTAATTGGAAATAACATTGTTATTAGCAATAATCAGCATGGATTTATGAAACATATGTCATGTAAAGCTAGCGTAATTGTATTCTACGAAGAAGTAAGTAGAAGTATAGATCAGGGTGTTGCAGTGGATGTGATCTACTTGGATTTAGCCAAGGCATTTGATGCGGTTCCTCGCAATAGGTTAGTCTTCAAAGTAAAAGAAATTGGTCTAGATGAATATTCTTGTTCTTGGGTAGAACATTAACTTAAGGATAGAGTACAGCGAGTTGTCAATAATGGTAAATTTTCAAGCTGGACAGAATTGGTAAGTGGTGTCCCTCAGGGTTCTGTTCTGGAACCGCTTCTATTTAACATATTTATAAATGATATTGAAATAATCATTGAAAGCCATGTTTTAGAGTTTGCAGATGACACAAAACTTTGTGAAGTATTATAATGTGAGCAAGATATTACTTTGCTGCAGAAGGATTTAGATTTAGACTGTGAGACTGAGCACTCAAATGGCAGATGAAGTGAATTCCAGAAAAATGCAAGTTATGTACTTCGGGTTAAAGAATGCACAAACAACTTACACTCTAAATGGTGGTGAATTAGTGATAACAACACATGAGAAGGATGTGGGAATGTTTATAGACAACAAATTAGGCAGCAATATGTAATGTCAGTCTGCAGTTGCTAACTCTAGTAAGGTATTGTCATGTATAAATAGGGGCATACATTTTTGGGATGAAAATATAATTGTGCCTCATTAAAAATCACTGGTAAGACCACACCTTGAATATGCTGTGCAATTTTGGGCACCTGTTTTAAAGAAGGATATCATGGCACTAGAAAAAGTGCAGAGACGAGCTACAAGATTGGTAAAAGGAATGGAACATTTTATTTGCGAAGAAAGGTTACAAAATGTAAATTTCTTAAGTTTGAAAAAAACGGCGCCTCAGAGGGGATATGATAACATTATACAAATATATCCGGGGCCAGTACAAACCGTTATATGGAAATCTCTTCATAAACAGGGCTATACATATGACACAAGGTCACGCATTTAGGCTGGAAGAAAGGAGATTTAATCTAAGGCAAAAAGTAAAGTTTTTGTTTTTTTTTACATTAAAAACTATAAGATTATGGAATTCTCTGCCTGAATAGGTGGTTTTATCAGAGTCCATACAGATGTTTAAACAGCAATTGGATAAATACTTCCAAAAACATAATATACGGGGATATAATTTCAAATTAGTGGGGTAAAAGCTGCTTGATCGAAGGAGATATCTGACTGCCATTTTGGGGTTGGGAAGGAATTTTGCTGCAGACTGAAAGACTGTTTTTTTTGCCTTCTTTTGAATCAACAGCAAAAACATATGTGAGGAAGGCTGAAGTTGATGGACACAAGCAGAGGTGTAACTAGAAATCACTGGGCCCCAGTGTGAAAATTGCTCTGCCCCCCCCCCCCCAAGCATCTAATCCCCCCCAGCCCCTCCATGTGTCTCATACCCCCCTATTTGCCCCCATGTGCCTCATCCCCCCTCTTGACCCCCCATGCGCCTCATCCTCCCCAGCCCCTCCATGCATCTCATTCCCCCAGCCCCTACATGTGTGACATTGCCTCCATCCCAGCCCCCCCATATGTGTCATTCCCTCCATCCCAGTAAGTAGTGTCTGTTTATGTATGTGTGGAAAGGACGCGTGTGTATCTCTGTGTGAAAGGGATGAATTGTGAGTGTGTGTTTTCTGTTTGTGTAAGGGATGCATATTGTGTGTGTGTGTTTATGTGTGTGCGTGTGTAGGGATGCGTTGTGTGTGTGTATGTTGGGATGCACTGTGTGTGTGTATGTAGGGATGCATTGTGTGTGTGTGTAGGGATGTAGTGTGTGTAGGGATTCAGTATGCAGTGTGTGTGAAGGGATGCAGTGTGTGTGTGTGTGTGTGTAGGGATGCATTGTGTGTGTGTGTGGGGGGGATTCAGTATGCAGTTTGGGTGTAGGGATGCAGTGTATGTGTGAAGGGATGCAGTGTGTGTAGGGATGCAGTGTGTGTAGGGATGCAGGATGCAGTGTGTGTGAAGGGATGCAGTGTGTGTGTGTGTGTGTGTGTGTATGTGTGAGCGTGTTTGCTGGGTAGGATAGGGGCTGTGGGGGCTAAAAAGGGAGCATCTTTTTTTTTCCTATATTTATTTTGTAATATAATTTAAATTAAATAATTATATATATATATATATATATATATATATATTTAATATCTCCCCCTCCCTGTGTCCTACCAGTATCCAGTGAGGGGGCAGCAAATTCCCTGGTGGTCCGGTGGTGCTGTAGATGCTGTCTGCCTTCACTTCTGCCGGGTGTAGGCTCTTCCCACGTGTAATCGAGTGTTGCGGTGGTTACTGCGGCAATGCTCGGGAAGCCGGGACTCAGAGCGGAGGTGGAGAGCCTCCTCCCCTTCCTGCTGCGCAAACTCTGCAAAGACCCGGGGAGGGCCTGACCAGGTCTGTGTGCTTGTAAGGGGCCCAGGCTTGCAGGGCCTCAGGTGCCCTGGGCCCCTTACAAATGAAGTGGCTGTACCCCCCCGACTGGACCTCGGTCGCAGGGATCGCAGCTGTGGCCGGGTCCCCTAGAGTAACTATGTTAATCTCTCTGCCCCCTGGACCACAGAAAGGACCTGGACTATTCTTCTAGAAAACACCACTAGCTAAGTTGTCAGAAATGTATTTTGTTTGCAAGGATCCATTCTGCAAAGACTTTAACCATCTAATTGCCTGTTATTTTTCAAAGACCTTAACCATCTATTTTTTATTCATTATTATCTAATTATTATTCATTGCAGGCTAAAAAAGATTTAATTCCAATGTACAAGGAAATAACAAGTAAGTTGCACGCTATACAAATTTCCTAAAGTTACTTTATTTAAAATTCTGCTTAAAAAAGTTGTGTTCCACATGACTACATACCGCTACAACCCAACAGCCCTTTTAAAGCAAAGAAAAATGTGCATAATGTTTCTCGCTGTTATTTTGTTATACCAAGTTTACAATATCGATACTTTACTTTACTGTATCCGTTACAACACTTTGTTTGTGTAAATTTCACATTATGCGCTGAAAATAAAGAATTTAAAAAAAAAAAAAAAGTTGTGTTCCAAAATTCTAATTTTCCAAAATATTACATACTGTTATTGCTACTCCTCCTAACTAGTCTACTTTAATACCACCTAGCATCATCCTAATAATTGCTCTCTGCTCTTAATTGTCCTTTGTATCTAGATTTATCTAGCTATGATTTTAAGTTATTTTTGTTTGTGCCTATTTTCCCCTTTCCTTTCTCCTTTTATCTTGCTTCCTCAATGAAATATATTTTTTTAAGTGCCTTTGTTAATAAAGTTTGCCCACACCCAGTTTTTTAGATTCTACACTGAGGTAAAAACTTTCGTTCTACCGTCGTGAAGCAAGTAAAACCCCACCAATATTTGATCCTGTTAGTTCATAGTCTGAGTAGGCTTTTTTTGTCTGGTTGACCACGAGATATCTTGGAAGATTTTCAGTGATTCATATTTCCCTGTGAGTTTGTTTCCTCTTTGACTTTTAAATAGTACAACAGATCAGTATATCTCTAGGTAGGTTTTCTAGGATGCCTTTTGGTTTATAGACTCTGTGGCATCCATCATTGGTATCTTGACGTCCCAATCAATGTCCAAGAATTTAAACAATTCTTGTAGGTAACTTTCAAGATTTTTTGATGAAATTTGCTCAGGTATTGTCATGTTCCTGAACAGGTCAGAGAGGAGACGATTGCCATGGTTATTGGTTGAAACTTTATTTGTCTTTTTAGACATAACAATTTATTTGTAAGAAAGAATTAAGGCAATATGCCACAAAAAGGATACTTTGAGAGTTAAAACAGAATAAGAAAAATGGGGGGCGTGATGACGTAAGAACGTGCATGCCGTGAGGGGAGGTGGCGATATCCTGGAGGTTGTGAAGCTGACTCGAGTGAGCACTGAGAGGACAGGAGCAAATGAGCGGAAAATAGCAGTGAACCAGATTCTCTGAGATGACACCAGCCAAGACATAAAAAGAGAAAAAGCCAGCTTTCGCAACTTAAGTGACCTAAGGACTTTTTATGGTTCCTTTCCTTTTTTTTGTTTATCTAAATACTTGTGCATTGCAAGCGGCCCCAGGAATCAACTGCAGTAATAGTACAAGGGCGGCAACGGGGCGGTGACTGCTAAAAACGAGCGAGGATCAGCTGTTGGCGTCTCCGACCCGAGAGAGCTGCTAAAGCAAACTGGACGATACGACACGGACCAAACTAAGGAGTAGCTGACAAACACGAAGAGCTATCTGGTAATTGCAATCAAGGTACTGAGAGCTTAATATTACTGATTAAATGTAAGACTCAAGAACTGAGAGGGAGAGACAAAAAAGGGGGATAATAGGAAAAAAGAGAAGGGAAGAAAAAAAAAGATAAAAGGAAAATAGGGGAGAAAAAGAAAGAGGAAAAAAAAATAGGCTTGCTAAACATAAATAACAACTGAACTGTAATATAAGCAAGTAAGCAGAGTGGTAGGAGAACCTACAAGCACTAGAGGAAAGGGGAAATAAGAAAGAAAAAAACAAAAAAAAGACAAGGAGAGATAAGGAGAAAAAGAAAACTGCTGTAAGGAAACTTATACAGCTTATATTGGTGGAATATGCAAACCTCCTTCTCCCCTAGCTCCAGACCTTATTAACCATTAATTATTACCATACACTGTCTTGTGTCTTAAAGTAGAAGAGAGAAAATAAAGGAAAAAAGGGAAGAAAAGAGATAGAAAAAGGAAACGACTGCTCTAAAATCTTTTTTTTTTAAATGACGTCTAAGAAGACGCAAGATAGCAAAATCTCAAAAAAAGGGCAGAAAAATGAAAAAAGGCTGTCAGCTTTCTTTGTACCACAGGACAATCCTGACAATATCGAAAAATCTATTATTGAGCCATCCCCTGCAGGCCTCCTAACTTCACCAATACCTCACTCTGATAGTGAAATGGTGAAATGGTTACGCTACCCAAACTAAAAGCTTGCTTAGAAGAGATGTCATGTGACATTAAAAATGAGCTGAATGAAAAATGTATAGATATAAAATCTGATTTGACCATGCTGAATGGAAGAATTCAAAAAATGGAAGACAAAGAAGAAGCAAGAGATCTGTGGCAGAACAAACCTCGCCACGTGTTCTTGGAGGGGGCTGCTTGCCCGCCTCCTACCTTCTGACTATGGCCCTGGGATATATGGCATTTGAAAACACTATTTGTGCCCTGTGACAAAACTGGAGATTGTGCACAAATATGACTATTGTCCATATTTTTTATGATTCCCTTTGTTTGTTGCACTGATCCCCATGTGTTTCAACTGTTGGTTCGGCTGGTTAGACTACCAGACAAACTGTGGATGGGTGGCCACCATTTCATGTATCAGAGGCACATGGTGAGAACAATGGATGAAGCACATGGTGAGAACAATGGATGGCGGCCATTTTAACTCACAGACACTGTTTTGACTTTTCTACACAGTGCCATCTTGCCGGTATTTGGTGCACAAAGACATCGTTCAGTAGCTTTAAACTACAGAACAGGCGACGCATTTAATTATTTTTTGTATAGCCTGTATATGTTCTGCGGAATCTGCATTAAACCGTATCATCCAAACTACTGAACGGATCTAGGTGAATTTTGGATATGTGGTTCACCCAGATCCCCCGGTATATATTTTTTATGGGTTTATTGCATGTTTTGGGGTCCCTGTGATATGTTTTATAATACTGTATTTTCCTGCCTGTGATAATTAAGTTAGTATATTGTGTTGAGATATTTGTATCACAGGCAGAGGGGAGGATTTCTGATGTAATGAATGGGAGTGTTAGCTGTGTTGTAATGTGTTGATTGGTTGTTCTTCAAAACCCTGTGGGCAGAACTATGTTTGTAGAATGTGAATAAAAGAGGCTGTATGTGCCAGAAAAGTCAGTTCTACTTCACCCTCAATCTGAGTCCTGTCTCTTATTGAGGGAATCTGCTACAAGGGATTGCTATGCTCTGCATACTCTGAGCTTTAATCACTTAGCTATTTTTAGAGCGTGTTCCTGATATGCTCTCCTGTCTTCACCACAAGGTCTTGGAGGACAGAAGCTGATCCAGGGTGGAAGGAAGACGGTGAGACTCCAGTTAAGCTACGGCGGTTGTGGAGTCTGCGGTGGTTGTGGTGTCCGGTGCAGTGCTTGTGGTCAACGGCGCAAGCTAGGAAGCGTCCATCAACGGAAGGTACTCGGTCGGAGTACGAGGTGATCCGTTACAAGATCTACAGATGAATGAGATGAAAGAAGTGCAGAATAAACTTATGGTAAAACTGAATGAGATGGAAGATAAAATATGTGCCTTAGAAGATAGATCAAGAAGAATGGATCTAAGATTCAGAAACATCTCTGAAGAAATAACAGCCAACTAAGAGATTATCTGACGGAATATTATAGGACATTAGGAATTCATACTGATCAATATGCTTAAAAAATGATCCGCTGTCATAGGCTTTTCCAAAAAAGACAAGAACAACAATATCCACGAGATGTTATTGTTGCATTTCAATTGTTTGAATTTAGATCCCAGATCTTTTACACTGCAAAGAAAATGAGTCTTTCAGAGGCAAAGTTTAAGTCAGTAAGAGTACTTACGGACGTGTCTTATACAACAAGATTAAGAAGATCCTCTTTCAAACCTATTTTTCCTTCTTTGAAGAAACATAACTTGAAGTTTAAATGGAATCAACAATCTGCGTTGCTCATCTTCAACAATGACTCTTGGAAACCGTTTAAATCACTGGGTCAAGTAAAAGAATGGCTAACCGCGAATAATATGTCTTAGGCTGGGAATAGCCTACTCAGCTAGAGGAAGTGGAGGAAAGAGGAAAGATATTGAAAGGACGAATTGAGACTTTTTTTTTTGTGTGTGTGTGTGTTTGGCATACTAAGGATAATATAAGCCTATACAGACTCAATTCAGAAATAACTAGAACATAAGACGTTTTCCTCTTTCTCTCCTCACTTTTTAAATTTATATATTATTTGTGCTTCCCACTACCCAGGATATTTGTCTTTCCCCAAGGGTCCCTTAAAGGCACCCAGCACTTGGATTAAGCTGGATTATCCAAGTGTCTTTTATATGGTTAAATGTGTCATTTCGGTCTTGTTATGGGAGAGGTTAAAGATAGATAATGGATATGGTTAGATTTATTTCAGTTAATTCCCATGTAAAGAGAGGATTGTTATATGATACCTTGATTAGAGAAAGAATCCAAGTGGGCTTCATCCAAGAGACCCACTGGATTTCGGATTCTAAGCAAAAATTGTATTTTTTAAAAAATACCCTACAATTTATATGGCTTCTAGAAATGTGGGGTATCTATTATCTTTTCCAAAGCGGTTCAATTTGACTGTCAGTATGTGAATTCAGATCCAGAAGGTAGATTTATTATTTTGGTTGGCTTGTTAGATGGGATGGAGTATACATTAGTAAATGTTTATTTACCTAATAAAAATCCAATTACCGTATATACTCGAGTATAAGCCGACCCGAATATAAGCCGAGGCCCCTAATTTTACCCCCCAAAACTGAGAAAACGTATTGACTCGAGTATAAGACTAGGGTGGGAAATGCAGCAGCTGCTGGTAAATTTCTAAATAAAATTAGATCCTAAAAAAATTATATTAATTGAATATTTATTTACAGTGTGTGTATATAATGAATGCAGTGTGTATGAGAATGCAGTGTGTATGAGAATGCAGTGTGTGTATGAGTATGCAGTGTGTGTATGAGTGCAGTGTGTGTATGAGTGCAGTGTGTGTATGAGAATGCTGTGTGTGTGTGTATGAGTGCAGTGTGTGTGTATGAGTGCAGTGTGTGTATGAATGCTGTGTGTGTGTGTATGAATGCTGCGTGTATGAATGCTGTGTGTGTGTATGAGTGCAGTGTGTGTGTATGAGAATGCTGTGTGTATGAGTGCAGTGTGTGTGTATGAGAATGCTGTGTGTATGAGTGCAGTGTGTGTGTATGAATGCTGTGTGTATGAGTGCAGTGTGTGTGTGTATGAATGCAGTGTGTGTGTATGAATGCAGTGTGTGTATGTGTGTGTGTAATGCAGAGTGTGATGCAGAGCCTTGGTGGGGGGTGGGCATTTTTTATTTTTTTATTATTTTAATATTTTTTTTGTTTCATTACATTTTTTTATTATTATTATTTTTTTTATTTTATTATTATTTTTTATTTTATTATTATTTTTATTTTTTTATTAATATATATACAATTTTTCGTCCCCCCTCCCTGCTTGCTAGCTGGCCAGGGAGGGGGGCTCTCCTTCCCTGGTGGTCCAGTGGATGGGCACTGTGTAGGAGGGGGCTGTGGGGGCTGCAGATAGATGTTACTTACCTTTCCTGCAGCTCCTGTCAGCTCTCTCCTCCTCCGCCGGTCCGTTCAGCACCTCGGTCAGCTCCCAGTGTAAATCTCGCGAGAGCCGTGGAAAGGTAAGTAACATCCCTCTGCAGCCCCCACAGCCCCCAGTCTGTATTATGGCAATGCAAATTGCCATAATACAGACTCTGACTCGAGTATAAGCCGAGTTGGGGTTTTTCTGCACAAAAAATGTGCTGAAAAACTCGGCTTATACTCGAGTATATACGGTAATACTAAAATGTTAAAATTAGTAGATCGAGTTAAAAAAGAGAGATTGATGATTTCAGGTGATTTTAATTGTATACTGGATCCCTCAATGGACAAACAATTGAGCCCAGGTCAAACGATTGATAAAAACTTACTAAAACAAGCAGCCTCGATGAATAGAACTATTAAAAAATATGAACTGTATGATTGCTGGAGATTACTCCACCCTAATGATAAAAATTACACACATAGATCTATCCCGCATAAGTCAGCAGCTAGAATTGACCTGATACTAGGGGATATTAAACTATCTAATGCTATCTTGTCAATTGTAATTAAAGATAATACGAGGTCAGATCATGATTTGCTGATAGCAGCAGTGTCAGATAGGAATAATAGATCTCCTATGATTTGGAAACGTGACAATATGTTATTGAAGGATAATGCTAATACTGATTATATTGCAAATCTACAGAATGAAATACACAATACTGGAGCGCTTAGAATATAAACACTCTATAAGAACTTATATAGAGCTATTAATGGATATTCAAATATTTAGATATTTACTATATGATCGCTACAACACTTCAACGTGATCCCTTCACCACATGTCAAGTATTCTAAATAAATATTGGGGATCATTACCCCTTTAAATATTCATACACTATAAATAAGATTAAAATATCCACTCAGATCTTGTATTTATCTTTGATCAATATAATGTCACTATCACTATGTCACTTTAAATGTCACTTAAAGCATGTTTAAAATATAAGACATGTGTAGATGATTGAGAATAAGAAAAATGTATACTAACATGTATTCTCTCTCTTCTTTTCATATGTACTTATCAATTAGGCTTCTAAAGGGAAATGAGTGTGGATACACTCGGATCTGTATATATATGTATATATATTTTGATTGTTTAAATGTTTTAATTTTATAATTTTATTTTTTATTATTTAAAATGTTGTCACCTAAACTCTGTACGTGTATATATATAGATTTGTGAATAACAATATGCAGATTGCTACTGCAAATGTGGACTGTCCATTCCAAAAGTAAAGCAAACACTTTTTGAGCTTGCCGGTCCGGAGGCTCTCTGAACGTCTCACATATGCAAATGAAGTAAGGTGGAACACACCAATGAGATGAAATACTTTTCGTATAAAAATCCTGAGAGTGAGGAGGGACTTGGCACATTACGTCCTGACGAAGCCGTCTGTGAACGGAGAAACGCGTAGACGAACACGGAAGTACTTTGAGAAGGGGCAGAGCCTATTAACCAGCCGGGATTTTCGAAAGCAGCAGCTTCTTTGATCGCTTGCATACTACCCGGACTAGAGTGAAAGAACCTCCACTGACCCCCTAACCCAGGAGACATCTCCCAGTGTGGGAAAGCCTGTTTGTGAGTAACGGGAACATACACCGTTTTACTCACCACACTATCTAGTAAGCAGCCAACCTGCCTTATGTCCTATCTGTCTAGCAGTAATCTGTTTTGTTTGTGTATTGAGCAATCACTCGCTTTAGGGTTGCTAACTAAGCAGTGACACGCTGTACACTTTTAAATTCATTTTTATGTTTACTTTTAATTTTTGCACAATTATAATTGTTACATTGGTAATAAATTGTTTTACATACAGGGAGTGCAGAATTATTAGGCAAGTTGTATTTTTGAGGATTAATTTTATTATTGAACAACAACCATGTTCTCAATGAACCCAAAAAACTCATTAATATCAAAGCTGAATATTTTTGGAAGTAGTTTTTAGTTTGTTTTTAGTTATAGCTATTTTAGGGGGATATCTGTGTGTGCAGGTGACTATTACTGTGCATAATTATTAGGCAACTTAACAAAAAACAAATATATACCCATTTCAATTATTTATTTTTACCAGTGAAACCAATATAACATCTCAACATTCACAAATATACATTTCTGACATTCAAAAACATAACAAAAACAAATCAGTGACCAATATAGCCACCTTTCTTTGCAAGGACACTCAAAAGCCTGCCATCCATGGATTCTGTCAGTGTTTTGATCTATTCGCCATCAACATTGCGTGCAGCAGCAACCACAGCCTCCCAGACACTGTTCAGAGAGGTGTACTGTTTTCCCTCCTTGTAAATCTCACATTTGATGATGGACCACAGGTTCTCAATGGGGTTCAGATCAGGTGAACAAGGAGGCCATGTCATTAGATTTTCTTCTTTTATACCCTTTCTTGCCAGCCACGCTGTGGAGTACTTGGACGCGTGTGATGGAGCATTGTCCTGCATGAAAATCATGTTTTTCTTGAAGGATGTAGACTTCTTCCTGTACCACTGCTTGAAGAAGGTGTCTTCCAGAAACTGGGAGTTGAGCTTGACTCCATCCTCAACCCAAAAAGGCCCCACAAGCTCATCTTTGATGATACCAGCCCAAACCAGTACTCCACCTCCACCTTGCTGGCGTCTGAGTCGGACTGGAGCTCTCTGCCCTTTACCAATCCATCCATCTGGCCCATCAAGACTCACTCTCATTTCATCAGTCCATAAAACCTTAGAAAAATCAGTCTTGAGATATTTCTTGGCCCAGTCTTGACGTTTCAGCTTGTGTGTCTTGTTCAGTGGTGGTCGTCTTTCAGCCTTTCTTACCTTGGCCATGTCTCTGAGTATTGCACACCTTGTGCTTTCGGGCACTCCAGTGATGTTGCAGCTCTGAAATATGGCCAAACTGGTGGCAAGTGGCATCTTGGCAGCTGCACGCTTGACTTTTCTCAGTTCATGGGCAGTTATTTTGCGCCTTGGTTTCTCCACACGCTTCTTGCGACCCTGTTGACTATTTTGAATGAAACGCTTGATTGTTCGATGATCACGCTTCAGAAGCTTTGCAATTTTAAGAGTGCTGCATCCCTCTGCAAGATATCTCACTATTTTTAACTTTTCTGAGCCTGTCAAGTCCTTCTTTTGACCCATTTTGCCAAAGGAAAGGAGGTTGCCTAATAATTATGCACACCTGATATAGGGTGTTGATGTCATTAGACCACACCCCTTCTCATTACAGAGATGCACATCACCTAATATGCTTAATTGGTAGTAGGCTTTCGAGCCTATACAGCTTGGAGTAAGACAACATGCATAAAGAGGATGATGTGGTCAAAATACTAATTTGCCTAATAATTCTGCACGCAGTGTATAATTAAGCCACTTCTTGTATTCTCAATACCTTTTAAGAAGCTTCAAGTAAGCCTCACAGATCTGTTCTATGATTCTTTTGTTTTGTATTTTTCTTACACCATGCAGTGAACAATATAAGTACCTTTCTTTTCCTCTTGTAAACTTTGGTGCATGTGGGAGAGGGACTTATTGCAATCTTAATACCGCTCCACTTCTTAATATTTTATTTATATTGCAAATCTAATGGAGTTTTTTTGAATGTTTATGGTGTTCTTTTAAGACAGTCATAAGAGGATATTTGATTAAAAATAGCTAGCCAATACAAAAATAAGAGAGCGTTAAAACTATCAGAGTTATATATTGAATTTTATAACCTATCTACAGCAAATAAAATCAACTTCTCTCCTGAGAGAGCAGGCAAGATTAAAGAAATCCAAGAGAAGATCAATAAAAAAATCTCTGAAAGAATAGAACACAATTTAAATAAATTAAATATCAACTTGTACTACAAGAATAATAAAGCTGATGCTATGCTAATTAACAAACTAAAGAAACAAACAAAAAAATTGGAAAATAAAAATTTCAAACTAGTGGTTGAAGATAAGAACATCCTCAAACCTGAGGATATAGCCAAAAGCTTCAGAGATTTTTACGAAAAGCTTTATAATTTAAACTTTAGCCCAGAAAAGGAAGATGTAGAGAACTATCTAATGAATATTAAACTACCTAAAATCTCTTGGAGCAGAAGCAAAGTTTAATAAGACTATATCAAATAAAGAATTAGAACAGGCAAATATTTTTGTAAATAAAAAAGCTCGGGGACCGGATGGCTATTCTAATCTATTTTATAAAACCTTCAAAAAACAAATCATTCCTATACTGTCAGTCACTTTTAACGAAATCGCAGGCGAAAGCCAAGCTTCATATGATTTACTAAGAGCCCATATCTCCCCGATATTGAAACTGGGTAAATCTTCTATTGATATATAAAACTATCGTCCAATCTCATTGATGAACGTGGACGTTAAGTTATTCGCCACTATATTAGCGGCTAGACTACAAAAAATTCTCACATCCATTATTCATCTCGATCAGATCGTTTTTTTTTTTCGGGGAGGCAGTCTAGTAATAACTTTCGAAGAATGTTGGAGATCATAGACTGGGCTCAGAATATGGGGACGCCCTTTCTGACCCTGTCGGTAGATGCCGAGAAAGCCTTCGATAGGGTCGGATGGGGCTTCCTCAGTAGAACTATATCACACTTTGGATTTGAGGGTTGGTTCATGGGAGCAGTGGGGGCACTTTACTCAAACCCCTCAGCTAGGATAGTGAGACGGGACTTATGTTCTGATTGGTTCAATATCTCTAATGGCACACGCCAGGGATGCCCACTATATTCGGAGATGGAAAAAAGCCAAGAATCAACACAGTTTCGCAATCAAAAAAAGTATATGGCGGAGGTATTGGTTACCCATTAATAAGTCAGTCATACCAGGCTAACCTGTTAATACACGCTACTAATCTCCAAAGGACTTGACAGGCGCACAGTCGGATTTGCCGGCATATGCGCTAACCTTACCCAAACCCCCATTAAAACACGGACACAGGTTATACTGTTGGAAATAATTAGTCCACAGCTTTATTAAATTATTAATAAAATAATTAAGGAATAACAAATGGGGTCATTGCCAACAAATCTTATTAAAGTTAACATCCCCCCATATACATAACATACCACTAGCAATGACCCCACAATAATAACAATAGATAACAATCTAAAAAACATGTTAATACAGAAACTGGCCATCCAATATGACCACATTTCCACCAGGTTAAATTGTAGGGGTATACCGAGACACCGCTACCCACCATATCGATTGTAGGGGTGTACCAAGACACCGCTACCCACCATATCCATTGTAGGGGTGTACCAAGACACCGCTACCCATCAGTTCCAGTGTAGGGTGTACCAAGACACCACCACACCCCCAGGTTCGGAGCCACCGACGGGCTCGAACCTACCAACCACGTGCAACACTGCCCAATCCACACTAAACCTCAGGATGCCCACTTTCTCCTCCATCTACCCTCCGATTTAACCAGGCCATTCCCCGCCGCTGTGAAAAAACGGGAAATCAACTAACCTAACCAAATACAGGGAGGGTGGGAGGCAGTGGCGTACACATGACCCATGGGGCCCCGGTGCGAAAATTGATCCGTGGGCCCCCCCCCCTCGCGCTTACTCTGCGCGGGCCGGGGCAGCAACACATGGCGGCGGGCACCTGGTCGCAGGGGTTGCGACCGCGGTATGTACGCCACTGCATGCAGATGCGCACACACACTTAAAGGACCACTACAGACACCCAGATCACATCAGCTCAATGAAGTGGTCTGGGTGTCAGGTCCCTCTAGTTTTAACCCTGCAGCTGAAAGCATAGCAGTTTCAGAGAAACTGTTATGTTTCACTGAGGGTTAATCCAGCCTCTAGTGGCTGTCTCACTGACAGCCGCTAGTGGCGCTTCCGCCATTTTAAGACACTGAACGTCCATAGGAAAGCATTGAGTAATGCTTTCCTATGGGCGGTTTGAATGCGTGCGCGGCTCTTGCCGTGCATTCGCATTCGGAGCTGAGAGGCGGAGGGATCCCCAGCGCCATGGGAGTCCGGCGCTGGAGAAAGGTAAGTGCTGAAGACACACACACACACTCTCACGAACAAATGCATACACACATTTCCTGATAAAGACACACTCACTAACAGACATACATACACACTCACTTACAAAACATACACTCTCACTGACAAACACACACTCACTAACAGACATCAAACAGACTCACTAACACACACACACACACACACACTCACACACACTCTCACACACACTTACACTCACACACACTTACACTCACACACACTCACACACACACTTACACTCACACACACACACTTACACTCACACACACACACTTACACTCACACACTTACACTCACACACACACACTTACACTCACACACACACACTTACACTCACACACACTTTTTTTTTTATTTAATCCCCCCAGCCTCCTTACCTTTTGGAGTGCTGAGGGGATTCCCTGGGGTCCAGTGGTGCTGCTCACTCACACACACACTCACTCACTCACATACACACACACACACACACACTCACACACTTACACTCACACACACACACACTTACACTCACACACACACTTACACTCACACACACACACTTACACTCACACACACTTTTTTTTTTTTTTTTTAATCCCCCCAGCCTCCTTACCTTTTGGAGTGACGTCATCTTCCGGCTCCGGTATCAGTGCGGTGCGCGAGGGAGCTGAAGAGGAAGCACTCAGGGGAGAGTGCTCCCTCGCGCACCAGCCGGCCGCCGGGTGTAAGCAGGGCCAGCCTCAGGGGGCCCGGAGGTGGCCGGCTCCTGGGCCCCCCAGGAGAAGAGGCTGGCCCAGAGCGTACATACCGGGTCGCAGGGGCGGCCGGGCCCCCTGGTGGGCCGGGCCCGGTCGCAGCCGCGACTCCTGCGACCCTGGTATGTACGCCACTGGTGGGAGGGACAACTGACAGGTAAGCTTAGGTTCAGTTAAAATGGCCACTTCATATAATGGCTTGTGTAAATATTCCCCTTATGGCTCCGCCCTACCCAGCATGCTAACTGTCACTAACTTCCTGTGGTTGCTATGCCTACCTCCTGGCTCTGTCAAGGCCTATTTCTCTTAGCTGCGCTGATCCATGGGCTACAGACTCAGTGGACCAGCCATGGTATAAGCTAGAAGCACATAGAATAAGATGGGACAATTTAGAGCCACTTCTATGGAATAATATCAACAATAATATCAAATTAAAAACGATAACAGAAAATGATTCTCTAATATTATTTCAAACACTAAGGGAATGGAAAAGCATAAAGAGAAAACTTAATATTGAAAACTTAATCCCGGCTACACTATCTTTAAAATCTTTGGAATATATTATGACACTAATTGATCTTAAAAACTGGCATAAAAATTATATTCGGATTAGCGATTTATACACTGACCGACATTTGAAAAGCTATACTGAGCTATCTATTTTTCTAGATTTACCATCAAAGGAAATATTTATTACCTGCGGATAAAAAGTTTTTTGAGAGAACATATCTTAACTAGGCACGATAATCTAGGATCTTTAATTAATGGAATTCTATCAGTTAAGCCCCCCCATACATTATTATGCCAAAGCACTTGAGGCAATAAAGTCAAATGGTCGCCCTAATTCCCCAATGGCACTTACAAAATGGGAATTGGATTTATCCTTGGATATACAATATACTTTATGGTGTCAAGCATTTATATAGCTCAAAAAATACATTCACTGTTTAAATATCCTTGAGATCTTTGTAAAAGTATCTTATAGATGGTACTTAGTTCCTATAAGACTTAATAAAATCGCTTTAAGTAATCTCCCAAATTGCTGGAGATGTTGTCACATAGATGGTTCAATGTTACATATTTGGTGGAATTGCCCCAGAATTATCCCATTCTGAGATTTAACTTTTGAACTAATCAATAAGATCGGAGCAGTAACACTAGAGAAAAAAACAGAGATTGCTCTATTACATGTATATGGGAAAGAATACAATAAAAAAGCAGAAATTGTATTAATACATTGCCTTATGGCAACAAAGATACTTATTGCGAAAGGTTGGAAACAAACTAATATACCATCTAAGATACATTATAAAGCCCAAGTGTTAAAACAACTAGAGATGGAATTAGGTGTTATTTTCTATAATCATTACACTAATCGTAAATCTCTTGATTTATATAAAAGTTTGATCGCAGATATTAAGCAGTTTTGATAGAAACAAAGTATCCAATCAATACTATAATTTAGACTTTATAAGTTATAGAGACCGAAATATTGTCAAGGGAAACATCTACCAATATGCCTAAATTAGATATCACTGTGGCTTGACTATTTACTAAGATTATAAACTGCTGATTAATGTTCTCCAGAACTTTATTGGCTACCATATTTGGTTAGAGTAGTGATCTATGACAACTTTCATCAGCATCTCCCCTTCTTTTCCTCCTCTTCTTTAAATCTTAAGAATCTTATCTTATATGTTGTTCTGATCCTACTAAACTGAAAGGAAAGATACTATATAACTTTGTGGCGAAACCAACCTCGCCACTGGGCCCTGGAGAAGCCTGTTTGCTAGCCTCCTACCTGCTGACTATGGCCCCTGGGTTATTTGGGGCATATTGTACTTTATATTGCTGCTACTGGCCCTTTAAAATCAGCGATGGACATATTGGGACTTTTGGGACTACTGTCCCTTTAAGACTGTGGAACATATTCCAGTATACTGCCTTTAATATTACATATGTATTTATGTGTTGAGTTTAACCTGGGATATGTATGCAGCATTCATCTGATTGTTCGGTAGAATCACTCCATTCATTATATTGAGTGAAACTACCGAACAACCAGACCACCCAGGAATAAGTGTGCCTCCAATTACAGTTTGCAACAATGTTGCAAACGGGTAATTGGCAATCAGTGTAATGTATTCTTTGTCCTCTGGGTGGCCGCCATTCGGGAAACAAACACGTGGCGGCGGCCATCTTAAACTACCGAACAGCGGTGTTTTGCCGTCGAGTGTCTGGAACTAAAATCGGACACTTGACTAGGCAAACACCGCTGAGACCTCCATACTTCCAGAAATTCGTATAGAAACTACCGAATGACCCGCCGTTCGGTAGAAAGAACCTCACAAACAAGGGAATTCATTCAAACCCTCTCCAGGCTCTATAACACAGGCAATTCGTCTGTTTTCATTCCCTTGTTTGTGACCGACCGCAGGGCCAAAATGTATGGAACTGTTTTCGGATACTTTACCCATGCGGTCGGTCAAATCTTTGGAACCTCATATCTCCCGAACTGTTCATCCGAATGACTTGAAGTTTGGATATGTTGTCCCCCATAATAAGGGCTATCCAGCGATGCTGGATTTAAAGGTGTACCCCCTGTTTTTGGGGTACATCCAGAACTTGGCTGGAAAAGTGTACCGGATAATTGGGTTTAATGTTATCTGAGGGGAGGGGATGTGTGGGCTGAACCATGTATGTGATTGGTTATTTTATGCCTCCCCCTGGGTATGGCCTGTATGTGGATTATTGTAATAAAAGCCAGGCTGGATGAGCCAGTCCAGAGTTCCTGTTTTACCCTCAAAGTGATGTGTCGTCTCATTATTGGGGGAAGGATTTATTGTATGCTGTTCCAGTTGACTGCTAGGAGTACAAGCCTATTCGTATGGTTCCTATTCAATGGTCTACAGCATTCAGAGGCTTGAGAAGGTTCATATGTTTCTCGGATTCGGTGATTGTGGTGTCTGCCAGAGTGCTTGGAGTCCTTAGGAAGCACTAGGAGCATCCATTAACGGAGGTACCAAGTCGGGGTGCCAGGCGATCCGTTACATTGGTGGCAAGTGGTGGGATGGCGTCCTAGTGTGAGGTAAAGCAGCTCGGAGACACAGGTCGTTTGGATTACAAAGGGAGGACAACGCTAGTACCCGTACAGCGTCCCTATCCACAAAAGAAGCAACTGCAGCAGAGCAAGCATGGCGCCTGGCTACACTCAGGAGCGGTTGGACAGAGAGATTGCCATACGGCTGGCTTTCTTTGGACCCAACCCCTCTGAGAAAATTGTGCAGTTCATAAGGGAATCAACGGCAGATTTCCTGCAGCGCCTAGCAGATTTAAACAAAAAGGGAGCTGAAGGGGTCGTCCTTCCTCCCCAGCGGCAGTCTACGGTTCAGGGAGAGGAACCTGTTATCCCCTCTCCCCAGCGGCTGAAGGTGTGTAAGGGAGAGGAGTTTGTTACCCCCTCTCCCCACCGACAACCTAACCCACCAAGGGGAGACAGTAAACCCCTCACCAGCGCAGATGGGACCGTGGTCTCTGCGCCCTGCCTACAGGGAGTACAGAGGGTCAGCCCTGCTCCCCAGCTGCTGAAAGTGTGTAAGGGAGAGGAGTTTGTTACCCCCTCTCCCCAGCGGCAGCTTAGCACACCAAGGGGAGACAGTAAGCCCCACACCAGTGCAGATGGGACCGTGGTCTCTGCGCCCGAGTTACAGGGGGCAGAGGTAGTGGGTCCTACCCCCCAGCAGCAGCGTGATTTATTGGGAATTGGGAGCCCAGTCTCCACTCCCCAGCGGCAGTGTGAATTGCAGGGAATTGGGAGCCCAGTCTCCATTCCCCAGCGGCAGGCTGAGTTACAGGGGGCAGAGGTAGTTGGTCCTACCCCCCAGCAGCAGAGTGATATGCCGGGAAGGCAGTGTGAAGTGCAGGGAGAGGAGAGCAGCGTCCTCCCTCCCCAGCGGAAGGCTGAGTTACAGGGGGCAGAGGTAGCTGGTCGTACCCCCCAGCAGCAGCGTGATTGTTTGGGAATAGAGAGCCCAGTCTCTATTCCCCAGCAGCAGGACACTGAATTGGGAGGAGAGACAGTCGGTCTCCCTCCACAAAGACTGAAAGTAGGCATGGGAGAGGAGATTGTTACCTCCTCTCCCCAGCGGCAAATCATCAATGGGCAGAGTGTTCTAATGGGAGAGGAGATTGTTACCACCTCTCCCCAGCAGCGGATCATCGATGGGCAGAGTGTTCTAATGGGAGAGGAGCTGGTTACCACCTCTCCCCAGCGGCAGCTTAATGTACCAGGGGGAGACTGTAAGCCCCACACCTGTGCAGATGGGACCGTGGTCTCTGCACTTCCAGCACAGGGGGTAGGGACGGTCGGTCCTGCCCCCCCACAACAGGGCTGTTTAGCCAAAGGGGAGACAGTCTGTCTCCAGCAGCAGAGCTGTGTAACTAAAGGGGAGACAGTCGGTCTCCAGCAGCAGAGCTGTGTAACTCAAGGGGAGACAGTTGGTCTCCCCCTCTGGCAGCAGAGCTGTGCATCTAAAGGGGAGACAGTCGGTCTCCAGCAAGGCTCCAACCAGACTACTCCCGGGGTAGTGCTGGCACCAGGGCAGAGTACCGCTGGGCTCTGCCCACTCAGCAACCCACCAAAACAGCCTACCAGTCCCCCACACAGCCATGGTGAGGCACCTGGACCGGGACAAGTTTTTCTCTTACTCAGGTGTAGTAACCATTTATTGTGGGTGGGCTGTACTGCTGTTTCTGTTTTGTGGGTGGGCTGCTGGACTAACAAGGGCACTGACCGGCAAGAGGTCAGGTACCCTGTTAGTCTGTTTGGAAAAGGGGAGAAATGTGGCGAAACCAACCTCGCCACTGGGCCCTGGAGAAGCCTGTTTGCTAGCCTCCTACCTGCTGACTATGGCCCCTGGGTTATTTGGGGCATATTGTACTTTATATTGCTGCTACTGGCCCTTTAAAATCAGCGATGGACATATTGGGACTTTTGGGACTACTGTCCCTTTAAGACTGTGGAGCATATTCCAGTATACTGCCTTTAATATTACATATGTATTTATGTGTTGAGTTTAACCTGGGATATGTATGCAGCATTCATCTGATTGTTCGGTAGAATCACTCCATTCATTATATTGAGTGAAACTTCCGAACAACCAGACCACCCAGGAATAAGTGTGCCTCCAATTACAGTTTGCAACAATGTTGCAAACGGGTAATTGGCAATCAGTGTAATGTATTCTTTGTCCTCTGGGTGGCCGCCATTCGGGAAACAAACACGTGGCGGCGGCCATCTTAAACTACCGAACAGCGGTGTTTTGCCGTCGAGTGTCTGGAACTAAAATCGGACACTTGACTAGGCAAACACCGCTGAGACATCCATACTTCCAGAAATTCGTATAGAAACTACCGAATGACCCGCCGTTCGGTAGAAAGAACCTCACAAACAAGGGAATTCATTCAAACCCTCTCCAGGCTCTATAACACAGGCAATTCGTCTGTTTTCATTCCCTTGTTTGTGACCGACCGCAGGGCCAAAATGTATGGAACTGTTTTCGGATACTTTACCCATGCGGTCGGTCAAATCTTTGGAACCTCATATCTCCCGAACTGTTCATCCGAATGACTTGAAGTTTGGATATGTTGTACCCCCTGTTTCTGGGGGAACTTGGCTGGAAAAGTGTACCGGATAATTGGGTTTAATGTTATCTGAGGGGAGGGGATGTGTGGGCTGAACCATGTATGTGATTGGTTATTTTATGCCTCCCCCTGGGTATGGCCTGTATGTGGATTATTGTAATAAAAGCCAGGCTGGATGAGCCAGTCCAGAGTTCCTGTTTTACCCTCAAAGTGATGTGTCGTCTCATTATTGGGGGAAGGATTTATTGTATGCTGTTCCAGTTGACTGCTAGGAGTACAAGCCTATTCGTATGGTTCCTATTCAATGGTCTACAGCATTCAGAGGCTTGAGAAGGTTCATATGTTTCTCGGATTCGGTGATTGTGGTGTCTGCCAGAGTGCTTGGAGTCCTTAGGAAGCACTAGGTGCATCCATTAACGGAGGTACCAAGTCGGGGTGCCAGGTGATCCGTTACAAACTTTATTACTCCCACTCTAAAGTAACATTAAAATTGACTTAGAAGACCAAAAATACGCTTGAATGATTGTATAATTTGCTTAGGATGAGTGAAGGCCATATAAAGTGTATATATGAAAAATTATTTGATATCCTATTTAGATGTACTTAAATGTTTATTGGAAAATTGTGCCTCCTTTATGTTGTTGTTGGTATTATAATATTAAAATAATGGAGACAGTGTATGTTACTTACATACGAAAAAAAAAAATGAAAAAAATTGTTAATTATTGGCCTTTTGAATGTATTGGGCTTTGTAAGAGTCGCTTTTGTACGTATTCATTGTATTAAAAATTCAATAAAAAGAAACTAATAAAAAAAAACAGAATAAAGGCAATATGCCACTAGTGATGTCGCGAACACAAAATTTTCGGTTCGCGAACGGCGAGCGAGAACTTCCGCAAACGTTCGCGAACCGGCGAACCGGGCGAACCGCCATTGACTTCAATGGGCAGGCGAATTTTTTTTTTTTTGTTAATCTTTTTATTTGGTTTTTGTCAAGATGATGGAGCACATTTTGGGCATGCAGGCCCTTCTCAACATAGTTATATAAAACAGGTATAACAGAGAAACAGTGCAAATACATATGTTGGGCTTATTTATATACTTTTCTTAGTACCATGCAATGTCCGTTTACATCCGGTGATAATAAACATAAACCGTAATTATTTCCTTCAGGTTAAAACTTTGTGTGAATATTGTAAGGATCCCTATGTATATATACATCTATTTAGTATTCATGAAATTGCGGGCTTGGTAGGTTGTGTAAATCTTTGTAGAATGTGAGTACAGATGTGATATTCGTTCACATTACTATTGTCTTATGGTAGGTGCTTGAGGTGGTGAGTGGGGTTGTGTGGTGAGTCCTGCAGGATAGCAGGTATGTATCATGGTGTGTTGTGACACTAATGTTGTGTGGGGCTAGTGGGGGTGGGGGGGAGGGAGGGGAATTGGGTCTCTCATGGCCTGTGGAGGCCGTTATGAGTGGTTGATGCGGGACATGGCCCTTCTTTAGCGGTAGTCTTAGTCCGGGTTCTATCATGTAGTGTAGTGTCCGGGTCCAGTCCCCAGTGCAGAGTATTGTCGTCATAGACCCGTGTGTCTGGGTTAACGGGTATGAAATGCATTTATACGATCTGACATGTTTGGTCAGAGTGGGGGTAGTTCAGAGACTGAAATGTTCGGGAAGGGAGCAGGAGGGTGTTGTATGTGTGTGTGGTAGAGGGGGGGGGAGGTCCAACTGCCACCGTACACGTTCTTATGTTAGACTTTGAGTTACCTAAGTTGGGTACGTCTCGTGACTTGTCGTTCCAGTGGTTAGCCCGGTGTTCCTGGTTGTTAAGTCGGGATAAGTCCTGGATTGGGCATTAAATCGGTCCCCGGAGCTTCCTATGGGTGCTGCCTGTTGCGTAATAGCCGTGTTCTGCTTGCCCGTCCCCTGTAGATCCGCCTGGGTGGAGTGGTCTTGGGATCCCTTATGTAATGTGTAGGTATACTGGACGTTGTCTACCTATTACGGGTGCGTAGGGCAGTGTCTCAGTCCCGGGTTTTCCTATAGGCTTGTCTATTTGTCCTGTCTAGGAGGTTTCATTCCCCCCTTTATGTAACGAGTGTGGGGTGTGGGGCGTATTACCCGTGTCTGTTACCTCTAGAGGACTAGTCGTGGGTATGTCTCGTGCAGCAAGTATTCTGCGAGGTTAGTATTGTCGTTTAGCCCCGTCTCTCATCTGGCACCCCCCTATTGCCGCGCACGGAAAGTAATCCACGGGGCCCAAAGTTACGCTCATTTCATACCTCTGCCCGTTTGATCCGCTAGCAGGGCTTCAGCTGCCCTGATGTCTTCCACCCGATGGATCCATTCCTCCCGTGTTGGGATACCTGTTTTCTTCCAGTATACAGGCACAAGTGCTTTTGCTGCGTTTAGTAGATGACGTAGAATGGATTTTTTATATGCAGATAATGAGTGTGCTGAGATATGTCATAGAATTAATTCTGGCGACCAGACTATGCCATCCCCCAAAATCTGTTGAATGTCGGATTAGATCTGGTCCCAATATGGGACGATATGCGAACACTCCCACCAGATGTGTATGAGGGTCCCTCTGTCCTCCTGGCATCTCCAGCACATTGGTGAGGTATCGGAAATATGCGGTGGAGCATTGCTGGGGTTCTATACCACATGGAAAGTAGATAATAATTCACCTCTTGATAATGGGAGCTAGGTGAGCTTTTGTGTTGCCAGATCAAGGCTTTGTCCCATTGCGTGGAGGTAAATGTCGTGCCCATAGCTCGTTCCCATCTATGTTTGAAGGTGTTGTTGTCCGAGGTCGGATCAGTTAGTAAGTACTGATAGAGGTGCGAGATGGTATTTCCGAGTGATGCGCCACGAAGGCAGAGGGTCTCGAATCGTGTCAGGTCCCTGTGTAGCTTTTCCCGATGAGGGAGTGAGTAATAGTAGTGTCGTAGTTGCATATATCTAAAGGTTGCCATCAAAGATCGTGGTCGCGTCTCCAGCAGTGCCTCCAGAGTCTTTAGGTTGCCATCGTGTTTAACCTTGTATATCGGTATAAAGTCTGCTTCGCCTAGGAATGCCCATGTATCCCTTGGCAATCCACCTCCGATGTTGGGGTTGTGCGGAATCGGGGGCAGGGGGATGGAGAGACCTGTGGCAGTTCCCTGATGTTTTCCCAGGAGAGTAGCATCTGTGCCACAGGTCCTTCCTCATGTCGTCTGCTGCCTCTAGTTGTTCGTCTCATCCAGACTGCCGCGTCTCCCTCCTTGTCTAGTGTGACCCATTGTTTGGTGGTGTCCGATTCATGCCATTCCAGGATTCGTTGTAACGTCGCAGCTTGGTGATATTTCCTAAAATCTGGTAGGGCTAGACCTCCCCTGTGTCTAGGCATACAGAGTATATCGTGTCGTAGTCTGGATCGGTCTCCTCTCCAGACATATTTTATGACTGCCGATTTCAGAGTCGAAAAGAATAGTGTCGGTAGGGCCGTTGGTATAGTTTTAAACAGGTAGAGAACTCTTGGGAGGATATTCATTTTCAGGACTGCGATGCGGCCATGCCAGGGGATGTGTGGATAGGACCACCGTGTCAGGTCTGTCGCGATGTTACGCAGTAATGTCACAAAATTACGTTGGTATATGTCCTGGGGGTTTGTGGTAATCCAGATGCCGAGGTATTTCATGGCTCCTATGCACCATCGGAACGGGAAGAGCGGGCCGAGGGCTTCGTATTCCTTCGCTGGGATGGTGACGTTCAGTGTTTCACACTTCGCTAGATTTAGTTTAAACCCGGAGAGTCTGCAAGCGAATTTTAAAACCCACAGGGACTCTTTCTGGCCACAAAAGTGATGGAAAAGTTGTTTCAAGGGGACTAACACCTGGACTGTGGCATGCCAGGGGGGGATCCATGGCAAAACTCC
The DNA here is from genome assembly GCF_036172605.1 of Pelobates fuscus. Classification (NCBI taxonomy): domain Eukaryota; kingdom Metazoa; phylum Chordata; class Amphibia; order Anura; family Pelobatidae; genus Pelobates; species Pelobates fuscus. The sequence continues at coordinate 148,063,386 of NC_086320.1, read as the reverse complement.
CATGGAAAATTACACACTTGATGCAGAGTCTGGTTTTAATCCATAAAAGGCATAAATCACCTAACATTCCTAAATCACAATAGATATGGATTGACACCTGACATATGACATATTGACACCTTGACATATGGATTGACACCTGTCCTCAGAGACCCTGATACACACTGACACAGAGCAGAATAGGGACTATTCCCCCTACATAGGGTAACTTGGCAGATATGGATTGACACCTATCCTAAGGATCCCTGATACACACTGACACAGAGCAGAATAGGGACTGTTCCTCCTACATAGGGTCACTTGGCAGATATGGATTGACACCTATCCTAAGGATCCCTGATACACACTGACACAGAGCAGAATAGGGACTGTTCCTCCTACATAGGGTCACTTGGCAGATATGGATTGGCACCTATCCTAAGGATCCCTGATACACACTGACACAGAGCAGAATAGGGACTGTTCCTCCTACATAGGGTCACTTGGCAGATATGGATTGACACCTATCCTAAGGATCCCTGATACACACTGACACAGAGCAGAATAGAGACTGTTCCCCCTACATAGGGTCACGTGGCAGATATGGATTGACACCTGTCCTCGGAGACCATGATACACACTGACACAGAGCAGAATAGAGACTGTTCCCCCTACATAGGGTCACTTGGCAGATATGGATTGACACCTGTCCTCAGAGCCCCTGATACACACTGACACAGAGCAGAATAGGGACTGTTCCTCCTACATAGGGTCACTTGGCAGATATGGACTGACACCTATCCTAAGGATCCCTGAAACACACTGACACAGAGCAGAATAGAGACTGTTCCCCCTACATAGGGTCACTTGGCAGATATGGATTGACACCTATCCTAAGGATCCCTGATACACACTGACACAGAGCAGAATAGGGACTGTTCCCCCTACATAGGGTCACTTGGCAGATATGGATTGACACCTGTCCTCAGGGACCCTGATACACACTGACACAGAGCAGAATAGGGACTGTTCCCCCTACATAGGGTCACTTGGCAGATATGGATTGACACCTGTCCTCAGAGACCATGATACACACTGCCACAGAGCAGAATAGAGACTGTTCCCCCTTAATAGGGTCACTTGGCAGATATGGATTGGCACCTGTCCTAAGGATCCCTGATACACACTGACATAGAGCAGAATAGGGACTGTTCCCCCTACATAGGGTCACTTGGCAGATATGGATTGACCCCTGTCCTCAGAGACCATGATACACATTAACACAGAGCAGAATAGAGACTGTTCCCCCTACATAGGGTCACTTGGCAGATATGGATTGACACTTGTCCTCGGAGACCATGATACACACTGACACAGAGCAGAATAGAGACTGTTCCCCCTACATAGGGTCACTTGGCAGATATGGATTGACACCTGTCCTCAGAGCCCCTGAAACACACTGACAGAGAGCAGAATAGGGACTGTTCCCACCACATAGGGTCACTTGGCAGATATGGATTGACACCTATCCTAAGGATCCCTGATACACACTGACACAGAGCAGAATAGAGACTGTTCCCCCTACATAGGGTCACTTGGCAGATATGGATTGACACCTATCCTAAGGATCCCTGATACACACTGACACAGAGCAGAATAGGGACTGTTCCCCCTACATAGGGTCACTTGGCAGATATGGATTGACACCTGTCCTCAGGGACCCTGATACACACTGACACAGAGCAGAATAGGGACTGTTCCCCCTACATAGGGTCACTTGGCAGATATGGATTGACACCTGTCCTCAGAGACCATGATACACACTGCCACAGAGCAGAATAGAGACTGTTCCCCCTTAATAGGGTCACTTGGCAGATATGGATTGGCACATGTCCTAAGGATCCCTGATACACACTGACATAGAGCAGAATAGGGACTGTTCCCCCTACATAGGGTCACTTGGCAGATATGGATTGACCCCTGTCCTCAGAGACCATGATACACATTAACACAGAGCAGAATAGAGACTGTTCCCCCTACATAGGGTCACTTGGCAGATATGGATTGACACTTGTCCTCGGAGACCATGATACACGCTGACACAGAGCAGAATAGAGACTGTTCCCCCTACATAGGGTCACTTGGCAGATATGGATTGACACCTGTCCTCAGAGCCCCTGAAACACACTGACAGAGAGCAGAATAGGGACTGTTCCCCCTACATAGGGTCACTTGGCAGATATGGATTGACACCTATCCTAAGGATCCCTGATACACACTGACACAGAGCAGAATAGAGACTGTTCCCCCTACATAGGGTCACTTGGCAGATATGGCGTGGTCGTGGGAGGAGGAGGATGACTTTCACCTCTTCCCCTGTTAGATTCCCGTTGTGCTGTGACATCACCCTTATACGCTGTGTAAAGCATACTTTTTAATTTATTTTGCAAATGCTGCATCCTTTCCGACTTGTAATTCGGTAACATTTCCGCCACTGTCTGCTTATACCGGGGGTCTAGTAGCGTGGACACCCAGTACAGGTCGTTCTCCTTCAGCCTTTTTATACAAGGGTCCCTCAACAGGCACGACAGCATGAAAGACCCCATTGGCACAAGGTTGGATGCCGAGCTACTCATTTCCCGTTCCTCCTCCTCACACAGAGCAGAATAGGGACTGTTCCCCCTACATAGGGTCACTTGGCAGATATGGATTGACACCTGTCCTCAGGGACCCTGATACACACTGACACAGAGCAGAATAGGGACTGTTCCTCCTACATAGGGTCACTTGGCAGATATGGATTGACACCTGTCCTCAGGGACCCTGATACACACTGACACAGAGCAGAATAGGGACTGTTCCTCCTACATAGGGTCACTTGGCAGATATGGATTGACACCTATCCTAAGGATCCCTGATACACACTGACACAGAGCAGAATAGAGACTGTTCCCCCTACATAGGGTCACTTGGCAGATATTGAGTGACACCTGTCCTCAGAGACCCTGATACACACTGACAGAGAGCAGAATAGGGACTGTTCCCCCTACATAGGGTCACTTGGCAGATATGGATTGACACCTATCCTAAGGATCCCTGATACACACTGACACAGAGCAGAATAGGGACTGTTCCCCATACATAGGGTCACTTGGCAGATATGGATTGACACCTGTCCTCAGAGACCATGATACACACTGACAAAGAGCAGAATAGAGACTGTTCCCCCTACATAGGGTCACTTGGTAGATATGGATTGACACCTATCCTAAGGATCCCTGATACACACTGACACAGAGCAGAATAGGGACTGTTCCTCCTACATAGGGTCCCTTGGCAGATATGGATTGACACCTGTCCTTAGAACCCCTGATACACACTGACAGAGAGCAGAATAGGGACTGTTCCCCCTACATAGGGTCACTTGGCAGATATGGATTGACACCTATCCTAAGGATCCCTGATACACACTGACACAGAGCAGAATAGGGACTGTTCCCCATACATAGGGTCACTTGGCAGATATGGATTGACACCTGTCCTCAGAGACCATGATACACACTGACAAAGAGCAGAATAGAGACTGTTCCCCCTACATAGGGTCACTTGGTAGATATGGATTGACACCTATCCTAAGGATCCCTGATACACACTGACACAGAGCAGAATAAGGGTTAATAGGTATATAGGGGTGTACATAAAAAATACCCCTCTCTGTCTCATTAGAGATATCTTTGCCAGAAGCTCAAGGAAGCAGGCTGAAGGGTCAGTGTAATACTCACAAGCAGACACAGACAATCTCACAGACACAAGCTCATTGATACACAGCCTCATAGACCAGCAATCTCACTGATGCTCATTGACATAAAAACCCAAGCTCACAGATGCACACAAATAGGCTTACTGACAGACAATCTCACTGAAACACACAGACAAACATAGTACAGACAAACTCTGACATGCACAAGCTTACTATAGACAAGTTCACTGTCACACACACACACACACACACACACAAGCTCACTGACACACACATGCTCTATACAGAAAAGCTCACTGACACACACATGCTCCCTACAGAAAAGCTCATTGACACACTCATGCTCCCTACAGAAAAGCTTACTGACACAAACATGCTCACTAAAGAAAAGCTCATTGACACACAAATGTTCCCTACAGAAGAGCTCACTGGCACACCTACAGATAAGCTCATTGACACACACAGGCTCCCTACAGATAAATTCACTGACACACAGAAACTCTTTACTCCCCTCTCGGACTGACACAGCTGGCACAGTCCAAGGGGAAAATACTTAAATGAAATGAGCCTGATGAGCCTGGCCTGGCCCAGGGTGCCGCAGCCCATTGGGAAATTTCTTGGTATCCCGGTGGGCCAGTCAGGCCCTGGAGATTGCTGCAGTGGTCAGCACCCCTTCTCGACCAGACCCCAGACAGGATAAACTGGCCATTAAATATAGAACTAGCAAGAAAATCTCCTATTCAAACAATGACCTGTTTCTTTGATTAAAAAAATATTCTGACTTACAATAGGAATGCACTAAACTCAATGCCTGCTATAGTGGAATATGTAAAATACAAAATATTGTTTCAAATATGCCTAATTTGTTCCTCCATTCTGAAGGTCACTTGCAAAACACCTAAGCCTTTAACAACTATAAGGATATATTTAGTACTTGCCTTTTGGCATTTTCTACCATTGAATGTTTTTTAAGTAAAGCTTTGCTTTAGGTGAATGATATAGCATCTGTCCCTTTAAGAAATATCTTGGCTAAACATTCAGTGTTTCACATGAAAGCACAACTGAAAACCATTCAAACTAACTGCAATTGTATTTTATTGACCTTACCTTGTTTAGTTGACATGTTGCAGGAAATCCTTTTTATTTTTTTATTTTTTTTAAAGTTTTTTTTATTCCATTGTAGTAGCACTTTGCCAAAAACCTTCACCTCCTGCATCTTTAAAATACCAGGCTGCAGGTTCTTTCTGTTAACTCTTCTGTGACTCATTCTGGTATCAATTGTTCTGTTTCAGATTCTATAATGTTAAACCTGGTTTCTGTTGGATACAAAGCACCATTACAACACCTCAAAATTCATAGTACCCACATTGTAGATTTTACATCCTGTCCTCCTCACTCTGACTCTGATTTCTCTGATTCAGAGGACTAGCTTGGTGATCCTACTGATTGGGATACTAAATCTGTGATTCCTGCCCAGCAACCTGCATAGTTTGATTGGGAATCTGATGATGAGACTGCATATAGTACTGGAGACCCCAAAATGGTTCACATTTATGATCTTTATGGTGCTCAGTAGTGATGTCGCGAACACAAATTTTTCGGTTCGCGAAAGGCGAACGGGAACTTCTGCAAACGTTCGCGAATCGGCGAACCGGGCGAACCGCCATTGACTTCAATGGGCAGGCGAATTTTAAAACCCACAGGGACTCTTTCTGGCCTCAATAGTGATGGAAAAGTTGTTTCAAGGGGACTAACACCTGGACTGTGGCATGCCGGAGGGGGATCCATGGCAAAACTCCCATGGAAAATTACACAGTTGATGCAGAGTCTGGTTTTGATCCATGAAGGGCATAAATCACCTAACATTCCTAAATCACAATGGATATGCATTGACACCTGACATATGACATATTGACACCTTGACATATGGATTGACACCTGTCCTCAGAGACCCTGATACACACTGACACAGAGCCGAATAGGGACTGTTCCCCCTACATAGGGTCACTTGGCAGATATGGATTGACACCTGTCCTCGGAGACCATGATACACACTGACACAGAGCAGAATAGAAACTGTTCCCCCTACATAGGGTCACTTGGCAGATATGGATTGACACCTGTCCTCAGCGACCATGATACACACTGCCACAGAGCAGAATAGAAACTGTTCCCCCTACATAGGGTCACTTGGCAGATATGGATTGACACCTATCCTCAGGGACTCTGATACACACTGACACAGAGCAGAATAGGGACTGTTCCCCCTACATAGGGTCACTTGGCAGATATGGATTGACACCTATCCTCAGGGACTCTGATACACACTGACACAGAGCAGAATAGGGACTGTTCCCCCTACATAGGGTCACTTGGCAGATATGGATTGACACCTGTCCTCAGAGACCAATATACACACTGCCACAGAGCAGAATAGAGACTGTTCCCCCTTAATAGGGTCACTTGGCAGATATGGATTGGCACATGTCCTAAGGATCCCTGATACACACTGACATAGAGCAGAATAGGGACTGTTCCCCCTACATAGGGTCACTTGGCAGATATGGATTGACCCCTGTCCTCAGAGACCATGATACACATTAACACAGAGCAGAATAGAGACTGTTCCCCCTACATAGGGTCACTTGGCAGATATGGATTGACACTTGTCCTCGGAGACCATGATACACGCTGACACAGAGCAGAATAGAGACTGTTCCCCCTACATAGGGTCACTTGGCAGATATGGATTGACACCTGTCCTCAGAGCCCCTGAAACACACTGACAGAGAGCAGAATAGGGACTGTTCCCCCTACATAGGGTCACTTGGCAGATATGGATTGACACCTATCCTAAGGATCCCTGATACACACTGACACAGAGCAGAATAGAAACTGTTCCCCCTACATAGGGTCACTTGGCAGATATGGCGTGGTCGTGGGAGGAGGAGGATGACTTTCACCTCTTCCCCTGTTAGATTCCCGTTGTGCTGTGACATCACCCTTATACGCTGTGTAAAGCATACTTTTTAATTTATTTTGCAAATGCTGCATCCTTTCCGACTTGTAATTCGGTAACATTTCCGCCACTGTCTGCTTATACCGGGGGTCTAGTAGCGTGGACACCCAGTACAGGTCGTTCTCCTTCAGCCTTTTTAAACGAGGGTCCCTCAACAGGCATGACAGCATGAAAGACCCCATTTGCACAAGGTTGGATGCCGAGCTACTCATTTCCCGTTCCTTCTCCTCACACAGAGCAGAATAGGGACTGTTCCCCCTACATAGGGTCACTTGGCAGATATGGATTGACACCTGTCCTCAGGGACCCTGATACACACTGACACAGAGCAGAATAGGGACTGTTCCCCCTACATAGGGTCACTTGGCAGATATGGATTGACACCTGTCCTCAGCGACCATGATACACACTGCCACAGAGCAGAATAGAAACTGTTCCCCCTACATAGGGTCACTTGGCAGATATGGATTGACACCTATCCTCAGGGACTCTGATACACACTGACACAGAGCAGAATAGGGACTGTTCCCCCTACATAGGGTCACTTGGCAGATATGGATTGACACCTGTCCTCAGAGACCAATATACACACTGCCACAGAGCAGAATAGAGACTGTTTCCCCTACATAGGGTCACTTGGCAGATATGGATTGACACCTGTCCTCAGAGCCCCTGATACACACTGACACAGAGCAGAATAGGGACTGTTCCCCGTACATAGGGTCATTTGGCAGATATGGATTGACACCTATCCTAAGGATCCCTGATACACACTGACACAGAGCAGAATAGGGACTGTTCCCCCTACATAGGGTCACTTGGCAGATATGGATTGACACCTGTCCTCGGAGACCATGATACACACTGACACAGAGCAGAATAGAGACTGTTCCCCCTACAAAGGGTCACATGGCAGATATGGATTGACACCTGACCTCAGAGCCCCTGATACACACTGACAGAGAGCAGAATAGGGACTGTTCCCCCTACATAGGGTCACTTGGCAGATATGGCGTGGTCGTGGGAGGAGGAGGATGAGTTTCACCTCTTCCCCTGTTAGATTCCCGTTGTGCTGTGACATCACCCTTATACGCTGTGTAAAGCATAATTTTTAATTTATTTTGCAAATGCTGCATCCTTTCCGACTTGTAATTCGGTAACATTTCCGCCACTGTCTGCTTATACCGGGGGTCTAGTAGCGTGTGCACCCAGTACAGGTCGTTCTCCTTCAGCCTTTTTATACGAGGGTCCCTCAACAGGCATTACAGCATGAAAGACCCCATTTGCACAAGGTTGGATGCCGAGCTACTCATTTCCTGTTCCTCCTCCTCACACAGAGCAGAATAGGGACTGTTCCCCCTAAATAGGGTCACTTGGCAGATATGGATTGACACCTGTCATCAGGGACCCTGACACACACTGACACAGAGCAGGATAGGGACTGTTCCCCCTACATAGGGTCACTTGGCAGATATGGATTGACCCCTGTCCTCAGGGACCCTGATACACACTGACACAGAGCAGAATAGAGACTGTTCCCCCTACATAGGGTCACTTGGCAGATATGGATTGACACCTGTCCTCGGAGACCATGATACACACTGACACAGAGCAGAATAGAGACTGTTCCCCCTACATAGGGTCACTTGGCAGATATGGATTGACACCTGTCCTCAGAGCCCCTGATACACACTGACATAGAGCAGAATAGGGACTGTTCCCCCTACATAGGGTCACTTGGCAGATATGGCGTGGTCGTGGGAGGAGGAGGATGACTTTCACCTCTTCCCCTGTTAGATTCCCGTTGTGCTGTGACATCACCCTTATACGCTGTGTAAAGCATACTTTTTAATTTATTTTGCAAATGCTGCATCCTTTCCAACTTGTAATTCGATAACATTTCCGCCACTGTCTGCTTATACCGGAGGTATAGTAGCGTGAACACCCAGTACAGGTCGTTCTCCTTCAGCCTTTTTAAACGAGGGTCCCTCAACAGGCATGACAGCATGAAAGACCCCATTTGCACAAGGTTGGATGCCGAGCTACTCATTTCCCGTTCCTTCTCCTCACACAGAGCAGAATAGGGACTGTTCCCCCTACATAGGGTCACTTGGCAGATATGGATTGACACCTGTCCTCAGGGACCCTGATACACACTGACACAGAGCAGAATAGGGACTGTTCCCCCTACATAGGGTCACTTGGCAGATATGGATTGACACCTGTCCTCAGCGACCATGATACACACTGCCACAGAGCAGAATAGAAACTGTTCCCCCTACATAGGGTCACTTGGCAGATATGGATTGACACCTATCCTCAGGGACTCTGATACACACTGACACAGAGCAGAATAGGGACTGTTCCCCCTACATAGGGTCACTTGGCAGATATGGATTGACACCTGTCCTCAGAGACCAATATACACACTGCCACAGAGCAGAATAGAGACTGTTTCCCCTACATAGGGTCACTTGGCAGATATGGATTGACACCTGTCCTCAGAGCCCCTGATACACACTGACACAGAGCAGAATAGGGACTGTTCCCCGTACATAGGGTCATTTGGCAGATATGGATTGACACCTATCCTAAGGATCCCTGATACACACTGACACAGAGCAGAATAGAGACTGTTCCTCCTACATAGGGTCACTTGGCAGATATGGCGTGGTCATGAGAGGAGGAGGATAACTTTCACCTCTTCCCCTGTTAGATTCCCGTTGTGCTGTGACATCACCCTTATACGCTGTGTAAAGCATACTTTTTAATTTATTTTGCAAATGCTGCATCCGTTCCGACTTGTCATTCGGTAACATTTCTGCCACTTGTCTGCTTATACCGTGGGTCTAGTAGCGTGGACACCCAGTACAGGTTGTTCTCCTTCAGCCTTTTTATACGAGGGTCCCTCAACAGGCATGACAGCATGAAAGACCCATTTGCACAAGGTTGGATGCCGAGCTACTCATTTCCCGTTCCTCCTCCTCACACAGAGCAGAATAGGGACTGTTCCCCCTACATATGGATTGACACCTGTCCTCAGGGGCCCTGATACACACTGACACAGAGCAGAATAGGGACTGTTCCCCCTACATAGTGTCACTTGGCAGATATGGATTGACACCTGTCCTCAGAGACCATGATACACACTGACACAGAGCAGAATAGGGACTGTTCCTCCTACATAGGGTCACTTGGCAGATATGGATTGACACCTATTCTAAACCCAAGACGGCGGGACACTGCCGTATCCGGAATGTGGAATAGTACCTGGGGAGCTGGGTGGTGCCATTGATGTGGAGCAAGACGCAGCAGCAGAAGAGGACTCAGCCGAGGAGGGTATGGAAGAGGATGGAGTAGGAGGAGTAGAGGAGGTGGTAGCAGGCCTGCCTGCAAGTCGTGGCGGAGTCACCAACTCCTCTGCAGAGCCATGCATTCCATGCTTGGCAGCCGTCAGCAGGTTTACCCAATGCGCAGTGTAGGTGATATACCTGCCCTGACCGTGCTTTGCAGACCAGGTATCAGTGGTCAGATGGACCCTTGCCCCAACACTGTGTGCCAGACATGCCATTACTTCCTTTTGCACAATCGAGTACAGGTTGGGGATTGCCTTTTGTGAAAAGAAATTTCGTCCGGGTACCTTCCACTGCGGTGTCCCAATAGCTAAAAATTTTTGAACGCCTCAGACTCCACCAGCTTGTATGGTAAATGCTGGCGGGCTAATAGTTCGGACAAGCCAGCTGTCAGACGCTCGGCAAGGGGGTGACTTTCTGACATTGGCTTCTTACGCTCAAACATGTCCTTGACAGACACCTGACTGTGGGCAGATGAGCGGGAACTGCTCAAGACGGGAGACGGAGTGGCGGATGGTTGAGAGGGGGCAAGGAGGACAGCAGTGGTTGACATGGCTGAAGATGCTGGACCAGGAAGAGGATGGCGGCTTTGAGTTTGCGTGCTGCTTGTACTCATGTGTTGATCCCATAGGCGTTTGTGATGTGCGATCATGTGCCTACGCAAAGCAGTTGTACCTAGGTGGGTGTTGGACTTCCCACGACTCAGTTTCTTTTGGCACAGGTTGCAAATGGCATCGCTGTTGTGAGAGGCAGACACACAAAAAAAATGCCACACTGCTGAGCTCTGCAATGTCGGCATTCTGGTTGTGAACACAGCATGCGTTGATTGGCGTGCTGTCGGGCTGACCCAGGGTGCCGATGCATGCTGTCTGACTGTGCCACTAGCTCTTTGCGACGACCTCCCCCTGCTTCCAACTCGTCTCCTCCTCTCTGTCTCCCCATCTGAACATTCGTCCTGTTCTTCTTCTTGCCGAGCGAGCACCCACGTGACATCCATGGACGCATTGTCATCATCAACCGCTTCACTTGTATCTGACAACTCAGCAAAGGAAGCAGCAGCGGGTACAACATCATCATCATCACACCGTACGTCCATGTGTGTAATGCTGCCTGCCTGAGACATATCCCTGTTATCTACATACTCTGGCAATAATGGTTGCACATCACTCATTTCGTCAAACGGATGTGTGAATAACTCCTCTGACATACCAAGTGAAGCGGCTGTGGTGCTAGTGTTGGTGGTGGCGGCAGGCGGGTGAGTGGTATCTTGAGAGGTGCCCAAAGCTAAGCTGGAGGAGGATGGTGCGTCAAGGTTCCGAGCGGAAGCTGTAGAAGATTGGGTGTCCTGTGTTAGCCAGTCAACTATGTCCTTTTCAAGTTCAGGGTACGTGGCTTCTGAAAACTAGGCATTATTCTAGGGCCAAAGGGAATCACAGCACCACGACCATGATGGCCCCTGCGGGGTGGCCTGCCTCTGCCTGTCATTTTTTCTTGGATTAGTGGTACTATGCGTGCAAGCTACTGTGCGACCAGATATGAGTGGAACTGTGCAGTGGCAGAGGTTGGCAGAGTACACGCTGTAGGCCTGACACACACGCTTGAAGACAACTAACTGCTATTCAATCTATAACAGTGAAAACTGTTTTTTCTTTGTAAAGGCACGCTATAGACACCAGATATGAGTGGCAAAGTACACTTGCAGAGGTTGGCAGAGCACACGCTGAAGGCCTGACACCCAGACGCTTGCAGACAACTAACTGCTTTTAGCTTACAGTGAAAAACTTTTTTCTTTGTAAAGGCACACTATAGAGACACCAGATATGAGTGTCAAAGTACACTTGCAGAGGTTGGCAGAGCACACGTTGAAGGCCTGACACCCGCTTTAAGGACACTGACTGCTATTAGCTTACAGTGAAAAACTTTTTTCTTTCTAAAGACACGCTATAGAGACACCAGATATGAGTGGCTAAGTACACTTGCAGAGGTTGGCAGAGCACACGCTGAAGGCCTGACACCCAGACGCTTGCAGGCAACTAACTGCTTTTAGCTTACAGTGAAAAACTTTTTTTCTTTGTAAAGGCACGCTATAGAGACACCAGATATGAGTGGCAAAGTACACTTGCAGAGGTTGGCAGAGCACACGCTGAAGGCCTGACACCCGCTTTAAGGACACTGACTGCTATTCAATCTATTACAGTGAAAAAAATTGTTTTATTTTTAAATGCAAGCTTAAGCTATTGTGACACCAGATATGAGTGGTGGCACTGGACAAGTGGGCACAGTATCCACTGTGAGCCTGACACAGAAGCTGGCAGACAACTAACTGCTATTCAATCTATTACAGTGAAAAAAAAATGTTTCTTTTTAAATGTCAAGCTTAAGCTATTGTGACACCAGATATGAGTGGTGGCACTGGGCAAGTGGGCATAGTATCCACTGTGAGCCTTACACAGAAGCTGGCAGACAACTAACTGCTATTCAATCTATTACAGTGAAAAAAAAATATTTTTAAATGTCAAGCTTAAGCTATTGTGACACCAGATATGAGTGGTGGCACTGGGCAAGTGGGCACAGTATCCACTGTGAGCCTGACACAGAAGCTGGCAGACAACTAACTGCTATTCAATCTATTACAGTGGAAAAACTTTTTTTCTTTTTAAAAGCACGCTATTGTCACACCTGATATGAGTGGCAAAGTGAACTGGCAGAGGTTGGCAGAGTACACACTGAAGGTCTGACACCCGCTTTAAGGACTGCTAGTAATGTCGGGAACGGGAATATGATGTCACTCGGCATTATTCCGCGACATGCGCGGGAGCTGAGCAGGAAGAGCTCACTGCCTGTTTCTGGCTGTCTGCCCAACAGCCCGACCATCAGCCAGCCCTGCAGCCCCACTGGATCACAGGTAAGAAATATCCACCCAGCTCTTCCAAAGGTAGGGAGGCTGGGTGGATTTATATTAAAAACAAACAAAAAAACAACAGTAATCTGTGAGTGTTGAGGGGAAATGTGTGTGTGTGTCTGTCAGTGAATGTATGTGTGTGTGTGTGTGTGTCTGTCAGTGAATGTGTGTGTAGCTGTCAGTGTGTCAGTGAGTAAGTGAGTTTGTGTGTCTGTCAGACTGTGACTGTGTGTGTCGGTGAGTCAGTGTGTCTGTCAGTAAATGTGTGTATGTCTGTCAGTGTGTGTCTCTGAGTGAGTGTGTGTGTGTGTCTGTCTGTGAGTGTGTGTTTGTGAATGAGTGTGTGTCTGTCAGTGAATGTGGGTAGGTGTGTGTCTGTGAGTGAGTGGGTGTGCCTGAGTGATTATGTGTGTATGCTAGAAAGTGTATCTTTCAGTGAGTGTGTAAATTTAAATTTGCCTCACCCCTTCCTGTCAAGACCACACCTCTTCCTGTTAAAGACTAACACACACTTTGACTGACAGAAACACACAGACACACCCACTAACTGACATCCGTAGTAGTAACTGTGTTGAGGGGATAAAGGTAGACAGAGCAGAATGTCAATTATATAGGCTGATGATGTAACTAGCTGTAGGGAGTCTGGAAGAATCATTAGGGCAACTGTTTAAGGTAATTGAGCTTTATGGTACACTGTCAAATTTATAAATTAAATTTGAACAAATCTGAAGCAATTTGCATTGCAATAACATCCGATTCACAGTGAAAGATAATATGGCTTTTATTTAGAGGGATTAAAATATTTAGGAGTGAATAAATTAAATAAAGTAGAAGATTCATGGCAGGTAAACTACTATCCTTTAATTCATGATTTGTAAAGAAAATTACTGGAAGGGAAAACATTTTTTTTATCATGGATGGGCAGAATAATCATCATCAAGGTTTATATATTTCAAGAATATCTCTCTCTCTCTCTATATATATATATATACAATTATGGTTTCTATTAAAATTCTCAGGAGCTGTTGTGGTCAATTTCAGAGAACAATAGAACATTTTATTTGGGTTGAGAAAAGAGTTTCTAAGAAAATGTTATATGGAAGTATTTAGCACGGTGGTTTAGGTGGACCTAGATTGGAGACTCATACACAGTGGAGTACCTACCACAGTCGCAGTTGTTGCAGCTGTGACCGGGCCCAGCCACCATACCAACTCCTGCAACCGAGGTTCCTGCTAGGTAAGAGAGACAGAGCAAAAAAAATGAAAAGAAATCAAAACCGGGTAAGAGCACATAGGGGCAGGGCCAGATTAAGAGCCCAGTGGGCATGGTGCTGACAATTATGATGGGCCTTATTACAAAATCTTATTGACCAAAAACACTAAAACAGTCGTACCTCCTAAGTGTCATGTATCTGGTGGAGATGGTGCTGTAGGGAAACTCATAGGATGCAGCTATGAGAAAACACATACCCTATACTAATCTTATGCTTTCATCTTTCAAGTAAACCCATACCTCCTAACAGCAGTGTCCAGTAAAGAAGGAAGTCTATGGATCGCGTAAGAGGGTGGGCCACTGACACAAATCACATAACCAGAACTGCCGAAAGAGGCGAACATACACAAAAAGGGGGCATGTCTGTGTCCCCATGTCTCCCAGTCCCTTAGTGTCTGTGTCCCCATTTCTCCCAGTGTCCCCATGACACTAGGGGACATTAAGAGACATTGGGGCACTGGGAGACATGGGGACACTGAGATACTAGGGAACACTGGGAGACCTGGGGACAGTGAGATTCTTGGGGACACTGGGTGACATGGGGACACTGGGTGACTTTGAGACATGAGGGGACACTGGGAGACATGAGGGCACTGAGACACTGTGATACATAGGGGACACTGTGATATATAGGGGGCACTGGAGACTTGATAAAGACCTGTATACAGGTCAAAACATTGCGGTGTCCAATAAACCTGCTTAAATCTATCACAGTGAGTGCCTGAGATTTTTTTCTTTTATACTTGTGGACACTGAGACACTTGGGGGCACTGTGAGACTAGGGAATTCTGAGAGACTAGGGGACACTGAGACACTACGGACAATGAGACACTATGTACACTGAGAGACAGCAGGGACACTGGGAGGCATGGGGCACTGAGACACTCTGATACATTGGGGACACTGTGATACATAGGAGACACTGGAGACTTGAGTGCCTGAGATTTTAATTTTATACTAGGGGACACTGAGACACTGGGAGACATTGGGACACTGGGAGACTAGGGGACTTTGGGAGACTAGGAAACACTGAGGCACTAGGGACACTGGCACACTACGGACACTGAGAGACACCAGGGACACTGGGAGACATGGGGATACTAAGATACAAGGGACACTGGCTGGGAGACATAACCCCATATCTCCAAAGTCTCAAAGTCGCCCAGTGTCCCCATGTCTCCCTGTGTCCCCCAGTGTCTCCATGTCTCCCAGTGTCCCCTAGTTTCTCAGTGTCCCCATGTCGCCCAGTGTCCCCTAGTGTTTGTATCCCCATGTCCCCCAGTGTCCCTTAGAGTCTGTATCACCATGTCTCCCAGTGTCCCGATGTCACAAGGACACTAGGGGACACTTAGAGACATGGGGACACTGTGAGACATGGGAACACTCAGAGACTGGAAGAGATATGGGGACACTGAGATACTAGGGGACTCTGGGAGACTAGGGACACTGGGAGACATGGGGACACAGAGACACCAGGGACACTGGGAGACATGGGGACACTAGGGACACTGGTTGGTAGACATGGGGACACTGAGAGACTAGGGGCCACTGGGAGATATGGGGTCACTAGTGTCTCAGTGTCCCCATGTTCCCCAGTGTCCCAATGTCTCACCGTCCCCATGTCTCACAGGCTCGGAGCTGTTGTCTGGACTCTCTGCGCAGAGCTGCTTCCCCATGGGTCAGTGAGTAGAGAGAGGCAGGGAGGGAGTTGCAGTAACTTCTTATCCCTGCCTCTCTCCACACAAACAGCAACCCCTACTGGCCGGTGCTGGTATTGCAGAATAATCTGTTTATACTGAAACAGACATTTGTATTCCCGGTATTACTGCAATACCGACACTGGCTAGGCAGCCTCAAATACCTGAGAAATACTTCTGAGAAATACCTGGCAACCCTAAGAAATACATGAGAAATACCTGGCAACCCGAAGAGTAGTGTGTGTTAAAAAAATATTTTTTTTAATTTATTTTTTTTAAATCAATGGGCCTATTCCATGGGCCTGGGCCTGGGCCTGGAGCTGCAGCTCCATCAGCCCCTATGTTAATCCGGCCCTGCATAGGGGTAAGTTAATAATGGGATATATGATTATATTGTATTTATGTATGTATACTCTATATGATCTGTGTATTTGCACTAATTGTTGACTCTTGGTAATGACTTAAGTTAATGATTGTTTGATTTATCTCCTAACATTGTTTGCTATATGCACTTTTGTTTGCTTGTGGTGTTAGCTTGACAAAGACTTCTTGGTAGGTTGAAACGTTGCTGTCTGTTTTGTTACAATAAATCTGCCTGTGGATTTCAAACTTTGAGTGCCTGGAAATCCTTTTTTTGCTGCCTTAACGTGTTGGGATTGCTGGTTCTGCTCCAGAGCACCTGTGGCCGCTGGGGTTCCTGTGCCCAATTTTGCTATATTATTGAAGCAAACAATTGAACTTGGTACCAATAAAAAATGCTAAATTTGATTATTTAATATCTCCAATGTGTTGGAAATGTGGGGTTCATATAGGATCTTATGTACATATTGGGTACTTATTGGTGGTCTTAGCCTTTTTGGATATATGTCAGATTTATCGAATACAATCTTGGAATCCTCTTTTCTGAAAGAGCCTTACTTTATTTAGTCTTGGGATTGTTAGCAATGAAGGATAGATATTTGGCTATTGAAAAATTTTTGGCCATGAAAAAAATAAGCATTGCAAGAAAATGTAAACCTAAAGGTGACATATGTTGGTCTAAAATTGAGAATCAAGTTAAACACCAGTGTTTGATGGAAAAAAAGGCTGTTATTTAACTTACCAGTGTTTGGATAGCTCTAATGCTATATGGAAAGTATGGTTGCAGAAATTAAAAAAACTGAAATTTATTTAAACGGAATTTTACTAACGATACATTAGGGAAAAGGTAAAGAAAATACTTTCTTGTAAATATCAATACACTTATATTTTGCTTGATTTGTGTGTATATTGGTTTCTTTGCATTTTGCTTTCCACCCTATAGAGGTTGCAGGGGCTGGACTGGGGATACAAAGCAGCGCTGAAAAAGAAAAAAAATGCCAGCCCCATAAGTCATTGTGATATATATATATATCGCAATATATAATATATTGGTCCTTTCAGAGTAAAACATATAATTTTACATTAAGCATACTCACAAGCACAAAAAGATAAGTCCTGCGCTCACTCCCATCACTACTGGGCGGGCAGCAATGACTACAGTACACGTCAGCCCCAAGATATAGTAAAAACCAAAGAAAAGAAAAAGTTTGAAATATGTAAAATACAAGATATTGTTTCAAATATGCCTAATTTGTTCCTCCATTCTGAAGGTCACATGCAAAACACCTAAGCCTTTAATATTTAAGCTTGTCTGAAATACATAACAGCTATAAGGATATGTTTAGTACTTGCCTTTTGGCATTTTCTACCATTGAATGTTTTTTAAGTAAAGCTTTGCTTTAGGTGAATGATATAGCATCTGTCCCTTTAAGAAATATCTTGGCTAAACATTCAGTGTTTCACATGAAAGCCCAACTGAAAACCATTCAAAATAACTGCAATTGTATTTTCTTGACCTTACCTTGTTTAGTTGACATGTTGCAGGAAAGAATTACGGTTTTTGATTCCATTGTAGTAGCACTTTGCCAAAAACCTTCACCTCCTGCATCTTTAAAATACCAGGCTGCAGGTTCTGCAGTAAACCCATATTTCTGTTAACTCTTCTGTGACTCATTCTGGTAAATTAATAGAAAAAGGATGATACATATAAGTAATAGAACATAATAATCAGAATAGCTAAAGGATGATACATATAAGTAATAGAACATAATAATCAGAATAGCTAGTAGTTATATGTATCATCCTTTTTCTATTATTGAGCTATCATTGAGATATGTATCCCATAGCAGTGTAGCCTCTTCTCCCTTGCACATACTATTTGTACCAATACAATCATGTTTCAATTGTTATTTCTAATATATTTTATTATTCTGTTTTATTTCATTCAAATGTGAGTGGACTGAACATAGCCATAACTGACTGTTTTCAAGATGAAATTTACTGTATTGCACTATTATTTTTAATTTTATTTTTTCCGAGGTTGCGATTAATTGGAATATTCAAGGATATATGTATGTATTTTTTACTACACTGAGCTGTAGTGGTTATTGTGCCTGTATTATTTCTTTAAATAATCTACAAATGCCCCTCCCGAGATCAGGCTCTGGATCCGCCACTGACTCACCCTGCACTGTATTATTCATGTGTTTTAGATTTTATTTTTATTTTAGAAAAATATGCTGCTTTCTCTGTCATCGCTTAACTCAACACGACATGTCAATTTCTTGTAAACATTCCAATGTCTATTATGTCCTCCTTGTTATTCACATGCACAGCAAAAATAAGGAACTAAAACAAAATCAAGGTGGTGCAGTAGACATATTTTACATAGATTTCAGTAAAGCTTACAACACTGTTGCACATAGAAGGCCTATCAATAAACTGCAATAGTTACATTTGGATTTCAATATTGTCAAATGGGTTAGCCAGTGGCTGAGTGACAAGCAACAGGGGGTTGTAGTCAATGGAGTATATTCAAAGCAAGGTCTTGTTACCAGTGGGGTACCTCAGGGATCTGTACTTGTACCTTCTTAATGGTCTTAATGGTAAAGTGTGTTTTTTTGCTGATAATACAAAAATTTGCAACAGGGTTGATGTTCCAGGAGGGATAAGCCAAATGGCATATTTAGGTCAACTAGAAAAATGGTCAGAGCTGTGGCAACTGTCGTTTAATGTAAATTAGTGCAAGATAATGCATCTTGAATGTAAAAACCCATATAGTACTTACCTCTTACATTTGAGGAAAGGGATTTAGGAGTAATCATTTCAGATTACTTAAATGTAGGCAGACAATAGAGCAGCAGGAAATGCTAGCAGAATGTTTGGTTGTATAGGTATTAGCAGTAGAAAGAGGGAAGTGCTCATGCCATTGTACAGAGCACCGATGAGACCTAGCTGAAGTATTGTACTCATTACTGGAGACCTTATCTCCAGAAGGATATTGATACTTTGGAAAAAGTTCAGACAAAGGCTACTAAACTGATTTATTGCAGGATAAAATTTACCAGGAAAGGTAAAAAGGATTTTAACATGTATAGCTGGTAGGAAACACAAGACAGAGGGATATGATAGAAATATTTAAATACATAAGTCAACACAGTAAAGGAGAAAAATATATTTAAAAGAAGCAAAACTATCACAACAAGAGGACATAGTCTTGAATTAGAAGGACAAAGGTTTAAAAATAATATCAGGAAGTATTGCTTTACTGAGAGGGTAGTGGATGCATGGAATAGGCTTCCAGCTAAAGTTGTAGATGTTAACACAGTGAGTGAGTTTAAGCATGCGTGAGGAAGGTGTAAGGCTATCCTAGATATAAGATATAAGGGCCAGGGATGAAAGAACGTATTTAGAAAATTGGGAAGAATAGATGGCCTGAATGGTTGTTATGTGCCGTCACATTCTATGTTTCTATTAACACTTTTGGTTTATAATAGTAATTTATTATTTCTCTATTAAATAACAACTAAGAAAACTTTGCCGAATAATTTTTATTTATTTTTCTTCAATCCCGTTTGGTCCTACTTGTTAAGAAAACAAAAAATAAAATTCCTAACATGCCAAAAGTACATTCTTCTCACTGTGATGTTTGTGGGATATAATTTTGCCCCAGCTGAACATCACGTAAAATATGGTTCACTGGGGCAGTGCCTAGCAGTGCACCCTCATGGACACCATTTCTGCTAGCACCAGGCATTTCAAAATGAATCTGCACAATTTTAGTGATTGGTCTTGTAACTGCAGCTGGTAACCCTTATTACCACTATAACATCTTAAAGCATAGAATTTAACAGGGCTAACCAAACATGTGACGAAAGCAACTTCACCACTGACTTTTGGAGGGGACTACTTGCCAGCCTTTTACCCTGTGACTATGGCCCCTGTGATAAAACTTGCTGTAAATCACTGTTTGTGCCTTTTTTTCCTTCTATGGTGGAGTATATGGGGCTTACAAAATGGATAAGGCTTATGGTGTTCGTTTACCGAACAAACTTTTGAACAGCCGGACCACCCGTAAGTGGAGGGTGCAGCCTGTTAACCTTCCAGAAGCTGTGGTTAACCGCAGCTTAATTGACGAACAGCTGGGTGGTCGCCGTTCATATAGCTGAACACGTGGTGGTGGCCATCATGTTTAGTCGAACGCGGTTAGTGGTGTTTTGCTGTCAAGTTCTTGGAACTGAAATCGGAAACTCGACAGCATGAACACAGCTGGGACGTCTACCTCCATTTATGTTCGGCTAAATATGCACAAGCAGAGTGCCATCGGTAGAAACCGGACCGGCCTTAGGCCATTAGTGTCACGACAGTGACCCCTTCTCGCAGAGTGTAACCTAACTATAGAACGTATACCGGACCTTAGAATGGCCGGACTCACGTTAGAGTAGTCAAATGGGATAGCCAGAGGTCAAGGGATAACAGAAGACGGGATAACGATAAGCAAGCCAAAGTACAGGGAACCAGAGAGTAGAGTAGTCGAATAGAGAAGCCAAAAGTCAAATACCAGGGTAGAATACAAATATCACAGAAAGTAGCACTAGGGGAACCAGCAAGAACCACACTAGGGCGTCTTACTGCTGTCAGGGCAGCCCTTTTATAGTGTGGTGTGTGTAGCCTTAAAACCACGCCCCCAAAAGGTCCGGGGGCGTGGCCGTGTCAGGACCTTGTCGGCTTCAAGCCGACGGCAGTGGCGCGCATGCGCCGAACCTAGAAATTCCGAGCTGAGTGAGCGGCCGGCGTCAGAAGTGCCGTGCCGCTCAGTGAAGGAGGACGCTGTGCTGCGTGGGTCCGAGGAGGTCAGGTAAGGTATCGTGACAGTACCCCCCCCACAAGGACCGCCCCCAGGGCGGTTAGAACGCCTCCTTTCAAACAAACGAACCAGGCGAGGGGCGTGAACATCAGAAGCGTCCACCCACGAACGATCCTCAGGACCATAACCCTTCCAGTCTAAAAGGTATTGAAGTTTACCCCTAGAAAAACGAGAACCCAAAATAGACCTCACTTCATATTCGTTTTGTCCCTCCACAACTTC
Organism: Pelobates fuscus; assembly: GCF_036172605.1. NCBI lineage: Eukaryota > Metazoa > Chordata > Amphibia > Anura > Pelobatidae > Pelobates > Pelobates fuscus. The sequence goes on along the minus strand of NC_086320.1, from coordinate 148,041,954 downwards.
AGGAAGAGGAGGAGGGGTACTACGAGTAAACCGATTACAGATTAATGGCTTGAGAAGTGAGACATGAAACGAATTCGGTATTTTCATATTAGAGGGTAAACGAAGACTGTAACAAACAGGGTTGATACGTTTGAGAACCTGAAACGGGCCAATGAATCTGGGAGCAAATTTCATAGACGGGACCTTAAGTTTAATGTTACGGGTGCTTAACCACACTTTATCCCCGACCATGAACGTGGGGGCAGGTCTCCGGTGCCTGTCCGCATTAGCTTTGTACACACTAGCCCTTTGAGTCAAGATTTGTTTAACCCCTAGCCAAGTCTCCCTCATATTCCGGACAGTGTCATCCACACTTGGCACTCCCGTAGAAGGGACTGAACTTGGTAGAGTAGTAGGGTTAAACCCATAATTGATAAAAAAAGGGGCTGTGTAAAGTGGATTCATGGACATGATGGTTGTGAGCAAATTCTGCCCATGGTAACAACTCCGCCCAGTCATCTTGATGAACCGAAGTGAAACAGCGGATGTATTGTTCCAGGCATTGGTTCATCCTTTCCGTAACACCATTAGATTGGGGATGATAAGAAGAGGAAAGGTTAAGGTTGATACCCAACTGTCCACAAAACGCTTTCCAGAAACGAGAAATAAATTGAGGGCCCCTATCAGAGACAATATCATGGGGTACCCCATGTAAGCGGACAACCTCCCTTACAAATATAGAAGCCAGTTCAGAAGAGGTAGGTAATTTATAAAGAGGGACCAAATGAGACATCTTGGAGAATCTGTCAATTATCGTTAATATGATATGTGGTTCTTAGAAGGAGGTAGGTCTACTACAAAATCCATAGCAATACTCGACCACGGAGTCTCCGGAATAGGCAAGGGCATGAGGAGACCTAAAGGACGACCCTTAGGGGATTTAGTAGCGGAACAAATACAACAAGCAAGGACAAACTCACGCACATCCTTCTTGTAGGAAGGCCACCAGAACCGTTCCACCAGCAATGATGTGGTTTTATGTATCCCTTGATGCCCTGCCATTTTGGAATCATGCATGAGGGATAGTACTCTGTCCCGATAGGCCAATGGCACATATAGTTTTCCTTGTGGAACAGTCAAGGTAGTGCGATCTTGGAACGTAGGAGTTCCTCTATTAATCCAGATGAGACACTAGCATAGACAGTGGCGACAATACGATTCTTAGGGATTAAAGAGGACATAACTTCGTTGGAGGATGTAAAAGATTCATATTGGCGGGATAGGGCATCAGCCTTAATATTTTTTGACCCCGGCCTATATGTAACAATATAATTGAAACGATTGAGATATAGAGACCAACGTACTTGTCTGTCAGACATTTTCTTGGCTTCACTGAAGTAAGAGAGGTTTTTATGGTCTGTAAAAATGGTAACAGGGATGGGTGACCCTTCAAGCAAGTATCGCCATTCTTTAAGGGCAGAAATAATTGGCAACAACTCTCTCTCCCCTATATCGTATCTTTTCTCAGTTTCCGTTAATTTCTTAGAGAAAAACCCACATGGGTGCAATGGTTGATCATCCGAAGGTCTTTGAGATAGTATCGCTCCTATCCCTGACTCGGATGCATCTACCTCCAGTATAAAAGGACGGGAAGGATCAGGATGCCGTAATACTGGCGCTGAAGAAAAGGCTTCTTTTAATGAATCAAAAGCTCTCTTAGCTTCTGGGCACCATTCCCTGTGATTCCTTCCCTTCTTAGTCATAACAGTAATAGGGGCTGTTATTGAAGAAAATCCTTTAATGAATTTCCTATAGTAATTGGCAAACCCCAAGAAGCGTTGGATTGCTTTAAGTCCAACTGGTAAGGGCCATTGCTGAATGGCCTCTAACTTTTTCGGCTCCATTTGGAAACCCGTACTAGAAATGATGTATCCCAGGAAATGCACTTCTTCCTTGTGGAACAAACATTTCTCCAATTTACAATAGAGACCATTCTCTAATAATTTTGAAAGGACCAATCTGACATGTTCATAGTGTTCGTTCATGTTTTTAGAGTAAATCAGGATGTCATCTAAGTATACTATTACAAACATTTGTAAAAAGTCTCGTAACACATCGTTAATGAAGTCCTGGAAGACTGCTGGGGTGTTGCATAACCCGAAGGGCATAACTCGATACTCATAATGACCATAACGAGTATTAAACGCAGTCTTCCATTCATGCCCCTCTTTTATTCTGATTAAATTATATGCTCCCCGCAAATCCAGTTTAGAAAAGACAGTAGCTCCTTTCAACCTGTCAAATAGTTCAGTCACTAAGGGGATAGGATAAGCATTACGTATAGTAATCTTATTTAACCCTCTGTAATCAATACATGGTCTTAAATCCCCCTCTTTCTTAGATACAAAGAAAAACCCAGCGCCCGCAGGCGATGAAGATTTAGTGATAAACCCCTTCTTTAAGTTCTCAGCAATGTATTCCTCCAATACTTTATTCTCGGCTATTGACAGGGGATAAACTGTACCTCGTGGAGTCATAGTGCCGGGCAACAATTCAATAGAACAATCATAGGGACGATGAGGAGGTAATCTTTCTGCCTCTTTAGGTTCAAAGACCGCTTTAAGATCAATATATTGGTTGGGTATTTGGGTGGTCAATGGTTCCATAGTAGGTATATTGATCAAACCCACTGGTTTGATCGGAGTAATGCATTTACTGTGACAAGATTCTCCCCATTTAAGAATCTCCCTCTTCTCCCAGTCAATCGAAGGATTATGCTGGGCTAACCAAGGAAACCCAAGTATAACAGGAAAAATAGGGGATGTTATCTGTTGCAGGGTGATAACCTCCCTATGAAGGAGACCTGTAGATAATACTAGGGGAATGGTTTCCTGGGTAATAAGAGGTATCGACAGTGGTCTACCATCTATGGCCTCAACGGCCAAGGGTGCAGATCTTTTTTGGAATGGGAGAGTATTTTTCTGCCCGAACAAGTGATCCACAAAATTCTCGGCAGCCCCAGAATCAATTAAGGCAAGGGTGGATACTTTCTTTCCCTCCCATTCTAGAGTAATAGGTAGAAGAAGCAGGAGATCTTTTTTATCATTGAAGGAGGACATACACATAACACCCAAGGCCTGTCCCCCCTGCGGACTTAGGTGCGAGAGTTTTCCGGCCGGCTAGGACAATTCACTCGTGTATGTCCCTTCCTGCCACAATATAAACATAAACCTTCCCTCCTACGGTATTGTCTCTCTGTCTCAGACAATCTTGTAGCCCCTACTTGCATGGGTTCTGGAGGGGTAACTGTTGGGGTTTCTGACGAGGGATAAGTCAGAGCAAGACGTTCCGGCACCCTCCTAGGTCTCTCTCTGGTATTCTGCCTATACCTAAGGCGTTCGTCAATATGAGCCAAATATGTTATCAATTCCTCTAGAGTGTCTGGTAAATCTCTTGTGGCCACTTCATCTAAGATTCTGTCAGACACTCCATTCAGGAACACATCCACGAAAGCTTGTTCGTTCCATCTGACTTCTGCAGCTAAAGTACGGAACTCCAAAGCATAGTCTACTAGAGAACAGGTACCTTGTCTTAAACGTAACAAGGATTTGGCAGCGTTAGTTTTTCTGCCTGGGGGATCAAAAGTTCTCCTGAAAGCTGCAACAAAGTTTATATAATTAAAGACAACTGGGTTGTCATTTTCCCACAAGGGATTAGCCCAGGTTAAGGCCCTATCTACTAACAGGGTGATAACATACCCAATCTTAGCCCTATCGGTAGGGTACGCTCTAGGATGGAGTTCAAAATAGATGCTTATTTGGTTCAAGAACCCCCTGCATCCCTTAGGATCACCCCCATACCGGAGAGGCGCTGTAGCCTGATTGGAAGTGCCTGTAGGTAGCACTTCCATGGGATGTTCCTATTGTCTCTGACTAGGAGTCTGCTCCTCCTCTGCTCCTCCGGCTGGAGATAAGCAGTACGGTTAATTAACGTCTGAAAATAAAAATTGGTTTCACTTTCACACAGATGTAATTTACCTTAAATAATTGTATCTCAAGCTCTAAATTGAACTTTAATCACACACAGGAGGTTCTTGCAGGGTCTAGCAAGCTATTAACATAGCAGGGGATAAGAAAATCTTAATTAAACAGAACTTGCAATGAAGAAAGCCTAAATAGGGCTCTCTTTACAGGAAGTGTTTATGGAAGGCTGTGCAAGTCACATGCAGGGAGGTGTGACTAGGGTTCATAAACAAAGGGATTTAACTCCTAAATGGCAGAGGATTGAGCAGTGAGGCTGCAGGCATGTTCTATACACCTAAACTGCTTCATTAAGCTAAAGTTGTTCAGGTGACTATAGTGTCCCTTTAAGCACGGACCCAGCTCCTAAAAATTAATATAAATGTTTTTCTTAAAGTTCATCACGGGGGTTAATGTCAGTATAAAGGGAGTCCTCAGAACAGCTAGATAGTAAGCACTTCTACGACTCTATAGGTTGATGGATGTTCGACCCGAGGAACATCCGCCATCCACATTCAGGAGATTGGACACCGCCACCTAATCTCACTAAGTTAATGTACTTCTGGTTGAGGAAGGCCTTGGACAAGGAGGTCCGCAAGAGATTGCGCTCTGGGTGCCCCCGACCCAAACGTTGCGCTCACTCCAAAGTTCGACCAACTTATGCTGGCCTTCATGGTGAAAGGGGGCAGGGACCCCAGAAAAGGGCTTTAAAAAGGCTTTAAATGTGCCCAAGATAAGTTGCTGGATGCTATAAGACCACTGGTCCACGTGATGACATTAGCAGACCAAGCCTATGCACAGGCTGATTCATTCACAGCAGTGAATGAGCCAAAAGATGTTTCTGCTTCTTGGGCAACACCAACGTGGCCCTTTCGTCAGAGAGACACAGAGCAGCGCTCTTTAGAATCAATGGAAAACTGGTGGATCTTGGGGCCAAGGCAAATGGTTTGGCAAACTTTTTATGAAGGAGCTAGACATGCACGTGAACGTGTTCACATCATTAAACAAGGCGCAAACATCAATGCGCACAGTTTTTAGAAGCAGTACCCCAAGAAAGTTTTTTGACAGGGCTGGTCGGCAAAGGGGTCATGCCGCCAGACGATTTTGATCAGGCCGCCGATATCCATGGACACAACCGTTCTACCTGGAAGTTGGCAGACGTCAACAATTCCAATACTCCCAAAGTTCCAACAGGGACTGCGGAGGCCGTGGATATGCTCGTGGACACTTCATGACAGGTTAGACACTAGTACTTAACCTTAATTCCTTCTCTCTTAACTACGGCACCCGCAGCAGTTCGCCTTTTGTATTTTGTACAGAACTGGGTAGAACTATCAACAGATGCTTGGGTTCTACAGACAGTAGGAGGATATTGCATATCGCAGTTAGGCCTATCGAAGTTCGAAGTCACACTGACTCAAGCCTTGCCTCCACGTCCGCTCTACTTCACAAGGCCAGACGCTAGTCTTATAGATCATGAACTAGCGGATTTACAAGCAAAAGGGGCCATACAACTGGCTACATCTCCGTGAGGATTCTTCAGCAATGTGTTCCTTGTGCAGAAAAAGACAGGAGAATACCGTCCGGTAATCAATCTGCGAGATCTAAATGTACACTTTACTTAACACCATTTCAAGATGAAAGGTATACACTAAGAGATCTTCTCCAAGATGGAGACTGGTTCACTCGTCTAGATCTCAAGGACACACATCTGTTCATTCCAGTAGACAATGAAAGTCGACCGTTTCTGGGGTTCCTATGAAAAGCAATTCACTTGCTTTCCATTCAGACTCAGATCAGCACCATGGTGCATTACGAAGGTTGTGAAACCAGCAATGGCCCACCTTCATTCAAATGTGAGTGGACTGAACATAGCCATAACTGACTGTTTTCAAGATAAAATTTACTGTATTGCACTATTATTTTTTATTTTATTTTTTCCGAGGTTGCGATTAATTGGAATATTCAAGGATATATGTATGTATTTTTTACTACACTGAGCTGTAGTGGTTATTGTGCCTGGATTATTTCTTTAAATAATCTACAAATGCCCTTCCCGAGATCAGGCTCTGGATCCGCCACTGACTCACCCTGCACTGTATTATTCATGTGTTTTAGATTTTATTTTTATTTTAGAAAAATGTGCTGCTTTCTCTGTCATCGCTTAACTCAACACGACATGTCAATTTCTTGTAAACATTCCAATGTCTATTATGTCCTCCTTGTTATTCACATGCACAGCAAAAATAAGGAACTAAAACAAAATCAAGGTGGTGCAGTAGACATATTTTACATAGATTTCAGTAAAGCTTACAACACTGTTGCACATAGAAGGCCTATCAATAAACTGCAATAGTTACATTTGGATTTCAATATTGTCAAATGGGTTAGCCAGTGGCTGAGTGACAAGCAACAGGGGGTTGTAGTCAATGGAGTATATTCAAAGCAAGGTCTTGTTACCAGTGGGGTACCTCAGGGATCTGTACTTGTACCTTCTTAATGGTCTTAATGGTAAAGTGTGTTTTTTTGCTGATAATACAAAAATTTGCAACAGGGTTGATGTTCCAGGAGGGATAAGCCAAATGGCATATTTAGGTCAACTAGAAAAATGGTCAGAGCTGTGGCAACTGTCGTTTAATGTAAATTAGTGCAAGATAATGCATCTTGAATGTAAAAACCCATATAGTACTTACCTCTTACATTTGAGGAAAGGGATTTAGGAGTAATCATTTCAGATGACTTAAATGTAGGCAGACAATAGAGCAGCAGGAAATGCTAGCAGAATGTTTGGTTGTATAGGTATTAGCAGTAGAAAGAGGGAAGTGCTCATGCCATTGTACAGAGCACCGATGAGACCTAGCTGAAGTATTGTACTCATTACTGGAGACCTTATCTCCAGAAGGATATTGATACTTTGGAAAAAGTTCAGACAAAGGCTACTAAACTGATTTATTGCAGGATAAAATTTACCAGGAAAGGTAAAAAGGATTTTAACATGTATAGCTGGTAGGAAACACAAGACAGAGGGATATGATAGAAATATTTAAATACATAAGTCAACACAGTAAAGGAGAAAAATATATTTAAAAGAAGCAAAACTATCACAACAAGAGGACATAGTCTTGAATTAGAAGGACAAAGGTTTAAAAATAATATCAGGAAGTATTGCTTTACTGAGAGGGTAGTGGATGCATGGAATAGGCTTCCAGCTAAAGTTGTAGATGTTAACACAGTGAGTGAGTTTAAGCATGCGTGAGGAAGGTGTAAGGCTATCCTAGATATAAGATATAAGGGCCAGGGATGAAAGAACGTATTTAGAAAATTGGGAAGAATAGATGGCCTGAATGGTTCTTATGTGCCGTCACATTCTATGTTTCTATTAACACTTTTGGTTTATAATAGTAATTTATTATTTCTCTATTAAATAACAACTAAGAAAACTTTGCCGAATAATTTTTATTTATTTTTCTTCAATCCCGTTTGGTCCTACTTGTTAAGAAAACAAAAAATAAAATTCCTAACATGCCAAAAGTACATTCTTCTCACTGTGATGTTTGTGGGATATAATTTTGCCCCAGCTGAACATCACGTACAATATGGTTCACTGGGGCAGTGCCTAGCAGTGCACCCTCATGGACACCATTTCTGCTAGCACCAGGCATTTCAAAATGAATCTGCACAATTTTAGTGATTGGTCTTGTAACTGCAGCTGGTAACCCTTATTACCACTATAACATCTTAAAGCATAGAATTTAACAGGGCTAACCAAACATGTGACGAAAGCAACTTCACCACTGACTTTTGGAGGGGACTACTTGCCAGCCTTTTACCCTGTGACTATGGCCCCTGTGATAAAACTTGCTGTAAATCACTGTTCGTGCGTTTTTTTCCTTCTATGGTGGAGTATATGGGGCTTACAAAATGGATAAGGCTTATGGTGTTCGTTTACCGAACAAACTTTTGAACAGCCGGACCACCCGCAAGTGGAGGGTGCAGCCTGTTAACCTTCCAGAAGCTGTGGTTAACCGCAGCTTAATTGACGAACAGCTGGGTGGTCGCCGTTCATATAGCTGAACACGTGGTGGTGGCCATCATGTTTAGTCGAACGCGGTCAGTGGTGTTTTGCTGTCAAGTTCTTGGAACTGAAATCGGAAACTCGACAGCACGAACACAGCTGGGACGTCTACCTCCATTTATGTTCGGCTAAATATGCACGAGCAGAGTGCCATCGGTAGAAACCGGACCGGCCTTAGGCTATTAGGTTCCCTGTGCGAAAAGTCTTCACGGCACCCCCCCTGCCCCCCCCCGACCAAGTTGCCTATATACAGTCACACACACAAACACAGGCAGACAGTCACACAAACAGTTACAAGCAGGCAGTCAGACATGCTCAGTTACAGGCAGACAGTCACACACACACACACACACACACACAGTCACACACACAGGCAGGCAGTCACACAGAAAGACAGTCACACACAGGCAGGCAGTCACACACACACACACGCAGGCAGTCACACACACACACACACACACACAGGCAAACAGTCACAAATAGCCAGGCAGTCACACACACACACACACACACAGGCAAACAGTCACAAATAGTCAGGCAGTCACACACACAGACATACCTCTTTCCATTATGGCTGGAAGGGGGAGTGGATACAGTTCCTGTGCAGCAGTTTACATGGGGCTTTGGGTAGGTATTGGCTCCGCCTCCGCATCGCGATAAGCCCCGCCACTCGTTAAGAGCCGCCCCCGCTGCCGCGATTTTAATTTTTTTTTTATAGACCCGGGTGGAGAATTATGAAATCCTCCACCCAGGTACCTGTTTTAGCTCCCCTGTCAGCCGGCCATGTGCGAGCAGTGTCGGCTGTCAGGGCGCCTCCTGCTCCATGGCGCCCTGTGCGGCCGCACAGCTCGCACACCGCTAAGGCCGGCCCTGGATAGAAATAATCTACCGAACACACTTTAACACTGACTTTGTGCACGAATGGTCCTGTTCGACTATTTGAAGTGCACCTTAATCATTGGAAATAGACTGGCGGGATAATTCAATGTTATCAATCAGTCTGAATGTTCTCATGAATACCCATGTACATTCGCATTTTTCACTTCATGTACTTTCAGAACTGAGATCTATACTCTCTCGCTTACCAACCAGTCACATTTGTCGCTATTTCAGTATACACAGTACGTTAAAAAAACTTGTGTGATTTCAACGAGCGGGTGGAAGGGGCATATTGCAGCTACAATATCAACAGTTAAGACATAATACTCATTAAAGGAACACTATAGTCACCTAAATTACTTTAGCTAAATAAAGCAGTTTTAGTGTATAGATCATTCCCCTGCAATTTCACTGCTCAATTCACTGTCATTTAGGAGTTAAATCACTTTGTTTCTGTTTATGCAGCCCTAGCCACACCTCCCCTGGCTATGATTGACAGAGCCTGCATGAAGCAAGCTATTAACATAGCAGGGGATAAGAAAATCTTAATTAAACAGAACTTGCAATAAAGAAAGCCTAAATAGGGCTCTCTTTACAGGAAGTGTTTATGGAAGGCTGTGCAAGACACATGCAGGGAGGTGTGACTAGGGTTCATAAACAAAGGGATTTAACTCCTAAATGGCAGAGGATTGAGCAGTGAGGCTGCAGGCATGTTCTATACACCAACACTACTTCATTAAGCTTAAGATGTTCAGGTGACTATAGTGTCCCTTTAACCACGGACCCAGCTCCTAAAAATTAATATAAATGTTTTTCTTAAAGTTCATCACGGGGGTTAATGTCAGTATAAAGGGAGTCCTCAGAACAGCTATATAGTGAGCACTTCTACGACTCTAAAGGTCGATGGATGTTCGACCCGAGGAACATCCGCCATCCACATTCAGGAGATTGGACACCGCCACCTAATCTCACTAAGTTAATGTACTTCTGGTTGAGGAAGGCCTTGGACATGGAGGTCCGCAAGAGATTGCTCTCTGGGTGCCCCCAACCCAAAAGTTGCGCTCACTCCAAAGTTCAACCAACTTATGCTGGCCTTCATGGTGAAAGGGGGCAGGGACCCCAGAAAAGGGCTTTAAAAAGGCTTTAAATGTGCCCAAGATAAGTTGCTGGATGCTATAAGACCACTGGTCCACGTGATGACATTAGCAGACCAAGCCTATGCACAGGCTGATTCATTCACAGCAGTGAATGAGCCAAAAGATGTTTCTGCTTCTTGGGCAACACCAACGTGGCCCTTTCATCAGAGAGACACAGAGCAGCGCTCTTTAGAATCAATGGAAAACTGGTGGATCTTGGGGCCAAGGCAAATGGTTTGGCAAACTTTTTATGAAGGAGCTAGACATGCACGTGAACGTGTTCACATCATTAAACAAGGCGCAAACATCAATGCGCACAGTTTTTAGAAGCAGTACCCCAAGAAAGTTTTTTGACAGGGCTGGTCGGCAAAGGAGTCATGCCGCCAGACGATTTTGACTATCAGGCTGCCGATATCCATGGACACAACCGTTCTACCTGGAAGTTGGCAGACGTCAACAATTCCAATACTCCCAAAGTTCCAACAGGGACTGCGGAGGCCGTGGATATGCTCGTGGACACTTCATGACAGGTAAGACACCATTACTTAACCTTAATTCCTTCTCTCTTAACTACGGCACCCGCAGCAATTCGCCTTTTGTATTTTGTACAGAACTGGGTAGAACTATCAACAGATGCTTGGGTTCTACAGACAGTAGGAGGATATTGCATATCGTGTTAGGCCTATCGAAGTTCGAAGTCACACTGACTCAAGCCTTGCCTCCACGTCCGCTCTACTTCACAAGGCCAGACGCTAGTCTTATAGATCATGAACTAGCGGATTTACAAGCAAAAGGGGCTATAAAACTGGCTACATCTCCATGAGGATTCTTCAGCAATATGTTCCTTGTGCAGAAAAAGATACGAGAATACCGTCCGGTAATCAATCTGCGAGATCTAAATGTACACTTTACTTAACACCATTTCAAGATGAAAGGTATACACTAAGAGATCTTCTCCAAGGTGGAGACTGGTTCACTCGTCGAGATCTCAAGGACACACATCTGTTCATTCCAGTAGACAATGAAAGTCGACCGTTTCTGGGGTTCCTATGAAAAGCAATTCACTTGCTTTCCATTCAGACTCAGATCAGCACCATGGTGCATTACGAAGGTTGTGAAACCAGCAATGGCCCACCTTCAGGGACTGGGTATCAAATGAATAGTATTTCTAGACGATATACTTTTATTCAGTCAAATACGACAACGACAGGTGTGGCAGACGGCTTGGTGCTTTAACAGCGCGACAGGGCCCCCTGTGATGATGTCAGACAGAGCTGGGAGGAAGGGACTGCACATCACTCCTCCCAGCTATCTGACAGAGCCGCGCGGGAGGAAGGAGAAGGGAGTCAGTGTGAGAACTCTGACTCCCATCAGGCTGAGCCCACACTGGACCCCAGTGAAGTCACCCTCCTGCAAAAGGTAGGAAACAGGAGGGTGACTTAAACATTTTGTATGTGTCTGTGTGTGTGTCTGTCTGTATAAATGTGTCTATGTATGTGTGCGTGTGTGTCTGTGTGTGTGTCTCTGTATGTATGTGTCTGTATCATACAGACACATACATACAGAGACACACATACGTACAGACACACACACGTACAGACACACACACATACAGACACATACATACAGACATACACACAGACATGCATAGAGACGCACACACACATACATGCAGACACACACATACAGCCTGTATGTGTGTGTCTGTATGTCTGTCGGGGCAGGTGTCTGTATGTATGTGTCTGTCTGTATGTATGTGTCTGTCTATGTGTATGTGTCTGTCGGGGATGTGTGTGTGTGTATGTATGTATGTGTCTTTCAGTGTGTATGTATGTGTGTGTATGTCTGTATGTGTGTATGTGTCTGTCTGTATGTATGTGCGTCTGCCTATGTATATGTCTATGTGTATGCCTCTATATATGTCTGTGTATGTATGTGTCGGGGGGAGGGCACGGATCGGGGGGGAAGTGGGGGAACAGATGAGTTTTGCACCGGGGCCCCATGTATTGTGTGTACGCCACTGGCTGCAGCAGTAGGAATAAACACCTCCCTGCTAGCAGGCTGGCTGAGAGCACTGGGGTGCAGAAGGATAACAGTCAAGGTGACTGAGCGCTGGGGTGCAGAGTGTTGCTATTAAACAAGGTTGGTGAAATCTATGATAGGTTTAAGTTCAACCCTTGATAGAGAGGGGAATTGAAAGTCAGTCAGTGCTCAGACGAGCTAGGATTTTATTTAAAGGGAAACATGCCTCATTATTGTTTTTTAGTTGTGTTGCTGTCTCCTGTGTGGATTTACCAATAAAGTGCCTGGATTATGTTAAAACCAAAGGACTGTGCATGTTGTTTACCCTAGAGTACCATGCTAACTGCAAACAAGGCTTACAGTGCTTACTTATAGGCTACGACCACGATACGGCCTATATCCTAGTCAACTGTTAATCTCCTATGTTAAGCCTCAGGGTCCGGTTTCAGTTACCACATTGTCATGATGGGCGAGATGGCTTTTATCTATATCCGATATTGATACGTCATTTGGCGCACATTCGGTCGGGGTGCAGCAGCAGCATCATCCGCCTTTGGGGCAGTGGCCTCCTTGTCTGACATTTTAGCGGCAGCGGATTGGTCGCGGGAGTCCACTTTTCAGACCTCCGAATGCCGTGCTCTCTCTGTAGCAGTAGTGTTAAAATTGCAAAATATGAAGCCTCATGTCATGTGGTAAAATTGAAGATTATGCTAGCTTTAGTGTACTAATAATCTTAATTTTAATAATGACAGGAGGTGATTATTTCCCCCCCTTGTCGTTCTCTTCCCTCCCTTGGCGTTAGGATTCAGGCTATGGCTCATATGGTTTGCCTTATTAATACTGTTTAGTTGACTTTCACTGTTAAATGTATTCACTTGCATGATATGCATCTCTGTGTATGTTGCTATTATCTATAATTTAGAATGGTATCGATGTGTTAGTCAGTCAGTTAGACTACGTTGGGAATTTATTACATTTAACAAGTAATGTTACTAGTTAGCCAGACAATGGTTGCTCATGTATGTCAGGGTTACTTGCTATACCACTAAAACATTCTCGGTCTCGTTTCAGCTTAATGCAACACAACATCTGATTCGGATGTATTTGTGAAAAGATGTTTCTGCATTCCCAATGTCGTATGGATTTTATGGGGACAATCCTTATTCATTAGAACTTGTTGGACGTTTCCTTGTTCAGATTTATGATTAGTTTTGACTTGTGATGTTGCTATTTTCAAGAGGAAGTGCTTCAGTGGGAGGGGCTTGTTATAGGGGATTGTTATATACTCTGCTTGTCTATTATTGGTCATTTGTTGTTAGATGTTCTGCTATTGGAGTAGTAAAGGAAGTTTATGCAAAATACTCGCCTCCTGTTATTGTTAGTACACTAAAGCTAACTGTAACGAGTATATACCCCTACACGCAGGATCCAGCCAAACAGAAGACAGCACAGAGGAGAGATACGTCTACCGGACCTTAGAGTGGCCGGACTCAACGTAATAGGAGAAGTACAGAGTCAGGAACGATCCGAGGTCAAGGGCACAAAGAGACAGCGTAAACGAGAACTAGCCGGGGTCTGGTACACAGGAATCAGCAAGCCGGCAAACAGTACAGACAAGGATAAAGCGAAAACGAAGTCAGAATACAAAGCCAAGGTAAAATACGGAGAAACACAACTGAACACAACAAGCACTAAAGGGAACTGTAGCAGAAACCACGATAGGGCAAGGAACTAAGGGAAAAGGATGAGTATAAGTAGGTCTCAAACTAATGTGATTGGCTCCTGTCACTTCCACACCCCCAACAGGTAAGTGTATGGGGTGATTGGCATGACAGGAGCCAATGGGAGCCTTTTTGCAATTTAGGCTCCCACTGTCTCTTTAAGAGCGCGCTCTTAGCTGCAGGCGGGACACGTGACCGCATCTCGCGGTTACTGCCCGTCTTCCTCGGATAAGGTAAGTAACGCTACAGTACCCCCCCCTGAGGACACGCCCTCCGGGCGGGCAGGACTAGGCCTGGCAGGAAAACGCGAATGAAAAGAACGTACAAGGCGGGGAGCATGAACAGCATCCGCAGAAATCCAACTGCGCTCCTCAGGCCCATAACCCTTCCAATGTACCAAGTACTGAAGCCGACCCCTAAGGAAACAAGAGTCAATAACAGCAGACACTTCGAACTCCTCATGACCCTCCACAGAGACAGGAAGGGGAGTATGCCGGGTATAGCGGTTGCGTACGTAAGGCTTCAACAACGAGGTGTGAAATACATTAGGTATACGCAGATTCTTAGGCAGACCCAAGGCATAAGAAACGGTATTAACCTTATGTATAATGCGATAAGGACCAATGAAGCGGGGAGCCAATTTCATAGAAGGCACCCGGAGGTGAATATTCCGTGTGGAAAGCAAAACCCTGTCCCCCACATCATAGGAAGGAGCCGCTCTGCGATGCTTGTCAGCCTGAGCCTTCTGGCGGGCAGCAGAGTCCACCAAAGAACGCTGAACCTGCTCCCAAGTATTACGCAAACCAGCCAAATGCTCATCCAGAACTGGCATGCCCTGTGAGGAGAATGCAGCCGGAAGAACCACGGGATGCTGGCCATAGACAACGTAAAAAGGGCTATTGCCGGAAGAATCATGAGTGGCGTTATTCCGAGCAAATTCAGCCCAAGGAAGCAGGTCAGACCAATTGTCCTGATGGTGAGACACAAAACAACGGAGGTACTGCTCCAGAGACTGGTTGGCACGTTCAGAAGCTCCATTAGACTGGGGATGGTAAGCAGAAGAAAATGAGAGAGAAATACCCATCTCCGAACAAAAGGCTTTCCAGAACCTGGAAATAAATTGGCTACCCCTATCGGATACAATAGATAAGGGAATACCATGTAATCGAAACACTTCTCTAGCGAAGATAAGAGCCAGTTCCTTGGAAGTGGGCAACTTGCGAAGAGACACAAAGTGAGCCATTTTGGAAAACCGATCTACTATCATTAGGATGACTGTGTTACCATTCGAAGGGGGTAATTCAACAATAAAATCCATTGATAGATTAGACCAAGGTCTCTCGGGAACGGGTAACGGATGCAACAGCCCACAAGGAACTCTACGAGAGGATTTCATACATGCACAAGTGGTACAAGCACTTATATAGTCAGTAACGTCCTTACGTAAGGTATCCCACCAGAAATACCGAGAAACGGCTGACACCGTTTTGGAAATACCAGGATGTCCAGCAGTCTTAGTATCATGATACAGTGACAGAATATCCCGTCTCTCGGGAACGTCAACGAACAATTTATCATTAGGCCTCTCGCTAGGTGCCATGCTTTGTTTCGCTTGTATGGCCTGCAAGAGGGACGAGGAAATAGACAATATAGTAGTTGCTATTATCCTGTCTGGGGGAATGACAGGAGTGACATCAATCTCCTGTTTGTCAATAGTCTCGAACTGTCTGGACAGAGCGTCCGCTTTAGTGTTCCGATCACCTGGCCTATAGGTGATTATATAATTAAAATGAGACAAGAACAGTGACCACCTAGCCTGCCTTGAAGACAATCTTTTAGCTTCGCTAAGGTAGGATAGGTTCTTATGATCCGTAAATATGAGGATAGGATCCTTAGTGCCCTCTAACAAATGTCTCCATTCTTTGAGTGCTAAAATGATAGCAAGGAGTTCGCGATTACCCACATCATAATTCCTTTCTGCTTTGGACATTTGTTTAGAAAAGAAGCCACAAGGATGCAATGGCTTGTCAGGAGACTCTCTTTGGGATAAGACAGCACCTACCCCTATATCGGAAGCATCAACCTCAAGTATATATGGCAATGAGGGGACAGGATGCTGTAAAATAGGTGCAGTCTCGTGAGTAACAACTGGAGATATCAATGGTCTACCATCTATGGCCTCAACGGCCAAGGGTATCTCCTTCTCCCTGATGGGAATATTGTTTTTCTTTACAAAACCAGAGTCTATAAAATTCTCAGCTGCCCCAGAGTCAACCAGGGCGTATATATTTTCAACTATACAACTCTCTCCCATATGTAAAGAAACAGGGAGAAGCAGTCGGTTAGGAGGCAATGTAGGAGACTTAGAAATCACACCCAAGGCCAGTCCCCTATAAGGTCTTAGGTGCGAGAGTTTTCCGGGAGCAAAGGACACTCCTTTACCATATGGTCTCTCCTACCACAATATAGGCAGAGTCCCTCCCTTCTACTATGTAATTTTTCATTATCAGAGAGTTTGGCAACCCCTAATTGCATGGGTTCCTCTTCAGATACTTTTACACTCTCCGGTGTATTAACTCTGGGGTGAATAGGCGTAACAAAACGTCTATTCCTGTTCTTGGTATAGAGCCTGTCACGAATCCTATTATCTACATCGATGAGGTAGTCAATAAGGTCCTCTAAGGCAACAGGAAGCTCCTTAGCTGCTACCTCATCCAATATAGAGTCTGATAAGCCTTCCATGAAGGCAGTAGTTAACCCATTGTTGGTCCAATCTACCTGTGAGGCAAGGGTACGAAACTGTATAGCGTAATCAGCCACAGACCTAGAACCCTGTTTAACCCTCATTAATGCTCTTGCGGCATTCTTAGACCTTTTCATAGTGTCAAAAGTTCTGCGAAAAGCTGTAAGGAAACTGTGAAAGTCATGCACCATAGGTCCATTAGCCTCCCAAATAGGGTTTGCCCATTCAAGTGCTTTGTCGGTAAGTTGGTGCATAAAGAACCCAACTTTAGACCTCTCTGTGGGAAATTAACGTGGATACATCTCAAAATGAAACTCTATTTGGTTAATGAACCCTCTGCATGTCTTAGAATCCCCTCCATACCTAGGAGGAGGCGTTAAATGGGCCGTAGCATTAGGCACAGTCGATACTTCAGGAAGCAGGGGTGTAGGAGGGTTAGGTGCAGTTGCTGGAATGGTTCTAGCTAAGAGCGTCTGGAGAGCCTGAGCTATCTGATCCATACGGTGATCCTGCTCTACAAATCTATCCTCATGGGACGCCATCTGTTGAGCTAAATCTGCGGGGTCCATGGCCCTATCGTAATGTAACGAGTATATACCCCTACACGCAGGATCCAGCCAAACAGAAGACAGCACAGAGGAGAGATACGTCTACCGGACCTTAGAGTGGCCGGACTCGACGTAATAGGAGAAGTACAGAGTCAGGAATGATCCGAGGTCAAGGGCTCAAAGAGACAGCGTAAACGAGAACTAGCCGGGGTCTGGTACACAGGAATCAGCAAGCCGGCAAACAGTACAGACAAGGATAAAGCGAAAACGAAGTCAGAATACAAAGCCAAGGTAAAATACGGAGAAACACAACTGAACACAACAAGCACTAAAGGGAACTGTAGCAGAAACCACGATAGGGCAAGGAACTAAGGGAAAAGGGTGAGTATAAGTAGCCCTCAAACTAATGTGATTGGCTCCTGTCACTTCCACACCCCCAACAGGTAAGTGTATGGGGTGATTGGCATGACAGGAGCCAATGGGAGCCTTTTTGCAATTTAGGCTCCCACTGTCTCTTTAAGAGCGCGCCCGAGACTCGCGGCGCGCTCTTAGCTGCAGGCGGGACACGTGACCGCATCTCGCGGTCACTGCCCGTCTTCCTGTTAGGAGAGTCGGAAGAGCCGCGTGCGGCTCGTGCAGCCGCAGGACCGCGCGCGGCTTGAAGAGAGGACCGCGGCCGGCCCCCGGATAAGGTAAGTAACGCTACACTAACATAATCTTCAATTGTAATCCAAGGTCTTTAAAGGCCTCTAGTAGTTTAGATTCCTTAGATACATTGCTGGAGGCGTGCGCAGCCTATTGCATTATATATACATTGTATATGTATGTATGTGTGTGTGTGTGTGTGTGTGTATATACATACACACACACACACACACACACACATAAATACACTGCAGTGTGTGTGCTGTTAGTGTGCTGTGGGAGGGTGGTGTGTGCGTAAGGGTGCTGTGTGTGTGTGTGAGGGTGCTGTTAGTGTGATGTGTGTGTGAGGGTGCTGGTAGTGTGCTATGTGGGTGAGGGTGTTTGTGAGGGTGCTGTTTGTGTATGAGGGTGCTGTTTGTGTGCTGTGTGTGAGGGTGCTGTTTGTGTGATGTGTGTGAGAGTGCTGTTTGTGTGATGTGGGTGTTGTGTGTGAGGGTGCTGTTTGTGTGATTTGTGTGAGAGTGCTGTTTGTGTGATGTGGGTGTTGTGTGTTTGTGAGAGTGCTGTTAGTGTGCTGTTAGTGTGCTGTGTGTGAGGATGCTGTGTGTGTTTGTGAGGGTGCTGTTAGTGTACTGTGTGTGTGAGGGTGTTGTGTGTGGGTGCTGTTTGTGTGCTGTGTGTGGGTACTGGGTACTATCCTGCCTCCCTCCATGCTGCTGTGGGCCGGTGAGGTAGATCTTTGATCTCCCCACTGGCCTGAAGGCTTAGAGCAGAGCCGGCGCATGATCCTGAGATCTCCCCTGCCAGTCTCAATCCATAGGCGGGCCGTGGGGATTAGGGTGTGCCCAGGCACACTCCGTGCGCTCGCCTTTGACTGGAGGTTGTGTTTGTAGAATACCCCGCTATTTGGCAAGCATTAGTTGCATATTCCTGAGATCCAAGTATTTCGCTAGAATTGGTTACACATATTCTATCAGCATTATCTGTTATCACCATGGTGATAGTATTTATATTGGTTGTTGCCATGGCATTTGCCTTTGCTTGTTTTTGTTTTTGTTTTGGGAAATATTTTTACACAGCTTATGATGTGTATAGATTGGATATCCGTAATGATAATTATTTTGATGTTCTTTTACGAAATGAATTAATTGATAGCATTTCCAAGACATTGTCTTAAGAGACATTGGTCCTATTGTAGTACATATTATGTTGATACATAAATCAAAGTCGTATCTTAAGCATGCCTCTTCTCCTGGTATTGGAATCTTGATAACACCTCTAACTCTTTCTGGTAGACATATAACAACGTCAGGTGCTGTTGTACTATAGATGTTAACAGGTAAAATCTGTGGAATATCTTTACATTTGTTGTACTTTGTATAATAATGATAGATGAAATAGTAACATGGTTAACCTTGCTAGTGTTTTGTTTTAGAGATGAACACTCTTGTACATAATTTGGATATGAGGATTATTTGAAGCAGCAAAGTATTCACCGCATTTGTTCACAATGATATGTAAAGTTACATTCTCCTTAAATGTTGAAAATGCTCTTTTATTTAAAATCTCTCGACCTATTTAAAATATTTGAGCATTGGGAACAGGTAGTAATAAAAGTATTAATCTTTCTTTGTCCTGTTAGGGAGAAGACAACTCCCAAGTTAAAATTAGTAAAAATATAATAACTACAGTTATTATATGCTTAAAATACCAGAAACACCCAGAAATTGTCTTGGCATTTTTACTAAGCTTTGACAACCATTGTTGAATGTCACATTCATGAGATTGAAGGCTTAACAATCTGAATCTTATTTGTTTAAGTACATTTTTCAGTGGCTGTTGGGTGAAGCTTAAGGTGATTTTGAATTATTTTTTTTTTAGTGAGTCAAGAAAGCCCTCGTACAGATATATATATATATATATATATATATATATATATATATACTTGTGTAAGGGACAAATAGCCGTATATGGAGTAAGGATCCAGCATAAGCGTAGGATAGTATAAAGGGAGCAAGTCGGTTGTGGTGTGCCGAGACCGACGATACGGTAGGCCTGTAAATAAAGAGGGCAAAAATGAATAATCAAAGATTTTATACAGTCAACAAATATATACAAATTAACCAGACATTTCTTTAAATGCATTACAGTATTTAATTCCTGGAAGAATTTTGAAGGTAGGAATCTAGGACCAAAAGTGGACACCATTTGTTGTGGGTAGGATAGTATGTTATCTCTACTGTTGGTCCGTGTTGACTCGTTTCGGAATGTGGTAGAGCCAATAGGTAATGATATATGTGTTTACGTACGTGGGATCGTTGAAGACAATGATCTGTCTGAGTGGTGGTGATGGTAGTGAATTATCTGGCCCGAGAAAAGCATAAAAGGCAATGTGCATGGCTGGTAATGGCCGACTTGGTAGTATAATTGAATGGTTGTAGATCTAAAAGTTGGATGGCTATTGGTAATCTCTGAGAGTATCGTGGGGGAATGGATTCCTGAAAACCATTGAGTATA
Source organism: Pelobates fuscus (assembly GCF_036172605.1). Lineage (NCBI taxonomy): Eukaryota > Metazoa > Chordata > Amphibia > Anura > Pelobatidae > Pelobates > Pelobates fuscus. Next base: position 148,021,670 of record NC_086320.1, on the reverse strand, counting down.
TTCTTGTCTGGTATGATAGCATGAAGTTATGGTAGTTTTGGCCATAGGTTATCCTGTGTTGTTGAATGCCTGTAAAATATATAATTAATGGAGTGTGAGATAGTTTAAGGTGGCAAAAAGAAGCAAAACCTAGGAGAAATGTTATGGCACAGGTTGAGCTATGTTGTGTTCCCATGAGATTCTTTAAGCCAGGTAAAAAGCTGTGTTATGTGTTCTACAAGTATGGGATGAAAGTGCTAGATGGGATAGTGCATGCTATGCTGCATGAGTATGTCTAATCCATGATTTTGTCTCTGGAACAAAAGAGTGGCCGTGACTGTATGGGCGGCTGTAGGAAGTGTATGATGAACATACCTGGAATATAAATGAGACAATTGTCGGCAGGGATGTATACCCCCGTCTGGTACATGAAAGTGAAATGTGATAAGTGGCCAACCAAGTGAGTTCCCCAGAAATATCATGACCTTATGGATGAGTAGTGGCGTTTGTTGATGATTTGACATGTGCCTAGTTGTCTGAGTAACAACGGATTGATGACCCTGAACATGATTTACCCCATGCCACAGCAGCTGCTACAATGGGGTAGATCTCCCAAAGGGGCTGAGGTGGTGGAAAAATTTCCAAACCTGGATGCCATGGCCAACAGCTCCAAAGCAATTGTTCCCGGTAGATCGCTGCCAAACCTGTGGTAGACGCCGCATCTGACCATCTGGTTGGAGAAGTGTCAGACAATCCTGGAAGGAACATGCTTTTACCATGCCAAGTGGTTAAGAAATTCCCCCCCATGTGCAGGTCTGCTGTTGCTGAGGTGTCTAGAGGTGTCTGCTGTTGCTGAGGTGTCTCTGATCGTCATGTTGGAAGTGTGGAAAAAAGGGGAAAGTACTCTGGATGTGAAAGTGTGGTCTTGTGGTATGATTGGCATGGCAAAATTAAGGAACCTGGTAGGGATTGTAGTTCCTTGCAGTTGTAAGTACTAAGCAGGAGGTAGTGATTGATGTAGTTGAGAATGTTCCCTATTTGTCTTGTGGTAACTTGCGTGTATGGATGCCGACTCAAGTCATATGCCCAGTAATGTGATGATAGTGTCTGAGCCTTCTGTTTCTTATGGGGTACTGGGACGCCTAAGTGGTCAACCACACTAAGCTGCCGTGAGGCTTCTAGTGAAAAATATGTTATCTTTGATCAACAAGAAGTCTTCTAGATAGTGTATGACTGTAAGGCCTCTGGATATGTTATCATAACCAGCACAGAGTATCTGCGAATATCGATAGTAGGCTAATCTGTAGCTCGAAAGTTGAGCAGGGAAAGGATTGCCCAATTTATGCCATTTAAGTGCCAGTGTGTAGGGTAGATGGTAGCCGTTTACTGCGTTGATGATATTGGTCTTACTTAACCAAGCTTCAACCCATGCTTGAGTGATAGCTGTAAAGGTAGATCAATGGTGTTGTATAGTAAGAAAAGTCCTCGGAGGGTATGAGGGAGTTGAGACTTGGGGTAGCGGAGGTGTGTGGTGCCAATAAGTCTATGGTTAGTCTTTGTTTAAGGGAAGATTCCTTGTGACAATACCAATGGGTTTGTGTTTGGTGCCATGCTGTAAATGGTGGAGATTGGAAGACCCCTCTGCAAATCTTGGCTATGAGTGTGTTTACAGCCAATGGTTTTGTACTGCTGACTGTAAGTGAGGGCATGCTATATTCCTTGAAGGTGTGTTGATGATACCTGTATGGGAGTCCTTTGAAGCTCCAGAGCTTTAGTAAATCTACTACAAGTCTGGAAGGGTGATGAGTCAGTAGTGTTGAAAATGCATTAGTGTGTACAGATGGTGAGTACGTTATTTGTAAGTTGTATTGGGACACATGGTTTGTCATGTGCCCTGAACCATTTGAACATATATGCAACAGCCTATATGCAATGCAACTACTCATATCAATGGTCTCTGGTAGTTCAGAGGTGCTGGTACCTGGAGCCTGAGAGTGCTCGTCCATTTGTTTGGGACAAACTCCCTTCTGTATGGGTACCTGCACAAATAAACATGTCTACATATTCCAAATGCCAACCCAACCAAGGGATGGTCAGTTCCCGATTTACCTGGAATCCCTGGATCTGACCATCACGATACATCATCATACATATATATGCCTTGCTTCCCCAATGTGCTGGGATCATACATGCAGGGTTAACGTCTTGTGTGTCATAACAATTGATTGTACCAGGTAACCGAGTTTCGGTTGGTGCTGGTTGTAGAGTAGCGTGAGGCCCAGCCTTGTGAGGGCTGTGGTGACCAACTCGAGATTGCCAGTCTGTCATAAATTTTTTTGGCTCATGAGTTTATGAGTGAGGCTAGCATAGCCTGGGTGTCACCTGAGTTGATGTAGCTGGGCCTTCCCCTGCCTCCGTGTTGTCCGTTGATGTATGGAGGAGTTTGAATAACTCTGCTTTCCTTGCTGTAGCAGGGTAGGTAATTTGTCACCTCCTTAGGTCGGTGGTAATGTGTGGGATTGTCCAGGATCTGATTGCTGCTGGACTAGCAGCATCTCCTCTGCTTGAAGGTGTATCAATTCTAGCTAGGAAGAGGTGATTCTTCACCATCTTTTTGAGAAATACTTAAATAACAATAAAGATTGCAATTATTATTTGTACCCAGGGTTCTTGTACTGGCTTGCTAGCTAAGCCGTAAGGCGAAACGATTAGGCTTGGTGTTTTTTTTTTGGTGACTGGTGAGGCCCTGCTAGTTGCCAAGTGGCTTGAGAGGCTCTATCTATGCTTGGCGCGAGGGGATTTTGTGTGGCCACTGAATGTTGTGGCAGGATGTTGGCCTCTCGGTGACAGTAACCAGAAAATAGGAAGGGGGGTGACAGGTGAGGCCCTCTCTATGATACAATGCGAGGCGGCTAGCTCATGAGTGGCCCGAGGGGTGTATGCCTCCGAGTGTGAGGCGGGGTGTTGGCCTCGCAGTACCACTAACCGAAGCATAATGCAGAGAAAAAAGGGGGTAATACCTATTGGGCCCTAGAACCCTAATTGCCAGTACACTATTACTATTCCAGGGAAGGTAAGAGATGAATAACTACGTGAGCAGGTGTATGTACCTGGTAGTATGGTATTGAACCTGACAATCCGTATAGGTTTTTAGTAGTAACTGTAACCTGAATGGATAAAACCGTATGGCATAAGGAAATGTGGCATAGACCAAGCTTATCTTAAAACGTACAGTATATGTGAAAAGTAAAGTGCTGTGATGTTTAAATATTAAACATCGTAGCCATACTGGTTAAATATGTATCAATCTTAACCCATTAAGTGCCATATGTACAAGTGAAAATGTGGTCTGTCCCCACCTTGTAAGTTGTATGTCCCCTTGCTAGGGGAAAGTCTGTTGTGTGAGCAGCGTGCTGTGAAAAATGTATGTGAACTATATTACCAGTTACGTATATACAGATGCGTCTGCTACTGTGTAATAATATATGTATTTATACCAGATGTTGATATAGTGCTTGCTATGTGAATTGCTGTATGTCTTATTGAATGGTAGGGGTCAGTGAACATGGCGTTGCAAAATGCAAGTGCACTGGAGATCTGCCGAGTGCCCTATAGGTGGCAGTGTAGTTGGATACTGATTGGTATGTGAAATGTTGTTTGTCTGTTGACCTATAGGGGTCAGTGTTTTGGTGTTTGTAAAACCCAATGAAAATTGTCAACGTACTTAACAGACCTGTAGGTGGCAGTGATGATAGAACCATTGTTGGTCTTGATGTGAAATGTAAATTATTGTGAATTAAACCTGAAGTTGAGCCCGTGCTGGAGTTTAATTTATGGTTTATGGTTATGTTTAAAACAATCTTATGTGTAATTTATATTGGCTGGTAAATTGTATATGACATGTGAAGACAGTTTTGCTGTTGACCAGTAGGGGTCAGAAATGCTGATTGTATGTTAAAATACCCTTTAAACACTTAAGGACTAAACTTCTGGAATAAAAGGGGATCATTACATGTCACACATGTCATATGTCCTTAAGGGGTTAATCCTACCGTTTGACAGATAGGAGTCAGTATAAAAGCGAAAATGCTGTAGTTAGTTTGTGGTGTGCTACATGAAATGCAATAATGTCTGAGAAGCCTGTAGTTCACTGAATGACTGGTAGGGGTCAGTGTGTAGGTGAAAATGCAGTGGTTTATTGTTTTGTACATGAAAAGCAAAAACGTCCTAGAAGCCTGTAGTACACCGAATGACCGATAGGGGTCAGTGTGTAGGTGAAAAATGCAGTGGTTTGTTAGTTTGTACATGAAATGCAATAATGTCTGAGAAGCCTGTAGTACACCAAATGACTGATAGGGGTCAGTGTGTAGGTGAAAAATGCAGTGGTTTGTTGGTTTGTACATGAAATGCAATAATGTCTGAGAAGCCTGTAGTACACCGAATAACTGGTAGGGGTCAGTGTGTAGGCGCAAATGCAGTGGTTCGTTGATTTGTACATGAAATGCGATAATATCTAAAAAGCCTGTAGTACACCAAAAGACCAGTAGGGGTCAGTGTGTAGACGAAAATGCAGTTGTTCTTTGATTTTTACATAAAATGCAATAATGTCTGAGAAGCCTGTAGTACACCAAATGACCAGTAGGGGTCAGTGTGTAGGCGCAAATACAGTGGTTCGTTGATTTGTACATGAAATGCGATAATGTCTAAGAAGCCTGTAGTACACCAAAAAACGGTAGGGGTCAGCAGGGGCGGGCTGGGCCGGGGGGCAGGGAGGCAATTGCCCCCCAGGCCGCCCGAAATTCTTTTAGGACCGGCCGCGGCAGGCCGGCTCTTTAAATGCTGCAGCCGCCGAGCGCTCTGTAAAGAGTGCTCAGACGGCTGCAGCAGCTTCTCCCCTCCCCGCCCCTGTAGTGTGGCCGAGCCGGTCTCCGGTCCGCAGTCCCGGCCGGAGTGATGGGAAAGTGCACACTGAGTGTGCACCTTCCTGTCAGTCCGGCCGGTTACAGGAAACAGAAACTCCTGTTCCGCACGGAGTTTCTGTTTCCTGTAACTGGCCGGACTGACAGGAAGTGCACACTGAGCGTGCACCTTCCCATCACTCCGGCCGGGAATGCGGACCAGAAAGCAGCTCGGCCACGCTACAGGGGAGGGGGTAAGAAGAGGGGAGGGGGGGGGGAATAAGAAGAGGGGAGGGGGGGAATAAGAAGAGGGGAGAGGGGGGGAAGAAGAGGGGAGAGGATAAGAAGAGGGGAGGGGGGATAAGAAGAGGGGGGAGGGGGGATAAGAAGAGGGGAGGGGGGGATAAGAAGAGGGGAGAGGGGGGATAAGAAGAGGGGAGGGGGGATAAGAAGAGGGGAGAGGGGGATAAGAAGAGGGGAGGGGGGATAAGAAGAGGGGAGGGGATAAGAAGAGGGGAGGGGGGATAAGAAGAGGGGAGAGGGGGATAAGAAGAGAGGGGGATAAGAAGAGGGGGGGATAAGAAGAGGGGGGATAAGAAGAGGGGAGGGGGGATAAGAAGAGGGGAGGGGGGGATAAGAAGAGGGGAGAGGGGGGAATAAGAAGAGGGGAGAGAGGGGGAATAAGAAGAGGGGAGAGGGGGGAATAAGAAGAGGGGAGAGGGGGGAATAAGAAGAGGGGGGAGTAAGAAGAGGGGAGGGGAGGGGGGAGAGTAAGAAGAGGGGGGAGTAAGAGGGGAGGGGGGAGTAAGCGGAGGGGATGGGGGGAGTAAGAGGAGGGGAGGGGGAGAGTAAGAGGAGGGGAGGAGGAGAGTAAGAGGAGAGGGAGGGGGGGTAAGGAGAGGGATGGGGAGTAAGAAGAGGAGAGGGAGGGGAAGTAAGAAGAGGGGAGGGGGAGTAAGAAGAAGGGGTGGGGAGTAAGAAGAGCGGATGGGGAGAGTAAGAGGGGAGGGGGGAGTTAGAGGGGAGGTGGAGAGGGAGGTGGGGAGGAAGAAGAGGGGAGGGGAGTAAGAGGGGAGGGGGGTAAGAAGAGAGGGAGGGGGGAGTAAGAAGAAGAGAGGGAGGTGGGGAGGAAGAAGAGGGGAGGGGAGTAAGAGGGGAGGGGGGTAAGAAGAGAGGGAGGGGGGAGTAAGAAGAAGAGAGGGAGGGGGAGTAAGAAGAGAGGGAGTGGGAGTAGGGAGAGGGGGAGGGGGGAGTAAGAAGAGGGGGCAGTAAGAAGGAGGGGAGATAAGAAAAAGGGGGGAAGAAGAGGGGGAGGGGGAATAATAAGAGGGGGAGGGGGGAGTAAGAAGGAGGGGAGATAAGAAAAAGAAGGGGGTGAGTAAGAAGGAGGGGAGATAAGAAAAAGAGGGGGGTAAAAGAAGAAGGGGAAGTAAGAAGAAGAGGGGAGGGGGAGTAAGAAGAAGAGGGGGGAGGGGAGTAAGAAGAGGGGGGAGTAAGAAGGAGGGGAGATAAGAAAAAGAGGGGGGAAGGGGAGGGGGAGTAAGAAGAGGGAGAGGGGAATAAGAAGGAGGGGAGATAAGAAAAAGAGGGGGGAAGGGGAGGGGGGTAAGAAGAGGGAGAGGGGGAATAAGAAGGAGGGGAGATAAGAAGAAGAAGAAGGGGGAGTAAGAAGAAGAGGGGGGAGTAAGAAGAAGAAGGGGGAGTAAGAAGAAGAAGGGGGTAAGAAGAAGGGGGGGTGTAAGAAGAAGAAGAAGAGGGGAGAAGAAGGGGGAGTAAGAAGAAGTAGGAGGGTTAAGAAGCTCTAAGGGACAGAAGGGACAGCTCTATAGGACAGGGGGCAAGACAGGGAGCTCTTTCACACTATGCGCACACACACAATGCATCCCTATACATACACAGAAACACACAATGCATCCCTATACATACACAGAAACACAACATGCTTCCCTTACACACAGAGAAACACACAATGCATCCATTACACACACACACAATGCAACCCCCACACAAAGACAATGCATCCTTTGCACATATACACAGAAACAGACAATGCAAACACACACACACTGCTTTTCTTACATACACACAGAAACACAATGCATCTCTTACACTCAATGCACACACATACAGACACACACCTTGCATCCCTTATGCATACAAACACAGATTCACACTGCTTCCACTACACACAAACACACTGCATCACCTGCACAAACTGGTATCCCTATAAACTACATACCATAAGCACACATATTAGATCCTCTACAATAACTCATAACACATCCCCTACACACTCCACTCCCTGTGAGCGAACTCATGGGTGGGTGAAACATATAAGTGGACTTATGAGTGGGCCTTAAGGGCATACTCACCGTCAGGCCCTGGGGCCCAGACCTTGAGCTGTGTAAGAGGCCCCCAAAAAATGGAGCTGCTTCTAATTCTCCCAGAACATTGAATTTTGTGACCACAGTTGCAAACAGCCTCCAGAGATCCTGTTCTACACCAGACCAGTGGAGCCAAACTGCAGCTCATCATCATCCTCATCTAATTGTAAGTAGGCAATCTAGTATATTATTAGTGACACTAATCTATAATTTACCTCACATTAAAGGGACACTATAGCTTAATGAAGGGGTTGCGGTGTCTATAGCTGGTCCCTGCAGGCTTTTTAATGTAAACACACACTGTGTGCAGCACTGGCGTTAGTTCATATGGCAGATCATATGGGTGAGGCATTGTGATGTCACATGGGGGGGCGGCAAATTTATATTTTGTCTAGGGCGGCAAAAATCCTTGCACCGGCTCTGATCCTGGGCAGGTGCACCAGTCTACTGGTGACCCACAGGAGGGGAGTTCACTGATTGCACTGCACTCTCCTCCTGCCCAGACCCATCTTGACCGCAGTGCAAGTGCCCTCTGCCCCTAATTTACAGTGGCTCACACTCACAACAAGCAGTGCCTGGAGCCCTTTTACAGAGACGGAAACAAAGAGGTTCTGCGGCAGCTGGCCGTCCTGCAAGCATTACATTAAACAGCTGTTCCCCATGCAGCCACAGGTGGCATTGTGCTGGGAGACTGTGATTACTCTTCACTTCCTCCCAGCCTACAGAGCAGCGCATGGGGGAGAGAGAGGAGGAGGCATGATTTAATCTTACAATAAATCCTCTAAGCAAACCTTTATAAATTTGGGGGGATCAGCTCTGTTTCCACAGTTTATTGGTGTTTACTCTGATGTCTGTATTAATATTGAGGGATGTCTAAGTAGTAACGTCAGTGTGTGTCAGCAGGGCCAGCCGTTGGGGTGAGCAAGCTGTGCGGTCACGCAGGGTGCCATGACAACAGAGGCACCCGGCGGCCAACACAGCTCACAAGTTGGGTACACCAGCATATTTAATTTAAACGATTCGCTGGTGGTCCACTGGTGCGCACCAGCAGTAGGTGCAGTCAGATCATATCCTCTCCCTCGTGGTTCCAGCGCTCAGTTAGTGAGTCAGAGCACAGGCTCAGAGATTCTCAGCCTGTGCTCTGACAACATTGAAAGTCAGAGCCGTGAAGGAGTGGGTATGGCAAAGAGCTACTGATTAGCATAACATCAATATCCGTTATAAAACCAGGAAAAGGTGGGCATGGATGGTGAACTGATTTGGTGGAGCAATGGGCCACTTGACTGGTTTTGCCCCCCAGGCCTAAGGCTGCCAGCCCTTCCCTGGGGGTCAGTGTGTAGGTGAAAATGCAGTGGTTTATTGGTTTGTACATGAAAATGCAAAAAACGTCTAAGACGCCTGTAGTACACCAAATGCCCGATAGGGGTCAGTGTGTAGGTAAAAAATGCGGTGGTTGGTTGGTTTTTACATGAAATGCAATAATGTCTGAGAAGCCTGTAGTACACTGAATGACCGGTAGGGGTCAGTGTGTAGGCGAAAATGCAGTGGTTCGATGGTTTGTACATGAAATGCAATAATGTCTGAAAAGCCTGTAGTACACCGAATGACCGGTAGGGGTCAGTGTGTAGGCAAAAATGCAGTGGTTCGTTGGTTTGTACATGAAATGCGATAATGTCTAAGAAGCCTGTAGTACACCCAAAGACCAGTAGGGGGTTTAAACGAATGATATGCATGAACTTGCAATGGTTTTAGAACAGACTTAGACAAAACGCAGCCGTAAAGTGAGGACCTGACCCGTGCATGGTGCCGTGGGACTGATGCCTGGCGTAACGGGTAGGTCGACTTATGGTTTGTGAGTCACTTGGACACCATCCACGGTGATGGATTGAAGAAAGAAGGTGGTAGGCCGGAAGAGCCTGTGGCTGGATTCCTGACACAGCTCTGCTTAGAAAACCTCATGGAGTAATCAGGTAAAATGGCGTCTAGATGACCCGGAAGTGAAAATCATTCTGATGCTGACCTCAAGCGATATGAGTCAGGTAAGGGGTGTCCCTTATATAGGGGAGTGAATTAATTTAAGCCCCTCCCACAAATACAGGCCAAACGGCCTTAATACACACACACATATATATATATATATATATATATATATATATATATATTAACTATACCTGTTGTATCTTTGAATAGGTGGTCCTAACATTTTTCCATAACAATAGATATCATAATCTGTTGTAACTATAATTAGTTGAAGTGGGGTATGTTACAATCAGAATAGGAACTCATAAATATATGTATGATGTATTGATTCAACAATCAACAGATGTGGCAGGATCATTACCACAAGATATATGTACCTGTAAATCATCACAACCAGATAACATATTTTTTTTTGTTTCAAGAAACAGACAAATACAATATTTGATCACATGTATTTGATATATGGGAAGGTGGAACCTGGAGTTGTGGGAGAGTATGATCCGGCCTATATAAACCCAAACTCACCTTCATACATGGCCAATGTCGATTGGTCACTTGCGGTTTTGACAGAAGAGTTTCCCGCTTGTTTTTTCCTGCAGCCTAGACAGGGGACCCACTCCCTGGCATGCAATCATGTCTCCACCCCAACGCAGTGGGCGAACTAAAGTAGAAAGAGTCCTGGTGCAAGGGTGAAAGAGTCCTCAATTGCAAGGTTGGAAAGAAGGTAGAACCCTATCTGTCGTACAACTCCAACAATGCATTGACAGCTGGGGCTCTACCAATTTCCCATGCTTGCAGGGTTGTATTTAGCACTGTGTTTGTATGTAAACATTTTTTTGTATGGAGTATGTTTGTGTGAATGTGTTTGTATGTAGTATTAGAGTTTGAATGCAAGTGTACATTTAAGTGTAGTGCTGGTTTTTGAATGTAGGGGTTTGTTTATATATAATTTTGGTGTTTAACAGAGGTGTGTTTGTATAAATGTTTCAATGCAGGAGTGTGTTTGTATGTAATGTTGAAGTTTAAATGGAGGGGTGTATTTGTATTTATTGTTGGTGCTCTGACACAGGTAAACACGCTGAAACACAAGCAGATACACACACTGACCACATACAGATACGCACACAGATAAACACACACACACACAGATAAACTGAGACATACTGACACACATAAAAACATACAATGATAGACATACTGACACACACACTGACACAAACTGTCACACAGGCACATATGATGACAAACATACTGACACACAGATACATATACTGACACACACACAGGCACAAACACTAATAGACATACTGACACACACACACACAGGCGCATATACAGACATACTAACACACACACACAGTATCTCTATCAGCATAGGTATGTGTGTGTGTGTCAGTATGTCTGTATATGTGCGTGTGTGTGTGTGTGTGTGTGTCAGCATGTCTATCAGTGTATGTGCCTATGGTGTGTGTCAGAATGTCTGTCAGTGTATGTATCTGTGTGTCTGTATGTTTGTCATTGCATGTGCCTGTGTGTGTCATTATGTCTATCAGTGTATGTGCCTGACACACACACACACAACAGGTACACACACACACACACAGACACATACACTGTCAGACATACTGACACACAGGCACATACACTGGCAGACATACTGACACACACAGACACATACACTGTCAGACATACTGACATACACAGACACATACACTGTCAGACAGACATACTTACATACACTATCAGACATACTGACACACACACAGACACATACACTATCAGACATACTGACATACACTACCAGACATACTGCCACACACACACAGACACATACACTATCAGACATACTGACATACACACACAGACACATACACTATCAGACATACTGACATACACTATCAGACATACTGACACACACAGACACATACACTGTCAGACATACTGACACACACATACACTGTCAGACTTACTGACACACACACACATACACTGTCAGACATACTGACACACACAGACACATACACTGTCAGACATACTGACACACACACAGACATACTGACACACACAGACACATACACTGTCATACGTACTGACACACACAGACACATCCACTATCAGACATACTGACACACACACAGACACATACACTGTCAGACATACTGACACACACAGACACATACACTATCAGACACACTGACACACACAGACACATACACTATCATACATACTGACACACACAGACACATACACTGTCAGACATACTGACACACACACAGACACATACACTGTCAGACATACTGACACACACACAGACACATACACTATCAGACATACTGACACACACACAGACACATACACTGTCAGACATACTGACACACACAGACACATACACTATCAGACACACTGACACACACAGACACATACACTATCATACATACTGACACACACAGACACATACACTGTCAGACATACTGACACACACACAGACACATACACTATCAGACATACTAACACACACAGACACATACACTGTCAGACATACTGACACACACAGACACATACACTGTCAGACAAACTGACAAACATATAAAATTTACATTTTAAGCCCAGCCTCCAGTTTCCTACCTTTTGCTGGAGGGTGGCATCCCTGGGATTCAGTGTGCTGCCTGAGGATGATGTGAGTGAGGAGCCCCCATCCTCACTGGCTCCTCCTCCTCCCTCCCGTGCAGGTCCTTCTTCTCCCGCGCAGCAGCTCTTTATGGGAGGAAGTGACGCTCGGCACTCACTTCCTCCCAGTGCTGCCGAAAAGCAAGGGCCCGGTCGCGCTGTTAAAGGGCCACAGCGCCCGACCGGGCCCCTGCTGGTACAAGCCCACTGGGTGGCCCTAAGTGCATGGGCCACCCGGTGGGACTCCTTACAGGGCGGGGCCCGCATAAAGTGGCCGGGAAACATTTTTTTTTTCAGGGCAGCAGGGCCCACGGGACAGCTGTCTTGGGCCCCCCAGGAGTAATTGGGCCCGGGGCACCTGCCCCGTTTGCCCCGTGTTAAAGACGGCCCTGAGCCTAGATACTGTCAAGGCAATTCAGTAAGCCCTCGGACCTCCGACCCCAGCCTCAACCGCTCTAACTCGGTCGCTCCCAGCACCATTAAACTCCCGGGGCAGCTTCCAGTACTACTGGATCAGTTGACAGCACCTGGCAACAGTGAGTACACGGGAACACATGTTAAACTACCGAAAGGGGTTGCATACACACGAACAGCAATAAACGCATACGTAACCCCACTTATACGAAAGCACACAAAACCGGCACAAACATAGTAAACAATGATACTTACACCAATTCCTTACACTCGGTAATTCGCAAAGCAAACTCCATACGGTTACCTTCACCTTGTTTCAAACTAAACTAAGCAGTTCGTTTGGCACAATTCACTTTACAAAGCTCAATACAATTTTGTACACCAACACCGCCACCTACTGTCAAAAGTTGTTAACTACACTGAAATCCAACATTTTTCACTACAGAAGTTACAATGGTAAATTGTTTCGCAGGGAAAATCTAGACGCTATAACTGTGACATGCTATGATTTAACAGCTACATTAAATTTGATACTGGTTTCTGACCACAAACGTACAAAGACGACTAGTATGCTTCACATCATACATAAGCACACAACTCACAGAATTCATAGGTACACACAGTTTATAGTATAACATAAGCACGCCGATATTGTCCAAATTCAAGCATAAACTTAATTTCGATCCCTCAATCTGCTAGGTCTAGAAGTAACACCACCATAATCACAACCCAGGAGGATCAATATACCCAGATATGTATCACTTTTAACAAGTACTAATCGATTACACAGTAATCGATTAGTACCAACCACAGTCTTGGTTTCACAGAAAAGTACCAACCACAGTCTTGGTTTCCAACAGGTGATAAGTACCAACAAATCAGACACCCTGTCAAGTCATAAGACCCCTCAAAAAAAAAGAAAAATCACAGATATGCGATTTCCTTCGTACCTTTTGTCCACACATCGTTAACTGGCAGTTAGGGTACCAGAACAGCCCCAAACTCAGGAAAATACTTCGAAATTTCCACAAGACCAACACCCATCCCACACAGAGGTATTTCCGCCCCTCGACCCAAATCATAGCTAGAGTCTCGCAACACTCTGCTAAGAGGTTTAGAAAGGGCGTCACTTTCATTACCCACTTTTTCCATCTAATCAAGTTTCCCAGAGGCCTACACCCCGCCATTGTTTCATGGCACAGCACAGGGCCAAATCATAGACAGTGCCTCTCCCAGCCAATTGGCAACTAGCAGAGCCTCACCATCCCAAGCATAGTTGTTTTTTGCCACCCGGCATTAATAGACGCCAGTTAACATAACCCACAATTAACAGTGTCATCATAAGTCTCATTTCTAACTTCGTCATATAATGTGGCATCTGTCAGACAAAGGAGAGGACTTCTCACTATTCAGCACACCAGCTAGACCACCCACACCAACCACTGCCCCTACTGCAGGCAAAAACCAAGACCCTTCAAGTCACTGTTCATTGAGGTCATGGACCATCCCAAAGATCGCCTCAGAAAAGGCAGAATTCTATAGAAAAATAGAATGTGACGGCAGATAAGAACCATTTGGCCCATCTAGTCTGCCCAATTTCCAAAATACTTTCATTAGTACCTATAGCTTGGTTGCTTCATCTAAGTGTTGCTTCTAAGTGTGAGTGGTTGGAGATATTCTGGAGAGTTTTACAGAAGCTTCAACTGTCTAAGATTTGTGCTAAGAGTTTTCTTTTTTACTGTTACAGGTAAGATTCATCTGTAGGAAAAGGTTACTGATTGCACAATGTTTGATTTCCTGTTGGTAATTATAAGGCATTTGATTTGATTAGTTAGCTACTTGCTATTGATTGCTGTTTAAATTATCTATTGTTTGCAAATAAGCAGAGGCCTTCCCAGGTGTTAAACATTCCTAGTGGGTGGTGATTTTAGGAGTATATAAGGGTTGTTGTCATTAGCTTGGCTAATATAGCTTGGTTGCTTCATCTAAGTGTTGCTTCTAAGTGTGTGTGGTTGGAGATATTTTGGAGAGTTTTACAGAAGCTTCAACTGTCTAAGAGTTGTGCTAAGAGTTTTCTTTTTTACTGTTACAGGTAAGATTCAGGGGTCAAGTCCTGGGAAAAAAAAGTGTGGGAACTCACCCAAGATCCACTGACACCCCCCTCTCAAAAAAATAAATATATATTTCACAGAAAATTCAGTGCAACATTTATTGTAAAGTGCCAGTTTACACAAACAACTGCAAAATTCACATGCAATAAACAAATGTATACAGAACAGTTGAAACAAATTAAATTAGCTATGCAATAAACAAATATTCAATCAATATCATTGTACGTGTACTTTGATAATATATATATAATTATATATATATATATATATATTAATATCAAAATACACTTAGTTAAAGGACTGTTTGGGCGTTCTATGCCGCCCTCCGGCATTTAGAGCCGGTTCCCTAAGGACAGCATAGAACGCCCGCCATCCTTAAGGGGTTAAACAAATGTGGTGATATTAGGGTTATTTGATTTATTTTTACACTAGCCCCCTGCCTTCTCCATTCACCCTCCCCCCCTTCTCCATCTACCCTTCTCCAACCGCCCTCTCCAACCACCCACTCCCATCTCCATCCACCCTCCCCACTCTCCAACCACCCAGCCTCCATCTCCATCCACCCTACCCCCCCTCCAACCACCCAGCCTCCATCTCCATCCACCCTACCCCCCTCTCCAACCACCCAGCCTCCATCTCCATCCACCCTACCCCCCCTCTCCAACCACCCAGCCTCCATATCCATCCACCCTACCCCCCTCTCCAACCACCCAGCCTCCATCTCCATCCACCCTACCCCCCCTCTCCAATCACCCAGCCTCCATCTCCATCCACCCTACCCCCCCTCCAACCACCCAGCCTCCATCTCCATCCACCCTACCCCCCTCCAACCACCCAGCCTCCATCTGCATCCACCCTACCCCCCCTCACCAATCACCCATCCTCCATCAAACAAGTAATAGTAGCTCCCCTTATAAAATGTACTTACAGTTCTGAAGACTCAGGAGTGCTGGCTGGCTTGGCTTCTTCTCCCTCCTTCTCACCATCACGGTCTTACCCTAGTGTTGCCGACACAACACCGTGACTCCGCCTCCGCGTGATGTCACGACACTCCCGCGTACGCAAAGGGCAGGGGAGGTCGGAGGAGGAGCAACCCGGAAGTAAGTCCTCCGTCCGCTCCAGAGTCCTGACTCCTTCACTATGCGATGCCGGTCGCTTGCATAGTGAAGGCTCTGCTCAGGAGGAGCACTGGCTGGGCTCAAGAGGCAGCTGCCCTGGTCCTGCAGGAGCAAAGGGAACGGCGTTCCTGCCATGAAAAAAGTGCAGGAACGCCATTCCCACGTATTCCTGCAGGACTCGAGCCCTGGTAAGATTCATCAGTAGGAAAAGGTTACTGATTGCACAAGGTTTGATTTCCTGTTGGTAATTATAAGGCAATTGATTTGATTAGTTAGCTACTTGCTATTGATTGCTGTTTAAATTAGCTATTGTTTGCAAATAAGCAGAGGCCTACCCAGGTGTTAAACATTCCTAGTGGGTGGTGATTTTAGGAGTATATAAGGGTTGTTGTCATTAGCTTGGCTAATATAGCTTGGTTGCTTCATCTAAGTGTTGCTTCTAAGTGTGTGTGGTTGGAGATATTCTGGAGTGTGTTGCTTCTAAGTGTGTGTGGTTGGAGATATTCTGGAGAGTGTTGCTTCTAAGTGTGTGTGGTTGGAGATATTCTGGAGTGTGTTGCTTCTAAGTGTGTGGTTGGAGATATTCTGGAGAGTGTTGCTTCTAATTGTGTGTGGTTGGAGATATTCTGGAGATAAACTGGAGGTAATCTGAGGTATTCAGGAGGATAAATAAAAAGTTAAGATTTGTTTGATTTAAATTATTTACCTCATTGGAATGGCAGACTTAGTTCAGTGTAATAGTTGCTATGCATTTGTTTAACGTTTCACTTTTTGGAGGTTTGGTTGTTGTCTAATCTGTAGACAGTTCTCTATCTTGCTGCAGGAGATTGTATTTTTGAAGTCTGAGATTTGTAAATTATCTGGTAAACAAACTCAGGCTGGAACTGCTGCAAAGCCACTGCCACAGAGACATACTAGGAATGGCATATGGATTACTGTAGGATCTGGTAGACTTAGAGTTGTGGATAAAAGGCATATTGCACAGTCTGTTGCTCTACATAACTCATGTTCTGCACTTTCAGAGTGTAATGGTGTCATGGAGACAGGCACTGAGGGTAGTGGTGTTGTGGAGAGAGGCACTGAGGCTAGTGGTGTTGTGCAGAGAGGCACTGAGGCTAGTGGTGTTGTGCAGAGAGGCACTGAGGCTAGTGGTGTTGTGCAGAAAGGCACTGAGGCTAGTGGTGTTGTGCAGAGAGGCACTGAGGCTAGTGGTGTTGTGCAGAGAGGCACTGAGGCTAGTGGTGTTGTGCAGAGAGGCACTGAGGCTAGTGGTGTTGTGCAGAGAGGCACTGAGGCTAGTGGTGTTGTGCATAGAGGCACTGAGGCTAGTGGTGTTGTGCAGAGAGGCACTGAGGCTAGTGGTGTTGTGCAGAGAGGCACTGAGGCTAGTGGTGTTGTGCAGAGAGGCACTGAGGCTAGTGGTGTTGTGCAGAGAGGCACTGAGGCTAGTGGTGTTGTGCAGAGAGGCACTGAGGCTAGTGGTGTTGTGCAGAGAGGCACTGAGGCTAGTGGTGTTGTGCAGAGAGGCACTGAGGCTAGTGGTGTTGTGCAGAGAGGCACTGAGGCTAGTGGTGTTGTGCAGAGAGGCACTGAGGCTAGTGGTGTTGTGCAGAGAGGCACTGAGGCTAGTGGTGTTGTGAAGAGAGGCACTGAGGCTAGTGGTTTTGTGCAGAGAGGCTTGAAGACTATGGTGAGGCCTAATAGAAAGCAGTTGTTGGGGGATTCCATCATAAGAGGTGTGGAGATGGACAATGGTGGTCTTGTGAGGTGTCTTCCCGGAGCTACTGCTCACAGAGACAAGAGACGTATCTGTAATATTGTTAATCAAGCAAAGCAGGAAGGGGAATTGGATGTACTTGTCCATTTAGAGACAAATGACTTGGCTTGCAATGAAGTTTCAGAGGTTAAGGAAGTTTTTAGTGTTTTTGCCAATGATATACGGCAGCTGGCTTCCACACTGTCATTCTCTGAATTTCTGCCTGTGCATAACACTCAGAATGACAGGCGGATGCGTATTAGGGACTTTAACTTGTGGCTTGGTGAATGGTGTCGGGAGCAAGGATTTGGCTTTATTTCTCATGGTAGCTCTGTTTGGAATGGAAATAAATAGTGATGTCGCGAACACAAAATTTTAGGTTCGCGAACGTCAAACGGGAACTTCCGCAAACGTTCGCGAACCGGCGAACCGAGCGAACCGCCATTGACTTCAATGGGCAGGCGAATTTTAAAACCCACAGGGACTCTTTCTGGCCACAAAAGTGATGGAAAAGTTGTTTCAAGGGGACTAACACCTGGACTATGGCATGCCGGAGGGGGATCCATGGCAAAACTCCCATGGAAAATTACACAGTTGATGCAGAGTCTGGTTTTAATCCATAAAGGGCAGAAATCACCTAACATTCCTAAATCACAATGGATATGGATTGACACCTGACATATGACATATTGACACCTTGACATATGGATTGACACCTGTCCTCAGAGCCCCTGATACACACTGACACAGAGCAGAATAGGGACTGTTCCCCCTACATAGGGTCACTTGGCAGATATGGATTGACACCTATCCTAAGGATCCCTGATACACACTGACACAGAGCAGAATAGGGACTGTTTCTCCTACATAGGGTCACTTGGCAGATATGGATTGACACCTATCCTAAGGATCCCTGATACACACTGACACAGAGCAGAATAGAGACTGTTTCCCCTACATAGGGTCACTTGGCAGATATGGATTGATACCTGTCCTCAGAGACCATGATACACACTGACACAGAGCAGAATAGAGAGTGTTCCCCCTACATATGGTCACTTGGCAGATATTGATTGACACCTGTCCTCAGAGACCATGATACACACTGACACAGAGCAGAATAGAGACGGTTCCCCCTACATAGGGTAACTTGGCAGATATTGATTGACACCTGTCCTCAGAGACCATGATACACACTGACACAGAGCAGAATAGGGACTGTTCCCCCTACATAGGGTCACTTGGCAGATATGGATTGACACCTGTCCTCAGAGACCATGATACACACTGACACAGAGCAGAATAGGGACTGTTCCCCCTACATAGGGTCACTTGGCAGATATGGATTGACACCTGTCCTCAGAGCCCATGATACACACTGACACAGAGCAGAATAGAGACTGTTCCCCCTACATAGGGTCACTTGGCAGATATTGATTGACACCTGTCCTCAGAGACCATGATACACACTGACACAGAGCAGAATAGAGACTGTTCCCCCTACATAGGGTAACTTGGCAGATATTGATACACACTGACACAGAGCAGAATAGGGACTGTTCCTCCTACATAGGGTCACTTGGCAGATATGGATTGACACCTATCCTAAGGATCCCTGATACACACTGACACAGAGCAGAATAGAGACTGTTTCCCCTACATAGGGTCACTTGGCAGATATGGATCCTAAGGATCCCTGATACACACTGACACAGAGCAGAATAGAGACTGTTCCCTCTACATAGGGTCACTTGGCAGATATGGATTGACACCTGTCCTCAAAGACCATGATACACACTGACACAGAGCAGAATAGAGACTGTTCCCCCTACATAGGATCACTTCGCAGATATTGATTGACACCTGTCCTCAGAGACCATGATACACACTGACACAGAGCAGAATAGAGACTGTTCCCCCTACATAGGGTCACTTGGCAGATATGGATTGACACCTATCCTAAGGATCCCTGATACACACTGACACAGAGCAGAATAGAGACTGTTCCCCCTACATAGGGTCACTTGGCAGATATGGATTGACACCTGTCCTCAGAGACCATGATACACACTGACACAGAGCAGAATAGAGACTGTTCCCCCTACATAGGGTCACCTGGCAGATATGGATTGACACCTGTCCTCAGAGACCATGATAAACACTGACACAGAGCAGAATAGAGACTGTTCCCCCTACATAGGGTCACTTGGCAGATATTGATTGACACCTGTCCTCAGAGACCATGATACACACTGTCACAGAGCAGAATAGAGACTGTTCCCCCTACATAGGGTCACTTGGCAGATATGGATTGACACCTGTCCTCAGAGACCATGATACACACTGACACAGAGCAGAATAGAGACTGACCCCCCTACATAGGGTCACTTGGCAGATATGGATTGCCACCTATCCTAATGATCCCTGATACACACTGACACAGAGCAGAATAGGGACTGTTCCCCCTACATAGGGTCACTTGGCAGATATGGATTGACACCTGTCCTCAGAGACCTAATTGTGTAATAATGGTAATACTATTACCTATTATATAATATTGGCAGAGGCAAGGAAATTCCCTCTAAATAGATGGGTATAGGCAGAGAGTGAGACCGGAGAGTGAGACCGGAGTGATAAAGTGTCAATAAGGTGATATAAAGTTAAATGTATCACAGAGACACAGCCACCCTTTCTCTTAGCTAGTTTCCAGAAATGCTGGATAGGTAGAAGGGCTATAAAGACCCAGAGAGGTCTAAGAAGAATCCTCTAAACTAGCCCTAATCTCCTTAAACACCTTCAAGGGTGTTCTAAGCTAAAGCTCAATCTAAACGTTTAGATGACTGCCTGATTTCCCATCACAGATGCTGGCTAGGAATCACACTGTGCAAGACAAAGAGTGGGTCTAAGTGCCCATAGTGCAGTAAAGTGTCCCTAGTGAAGTGAAAAAGAGAATAACGAGCTGACTACCCTATCAGGGGACGTGTATATGGCATCGATTTTAGGAACCGGGAGATGGAAAAAGATGCTTGGTCGGTCCTCCTACTTCAAATTTGGGGCACAGCGCGTGCAATCTAATTTGCCACCAGATAGGAGTGGTGTGTTAAGTAGTACTATTCCTATCAGTTTAATCCCTGTTATGTGCCTTTTTTTTGGTTTGGTTTTTGAAGCCACAGTGCAGGGCCGGACTGGCCCACCGGGATACCGGGAAATTTCCCGGTGGGCCGCGGCTCCTGGGGGCTGCTCTGGCAATATGTGCCACCGGGTGGCCGGTCCGGTGGCACACACTTTGAGGGGGCTGGCCGGCAGGCGGCCGCATTGCATGCTGCAGCCTCACCGGTCCGGCGGCACACCTAATGCTGAGGGCTGAGGGAGGAGTTACTCCGTGATGTGTCCATGCTGGGAATTGTGGGTACCGCGAGGGAGCATGATAGAGAGACATTTGTGTTATATTTCCAGTCTCTCACGTGCAAGGTCAGCCTCGGGAGAAAGGGAATAGACACACACAAGGGGCGGGGGGAGAAAGAGACAGAGGGGGAAGAGAGACACACACAAGGGAGGGGAAGAGAGACACACAGGGGATAGGGGATAATGAAACAGGGGCAAGAGAGAGACACAGGGGGAGGGAAAAAGAGACAGAGGGGGGAGATAGAGACTGGGGAGAAATGGACACATAGGAGCAGTGAGGGGGAGAAAGATACATACTGGTACACCATATAAGGGAACTTGATTGACTATTTACTCTTGTTTGTTGTCTTCAGAAAAATGAGTTTTGCAAAGAAAAAGAGAGCTTCTTACACTGCTGCGCTTAAATTGAAAGTTATTGAACGTGCAAAGGAAGCCAATAATAGCATAGCTGCAAGAGAGTTTAGCATCAGCGAAAAACTCGTAAGAGATTGGAGAAAAAATTAGGCTAAATTGCAAGCCATGCCGAAGTTGAAGAAAGCATTACGTTTCAAAGCTACACCTTTTGATGGAATGGAAAAGGATTTGAATGACTGGATAATGGAATGTAGACAAAATGGATATGTTGTGACTCGCTCGAGCATTCGAATCCGAGCACTTCAGATTGCAAAAGAAAAATATTTGGCGACTGAAGGTATGGCACAATTTAGAGCATCGTCTGGTTGGTGCACACGATTCATGAACCGATATGGATTGTGTCTTCGTCAGCGAACAAAAATCGCTCAAAAGCTGCCTAAAGAGCTGGACGAAAAGGTAATGTCATTTCACAAATTCATTATCAAACAGAGAAAAAAGAATGCTTTCACTCTGAATAACATTGGTAATATGGACGAAACTCCAATGACATTTGATATGCCTGGCAATCGAACTGTAGCAAGCGTTGGAGAAAAAACTGTACTTATAAAAACAACCGGTCATGAAAAGTCACATTTCACTGTTGTACTGTCTTGCCTGGCAGATGGCACTAAACTGCGCCCGGTAATAATATTCAAGAGGAAAACAATGCCAAAGAACTTAAAAATTCCGGCAGGAGTAACTGTTCGTGTTCACCCTAAAGGCTGGATGGAGGAGGAGGGTACAAAGTTGTGGCTGCGCAATGTGTGGGGCAGGCGACCAGGCGCAGCACTAAGAAAATGTCCGTCGTTATTGGTGTGGGATATGTTCCGTGCGCATATAACAGAGGATGTGAAGGACGAAGCAAAGAAAATGGCAACCACGTTAGCAGTGATTCCAGGCGGCCTAACATCAATGCTCCAGCCATTGGATGTCTGTCTCAACAAGCCTTTCAAGGACCGTGTCAGGGTACCTGTTGTCTCTACCTCTGAGGAGGTGAGACACTTGGACGTTCTTCCTCCCAAAAGGGTTGAATCACTCATTCCTCGCGGTTCTCCCGGTCGTTTACACGCCGGCCGCGAGGTACCCACTTCCTTTTATGACGCGGCGCTCAGTAGCCGACGTCATGACTACAATCCGTCCCGACCTGTCAATCAAGTCCTGAGCACGAATGAGGACTCGTCGGGGGCGTGATTACCTATCTGGAACCAGGGTATAAAGTAGGGCTTTCTACATTTGTTCATTGCCCTGTCGTGGTTCTAGCTTGTCTAGTCACTCAGTGCTCTTGTTATATATTCTGTCTCTTTGGTTTTGACCCGGCTTGTTTGTTATACCTCGCTTACCTCTATTATCCTTGACTCGGCTTGTCTCTCGCTTACCTGCTCTCTCGTTCCATCGACCTCGGCTTGTCTCTAGACCATTCTTTACTTTCACCTACGTTAGTCCGGCCATTCTAAGGTCCGGTATACGTACCTATTACCTGTTTGTACTCTGCGTGTTGGATCCCTGTCCCGATCCTGACAGACCGATTGCGCAATATGTGGCAACAATGGATGTGTTCTGGTCAAGCAAAGTTAACGAAAAGAGGAAACTTGATGAAACCAGACATTGATTTGATAAAGAAATGGGTAAAGGATGCTTGGGATTCAATATCACCAGAAATGATCAAGAAGTCGTTCCTGAAATGCGGAATTAGTAACGCAATGGATGGATCAGAGGACGACGCAATCTATGAAGAGGAAGATCAATCAGCTTCATATACCAATTCAACAGATGACGACAGCGAAGACGACGTTTACGCTGATGGCATCACCGAAGAACAATGTTGTGATTTATTCGGACATTCTGACGATGAAGAGTCAGAGTTTGAAGGATTTGTATAGGCCAAACAATGTTTGTGCTATTTTGGAGGGCATAAATAAAAAGTCCATGTAATAAGTTTAAGGAATTTGTTACAGTTAATAAATTAAATGTTCTTGTTCATGACTGCTGATTTTTTTTAATCCAGTTTTTAGAAGACATGTTTGATTGTTCCAGGATCTTACCTAGGTAAAATCTGACAAAATTATAAAAATCACAGAATTTCATAGCCCCAAGTTTTACCCTCGACTTATCCACGAGACATAGCATATTTCACAATTGTTGGTCACAAAACTGCACACGACTTATACACGAGATCGACTTATACACGAGTATATACGGTAAGCCTTTTTGCCTTATCTTAAATGACTGTGGCCTGAATAACTTAATTATCTGTGCTGCAAGGTAGATAACAAATGTTTCTAAGTAGGAGAGTTTTTAACTTCTCTTCAATTAACCCCTTAAGGACCAAACTTCTGCAATAAAAGGGAATGATGACTAAAGTCTTACTAAAGTCTTAAATCATATAGCGCTTTGCAGGGGTAAGCACTTAGTAGATCGGGTCCAAAATAGATTTTTCTTTGAGTTAAGCCTATAAAGGGTATTCACATATACTTTTACATAATTCTATTTGGAAACTTTGTTTCCTTTCTGGCTCAAATTAGCTGCTACTCGGTGATTAGTTAATAAGGGTTTCAATAATCCCTAATTGCTGCAACAGGGTCAGCAATTAAAGTGAAGTGTTTGGTGGAATATATTCACAAGAGCATGACCCGTATGACTATTGGAGGATTATCCGCGGTATGTTATGCTTAGGAGGCTGATATTAAAATCTGGTTTTGGTTAAGTTAAAATACTGTTGTAGCAGATGGATTCTTTAAATGCCAGGATCTTCGCTCCAGTGTTTATTTTCTTAAACATGCAGTAGGCTTTTAGCAATTGCTGTAGACAAAGCTCTGTTGCAATTAGCATTCTCATCACGTCAACTAGTTTCACCTGATATCAGTTTCTAAAAAGCTGTCTGTTTTTCAGCTGGGGCAGAACTTTACCTGTGCTTCACTCCATGGTTGCACATTTTATGTTTTATCTTAAATTCCAAGTCCTATTGATACCGGAGAAACTGACGGAAGCCAGGCACAGAGAGATGGACACAGGTTTCTTCAGGAAGGAAGAGATTCTTTATTCGATTCACCGAACGGGACTCAGAGGGACTAATGTCACCAAAATACAACAAGATCTGAGCCCCGAACAATAGTGTAGGTTCCTGATATAGGCATGTAACTCCACCCATAATCAGCTCCACCCACACATACTCTTACCCAATCAATCGAACAAGAACTAACTTCCTGTTTGACCACATGGCTTGCCCAGCACAATGGAGGAGGGGAATATTACATCCTGTATCCTTGCACATGCTCCGTACACTACTGATTGTATCTTTGCCACGTGCAACCAACCGACCGATACACCAGTATATGCAAGTACACATACCACGTGGTAATCTCGGCCTACTAAATTTATTTTTACCGAGATTCCACCACATTCCCCCCTTTGATGCTTCTGATATTTTCACAATTCCAGAGGCATCACTTAACCATAGTTTGCATATACCTCAGGTTGCCATGAACCAGACCAGACTTTGCGACTCCCTAAAGACATGAATCCCTCAACATTCCTCTTCCTGTACTTGTTCTCTCTGATTTAGAGCCTCATATCTATATATAGCCATTATCTGTGCAGCAGCCTTTCTCTCTGCTATATTTTCTATAATGCCCTGCACAGACCTAACTACCAAAGGAACAAGACATGGTAGGAGAAGACACAGCATCAAGATTAGCATGACTCCACCTACCAATGCATTAAGTCCGCCAAACTGCTCATACCAATTACAAAACCAACTACTTGGATTATACCCTTTCCATACTTGAGTAGGCACATGCGCTAGTTTAACCAAATGGCTAGTAAGCTCAGCTATTGCTTGCCCTTCATCATCTGTTTGAAGACAGCAATTGCTTAGGTTAAACTTCCCACATACACCTCCCTCTACTGCCAATAGGTAATCCAAAGCTAATCTATTTTGGTAAACGGCTGTCCTCATCCTAGTATTATGCTTCGTTAGGAGATTGAGCGCTTGCGATGTCTCATTGGTAATTATCTCAACCACTGCCTGTAACCTTATAATACGATTGAGCATATATATTGGGGTTCTATATCCAAAAATACCATCCTCTGCCCATGTAGCTGGCCCATAATAATCTATAATACGCTGGGGAGGCCACTCATTATCTTCCCAGGTACCTATCTCTAGGGGTCCTCTTTTCTTCCTATGATTCACATCATATACCTTAACTCCCAAAGTCTCTCCTGTTTCAATAGGCAACAAGAAGAAGGATGGTTTGAGCATACCTAACACACATGCCCCTTCCCAGTCCTGTGGTAATTCCGAATAGGCTTTCTTACCACAGATCCAGTACAAATTTGCTGGGGCTTTCCAACTAGATGTAATAGATCAAACCACACGTCCTTTAAATTGGTATAACTTGCAAACGGGTTAGGTGGTTCTGAGACATTTGAAGCCGACCACCAAGTTGTATTCTTTGTATTATCATCATAAGCCTTTTGCCCTAGACAAGTTAAGTCTCCTACAGGTGTATTAAACTTTATTCCTTCCCTTGCTATCCAAACATAACCTATAATGGAGGTCTTTAATCGCCACTCAGATTTACCTCTAACACTCATTTGATAATCGGCTTGAGAAGATATTATTTGTCCAACTGTCTCAGAACCAGAATACATTACCTCCTTTGCTTCCCTGGGCCATTGGTCTCCCATATTAGTACCTCCACACACATAGCAGTTGGTCACATTAAGACTACCAGCAATACTTTCGGCTAGATCAATAAACAGGTTCTTAGCATTATGGAGGATCTTATTTTCTACACTCATCTCTTCATAAAAAGAATGGAAAACCTGATGAGTTTGGGATGCTACGGTATCGGTCTCTATCCCTATAAATAATATTGTCCCAGGATCCAAACCCGTCCCATATATCTGGAACCCAATTAAGTTTCCGAACCTATCTCTGAATTGTTCTGGATTATTGATAAGTATATGGACTGGGTTGCATTCCATAGACTTACAATATGGTTTGGTAGGCAACTTAGTTACAATCATATCCTTATCTGCTGTCTGTCCCCAAGTTGCCCACCCTACACAAGACCAATATGGACAATAATTATAATCCTTATTTGGGCATTTTGGATCTATGTACTTGTTCTTACTACTGGGGCAAATATACTTATCATTAGACCCATACGTTCTTTCCGATTTAAGATCCCCGCATACATTCCACGGTTTTCTAACACTTGATATCGCCTTACATGCATCAAATAGCAGAACACCCGAAGAATGTACGGTTTCTAATACTGTCTTATTTATTAGGGTCCCTTGTGAGTCTCCACTCCGGAGGGTCAACCAAATTGTACGGGGTTGATACTCTGGATTGAAGCACTTAGGTTCTCCTACTCCTAAATGGCATACACTATAATCTATACCTAAGTATCTACACCTAGATACATATCCTTTACACTCATATTGTGAATGCCAAATAAGGGTCTGGGAAATATGATTACCTGTTTTAGTAGTCTTAATGCAAACCTCACAGCCAGGTGTGTCGGTACCTCTACCTTCCTGAATAATTAAAAACACAAATATATACATTATCAAGTGCATTTCTCTTGACGTCTTCATCCTCATTCTTCGTCCGTGCGATGGCACCTCAGCTTCCAGGATGTAAGGGCTGCAAGGAATGGAGTTCTTCAAGTCCTCTCTTCCCTTCACAGAGGTCCCTTCAAGACACTCTGGCTATGTCACGTGGGTAAGTGGTCAGGCTTTATTATGGCCGTCAAAACACTTACTTGCTGATCTCTTTAATTACACTTGAAACCCCAATATCTCCTCGTCACTCCGACTGAGTTGTGCGCTTTAACCGGATCTTGCAGGGATTCTCTGGATCTGGTGTAGCTTGCCAAGAATCTACTGCTGCTGGTTTAACCCTGGAGTGATGAATCCACGGAGTCACTTCAGCCACCTTTATAGCTGTAGGGGTAGACAAAGGAACAACATAAGGATCCCTCCACTTAGGCCCCAACGGTACACTGTTCCACTCCTTTATCCATACTTTATCTCCTGGATGATAACTATGAACAGGTGGATAAATATTCACAGGTAATCTATCTTGTACCCATTTCTGTACCTCCTCCATAGTTTTACCCAACTCTACAACCTGCTGCCGGGTAATTCCTCCTCCCAACTGACTCAAATCCCCCCTTAAGTTACCAAATACGGGAGGTGGACGCCCATACATGATTTCAAAAGGTGAGAGACCCATCCTTCTGGTAGGTGTACTACGAATACGCAACAGAGCTATGGGCAAAAGAACATTCCACTTAAGTTGAGTCTCTTGACACATCTTTGCCAATTGATTCTTAATAGTTCTGTTCATCCTTTCCACTTTCCCAGAACTCTGAGGTCTATATGCTGTATGAAGCTTCCACTTAATACCAAGCATATGAGTCAGTTGTTGTAGGCACTGGTGAACAAAGGCTGGACCATTATCTGATCCTATAGAACATGGTAGTCCATATCGGGGTATTATTTCTCGCAACAGGAATCGCACAACTTCTCCTGCTTTCTCTGTACGAGTGGGACATGCTTCTACCCACCCTGAGTAGATACACACAATTACTAGTAGGTAGCGATGTCCACCGGATTTAGGCATTACCGTATAGTCTATTTGAAGATCGGACATAGGGAGTCCCCCCATATACTGGACTCCCAGTGGTTTCACTGGTCCTTGCCTTGCGTTATTCTTGGCACATATCACACATCTTCGTACAATGGCTTGAGTCAAGTTGGACAATATTGGTATGTAGAAATGTTTCCTGAGAGATTCTTCCATACTATCTCTTCCAGAATGTGTCCCGTTATGAAAATTCTGGACAATTTCTACAGCTAGTGATGCTGGAATGACTATTCTTCCATCTTCTAACTGATACCAATTGTTCTCCAGGTACTTCCCAGCTTCAGTCTTTAGCCACTCTTCTTCTTGAGCTGTATAAACTGGAGTCCATTGAGACAGTGGGGTCGGTATAAGAGCAGCTATATGTTCTACATACTCCTGTTTTCCTGATTCAGCGGCACGCTTAGCTGCATTATCTGCCATCCGATTTCCTTTGGTTACATCACCATCTCCTTTCAGATGCGCCCGACAATGTATGATGCCAACTTCTTTCGGTTCCCATACGGCTTCCAGTAGTTGTAATATCTCAGCTGCGTACTTGATTTCTTTACCCTCTGAATTCAGTAGTCCTCTTTCTTTAGCTCCGTGGGCATGAGTGGTTAAAAACGCATACTTGGAGTCCGTGTAGATGTTCACTCTTAAACCTTCAGCCAATTGTAACGCTCGTGTGAATGCAATTAGTTCTGCCTTCTGTGCCGATGTTCCTTTTGACAATGGCCGAGCTTCTATCACCTTGTCTATGGTTGTTACTGCGTATCCTGCATAGCGAATCCCTTCTTTCACATAACTACTGCCATACGTATAATACTGGACATCAGGGTTCTGGATGGAGAAATCACGAAGGTCTGGTCTACTTGAGAACACTTCATCCATCACCTCCAGGCAATCATGTTGACTCTCAGTAGGTTGTGGCAAAAGGGTAGCTGGATTCAAGGTATTAACAGTCTCTAGATGCACTCTTGGGTTTTCACACAACATAGCTTGATACTTAGTCATGCGGCTGTTACTAAACCAATGATTGCCTTTATAGTCTAGCAACGTTTGTACTGCGTGCGGGACTCGCACATAGAGTTCCTGACCCAGAGTGATTTTATCAGCTTCAGCTACCAGCAGAGCGGCGGCAGCTACGGCTCTTAGACAAGGTGGAAGACCACTGGCCACTGCATCCAGTTGTTTGGACATATATGCAACAGGTCGTTGCCATGATCCCAAGTACTGTGTCAATACTCCCACAGCCATTCTTCTTTGCTTGTGTACATATAAGTAGAATGGGCGTGTATCATCAGGTAGACCTAATGCTGGGGCACTCATCAAAGCCTTCTTCACATCTTCAAATGCCTTTTGCTGTTCAGGGGTCCACAGGAAGGGATCGTGTTCTGTACCTTTTATAGCTGCATAAAAAGGTTTCGCCAATATCGCATAACTGGGAATCCATATCCTACAGAAGCCTGCTGCCCCCAAGAATTCCAGCACTTGTCTTCTATTCTTGGGTATTGGTATTTGGCATACAGCTTCTTTTCTCTCTGGCCCCATTTTCCTTTGACCTTCAGAGATATGGAATCCCAGATACTTGACAGTTGGCTGACACAACTGAGCTTTCTTCCTGGACACCTTGTATCCTGCCTTCCAAAGAATGTGTAGTAAATCATGTGTTGCTTGCTGACATATTTCTCTTGTAACTGCTGCTATCAACAAATCATCTACGTATTGTAATAGTACACACTCTCCTGGGATGGACTTGAAATCCAGTAAGTCTTGACTTAAAGCTGATCCAAATAGGGTAGGTGAATTTTTAAACCCTTGGGGCAATCTTGTCCAAGTCATCTGGCGTTTCGAGACCATTACAGCATTTTCCCATTGGAATGCAAAGATACACTGGCTTTCCGCAGCAATTCGATGGCAAAAGAAGGTATCTTTGAGATCTAGGACAGTAAAATAGGTAGCCCCGCCCGGAATTAAAGCAAGCAGGTTATATGGATTGGGCACAACTGGGTGTATACTTACGACCGCATCATTGACTGCTCTCAAGTCCTGCACAGGGCGATACTCATCTGTACCGGGCTTTTGTACAGGCAACAATGGGGTGTTCCAGGGGGAAGTACAGAATTTTAGGATACCATACCTTATGAACTTATCCAGATAGGATTGTATATTTTTCTTGGCCTTTTGTGGGATGTGATATTGTCTTAAGCTCACTGGATAGACCCCAAGTTTTAGTTCAATTCGAATTGGTGGAATATTGCGAGCAAGTCCTGGTGGGTTGTTCTCTGCCCACACTCCTGGTATATTGAACAAGGATTCATCACTCTTAGGGTTTTGGCTAGTCAACACTGTATAAAATTGCCACTCTTCTTCCTTTGGTACAGATATTGTCATTATACCTGAAGGTCCATTGAACTTTAAAGATGTTGTTCCATTAGGTAGAAACGTTATCTGTGCTTGTAATTTTGACAACAAATCACGTCCTAGCAGTTGGACTGGACATTCAGGCATATAAAGGAATTGATGTTTCACTACGTGGCCTCCCAATGTACAGAGTCGACTTTTAAGAACCGGTTTAGCAGCACTCCTTCCAGTTGCTCCTATTACGGTGATAGTTCTTCCAGATGGAGGAGCAACTAGGTCAGTCACCACCGAATGTTCTGCACCAGTATCAATCATGAAAGCACTCCTTTTTCCCCCTATTGCTACATCGACCATAGGCTCCGCTCGGCCAAGGGGGATGGAGCCCGGTCGGTATCAATAGTCCTCCATGACTGTGTCAGCCAACCCCACAAAGTCCCTATCCTCTCTATCGCGGGGTCTCGCGCTGCTGGATAGTACCTGTCTCCACTAACACTTCCTCTATTATTACCACTATTCCCTCCAGGACCTCCTCTACCTCTCGCTCTGCCTCTATAATTACTATATCCTGCCCTAGGCCTGTCTCTCTCATACTGTTCCCTTCGCGGACACTCACTTCTCCAATGCCCTTCTTCCATACAGTACGCGCATTGATTCCTACTCAAAGGTTCCCCATTCCATTTACTATCGCCTTTATCCGTTCCCCTATACACTTCCTTTTCCCTTCTATCTACGCCTGCGATAGCTACCGCTAGCATATCTGCTTTCCTACGCATTTTACGCTCTTCCTCCTTCTTTGTCTCTGTTTCCCTATTCATGTATACCTTATTTGCTATTTCCATTAGTTGGGTTATAGACATCCCTACAAACCCTTCTAACTTTTGTAGCTTGCGCTTTATATCTCCGTAGGCTTGGCTGACAAAGGCAGAGTTAACCATTCGGGAATTCTCAGGAGCCTCTGGATTAAAGGGGGTATACAAACAGTATGCCTCCAATAATCGGTCATAAAAGACACTGGGCGATTCATCACATTTCTGTAATACCTCAGCCGTCTTAGACATATTAATCGCCTTCTTCCCTCCGGCTTTCATGCCAGCAATAATAGCGTCCCTGTAAGCTTTTAAATTGACCATGTCTGCGCCATTAACATTCCAATTCGGATCAGTGTTTGGATAATGGGCTGCGGCCCATGCTGCTGGGTTGACCTGATTTTGTGTACGGGCCACTTCTTCCAGCGCTTTAATTGCCGGTTGATTTATCCTTGTCCTTTCCTCGTTATTAAACAATGTCATCAATAGTTGCTGGCAATCAGCCCAAGTGGGATTATGTGTCTGGACTATGGAGGTAAACAAATCTGTCATGGCTTGAGGCTTTTCAGTGTAAGAGGAGTTATGGGTCTTCCAATTAAATAGATCAGTGGTTGTAAAAGGGACATAGACGAAGACTGGATCAGCATACTGTATCTGGCCATCACCGTTAATGTGTGTCGGGCCAGGAGTCAGTCCAAGAGGCATTTGATAATGTCGGGGTTGTAGGGTACCAGTCATTTGTCGGGTTAGTATGGGGCTTCGTTTAGATATGTCAGTTAGGGGTTCCGGTCGAGGGGTAGTAAGACAAGGGGATGGGAAAGCTTTACTAAGGGGGAGGTCGGTGAGTAAAATATTCCAGGCCGGGCTAGGAGGAGCCTGACCGGAAACTAGATATGGCGCCAAATCTGGGTAGGTGGAGTTAACGGAGGTAGGTATCGGAAGGGGAGGGTTCAGAACAAGAGGACTGGGCTCTGAACTAGAGGAGGGGGTAGGTGGGGACAACGGGGCAAGGGGAGGAGCGTTTCCAACAGCACCTCCTCTTCCTCTTCCAGTGGAGGAGGAGTAAGGGGGCGGCATGGGGATCTCAGACTCAGGAGGCGTGTCTAAAATGGGCGTGATTACGGCCTTAGTGGACAGGCGAGTTCTGGCCACCATGAGGCGACATTGTTCCTCGTGGCATACTCGGATCCATTTTGGCGAGTCATTTACGGCCTGCTTCCAACAGTCAATATACGGAAACTGGCTGTAAAGTTCAGGCCTACCCGATACAGCCACGTGTACACGCTGTACCAGATTAGGATCCAAACTGCCACGTGGTGGCCATGCGGCAACCAAAGTAGGCCATTCCCTACTACATAAAGTAGTCAGGCCATTCCCTACTACATAAAGTAGTCTTTACCCCAAAATCATGTACAGTATATCCCTTTTTAAAGTTTTTCAACATACATGCTAAGGGATCCAAAACCGTTGAATCTGACGCACCCATACTAACAATGAAGCGTCGTCTCCAACAGAAACTAAACAAACACTCTTCCAACGGTCACACCCGTTCCCTCTGCAACAGCACCACGTGGTACAGTTACTAAGTGAAACGCACACAACAAAACACTCAGGGAATTCCCGTACACACACAGCTGTTACACCAGTCACTAAATAACTAACGCTGTGCCCTTTGGCGAAACTATACAGTCACCCACGCTATAATTCCCTATATCTGAACTGCCCGTCTATAACATACCCCAGTAACATCGTCTTTACAAACAGTAGTTATAGTACGGTTAGCATTTGTTAGAGTACAATTTAAAGTCACAGTTCAGTTAGTAGTGGTTATGGTGTTAAACATACAACATAGACGACAGTTATTCGTATTTATTTACAGTATCAGTAATTATACATGGTTATGGTACCGTGCGCTATAATACAGTTACACACTATTCACACTCTCGCTAGACGGCAGAGCTCACGCTATCTAGCAAGATATACACGCTACTACAACAATCTTTAACACATTTACAATTCCCAACTAATCTATTGGCCAGTACCTTGATGGACTACCTAAAACTATCTACATACGTTTTGGTTAGCCACACTGCCCAAGCACCACATTGTCAGGGTACCTGAAGTCTCTACCTCGGAGGAGGTTAGACTTTCAAACGGCCGTCCTCTCAGGGGGGCTGATTCACCCAATCCTCACAGCTCTCATAGCCGTTCACACGCCGGCCGCAATAGCCCCGCTTCCTTTAATGACGCGGCGCTCAGGAGCCGACGTCATGACGGCAATCACATCCCGACCTGTCAATCTAGTTCTGAACAACGAATCAGGGCTCGGCAAGGGCGGAGTCATCAATTAAAGAACCAAGGTATGAAAGAGGGATGTGTGTAATGGTGCATTGCCCTGTCGTGGTTCTAGCTTGTCTGGTCACTCAGTGCTCTTATTTCTATTGTCTCTTTGGTTCTGACTCGGCTTGTACTTTCGTTCCTGCTTATCTCTCGTGTCCTTTGACCTCGGCTCGTCTCTCGCTTACCTGTTCTCTCGTTCCCTCGACCTCGGATTTCTCTGACCATTCTTTGCTTTCTCCTTACGTTAGTCCGGCCATTCTAAGGTCCGGTATACGTACCTATCTCCTGTTTGTATTCTGCGTGTTGGATCCCTGTCCCGATCCTGACATTACGACAGGGCCAATGGATCCTGCAGGTACAAACGCTCAGATTGGTTCTCCTGACTCGAGATTTGAAGCCATGGACCATAGAATGGACCAGATGGCTCTAGCGCTGCAAGCATTACTATCCCATCCTAGTAATCAAGCAGAGGAGATGCGTACACCACCCATCTCTCTTGTTAATACAGGCCTAGAGGTAGCCACAGTGGGAGCCTCTTCCCGTGTTACTTCCCCTTTACAGTATGGCGGCTCTCCGGAAACCTGTCGAGGTTTCCTAAACCAGATAGGGATTCATTTTGAATTACAACCCCGCGCCTACCCTACAGACAGGGCGAAGGTTGGATTCATAATCTCGCTACTCATTGACAAAGCTCTTAGATGGGCTAACCCTCTGTGGGAAAATGATAATCCAGTAGTCTATAATTATAATGCATTTGTCACTACTTTTAGGAGGACTTTTGATCCTCCAGGAAGAAAGGCCAGTGCAGCTAGACTACTATTATGTCTTAGACAGCATAGCCTAACCCTTGTGGATTATGCGTTAGAGTTCAGATCCTTGGCGGCAGAGGTCAAGTGGAATGAACAAGCCTATATGGACGTATTTCTGAACGGATTATCAGATGAGATCTTAGACGAGGTTGCCACAAGAGATCTTCCTGAAAATTTGGAAGAATTAATTTCATTTATTTCTCGAATAGATGAACGCATGAGACAGAGGCAGAACACTCGAGATAGAAGTCATAGACCTTCCTTAAGTGTAGCCCCCGCATTTCAGAATTCTGAATCTACTACTTTAGCCCTCCCAGAACCTATGCAAATTGGTAACACTCGTCTCTCAGAAAGTGAAAGACAATACAGGAGAAGGGAGGGTCTGTGTATGTATTGTGGAGTAGGAGGTCACCTGCGCCTAAATTGCCCTAACCGTCCGGGAAACGCTCGCACCTAAGTTTCTCAAGAGGACAGGCCTTGGGTGTTTCTATTTTGTCCTCTACATATGATTACAAGGATCATAGGCTTCTGTTACCTGTTTCTTTAACTTGGGAAAAGGGAGTACTTAATGCTATGGCATTAATAGATTCTGGGGCAGCTGAAAGCTTTATTGACCAAGCCTTTGTCAAGAACCACTCTATCCCATCTCAGCTAAGGGATACACCCTTGGCCGTTGAGGCCATAGATGGTAGACCATTATCTGATCCTGTTATTTCTCGTAAGACTATACCAGTTAAGTTGACCATTGGTATTTTACACGAGGAGGATATATCTCTCATGCTTATCTCATCTCCTTCAGTTCCAATAGTCTTGGGGTACCCCTGGCTTAAGAAGCATAACCCTATTATTGATTGGGAACAAGGTGAGATAGTCTCCTGGGGTCAGGGTTGCCAGAAAGGTTGTTTACGGAAAATCTCACCGGTTTGCGTAGTTGACACACCTAGTAACTCTAACCAGCCCACAGATTTACGGATACCATCTCAGTACCTGGATTTAAAGGCAGTCTTTGATAAAAAGAGGGCTGATACTTTACCCCCACACAGGTCCTTTGACTGTAGGATTAGACTCCTGCCTGGTACTATGCCTCCGAGGGGTACTGTATATCCTCTATCCACTAAGGAGAACTTAGTCTTAGAGGAATACATACAGGAGAACTTAGACAAGGGATTTATTAGGAGATCCTCTTCTCCAGCCGGCGACGGTTTCTTTTTTGTAGATAAGAAAGACGGCACTCTACGGCCTTGCATTGATTATCGGGGCTTGAATAAGATAACGATCAGAAATGCTTATCCTATTCCCTTGATTACTGAGCTATTTGATTGCCTGAAAGGCTCCAAGATTTTTACCAAGTTAGATCTGAGGGGAGCTTATAACTTGGTGAGAATTCAGCAGGGTGATGAATGGAAAACGGCTTTCAATACCCAGTGTGGCCACTATGAGTATACGGTAATGCCCTTCGGGCTTTGCAATGCTCCTGCTGTATTCCAGGACCTAATTAATGAGGTTCTTAGGGAATTTCAACATGAATGAGTTATAGTTTATTTGGATGATATACTAATACACTCTAGAGAGCCTGAGACTCACCACAAACAAGTCAGAAGGGTATTGCATAAGCTTCTACAACACGGTTTGTACTGCAAATTGGAGAAGTGTAGCTTTGACCAATCTCAGATAAACTTTCTTGGTTACGTTATTTCTGGTGACGGGTTTAGGATGGACCCGGTTAAACTCCAATCAATCTTAGATTGGCCATTACCCAAGGGACTCAAGGCCATTCAGAGGTTTATCGGATTCTCCAATTATTATAGGTGCTTCATTAAGGGGTACTCGTCTATTATTGCTCCTATTACCAACATGACTAGACAGGGTGCTGATACCAAGACCTGGTCTCCTGAGGCGCTTGTTGCTTTCAGTACTCTCAAGGAACAGTTTGCCTCAGCACCGATATTAGTTCATCCTGACACCTCTTTGCCTTTTTTACTCGAGGTAGATGCCTCAGAGACAGGTGTAGGTGCTATCTTGTCCCAAAGGCTAGGTTTGAATAAACCGCTGCACCCATGTGGTTTTTTTTCCAAGAAATTGTCTGGGCCTGAAAGCAGATATGATATTGGTGACAGGGAACTATTAGCGGTCATTATGGCTTTAAAGGAGTGGAGACATTTGTTGGAAGGGACTTTACACCCGGTTACTATTTTGACGGATCACAAGAATTTGTCATATATAGGGGAAGCCAAACGCTTGTCCGCCAGGCAGGTTCGTTGGTCTTTGTTCCTTACTCATTTCAACTACGTGCTCACTTATAGACCTGGTTCTAAGAACGCTAAGGCTGATGCATTGTCCCGCCAACATGAACCTTCTACTATGTCTGATATGGTTTTTTCTTCTATAGTTCCCAAGTGTAATATTGTTGCCAACACAAGCATCAAGATTCACTCTCCGTTGCTTGCTGAGATCAAAAAATTACAGCATCTGGCTCCCAGACTTGTTCCTGGGGATCGGTACTTCGTTCCTCCTAAACTCCAACTGGAACTAATGCAGTGTTTTCATAACAGTAAATTTGCTGGACACCCTGGCATACGCAAGTCGTGTTCTCTGATTTCTAAAGATTTCTGGTGGCCTTCGTTACGTAAGGATGTAAAGGACTTCGTCGGGGCATGTGATGTCTGTATGAGGACTAAACAACCTCATACGCTTCCATGTGGGCTTTTGCACCCCCTAGAAATTCCCGAGAAACCATGGTCTTGTTTGGCTATGGACTTCATTGTCGATTTGCCTGTTTCTAAGAAACATACTGTTATCCTCACAGTGATTGACAGGTTTACTAAAATGGCTCATTTTGTACCCCTGCCTAAATTGCCCTCTTCTCCCGAATTGGCTGAGATTTTCGCGAGGGAGATTTTTCGTTTACATGGTATTCCTTCTGAAATTGTTTCTGATAGAGGGTCCCAATTTGTTTCCCGGTTTTGGAGGTCCTTCTGTTCTCAATTTGGCATCAAATTGAATTTTTCCTCTGCCTATCATCCCCAGTCCAACGGAGCTGCCGAACGCACCAACCAAAAGGTTGAACAGTTTTTGCGTTGTT
The DNA here is from genome assembly GCF_036172605.1 of Pelobates fuscus. Lineage (NCBI taxonomy): Eukaryota > Metazoa > Chordata > Amphibia > Anura > Pelobatidae > Pelobates > Pelobates fuscus. The sequence goes on along the minus strand of NC_086320.1, from coordinate 147,984,524 downwards.
TTGTTTCTGAACACCAGGACGATTGGGTCGGTCTGATTCCTTGGGCGGAGTTTGCGCACAACAACCTTGTTTGCGATTCTACTCGTTCTAGCCCCTTTTTCATGAATTATGGCTTCCATCCTTCCGTTCTTCCGTCGGTTCCCTGTCCCAAGGGATACCGTCGGTTGATGTTCATGTTGCCAATCTGAGGAAGTTGTGGGATCAGACTCGACGAATTCTTCTTCATAATTCCACGGTGTCCAAACGACACGCTGACAAACGTAGACGGGTGGCTCCGGTGTTTTCCCCGGGTGATAGGGTATGGCTGAGTACCAGAAACATCCGCTTGAAGGTTCCTTCCATGAAATTTGCTCCTCGTTACATAGGCCCTTACAGGGTTCTGTCTCGTATAAGCCCGGTTGCGTATCGTCTGGCTCTTCCGCCTGCCCTGCGCATCCCGAACTCCTTTCATGTTTCCTTATTGAAACCTTTGGTTTGTAACAGATTTTCCTCCGCTGTGTCCTCCCCTCATTCTGTCCAGGTTGAGGGTCAGGAGGAGTATGAGGTCAAGTCCATTCTCGATTCTCGAGTTTCTCGGGGGAGGGTGCAATATCTTGTTGACTGGAAAGGTTATGGTCCTGAGGAAAGGTCTTGGGTGGTCCTGGAAGATGTGCATGCTCCTCGTCTCCTCAGGGCTTTTCATGCTCGTTTTCCGTCTCGCCCCAGTTCCTTCTGCCCGGTGGGCGTTTCTGAGAGGGGGGGTACTGTCAGGGTACCTGAAGTCTCTACCTCGGAGGAGGTTAGACTTTCAAACGGCCGTCCTCTCAGGGGGGCTGATTCACCCAATCCTCACAGCTCTCATAGCCGTTCACACGCCGGCCGCGATAGCCCCGCTTCCTTTTATGACGCGGCGCTCAGGAGCCAACGTCATGACGGCAATCACATCCCGACCTGTCAATCTAGTTCTGAACAACGAATCAGGGCTCGGCAAGGGCGGAGTCATCAATTAAAGAACCAAGGTATAAAAGAGGGATGTGTGTAATGGTTCATTGCCCTGTCGTGGTTCTAGCTTGTCTGGTCACTCAGTGCTCTTATTTCTATTGTCTCTTTGGTTCTGACTCGGCTTGTTCTTTCGTTCCTGCTTATCTCTCGTGTCCTTTGACCTCGGCTCGTCTCTCGCTTACCTGTTCTCTCGTTCCCTCGACCTCGGCTTGTCTCTGACCATTCTTTGCTTTCTCCTTACGTTAGTCCGGCCATTCTAAGGTCCGGTATACGTACCTATCTCCTGTTTGTATTCTGCGTGTTGGATCCCTGTCCCGATCCTGACACACATATAGCGAACTAGAGGGCGGAATTTACAACAGCACCCTTTTAGTCTATTTACTCTATCAAAAATCTAGTGGGTTCCAAATTTACACGCCTTCCCACTTAGCCAAGATAGGTTGAGATCTAGCAGACCAAATTTACACAGACGCCGCTTAGTCTCCCGGTCCCTCCGACCTAGCGAACGAAATATACACCCTAGAACGCTAGTCTAGACAAGACACCGGTGTCCGGCTTGGGCTATTTACACCAGAACCCGGCCTGACTCCAAACCAAAATTAAACGGGCTGACTACAGGGCGTTTAATTGAGCGGTGCGCCTTCGCTCCTTCCCTCCACTGGAGGGGGCAGATTCCAAATAACCCCTTATGGGCCTACCGCACAATCGGTATCCAATACCCCTAGTGGGTCCACCGTCTAAAACAGCGGTCGTCTTACCTCCTCGTTCCTGAACCTGAGTTCACACTCATCGACGGGGACACCCCAGCACTTACTACGTAGAGGCCGATGATCTCCTGGACAACAGACCAGTGGCGCCGAGACGAAGGGAGGTCCACGCAGAAGTTCAGGGGTGCAGCCGTAGAGAGCGTGGGCAAAGATAGACCGTCTCACGCCTCTGCTTCTCAGCTACCATTGAACGATGAGCTCCCCGGCCAATGCACCAAATGATACCGGAGAAACTGACGGAAGCCAGGCACAGAGAGATGGACACAGGTTTCTTCAGGAAGGAAGAGATTCTTTATTCGATTCACCGAACGGGACTCAGAGGGACTAATGTCACCAAAATACAACAAGATCTGAGCCCTGAACAATAGTGTAGGCTCCTTATATAGGCATGTAACTCCACCCATAATCAGCTCCACCCACACATACTCTTACCCAATCAATCGAACAAGAACTAACTTCCTGTTTGACCACATGGCTTGCCCAGCACAATGGAGGATGGGAATACTACATCCTGTATCCTTGCACATGCTCGTACACTACTGATTGTATCTTTGCCACGTGCAACCAACCGACCGATACACCAGTATATGCACGTACACATACCACGTGGTAATCTCGGCCTACTAAATTTATTTTTACCGAGATTCCACCACACTATGTTGTCAGATTGGTTTGAGCTAACTGACTGTTGGAATGGAAAATTCAAGAAAATGCTTCCTAATTTTGGTTCCTGCAGAGTTTGCATCAAACAGGTTTTAAATGCAGTTGCAAATATTCTGTCTGCTCTAGCCTCTGCTTCCCAAATATGGCTGAGGAATGCCTCTATCAGGTAAGGCTGTTGGTTGGAATTGCAATTTTAAGAATTGCTTCTGCTATTGATTCCAGCAGAGTCGGCATCAAACAGGTTTTGTAATGCAGTTGCAGATATTCTGTCTGCTCTAGCCTCTGCTTCCCAAATACAGATAAGGAAAGCCAGGGCTGCCATCAGAAATTTTAGGGCCCCTGACACAGCTCAAGATCTGGGCCCCCGGGGCCAGCCCCGAGTCCGCCCACAAGGATGAAGTGTGTGTGTGTGTGTATAGTGGATGCGGTATGTATGTCATGGATGCAGTATGTATAGTGGATGTAGAATGTGTATAGTGGAGGCGGTATGTGTGTCATGGATGCAGTGTGTATAGTGGATGCAGTAGGTGTGTCATGGATGCAGTGTGTATAGTGGATGCAGATTGTACGTTTTGTGTAATGTATGTAATGTTTGTATGCATGCATTAGATGCAGAGTGTGTGTATAGTGCATGCAGAGTGTGTGTTTTTGTAGTGGATGTAGTGTGTATAGTGAATGTAGTGTGTTTGTAGTGAATGTAGTGCGAAAATCGCTCTCTCTATATATATATATGTGCTTCTCTATGACAAGCGTTCAGCGTCGACATGCAGAGCATGGAGATGTTGAATGTCAGTGCTGCACATTTTGCAACACTGACACAGGAAGCGCCTAGGTGTTCCTAGGCAGCAATGTAAACACTGCATTTTCTCTGAAAAGGCAGTCTTTGCAGCAAAAACCCTGCAGTGGTAGACTATTCTCACCAGAACAACTACATTAAGCTGTATAATATAAATTAAGCTGTAGTTGTTCTGGTAACTATATAGTGTCCCTTTATGTTTGTGTGTGCAAAGGGGAAGGGACTGCAGAGGGTGCCGAAAGGAAGGGGCTGTAAAGGGTGTGAGTGGAAGAGGCTGCAGAGGGTACAGGGGGGAATAGAGGCTGTAGTGGGTGCAGAGGAGGGACAGGATGTAGTGGGTGCAAAGGGTAATAGGAGCTGCAGTGGGAGCAGTTGGGTAGGGGATTCAGTGGGAGCAGGGAGGTAGGGGCTGCAGGAGGTAGGGGCTGCAGTGGGAGCAGGGGTAGGTGCTACAGATGGAGCAGGGAGGTAGGGGCTGAATTAGGTAGGGGTTGCAGAGGGAGCAGGGAGGTAGAAGCTGTAGTGGGTATGGGCTAGGGGCTGCAGAGGGAGCAGGGGGTAGGGGCTGCAGAGGGAGCAGGGGGTAGGGGCTGCAGAGGGGGTAGGGGCTGCAGAGGGAGCAGGGGCTGTAGGGGGTATGGGCTGCAGTGGTCGCAGGGGGTAGGGGCTGCAGAGGGAGCAGGGGCTGCAGAGGGAGCAGAGAGGTAGGGGCTGTAGGGGTTATCTGCTGCAGTGGTCGCAAGGGTTAGGAGCTGCAGAGGGAGGTGGGAGGTAGGGGCTGTAGGGGGTATGGGCTGCAGTGGGTAGGAGCTGCAAGGGGTATGGACTGCAGTGGGATCAGGGGCGTAGGGGATGCAGTGGGAGCAGGGGGGTGGGGATGCAGTGGGAGCAGGGGGGTGGGGGCTGCAGAGGGAGCAGGGGGGTTTGGGCTGCAGAGGGAGGAGGGGATACAGTGGGAGCGGGGGTAGGGGCTGCAGAGGGAGCAGAGGGGTAGGGGCTGCAGAGGGAGCAGGGGATGCAGTGGGAGCAGGGGGTAGGGGATGCAGTGGGGGTAGGGGCTGCAGAGGGGCTAGAGGCTGCAAAGGGAGCAGGGGGTAGGGACTGCAGAGGGAGCAGGGGATGCAGTGGGGTAGGGGCTGCAGTGGGAGCAGGGGGGTAGTGGCTGCAGAGGGAGCAGGGGGTAGGGGCTGCAGAGAGAGCAGGGGATGCAGTGGGAGCAGGGGAGGTAGGGGATGCAGGGGGGGTAAGGATGCAGTGGGAGCAGGGGGGTAGGGGATGCAGTGGGAGCAGGGGGGTAGGGGATGCAGTGGGAGCAGGGGGTAGGAGATGCAGTGGGAGCAGGGGGGTAGGGGGATGCAGTGGGAGCAGGGGGGTAGGGGGATGCAGTGGGAGCAGGGGGTAGGGGATGCAGTGGGAGCAGGGGGTAGGGGATGCAGTGGGAGCAGGGGGGTAGGGGATGCAGTGGGAGCAAGGGGGGGTAGGGGATGCAGTGGGAGCAAGGGGGGGTAGGGGATGCAGTGGGAGCAAGGGGGGGTAGGGGATGCAGTGGGAGCAAGGGGGGGTAGGTGATGCAGTGGGAGCAAGGGGGGGTAGGGGGTGCAGTGGGAGCAAGGGGGGTAGGGGATGCAGTGGAAGCAAGGGGGGAGTAGGGGATGCAGTGGGAGCAGGGGATGCAGTGGGAGCAAGGGGGGTAGTGGCTCCCAAAACCCTCCCAAACCTTACCTCTCTGGTGGTCCTCTTGTAAGTCTGCTCAGGGCAGCTCCGCACAGCTCACTGTGACTGGTGATGTCACTTCCTGCAAAACAAGCCTCACGGAGCTGCCCTGAGCAGTTACAGGCAGCTCAGTGAGGCTGTGTTTGGAGACAGGCACACTGTGGGGCAGCCTAGTGGGGTCTTTGGGAGGCCCCTTAGCTGCCCCTCAGTATGCCCTGCACGGAGGGAGAACATTTTTAGCAGCAGGGGCCCGCGGACGGCTGTGCGGGCCCCTTGCTGAGTGCAGGCTGGCTGGGGAGATTGTTTAACTCCCCAGCTCAGCCATTACTTACTGTAGCAGTATGTGGGGCTCGGGGCCCCCCAGGACCGCCGGGCCCATGACAACTGTTATGGTTGTCATGCCCTGATGGCGGCCCTGAGGAAAGCCTCTATCTGGCAAGGCTGTTGGTTGGAATTGCAATTTTAAAGAATTGCTTTGGCTATTGATTCATGCAGAGCCTGCATCAAACAGGTTTTGCAATGCAGATGCAAATATTCTGTCTGCTCTGGATGAAGGGAATTTAGCTGAGATAATTCCCAAATACGGCTAATGAAAACCTATAGCAGGTAAGGCTGTTGGTTGGTATTACAATTTTAAAGAATTACTTTTGCTATTGATTCCTGCAGAGTCTGCATCAAACAGGTTTTGAAGTACAGTTTGCAGATATTCTTTCTGCTCTAGCCTCTGCTTCCCAATTATGGCTAAGGAAGGCCTGGATCATGGGTATTGTCTTATGCTGACTGTATATCTATGTAATCAGTCCCGCTTCTGCCAATAAAGATGGTAACCTGCATGAAATGGTCTTCATGGAAAATTATTTCTTCCTCATGTTACTGGGCTTGAAGCAAATTCTAGTACAGCTGCAAGCCTATTGATCATGGTGTAGTTCCACCAGGTTCAATTTGTTCCCTACAAATAGATACGATATGACTGAGACAGTTTTCTGCCTAGGTTTGTCTGCAGTTTTCTTTTAAGAAAATGCTTATGGCAATTGCCGCTTGAGATGCTCTCACTATGCAAAATATTGGCATCCATAAATTTGTTGAATCTCTACAATTCTGCTTCCTCAGGGGCATCTAATTAATTTTTGTACACCAGCCCCTAAATGTTAGGGTGTTTCTACAGCATACAGGTGGATGCTAATCAATCTTCTGATAAAGAATTCCCTTTTCAGGAAGTGTGCAGTTCTGGTGTTTGTCAAGGAACAGTTCAGGTGTAAATATTTTGACACGGGGTTTGACTCTCAGAGAATGGTAATTCCCTGAAGAAAAAAACTGTGGTTCTCTCTGTCATTATCACCTGAAATCTCTCTTCTACTTCAGTAGACAGATACTTGGGAAATGATATTGGTTCCCATCTTGTAAGAACCTGCTTGGTCTCTTCAGCTTCTTTAGGTATAGCACTGTTTACAGGTCCTTCAGTGGCCAGATACAGTTGATGATAAAAAATGTCTGTAAAATCCTATACTTCGGTCATTCCTTTCTGAATCAGGCAGAAATAAAGAATGCCAGACGGTTCTTACTTTTTGTTCTAGTTCTCAAATCAATTGATCAGAATTTTACGACTGATGCTTCAAGTCTCAGCTAGGTTCTCATAGGGATGAAGGGAATTTAGCTGAGATAATTTGTAAAAACTTATCCAACTACATAGGACCGAAGGCTATTTGGATAGCTCTTTGCCTTTCAGATAAAGACCAGGTATTATCTTATCCAGATCTGGTCAGATAGTTCTACATCGGTAGCAATTATGTACAAACAAGGTCATCTTGTTTGAAAAATCTTGTTCCAGGATTTGCTTGGGTTAGTTTTTCTTAGGTCTTTTCACTTATGCATAGAACTTAATATTCCTCTGTTTAGCTGTAGCATTGAGTAGTCAACATTTAATACAAAGCAGAATGGTTCATACTCCTTGATCTTCACCCAAACGATAGTAAGAATTTGATGTTCCAGTTATGGAACTGGGACGTCTAGATCAAACAGCATGAAGTGTTTCATTGGACAAGCTTGGACAGAGCCGTAAGCTTTGGTTTCCTTTTCTTTCTTGGGAATTCCAGTCTAACCTATAGTTTCCTCCTGGTTCCCTATTCCCCAAGATCCTATAGGATGGGAAAGGTGAGAATGATAGTCTTCCTCCCTTGGTGGCAAGTAGCTGTTTCACCGTTCTTCAAAATTTTTCCGGAGGGATCTTTGGGGACCTTAACTCTAAATAGGCATCCTGGAATTCTTAAGGGTACCGCTTCTCAGATCTGTTGTAATTCAAGCTGATGACCTGGTTTATGTATACCAGATACTGAAGGATAATGTTTTGTCTCAGGAAATTATTGACAATTTCTTTTACTATAAATGGATCTTGTTCCAAGATTTATTCCAAGTATGGAAGGTGTTTTTTAAGATATTGGTTCTTAGAAAAACAGGCATCCGCTTCAAAGTTTAAAAGCTTCGTTTTGTGGCGAAAATGGCTGCATCTTTTTATTATTTCATGCTGCTTTACACTATTATGCTTAAAAGTGACTTTTATTGTATGCATTATGCTAATGAGATTATAATGACGTCATTATGGCGGGAAATTCAAATGTTATCAGTATTACTGTACCCTATATAAACTCATGTATGTCAGGTTATGTTCTTTTTATTATTATCTACTTGAAGAAGCCTCTTTAGGCGAAACGCATTTAGATACTGTTTTTTTTTATATATATATATTGTAATAAAGGAATTAATTTGGGCACCAAATATTCTGACTGCCATATTCCTTTTTATTATTTTACACTCCATTTATTTTTACCTGGCTACACTGATACTTAGCACTCAAGAAAGAAGCATAAAGAATCCATAGGTGGGGATTATACCACTCACACACTTACATCGAGCAGTATAGCCTGCTCTATATATCGTGAGTACATTTTTATCTCTTAATATTGTTTTATCTATAAAACAGAGAGCACTATATTTTATTCTTTTTACTTTTTGGCTGGATCGTACCAACATCGGGCTTCTGATTCACCCTATATACCTGCTAACCAGCGCCACTTCACACATCCTTGAGTGAGGATTATTCCACTTAACGCATTCAATATCAGAGCTAGATTTTAGCTCTGTAAAGTGTGAGTAATACTAATTACTACTATTTTACTGTACCATTGGAGTCCTGTCTTTGTTTTCTTTCTTCATATGTTCCACTGAACTACAAGTACACATCCGTGAAGACTTACTCCATTCTCAAGTGCCCTCCATATAAACGTGGATTGCATCATTATGGACTTATGATAAGTTTTTTGGACTTATATTTATATCTTTATTTGATTTAAGGCGCACCCTTTTTTCTGTTTTGTGCTATTTTTGTATTCCATTTACTACGAGGGGATTAGAGAGAACTCCCTTTCTCTGTTAAGGTGTGCAGCCATTTATTGAGTATTATATATTTCTCTGTGGCAGTTTAGCACTGACTCTCCTCCTTGTTTTCTCTCAATAGCAAACACCTAACTAATTAATTCAAATGCCTTACCAATAGAGTTGAGCGAATCCGAACTGAAAAGTTCGGGTTCGTACCGAACATTAAGTTTTTTGGACCCCAGACCCGAACACGGACATTTCACTGCATGTTCGGGTTGGAGTTCGGTGTTCGGTGATATAATGGCGCGTTTTGAAAGGCTGCAGGGCAGCCAATCAACAAGCATTTGACTTGTGTGCCCTTAGAAGCCATCACAGCCATGCCTACTAATGGCATGGCTGTGATTGGCCAGTGCAGCATGTGAGCCATAGACATAGTATACATAGACGCCGCATTGACTGCTGAGCGGCGAGAAATACACACAGATACAGAGATATCAACTGCCACACAGGGATAATGAGAATGGCAGTACTCAGTTAGTGCAGAGCATGGATAATGGGAATGGTAGTACTCAGACAGTGCAGGGATAATGGGAATGGTAGTACTCAGTTAGTGCAGAGCAAGGAATAATGGGAATGGTAGTACTCAGTGCAGGGATAATGGGAATGGTAGTACTCAGTGCAGGGATAATGGGAATGGTAGTACTCAGTGCAGGGATAATGGGAATGGTAGTACTCAGTCAGGGCAGGGATAATGGGAATGGTAGTACTCAGTTACTGCAGAGCAGGGATAATGGGGATGGTAGTACTCAGTCAGTGCAGGGATAATGGGAATGGCAGTACTCAGTTAGTGCAGAGCAGGGATAATGGGAATGGTAGTACTCAGTGCAGGGATAATGGGAATGGTAGTACTCAGTGCAGAGCAGGGATAATGGGAATGGCAGTACTCAGTTAGTGCAGGGATAATGGGAATGGCAGTACTCAGTTAGTGCAGGGATAATGGGAGTGGTAGTACTCAGTGCAGGCATAATGGGAATGGTAGTACTCAGCCAGTGCATGGATAATGGGATTGGTTGTACTCAGTTAGTGCAGAGCAGGGATAATGGGAATGGTAGTACTGTCAGGATCGGGACAGGGATCCAACACGCAGATTACAAACAGTAGCCAGATACGTATACCGGACCTTAGAATGGCCGGACTAACGTAAGTAGTACAGTAGAGAATGGTCAAAGGCAAGCCGAGGTCGAGGGTAACAGAAGACAGGTAAGCGAGAGACAAGCCGAATCAAGGGTGACAGAGATAAGCAGAGTAGAGCAAACAAGCCGGGTCAAAACCAAAAGGGATAACTAGAAAACACGAGCACTGAGTGACTAGAACAAGCTAGAACCACGACAGGGCAATGAGCTAACGAAAGAAGCACTGTCAAATGCCCTGTTCAGATAAGTAGACACACCTCCGACGAGTCCTGATTGGTCCTGAACCAATTGAGTGACAGGTCGTTCCGGTTTGACGTCCTGACATCGACTTCCGGACGTCATGCTATAAAAGGGAGTCACTCCCTCGCGGCCGGCTTTGCATGACCGGATGGACCGCGAGGAAGAGGGAAAACAGGCCGTCCGGATGGATGAATGACTAAGTCTCTACCTCTCTCGGAGGTAGAGACCTCAGGTACCCTGACAGTACCCCCCCTCTCAGATACGCCCACCGGGCGGAAGGAACCAGGACGAGAAGGGAAGCGAGAGTGAAATGCCCTGCGGAGACGGGGAGCATGAACATCCTCCTGAGGTACCCAACTTCTCTCCTCAGGACCATATCCTCTCCAATCGACCAGATATTGTACTTTCCCCCGGGAGATTCGAGAATCGACAATGGAATTGACCTCATACTCCTCCTGACCCTCCACCTGAACAGAGCGAGGAGGGGCGATCGTGGAGGAGAATCTGTTACATACTAGTGGTTTCAGTAACGAAACATGAAACGAGTTAGGAATGCGTAAGGTAGTAGGCAAAGCTAGACGATACGCAACTGGGTTAATTTGAGTCAACACCCTGTAAGGTCCAATATACCGAGGAGCGAACTTCATGGAAGGCACTTTTAACCGAATGTTTCTAGTACTTAACCATACTCTATCGCCTGGAACAAACACCGGTGCTGCCCTTCTACGTTTGTCAGCGTGTTTTTTAACCAGCATAGAATTGTGCAGAAGAATTTGTCGAGTCTGGTCCCACAACTTCCTTAAATTGGCAACATGAACATCAACCGACGGTACCCCTTGGGAAGAAGCCTCCGAAGGCAGAATGGAAGGATGAAAGCCATAATTCATGAAGAAGGGGCTAGAATGCGTAGAATCACAAACGAGATTGTTGTGTGCAAACTCTGCCCAAGGAATCAGACTGACCCAATCGTCCTGGTGTTCAGAAACGAAACAACGTAAATATTGTTCAACCTTTTGGTTGGTGCGTTCAGCAGCTCCATTGGACTGAGGATGGTAGGCAGAAGAGAAATTAAATTTGATGCCTAGTTGAGAGCAGAAGGATTTCCAAAAACGGGAAACAAATTGGGAACCTCTGTCAGATACAATTTGGGAAGGTATCCCATGTAAACGGAAGATCTCCCTAGCGAATATCTCTGCTAATTCGGGCGAAGATGGGAGTTTAGGTAAGGGAATGAAGTGAGCCATCTTAGTAAATCTGTCCACAACAGTGAGGATAACAGTCTGCTTTTTAGAGATAGGCAAATCAACAATGAAGTCCATAGCTAAACAGGACCATGGCTTTTCAGGAACCTCTAAATGGTGCAGAAATCCGCATGGGAGCGAATGAGGTTGCTTAGTCTTGGTACAAACCTCACACGCCCCGATGAATTCTTTAATATCTTTCCGTAGATCAGGCCACCAGAAATCTTTAGAGATCAAAGCATACGTCTTGCGAATACCAGGATGCCCAGCCACCTTGCTGTTGTGGAAACTGCGTAACACTTCTAGTTGGAGAGTGCGGGGAATGAAGTGTCGATCCCCAGGAGTCTGTTTGGGCGCAAGATGCTGTAATTTCATGATCTCAGCAAGCAACGGAGAGTGAATCCTGAGACTCGTGTTAGCGATGATGTTACCCTTAGGAACTATCGAGGAAAGGACTGGCTCAGTTATAGTGAACGGTTCATATTGACGAGACAAAGCATCAGCTTTAGAGTTCTTAGAACCAGGTCTATAAGTAAGTACATAATTAAAGTGAGTGAGGAACAAGGACCAACGAGCTTGCCTGGCGGACAGACGCTTAGCCTCCCCAATGTAAGACAAGTTCTTATGATCCGTTAAAATAGTAACAGGGTGTAATGTCCCTTCTAGTAAATGTCTCCACTCCTTTAAAGCCTTAATGACCGCTAACAGTTCCCTATCACCGATGTCATATCTGCTTTCAGGACCAGATAACTTCTTAGAGAAGAACCCACAAGGGTGTAACGGCTTGTCCACCCCTAACCTTTGAGACAGAACAGCGCCAACTCCCGTCTCAGAGGCATCGACATCGAGTAAGAACGGCAGAGTCGTATCAGGGTGGACTAGAATGGGAGCAGAAGCAAAAAGTTCTTTGAGAGTCTTGAAAGCAACAAGAGCCTCCGTAGACCAGGTCTTAGTATCAGACCCTTGTTTGGTCATATTGGTAATAGGCGAAATGATAGAAGAGTATCCCTTAATGAAGCGCCTATAATAGTTGGAAAACCCAATAAACCTCTGAATAGCCTTGAGACCTTTAGGCAACGGCCAATCTAAAATAGATTGGAGTTTGTCAGGGTCCATCTTAAAGCCTTCCCCAGAAATCACGTAACCAAGAAAGTCTATCTGAGACTGGTCAAAGCTGCATTTCTCCAATTTACAGTATAGGCCGTGTTGCAGAAGTTTGAGTAGTACCTTTCTGACTTGTCTATGGTGAGTCTCAATCTCCCTAGAGTGTATCAGTATGTCGTCCAGGTAGACAATAACACAATCATGTTGAAACTCCCTAAGTACCTCATTAATCAAATCCTGAAATACTGCAGGAGCATTGCAAAGTCCAAATGGCATAACTGTGTATTCATAGTGGCCATACCGAATATTGAACGCCGTCATCCACTCGTGTCCATGCTGGATTCTCACCAAATTATATGCCCCTCTGAGATCTAATTTGGTGAAGATTTTGGAGCCCTTAAGACGATCAAACAACTCGGTAATCAATGGAATAGGATAGGCATTTCTGATAGTTATTTTATTCAAACCTCGGTAATCAATACAAGGCCTCAGCGTGCCATCCTTCTTTTTAACGAAAAAAAAAACCAGCCCCGGCAGGAGAAGAAGACCTCCTAATGAATCCTTTTTCTAAATTCTCACGAATATATTCCTCTAGAACAAAGTTCTCCTGAACAGATAAAGGATATACATTACCCCTCGGGGGCATAGTACCAGGTAGAAGCTTAATTTTACAATCAAATGACCTGTGTGGAGGTAATGAATCGGCATTCTTCTTGTCGAATACTGCCTTTAAGTCTTGGTACAGGGACGGTATCTGTTTCTCTGTGGACTGAGTAGAACTACCTGGTGTGTTAATATTAGCCAATGGAGAAACCTTGCGTAAACACCTCTCCTGACAGCTCTGACCCCACGAGAGTATCTCCCCTAATTCCCAATCGATAATAGGGTTATGTCTCTTCAACCATGGATACCCCAGAACTATGGGAACAGAAGGGGACGAAATGAGCATAAGAGATAAATTTTCCACGTGTAGGATCCCAACATTTAAGTTAATGGGTATGGTCTCACGAAAGATAACGGGGTCCAGTAATGGTCTACCATCTATGGCCTCAACGGCCAAGGGTGTCTCCCTTAACTGGGATGGGATATTGTGTTTAGTGGCAAAGGCTTGGTCGATAAAATTCTCAGCAGCTCCGGAATCTATCAAAGCCATAGCCTCTATTACTTCCTTCTCCCAAGTTAAGGAAACTGGTAGCAGAAGCCTGTGATCTTTATAATTAGGAGTAGAGGACAAAATAGAAACACCCAAGGCCTGTCCTCTAGAGAAACTTAGGTGCGAGCGTTTCCCGGGCGGTTAGGGCAGTTCGAGAGTAAATGACCTCTGGCTCCACAATACATACATAACTCCTCCCTTCTCCTGTGCTGTCTCTTCTCCTCAGAGAGACAGGTATAGCCTATCTGCATAGGTTCAGGAAGCAATGAGACCGTGGAGTCAGGACTTAGAAATGCGGGGGCTAACTTAAAGGAAGGTCTCCGGTTCCTCTCTCAAGTGTTCTGTCTCTCTCTTAAACGTTCATCTATACGAGAAATGAACGAAATTAAATCCTCTAAATTTTCAGGAAGTTCTCTAGTAGCAACCTCATCAAGAATTACATCTGATAGCCCATTCAAAAATACATCCATATACGCCTGCTCATTCCACTTGACTTCTGACGCCAGAGACCTGAACTCTAGTGCATAATCCACAAGTGTTCGGTTCTCCTGACTCAGGCGTAACAGTAATCTGGCTGCATTAACCTTCCTACCTGGAGGGTCAAAAGTTCTTCTAAAAGCAGCTACAAATGCGTTATAATTGTATACTAACGGGTTATCGTTCTCCCATAGTGGGTTGGCCCATCTCAGAGCATTCTCAATGAGTAAGGTGATAATAAATCCCACTTTTGCCCTATCCGTAGGATAGGAGCGAGGTTGCAATTCAAAGTGGATACTAATTTGGTTTAAAAAACCACGACACTTCTCAGGGACACCACCATAACGTACTGGTGGGGTAATGCGAGAGGAAGCACCTACAGTGGCTACCTCTAGGCCTGAACTTACAGGAGAGATAGGGGTAGTACGTAACTCCTCTGGTGGATTATTGGCACGAGATAATAACGCCTGTAGCGCTAGCGCCATCTGATCCATTCTGTGATCCATGGCTTCAAACCTAGGATCAGGAGAACCAAGCTGACTGTTTGTACTTGCAGGATCCATTGGCCCTGTCGTAATGTCAGGATCGGGACAGGGATCCAACACGCAGAGTACAAACAGTAGCCAGATACGTATACCGGACCTTAGAATGGCCGGACTAACGTAAGTAGTACAGTAGAGAATGGTCAAAGGCAAGCCGAGGTCGAGGGTAACAGAAGACAGGTAAGCGAGAGACAAGCCGAATCAAGGGTAACAGAGATAAGCAGAGTAGAGCAAACAAGCCGGGTCAAAACCAAAAGGGATAACTAGAAAACACGAGCACTGAGTGACTAGAACAAGCTAGAACCACGACAGGGCAATGAGCTAACGAAAGAAGCACTGTTAAATGCCCTGTTCAGATAAGTAGACACACCTCCGACGAGTCCTGATTGGTCCTGAACCAATTGAGTGACAGGTCGTTCCGGTTTGACGTCCTGACATCGACTTCCGGACGTCATGCTATAAAAGGGAGTCACTCCCTCGCGGCCGGCTTTGCATGACCGGATGGACCGCGAGGAAGAGGGAAAACAGGCCGTCCGGATGGATGAACGACTAAGTCTCTACCTCTCTCGGAGGTAGAGACCTCAGGTACCCTGACAAGTACTCAGCGCAGGGATAATGGGAATGTTAGTACTCAGTCAGTGCAGGTATAATGGGAATGGCAGTACTCAGTTAGTGCAGACCAGGGATAAAGGGAATGGTAGTACTCAGTGCAGGGATAAAGGGAATGGTACTCAGTGCAGGGATAATGGGAATGGTAGTACTCAGTACAGGGATAATGGGAATGGTAGTACTCAGTGCAGAGCAGGGATAATGGGAATGGCAGTACTCAGTGCACGGATAATGAGAATGGTAGTACTCAGTTAGTGCAGAGCAGGGATAATGGGAATGGCAGTACTCAGTCAGTGCTGGGATAATGGGAATGGCAGTACTCAGTCAGTGCTGGGATAATGGGAATGGACGTACTCAGTGCAGAGCAGGGATAATGGGAATGGCAGTACTCAGTCAGTGCAGGGATAATGGGAATGGACGTACTCAGTGCAGGGATAATGGGAATGGCAGTACTCAGTTAGGGGGCCCTAAATAACAATGAGTGGGTGGGGGCCCTAAATAACAATGGGGGGGACCTACTGTCCTCCCCCCCGGCCCCCACCCCTGAATGGTGGGTGGGGGCCCTAAATAAGATTGAGGGGGGGGACCTACTGTCCTCCCCCACCCCCCACCCCTGTGCGGCGGGTGGGGGCCCTACATAACAATGAGGGTGGGACCTACTGTCCTCCCCCCCCCACACAGTCCCCACCCTTGAGCGGTGGGTGGGGGCCCTAAATAAGAATGAGGAGTGGGGACCTACTGTCCTCCCCCTGGCCCCCACCCCTGCACGGTGGGTGGGGGCCCTAAATAACAATAAGGGGGGGCCTACTGTCCTCCTATTTTTTTTGGGTGGAGGGGGGTAACTCGGGTTGGGGGCACTCGTCACCTGGGGGGGGGGTTTAAATTTTTATTTAGGTCCCCACCTGCCGCTCAGGGGTGGGGGCCAGGAGGGAGGACAATAGGTCCCCCCGCTTATTCTAATTTAGGGCCCTCACTCACAGCGCAGGGGTGGGGGCCAGGGGGAGGACAGTAGGTCCCCCCCCTCATTGTTATTTAGGGCCTCTGGCTGCTCACTGTTTACTAGACATGCCCCTACTCGAGTAGGGGCTGAATTTACTAATACTAAGTAATCTTTACTTAGTATTAGTAAATGTGTCTGAAAGACCAATTTAGGTCTTTCAGCCTTTTGGTAGATAGCTCCCTAATACTGTGGGAATTAGGGAATTATTTACTAAGTGGCTGCTTATTTTATGTTATTGTAAGTGATTTTCCTATCCACATTTGTTTGCAGGGCACTTGTCCTACTCTTACCCCCATTTTACTTCCTTTTGCAGCCTTCTAGCCCTTTCCAGGACTTTGTTAGAGGCATTTTAGACAAGAACTTGGCGAACCCAAACACCCAGGTGTCCGCTCAACTCTACTTACCAATTTTCAACAGGATATTTAACCTTATTAAATCTAAAACCTTTTCCTAGATTACTCTTACCTGTTAAAGTAAAAAGAAAAATCTTAGACAGTTGAAGAATCAAATAAAACTCTCCAGAATATCTCCAAATATACTTTGTAGCAGCACTTAGAAGCAGCTGTCTGAAATAATTATTATTAACATAGAGGGTAAAATTGATAATAAAAAGTTTATTGATACATGATGTTAAATAATTCTTGTAGCCTCTACAGAAATTTAAATGGAGTGTTTCCCCTTTTTATGATGGATGCTTGTCATCTGTACGGAAATTTACATGGTGTGTTTAACACATTTCATTGATTGATGTTTGTAGTCGGTACAGAAATTTTTATGGTGTATTGGTACATTATATTGATGAGTGATCATAGTATGTACAGAAATGGATATCGTGTATAGTGTATGTTATTTGCCAGATAAAAGATTAGGAAGTAAAATATGTAGGGAAGAGAAGAAGAACAAATTAGAAAATAAATAGTAAGTAGCATGTAATATACATCTTCATTGTAAACTGTGAGTGTGTCCTTTTAAAGGTATATACAGACATTTAAAGGCATATACACATAATTTTACTAAAAAGATAAAAATAAAAATAAACTATATATAGTTTATATATAAAATAAAAGTAAAAACATGTCTCATTGTATATAAAATTGTAGTTGCATGTAAAACCATGTCTCGTATATAAAATTCCAGTTATATATATATATATATATATATATATATATATATATATATATATATATATAAAGCCATGTCGTATTGTATATAAAATTGCTGTGATACGTCAAACCATGTCGTATTGTTTATAAAATCATGTTGCATAGTAAATAAAATTGCAGTGGCATATTAAATCATGTCTCATTGTATATAAAATTGCAGTGACATAAACATAAAAATAGAATACATTTTTTTTTAAAAAAAAATATATAAATGTGTGTGTGTGTGTGTGTATATATATATATATAAATTCAGACTTAATTAAAAAGTCTACATAAATTACACAGGGCCGAGACGTTAAAAATATGGGAAGGCATTTTAAGAAATGGCTTATAAAATATAATAAACTGCTTGTCTAACTTAAAAAGTTACATAGTTTAAATTCTGCATTCAATCTTTTAGGGTACATGGAATCTAGGTTAAAGATCGATCTCATTTCTTCTGTTTCTAATTGTTTTATATTGTCACCTCCTCTCCAATCTTCTCACACTTTGCAGATTGCCTTATATTCTAGGAGACTAATTTCTGACTGATGGAATTACTTAAAGTGTTCTGAAACTGAGTGTTGCATGTATTCTTTCTTTATATTTAACATATTGTCATGTAGGTGTCATCCGCACATAAAAATGTGGTTAATGGCACACTGTTCTGACAGGAAAAGTTGTGCCGAGCAACAATCATGCACATGGAAACTTGGTAATTACTTTTGGGGTCAAAGGCCGGTTACAGCCAATTGGATGCACAGGAGGGGTATTTAGGCCCAGTTCTCCTCTTGCTCATTGCCTTGTCATGGTTTCATGCCTATGGTTATCCGAGAGTGGGTTCATGATCTTGATTTTCTGGTATTTGACTTTGGCTTCGTTTTGACTGGCCTGAATTCTGGTATCCTTGAGTATTTTGTATTATTTTGACTATTCTTGGAGACGTTAAGTCCGGCCATTCTAAGGTCCGGTTATACGTTATCTTAAGTCCTAGGTGTGACACATATGCTCTCTTACTCTGACGTACAATGGTCTATTTGTTCTTCCTACGTACTGAAATCCACATGGGCACTCCAGTGTGTAGATGACATTAGTGCTCTGGCATTTAAAAAATTCTTTCATTTTGAATGATTTGCCTGTACTTTTTGAAATAATTTCATGTATTGCTTTTGTAGACACTGTTTTTCTAGTTCTGCAAGCTATACATTATTGGCAAGAGAAAAAAAAAACTTTTTCTCAATTTTTTTTTTTTGTGTCTTTGGGGCTTTTAGGTGGTTATTGGTTAGTTTCCTTCTTATGTTCTTTGTCCCTAAATATATTTTTTGGTCTGTTTGGCAAAATATTAGCCAATGTTGTGTATTTATTTAGGAGGTACCAGTGTTTTTTGATCTTTTTTAGTTGTATGTTTACTTTAATAGTAATGTCCCGAACGGTTTGCTGGCGAATAGTTCCCGGCGAACATAGCTTGTTCGCCCCGGATGGCGAACATATGCGATGTTCTGTCCACCCCCTATTCGTCATCATTGAGTAAGCTTTGACCCTGTACCTCACAGTCAGCAGACACATTCCAGCCAATCAACAGCAGACCCTCCCTCCCACCTCCTAGACAGCATACAATTTAGATTAATTTTGAAGCTGCATTCTTTTTTTTGTGTGTTTGTGTTTATTATACATTATCCCCCCATAGCCAGTAACATGTGTTTATTAATATTATACATTATCCCCCATAGCCAGTAACCTGTGTTTATTATACATTATCCTCCCCATAGCCAGTAACCTGTGTTTATTCTACATTATCCTCCCATAGCCAGTAACCTGTGTTTATTCTACATTATCCCCATAGCCAGTAACCTGTGTTTATTATACATTATCCTCCCATAGCCAGTAACCTGTGTTTATTATACATTATCCCCCCCATAGCCAGTAACCTGTGTTTATTATACATTACCCCCCCCCCCCCATAGCCAGTAACCTGTGTTTATTATACATTATCCCCCCATAGCCAGTAACCTGTGTTTAATATACATTATCCCCCCATAGCCAGTAACCTGTGTTTATTATACATTATCCCCCATAGCCAGTAACGTGTTTATTATACATTATCCCCCCATAGCCAGTAACCTGTGCTTATTATACATTATCCCCCCATAGCCAGTAACCTGTGCTTATTATACATTATCCCCCCATAGCCAGTAACCTGTGTTTATTATACATTATCCTCCCCATAGCCAGTAACCTATGTTTATTATACATTGTAACGGACCGTTTCAGCAGACAAGGGGTTAAAATCGTTTAGGCGATAGTCCCCTTTTCAAAGACAGGCACAGCTACTGTAGAATCACCAAAACTCACGAATTGGATATAAGTGAATGCACCAAACTCCCGAACTGCATTCAAGGGAATAAGGTAGCACTCCAAACTCCCGAACTGGAACCTCACGAATAGCTGCTAGCAGACGAATAGGAAAAGCTCCCAAGCGGCTTACACTCCTGGCAATCAGTCTCTATCAGTGTAAGAAATATTAGATAGTTAATTTCTCTTATATCATTTTATAAGATGTATTATCATTATTGCTGACTTGAACAGTTAAACTACTTTTTTCTTTGTATGCTAAATTTAATGTACGTCATAGATATGCTGACTGTGAAAGACTTGGACAATAACATTTTTCCTTATAGGATGTATGACAATGTGATAATATGCTTAGTATACAATTCTATAGGATGTTCTAATATGATTGACTGTGACAGACTTATACAATTCTATAGGAAATACGACATTTCAGGATGTCTTGCCCAGGATATTCATTGCAGACATATTCAAAGAAGGTCTTATCTTACCATTGCCAGAATAACATGTGATATTTAAGGAAGTAATCAATCTTATATTCTGAATGGCATATCTCATGACACATGTAAATAAAATTGTATAAACGCCCGATTCACAGTAATACAGATTGAGAACTTGTCAAGCACCTTTTCGTGTCTGTCTGTTATTTGCTGAGCAAGTTTCTCCCGTCAATTGATGTGGTGACCGAGAGATACAGAATTGAGGGAAATTGAGTCCAGGACAGCATTAACCCTTTCAATCAGCATACAGTGAATCCCCCCCA
Organism: Pelobates fuscus; assembly: GCF_036172605.1. Lineage (NCBI taxonomy): Eukaryota > Metazoa > Chordata > Amphibia > Anura > Pelobatidae > Pelobates > Pelobates fuscus. The sequence continues at coordinate 147,964,419 of NC_086320.1, read as the reverse complement.
AGAACGAGACAAGGCTCCGTGTTGAGGGTCAAGCAGTGGTCTGTTTATTGAGGGCTAACTGCCCCTGTATTTATGCAGGTCTCCCACCTGGTGGACACTCCCCTAGGGGACCAGATGGAAGACTGTAACAACGGACAGACAAGTACCAATTACAGACATACAGCAGTAAAACATCCCCACAATGCATCCTGGCTTCCTCCCCTCTGCCCTGGAGATAATTGAGAAGTAATTCAAATATCTCCCAGGACAAAGGCAAAACTCCATTACACACGTGGGGACAGAAAAACAGACTATCACTTTAAAATACATAAAGACACATTTTATACATAAAACACAGACATGTCACATATTCCCAGATAGCTCAGGTCTGAGTGCACATTATTAGGTGAATGACACTCAGACCACACAAATCCAGTTTAATTGCCATGGAGCCAGAGTCTTTAATTACACGAATTGGCTAGATGGCATAGCTATCTGGGTTAACATTCACATATACAAACTACCGAATTAACATGTATTCGGTTAATTATACACGAATAAGAACCAGGGGGCTGGAGGCTCAGCGGTGCCTGCATGTAAAAGTGTCTGCTTTTAGTGCACTGATTCTGGGCTGAGCACCGCTGGCCATCTGGGGAGCTCCATAACACCGCCACCTAGCAGCCGCTAAGTGTACTAAGTGTAACCGCGGCCACCCAGTAACAATCAATTAAGCTGCGGTTAACCGCAGCTTCAGGGAGGTAAATGGAGGGCACATGCCAGCTTCTGGGTGGCCAATTAACGGCGCCGGACGGCTTCCCACGGCTCTGGGAAGGTTGAAAAAGGGTTGTTTGTTCATTAGATAGCATCTACCGAACGGCTGTGCAGAAAGGGAGAAATAAATCCTTCAGCACAGTAAAATTAACCCTTTAGCTGCCGGTCCATAATCCAAAGGCAGCAGGCGGGCAACCAGGCTCCTCCAATGCAATGTGGCGAGATTGGTCTCGTCACATACATTATCCTCCCATAGCCAGTAACCTGTGTTTATTATACATTATCCTCCCATAGCCAGTAACCTGTGCTTATTATACATTATCTCCCGCATAGCCAGTAACCTGTGTTTATTATACATTATCCCCCATAGTCATTTATCGTTGGACCTAGGCAGCATGATGTCTTAGGCCGGCCCAGAGAGCGAGTGAGTGAGTGAATAATATAATATATATGTTCAGAAACATATTAGTAATATATGTAAATCGGGTTCATGCAAAGAGGGTGAAAAGGTATTAAATAAAAACACACTTATTGCATCAAATTTACAAAGCCAAACTTTTAAAAGCTTTCCTCATTTCTTTCTCGGGATGAGGAATATATCGGTTGTAGACTGAGGATTTCCATCTGCCAAATCTTTTAATAATATGCACTGGAGTGTCAGTGTTGAAGGAGACCGAAGCTGCCCCTATTCTAAATGAAAGACCCGAGACACGGATACAACCCAATCTTAGGAGTAGTGTTCTGATGTAGAAGATGAATTTAGCCGTATTTAGAGGGATTCAGTGAGAGTAGTGGTGAAATGTGTGTGGGTAAGTAAGGGTCAAGTATTTTAACTGGGCACTAGTTCTAGGTGGGATAAAGTGGTATAGCGGATAGATGAGTAGTTTGGTTCGTTTTAGAGGTTTGTAGAGAAAGTATATAGTGATCATGATTTTTAGTGATATCCAATATTTTTAAGGTGGTCTCAAACAAATATAAAATGCTATATAAAATTTGTGGGAATATCGAATAGTCGTGTACAGTAAATCAGAGAGGGCTCAGAATATCGAACCATCGATCGGTAACCTGGATGAAGTAGGGGGTCTATCTGTTTTATTAAATACACGGTAATATGCTTTTAATGGGATAGGATGTTAGGAAAGGTGTGTGTGATTGGGATAAGTGGTTGTGGCTGTATTTACCTTATCCTGGGACCGACCTGGCTCCTAAGCTTGAGCCGCGCGTGGCTGGATCACTCCTGCCTCCACACGAGCTGCATGTGGCTTAATCTCCTCTTCTGACTTAGCCGCGTGCACTGACCGCAGTGATCGGTCACGTGGCTCGCCTGGCACTAGGAGCACAGCTCGAGTCACAAGCTCGCTCTTAAGGGGCTGTGGGAGCCAAAAGTTGATTCAGGCTCCCATTGGCCCACGTCATTCCAGCACCCCCACTGTGTCAGTACCCTTTAGTGCGTTCCTTGATCTATTTTGGTATTGACCATGGCTTTGTTCTTGACTCTGAATTTATCTTTAACCCTTTCCTGTCTTGTTTGCCCGTGTGACTGATTACCATCTACCTGACTCTGGCTTGTTTTCGTAGTCTCTCTGTTACCATGACCTCGTCTCGTTTCTGATTACGCTTTATCTCTGTCTGACGTTTAGTCTGGCCATTCTAAGTCCAGCTAATAAGTTATATCCTAGTCTTGTCCCTTGCTATCCTAAACTCTGCGTGTTGGGGTATTACATCATGACATTATGATAGGACCATGGACCCTGCAGGTTTAGGACAGCAAATGGCCTCCTATGAGGCAAGATTTTAAGAACAGGATCACCGTATGGACCAGATTGCCCAGGCCCATCAGACACTTTTGTCCAGAAATGCTTATTTGGCCCCTGAGACACTGGTACGTGTACCATCTCAACCCGTACCTCCCATTCTAGAGGCATCTATCCTGACTAGAGATGTCCCGAATAGTTTGCTGGCAAATAGTTCCTGGCGAACAGCTTGTTCGCGTTCGCCACAGATGGCGAACATATACGATGTTCGGTCCGCCCCTATTCATCATCATTGAGTAAACTTTGACCCTGTACCTCACAGTCAGCAGACACATTCCAGCCAATCAGCAGCAGACCCTCCCTCCCAGACCCTCCCACCTCCTGGACAGCATCCATTTTACATTCATTGTGAAGCTGCATTCTTAGTGAGAGTAGGGACAGTGTAGCTGCTACTCATTTGATAGGGAAATTGATAGCTAAGCTAGGGTATTCAGTGTCCACTACAGTCCTGAAGGACTCATCTGATCTCTGCTGTAAGGACAGCACCCCAAAAAGCCCTTTTTAGGGCTAGAACATCAGTCTGCTTTTTTTCCAGTGTAATCTAATTGCAGTTGCCTGCCTGCCAGCGTGTGTGTCAGGCTCACAGCGAATACTGTGCCCACTTGCCCAGTGCCACCACTCATATCTGGTGTCACAATAGCTTGCATTTAAAATAAAACAAAACTTTTTTGACTGTAATATAATAGCAGTCAGTTTCCTTCACACGTGTGCGTTTCAGGGCCTGCCAGGGCACAGTGTCACACCAGTGCAACTCATATCTGGTGTAACAGTAGTGTACATTTAAAAAAAAAATACAGGGGGCTTGTCACCTTTCGGGGGACCCTTGGTGTTGTACGTGGCTGGGTGGAGGAAATAACCTTCAATGACATCAGTGAGGACAAGGAATGGGACATGGCTAGCTTGGTATCCAACCTTGTTCAAATGGACTGTTTGCGGTGCGTTAAACGGGGAGTTTGGTCTGTCACTGTGAAGTGGGCGTAACCCTTACACTACCTGATCGATACAACATCATACCTGATGTTTTAAAGCACGTTATTCCAAACAATTTAGGAATGTTAGGTGATTTATGCCCTTTATGGATTAAAACCAGACTCTGCATCAACTATGTAATTTTCCATGGGAGTTTTGCCATGGATCCCCCTCCGGCATGCCACAGTCCAGGTGTTAGTCCCCTTGAAACAACTTTTCCATCACTATTGTGGCCAGAAAGAGTCCCTGTGGGTTTTAAAATTCGCCTGCCCATTGAAGTCTATGGCGGTTTGCCCGGTTCGCCCGTTCGCGAATATTTGCGGAAGTTCGCGTTCACCGTTCGCGAACGGAAAATTTTATGTTTGCGACATCACTATTCTTTAATGTAGTCTAAGATAATTGTTGGGAAGGCATTAGATTGACTCAGCTTGTCTCTTTTGTCTTTTTGTTTCAGGAGATTGAATCTGTTTATATCTTCTGCTCTTTTTCTAGCATTCTGTTATATCAGTTTTTTTTCCAGGAATTTTTCTTCCATAGTATCTGCTTGTTCTGTGTAAACTGTAAAATCCATACAATTGCGTCTGAGTCTTCTGAATTCATTGTAAGGGACGTTCTTCAGCCAGGTTGGTAAATAACAGTTTTCTTTCAAACTAAAGCTGTTGACGTCCACTTCTTTGAAATGAGTCTTTGTTTTTACTTTATTAGATTCTGTGTATATGGTGAGGTCAAGAAATTCTACTGATTTGTTACTGTAAATTGTGTTTAGTTGCACACCCCAAGTGTTGGCATTAGCATAGTTTATAAAGCTTTGCAGGTCTTCTATATTACCTTCCCAGAAAAAGAAGATGTCATCTATGTATTTTATATAATAATGAATGTTGTTATTCCAGGGGTGTTTGTTCCAGATGTGGTGGTCTTCTCAGTCTCCCATGAATATATTTGTAAAGCTTGGTGCAAATTTTGTTCTCATTGCTGTGCCCGTCTTTTGGAGCTAGAATTTATCTTCATGCCAGATATAATAGTTTTTTTTAATATGAAGGTGATAGCTTCACTAATGAATGAAATCTAGGAGTCTACTAGTTCCTTAAATTTGTTGGATGGGTACAGACTTACATCCTTGTTCATGGTTGGTTTGTGAACAATATTTCACTTCCTCTTGATAACGACGACATCACAAGTCACACGATCATCTTAAGTACCATACGGAATAACGAAGACCGTTCAAATTCCAGGAACAATGAAGGATGGCTGGATTTATTCAAAACTGGGAACAAATATCCTTGTACGCTTGATGTAGAAGATCTCTTTTTGTCTTTTAAGTTGAAGGAGACCGAGAGCCTTTTAGTGATATGAAATGTAAACTAAACATTATGAGTAATCCCTATTCTTAAACATCAAAAATCATCAGAGTTAATAACTAATTATAGACCTATCTCGCTGCTGAATGAAGATTTAAAACTTTACTCATCAATAATGGCAAGTAGATTAAATACGATTATGATGGATATAATCCATAGGGATCAAGTGGGTTTTATTTCTAAAAGATCTTCGGTATACAATGTTAGACGTTTGATAGATGTAGTGGACAGGGCCCAGTCGAGGAAATGTCCCCTCCTGATCCTGTCTCTAGACGCAGAGAAAGCGTTTGACAGGGTCAGGTGGGACTTCCTCGACGCGGTCCTACAAGCCTTTGGCCTTCTAGGGAACATAAGGAATGCAATAATGGCCTTATATATACAACTCCCTCGGCAAAAGTCATGGGGGCTGGATTCAGCTCAGATTTTTTTCCGTTGAAAAACGGGACAAGACAGGGCTGTCCGCTCTCACCACTTCTCTATCTAATGACAATAGAATCTTTAGCATTATCAATAAGGAAAAATGAAGCAATAAAAGGCCTTAATCTTAAAAACGACTGTATTAAATTAACAATGTACGCTGACGATGTCGTATTAACATTAACAGAGCCTTTAAACTCTTCAATAGCTCTTTTTAACTGTTTAGATGAATACTCATTATACTCAGGTTATAAACTCAATGTTAACAAATCTACTGCTTTAGCAGTGAATTTTCCTCAGGAATTGAGGGCTAGTCTTAGTCAAAGATTTGAATTCAATTGGGCAGACTTATCCTTTAATTATTTGGGAATTGAAATCTCAAATGACGTTAATAGAACTAGGGAATTAAACTTTTTACCTCTTCTTAAGTTTACTGCAAAGAAATTGAAAAAATTGAAAAACTTAGAGATCTCATGGTGGGGCCGCACTAATGTAATCAAGTCCTACATCATCCCAAAATGGGTTTATCTTTTCAGAATGGTGGCTTTACCGTGCCCAAACAGCTGGTTAATTTTAGCTCAATCCCTTTTAAATAAATTTATCTGGCTACATAAGCCTCCAAGAATAGCCCTAAGCCGTTTATCCTTAAAAGTGAAAATGGGAGGTCTGGGGGTCCCTATCCTAAGGGATTATCAAAAAGCCGCGACTTTTACACACGCGGCCATTACTCAATTAAACGATAGTAAGAATGAGATCTGGTACAAACTAGAACAAGATCTTACTCCCACTGAGGGATCCTTGGAGGATCTGTCTCCGCTCTTTTGGCCCTTAAAATCAAGGATCGATCATAAGCCAAACCCCATATCACTTAGTATTGTTTTGAATAATATTCTAAGAGAGTGGGGGAAAATTAAAAATTCCCTAGGTCTTTACAATAAGCTAATTCCCCTCCTTCCCTTAGGGAATATATCACACTATATGCTCAACTTCAATTCAAAAAGCTGTATCGAGAAGGGGATATATAAATTTCAAGATCTAATGGATAGTAACGGGCGGATGGATTTTCAGACATTAAAACAATTATATAAAATAGATAATAAGGAGATCTTTAGTTACCTTAGGTTAAAAGGTTTTTGCAATCAATATGTTACCACAGAAAACTCTGATCGATTGAAAGATTTAGGTAATATTCTTAACAGAGATTCTCCTAAAAAATTATTATTTATGGGATTAAGCCTAATGCAAAAAGATCTAGATAAACCTTTGGAAGCCATAATAAATTCCTGGAAAAAAGACCTGGATATTCAGATTACTTGTAAACAATGGAGAGAAGCTTTAACCCCTTAAGGACACATGACATGTGTGACATGTCATGATTCCCTTTTATTCCAGAAGTTTGGTCCTTAAGGGGTTAAACTTGGTTTATAAACATATTCATTGTCTTAATCTGGTAGAATGCCAATTTAAAATTGTAAACAGATGGTATATGGTACCTAGCAAAATTAAGAAGTTTAATACTTCAGGCGATTCCATATGTTGGAGATGTAATTTGGTCTGTGGCAATTATTTACATATATGGTGGGATTGTGGTTATATACAGAAGTTTTGGAAAATTATCCTGGCTAAGATAAAACACATCACCACGATTCAATTATCCCCTGTACCACAATTGTGTCTTCTACAATTAGATATCCGCCAGGCTAGTTACAATTCACTTCCGCTTATTCTACATATTCTTTTAGCGGCCAAATTATCTATCGCAAGGTATTGGAAAATGGCGTTAGTGCCATCCTGGTCGATAGTTAAAGAACAAATTAAATATCAATTAAAAATGGAAGCTGGGTTAAATAGAAAATATCAAGAGCGCTATAACTCCTGGCTTGGGAGGCTAGAGGTTTGTTGGTGATTTATTGATACTCTTCTGAAATACTTTGGGTCCATGATCGAGACAGATATTTCTATTAAGTGTGACCTCATATGACCAATTGGTGTTTTGTTTTTGTTTTCTGTTTTTTTGTATGTTTTTGTTTGTGGGGTTGTCTACAGTGGGAATTTTAGATAAATTATGGATGTGCTCAGAACAAACACTGTTATTTCGTCTACTTATATGTAATAGGAACTCGATTGTTAGTTTGGCTCACTGTTTACTATGTGATGTTTTTTATTATTCTTGTGTATAATGTTTACCTTGTAAAAAAAAAGAAAGAAAAGGGAAAAGGAGTTGATATCTCCGAATAAAGATTATAAATTTAAAAAAAAAACATTATGAGTAACCATCACATAAAAGGTGCGCAATAAATTGGTACTATCACAATCTATTGTGATCTATAAAATTTAACCTATGTACCATAATATAGCTACCTAATATAGAATATCTATACATATATCAACTATATATGAAAAACAACCCTAACTTTCCTTCTAGAGTGAATAGTGTCAAATACATAGTCACAAGAAAATGACCAGAACCATATTGATAACATACATCACCTACGTGGTCATGTGAACATACCTAAATGGGAGGGAAATTCAATAGAGAGGGAAAATACTTGCCTCATGTCATTATTAAAATTAAGATTTTTAGTACACTAAAGCTAACATAATCTTCAATTTTATCACATGACAGGAGGCTTCATATTTAGCATTTTTAACGCTAAGGTAATAGAGAGAAAACGGCAATGGAGGACAGGCGAGAATTAAACGTCCGAAAGGTGGGTTCTTGTTACCAGTCTGCCGAGAGCGATATATCTAATAAAGGGGCCTCCCTATGAAGGCGGAAGAGGCCGCTGCCCAAAGCGAGTGCACGCCGAAAGAAGGGTTAATCCTGGTGAGAGATAAAAGCCATCATACCAAGCGGGCCAAGGTGGTAACCGAAGGTTACTCCTTTATGAAACAAAGAACTTGGGCCACATCCCAAATGGAGGAATATTCGGTGCAGGGGTCTACGTAACCGAATGTCCCAAAGTGATCTATAAACCAAAGGATTATAACCTATCGGTTTCCCTTGTAAAGAAACGTGAGTCACTCAAATCGCAGAACGCAACGCACAGTACTGATGGACTGATAGGGCTTACCTTCCAAGAACAGGGGCGCCAGAAAGGTTAATCTGGAGGATACAGAGGCCGTAAAAGGATTGAGGTTCCATCCCATACACCAATTGACCCGTGCATTCCAAGCTGAGAGGTAACACTTCCTCGTTCCATGAGTCCCAGAGTATATCTCTAGCCTTTGGCGATAAGTCATCGGTGCATCAACCCCCCCCCCCCCACGAAAGACTCCAGGCCACTAAAGAGAGATGTCCTTCTTGTAGCATGGGATAAGGATTCCCCCTGGAATCCCTGAGTTTCATCAGGTTGTCTGTTAATAGCTGAGGGTCCTGGTATTACAGTGCGAGGAATCCCAACGTAGTATCTTCTGTATTTCCTTGCGTATTGCCACAACTGTGGTAGTTGGAATTCGGAGTGTACACGACAGGGAGTCATTGTTGAACCCCAGGACTTACACATATTGAGTTGGAGTCAGTGTTGACTTTTCTTGATTGACCAGGAAGCCGAGGGATTCTTACATGGTCACCCTGTAATCTGTAGTTGAAAGAAGGTGGTTGCGATTCTGGACGGAGAGTAGAATGTTGTCCAGGTAAGCGAGGCATCATAGGCATTGACCCCGTAAGTGAGCCATCACTGGTTTCAGAAACCTTCGTAAAGCACCGTTTTGCCAAACTGAGCCAAAAGGGGAGGCAGGTGAATTGCCATGGTGTCCAATGCCAGAGGAACCGAAAGGAGGGACGACTGCCATTGTCTACTGGTACAGGCAAGTACAGTGCCTTGCAAAAGTATTGACCCCTCTTGATTTTTTTTTTTACCTATTTTGTTACATTACAGCCTTAAGTTCAATGTTATATTAATCTGAATTTTATGTGATGGATCAGAACACCATAGTCTAAGTTGGTGAAGTGAAATGAGAAAAATATATACATAAAACTATTTTTTAGAAAAAGAAAACAGAAAATTGGCATGTGCGTATGTATTCACCCCCTTTGTTATGAAGCCCATAAAAAGCTCTGGTGCAACCAATTACCTTCAGAAGTCACATAATTAGTTAAATGATGTCCAGTTGTGTGCAATCTAAGTGTCACATGATCTGTCATTACATATACACAGCTTTTTTGAAAGGCCCCAGAGGCTGCAACAACTAAGCAAGAGGTACCACTAACCAAACACTGCCATGAAGACCAAGGAACTCTCCGAAACAAGTAAGGGACAATGTTGTTGAGAAGTACAAGTCAGGGTTAGGTTATAAAAAAAAAAACTATCCAAATCTTTGATCCCCAAGAGCACCATCAAATCTATCATAAACAAATGGAAAGAACATGACACAACAGCAAACCTGCCAAGAGACGGCCGCCCACCAAAACTCACGGACCGGGCAAGGAGGGCATTAATCAGAGAGGCAGCACAGAGACCTAAGGTAACCCTCGAGGAGCTGCAGAGTTCCACAGCAGAGTATCTGTACATAGGACGACAATAAGCCGTATGCTCCATAGAGTTGGACTTTATGGCAGAGTGGCCAGAAGAAAGCCATTACTTTCAGCAAAAAACAAAATGGCATGTTTTGAGTTTGTGAAAAGCCATGTGGGAGACTCCCAAAATGTATGGAGGAAGGTGCTCTGGTCTGATGAGACTAAAATTTAACTTTTTGGCCATCAAAAAAATGCTATGTCTGGCGCAAACCCAACACATCACATCACCCAAAGAACACTATCCCCACAATTAAACATGGTGGTAGCAGTATCACGCTGTAGGGATGTTTTTCAACAGCTGGGACTGGGAAACTGGTCAGAGTTGAGGGAAAGATGGATGGTGCTAAATACAGGGATATTCCTGAGCAAAACCTGTACCAGTCTGTGCGTGATTTGAGGCTAGGACGGAGGTTTACCTTACAAAAGGACAATGACCCCAAACACACTGTAAATGTGTTGGAATTGCCTAGTCAAAGCCCAGACCTCAATCCAATAGAAAATCTGTCGTCAGACTTCAAGATTGCTGTTCACAAGCGCAAACCATCCAACTTTAAGGAGCTGGAGCAGTTTTGCAAGGAGGAATGGGAAAAAATCCCAGTAGTAAGATGTGGCAAGCTCATAGAGACTTACCGTATCCAAAGCGACTTGGAGCTGTTATTGCCGCAAAAGGTGACTCTACAAAGTATTGACAATTTTGGGGGGTGAATAGTTATGCACATTGACTTTTTGTTATTTTGTCCTACTTGTTGTTTGCTTCACAATAAAAAAAAATCTTCAAAGTTGTGGGTATGTTCTGTAAATTAAATGATGCAAATCCTCAAACAATCCATGTTAATGCCAGGTTGTGAGGCAGCAAAACACGAAAAATGCCAAGGGGGGGGGGAGTGAATACTTTTGCAAGGCACTGGTAAACTAGTCCCCTCCTTGCCAGGGGGTGCCGCAATAGATGAATACTGTCATGATCTTGTGCAGGTCAGATAGGAGACTTTGGCGAGGGTTGTTATTTGAGGCTTTATTGGTGCTTTTAGACATATTATGAAACTTGAGAAAAAACAGAATTAAGGCAATTATTATTTATTCTTTTATTCGTAGTGTATAGATGGGTTCATTATTCTTCTTCATTAACCCAGAATTGAGAGTCTAGGTTAAGAAGGTTTTTTCAGGATAGGCATCAGTGTACCTAAGGTTACAGGTTGTGAGGAAGAGAAAGCTGACACTTGATAGGAGGTGTCCTCAGGGGAGTTAGCTTCCACATACCTCTTAGCATCCAGATAGCTTTCATATAAGCAGAGTTCTTTAATAGGCATGAAAGTACCATCACCCCTGCAGGAAGTGTTTATGGAAGGCTGTGCAAGTCACATGCAGGGAGATGTGACTAGGGTTCATAAACAAAGGGATTTAACTCCTAAATGGCAGAGGATTGAGCAGTGAGGCTGCAGAGGCATGTTCTTTTTTTTTTTTTAAATTCTTTATTTTTTGTGTGCATACGGTTTACAAACATTCCGTCCATGCCCCAACAGCATCGACAGACAAGCAATTTAACAGTACTTAACAATTGTGTGGCATTTGATGGTGCTGCACTTTTTGTTAATATTTTATGCTAGAGTTTTTCTAGTAGCAAATAATGTCGGCTTAAGACAGATAGCAGGTAAGGCTACATATGGAGTGGGTGTTCAATCTACAAACTTTAACCCCCCAAGGTCTTAACGTTGACTTTGATCTATTTAATTTCTTATGACAATATCACTGTTATTTAATTATTTTATCATTTTTATGCTCTTTGCTGTCAGTTTGGGGCTATCCTATTTATAGTTGTTACCTACGGCATTATAGTCTGGGATACCCCCAACCTGACAGCATTTTTACTATACACATCATATATATATATATATATATATATATATATATATGGTAAAACGTATTTAATATATGCAGTATGTACTTATGATTTCCACTATTACCACTTTCCTATATAGCTTTCCTATACCCATATATGATGTGTTTTTATTTATTACTATGATTCATCCCTATTAATATGTGCTTTCTTTTATAATGGCTCTTAAAATGTTTTATTATATCTTAAGTGATTCTATGAATATTTCTTTTATAATGGTTCTTAAAAATGTGTTATTATATATTATATATGCTAAAGATTATGTACACACCATAAAATTAATTTCCCCCCTTACTTATACTATTATATTCAGTCTCTCCAATATGTGTATATACAATATGCCTAACTATATTGTTTTTACCTACTGATCAACATTCTGTCTATTTAAATTTATAGACACTATGAATTTTTTCTATTTTTTCGCTAGTATTTATCCACAGATGAAAGGGCGCTTAAAACTACATTTCCCATGTGCCCTTTCGCCGATATGCCGACCACGTGACCCGCACACTACTCTCCCATTGGCCGCGGGTCACGTGTTGATCGCTGATCCACTCACAGAGGAGTGCATGCCGCCCACCAATAGGACGGCTGCACTACCTCACCAGTCATCTCACGCCGATCACGTGACTCGCACACTGCATTCCTGTCAGGATTTGAACCTGGGAACTTGGCAGCTCTGGTGCTTTGGCTTACCTCTGAGCCATCTCTCCGCTTCTCTGTTTCCTGGATCTAGCCCTGTCTAGTATTTAGTACTAGAAGCTGGATATTCGTTGGAACTACTCCTGTCACTCATGTTACACCTGAGCCTGATGTCTCGTTATCCAGGTATATAACACTGCCTCTCCCAGAAGGCAGTGTCAGTTCCTTGACTCTGGTGATCATTCTGCTGTTTCCTGTTCTCCAGTTTATTATTGACCTCTGGCTTGTTACTCCGATTATCCTGACTTCTGGCTTCCTTTGACCCTTGGCTTCCACAACTATTCTCCTGGTTTATTGTTCCTGTACCGCGATTTGGATTTACCCTGCACAGCCCCCGTGCACCGACTCACAGGTCAGGTGAATTCTTGCCTGTGTTTTCTTGCAAGGGTGAGCATACTTCTCTGCCTGCCGGACTCCCAACCCAGGTAAGCCCTGGCAATTCCCCATGATGCTGTGCGAGTCACGTGACACGCAATTTTTAAATTGATCATAACTATGTTTTAAAACCTTGTTTTGAAATATAATTCAACCCACAAGGATAGGGTATAAAGTATATTAAGATGTACACTTTTATTCAAAGTTTTTATTTGTCTTTCGTGAAATGTAAACTGTATGATTCTGATTGGGTGCCAAGTAATGATGTCATATTGGCGCCATTTTTTAAAGTACTAGTGTACCTATATAAATTCTTTATGTGCCAGGTTTTATGTTATTCCATTTTTGATAAAGCCCAAGCGGTGAAACGCGTTAAATGGTTATTAATATTGTGTTATTTAAAAAGAAATGATTTTTGGTTAGATATTTGTACCACTATCATTTTTTACACACTATTATTATTATTTATTTTATTTCTTTCCTGGCATTTTTATACTACATATCCTGAAGTTGGATTATACCACTAACGCTATTACTAAAGTGCAGTGTGACCTGCACTTTACTTGTGAGTATATTTTATCTTATTTTATTCACCACCTTTAAATACCATCAGAGAGCACTATCTGCTGTTTTTATCTCCTTCTCCTGAGAGTTGGACGAACCCCTTGGAGGACAAGCACCAATATATCATGTAAGCGGGGATTATACCGCTATATGCCTACAAACCCTGAGCTGGCTATAGCTCACCGACATGTGAGTGTAACATATATATTTTTAATACTATCACACTAAGTGTATACACTCCGCACGATTAGTCCTTTCACTTTGTGTTTTCCATATCACGAGACGGTGGGAACTACTACAACAAAAGAACCTACCCCCACAGCGGAATTAAGTGACTATACCTATCTTATCTCCAGACATTCATTGGAACTATTCTGTATTTTATATATCTTTATATTTTTATATTTTGATACTTTTTATTCTAATTTTTATTTTTTATTTATTTTATTTTTGGCGCAACCTTTTTCTCTCTCTTTACTGTGTATCTTTTATATAGAGGGTTAGAGGGTTACCCTCTAAAAGGTCGCTGCCTGTTCATTATATTAGCGCTAACCTTACCTTTTTTTTATACTGTACATATGACATGCGTTAGTTTTTAAACAGGATTAATAACAAGATTCATAACAAGTTGTATATTAGTCTTTCTCTGGAGTAGCAACTAATGTCGACTTAAGACCGATAACGAGTGAGACTACATATGATATGTGTTAGCTTTTAGACAAGATTAGTAACAAGATTAACAACTAGAATAAAGAGCAAATTTGTTCAGGCCTATGCAGTGCTAGGGCATCAGTCTCATGGGGAAACCACAGTATCACAGTTCCTGTCAACTACATATCGGGCACTTTAATGCTAGTTGGGCCTGCATGATAGGTGTTTTTAGCGAGGGACACACCAATCCGGCTAAACCATTGGTGTTTGCATGGGTTGTAGTTAAAGAGCTTATTCATGCGTGTGTGTGTGCGTCTAGTCTTCAGGTGTAACCCGCCCCTTAGTGTTTAGGTATTTCACCTTGCTAGGGTTAAGCCAGGAGCAGAATTTTGCTATATTTTTGCTATGTTTAAAGGCCTGCCACAGGGGCCACTACGGTTTAGATGCTGCCCTAGCTAATACAAATCTACTGTGATAACGATAGTAAAAAAAAAAAGAGAAAAAGCAACAGAAAAACAACCAGCATAAACAATGGGCCGGTACCAGTCTCTGACAGGGGGCAGTATGCTGTATTTGGGGGTTCTCCCATCTGCAGCGTTGAGTGTCCCGGGCTGCCGACTCCCGCCGGCGGGACATCATCTTCTCGGCCAGTTGCTTGAGCCCTTGCCAGTCCATGTCAGGGTATATGACGGTCCCAGATGACCAAAAATGAGATTTGATATGAAAAGTAAAGTCTGATTTAGGTTCAGTCTCAGCGTCCTTGTATACCGGCGGCCCACCGCCTTGTATTTTCTCCCCAGTCTCAGGTGCCTGTTGGCTGGCGGCCGACCCTTTGTGCTTTAAATGCGGTAGAGGGTGAAGCAGTCCGGTCGGCTGGAACGGTTGGACTTTAGACATGTCCCAGATGTGAGGAGGTTGTTGTCTCGGGGCTTGAGTGGTCTGCACAGGGTGTTGCGATAGCCCCAGTGCGTTCAGTAGCGAGTCCATCTCCTCCGCTTCAGTTATGCGGGTTGTCGCGCCCCCATGAGAGATGACCAGGCTTCTAGGGAATGCCCAGCAATATGCGATGTCGTGTTGGCGAAGTGTGGTGGTTAGGTTTGAACCTGCTTCACCATAGTAATGTGGGTCTGGATAAGTCCTGGAAGAAGGACAGAGTGGCGTTTTCAAATGGGAGGGTAGCTTTTTCTCTTACCGCCGCCCTGACGGTGAGTTGGGCCGACCGTGTCAGCAGCTGTAGTATGACATCTCGTGGCATGCTTGCCGGAGCTCTGGTGACCCTCGGTATGCGGTAGATCCCCTCGATCGTTGCCATTTTCGCCTGTTGTGGCGTGAATAGGGAGTTGAGGAGCCTTCTGATGAATTGCTGTAAGTCACCCGGGGCCACTGTCTCCGGGACTCCCCGGATTTTTATGTTTCTGCTCCTGTTCCGGTCCTCAAGTGCATCCAGGCGGCTATTAAGCTGAATCTGAGTGTGCTGTAGTTTAGCGTTCTGGGCTTCTAGCTGTGTGCATCGTGCGGTGAGGTCCTGCGAGCTCTCCGCTATAGTCTTGACTCACCCCTCTACACTGTGTATTTCTTCGCGCAGTGTGGCAACATCTGCTGCAAACAGCTTGCGGAGATTGCAACATAAGGCCTTGATATCCCCCTTCGTGGAGGGCAGTTCGCTATCCTCATCAGAGGAGGAGTGGTAGAGACCCGCCCCGAGGCCAGGAATTCATCCAGCTCATCCATGATTTGTTCCTCGGAGGAGGCCGAGGCTGTGTCGCCATGTTGTTTTGGTGCGGTGAGACTCTGGGCCTTTGCAGGCCGGAGGAGAAGGTCTCCAATGTCGCGTGCCCCTGCCGGTTTTACTGCTCCTTGGTGTTTGGCTTTCTTCCCCATCTTGTTGTAACTCAATGGAGGTCGGATTAGTGTGGATTAAAGTGTTTAATTTGCTTTTTCCAGGCTTGTTTTTGCGGAGCTTTGCTGGTGCACGTCTGCTCTGGTTAGTTGCTGGCTCCGCCCCCGGGGCATGTTCTATACACCAAAACTGCTTCATTAAGCTAAAGTTCTTCAGGTGACTATAGTGTCCCTTTAATGCCTTTACATTCTGTCATGATCTTGTGCAGGTCAGATAGGAGACTTTGGCCAGGGTTGTTATTTGAGACTTTATTGGTGCTTTTAGACATATTATGTAACTTGAGAAATTAAACAGAATTAAGGCAATATGCCTCAAAACAGGATTCTTGCAAATAATAAAGAAAGTCTGTGATCTCCAGCTAGGGTTGAAACAAAGGCAGATTGGTATCAGTGGCAGGCTGGTCAGAGTGGAAGGCTGATAACAGAGGCAGGCTTGTAACACAGGAAGGCTGGTAACAGAGGCAGAGGTCAAAATCATACATAAGAGTGGAGCAGGTTTGAAGGTAAGTCTGGAGCAGGTTGGTATGGAGCAGGGTTGAGGGGAAGTCTGGGGCAGGTTCACAGGTTGAGGGGAAGTCTGGAGCAGGTTCACAGGAGCCAGGAACTGAAGTCTTTCTGGCAAATCACCAACTTCAATGTAAAGGCCTTGAGGATACTTAGGTGTGGCCTTTTGTAGCTGAAGCAAGTAATTAAACATGAGCAGGTGATTTTCCAGAACTGGAGGCAAGGGAGACCACTAGTGGCAAATAATAAAATCAGAGCAGGAACTTGTTTTAAAGGAACAGAAATAAAAGGAACATAAGTCTTGTTTGTCAGGGTATGATCCTGACAGATACCTTCCATCTTGAAATGGTGGTATGTAAAAATGTTTAACCAGGAAAGAGACATTCAGATATTTTCTGGTATCCAGCTGCATCCTATTGATGTAACTTTTACCCAATTTACTGGTATTCATTTTATCTATCTCAAAGGGCTGAAGGGCCCTGCTCGGGAATTGAACCTGTGACCCCCAAGGGTTAAAAAGATTCTTCTGACTAAGCATTAGCCTCTTAAGAAAGGCTCACCAAATAATTTTCCTTGTGCCTGTGGGCCCAATTCCTTAGCTCAGAGGTTTACCAATTTGCCATCAATTCGAATAAGTCTGCACAGTGTCTCTCCGAAGAGAGGGCCACATTTGTGTTGCCCTGGAAGCAAAACATCTGGGTCCACTCATGAATCTCGTGGGCCCTGTCGCACGCGTTGTCTGCTAAAAGGAGTCATCCTGAGTGTATGCCTCATCTGTTAGGGTCAGTACCCGGCAAGCGGCCCGACAGCATCGAGGAGCTTATCCTGGGCTCCCTTAAACCCTTTCTTGACCCCTTTCCTTGGGTCTCTACCCCCTCGGGCCATGAAGGCCAGCATCATCTGGTTAAATTCTGGGGTATAGGCGACCTTATCCAGAGTAAAGGTCTGGGGCACTCTGATCTCCGCCGCTTGCGGACCTCCTTTTCCAGTTGCTTCCATAGCTAGAAGTGAATAATTGAAGGTGGTGTCCAATCTCCGGAGCCTGGGTGGCGAATGTTTCTCGGGTCAAACAGCGTTGGCCCGTGGTGTCAAAAAAGAGCTCACCATCAGGCTGTGCCAAAACCAGCACTTCCTCCACATCCCCAACATGCTGGGGCTCACCCAGAAAAGTCCTTCACAAAGGAGTTGGGACTCCAAGTCCTGTAATCAGAATGGGAATCTTCTACTTGCCACTCATCGAGAAACGATAGTCATGGTGGGACCTCCTGCTCTCCATCTGAGGAAGCGTCATAAGTTTACAGGCCGTGTAAGTTTTTCCTTCTTTAGGGGAGCCTTACCCTTAGCAGGTTTTGATTTTTGACCCTTTGCCTTTCCAGTGGCGTTTAGCAGGGCGGCCTTGCACTTTGGAAGAGGAATAAGACTCCTCCCAGACGTTTCTCTTCGGTTGCGTCTTGAGTGGCTGAAATGCCCTGGCTGAGGCTTTCTCCACGGAAGCGGCAACTGCCACGTTGATTACTGCCTGGTGGTCTGATGGCATCTGAGTCTTCCATTATTAACACCCAGTCTACTTGGGGCTCATCCAATAGATTTGTGAGTAAATAGGCAAATTGGTAGCAGGGACTGATTTGGTGGCCAGGTATGCGACCCATAGTCATGTATGTAGGGGCAACGCTGGGGCTTACCCAGGTAAAAGAAGGCTGCAAGCACAGCTCCATTCAGCAGTGGTATGTGGGGGCTCACCCCAAGCCGGGTTACTAGGTATGAACCGGACCGGCTGAGCCACCCCTAGGTTAATACTAACCTTGACAGGTCCCTGTAGCAGGCAAGGTGAACAGAAGCCAATTTCTGCACCGATTCCTATATATATATCTCTATCTGTAATAACTGGGCTCACCCAGTAATAATAAAACCTCCAGGAGTATATCCCATAGGGAGGTACGGTGGCACAGACAAGCCAATCATAGGAGCTGTAACCGTGACAGACAGATCAACAGCCAATATTCTCCGGCAAGGTTAGGTACCAGGGTATGTAATAATATTATAGGGGGGCTCACCCCCAGTAATATTAGTATAGAAATATTCCAGTAAAAGCAGCAGCTAGCATAAGCTAGGTAACATTTATAAATCAGGGCTCAACCCGGTTTAATTCCTAGCAACCAGCAAGGGTTAAATGGCCACCGCGGATCTCACAAGGCGCAATCCAAAGTGGCCGTGAAAAAGCCAGTGAAATGCATCCGCGGGAAAGCTGTCGAACGGTCACGGTCACGAATACCAGGAGAACCTAAACACGCAGAGAGATCACAGACACAAATCTATTTCAATACCAGTCCTTAGAATGGCTGGGCTATGCAAAAGAGAGAGAGTAGTAAGAGTACAAGCCGAGGTCAAGGATCACAGAAAACAGAGTAAACGAGAAACGAGCCGAAGTCAGTAATCAGAGAATAAACCACAACACAAATGCGCTATTGGGCTATGAAAGACCACAACAGGACACTGAGGCAAGGGGGAGGTGAGCTTATATACACGCAGGGTGTGTCTGATTGGCTAACTTCTAATTAGTGTTAATTACAACAAGTGGGAGGTGTCTTTTCCCTCTCTTGTGATAAGTGAGGTCACCACTGTGTGCCGGGTCACGTGACTGGGTCTGACACACATATAAGGAAGCTGCCTTGGAGTGTGCAGTGTCAGAGACACTGTCAGGTAGGGGAATGGAAGCAGGGACTGCTGCAAGCTGCGGACAGGAACCGGAAAATGCCGCTCACGGTGATGGGGTAAGCAAGGACGCTGCAGGCGGCGCAGGGGCAGGGGACCTGACAGTCACTTTATATAAAGCGAACAGACAGAACAGTAATACAGGAAAAATATTCAATGGATGAAAAACCCAAAGGGAAAATACCAAACACTGAGGGTTGGGAGTAGAACGGTCCAAAGGGTCGACCAGGAAAGAATACAAACCACCGAACACTTTGGTTTGAATATGCGTTGAGTAGATTGAAGGACAAAAAACAGGCGTACACAAATGCACAAACCCATGCAAACGCCTGGTAGAAAATAAAAACTGCCGAACGCACAAATATATACACGTTTGGTAGATTGAAAAGGAGAGAATAGGCGAACGCAAGTGCACGTTAAAAGTGTGAGAAGCCTCACAGATGGAAAATCTCCAAAGCGCCCCATGCTCTCCTTGGGGAGTGGCGGTGGGAGAGTACCTGTGGAGTAGCAAGCGTAGCCAGAAGGAGAACATTTTATGAGAGGGGCTCACCCGCTAATAATGAAAATAGTATCAATATCCACATTGGGTTGAGTTCATGAGAGGGGCACACCCTCTAATCATGAAATCAGTATTATGTACTGACATAAACTGTAAGATAAACAAAAACTGTCAGGAAGCAGTATAAATATCAGTATTGGGATGAGTTTATGAGAGGGGCTCACCATCTACTAATGAGATCAGTATCATGTACCGACATAAACTGTAAGATAAACCGTAAAACTGACAGGGAATACAAGGGATAAAGTAGGTACACAGACATCCTAAGTCTATACCCTACAAAAAAAAAACAGCGTCCCCACTATCAGATAAAACTCTACATAAATACATATACAGTAAGAAAAGAAAGAGATCAATCAAGAAAAGAGTAAGATTAAGTAAATATAACAAGACAAGCCAACAAAGTGTAGACACACAATATTCTGACCTGACTTGTGATGGAGCAGCAAAGAAAGAGGAAGTAACTCAGTGTGAGGCGTATTGTAACGGATCGCCTGGCACCCCGCCTGGGTACCTCCGTTGAAGGATGCTCCTAGCATTTCCTGAGGACTCCAAGCACTGCAGCAGACACCACAACCACCGAATCAGAGAAGGGTATAAATCCTCTCAAGCATATGAATGCTGTAGACAGTTGAATAGGAAACCATACGAATAGGTTTACACTCCTAGCAGTCAAACTGGAACAGCATACAATAAATCCTCCCCCAATAATGAGACGACACTTCACTTTGAGGGTTAAGCAGGAACTGAGGCTGGCACTCCCAGCCTGGTTTTTATTACAGTTGTTGAGAATACAGGTCCGCCAACAGGGAGGGACAAAACAACCAATCAATCGGTACAATACACACAGACACTCCCACACAAAATCCTCCCCTCTGCCTGTAATAGGATTACTGAACACAATGTGTAATCTCATTATCACAGGCAGAGGAATACAGTTTTATAAAAAATATCACAGGGACCCCAAAACACGCAATAACCCCATATAAATATATCCTCAGAACCAGGGGATCTGGGTGAACCACATATCCAAAATTTACCCAGATCCATTCAGTAGTTTGGAAGATACAGTTTAATGCAGATTCTACAGAACATATACAGATTATATAAAAAATAATTACTGTATAATGTGTCCCCTGTTGTATAGTTTAAAACTACTGCACAATGTCTTTGTGTGCCAATTACCGGCGAGATGGCACCGTGTAGAAAAGTCACAACAATGTCTGTGAGTTAAAATGGCCGCCATCCATTGTTCTCACCATGTGCTTCATCCATTGTTCTCACCATGTGCCTCTGATACATGAAATGGTGGTCACCCAGTAACTCCACAGTATGTCCCCAGATGGTTCTTAAAGGGCCAGTAAGGTCATACATAATCCATTATGCCCAAATATTGTACTTGAAGGGCCATATCTCCCAGGGACCATAATCACAGGGCAGGAGGCGAGCAAGCAGTCCCCTCCAGGAAACTGGGGCAGACTCTGGGGCAGGGTCCAGTCCGCTACACGTATCTTATACTCCCTGCCTGTGTCTGATTGGTTCCTTTTTTTTCTTAATATGTCTTTGCTGCTATGGAGTAGTAAAGGAAGATTGTACAAAATATGAAGCCTCCTGTCATGTGATGAAATGAACAAAACGTCCATTCATAAAGTGAATTTAGTTATCATTATGGATACTTAGATATATATATATATATATATATATATATATATATACAGTTTTAACTAATTTCAAGAAATCAGGAATTATCCTGCAAGTCTATAGCAGTAAGTCAATATGACATCAACATGACTTAAAGTCAATATTACGCTTCCCCACCTTTATTAAAGCGGCAGGGGCATGCCGGACTTACCTTTCCCCAACCGCTTCCTCTTCTCTTCTTCTCTTCCCAAGGATGAGCATAAGCCCGCTCCATTTCCTGTGGTCAAAGACATTTTCCCACAATACTCACCCTCTCCTCCATGTTCTCGCGATACTTCATTTGCCATTAGACAGGATGCCAGCAAAACTACAGAATTTCTTCCTAACAGAATGTGTACAGTTTGTTCATTCATGTTAGAAATTTGTGCATTGTGTACGTTTCAAAATTTCATTCAAATGAATGAAATTCCGATCCTAAGCGTGCCGTGGCTGCATCTTGCAGCTGCTTAGCTCCCTAATTCCGACGGAGTAAGGGAGCTATCTTCTAAAAGATTACTTAGTATTTGTATATAAGATAGATCTTCTGCCACTACTCGCTATGCATCGAGTAGTAACATGTCTAATAAAAAAGTGGCTGCTCACTGTTGGAAAAAAACTGTTGGGAAAAAAAAAAAGACCCACCTCCAATAAAATGGCCCATGGTGGAGCACCTACACAAATAATGAATGGGGGGGGCTACTTAACCTGGACCCAGTGTCCTCTTACGGCCCCACCCACAAACAGCAGGTGGCGGCCCTAAGTGACAAAGAGGGTGGACCTTCTGCCTCCCCCTGTCATCCCCATTAGCGGCAGGTGTGAGCCCTAAGTAACAAGGGGGCGCTACCTATTATAAGAGT
Source organism: Pelobates fuscus (assembly GCF_036172605.1). NCBI lineage: Eukaryota > Metazoa > Chordata > Amphibia > Anura > Pelobatidae > Pelobates > Pelobates fuscus. The sequence goes on along the minus strand of NC_086320.1, from coordinate 147,942,195 downwards.
AACAAGCAGGGATGGGCTGGGCAGGGGGGCAGGGAGGCAATTGCCCCCCAGGCCGCCCTAAATTCTTTTATGACCGGCCGCTGCAGGGCCGGCCCTATAAATGCTGCAGCCGCTTGAGCGCTCTGTTAAGAGCCTCATGCGGCTGCAGTTGCTTCTCTCCTCCCTTCCCCTCCCCTGTAGTGTGGCCGAGCTCCTCTCCGGTACGCGGTGCCCGGCTGGAGTGATAGGAAGGTGCACACTGAGTGTGCACTTCCTGTCAGTCCGGCCGGTTACAGGAAACAAACTCCTGTTCCGCGCGGAGTTTCTGTTTCCTGTAACCGGCCGGACTGACAGGAAGTGCACACTGAGTATGCACCTTCCTATCACTCCGGCCGGCCACCGAGGACCAGAGAGCAGCTCGGCCACATTACATGGGATGGGAGGTGAGAGGAGGGGTAAGAAGAAGGAGGGGAGGGTTAAGGAGGGGAGGGTTAAGGAGGGGGGAGTGAGGGGAGGGGGAAGAGGGGGAAGGGGGGAGTAAGAAGAGGGGGAAGGGAGGAGTAAAAAGAGGGGGAAGGGGGGAGTCGATCCACCAACCCACAATAAACAAGTGCCAAAGCAGCCCACCCACAACCAACAGCTACTGCACCTGGGTATCCCTCTGGGGTGATGGTGCAACATGCTGTGGGGACGTGAAGGGCAGAGGCCAGAGGCGCTCTGCCCTGATGCCAGCGCTTCTGCTGGGATGAGGGGGTTGCAGGCCAGTCCTGTAACAAGGGGGTCGGTAGGGCAGAGGCCAGCGGCGCTCTGCCCTGATGCCAGCTCTTCTGCTGGTATAGCCTGCAGGACATCAGGCTCTGGACAAGGGACAAAGGTAGGGCAGAGGCCAACTGCACTCTGCCCCGCTGCCAGCTCTTCTGCTGGGGTGCTGGGAACATAGTCCGGCTCAGTAGCCAGGGGAACATGGGAGTCAGTGGGGGTTAACATCTCCTCTGTTAACCCTGGGGCCACGTTAGGAGTTAGCTGGGGAGGGGAATTCGTACTTGCCCCCTCCTCCTGTTGTCCCTGTGAGGGTAGTTGGGGATCTGGACAGGCTATCCAGCATCCCTGTAGGTCAGACACAGAGACCACGGTCCCATCTGCGCCGTCTGGGAGATTGGTGTCTCCCCTTGTTAGATAAGCTGCCGCTGGGGAGATAGGGTGCTGTGCTCCTCTCCCTGAAACACAGGCTGCTGCTGGAGAGGGAGACCGCCTGTCTCCACTGTCCTGCTGCTGGAGAGAGAGACCAACTTTCTCTGCTCCCTGTAGGACACACTGCCGCTGGGGAGGAAGGACGATACCTTCGGCTCCCTGTAACTCGCACTGCCGCTGGGGAGGAAGGATGACACCGTCGGCTCCCTGTAACTCGCACTGCCGCTGGGGAGGAAGGACGACACCTTCGGCTCCCTGGGACCCACACTGCCGCTGGGGAGGAAGGGCAACACCTTCGGCTCCCTGGAACTCGCACTGCCGCTGGGGAAGAAGGATACGCTGTCGTTGGGACGCAGGGACAGAAAACTTGGCCATCTCTGCCCAATATTCTTCTTCCTTCTGCAGACCCTCTGCCAGTTCTCTCCTCATTCTCTGTACACGTTCCTCCGTTGGGTTGGGCCCGTAGAGCTCCAACCGCCCCTTCTGTATAGCGTCAAACCGTACGTGACTATACCAATACTCCAGGCTTGCTTGGTGTTCCCAGGATTCTGCTCCTCGCACTAGGGAAGCCATCCCACTGCTGCCACCACTGTAACGGACACCTTCCATTAATGGACGTTTCCTAGCTTGCGCCGAGGACCACAAGCACCGCACTGGACACCACAACCACCGCAGACTCCACAACCGCCGTAGCTTAACTGGAGCCTCGTTGTCTTCCGTCCATCCTGGATCAGCTTCTATCCTCCAGGACCATGTGGGGAAGACCTCTCCTCCAGGAGAGCGTATCAGGAACAAGAGCTAAGTGATTAAAGCTCAAGGGAGTATGCAGAGCACAGCAATCCCCAGTGTGATATAGCAGTTCCCTCCAATAACGAGACAAGGCTACGTATTGAGGGTCAAGAAGATCTCATGTTTAATGGCAGGTACTCTGCTTTTATGCAGTGCTCCCCTGCAAGGGAGCTGCCCACAGGCAATTAGGCATTAACCAATCAGATAACGGTTACATCCCACAGATTCCCTCCCCTCTGCTTGGGAGATAATTGAGTTTCTTACTGTATCTACTCAATTATCTCCAAGCTAAAACTTATACATTTTTATGCATTTTTATAACTCCAAAACTATACATCCAATATTAATAAAAGTCACATATTATTAATCAGCACACTTTACTTACAAACATATCCAAAATTCAGCCAATTCCATTGAGGGGTTAAAGAGTTAGCTGGAAGTCCTTTATGACCGACCGCAAGCACATTTTCCTGCCCAAAACAGTTCCATGGATTTGGGCTGTGCGGGCGGTCTATTTTACACCGAGATATTGACTAAGTCCCATTCGAGCGAGCGTTCGAATCTTTGAACGGGACTTAGTCTCCAGCCGCGGTGTCGAAGAAGGTACGGGTCAGCGGTGTTCGTGCAATTGGGTAGCCGCAAACAGTTCCATAGATTTGGTTGCACACACCACTAACCGCGTTCGAATAAGTTAAAATGACCGCTGCCACGTGTTCGATTGTGGAATGGCGGCCACTTCGACAACTTCGGCACTTCGACTGCATTCGAAGTGCCAGTTTAAAAGTTGTAACACTGCTCCAAAGTATTTAAAGGGCCAGGAACAGCATTCTACAAATCCATGATGCCCAAATGCAGTTCTTAAAGGGCAATACTCCAGCCGCGGTGTCGAAGAAGGTACGGGTCAGCGGTGTTCGTGCAATTGGGTAGCCGCAAACAGTTCCATAGATTTGGTTGCACACACCACTGACCGCGTTCTTAAAGGGCAATACATCGCAGGGCCATAGTTGCCGGGCAGGAAGCTAGCGATCAGTCCTCTCCAATGCCCAGTGGCAAATGGCAGTTTGTCACATGTGGGTAGAAGACGTGTTCCACAAGGCCTTCATCTGCACACACAGAGATGGCAGTGCCCTGGACCTGGGTAAAATGGGGAGCCTAGGGGCATTTAGGAGTTGCTAGGGGGACAATTAGATGTAGAGGAATCGGGGGGGGGGGTTAAAGTACCAAACGGATGCGGCCATGGCAGTGCCGCTTTAAGTATGAAATAAAAGTTAACCTTTAGTAGTCATTGTTCCATATATATTCCTTTTATTTGGTTTGATCACATTTGAAGGCGGAAACCCCTGAGTTGTATGAATTTTGGATTTGTTTTTCTCTATAAAAGGTTTTATGAACCCCCTTACTAATTACATATATTTCACTCTTTACTCAACTGCTGTGCAAATTCAGCTTTTTGTCCTAATATTTATAAAAGAAAGCTATCATTAATTCCAAAAATTCTTTGAATAACAAAAAAAAAGAAATGATACAAAATAACAAACATAGAGTATTACATTTGATGCCAGGGGGCGGTGCGAGACATCAACTACTGAGAGTCTCTGCTCTTATTAAAATTACAAATGACCTCATCACAGCCAAATCCAAAGACCACTACTGTATACTAATTCTTCTTGACCTCTCTGCTGCCTTTGACACTGTTGATCATGGCCTCCTTCTCCTAACTCTTCAATCTCTTGGTCTATGTGACACACCCGACTCGTGGTTCTCCGCCTATCTCTCCCAATGCTCCTTTAGTGTCTCTTTTTCCAACAGCCCCTCCTCTCCTCATCTTGTCTCAGTCGGAGTCTCTCAAGGTTCAGTTCTTGGTCCCCTTTTGGTCTCTCTCTATACTGCTTCTCTTGGCAAACGTATTAATTCATTTGGATACCACCTGTACGCTGATGAAACCCAGATATATCTCTCGTCCCCTGACCTCTCCCCTGCTGTGTGACCGATTGCCTTTCTTCTATCTCTGACTGAATGTCCTCCTGCTTTCTGAATTCAATCTCTATACAAAGGTAAAGTAGGAGAAGGAGCACAAAGGAACAGAAATGAGCAGGAAGTGGCAGCAAGGAGCAGGAATGGTCAGCAAGAAGCAGGAAGGGTCAGCAAGGAGCTGGAAGGTAAAGCTGCACAAAGGTAAAGTAGAAGGAGAAGAAAGGGTCAGCAAGGAGCTGGGAAGGGACAGAAGGAGCGCAAAGGTAAAGTAGGAGAAGGGACATCAAGGAGCAGAAAGGGTCAGCAATGAGCTGGAAGGGGCAGAAGGAGCACAAACTTAAAGTAGTAGAAGGAGCAGAAATTAGCAGGAAGGAGCAGGAAGGGTCAGCAAGGAGCAGGAAGGGTCAGCAAGGAGCAGGAAGGGTCTGCAAAGTGCAGGAAGGGTCAGCAAGGAGCAGGAAGGGTCTGCAAAGTGCAGGAAGGGGCAGCAAGGAGCAGGAAGGGTCACAAAAGTGGAGAAGGAGTAGAAAGGGGTAGCAAGTAGCAGAAAGGGACAGCAAGGAGCACAAAGGTTAAGTAGGAGAAGGAGCAGAAAGGGTCTGCAAGGAGGATAAAGGGTCTGCAAGGAGCAGAAATGGATCAGAAAGAGAAAGGAGAAGAAGGGCGCAAAATAAGCAGAAAGTAGTAGAAAGGTGAAGGAGCCAAGGAGGAGAGAAGACAGTGTCAGAAGAAAAAGAAGTGTCAAATGAAGGAGCAGGAAGGACTAGTGAAGTGAATCCTCCACTTTATTCTGGACACAACATCATAACCTGTGCCTGGCAGGGAAACTTTGGACCTTCTCATCTCCCCAGGTAAAAAAAAATATCAGTGTTAATGTGTTCACTTTTTTCAGGAAGCACAGAGTGCCGCTGGGTAGGGGTGTCGCTGATTGGCTAGAGCGGTCAGCTGGCACCATGGGCTTCCAGGCATCATAGCATTTTCATCTAGATTAAGTTGTTATGGTGACCAGAATGTTCCTTTAATTTGCAAACATGTATTCCTGACACCATAGTTGTGAAAACGCTTTTCATCCTGGCTTTATGTGATAATGACTATGCCCCTTTCCTTTCATGACACTATCAAAAAGGGACCAAGCATGGATGTCATTACAATTATGCCCCTCCGTGGAAAAATTCCTGTGGACGCCCATGCCTGAGAGATCACAGAGGGACAGGGAGGCAGACCACTAAGGGACCGGAGGGCAAGGGACAGAACTAAGGGACAGGGAGTGAAGAGGAGACCACTAAGGGACAGTGGGAGGAGATGAGACCACTAAGGACTGGGGGTATTGGGAGCGAAAGAGACCATTAAGGGACAAGTCACACACACATTCAATGCACCCCTTACTTACACAGAAACACACCTTGCATTCCTTAAACATACAAACACAAAATTACACATTGCATTACTTACACATAAAAACACACATTCACACAATGCATCCCTTACACACACCCAGAAACACACAACACATCTGTAACAGAACCTACAGTATTGCCTGGAAACCTCAGCCCAACGGGGTGCCCACAACCTTTTCTTTACAGTCCTTAATATTGCTTCCTATCACTGAGAACAAAGACTGTTCGTGCATTTGCATTCCCCAAAGTGACTAATCGTGCATTTGGCCCTAACTGTTCGAATACCGAATGATTTGTTGAACGACCGACCACCCAGAGCAGGAGTGTGCCAGCAAATAACCATCTTGACCTGTAAAAACCACAAACACACTCAGCGGTGTTTGGTCGTCGACCGCGTGGAACTGTTTTCCGCTACCTTTTTCCACGAACACCGCTGAACTTCTACCTTCTGTGCATTTGACTAAACTCATACGAACAAGGCACTAATTTGTGAGTTTATCTGCATCCAGTGATGGCAGGCACGAACAGTTCCGTTCGTGCATTGTATACTTATTACAAAGGAAAAATAGACCGACCGCAGAGACTGAAATTGTGGAACTATTTTGGGCAGAGAAATGTGCGAGCGGTCGGTCACATCCACCTTTTCACTAACTTCCGAACCACTGATCCAATTCGTGCCATTTTTAGATATGTTGTTTCGCTAAATGTATGGGATATTAAAATGTAACTTTTATTAAGATCCTATGCATAGTTTTAAAGTTATGCAAAATGCAGAAAAGTATATTTTGTAGCTTGGAGATAATGAGCTGATATAACTATTAACTCAATCTACTAAGCATTGGGGAGGAATGTATTGTAATTAATGGGTGTGCTTTTACTGTACAATTGTAACTGATTGGCTGCTGTATTTCATTTGTCAGTGCCCCACAAGGTCCAATGGGTGGTAACTTTACTGTAAAACCTGCATAAAAGCAGCTGCTTGTGTGGTCATTAAATAAATTCTGCTTAACCCTTCAAAACGTAGCCTCGTCTAGTTATTGAAAGGGAACCTGCTCAGCATAATCACTAGCTCTTTTATGAGCTCTGCTTTACTCTTTACTCTGATCCAGCGGATGGGATAGCACAACTCCACTATAGCACAGCATCTTGCCGGGAAGAAGGACGTCTCCAACGGCTGATACCCCTCTGCAACCTCGGTAGCCGTTACAGCATCCCTTACACACAAACACACACTGCTTTCTAAGCCTTACGCACAAACACTGCATCCACTACACACACACACACACAGCATCCCCTAAACATACACTACATCCACTTCACAACTGGTGCCCCTATACACTGCATTCACAAGTGCACACATGCACATTACATCCTCTACAATAACACATCATCTACACACATAAACTCCACTCCCTGTGAGCGAACTCATGGGTGGGCCATTGTTGCCGAGTAAACTTACAAAAGCCAAACACAGAGAGATGGATGCAGGCCTTCAGTAAGTAAGAAGTCTTTATTAACATACCGATCGGGTCTCACACTGAACTTGTGTACAAAAGGTATGAGCCCAGAGCACATGGAGTACATTCCTTATATAGCAATATAGCTCCTCCCATTAATAGCTACGCCCACACATACCCTTAACCAATCAATGAGCAGAGTATAGACTTGTTCATCTGGTCAAACCACATAGCTCATCCAAGACAAAAGAGAAATAAGTGCAATTTCAGTTCCTGCACATGCTCAGTACATTGATGACAGTATCCTAGCTACGTGTAGCTAACAAACTGACACAACATACACATATGCCATGTGGAAAGCTCGGCCTACTAAATTTACATTTCACTGAAATTCCACCACATTCCCCCCTTTGATGCCTCTGATACAAAATTATTCCAGATGCATCACCAATCATAGTTTACCAATACCTCTCAAGTAGCCATTGAACCAGAGCAGAACTTGTAAGCATCTTAGCAAAGACTCCTTCAACATTCCTCATTCTGAATATATTCTCTTTGGGGTAGGGATTCATATCTATAGACAGCCATTACATGAGCAGCTGTCTTTCTTTCTATAGTACTCTCTATGATACTATGTAAAGATCTGACCATTAATGGAATTAGGCAGGGCAGAAAGAGACATAAGAATATGATAAACACTACTCCTCCTACTAACGCCTTAATCCCTCCAAGCTGCTCATACCAACTTACATACCAACTACTAGGATTATACCCATTCCAGACCTGAGTCGGTACATGCGTCAGTTTAACCATGTGACTGGTAAGTTCAGCCACTGTCTGTAATCTTATAATACGGTTGAGCATATATATTGGGGTTCTATATCCATAGGTGCCATCTTCTGCCCAAGTAGCAGGTCCATAGTAATTTGATACGTTGGGGAGGCCACTCATCATCTTCCCAACTACCTATATTCAAGGATGCTCGCTTCTTTTTATGATTTACATCATAAACCTTAACTCCCAAGGTCTCTCCTGTCTCAATTGGCAACAAGAAGAAGGATGGTTTGAGCATACCTAATACACATGCCCCTTCCCAATCTTGTGGTAACTCTGAATATGCTTTCTTGCCACAGATCCAGTATAGATTTGCTGGGGCTTTCCAATTGGATGTAGCAGATAAGTCAAACCATACCTCCTTTAAATGAGTGTAATTGGCAAATGGATTAGTAGGCTCTGAGACATTTGAAGCTGACCACCAAGTAGTATCTTTAGTATTATCATTATAGGCTTTTTGTCCCAAACAAATTAACTCACCTACAGACGTGTTATACATTGTCCCTTTCCTGGCTAAACATACATGACCTATAATGGTTTTTAACCGCCATTCCGATTTACTTCTAGTACTTACTTGATGATCAGACTGAAAAGGTATCTGTTGTTCATATGTCTCAGAGCCAGGGTACCATACTTCCTTTGCCTCCCATGGCCATTGGTCTCCCATATTAGTACCTCCACATACAAAAGCAATTAGTTACATTAAGACTACCTGCAATACTCTCAGCCAAATCAATAAATAGGTTCTTAACATTATGGGGAATTTTATCCTCAACACTCATCTCCTCATAGAAGGAATGAAAAACCTGATGAGTCTGAGTTACTACTGTCTCAGTTTCAAGTCCCACATATATTATCGTTCCTGGATCTACTCCTGGCTCATATATTTTGAAACCCAAAGAGGTTCCCAAACTTATCAATGAAGTGCTGTGGATTAGAAATGGTAATATGCACATGGTTACACTCCATAGTTTTACAATACGGTGCAGTGGGCAACCTTTCGATAATCATATCTTGATCCACTGTTTTTCCCCAGGTCGCCCACCCTACACAAGACAAATAAGGACAAAAATTAAAATCTCTATTTGGGCAATCAAGATCAGTAGATCTTTTACTGGGACATAAGTACTTATCATTAAACCCATAAGTTCGTTCCCATTTAAGATTACCACATACATTCCATGGCTTTCTACTACCAGAAATCGCCTTACATCTATCAAATAGCAGAATGCCCGTAGAATGTATGGTATTTATCACAGTCCTATTTATCAAAGTTCCCTGGGAATTACTGTTCCGAATTACCAACCAAATTGTACGGGGTTGGAATTGGGGATCGAAACATTTAGACTCTCCTGATATTGGCTTGCACACACTATAATTAATATCCAAATATCTACATTTAGATACAGATCCCTTACGTTCATACTGCGAGTGCCAAATAAGAGTTTGGGATATTTGATTACCTGTTTTAGTAGTCTTAATGCAACTATCGCAATTCGGTATGCCTGTACTCCTACCTTCAGTGTGATCTTACAGATTATGAAAGTGGAAATGTCTATAAATGGAATCCTTCAAATCCACAGAAAAATACATTTCAAAGATCTCCAGTGCGAAAACCACCAAGGGAACCTAAGAGAGACAATTCTAAATTTCAATCTGGCTTCTCCCAAATACGCTCTAATTCTTCACAAGAAGGTAATTCTGCTAACAATTCAGCATATTTTTTTAGGGGAGACTCCCCCAAACTTCAGAAGAATCAGACTGAGTGGTTATAAAAAATCGGACATTGCCAGGAATGTGGAAACACAGGGGCCCTCAGAAGAGGAAGAAGATTCAGTAGTTATTAACTTGTCCTCCTCTAATTTGTCTGATATTGATATTTCCATCTTGAAGAAAGGTTTGACTTTTTGTCCTCTTTATAGACCAAGACCAATAGATATTGATGTTGATTTATGTCGTTTTTTTCGTAGTATTAGGCTTAGTCTTTTTTTCTAAAATTGTCCCCTTACCATTGACATCAGAGGTCATTGACACCAATTTAAAATTGAGTGATACTAAATTTAAAAATGTAAGCAAATTGTATCCACAGATTAGTGATCATGCTGTGGAGACATTTGTTGAGATGGTTAAAAAAGATGTTGATAATTTGATTCATAGAGATCATAAAAAGAACAAATATGTTCAGAGTAATTTGACTAAGACTCAACAAAAGTCTCTTATAACGTTACAGAAAAATCAAAATTTGATAATAAAACCGGCCGATAAAGGCAGAGCTATTGTCGTGTTAAATAGAAGCGATTATGTGAGAGAGATAGAAAGACAGCTTACTGATAGTGATACTTATAGAAAAACTTCAATTGACCCTACACTAGTTTTAAAAAAAAAATTGATGTGTGCTTAAAGATGGCACTGGATAATCGAATTATTGGTAAACAGCTATTTAATTATCTTACTGTCTCTTTTCCAGTTATCCCCACATTGTATATTTTGCCCAAGATCCATAAGTCTCTTATTAATCCTCCTGGGCATCCAATAGTAGCGGGGATAGGATCTCTTCTGTCCCCTCTTGCGGAATTCTTGGATCAATTGTCTAGACCTTTTTTTGGATCAAATTAAGTCTCATGTTAAAGATACCTTTGAGGTGTTGGAAAAAATTAAAACAATTAATAATGCACAAAATTTGACATTGGTGACTTTTAATGTCACTAGTCTGTATACTTCTATTCCTCATGATGAAGGAATGACGGCGATGGGTGAGGCCTTGACACTGTTAGGCTTTAAAGACCCATCACTGTCATTTCTGTTGCAATTACTTGAATTTGTCATGACTGAAAACTATTTCTCTTTTGGTAACGATTTTTTCATTCAAACAAGGGGCACTTCGATGGGCTCTAATGTGGCCCGAACATATGCCGGCATCTACGTGGCCAAGCTAGAAGAAAATATAATATATCATAATGAATTGTTTAAAAAACATGTTGTTAGATGGTGGCGCTATATCGATGACGTGCTGGCAATGTGGTGTGGCCCGTTGGAGCCCCTCGAAGTATTTTTTGAGTTCTTAAATAGTTGTTCTGATAATATCAAATTTACTATGGAGATGAATACAAATTCGATTCCTTTCGTGGACATTTTGATCACTAAAAATAAGGATGTATTTGAAACAAATCTATATAGAAAACCTTTAGATAGGAATACACTATTACAATATGATAGTTTTCATCCTATCTCTATGTTCAAATCTATAACTAGGAGCCAATTCTTAATAGTTAGGAGATTGGTGTCCAAGGTTGAATTGGTAGATCAACAATTACAATCTATGACAAAGAGATTTTGTGAAAGAGGTTATCCCATATCTATCTATCTTTTTTTTTTTATTTTTTTTTATTTTGTGAATTGTGTGAGTTTCAGGAAAGAAGAGCTGGGATGGGCCGGCCGCATGAGCGACCACAGCAGCAAGTGCTGCGTTATGAGAGATATGTGTAAGAGCCTGTGTAACAGTTATCGAGCTATTCGGGCCTTGTTGGCACGTTGGAGAAGCCTGCGGTCATATAACAATGTAGGCTTGTCAATAGACCTCATGGTTTCCAGCCTTGTCTGGGGCCTAGGGGGCGACCACTCCACATGAGTAGTCCATAGCTGTATGCTAACTCGGGAGTTTGTCAATAGTAGCTCAGCGAGTACAATTTTAACAACAATTTTTAGGGCCGGGTGCCAAGAAATTAATGTACAATTTAGCAACATGAGTCTCACCTCAAGAGTACAAACATGCCGAACCCCAGTGCGGACTGCGAGGCACCCCGCACGTCCCCCTCACCCCCCCCCCTCGGAGGGGAACGACAAGGGGAAGGAGCCAGGGCCCACGCCCCCCTTCCTCCGCAGGGACACCCCCTGTGCAGTACCCACACACCCCCACATATTCCCCGACTCAGACTCTAATCAGGCCCAGGGGAGTCCCCGGCATCTCCGTGATCCCCCATGACTGCCCGGGGGCACAAGAGTCTGCCTCAGTGTCCCCCGACCTACACCTAGAACAAGTAACCAGGGGTGGCGGTCCGCACAGGCGCGGGAGCTTAATTGCTGTATGAGCCATATATACTGTCACCGGAGTACCCCACACGTCCCCCCGTCCCCCCCCCTGTTGTGAGGGGAACGGCCGGGGGAAGGCGCCGGGCCCCCACCTCCCAGCTCCATCTAGTCGGCCCAGGCCTCTATAAAAAATATGAATATAATATAATATAGCTGAAGAATTATGTACTGTGATCCACTAATGTTAAATCATTGAATAATCCTTATAATGATGAATCTATAGTTAATTAAATTTAAATAGTAGATTAATAATATTTAGTTATATTTGTCTTTGTTAACTTTTGGTTCAAGTGACTATTTAACCTCCTATAAGATATATATTATTCATTCTGAGACTATATTCTGGACATGTATTATTTCATTATACTCTTAGATATATATCACTTTATATTTAACAGATCTGGCTTTAAAGCGAGATATAGAAGTTGCCTTTTAAACATCATTCACTTTTGATTAATACTTGCACTCTAAATATAATTCACTCTTTATTATGTTTGGATATTAGTATTGGTATAACATAACAGCACTTATTATAACTTTTAGATAGATATCACTTTATTTTTGTTATGTCCTGCATTAGTGCGAGACATAATCTTGTTTTTTAAGCACCTGTCACTTTAAAGCAATGCTTGCTTTTTAAATATAATTTAATCTTTATATGCATTTTGTTATTGCTATTGCTAGTATATACGATTATTGATTATCTTTATTATGTTAATTTATATCTACTTTATGTATGATGAATTATAATATTGTCCATTTTTTATTTTTCTGTGATTTTGCTAAGATGCAATATAATACTGAATTATATATTATAATTGTATGTATGTATATGTATGTGTGTGTATATATATATATATATATATATATATATATATGTTGTGTTATAAATCATGGGTTTGTCATTTAAGAGCACTAGATGAGCTAGATTTTAAATACACATTTTATCCATGTATACATTATTTAACTTTTCTCCACATCAAATATCATTAATTACATCTAAATACTATGATTATAATGGAGAGTAATAATGTTTTCTGAGGTTTTTTTTATTAATATCATTTGGTTTATGTGAATATTCCATTGCCTTGCCACAAGGGTAAGCACCTGTGGCTTAAAAAGGCTTTTAATTAAATTGGAATTTCTTCATTCAATCAATTTATATTGGATTCTTTTTGTATATAATAAATCTATTAAAAAGATGTGGGCTTATTGATTAACAAATTGTAAATTCATTGGGTGTACTCAGGGCCGGCCTTAGGTGATCAGACGCCCTGTGCGAGTCCAACATATGGCGCCCCCCCCCTTCAGCAAAACCCCTGCCCCTTATACAATAGCCCTGTTCCGCCTACTACAAAACCCTTCCACAAACCCCCCGCCTCCCTTTCTACAAAAACCCTGCCCTCCTTTTTACAAAACACCTGCCCCGTCTACAAAACCCCTGCTCTCCCTTTAATACAACCCCTGCCCACCCTTCTACAAAGTTTTTTCTCCCCCTTTAACAAAACACATGCTATCATTATATATATATATCAACTATACAGCAATGTACACATAATATCACTACAAACCTTCCCCCTCCACCAAAACCACTGCCACCCTCTACAAAAGCCCTGTACTCATTCTACATAAACCTCTGCTCCCCTTCTACTAAACCCCTGCTCCCCTTCTACTAAACCCCTGCTCCCCTTCTACTAAACCCCTGCTCCCCTTCTACTAAACCCCTGCCCCCCTTAAACTAAACCCCTGCCCCCTTATACTAAACCCCTGCCCCATTATACTAAACTCCTGCCCCCATATACTAAGCCCCTGCTCCCCTTATACTAAACCCCTGCTCCCTTATACTAAACCCCTGCCCCCCTTATACTAAACCCCTGCCCCCTTGTACTAAACCCCTGCCCCCTTGTACTAAACCCCTGCCCCCCTTATACTAAACCCCTGCCCCCCTTATACTAAACCCCTGCCCCCTATACTAAACCCCTGCCCCCCTTATACTAAACCCCTGCCCCCCTTATACTAAACCCCTGCCCCCTATACTAAACCCCTGCCCCCCTTATACTAAACTCCTGCCCCCCTTATACTAAACTCCTGCCCCCCTTATACTAAACCCCTGCCCCCTTATACTAAACCCCTGCCCCCTTATACTAAACCCCTGCCCCCTTATACTAAACCCCTGCCCCCTTATACTAAACCCCTGCCCCCTTATACTAAACTCCTGCCCCCTTATACTGAGCCCTTGTTCCCCTTATACTAAACCCCTGCCCCCCTTATACTAAACCCCTGCCCCCCTTATACTAAACTCCTGCACCCTTATACTAAAAACCTGCCCCTCTTATATTAAACCCCTGCCCCTCTTATATTAAACTCCTGCCCCCTTATACTAAACTCCTGCCCCCTTATACTAAACTCCTGCCCCCTTATACTAAACTCCTGCCCCCTTATACTAAACCCCTGCCCCCTTATACTAAACTCTTGCCCCCCTTATACTAAGCCCCTGTTCCCTCTACAAACCCCCTGCTCCCCCTTCAACAAAACCCATGCCCCCTCCACAAAATCCTTTCCCCTGCCACTTCACCAGAAATGCCTGCCCCCTCTTCTACAAAAACCTAACCCCTTCTATAAAACCTCTGCTCCTCCCTAAACCAAAACCCCTCCCCTTCTACAAAACCCCTTCCCCAAAATCCCAGCCAGAAAACCTCTGCTCCCATTCTGCAAACCCCCCACACACAAAAACAACAATCTATTTAATAAAAAAAACAATAGTTACAACAAGAATAAGCAGACTCACATTAAATCTTGCTGCTCCCTGGACCCTCCTGACAGTGTCCCAGTCTGCCGACCTTGATACCAGCACTGACCTCCTCCCTCACACTCACTGTGCGGATCCTTCTACGAATGACTGTGGAGGCGGAGCATGCTCTTCCTCCGTGCTCCTGACCTCCTCTCTCTCCCGGCCGCTGCTCTCTTCATAATTTGCAAGTCAAGTGCACAGCACAATGCACTTGACTTGCTCTGCACATGACTCAGGCCAGCCTGTGAGTGACTGAGTGCGATCTGTGTCGGCCGCCCGGCGCCCCTGTTGCCATGGCGCCCTGTGCGGCCGCACAGCTCGCACACCCCTAAGGCCAGCCCTGGGTGTGCTCATCTAGACTCCTTGACATCCTTGATTTAGAAGTCGATGATTGGTGAGACAATTGTACTTTATTCAGATGTTTTATTTTGATGTAATTAATCAATTATTGTATCACATGTGTATTCACTGATTTAATATGTTATGCACCTATATATTGCATCATTTGTGTGTGCTTCAGTAGCTTGATAAAGACCCTTAGGGGTTGAAATGTCGCTTTGTAGCTGCTGGTTCCAATAAATTGCCTTTTTCTTGGAATTCATTTGGAGTGCCTGGATTCATTTTTCTATTTGTACTCCTACCTTCCTGAAAAATCATAAAAATACTAAGACACATCATAAAACACATTATTCCTGAAATCTTAATTTTTCTTCGACCGTGCGATGGCACCTCAGCTTCCCGTTTGGGAGGGCTGCAAGGATTGTCATTCTTCTGATCCTCACTTTTCTTCACAGAGATCCCTTTGAGACACTCTGGCTATGACACGTAGCCAGAGTGGCCGTTATTATGGCCGTCAAAACACCTACTTGCTGATATCTGTTGTTACTTTCACTAAGATGTCCCAATATCTCCTCGTATTATTTCTCACTCCGACTGAGTTGCCCGCTTTAACCGGATCTTGCAAGGATTCTCAGGATCTGGGATAGCTTGCCAAGAATCTGACGCTGGTTTAACCCTAGAATGGTGAATCCACAGAGTCACTTCTGCCACCTTTACAGCTGTTGGGGTAGATAAAAGAACAGCATAGGGAGGCTAACAGGATATACCCCAAGCTTTAACTCAGCATATATCGGTGGGATATTACGGGCAAGTCCAGGTGGATTATTCTCTGCCCATACTCCTGGAATGTCAAATAAAGATTCATCACTCTTAGGGTTAACACTTGTCACTATGGAGTAGAAGCGCCATTCTTCTTCTCTTGGCACCGATACCGCCATTATGCCTGGTAATCCATTAAACTTCAGAGACGTTGATCCATTGGGCAGAATGTCATCTGAACTTGAAGCTTTGCCAATAGGTCTTGTCCTAGAAGTTAAACTGGACACTCCGGCATATATAGGAACTAGTGCTTCACCAAATGGCCTCCCAAAATGCAAGTGCGACTCTTAAGAACCGGTCTAGCTGCGCTTCTCCCAGTAGCTCCTATCAGTTATAGTCTTCCCCGAAGGCGGAGCCACCATCTTAGTCACCACGGAATGTTCAGCACCTGTGTCGATCATGAAAGAACTTCTCTTTCCCCCTATTGCTACATCGACCATAGGCTCCGCTCGGCCAAGGGGGATGGAGCCCGGTCGGTTTCAATAGTCTTCCATGATAGTGTCAGCCAGACCCAAAAAATCTCCATCCTCTCTTTCTCTAGGTCTCTGCGTGGGTGGATAGTATCTGTCTCCTTGAACACTTCCTCTACTATTCCCACCATTCCCTCTGAAACTTCCTCTTCCTCTATAACTACCACTATAACCTCCTCGTACCCTTCTCTCTCCTTGTCTGTCACCTTCATACTGCTCTCTCTGTGGACACTCACTCTTTCAATGTCCCTCCTTTCTACAATACGCACATTGATTCCTACTTAAAGGTCCCTTGCTCAGCCTATTCTCGTCTCCTCTATTCACTTCCCTTCCCTGTCTTTCTACACTTGTGATAGCTACTGCTAGCATATCTACCTTTTTCCTCATTTTACGTTCTTACTCCCTCTTTGTCTCAGTTTCCCTATTCATATACACCTTATTTGCAACCTCCATTAGCTGTGACATGGATATCCCTGCAAATCCCTCTAACTTTTGCAATTTTCTTTTAATATCACCTTGGGCCTGGCTGACAAATGCTGAGTTAATCATCCTAAAATTCTCAGGGGCCTCTGGATTAAGAGGAGTATACAATCTATATGACTCCAATAATCTTTCATAAAAGGTACTAGGTGACTCATCAACCTTTTGCAGCACCTCAGCCGTCTTTGACATACTGATTGCCTTCTTCCCTCCTGTCTTCATGCCAGCAATTATGTTTTCCCAATAAGCCCTTAATTGGGGCATGTCAGCGCCATTCACATTCCAATTTGTATCAACATTTGGATAATGGGCTGCAGCCCATGCAACTGGATTGGCCTGATTTTGAGTACGGGCCGTTTCCTCAAGCGCTTTAATAGCCGCTTGATTAATCAGAGTCCTTTCCTCATAATTAAATAAAGTTAATAATAATTGCTGGCAATCAGCCCAGGTGGGATTATGTGTCTGGATAATTGAAGTAACCAAATCTGTCATGACTTGAGGTTTGTCAGTATATGAGGAGTTATGAGTCTTCCAGTTAAATAAATCAGTCGTAGTGAAGGGGATATATACAAACACTGGATCTGCCCGTTGTATTTGGCCATTCTCATCCACGTGTGTTGGGCCCGGTGTAAGTCGGAGGGGCATTTGGTAATGTCAGGATTGGAGGGCACCAGTCATCTGTCGGGTTAATATGGGACTTCGGCGAGAGTGTTTTAGTATTAAATTCCGGTCTAGGGGTAGTAAGGTAGGTGGAAGGGGGTGAGCTAATTCTACTAGTCAGCATTTGGCGGATGTAAAAAAATAAATAATAAATGTTAAACAAAAACCTACCAGTAGGTGTCACCAAAGGGTAAGTAATTGTATCAAAATAATCTTTATGGGTCTAATAATAAAACTTAACTTTTAATATATTTATACATAAAATAACACCTTATAGCAATAAATATATTAAAATAGGGTAATCAATCCTACTTCTGTCTATTGTATGTCAGTATAGAGTTAAAGATGATTATACGTCATTAATATTTTAAACAATGTAAATCAATGTACCTCCCGAAGATAGCCAGTAGGTGGCCCTAGAGTGCCTCCCTAAAGTCTAATGAAGCAGATAAACTTTAATTATGTGCTTATTTTATTATTGTTTATTTTAATCACTGTTCACCCTGATATCTAGGCTTGAGTAAAGCTTTAGTTCTATGGTAAATTAAACATCTCAGTTTGTATTTTAGTAAAGGTGATATTTTGAACAAAGCTGGGAGGGGGCCCATCCAGTAACTAAAAAAGGATAAAAGTGTACTCTAGCACCTTATACCATTGATCATTTCTTCCAGTTGTATTTTACACTGTGTTCAATAGTTTTAGTGCTATTTCAATGATTATGGTACAATGTCATTGCTGAGAATTATCTAATCCAATAGACTCAGTTACTGTTATTAAGAATTCTCCTCACAATTTAACTGTTAATAAAATTCAATTTTAAAGAGTTTGAAACAAAAGAACAGATAGGTATGTGGGTAGGCGGGGACAATAGAGCAGGGGGAATGCAAAAAACAGTTACACTAGTATTAGCTTGGGAGGAAGAGTGGGGGAATGGCTACTCTGGCTCTGGAGGATGAATAGGGGGTTTGTAATCAAATGCAAGGGGGGAGGTGTCCAAACTAGGTGAAATTAAGGCCTTAGTGGGCAAACAGGTTCTGGCTACCATGGACTCCATTGTTCCTCTTAGCACAGCTTGATCCATTTAGAAGTGTTTCAACAATCTGTATACAGAAACTACTGTGTAGCCCCAGCATATTATTTATTACAATGTAAATCTGCTGTATTAAATCTGGATCAAGGATCCACAGGAACACTGGTTACCAGAACAGGCCTTCCTCTGCTACACAGAGTATTTTAATCTTTTGGGGGACAGTGTTACACCATAATCACAAACAGCATATTCCTTTATAAAGTTTTTCATCATACACGACAAGGGATCAACAATCTTTGAGTCAGACGCACCCATACTATAGTGCTCCTTTAACCCCTTAAGGACCAAACTTCTGGAATAAACGGGAATCATCGACATGTTGTTACAGGGGAAGTAACAGGAACAAACTGCAGAAGCCACACGTAGAAATATGGACACAGGTCTTAAGAAAGTACAAGGCCTTTATTCACATACCGATCGGGTCTCAGATGAACTCCTGTTACAAAAATATCTGAGAGACCAACACATGGTGTACATTCCTTATATAGCACTATAACTCCTCCCATCAATAGCTACACCCACATATACCTTTAACCAATCAATGAGCAGAATATAGACTTGTACATCTGGTCAGACCACATGGCTCATCCAAGACAAAGGAAATAAGTGCAATTTCAGTTCCTTTCAGTTCCTGCATTCCTGCACATGCTCAGTATACTGATGACTCATCCAACTGTTTGTAACCCGATACTAATTAGCCTATGCCATGTGGAGATTTCAGCCTACTAAAATTTGAATCATGCTGGAATCCCATCACATTCCCCCCTTTGATGCTTCTGATATAACATTATTCCAGATGCATCACCAATCACAGGTTACCGAAACCTCTCAAGTAGCCATTGAACCAGAGAAGACCTCATAAGCATCTTAGCAAAAACTCCTTCAATATTCCTCATCCTGAATATGTTCTCTTTGAGCTAGGGAATCATATCTGTTCTTCACCAGATCAGTGGAGCCAGACTGCCCACTGTTAGAGCCCATCATCATCCTCTACTCCTCATCTGGTGGTAAGTAGGTGATATAATTTACCTCACATTAAAGGGACACAATAGTCACCAGAACCACTACAGCGAAAAGTAGTTGTTATGATGTCATAGCCTGTCCCTGCAGTCTTTTTAATGTAAACACACTGCCTTTTCAGAGAAAAGACTCTGTGCAGCACTGGTGTTAGTTCATATGGCAGATCATATGGGTGGGGCATCGTGATGCCCCTTACATGAGCCTTACACATGCCCCTTACATGAGCCGCTGTCTTTCTCTCTATAGTACTCTCTATGATACTACGTATAGACCTGACCACCAATGGAATCAAGCAGGGCATGAAAAGACATACAAATTTAATAAATACTACTCCTCCTACTAGTGCCTTAATCCCTCCAAACTGCTCATACCAACTTCCAAACCAACTACTTGGGTTATACCCATTCCAGATCTGAGTTGGTACATGCGCAAGTTTAACCACGTGGCTTGTTAGTTCAGCCACTGCCTGCCCTTCATCATCTATGTGCAGACAACAGTTACTTAGATCAAACTTCCCACATACACCTCCTTCTACTGCTAATAGGTGGTCCAAAGCTAATCTATTTTGATAGATGGCTGATCTCATTCGAGTATTATGTTTAGCTAGGAGATTGAGCGCTTGTGCTGTCTCATTGATGATAATCTCAACCACCGCCTGTTGTCTAATAATGCGGTTGAGCATATATATCGGAGTTCTATATCCATAAGTGCCATCTTCCGCCCAAGTAGCAGGTCCATAATAATTAATGATACGTTGGGGAGGCCACTCATCATCTTCCCAGCTACCTATATTCAAGGATGCTCTCTTCTTTTTATGATTCACATCATAAACCTTAACTCCCAAGGTGTCTCCTGTTTCAATTGGCAACAAGAAGAAGGATGGCTTGAGCATACCTAGTACACATGCCCCTTCCCAGTCTTGTGGTAACTCCGAATATGCCTTCTTACCACAAATCCAGTATAGATTTGCTGGGGCTTTCCAATTGGATGTAGCAGATAAGTCAAACCATACCTCTTTCAAATTAGTGTAATTGGCAAACGAATTAGTAAGTTCCGAGACATTTGAAGCTGACCACCAAGTAGTATTTTTAGTATTGGCATTGTAGGCCTTCTGTCCCAAGCAAGTTAGCTCACCTACAGGCGTGTTATACATTGTCCCTTTCCTAGCTACACAAACATGACCTATAATGGAGGTTTTTAACCGCCATTCCGATTTACTTCTAGTACTTACTTGATGATCAGACTGAAAAGGTATCTGTTGTTCATATGTCTCAGAGCCAGGGTACCATATTTCCTTTGCCTCCCATGGCCACTGGTCTCCCATGTTAGTACCTCCACACACATAGCAATTAGTTACATTAAGACTACCCGCAATACTCTCAGCCAAATCAATAAATAGGTTCTTAACATTATGGGGAATTTTATCCTCAATACTCATCTCCTCATAGAAGGAATGAAAAACCTGATGAGTCTGAGTTGCTACTGTCTCCGTTTCAATGCCTACATATATAATAGTCCCAGGATCCAACCCTGTTCCATATATTTGGAACCCAAATAGATTTCCGAACTTATCTATGAAGTGTTGCGGATTAGAAATGGTCATATGGACCGGATTACACTCCATAGATTTACAATATGGAGTGGTAGGAAACCATTGGATAATCATATCTTGGTCTACTGTTTTAGCCCAGGTTGCCCACCCTACACAAGACCAATAGGGACAAAAATTATAATCTCTATTTGGGCAATCAGGATCAATCGATCTTTTACTGGGACACAAATATTTATCATTAAACCCATAAGTTTGTTCCCATTTAAGATTACCACATACATTCCAAGGTTTTCTACTACCAGAAATCGCCTTATATGCATCAAATAGCAGAACACCCGTAGAATGTATGGTATTTATCACAGTCCTATTTATCAAAGTTCCCTGGGAATTACTATTTCTAATTACCAACCAAATTGTACGGGGTTGGAATTGGGGATCGAAATATTTAGACTCTCCTGATATTAGCTTGCACACACTATAATCAATATCCAAATATCTACATTTAGATACAGATCCCTTACATTCATACTGTGAGTGCCAGATGAGAGTTTGCGATATTTGGTTACCTGTTTTAGTAGTCTTAATGCAACTATCGCAATTCGGTATGTCTGTACTCTTACCTTCCTGAAAAATCATAAACATACTAAGACACATAATAAAACACATTATTCCTGAAATCCTAATTTTTCTTCGACCGTGCGATGGCACCTCAGCCTCCCGTTTGTGAGGGCTGCAAGGATTGGCGTTCTTCTGATCCTCACTTCCCTTCACAGAGATCCCTTCGAGACACTCTGGCTATGAAACGTAGGCAGGTGGTCAGGCTTTATTATGGCCGTCAAAACACCTACTTGTGGATATCTGTTATTCTAAATGTCCCAATATCTCCTCGTCACTCCGACTGAGTTGCACGCTTTAACCGGATCTCACGATCTGGAGTAGCTTGCCAGGAATCTGTCGCTGGTTTAACCCTGGAGTGATAATTCCACGGAGTCACCTCTGCCACCTTTACAGCTGTTGGGGTAGATAAAAGAACAACATACAAAGGCTAACAGGATACACCCCGAGCTTTAACTCAGTATGTATCGGTGGGATATTACGGGCAAGTCCTGGAGGATTATTTTCTGCCCACACTCCTGGAATGTCAAATACAGATCCATCGCGCTTAGGGTTTTACACTTGTCACTATGGAATAGAAGCGCCATTTTTCTTCTTTTGGCACTGTAACGGAGCTCCGTGTACTCCGACCGAGTACCCTCCGTTGATGGATGCTCCTAGCGCTCTCAGAGGACTCCAAGCACTGCAGACGACACCACAACTACCGCATGCTCCACAACCGCCGGAGCTTAACTGGAGCCGCGCCGTCTTCCTTCCACCCTGGAATGAACCTCCAGCATTCAGGACCGTGTGGGGAAGACCTCTCCTCCAGGAGAGCGTATCTGGAACAAGCTCTTAAAAGAGCTAAGTGATTAAGCTCAGGGGAATATGCAGAGCATAGCAATCCCCAGTGTGATACAGCAATTCCCTCCAATAACGAGACGAGGCTACGTTTTGAAGGGTCAAGAAGAACTGAGGACTGGAACACCCAGCCTGTTTTTTATTACAAAAAGGTACATACAGGACACTCCCAGGGGGAGGATGAAATTAACCAATCACATACATGGTACCACCCCCACGTCTCCTCCCCTCAGATAAACACATAACATAATTATAGCATACAGTAAAAATACAGTTTTCACACATACACTGTAACTTTAAAACTATACATTCAATCTCCATACATATTTACATATTTGAACTCAGCACACTTCACACATAAATACTTCCAAAAATCAGCCAAATCCCTCCAGTGGATCAAAAGTTAGCTGGAGGTCCCTTTATGACCGACCGCAAGCACAATTTCCTGCCCAAAACAGTTCCATAGATTTGGGCTGTGCGGTCGGTCAATTTCATGCGAAAAAACGACTAAGTCCCATTTCGAACGGGACTTAGTCTCTGGAGCTGAAAAACGAAGTGTAGGAGAAGGTAAGGGTCAGCGGTGTTCGGTAAAATGTGTAGCCGATTTCAGTTCCACAGAATCTTTAGCATACACCGCTGACCGCGTTCGACTGAACAAAGATGGCCGCCGCCACGTGCAATTAACCTGCAGTAACCTGACAGCCTGGGAGGTAAATTGCCTGCACACTTTAACTTCTGGGTGGTCCGCCTGTGTAATACTTGGTTCAGTAAGCCCTATTTACTGAACCAAGTGGGAGAGAGCCAGGGGCAAGTTATTTTACAGATCTGGGGACATAGTCTTAAAGGGGTATTGTTCAGCAAAGTCACAATATGTCCCCAGACGGTTCTTAAAGGGCCATACACACCCAATAAAAGTTAATAAGTTTTCAGGGGCACAATCTTCCAGGGGCCATAGTCATGAGGAAGGAGGCTGGCAAATAGGCTTCCCCACAATCCAGGGAAGCAGGGCAATTTTCCATTTAAAGGGCCAGTTACAAATAGCGATTTGTAACAGGCAACAATACCGTTATTATGGCAGGTGATTTATAAAACCTCAGAGACGTTGATCCACTAGGTAAAAAGGTTATCTAGGCTTGAAGCTTCGATAATAGATCTCGTCCCAGAAGTTGAACTGGACACTCCTGCATATATAGGAATTGGTGCTTCACCAAATGGCCTCCCAGAATGCAAGTGCGACTCTTAAGAACCGGTCTAGCTGCGCCTATCATAGTTATAGTTTTCTCAGAAGGAGGAGCAACTGATTTAGTCACCACGGAATGTTCAGCACCAGTGTCTATCATAAAAGAACTCCTCTTTCCCCTATTGCTACATCAACCATAGGCTCCGCTTGACCAAGGGGGATGGAGCCCGGTCGGTATCAATAGTCCTCCATAACAGTGTCAGCCAGGCCCACAATATCTCTATTCTCTCTTTCTCTAAGTCTCTGCGTGGGTGGATAGTATCTGTCTCCTTGAACACTTCCTCTACTATTCCCACCATTCCCTCTAAAACTTCCTCTTCCTCTATAACTACCACTATAACCTCCTCGTACCCTTCTCTCTCCTTGTCTGTCACCTTCATACTGCTCTCTCTGTGGACACTCAATCTTCCAATGTCCCTCCTTTCTACAATACGCACATTGATTCCTACTTAAAGGTCCCTTGCTCAGCCTATTCTCGTCTCCTCTATTCACTTCCCTTCCCTGTCTTTCTACACTTGAGATAGCTACCGCTAGCATATCTGCCTTTTTCCTCATCTTACGTTCTTCCTCCCGCTTTACCTCCGTCTCCCTATTCATATATACTTTATTTGCAATTTCCATTAACTGTGATATGGACATCCCTACAAATCCCTCTATTTTCTGTAATTTCCTCTTAATATCACCTTGGGCCTGGCTGACAAAGGCTGAGTTAACCATTCGGGAATTCTCAGGAGCCTCTGGATTAAAAGGAGTATACAATCTGTATGCCTCCAGTAATCTTTCATAAAAGGTACTAGGTGACTCATCAACCTTTTGCAGCACCTCAGCCGTCTTTGACATACTGATTGCCTTCTTCCCTCCTGTCTTCATGCCAGCAATTATGGCTTCCCTATAAGCTCTTAGTTGGGGCATGTCAGCACCATTCACATTCCAATTTGGATCGACATTTGGGTAATGGGCTGCAGCCCATGCAACCGGATTGGCCTGGTTCTGAACACGGGCCGCTTCCTCAAGCGCTTTAATAGCCGCTTGATTAATCCGAGTCCTTTCCTCATAATTAAATAAAGTTAATAATAATTGCTGGCAATCAGCCCAGGTGGGATTATGTGTCTGGATAATTGAAGTAACCAAATCTGTCATGACTTGAGGTTTGTCAGTATATGAGGAGTTATGAATCTTCCAGTTAAATAAATCAGTCGTAGTGAAGGGGACATATACAAACACTGGATCTGCCCGTTGTATTTGGCCATTCTCATCCACGTGTGTTGGGCCCGGTGTAAGTCGGAGGGGCATTTGGTAATGTCAGGGTTGGAGGGCACCAGTCATCTGTCGGGTTAATATGGGACTTCGGCGAGAGTGTTTAGTATTAAATTCCGGTCTAGGGGTAGTAAGGTAGGTGGAAGGGGGTGAGCTAATTCTACTAGTCAGCATTTGGTGGATGAAAAAAAATAAATAAAAAATGTTAAACAAAAACCTACCAGTAGGTGTCACCAAAGGGTAAGTAATTGTATCAAAAGAGTTTGAAACAAAAGAACAGATTGGTATGTGGGTAGGCGGGGACAATAGAGCAGGGGGATTGCAAAAAACAGTTACACTAGTATTAGCTTGGGAGGAAGAGTGGGGGAATGGCTACTCTGGCTCTGGAGGATGAATAGGTGGTTGGTAATTAGATGCAAGGGGGGGAGGGGTGTCCAAACTAGGTGAAATTAAGTCCTTAATACTGACCACCATGTGGCTCCATTATTCCTCATGACACAGTTTAATTTACCAAGGCAGTTTTTCAACAATCGGTTTCCAACAGTCAATATATGGAAACTGATTATAGAATTCTGGCCTACTAGTTACAGCCACATGTACACCCTGCACTAAATTTAAGTCAAGACTGCCACATGGAGGCCATGCGGTCACCAAAATAGGCCATTCTCTGCTACACAATGTAGTCAGATGCTTTGGGGATATTTTTACCCCCAAATCACAAACATTATATTCCTTTGCAAAATTGTTTAACATACATGACAAGGGATCAACAATCTTTGAATCAGACGCACCCATACTTAGCAACGGAGCGTCGAATTCAGAGAAACACAACAAACACACTTCCAGCAGTCACACCCTTTTCCCTGGCAACAGCACCACGTAACACAGTTACTAGGCCAAACATACACACACGCACAGGATCCTCACACACTCAACAATATCACGACGTCGCACACACGAAATTAAATCAAAAACCCACCAAAGACTATATACTTGTCAAAGTAACTATTATTCAAACCATACAATTATCCACACTATTAATCCACATAAACTAACTGATCACATAACATTCCAACAATTTTGTCACTACAGTACGTGGTTATGGTATGGTTAGTAATAATTGTACAGTTAGATAATTATGGTGTTAGAGTTACATTATCTATTAGTAATAGTTAAGGGGTTACACATACAATGTTAAACAGTAATTTTAGTGTTGTTAATGTAACATCAGTGTTTATGGTATTACAAAGTGGTTATGGTATTACAAAGTGGTTATGGTATTGTAAAGTGGTTATGGTATTGTAAAGTGGTTATGGTATTACAAAGTGGTTATGGTATTATAAAGTGTATATGGTATTACAAAGTGGCTATGGTATTATAAAGTGGCTATGGTATTACAAAGTGGCTATGGTATTACAAAGTGGCTATGGTATTATAAAGTGGTTATGGTATTATAAAGTGGTTATGGTATTGTTTTTAAATCACAGGTAAATTAGTAACAGTTATGGTGTTACACATATAACACAAAACAAACAGTTTTCTAGTAGTTCTATACAATACACAATGTCAGTAATTATAATACATGTTAGTAGTTATGGTACTGTGCGCTATTTTACAGTTATACACACAATTTACACTCCCACTAGACGGCAGAGCTCAAGCTTTCTAGCAGGACATACAATTTAACCAATTCACCAACTCACCAACTAAAGCATATCTAACAACATTTACAATAATCCCAACTACTCTAACAGGCCAGCACCTCGAGAGCTTTCGATCAATTTACACCAAAGATTCGATAAGTCTTCGCTGTCCAGACACCAATATAGCGAACTAGAGGGCAGAATTTACACCAATACCCTTTTAGTCTAATACACTATAAATAGTCTAGTGGTGTATATTGACACGCCTACCACTTAGCCAAGATAAGGTGAAATCTAGCAAACAATAATGTACAAAAGAGTCTGCTTAGTTTTGCCGGCCTCCCTGACCTAGCAACCAAAATTTACACCTAGCATGCTAGTCAAGACAGGACACCGGTGTCCGACATGAAATATGTACACCAAATTTTCAGTCTGACTCAATACCACAGTATTAGACGGGCTGACTACAGAGCGTCTAATGTCAACATAAGCAGTGCGCCTTTGCTTCGTCCATCCCGAAGGACAGGGCAGATTCCATACAACCAATTCCAAATACAAACCCCTTGTGGGCCTACCGCTCTAACGGTATTAATCTTACCTTCTAGTTTCTGTACCTGGGCTTCAAACTCATTGATGGAGCACCCCGGTACTCACTGCGCAGAAGCCGATGATCTCCTGGACAAAAGGCCAGTGGCGCCGAGATGAAAGGAAGTCCACGCAGTAGAAGTCCAGGGGTGCAGCATAGAGGATTTGGTATAAGATTATCGTCTCAAATCTCTACACAGGCTTCCATGCAATGAGGTTCCCGGACTCAATGCACCAAGTAATGTTACAGGGGAAGTAACAGGAACAAACTGCAGAAGCCACACGTAGAAATATGGACACAGGTCTTCAGAAAGTACAAGGCCTTTATTCACATACCGATCGGGTCTCAGATGAACTCCTGTTCCAAAAATATCTGAGAGACCAACACATGGTGTACATTCCTTATATAGCACTATAACTCCTCCCATCAATAGCTACACCCACATATACCTTTAACCAATCAATGAGCAGAATATAGACCACATGGCTGTCACGATTCTGGGAACCCAACACCCTAACACACACACACACACAGAAAAGGTACCGTACCGGACCTTAGAGTGGGCGGGTTAAGCACACACAGAATAGTCAGGAGACAAGCCGAGTAAGGGGAACCAGAAGACAGGATAACGAGAAACAAGCCGAGGTCAAAGTGTAGGAGAAAGTCACAAAGTCAGATAAACAAGCCAGAGAGTACGTAACCAGAAAGCACAAGTTTAGTATCAATACTAGAAAGCAAAGACCACAACAGGGCAGGGAGGAACAGGAAAGGTAAGTATAAATACCCTAGGTTTAATTCTGATTGGATAACTTCCAATCAGAATTAACAATCGCACGTGGGAGATATCTACGCCTCCCACTGTGATTGTGGTACTGTTGCTTTAACGCCGGGTCACTCACGTGACCCCGGCGTTTGCATAAATTAACGACCTTCCAGCGTGCAGCGTTATACATGCTGCCGCTGGGAGTAGTGAAGGATGCGAGCGGCGGAGAGGAGATGCCGCTCGCCGACAGGTAGGAGGAGGAGAGACCGCGGGCGGCGATGGACTGAGGGTGAGTGCTGCAAGTTGAGTGCAGCCTTCCCTCATAGCCGCCCGCGGACCCCTGACATAACCCCCCCCTCGAGGACCGCCCAACGGGCGGGAAGCCGAAGGCTTCAAAGGAAACCGCGCATGAAAGGAGCGAATCAAAGAGGGCGCGTTCAAGTCAAAGGCAGAAACCCAGGACCGCTCCTCAGGGCCGTATCCCTTCCAGTCAACCAGATACTGCAAGCGACCCCGAGAATAGAATTAAACGAGAATCAAGCAGGGCAGCCACTTCGTACACATCACTAGAGACAGCGCGGAGGGAATCCGGACGCCTGAGAGGACCAGAGAATAGATTACAGAGCAGGGGCTCCAAAAGGGAGGTGTGAAAAGTGTTAGGAATACGCATGGAAGGAGGCAAGGCCAGGGAGTAGGACACAGGATTGACCCTACGCAATACCTTGTAGGGGCCAAGGAACCTGGGCGCGAATTCATCGAGGGGACCCTGAGACGGAGATTCTTAGAGGACAACCAAACCCTATCACCCAGAACATAAGAAGGAGCAGCACCTCTACGACGATCAGCAAATCTCTTCTGAGTAACAGCCACACGAGAAAGAGTAGCATGGACCTGATCCCACATCTTCCGTAAGGAGGTGAGGTACTCGTCCAAAGCGGGTATTCCCTTGTCGGAGAATACGCCGGGAAGGACAGAGGGTTGGAACCCATAAGCAACCAAAAAAGGACTTAAGCCAGTGGACGAATGAGTCATAGTGTTCCTGGCGAATTCAGCCCAGGGAAGGAGGTGAGACCAGTTGTCCTGGTGTGCATTCGTGAAGCAGCGTAAATATAACTCCACAGATTGATTCGCCCGTTCGGCAGCTCCATTAGATTGTGGATGATAGGAGGAAGTAAATGACAAGGAAATCCCCATCTCAGCACAAAAGCCCCTCCAAAACCGAGAGGCAAATTGAGGACCCCTGTCGGATACGATATCCTGTGGTATACCATGCAAGAGGAAAACCTCTTTGGTAAATACCCGAGCCAACTGAACCGCAGAAGGTAGTTTTTCAAGTGGAATAAAGTGTGCCATCTTAGAGAACCTATCAGTCACAGTCAAAATTACTGTCATTCCATTGGATGAAGGAAGATCCACAATAAAGTCCATGGATAAGTGGGTCCATGGTTTCTTGGGTACGGATAGAGGCATTAGGAGGCCCGGGGGTTTAACAGTAGGGGACTTACACTGTGCACAAACACGACAAGCCTGCACATAATCCACTATGTCTTGCTTAAGTGAAGGCCCGCAAAACTGTTGAAGGAGACCCTTGTATGTTTTGGTAGCCCCTGGGTGACCAGCCGTTTTGGCGGTGTGAAATAAAACTAACAATTTCTTTCAATCTTTTTCTTTCACGTATAATCTATCAACAGGTGTCTCAGAGGGTGCTTGGGTTTGGTATGCCTTGATACCATCAAGGAAAAGGGACGAAATAACCAAACGGGTAGCGGCTATTATCTTAGACGTGGGTACAATGGGTTCAGGAGCGGGGGCAATAGACTCCAAAGGTTCGTATTGTCGGGAGATAGCATCAGCCTTGACATTACGGTACCCAGGCCTATATGTGATAATGAACTGAAAACGTGAAAGAAATAAGGACCATCTGGCTTGACGAGAGGACAACCTTTTAGCATCAGCTATATAGGAGAGATTCTTATGATCAGTTATAACCAGGATTTCGTGTCTGGCTCCTTCTAATAAGTACCTCCACTCTTTAAAAGCCACCACAATAGCTAATATTTCCCTGTTCCCGACGTCGTAATTCTTTTCCGAATCAGATAGTTTTTTAGAAAAGTAACAACAGGGATGGAGGGGTTCGTTATAGGATAGTCTTTGTGATAATACAGCTCCCACGCCTGATTCTGAAGCGTCTACTTTCATTACAAAGGGAAGGGAAGGATCGGGATGGTGTAGCACAGGGGCAGTGGCAAATGCCTTTTTGAGAGTCTCAAAGACTTTAATGGCTTCAGGAGTCCAAACCCTGGGGTGCAAACCCTTTTTAGTCAGTTTAGTGATAGGAGAAATGACTGATGAAAA
The DNA here is from genome assembly GCF_036172605.1 of Pelobates fuscus. Taxonomy (NCBI): domain Eukaryota; kingdom Metazoa; phylum Chordata; class Amphibia; order Anura; family Pelobatidae; genus Pelobates; species Pelobates fuscus. The sequence goes on along the minus strand of NC_086320.1, from coordinate 147,911,965 downwards.
GTTTTTAATAAACCTGCGATTGGCAAAGCCTATAAATCGCTGTATTGCCTTAAGGCCTTGAGGAAGAGGCCAAGACAACATGGCTTCTAATTTTGAAGCATCCATGCTGAAACCCTGTTCAGAAATGATGTACCCTAGGAATTGTACAGATTTTTGGTCAAATAAACATTTCTCCAATTTACAATAAAGACCGTTTTGTAGCAATCTCTTAAGTACCTTCCTCACATGGGCATGATGAGACTCCAGATCAGGAGAAAATACAAGTATATCATCGAGATAGACCACGGCACAGACGTGTAGTAAATCTCTAAGGACTTTATGAGGTCCTGAAAGACAGCAGGAGCATTACACAGTCTAAAAGGCATAACTAGATACTCGTAATGCCCACTGCGTGTATTGAACGCTGTCTTTCATTCATCGTTTTCTTTTATACGAACCACGTTATAAGCCCCCCTGAGGTCTAGTTTGGTAAAATATCTAGAACCTTTGACACGGTCAAACAACTCAGTAATGAGAGGGATAGGATAAGCATTTTTAACTTATATTATTCAGGCCCCTATAGTCTATACATGGCCTTAAATCGCCCTCTTTCTTGGCAACAAAAAAGAAACCAGCACCAGCCGGAGAGGAGGACCTTCTGATAAAACCTTTACGTAAGGATTCCTGTATGTACTCCTCCATGACCTGGTTTTCTTTCTCAGAAAGCGGGTAGACCTTGCCCCTAGGAGGCATCGTTCCAGGTAACAAGTTTATGGCACAATCATAATCCCGGTGTGGGGGTAGTCTATCAGCTTCCCTTTTTTCAAAGACCAATGCGAGGTCTGCATACACAGGAGGGACAGAAACAGAAAGTGGTTTAGCTGTAGGCACATTAAGTAAACAAACGGGACGTAAACAGGCCATACAGTCTTGTTGACAGGATTCCCCCCAGAAGAGTATATCCAAACAACCCCAATCAAGTACCGGGTTATGCTTAACTAACCAGGGGAAGCCCAGTATGATGGAAGCTGTAGTCAATTATTTGGAAGGTTATCCTTTCTTTGTGTAAGGCACCCACGGCCATAACCATTTCTTGGGTCTCATGGGTCACCAGAGGTTTCTCAAGTGGTCTACCATCTATGACCTCAACGGCCAAGGGTGTGGCCTTTTGGATCAGATTCAAGGCTGCGGTTTTTGCAAAGTTCTCATCGATAAAGTTATCTGCAGCACCTGAATCGATCAAGGCTTTAGTTGTTACAGTGGTTTGATTGACCAAAAGAGTACCCGTAATGAATGGTCTGGAGATGGACACATGAGGGGAAAAAACCATAACACCTGAGGCCGACCCCTCTCTAGGCCTTAGGTGCATAGTCTGCAAAGGACATTGGGGACGTATTCTCCCACATGGGGTTGGCCCATGCTAGAGCTTTCCCGGACAAATGGTTGATCAGAAAAGCAATTTTGGTTCTGTCAGTGGGGTAGGAACGCGGATTCATCACCAAATGAATGTCAATTTGGTTGAGGAAACCACGGCACGATGCTGGATCACCGCTATAGCGCTGAGGTGGCGTCATGTGAACCACGTGAGCAGGAGCGGGTACTGGATCAGGACTGGGTTCTGGCCCAGCAGCAACAACTTCTTGAACGGCAGGTTGCAAGTGGGCAGTACGAGCCAGTATGGTTTGTAAAGCCTGGGCAAACTGATCCATGCGATGGTCTAAATCATCCATTCTAGCCTCCTGATTAACTAGGAGCTGTGTAATGTCAGCAGGTTCCATCATGGCCCTGTTGTAATGTCACGATTCTGGGAACCCAACACGCACACACACACACACAGAAAAGGTACCGTACCGGACCTTAGAGTGGCCGGGTTAAGCACACACAGAATAGTCAGGAGACAAGCCGAGTAAGGGGAACCAGAAGACAGGATAACGAGAAACAAGCCGAGGTCAAAGGGTAGGAGAAAGTCACAAAGTCAGATAAACAAGCCAGAGAGTACGTAACCAGAAAGCACAAGTTCAGTATCAATACTAGAAAGCAAAGACCACAACAGGGCAGGGAGGAACAGGAAAGGTAAGTGTAAATACCCTAGGTTTAATTCTGATTGGATAACTTCCAATCAGAATTAACAATCACACGTGGGAGATATCTACGCCTCCCACTGTGATTGTGGTACTGTTGCTTTAATGCCGGGTCACTCACGTGACCCCGGCGTTTGCATAAATTAACTACCTTCCAGCGTGCAGCGTTATACATGCTGCCGCTGGGAGGCGTGAAGGATGCGAGCGGCGAGCGGCGGAGAGGAGACGCTGCTCGCCGACAGGTAGGAGGAGGAGAGACCGCCCGCGGACCCCTGACAATGGCTCATCCAAGACAAAGGAAATAAGTGCAATTTCAGTTCCTTTCAGTTCCTGCATTCCTGCACATGCTCAGTATACTGATGACTCATCCAACTGTTTGTAACCAGATACTAATTAGCCTATGCCATGTGGAGATTTCAGCCTACTAAAATTTTAACCATGCTGGAATCCCATCACAATGTCACACGTCATGTGTCCTTAAGGGGTTAAAGCAAGAAATTAGTCAATCAGATTGCAGGATCGGCTAGTGCTTGTTCACTTGTTCACTGTACTTCATCTCCTGTGAGTGACCACAAAATTCAGTCACATCAATCTTTTTGTTCTAATTTCTAGCTTTTTTTTATTCAAAAAGATGTGTCCTTGTTAGAGTTACAGCCCTGTCCTTGCATTCAGCCAGTACACAATCATCATATCCTCTAGAGGAGAAAGCTTGTATTAGCTCACAAGCTCTCTCATCAAATCACTGATTATATGACACAATTTATCACGCACGGACAAACTGTCCATATGGCGTCTGTTTGATGAAGTCATTTGGATGGAAGGAACTAACATGTAAGTATTAGACTCTATCAGTTGTTTTTTGATAAAGATCCATAGTGACTCATCCCTGACCTGTACTAAAACATCAATCGTACTCCAATGTAAAATAAATGGTATCCAGGCAATGGTTAAGTTTATCCTTAAATTGTAAAAGTGCTTCCATACTTCCTGTCCAAAGAAAAAAAAATGTCATCTATATTTCTAAATCAAAGATGTACATGTTGTATAGAGATTTTGTATGGATATATAAGTGTGTCCTTAACCCCTTCCCGACCGCGGACGTATCAGGTACATCTGGCAAAAAACGGTCCATAATGACCTTGGAGCGCTGGAAGCTCTGATAGTATTGCAGTGATGCTCTGCATGTGCTGAGTGCCTCAAGGGGCCCTGGCACTCAGTGCATATATAATAATATATATAAAAAAAATATATAAAATAAATAAAATGATCAATATTAACCCCCCCCCTCCCCCTTTCTAAAGGCAGTGAATCATGGGGCTTCTGGGGGTGTTCCTAGCATGCCTCATCATAAGGGGCAGGCTGGGGTCATCCAATCACAGCTTGCCCCATTAGCAATTTCATCCCAAGTGTGTTCCCCATTTCTCTGATTAGTGTGGATCTCCCTCCCTCTCTTCACTTGTGGTTTAGTGAGAGAGGGAGAGATATCTGTGGTTTAGCTAGAGAGATTTAGAGAGATTTAGGTATATTTAGGTAGGGATTTGGAAAATCTTGAGACCCAAAGGCTCTTTTCAGAGCCATTAACCCCTTTCTTGCCAGTGATCACTATAATCACTGGCTCTTGCACAGCAGCACTTTTTTGCTGTTTGTGCATTTTTTTAAGGGGTTCCTTTTTTTGTTATTTTTTTATTTTTTTTGTGAGACCCAAAAGCTCTTTTCCGAACGATTGACCCCTGTCCTGCCAGTGATCACTATACAGATCACAGGCTCTTGCACAGCAGCACTTATTTTGCTGTCTGTTAATTTTTTTTAGGGGTTAATTTTTTGTGTCTTTTTTTTGTGACAGGTCACTAAGTAAAGTGATTGTGATCATGTCACATGGGTCACAGAGTCAACCAGCGCTGAGCAGTCATATGCCACCCTTGCGCTAGAGTCTGACATGTCTATGTCAGACTCCGACCCTGATTTTGACCCTGCCAGGTGCTCAGATACATGATCACTAGATACAGTGTCTGTTGCTAGTGATGTATCTAGTGATGTTGTATCTGTGCCTGCTAGTCCCCCTGCCAGAAGGAGACGTGCTGCTCCAGCTAGCAGAACTGCTGAGGAGTGGGTAGTGCCTCATCGCCAGAGGCCAGACATCCCACCCTTTACTGCAAATCCTGGCATTAATTTGGATGTCACAGGATTTAGCCCTCAGCAGTTTATGGAGGTGTTTCTGGGCGATGATGTATTGGGGAACATTGTTGCCCAAACTAATTTATATGCCCATCAATTCTGAGTTACAAATCCTGACTCTTTTTTGGCAAAGCAGCAATGGGCCCCCATCGATGTGCCAGAATTTAAAAGATTCTGGGCATTGGCTATGCGAATGGGCATCATAAAGAAGCCCTCCATCCGCTCCGACTGGAGCAGTAGCCCCATCTGCTCTACCCCCATTTACTCTCAATGTATGTCGAGGAAGAGGTATGAAATGATTCTGATTCTTCAGCGACAACAGCCTGTGTCCCCCTAGGGAGCATCCCCAGTTTGACACGCTGTATAAAATCCGCCCCCTGATTACCCACTTCGCTGCCAGGTTTGTAGAGGCTTATACACCTGAAAGGAATATATGCGTGGATGAATCCCTGATGAAGTATAAGGTAAGGCTAGGATTCAAGCAGTATGTTCCTTCCAAGCGGTATGGTGTAAAGATGTATAAGCTCTGTGATAGCGAGACTGGGTATACTCAGGCCTTCCGGGTGAACAAGGGAAAGGATAGCCACCTTGACCCTCCAGGTTGCCCAGAACATATGGGAACCAGTGGCAAGATTGTCTGGGACCTGATATTCCCCCTGATAAACAAAGGGTACCACTAGTATACTGACAATCTTTTACAAGTGTCCCTTTGTTCAAGCTACTGTACTGTTTTGATACAGTAGCTTGTGGCACAATCAAAAAGAACAGCACAGGTTTCCCAGGACAACTTGCATGCATCCGGCTACGAAGGGGAGAGACCTCAGCTCTGCGCCAAGAGGAGCTGTTGGCAGTTAAGTACAGAGACAAGAAGGATGTGTACCTTCTTACCACCATCCACACTGAGGGGACTGTGGAGGTCCCTGTACGTGGCAGAGCTGAGAGAACAAGGAAGCCAGTGTGCATCAAGGCCTATAACCGGCATATGGGTGGGGTTGATTTGGCAGATCAGCTGCTGCAGCCCTACCTAATTATACGAAAGACAAGGGCCTGGTACAAAAAGGTTGCAATCTCCCTAATGCAGATTGCAACCCACAACGCTTTTTTCTTGTTCAAAAAAGCAAACCCCGGAATGCTCTGCTTAGGGTCCGACAGGGTAACAGATCTGTAGCAGATTACACTATCGAATTCCGCACTCTAGCGGCTGAAGTGGTTTGGAACAATGACGCCCTCGTAACAGCCTTTCAGGAGGGTTTGGCCGCTTACATACTGGATGAAATAGCATCCAGGGAATTGCCTGTTCTTCTGGATGATGTTATAGACTATATGATTCTTATTGATAACCGTATTAGAGAGAGGCGTACTCAAAGACGGCTGGATACACGGGTGTTACCTGCTCTACCCAGTACTGCATTACTAGCATTACCCGCTCCTAGGCCACCATCTCCTGAATCCATGCAATTGGGTGTTACGGGGTTAACTGAGGCTGAAAGAGCATACCGTAGAAGGGAGGGGTTATGCCTTTATTGTGGAAAGAGGGGGCACCACTGTAATGCCTGCCCTAAGGTACAGGGAAACTACAGCACCTAAGGCCTAGAGAGGGGTCGACCTCGGGTGTTATGACTTTGTCCCCTCATGTGTCCATCTCCAGACCGTTTATTACGGTTTCTCTTTTGGTCAATAAAACCACCATAACAACTAAAGCCTTGATCGATTCAGGTTCGGCAGACAACCTTATGGATGAGAACTTTGCCAAAACCGCAACCTTGACTTTGATCTGAAAGGCCACACCCTTAGCCTGTCAGGGTATTTATATCGGCAGACATTTTGTGCTATGATAGAAGTTAAAATGTATATTGTCAGTCTACTCTGAACAGACCAGACTCCATTTTGTTATTTTCAAGTTAACAAAGAGACACGGAATTTCTATCCTTTCTCTAAAACTGACCGCTTTGCCCGAGCTGAATGGAATGTGTAGTATAAACAAACCAAATAGATAAAGACATGAGAATGGGCGATGGACAGACTGTCTAAATGGTAATGGTAGGAATAAATTCTAAACCCAGACATAGGTGACAGAGAAGATTAAATAATTAATTTTACTTTCTATATGTACAAAGTCCCATTGTGAGTGGAAGTTGAAACTTAGTTCACAAACTGTCATATTAGGAATTACTACAGAAAATGGAGACACATAGTCTGAAGAAAATTCAAGAAAACTGTTTCATCTGACAGAAGACTTGAGTTAGGGCAAAAATAAAGATAAGCCAAAATGACGTCAAAATAGCCACCAGGAAAAGTTAACTCTTTCCTGGATAGGTATGTTTAGTGGGATGAGACTGCCATCTACAGTCCAAATACTAAATGTATTATTTAGAAGGAACCACACCCACAGTGTTGTGATTGGAAGATTAGCCAGTGACGAACAAAGAAACTTTTCCTTTAAAAAGTTAAGACAAAGGGAGAGAGGGGAACACTCTCGGCATTCAAAGGCATTCAGAGATCTAGGAATTGAGAGATCGATCAAGGCAGAGCCAGGAGGGGTAATGCAGAGAAAGAGACCCATGACAGAGAAACATTCCTGGACACTTAGCTACCTGAGAACATCTGGTGAGAATATCTTTTAACTGGTAATTATACTGAATTCAATTAATTAATTACAATTAATTAAAATTAATAGCATGATATATGACTGGATAAATCACATTCAGATTTCCATATTCAGAAATCTTAGTTAACTAAGAAATATATATTTATAACCATTTCATACTGCAGATGAAGTTGGGATAAGTGTTTATTTCTGTGACATATCACGCTAGCATATCGTGACATTTATCCAGCTGTATTTATTTGCTTTAAATAAGATAAAATATCTGTTAGGCAAATTAAAATTCTGCTTATATAACATAGTAAGATTTTCTCTTAATTGGATGGATTCAAGGAAGTGACTAATGACTGTTTAAATGTTATTTTATTTAAAATTACATAGGAATAGATCTTAAATCCCTAGAGGAGGTCTAGCCAGCATTGAAAGGGTTATTTCTAACTGCCAGCTAAGTTTTTATGGCTTTACGCTGCATGCTGAGTAATTCTGTCTCTGTGTGAAACTTTTTCTTTGTCTCTGTGAAGAAAGTCGTAAATCAGTCTTGAAGGCTAATGCTGTAGATTTTAAACTACGTTAATCATTGGGAAATGTTTTTATATTACCATTTGTATTGCATACTCATGTTATACTGAATTTCCATTGATTATTGCCACGCATGTTACTCATTATTATTATTTAAATTGTTAAAAATAAAAATGATCTATTTTTATAACAATTGTGATTTTATTATATGATATACATTTCACTTATAACGATAAAGGTTCTTTGGGATCTGAGAGTTGAATTAGTGGGCAACTTCTCAACTGTTACAATTATTATCCCATAAATATCCCCACAAATTGGAGGCACGCTGCTGAGATCGTTTAAGTTGAAATTATATTTCATATATAATAATATTTGTAATTCATGCAATATTAATCTTAATATAGAAAAGAGTTTTGTATTGAGATTAAATCACTGTATAAAAATATGGCCAGCGGCAGCGATAAATCTGTAACAGATAATATTGAAATAATTGAAGACCTAAGAAAAAATGCTCTAATCCATATTCATGAACATATGAAAAATAATTTAAGCTATGATGTTTGGTTGAAAAGCATAGAATGGGATGCTAAACACACAATTATAACTGATGAACACATAATAACACATCTTAAAGTAATTGCTGAACAAAAGAACATAGAGAAAAAATGGGCTTCATAATACACTCTTGGCCTTTCTTTATGACAGCACTTCTTAAGGCGTTAGATGAAAACAAGGTATTGAATACCAAACTGGACATGTACAGTGAACAATTTGGCATTCAAGATGGGAAATACCAAGATTTACTTGCTGAGCATAACACTCGTCAGGCTGATCATGAAAAAGAAATGAAAGCCTTGATGGATAAATGTGCACAGGAAATAAATCAGCTTAAAACGCAATTGGATGAGTATGAAGAGGAGAGTCTGAAATCAGACAGTGAGGTTGGTAGCCATCATTCTGTGCCAAAAAGTTGCACAAAAATGCAAGAAAAGACTATCTATAAATCCCCTCCTTGTTATGATTTTCCCACACCAGACCAGGTTTTCATAAAACAGTCTCTAAGTAAAGATGTGAGTAATTCTAAGAAAACACCTGTAGATTCTTGGCAATCTTGGTCAGAACAGTTTGAAAAGACTGTCCTGGCCAAACTTGACAGAGGGAATCAGACTCAGGTTGATAGGAATGAAAACAGCCATGGTTCTGTACACTGGCAGGATTCTGATGCTGATCAGAATTGTGACAGTGAACGAGAAGCTCAGAGTGATGGGAGTGAAAGTGATTGCACTGTCCACTCTGAAGGCCATGTGATTGATATGCCATCTGCACTGTTGTACGGATCTAATTCCTCTCCAGCAGCCAGATCGCATAGACGTTTACACAGGGAAACAAACAGAAATCGTAAATCAACGATGCCTGTTTATGAATCGCCAAAGGTTATTAAATTCCTTAGAGAGACTGTCCCACAATTTTCTAGAGGTTCAGGAAACATATCTGAACATCTGGAAAATTATGATAGAGCAATGAATTCATTGGGCATGTATGATGACATTCATAAGAAATGGTTCATTACATGGACCTTTGATTCAATGTGCCGTGTTTATCTAGAAAGTCTTCAAGCTATACAGTTAATGTCCTGGTCCAAGATGAAATATGAAATAATCATGGAATATGGTAAGTATAAAACCATTGCTTCTGCAAAGAAGGCGCTTTATAACTTAAAGTGCCGCCCAGATCAAAGCCCCAGAGAATTTTTAATAATTCTTAAAAATGCATACTCCGTGGCCCAAAGAAAACCCAGGTATGAAAGTACAGACTTCAAAGATCTGTATTTTCATGCCATGCCAGTAAACATACAAATGAATCTCGCAAGAGATTATGATTGCAAGTTACCATTAGAATGGCTAGTCAGTCAGTGCATGAAATTGTATACCATACACCAAGCACATGACGAAAATCAGCCAAAGGTTAAGAAACCTGGTGATAAAATGGTGTCAGAGACAAAAATTCAGTTAGGTTTAGAAACCCAACAGAAAAAGAGGACATATTCTGAGGTTTTGAAAACACCAAAACCTCAGAAACAGGAAAACGCCAGAAGCAATTCTGCAAACTCCTCTGATAATAACTATGAAAAATCCAATACCAATGGGAATAAACCCCCCTGGGTTAATAAAAACCAAGGCAATTCCCAATGGAGAAGGAATCTTCAGGGAAATAGGAGATATGGAAACAGAAACAACCAATCTGCTTCCAATAACTCCCAACAGTCTCAGCCGTCCCAGCCAAATTCTAATGCGCAAAGACAAAATGGCAATGGGGGAAATAATTTGCGTTGTCAGGTTGGTCAATTGACAGACCAGATGGGCAAATTAATGGAGCAAATAACAAAGATTAACCAAGTCTTTGCTATCAATCCTTTTTTAGGGACAGCTCCAATTGCAGAGCCACCTGTGCAACTGCAGCAGCAACAACAAGTGCCGCAGCAAATATAGCTACAGTGACTAAACAGGATAGGTTGTCAATAGATGTAATACCTAACCCTGTTTCCTTTCCAGGTACTCACAGTCAAATAAACGATAGTTGTGTTAGGAAACCTATTGCCTATTCTGTCACTTCACTTCCAGGTGAAGGAGGCGCAACGTGTTCCTCTGTTTTTTCATTTCAACCAAAGGCTAAAATAGCCCCAGCAGCCACTAGTTTCCAGGATCCAGCCCTGAAAGGGTTAACTGATGAGATGCCGACCACTAGTTCCCGCTTGAAAGTTCAAGATAATCCTAAAAAGGATGGGCCTGTGGGTAAGACTGAGCATTCCTCAGTACAGGTAGAAACTACTGCTGTGACCGGTAATGAATGGAAAACAAGTAATATGTTGACACATTCTAAATTCTTATGTGAATTAGAAGAACATGAAGGAAGGTACTACATGTCTGTAGAAATACAGGATTCGCTACCCCAGCCTTTCAAAGGGTTAATAGATACTGGTTCACAAGCCACGATCTTATCCAATACCTACTTCCAGCAGGTAATGGACTTAGCAACGGATAAGCCGAAGCTAAGAGATTTCCCCAATGCTCTGTTGAGTGTTGGAGGAAATGCACTTCATGTTATTGGCAATACTTGGTTAAAGTTTAAAATAGGTAACAAAACCTTTAGACACCCGGTGATATTGGTAGATCTCCCCTATAACCGACTAATTCTGGGTATAGATATACTCAGAAGACTTAACACAATTATTGACTGTGTGAATGGCATTGTATGGTCACAAGCTAAGGTTCCTATAACCTATGAGAAATCACATGTACAATCTGATCGTAACTGCCATGTAATAGAAGAAAGACCTGACTCGATAGAGGTACATTTTAGGAATAGTTAGTCACCTGACGTGACTATCCTGCAGGTGAATGACGCAATCGCACCTGTAGATGAGCATTCCGTAAGAATTGCTCCAGAGAGAATCCAGAATGTCTCTCTGGAAGGTGATGTTTTAACCATTTCTCTCCACAGGGACTATGTTGAATCTGTAGATCTGGCAGGTCATGCTCAATTCCTTGCCAGAATTGAAAGGGTTAATGATAACTTATTCTTTCCTATTCAGATAAATGACTTAGGAAGAAGTAGGAATGCAAAGCTGGACTTACAGAGTGAGAACAGCTACATTAGCAGAAGTCTGTTAAAGCAGATCGCTAATCCTAAAATGATCAGGTACGCTTCCCCACATGACAGGTGGATCCAGAACCTGGATGGCGAATCAGAGAGTCACAATGTGATAGCAAAATGTTTACTATCTATTTCCATTGGAAATAAGACAGTTAAACATTTATTCCTAGTGATAGACGAACCTCGCTATCAGGTTTACGTTGGCAATGATGTCATACATCGCTTTGCAATACACCTTGACCTGATTAATTCCAACTTGTGGACAAGGTTAAAAGTGAATCCTTGTGGATACCTACACAAGGAAAACGCCCTGAAATCAGGACAAATACTCCCATATGCGGTAAGTATCCAAGTACCTGATGACATAACCATTCCACAAGGGACAAGTAACTTTCTTTTACCCCTACAGGTCAAGGAGGGTCAGAGATTAGAAAACTCTGATGCCCTAATCTGTTTATCCAACAGGATACAACAATTAGGGATGGTGGTAACGCATACACCAATGGTAAGTATTGGTAAGAATCCCACCTATATAATGGTCAACAATGTTACACCCAATAGTGTTACTTTACCAAAAGGAACATTATTAGGTCTAGCATTGGATGCTGAGTACTATACATTTGGTTTTCAAAACCAAATTATAGGCCTCATCCCTGAAGAATACTTAACTGAGGACGAAATTGTCGATCAAATATTCCATTCCTCCCCAGAAGGGTTATTCACTATCCTATCCGTATATCCCTTCAACGTCGAAGACGGCTTGTGTAAAATCGAAGAAACATCAATGACCTTCGATCATCCGCTCAATGAGCAGGAATCACAAGAGTATCACGACCAAAGAGAAAGGGTAAGTCAACACCGAACTGACCTAACTTCTAGGCTTGAAGAAGCTTATGAGATAGGCCAGCCTGAAATCTTTCCAGGATTTCAGGAAAGGCTAGAAGAGCAAATATCTTTAGCTGACGGTTGCTCCAACGATGCTGAGCGGCAACAGCTAAAGGAAATCCTTTTGGAATTCCAAGATATTTTTGCCAAAGATTCCTACGACTGTGGGTTAACTAACCTCCACGTAGCCAGAATACAAACTGATCCAAATTTACCACCTGTATTTATTAAACAATATAGACTCCCATTAGCGTCATATGATGGTCTACATGACATCATTCAGAATTTAAAGGAAAGGGGCATTATACGTCCAGTGCACAGTTCGTATAATAATCCGATCTTGGGGATTCTGAAACCTAATGGACAATGGCGTTTATGCGCTGACTTACGACAGCTAAATAAACGCGTCTATATGTCTGGTTGGCCAGTGCCATACATAGACCAATGTTTGGTACAAATGCAGGGATCCAAAATATACACTGCCATTGACTGTGCGCAGGGATATTGGACTGTACTAGTCCATAATGAGGACCAATACAAATTGACCTTCACATTTGGAAAGCAGCAGTATACCTGGACCCGTATGCCTTTCGGTTACATAAACTCTGGTCATGAATTCGCTGTGTTCATGCATAAAGCTATGCCTGACGCACTCGAGAGAGGAACTTTATCATATGTCGACGATGTCTTGCTGAAAAGCACTTCCTTTGATAAGCATATCATAGAGATTAGACATGTTCTCACTCAGTTAAGAGAGGCAGGGATTAAACTGTCTTTACAAATGGCGCAATGGTGTCGCACCCATGTCAATTTCCTCGGACATGAGGTAACTTCTGAAGGATTAAATCCCCAGAGGAAGAAGGTTGAAGCCGTACTAAGGGCTAAAACACCTTCAAACATCAGGGAATTAAGATCATTCCTTGGTATGACTAAGTTTATAGATAACTATGCATAAATAACGAAACCACTCTTACACCTGCTTAAAGAGGAAACTACCTGGAACTGGGGGGAGCCTCAGGACCAAGCGGTAAGTGAACTGAGGAGGAAGCTCACTCAGGCACCCTGTTTAGCATACCCAGAGGGGGATAAACCCTTCTATCTGGAGACAGGATATACCGATTTAAGCATAAGTGCTGTTCTGTATCAGAAGCAGGACAGTTTAAACAGTTTAAAAGTTATTGCATATGCTAGCAAGACTTTGTCACCTGTTGAAGTTAAATTCAACACATGTGAGAAGGCGTTATTGTCGACTGTTTGGGCACTACAAAATTTTCGTAGCTATATCCAAGGTGAGAAAATAATTGTAAAAACAGCTCACCAACCTCTACAGTATCTGCAGAGTGAAAGAATTAGAGACGGTAATCTCTCTAACAGTCGGATTACTGCATGGACTCTATCCTTACAGGGATGGCCGTTAGAAGTCCGTTATAAACATAATAAGAGAAGCCCAGTTGCCCAAGATTTAGCAGAATTACATGACTGTACTGCTCCATCTCTGGATGATAATGACACCGGAGATGATTTCCTAGAAGAGAAATTGCTATCCCCTTATAAAGTTTATGACGAGGAATACTGTCGACCACTACCGTGGGTATACATTGATGGTTGTTCATATCACCAAGTCGCTGGTGCTGAACGAAAGTTAGTTGCAGGTATCGGAATCGCCTGGATAGGTGATTATCCCAATGTATCTATAGGATACAGTATTGGTCCCAAAAGCAGTCAGATAGCCGAACTCTGTGCAGTATATAAGACCATTCAAATGGAAATAGAATATAGTATCAAAGAATTTGTTATTATAACTGATTCCAACTATGTTCGCAACAGTTTCGTTGAATATCTGCCTAGCTGGAAACGTAACCAAATGCTGAAGAGCAATAACAAACCTGTTAAACATGGGGAATTGTTTTGCAAAATCGATGAGTTGGTTAAGGAAAATGGTTTCACCATATATTGGAAGAAGACCAAAGGCCATTCTGAGATAGAAGGTATTGACAAGGATGGTAATGACTTAGCCGATTCCCTGGCAAAACAAGCAGCCATCAATGGTGAAACCCTAAATATTGATGATCTTATGGGTTCAATTCACGTTGAAGCCATAACTAGACGACAGGCTAGAGATAATGCCGACTTAAATGTCGTGCAATGGAGTCAAGAAGCTCCTAGTGAGGACCTGATTACCAGTCAGAAGAATGATCCTGTCATAGGCATTTTCTATAAACATATAGAAGACCCTACTGCCAATCCCATCACAGATGAGGATTGCAAAGATAATGAAGATTTATGAATCTTGATGAGATATAAAGTCCAATTTAGTATCATGGATGGGTTGCTGGTCAGAACTTCTAAACATGGTATTCAACAATGGGTAGTCCCATCTGTATACCGAGGGTTAATGCTCCAACATGCACATGATGCACCTACATCTGGGCATCGTGGTGATAAGATCACATATGAGATATTGCGTGATTATGCATATTGGCCACACATGTTAAGAGATGTTAAGACATACTGTTAGGGATGCTTGATTTGTCCGCAATATCAACCCCATGGTCCAACCCATCGTGCACCACTTCAGAAGATGGGGGTGTCATTACCCTGGTCTGATATCCAAATTGACTTTATAGGTCCTGTAACAAGATCTTCAAGAGGTAACAAATACATGTTAACCGTTACATGTATGTACACAAAGTGGATAGAATGTTTGCCTTGTAAAGAGAACACGAGTACCGTGTGCGCCACTTTGTTGATTAACCATGTCTTTTCCAGGTTCGGTCTGCCTCAAAGAATTGAGTCAGACAGAGGTATTCACTTTACCAGCGAAGTAATGGCTAAGATGTGGAATATTCTAGGTGTTAAACGAAAGCTACATATTGCATACCGCGCTGTGTCTAGCGGGGGGTTTGAGCGATATAACCAGTCTATCGTTAATATTCTGAAAAAGTGCGTTAAGGAGTCTGGTAAAGACTGGGACATTAAATTGCCCCTAGTTTTAATGGCGATTAGAGCTACACCTAGCACTGCTACCAAATTGTCACCTTTTGAATTGATGACAGGAAGAAAGATGGTTTTACCACAGCATTTACTATATCGTACTTCAGATCATAATTTGATCAATGCTGCCACTGCGCATCAGTATATCGAAGATTTGCGCAAGCATTTACAGCATGCATTTGCTTTTGCCCAAAAGAATCTAGAAAAAGCAGCGACAGGGGTTAAGACCTATTACGATTTAAAAACCACAAAAAAGGAATATGAGATAACAGATCAAGTCTATCTGTATAACTTTGCGCGAAATCAAGTCAAGGAAAATAAATTTTTACCTTCTTGGAAAGGGCCATATGTCATCATTGACAAAATTTCCCCAGTAGCGTACAAAATAAAAATTCCTAAGGATGGTGATTTTATTGAAAAGGGGGTTCACATTAACCAGTTGCGTGCTTGTCATCCTAAATCTCAATTAAGGATTATAGGTGTGGATTCGGATGCAGAAGGGTGAACGACTAACCTGGATGAATGCTTGGTTCACGTGGTATCGTATGATGTGAAATGTTGTGATGTGCCATGATCTCATGTATGTTCATGTCATTAACCATTTCCTTGCCATCCAATAACTACATTTTCTAAGCAGGTTACTAGCTTGTTTAACTGCTATAGGTATATTGCTGAGGAGTCAGTAATAAATGTAGTGAGGGATGAAGTTATAAAAATAGAATTAGAAAGAATACATATGTTGATGAATCGTAATAATGTGTTGTCCTAGGCCAAGTGATGTCACACTGTTATAAGTTTGTATACTTAACAAACCTTGAATCATTAGTAGATAAGTCTGAAACGAGTTCCTGATCCGTGACTGTCGAAAGATTTCCAAGAAGGATGTGGCGTGTTTCTGGATCGTACTGCTCCTGTGCCAAGAGCTACGGACCGACCCGATCGCAGAAGTGGGACCATGCTCCGGCATCCTGATTCAAGAGACACCAGGGTTCAACTTGACAGAGAAGAGGATCCTTACCCGACGTGTGTTCGTCAGCTTGGACACCAAGATTTCCATCGAGAAGGCGTACAACATTTCATCGATGCAGCTTCCTGAGTTACAGACTTGGTACCAGATGCACCTCCAAAGAGCACACGACCGTGTGCGAAACATCTTGGAACAAGCCCGGAAACCATTTGTATCCAGTTCTATTTCGATGAGCAACAGACCCAAAAGGTTCCTCACCGCTATAATTGTTGCATTAGTTTGTGCCACTGTCGGTGCAGTTGTCACAACTGGAATGTCTGCAGCCAACTCTATTACTGTCCAAAAGCTGGATATGGAAATCTATGCGCTAAAGCAACACATTAACGATATTCATCAGGTGATAAACCAGCAAAGAACACTTCTCCAAGACGTGTTAACTATTGTGGAAGACACAGTTGTTAAAACAAATTTGCATTCGGAGTTAATTGCCAAATCCACTGAGTTGCACCAAAGTCATGACTTATTTAAGCGTGAACTTCTATTTCTGCATGACCCTATATTGTTCCACACACTTGCTTTTCTTGACGAAGTACAAACTGGAATGATCGAATTGGCAGGGGGACGCATACCTCTGTATTTTGTATCCAAGGATATTGTTCATGCGATGCTTGCCAATGTGGATGGAGTAACAATTGAGCCTATGCAATTAAATCTGGCCTTTGAGATGGGGAGCGCTATATCTCTCTTAATTGACCCGGAACGTATGGAGATTTGCTTTTTATTGGCCATACCATATGTAACTCCCAAAAACATTTTTCAAATGAAAACAATTTACAACGTTGGTACATGGAAGGAAAATATCCATGTAAAAGTCCAAAGCCCAGATGTTTTGGCTTTTCAACCGTGGGTACCAGATTGGTATTCAATACCCATTTTAAATGACTGTGAAAAATTCAAAGACAATAATTTCCAATGTGATGGAAAACCTTTTGTGTACGATTCTACCAATGCTTTGTGTGGGATCGAGTACCTTAAACATGGCTCTGAAACATGTCAAGTAACTATGTCAAAAACCGACAGTAATGCGTTAGTACATGCTATCTTACTGAAAGAAAAATGGTTGGTAAGCACGTGTCTTAAAAACATGAGTGTTTTTCGCAGGGACCAGGTGACTAGTAAAGTAATTGCCTTACCAGCACCTGTATCACTGATCAAGGTACCCCACGACTCTCGTATCACCATCGGTGACGTTACGCTATACCCAGTGTACACTGACGTCCTCGAAAGTGCTATTGAGATGCTGGATCCCTTCCAGAATCTAGATATCCCTCTAGATCCTAATCTAAAGTTCTTGCTGGACCATAAGCCCAACCACACTATCCAAATGTCAATCAAGAAAGATAACATTTCTGTGGACACATTTAAATATTCTGAGTTAGATACTGACCTTATTGATCGTGTTGACTGGTTCATCCATGTTAAGATTGTTATTGGGTGTGTTATGATAATGATGATATTATGGTTGATTGTACTAAGCGTAAAGTTCAAAACACTTACAGGTACAAAAACATACAAAACTGTTCATTCCATGCAAAAGCCTATGTTGGAAATGATGTGATTGCACAATATGTCTGATCTCTTCCATAGTGCTTATTCATAAGCTAAATTACTTGGCTATGATAATCACTAAAGGGGGGTTATGTCAGGGTATTTATATTGCAGACATTTTGTGCTATGATAGAAGTTAAAATGTATATTGTCAGTCTACTCTGAACAGACCAGACTCCATTTTGTTATTTTCAAGTTAACAAAGAGGCACGGAATTTCTATCCTTTCTCTAAAACTGACCGCTTTGCCCGAGCTGAATGGAATGTGTAGTATAAACAAACCAAATAGATAAAGACATGAGAATGGGCGATGGACAGACTGTCTAAATGGTAATGGAATAGAATAAATTCTAAACCCAGACATAGGTGACAGAGAAGATTAAATAATTAATTTTACTTTCTATATGTACAAATCCCATTGTGAGTGGAAGTTGAAAGTTAGTTCACAAACTGTTATATTAGGAATTACTACAGAAAATGGAGACACATAGTCTGAAGAAAATTCAAGAAAACTGTTTCATCTGACAGAAGACTTGAGTTAGGGCAAAAATAAAGATAAGCCAAAATGACGTCAAAATAGCCACCAGGAAAAGTTAACTCTTTCCTGGATAGGTATGTTTAGTGGGATGAGACTGCCATCTACAGTCCAAATACTAAATGTATTATTTAGAAGGAACCACACCCACAGTGTTGTGATTGGAAGATTAGCCAGTGACGAACAAAGAAACTTTTCCTTTAAAAAGTTAAGACAAAGGGAGAGAGGGGAACACTCTCGGCATTCAAAGGCATTCAGAGATCTAGGAATTGAGAGATCGATCAAGGCAGAGCCAGGAGGGGTAATGCAGAGAAAGAGGCCCATGACAGAGAAACATTCCTGGACACTTAGCTACCTGAGAACATCTGGTGAGAATATCTTTTAACTGGTAATTATACTGAATTCAATTAATTAATTAAAATTAATTAAAATTAATAGCATGATATATAACTGGATAAATCACGTTCAGATTTCCATATTCAGAAATCTTAGTTAACTAAGAAATATATATTTATAACCATTTCATACTGCAGATGAAGTTGGGATAAGTGTTTATTTCTGTGACATATCACATGTTAGCATATTGTGACATTTATCCAGCTGTATTGATTTGCTTTAAATAAGATAAAATATCTGTTAGGCAAATTAAAATTCTGCTTATATAACATAGTAAGATTTTCTCTTAATTGGATGGATTCAAGGAAGTGACTAATGACTGTTTAAATGTTATTTTATTTAAAATTACATAGGAATAGATCTGAAATCCCTAGAGGAGGTCTAGCCAGCATTGAAAGGGTTATTTCTAACTGCCAGCTAAGTTTTTATGGCTTTACGCTGCATGCTGAGTAATTCTGTCTCTGTGTGAAACTTTTTCTTTGTCTCTGTGAAGAAAGTCGTAAATCAGTCTTAAAGGCTAATGCTGTAGATTTTAAACTACGTTAATCATTGGGAAATGTTTTTATATTACCATTTGTATTGCATACTCATGTTATACTGAATTTCCATTGATTATTGCCACGCATGTTACTCATTATTATTATTTAAATTGATAAAAAATAAAAATGATCTATTTTTATAACAATTGTGATTTTATTATATGATATACATTTCACTTATAACGATAAACGTTCTTTGGGATCTGAGAGTTGAATTAGTGGGCAACTTCTCAACTGTTAAAATTATTATCCCATAAATATCCCCACAGGCCGTTGAGGCCATAGATGGTAGACCGCTTGAGAAACCTCTGGTAACCCCCGAAACCCAAGAAATCGTTATGTCTGTGGGTACTTTGCACAAGGAAAGGTTGACCTTCCAAAAAATTAACTCACCTACTGCCTCCATCGTTCTGGGTTTTCCCTGGTTAGTTAAACACAACCCTGTACTTGATTGGGGTTGTTTAGATATACTCTCCTGGGGGAAATCTTGTCAACGAGACTGTATGGCTCATGTACGTCCTGTTTGTTCACTCAATGTGCCTACGGCTAAACCACTTTCTGTTTCTGTCCCTTCTGTATATGCAGACCTTGCATTGGTTTTTGAAAAAAGGGAGGCAGATAAGCTACCTCCACATCGGGAGTATGACTGTGCCATAAACCTGTTACTGGGTACTATGCCTCCTAGGGGTAAAGTCTACCCTCTTTCTGAGAAAGAGAACCAGATCATGGAGGAGTACATACGGGAGTCCTTAAGTAAAGGTTTTATTAGAAGGTTCTCCTCTCCTGCTGGTGCTGGTTTCTTTTTTGTGGCAAAGAAAGAGGGCGACTTGAGGCCATGTATAGACTACAGGGGTCTGAACAACATAACGATTAAAAACGCCTACCCTATCCCCCTCATCACTGAGTTGTTTGATCGTGTGAAAGGTTCTAAGTTCTTCACTAAATTAGACCTCAGGGGGGCCTATAACCTTGTCCGTATAAAGGAGAATGACGAGTGGAAGACAGCGTTTAATATGCGCAGTGGGCATTATGAATATCTGGTCATGCCTTTTGGACTGTGTAATGCTTCTGCTGTGTTTCAGGACCTCATAAACGATGTCCTTAGGGATCTATTGCATGGCTGTGCCGCGGTGTACCTTGACGACATACTTGTGTATTCTCCTGATTTGAAGTCACACCATAACCATGTTAGGATGGTGCTCAAGAAGTTATTACAGAACGGACTCTACTGTAAGTTAGAAAAATGTTTGTTCGATCAGACCTCTGTGCAATTCCTTGGATACATAATTACTGAACAGGGATTCAGTATGGATCCTGCTAAATTGGAAGCCATACTGTCCTGGTCACTTACCCAAGGACTTAAGGCTATCCAGCGTTTTATAGGATTTGCCAACTATTATAGGAAATTTATAAAGAACTTTTCACCACTTATCTCTCCTATAACGAAGCTGACTAAAAAAGGTCTACACCCTAGGGTTTGGACTCCCGAAGCCCTTAAGGCCTTCGAAACACTCAAGAAGGCATTTGCCTCTGCTTCAGTGCTGCACCACCCTAATTCTTCTCTTCCCTTTGTTATGGAAGTAGACGCTTCTGAATCGGGTGTGGGAGCTGTACTGTCACAGAGGTTGTTGTATGACAAACCCCTCCATCCCTGTTGTTTCTTTTCAAAATGGTTGTCTGATCCAGAAAAGAATTACAATGTTGGGAACAAGGAACTATTGGCTATTAAGGAATGGAGGTACTTCACAAAATCATGGTTATAACAGATCATAAGAACCTCTCTATTATAGCTGACGCTAGAAGGTTATCTGCCCGGCAGGCTAGATGGTCTCTATTTCTTTCACGTTTCCAATACGTTTTTACCTATAGACCTGGTTGCCGTAATGCCAAAGCTGACGCTATCTCTCGACAGCATGAACCGTTAGAATTTGTTAACCCGACTCCTGTACCTATTGTTCCTGCGTCTCAGATAATAGCTGCTACCCGTTTGGTTGTTTCATCTCCTTTCCTTAATAGCATTAAGTCTTACCAAACCCAAGCACCCCCTGAGACGCCAGCTGGTAAACTATACGTTAAAACAAATGACAGAAAAAAGTTGTTAACTTTATTTCACACCGCCAAAACTGCTGGTCATCCGGGGGTTACCAAAACCTATAATGGCCTCCTTCAACAGTTCTGGTGGATTTTCACTTAAGCAAGACGTAGTGGATTTTGTACAGGCTTGTCGGGTCTGTACGCAGTGTAAATCCCCTAATGTGAGACCCCAGGGTCTACTTATGCCTCTATCTATACCCAAGAAACCATGGACCCACTTATCCATGGATTTCATTGTTGACCTTCCTCTTTCTGATGGTCAGACAGTGATATTGACTGTGACGGATAGGTTCTCTAAGATGGCGCACTTTATTCCGCTTAAGAAGCTTCCTTCTGCGGTTCAATTGGCTCAGGTGTTTGCCAAAGAAGTGTTCCGCTTGCATGGGGTACCTCAGGATATCGTGTCTGACAGGGGCCCCCAATTTGTCTCTCGGTTTTGGAGGGGCTTTTGTGCTGAGATGGGGGTCTCCTTGTCGTTCACTTCCTCCTATCACCCGCAATCTAATGGTGCAGCCGAACTTGCTAATCAGTCTGTGGAATTGTATCTGCGCTGCTTCACTAATGCGCACCAGGACGACTGGTCTCGCCTCCTTCCGTGGGCTGAATTTGCCAGGAATATGGTGTATCATTCGTCTACTGGCTTAAGTCTTTTTGAGGTTGCTTATGGGTTTCGACCTAGTGTCCTTCCCGGTGCGTTCTCCGACAAGGGAATGCCCGCCTTGGACCAGCACCACGCTTCTTTGCGGAAGATGTGGGATCAGGTCCATATGGCACTGTCTCGTTCGGCTGCTGCTCAGAAGAGGTTTGCTGATCGCCATAGAGGGGCGGCCCCTTCTTATGCTCCGGGTGATAGGGTGTGGTTGTCTTCCAGGAATCTCCGTCTCAGGGTTCCCTCGATGAAGTTTGCTCCCCGGTTTCTTGGCCCCTACAAGGTGTTGCGTTGGGTTAACCCCGTTTCCTACTCCCTGGACTTGCCTCCTTCCATGCGTATTCCGAACACGTTTCACACCTCCCTTTTGAAGCCCTTACTGTGTAACCGGTTCTCTCGTCCCCTCAGACGGCCCGTTTCCCCTCGCGCTGTCTCTAGTGACGTGTACGAGGTGGCTGCCCTCCTCGACTCTTGTGTTTCTAGGGGTGGGTTGCAATATCTGGTGGATTGGAAGGGGTACGGTCCTGAGGAGCGGTCTTGGGTTTCGGTCTCTGATTTGCACGCTCCCTCTCTGGTCCGCTCCTTTCATGCCCGGTTTCCTCTGAAGCCTTCTGCTACCCGCCCTCCGAGCGGTCTTCGAGGGGGGGGTAATGTCAGGATCCCGCAGGCGGCTGCGAGGAGAGGCTGCAGTCCGCTCGTGGCACTCACCCTCCAGCCATCCGTGGGTCCTTTCCCGGCATCCTCCCAGCCTCGGATGCCGCCCGCGTCCTCCTCTCCATCCCCTAGCGGCAGCATGCATGACGCTGAACGCTGGGGGACCGCCCACTCTTATACACGCTGTGGTCAGCCACCTGACCCGGCGTTAAAGACACAGTACGACAATCACAGTGGGAGACATAGATATCTCCCACGTGTGATTGTTAATTCTGATTGGAAGTTATCCAATCAGAATTAACCTCAGGGTTTAAATACTTACCTTTCCTGTTCCTCCCTGCCCTGTTGTGGTCTTTGCTTGCTAGTATTGATACTGAACTCGTGTTTCTGGTTACGTTCTCTCTGACTTGTTAAACTGACTTTGTGACTTTCTCCTTCCCTTTGACCTCGGCTTGTTTCTCGTTATCCTGTCTTCTGGTTCCCCTTACTCGGCTTGTCTCCTGACTATTCTGTGTGTGCTTAGCCCGGCCACTCTAAGGTCCGGTACTGCACCTTTTCTGTGTGTGTGTGTGTGTTAGCGTGTTAGGTTCCCCAAATCGTGACAACTGTGGGGTGTCAACATTTTAAATATATGCACGCTCATGGCAAGAAAATACATTGGGATATCTGATAAGGCCCCCAAAAGGAAGATAGGCAAACAAGAAATGTAACATTTGAAAAACGCATATCAGACGGTTTGCTTTGCACCCCCCAGAGAACCTGACACACCTATGCTTTGGTGGTATCGCTGTACTCGGGAGATGTTGCCGAGCACATATTGGGGTGTCCTTTGGCAGTAACACGTAACAGGAGCTGAGAATCTATGCCCAAAGGAGAATGTGTGAGTGAAAAATAACACCAAAACAAAATTACTACCCAAACGTTTGACAGAGATTGGTGGTAGAATTAGTGCATGTAAAGTGTTGAAATGCCACCATGTGAAATGCCCTAGGGTGTCTACCTTTCAAAAACATACAGTTTGACGGTTGTAAATTACATTGGCCGGCTTCAGAAATGTTCCAACTGGGACATGGGTGCATGATGGCCAGCTGTGGAAATTCCAAGTTGGAAAACTGGTATGCACACCCCGCATACAAGGTCTTTTAGCCCCCAGAGAACCCGACACATCTATGCATGGGTGGTATCCCTGTACTCGGGAGATGTTGCTGAACACATATTGGGGTGTCCTTTGGTAGCAACACCTAACAGGAGCTGAGAATCTATGCCCAAATTAGAATGTGTGAGTGAAAAATAACACCACAAAAAAATAACTACCCAAATGTTTGACAGAGACTGGTGGTAGAATTAGTGCATGTAAAGTGTTGAAATGCCACCATGTGAAATGCCTTAGGGTGTCTACCTTTCAAAAAACATACGCTTTGACGGGGGTGAATTACATTGGCCAGCTTCAGATATGTTCCAACTGGGATGGCCAGCTGTGTTTTTTTCCATTTTTCATGATATTTTACTTTAACCCCTTAACCCCTTAACCCCTTAAGGACCAAACTTCTGGAATAAAAGGGAATCATGACATGTCACACATGTCATGTGTCCTTAAGGGGTTAAGGACACATGACATGCGTGACATGTCATGATTCCCTTTTATTCCAGAAGTTTGGTCCTTAAGGGGTTAATTTAGTATGTAAATTATATGATATGAAGAAAATAATGGTATCTTTAGAATGACCATTTAATAGCGAGAAAAACGGTATATAATATGTATGGGTACAGTAAATGTGTAAGAGGCAAATTACATCTAAACATAACCACTGCAGAAATGTAAAAAGAGCCCTGGTCCTTAACGGTAATAAAATTTAAAAATGGCCTGGTCACCAAGGGGTTAAAGGCCACCATAAACAGTACCTGTACCTGTAGGAAGTATTAACGATAACAATTGGAGCAAAAAACGCTTATATCCAGAGGGTGCCCACTGACAACAATGGGAAAAAATACACACACTAGCTCATCAAGGAACGGTAAGTAAAAAATTACAGGAATTTAAATCCAAGCTAATCACCCGCTGGTACAGAACCCCCGCCCGACTGCACCGGATGACCACTGATGTGGCAGATAATTGCTGGAGATACGGGAGTGACGTCGGAACCGACATATATATATTTGGTGGTCAAGTCCCCAAATAATACCATACTGGAAATAGATTCATGAGAAGATCAAAGACATTCTTGATATGGACCTACCACTGCAATCCCTGCCCATGCATCTACATCACACAAAACTCTCCCTACCAGCATATAAGCGCTCACTCACCAGACACCTCTTGCTGCCAAATCCTTCATCCCGATTCGGTGGCGCACAAAAGAAATACCAACAATGCAAAACTGGATGGACAAAGCTGAGAACCTACATGAGATTGAGACACTCAAGTCCTCCCTACGCAGGACTACCGAGCGATGCATGCAAACATGGACTGCCGAAGCCCTTGTGACAGACAGCAAACTGGTACACTGAATCCACCGACCCCCAGGGGGGCGGTGGATTCTTCTTTTCTTTTTTCTCTCGCTCTCCCTCTTACTTTCCTCTGTCACATAATCTCTGTCCATGGGTGGGCCTGCCGTGATCAGGTAGGTGGGAACACAGAGGTTGGGTTGTATAACTTGTTCAAATAAAAGATACACAACCTGGCTACCTTACCAGACCAGAGGTGACCAGTGAGAGATGACACACAAAGGACCTTGGTAGACACGTTTACATACCAACACTAGTACAGACGATCTTGAACAGCACGCTGAGGCCCTGTAAAGCACTCCTCTCCTCCCAGAATACATACTGCACTTACAATTAGCCCCCCAGACAGTAGTAATTAACTATGAATTGATTAGTGTCCCACCATACGTAAAAACACTACGCAAACCCCCTTCTCCCGGCTATGTCATACACATGAAGTACCTAAGCCTTAACAAAAATAAAGATTGACAAAAAAAAAAACTGGTATCACTGGTATCTAATTGCCCTATCGCCCCAAACACTGCCTCAATGCCCTCTTTGTGTGGTATCGACATATCCATTGTACAGCACTGCGGAATTTGTTGGAGCTTTATAAATAATGATAATAATACAAGCTGTCCATTGTGCACAGTAAAGTTATAATAGGAATATTGTTGGCTATTGAAGTCAGTAGTATCCTGAATGTGCAACCACATCTCACCTGGTATGGATTGATAAGCAGCTACAAACGTGGATAGGGGCTGCAGCAGGGGCTTACCTAGAGCATGTAGCACCCAGGGCGGGTCCTGGGTTTGGCACCCCCTCCATCCCCCCTCTACCAAAAAAATCAAACAAAAAAAACCCTACTACATTGTGGGGGCGGGGGGGGGTTTACATTCTTTTTAAATGTTTTGCACAAATTTGTAAACTTTTTAAAACCCCTGCCCCCTTCTACAAAATCCCTGCACCTCCTCACTCACAGTTGCAGGCAGACTGTCATACACAGTTACAAGCAGACAGTGACACGCACACAATCACATGCAAACAGTCACACATATAGTCACAGGCAGTCATACAAACAGTTACAGGTAGTGCGTTACACATACACACACACAGTTACAAGCAGTGACACACAGTCATGCACACTATTACTATTACACACACACACACACACTTACAGGCAGACAGTTACACACACATACACACAGTTACAGGCAGACAGTTACACACACACAGTTACAGGCAGACAGTTACACACACAAACAAACAAAGTTACAGGTAGACAGTTACACACACACACACAGTTACAGGCAGACAGATACACACATGCACACACACACACAGTTACAGGTAGACAGTTACACACACAAACATACACACACTCTTACTTACAGACAGTGTGGGCTGGATGAGTGGTTTCAGAAGTGCTTCCCTGGAGCCTGTTGGGTGGAGGAGCAGGGATTTCTTCTTGCTGCACCTCCATGTCCAGCAGTAACAGCAGCGGGTAAGGGCCGTGTTAAGCTCCGCCCTCGCTCTGTTTGGCCCTGCCCCCAAATGTCCATAGCTCCACCCCCTTCTTCCTTCCGTGTGGCCAGTTCAGCTTGCTGGTCTCTGCATGTGAGCTGTGCGACACCCCAGCTGCTATGGGGATATTGTTTTGTGAATGCAGCACACTTGGGTTTTATATAGGGTTTTTTTTTTCAATACCCTTTATACTTGTTGATTATTACAACAATACACTTTCTCCTGCTCTCCTTTTTATTACACGTTACTCTATTGTATTTTAACTTTAGAATCTTGTTTAAATATAGTTTATTTATTTTTTGCCATTACCTTTGAATGATTCTACTTAGGAGGTAATTTCTGTAAGAATGGCCTATACCTTTGTTAGGTAGATTCCTTTACCTTATTTGTATCTTTTTTCTAATGAACTTGTGTCATGCCCACATTACCTCTCTGACCATATTTATGACCATGTATTAGGTTTTTCCTGATATCGTTGTCTTCCTCTTTTTCTTGGCTTTTGTAACTATTAACATAAAATGATTATAGTCAAGCATACTGGGTGGGAGATCACCAATAAGTATCACACTGGGAACCTGATGTTCTAAGGCTGGTTCAGCTTATGTTTCACACAGGACACCTGAAGGTGTAAGGCTTACATTTTACACAGCAGACATGATACCAAACCAAAAATGCATAACTATAAACTCATATTTTGAGGAGGTAATTTAATTTTGGTTAATAAGTATGTAGGGGTTTAGAAAAATAATTGTTTTGTTTGAAGCTGATGCAAGCAAGGTGATTTGTTAGTATAGGACCCATCTAAGAGGTTTGCCTTCTTGTGGCAGGTGGGCTTACACCTAATGGGCATTGGCGTGAAACAAAAAAAACTCCATTTGTCTAAATGTGCGTACAGATTTGGGTTAGTGCCCAGGTAACTCTTTTCTTTTGTTTTAATTGAATTTTGGGCATTGAATGTGAATGATCAAAACTGAGAAACACATGTATTCAAGCATGGTGCCCAGGCCCTGATTCTGACACAAATCTTCTCTACAGTACACAAGTAATTGCAGAAGTCAAGGCCTCACTGTAAAGTTGTTCCTTTATTGGGGTGCCCTGCCCATTAAACACAAGAAATGTTTTGACTTTGGTCTGGGTCTTCCTCAAACAGTCTTTTTCCTGTGAAGATGTGGTGGACTCTGATCTTTTTGTCTGCTGGCTGTTAGTGTAGGACTTGAAATTTTCAGGCGTGTACATGTGTATACAAATAACAGGGAGAGGCAGCATTTGTTATCTGTGTCAATTCTATCTGTATTGAATCCAACAATATTTTAAATGATGACTTCTCTGCTAAAAACAAAGCTTTGGCTTGGCCCCACATAAGCCTTGTAGCATAAGTCAGTTTCTACTGAAAGCATAGAACTTGTAGGATTGTTATATACTGTCTGCCCTCAAAATCAGCTTCTCCATCTGCTCCCTGTGCAGCATTGGAAAACTGAGAGGAGGTGGTGTATAAACAACGAAAAGCAGAGGAGTAGACTTTTGCACCAGCAGATGGCTCCCAGCTTCTGCCCAGAACGCTGTTACAGTCATGTAGCATTGATTTATAAACCTGCATATGGAGCATTGGAAAAAACAAATGTTGCTAACCATAATATTTATTTGGATTGTAAGAGTGTTGTTGAGTAACAAATAAAGTTGTCTCAAAATGTTTTTCCCCTTTTTGTCAAAGTGTCAACACCACTGTATCACTGGTTTGCAAACTATGGGGTTTATTTAACAGAGAATTATGAGCAGGAAGCCAAATTTACAAAATACAGAAAAAATAATTCCTATAAAAATTGTTCTAGCACAGCCAATGTGGCCTAAATGGTTAAAATTGGATTTTCGTTTCACTACAACTAGCTGTTTGCTGTCATATGGATAGTAAAAATAAAAAAAGTATATAGAATTATTTCACAAATTCTAAACAGTCATTAAAACACTGTATCCCATAAAAATTAGAAATTTGAAAACAAAGCAATTCAAAAAGTAGTATGCAATTTCAAAGATTGGTACCACAAATAATAAACAACAAAATATATCAGCTTATTTTTGGGGGGGAAATGGTCAAACAGCCTAATATATTCTGAACATATTGTTATAATTTTAATACAGACAGAAAATGTGGTTTTGTAATTGCCAGGGTACAAAGCAATGTGTTTAACTGGAGGCATATCATTTATTTATTTATAAAATATTTTACCAGGAAAGATACATTGCAATAAAATGGATCACTCATGGGGCTAAACAGTGACAGATGCTATCCCAAGTCTTGATGTTCTTTTTGTGCATGTTACCTACATGCCTATAGGTAAAGGTGATCTGATTTTCCCACACTGCTGCCAACTCACTAGCCACTTGTATAGGTGAGGGCTGTGACCCGGGGCCACTCCTTATTATTGCTGTTGAGCCCACAAGTTAACTCCTTAAGGACCAGTAATATTTCACGCGGTTTACTAACGTGTGAGAGACAAATGCCGGCATTGAATGTCCTTATTTTGCGAATCTACACAGCTCTGCCCCTGCTAAATGAGTTGCACGTTCTATTTAATACAGAACCTTGAGAGGCTGGTTGTTCTGACTGAATTACTCCTCCATTAAGCCTTAAAGGGTTAAATCCCATTGCCCCGGAGGTGTGTTATGTCAGACAGAGGAGGGCCTTGTTGCCTGCAAAGGGGAAAGTGGCTAGGGAGGAAAAATAAGGGGGAAAGGAAGCTTAAAGGGAAGGGAGGCAGAAAGCTGCTGTTATCAGCCACCCCTCCTCCTATCTCATTCACACCCCACCCCCTCTCCCTGTCTCTAAGCCTCTCCCCCAGTAGTCAGTGCAAGGGATTTCTCATTCTGGATACATTTATTTCCTGCTTTAGAGGAGTCACCTAGAGATCTGGAGCATGGAGGGGCAGTGGAGTGGGCATGGCCACTAGCAGAGAACAGGTTGGCGTTCTGCATCAGGCTTGTACCAGGGGCCCCCTGTTCCCCTAGGCGCTGTGGAGCTGGAATCGGAGGGGAGCTTTGCTGCTGATTGGTACCATTGAACCATTGACGAGAGAAGGGCTGAAAATGACAGAAGAAAGCTCAGAGGTTCCCAGAGAACTGATAGGTAAGAGATCACTGCGTGTGAATATATTGAATGCAGCGAGAGAGCACCTATTTAGGCTCAGTGCCATGATGTGCCCACAGGTTATTGCCCAGTGCGCCCCGGATTAACTCATTAGTGGAGGTGATACAATGTTGCCATTCAGTTGTAGAGAGGTTAATGTAGGTGGGAGTGGCTGTGTATACTATGCTTGTAGTGTATTGACAAGCATAGTAAATCCCCAGACAGAGTGGGCAAGGAGTTTAAGGAAGATCAGGATGGATTTCTATACTCTGGTTGTATCCCTCATATGGGGATTAAAGGTAATTTAATCTCTGTGATGCTGAGTGTTCTATCCTGATAGAACTGCCGATGGATATTTCATCGTGTCAAATTAAAAACTGCAATTGGGGGAAACAAAGTTTTTTTTGTTTGTTTTTTTTTAAATATATATATAAATAAAAAATGCCTTTTTTTTTTATTTAAAAAAAAAAAAATAAATTAATTTCCAAACACTAGAAATGAATGCTTGTTGGAATTCCTAACACACTGCCAGTCTGATGTTAACATAGTAGAAAATAATGATGGTGATAATAGCCAATCTGATCCCATGAGCCTGATGGAAGCTAATAGTGAGGTCTAACATGGTTAGATCTAAAATGAGGATTCACAGAAAATTTAAAATTTAAGGTCAAAATAAACAAACTGGAAAAATCCTCTCTAAGTCAGTTATCCTTTCAGTTTGGCTACTCTGGCCTTAAAGTAGAAATTCACTTTGAATTATCACTTTAGTAAATAAAGTAAATGTCCCTCTAGAGATCAAAATGTTAAGCGCATCATTTGACCTACAATCACTCATGCCAAAATACTTTTGAGGCATTACATAAAAAAAAAAAACTGCCTTAACATGAAATTCCAAGATTTTGCACTGTGTGTTTAGTTTGTCTAGGTAAACCTCTCTGTGGGGTTATATGTTTATATTTCCTGTTTGTGTCCAAAATTCCACATGTAATTAAAGATGTTAACTGCTTTTACGGATTTATCTGTACTAGTACAATAGCTCAGGGTTCCAGCTATAAACATACTTTATATACAATAGGGTTCATTGGCAATATGTTAGAATGCCAAGTTCTCTAACAAATCACCAAAAACAATTTATTGCAATTGCCAGTAGTTGTAGTGACACGTGATCTGATAATTCTATGAAACAGTACAGTTAATATTTGCTTGAATAGTGCCTTAGTGCTGTATGTCAAAACCCTTGGTGATCTTTAATGGAACCTTTAGTCACAAAATAATCATTAATTTAGAAATACAGGGTCCTTTTATATCCCTGTCCGTGCTGTCCATCACCTTTGTTGTGAAAAATGAAAAATAAAGATTACTCACTTTATCTCTAGCGCCAGAACTCATTCACTGCAGCACCCACTCCGCATCCGGTGATGTCAGCAATCATGCTCAAAGCAAAGCATTTGATTGGACAGCACATCATGTAACTCTTTTAATATAATAACAAAATGCTGTTTTGACTTCTTCTAGTGACTATCTTTCTGAGTAGATTAAAACTCGGTCATATCAACCACGTGTGATTGCAGGACCAAGTTTTATTTGGTTATGGAGTTGAAAGTGCCACTAGTAGTTGTCAGGAAAAACTTCAATGCTTTACATTAAAAAATTAAAAGCACAGGACCACTGTTCCCAGATTCCACCCAGTCTGAGTCCGGATGGTCTTGTAATTGGATAATCAGACCTGAGTAAGATAAGGCTGTGCTATGTAAGCCCTACTGTCCATATACAATACATAAATGTAGGCTCATTCGTAATCTCTCTCTTGCTGGGTGATACACTAGAGAACACACTGTTGGAAATAGTAAGATGGTTGTCCCTTTATAAAAGGAGTGTAGTGGTACTGAAATGAAGTATGAAGGACATCAAGTTGACAGATGATAAACATAAGCAGCTTCATTGGAGTCCTCCAATTGTAAGAAGAATAAATGGTTTACTGTGGGAATTTCGGTGGTCTGGTGAATATGATGTACTTATTCCAAACCCATGGAGAACATATTTCAGACTGTGACCCAGAGGTTAAGAACCTCATGTCCAGTGACATAAAGAAGGTCTGCCAGATAGTGTTCCATGAGATCAGTGTCATCTTGTCACCTTGTTTTGTGGAAGGAGATGACATGCGCACAGTAATCAGGTGTTCAACCGCTATCTGTCCTGTCATTTTTAGTTTAGGTGATGATGAGAAGCTGAAGAGGAAGTACCATGATATGGAGGAAGTATACTGTCCGGTGGTGGTGTTTATAGCGACTGTTGGGAATATATGTACACTGTTATTTACTAAATCATGAATTGATTGAAATAAACTTTAGGCCTAAATAGGTGAACTAGAAACATTCTTCACAACAGTTAATTTGCAATTCCCTGGATAATTCCTGGAAATTTATGGTTTACAGAATATCCCTCTTGTTGTTTATGTCCATAAACAGTGGTTTTTTTGTGGGAATGTTAATGCAATTAGGATATACCGTTTTTTCCACAGAAATCTTTTTAGGCCAGCTTGGCTTGAAACGTTTGTTGATATATTAATCTATGCCTTCATTATAGAATGGAACCTACATAAGCAGAGAGTTCATTGGTAACAGTGCTGCAGGTCCTGGCATGTTAGTGAGGATTGCCTGCTCTAGGGCATTTGAGCTGGAAGTTTTATAAACCTTTTAGGTTATGTCATAGCACGCGTGAAAGTTAGTCCCTTTTGACAGCCATTTAAAAAGCATGGAACGTTTTAACAATATTAAATTTTGTGTCTGTTTTTAACTCCATAAGGTAATAAGCACAGGTCTTGACTCTGACTTACTGAAAAATACAATGCATTACTCCCATTCTATAGTGTTATGGGAATGAACTATGTAGACAGATAAATTCTGCTTAACCAGCAAAAAAAATTCAGATATCCTGCTAGGACTTGCCCAGACGAGATTCTTTGTCTTAAGGGCACAGTTATTATAGATACAATGTAAATTAAAAACCACAGCTGTAATATAACAAAGCATTGCTGTTAAATAATTGATTCTTTGTACACTCCAATCAGATCTCACAAAATTCATGTCTTACTTCATTACCAATCTTTTTGTGTCTTCTGTGTATAAAAATGTGAGCTTATAATTGTTTGTACCAGTAATCTACATTCGATAGCAAACATAATTTTATTAAAGACACGGAGGCTCCTATTATGCTACTCTTTCTTTAATTCTCCCTCAGCAGCGAAGAGAGATATATGCAAAAGAGAGAAAAAACAAAATAACATTAGCATATTGGCAGTGCTATCATTGGTATCCACCCCCTTATTATATAAGGTGTAGCACTCCATGCTTCTTCCTCTTTCTTCGCTGCTCCCTCAGACCAGATAAGTACACTCTCCTCTTACCTATAGTGTGCTCTGGTGGGATTATATTGTATTTGCTCTGTTTATTTGCTCTGCTTATTAGGATGCTCTTTATTATTTAATCCCTTCCCACTGCATTTGCTCATTTATCTGTTTTTTGCTGTACATTGCAATTTTCTTGTGTGACCGTTTTATACTCCGTTTCCCCTTTGGGTTTGTCTGTTTCCCTCCCTTTCCTCCCCCCTCGGGTTGGGGCTCCCTTCCCCGGTCACACTCTGCCCCGCGGCGTTTCCCGGCACTAATTTCTACACCGCCGGCGGACCTACTTTCGTCCGCACAGCGTTTTCAGTTTACTTTCAGTTTCGTGAGCGCCGTGCATGCGTGGTGACTCGCAGCGGTCATTTTTTTTGGTTTCTAGTCGCCTATTAAGGTGGCGGCCATTTTAAAGAACTAGTACATCGTGGGATTTCCTCTCACATGATCTGGGAATCGATCCTTTCTCTCTCCAGACGGGTACAGTCTATTTATAACAAATATATACTTGGAGCTATCCTCCATCTCCCTGTACCTTTTCCCATCCTGTCTGACCCGTACGAGGACGAGCTCTCGGAGGGCAAAAGCCTCCAGGGAAAACAATTCCCCTTGGCACTGACACGTGCCTCGACACAATCAGGGGCGCCCGTGACCCTAAAGATATACCTCTATTTGACCCTGACAACTTAAGACACCCACGCTCTGCTGAGTGGGAACCCTCTGAACACATCGCCCAATACCTAGCCCTCAGGGTGCGTAAGTCCCTCTCCCAAGAGGGCCGTAATAAGTTGAGAGCGGAATGCCCCCGACCCATAATACCTGATGATGTGGCAAAAACCCCAGAAGTGGACCCTCAGCCCAGTTTCTAGCCAAAACCAGCTGGAAACCTAAGAGGGGACTAGACTATTCCCTCCGCAACTGTCAGGACAAGTTCCTAGACACACTGGGTCCCGTCACTAAGCTGTATGATCTGCTGGAAGCAGCTCAGTCGAGTGAGGCACCATTGGATTTTGATGTGGCGTTTGGCTGGCTCCAACGCTTGGTCTGCATGATCGGCAACGCCAATACAGCCATGTCAATGGAACGCAGGAAAGCTATCCTGCTGAAGATTGAGCCCAAACTGGCTAGCATGGCCTCCTCTGAACCAGGAGCCTCGGCTAAGGGTCTGTTATTTGTCGAATCCTTCGTCAAAGATCTGGGTTCCTATGTTAAAACCTTCACGGCTCTGGATAAAGCACAATCGGCCATTAAAAGAGTCTTCCACCAAAAGGTTTTCGGTGGGGCCGGTAGAGGGAGGAGCCGTCTACCCGGCCGCAATCCCCGAGGTTTCTCCAGACCGGGCAGAGGCTCCATCAACACTCCAGCAAAACCAGTAACGTTCCTTCACTCCATTCTTCCCCTCTCGAGGAAGATCTTGGAATGCCCAAGGCGGCAGAGGAACAATCCCAGGAAAACGCCTTTATGGTGAGTACAATTTTTCCCATATAAATGTGGGGGGCAGATTGGCATTGTTCTCTCAGACTTGGAGATCGAGGTCCTACGAAACAAAAATGCCATAGAGGAAATCCCTCTAGATACCCCAGGTTTTGTGAGCAACCTATTTTTAGTGCCGAAAAAAGGCGGGGGTGTCCGCCCGGTTATCAACCTAAGACCCCTCAATGGCTTCAACCAATATCGTCATTTCAAAATGGAGGGCATACACTGCCTCCGAGATCTCCTCCTCCCGGGAGACTGGATGGTGAAACTCGATCTACAAGATCCGTATCTCACGATCCCGATAACACCGACGCACACGAATCTACTACAATTCCAGTGGGGTACAAGGAAATGGCGCTTCTGCTGCCTTCCTTTCGGTCTTTCCTCCGCTCCCTGGTGCTTCACGAAAGTGTTGAAACCAGTGGTTGCATTCCTCAGATTACACGGAATTCGTCTCATTATCTACCTGGACGATATCCTCATACTGTCAGGGACACAATCCCTTCTGTTGTCGCACCTGTCGTGGACCCTTCACCTCCTACAGAACCTCGGTTTCCTGGTGAACTGGGAGAAATCGGTGCTACCCTCTCAACAGATGGAATTCCGAGTCGACTCCATCCAACAAATTCTGTGCCTCCCGGCGGACAAGATGTCCAACATCAAAAAGGAGATAAGGAGGCTAATGAACCGACCAGCCATTTCTCTGAGACAACTGGCTCGAGTAATCAGCTTACTAGCGTCCTCCATCCAGGCGATCTTCCCGGGACCACTTCACTATCGGGCGTTGCAACGCCTGAAAGCATCTTGCCTAAGGAACGGTCAGTCGTACGAGACCAACATCACTTTGGACGAAGAATCCAAGGAAGATTTTCGGTTCCACTCCAGTGGTACATAAACCATCTAGGAGGTACAAAATCACGCATCCTGGCGGTTTTGGCTCGAGACTTCTGGCATTATTGTTTGCGAAACAATGTGTCGGTGACCGCGGAACACATACCAGGCCTAGACAATTACACCGCGGACTGGAACTCCCGATACCTGAGGGATTTAGGGGATTGGAGACTTCAACCGAAGGTATTCTCCAAGATCGCACGACTATGGGGTCCCTTGAGTGTGGATCTCTTTGCGTCCAGACTGAACACACAACTTCCTCAATTTTTCAGCTGGTGACCGGACCCAGAGGCCTTGGCAACAGATGCTTTTCTTCAGGACTGGACCAGGGGACGAGCATATGCCCCCCCCCCCCCCCGTTCAAACTGATTGCCCGGACTCTGGCGTACATTTGACGCTACAGTACCACATTGGTCTTGATAACACCATGCTGGAGATCTCAACCTTGGTTCCCTCACCTTCTGGAAATGGCGATCGCTTTCCCACAGTTACTACCGGATCAAACCTCCCTGTTAACCAATCCGGATGGAGAGAAACAACAACCTGATAGAACGGGGAATCCTTCGGCGCATGGCTCCTTTCCGGGGACCCTGGGAAATCACAGAAGTTTTGAGAACAACTACCCAACTCTTGGCGAACGCCTGGGCACCAGGAAGACGGTGCACATATGCTACGGCATGGAGAGCTTGGTCCGATTGGTGCCTGGAAAAATCAGTGGATCCCGTATCAGCTTCTGTAAAGACGGTACTAGACTTCCTCACACAACTGTTTGAATCGGGCAAAGCATTCCGTACAGTCAACATCTACAGATCAGCTATCTCGGCAGGTCATGATACTGTGGACGGAATTCCTCTCAGACAGAACCCCCTGGTCTGTCGCCTATTCAAAGGTGTACGTTTCTCACGTCCACCAAAATCCAGATATGGATCCTTTTGGGATGTCAACATAGTGTTCAAATTCCTAGAGGAATGGCCCGACAACACGGCACTGTCAATTAAACAATTGTCAGCAAAATTACTTATGATATTCTGTTTACTATCCTGTAAACGAGTGTCAGATGTAAGGGCTTTGGACTGGCAAGCCCGTATGTTCACTCCGGAAGGAGTGTCCTTTGATATTTCACGGAGAACGAAATCGGCGACTGAGCAAGTCTTCTTCTACCCACGACTTCCAAATCAGCCAAATCTGTGCCCGATACTGTGCTTAAAAGAATACGAATCCCGTACTTCTCCCCTACGACCATCAAACGACGTTCCTTTGTTTATTTCACTGAAGAAACTGCACCTTCCAGTACCTACACCTACTCTCGCCCGTTGGGCAAAATGGTTTATTGGCTTCGGCCGGGATAGACGTCAGTCTTTCAAGCCCACTCGGTCAGAGGCACTATGGCTTCTAAAGCATCGACAATAGGATGTCGATTGGAAGACATCCTGAAGGCCGCAGACTGGTTCAGCTTTGAAAGAGCATAATAGGAGCCTCCGTGTCTTTAATAAAATTCCTTGATTTTACTATTAACATGACGTAAAGTCATGATTTTATTAAAGACACGGAGGCGAGTATTATTCCCTCCCGCCCTCCCTGGGTGGAGGGATTGGATTTCACACGGGTATCGACCACAGATTGGGTGTGTCTTAATGATCAGATTACCATATTAGAATGTTTCCGTACGTCACTCAGGTAAGTGACTATAATTTGATGTAAATAGACATAATGTTAATTAAAAATATCATATGTTATGACGACATGACAACAATTTTGTCCATAATAAGTCAAAGGCCTATGTTGGGGTATATGATACAACCAGTTACCAACCAAATATTACCATATTTCTCCTCTCATTTTAGACTGAATTATGCTATCAAGGTGTTGAAGTTTCGATACAAGGTGCTACAGTCCACCCATAAAGAATGGACATTTGACTACCGCCCACTGTTCCTGTTCGGGCCAAGTTTATCGTTCGGTTATTGATCTGGTCTTCGGATCGCTACAGAAAGAGGAAGAAGCATGGAGTGCTACACCTTATATAATAAGGGGGTGGATACCAATGATAGCACTGCCAATATGCTAATGTTATTTTGTTTTTTCTCTCTTTTGCATATATCTCTCTTCGCTGCTGAGGGAGAATTAAAGAAAGAGAAGAATAATACTCGCCTCCTTGTCTTTAATAAAATCATGACTTTACGTCATGTTAATAGTAAAATCTAGGAATTTATATGGTATTTATTTGTTGTAGTTGTCAGCTTTTAAGATGGCTGAAGTGAATGTGGGTGTGTAGCCTAACTTAGGGATGTGTCAGGTGGCTTCCACACCACTGACTGGTTAACTGCATACAGGCAACCTCCTGTTCTTCCACACAGCCCTTCTCTGTAAATAAGGTAAATCTGAATTAATATATCGATTTGGTATCTTGGGGATGTGGGACATTGGAAGAGCAAAATGGTGCACGGCTCCTAAATTGGGACTGCACTGCTTAAAGTGAGGCAACTAAACAAAGTAATTTCTATTAAGAAAGATGGTACTTACACAAACTACTTTCCAAGTGTTTATGCACATTACTGGAATTTCTATTAATGAAAAGCTCTGAGGTGCATTCATACACACCAAAAATGAGCAGCTTCAGAAAGCAGGCTGGGTACATTTGAGCCCCCAGAAAGGTACTTACCGGTAGTTTGGGAGGTATGTAAACATCCTTTGGAAAGATTGATGCTGATTTTTTGCACTTAATGCAGGTGACCCGATGTCGCTGCTTTTTATTCACTATGACCTCATGTTTTTCCTTCTTTCCAATCCTGCCTTGTAGAATAGACTCTTTATTTATAGTGTACCAAGGTATATAACGGAAACGGCACCTTATTTACACTGTGCCCACCCTGTATTGTGGAAACTGCACTTTTTTAAATTCATGTTTTTCCCTCAGAGCCCACCCTGTATTACTGAAACTTTAACCCCTTAAGACCGCAGCCAAATGTACAAGTTGTGAACCAAAAAAAATGTAAACAAACCACAGATTTTGACTATATGTCTGTTCAACAATAATTTACCTCTTTCATACTAAGTGCACCCACACTTATTATATATCATTTTGTTCAGGGGAAACAGGGCTTTCATTTAATATCAAACATTCATGTATGGAACTCCATTTTATATGAATAAAATCTAAAAAACTTGAAAAAATTATGAAATCTTGTTATTTTTCAATTTCAGCATGGCAATTTAACTGTTAATGTCAGAATACTATTCGGTTTTCCTGCAATAAAACATACATATTTGTATTCAGAAATGTCTCACGAGTAAAACAGTACCCCCATGTATAGGTTTTATGGGGTTTTGGAAAGTTACAGGGTCAAATATA
Source organism: Pelobates fuscus (assembly GCF_036172605.1). Lineage (NCBI taxonomy): Eukaryota > Metazoa > Chordata > Amphibia > Anura > Pelobatidae > Pelobates > Pelobates fuscus. The sequence continues at coordinate 147,873,384 of NC_086320.1, read as the reverse complement.
CGACTTGTCCATTATTTTATTTTCTGCATAGAAATTTGACAGATTGGTTTGAGTGACCTAGGTTGCCTTTTAGACCGTATGGCAGCCCAGAAATGAAAATTACCCCCATCATGGCATACCATTTGAAAAAGTAGACATCCCAGGGTATTCAAAATGGGGTATGGCCAGTCTTTTGTAGTAGCCACTTGGGCACAAACCCTAGCCAAAGTTAGCGGTTTTTTTTGTGTTTTCTTTTTTTTACATAAAATCTGTACTTTCACTGATAATATTATTGTTAGTATATAGTTTACTGCCCTGAAACACTCCTAGTTCTGCTCAGTGAGGTCTCACGAGCGCCATGGTACCCCCCATGTATAGGTTTTATGGGGTTTTGGAAAGTTTCAGGGTCATATATACGGCTTATCCATTTATGCTTTTTCACCTTGAAATTTGTCAGATTAGTTTGCAGTGTCCAGGCTGCCTTTGAGACCGTATGGCAGCCAAGAAATGAAAATTACCCCCATCATGGCATACCATTTGAAAAAGTAGACATCCCAGGGTATTCAAAATGGGGTATGCCCAGTCTTTTCTAGTAGCCACTTGGGCACAAACCCTAGCCAAATTTAGTGTTTGTTTGGTTTTTTTGCATTTTTCACATAAAATCTGTACTTTCACTGATAATATTATTGTTAGTATATAGTTTACTGCCCTGAAACACTCCTAGTTCTGCTCAGTGAGGTCTCACGAGCGCCATGGTACCCCCCATGTATAGGTTTTATGGTGTTTTGGAAAGTTACACGGTCATATATACGGCTTATCCATTTAGGCTTTATTACATTGAAATTTGGCAAAGTGATTTTCTGGGCCTATATCGCATTTGAGAGAGCATGGCAGCCTGGGTAATAACATTTCCACTATTATGGCATACCATTTTCAAAAGTAGGCAACCCAGAGTATAAGAAATGGTGCATTGCAAGATGTTTGGTCTAACCACTTTATCAGAAATGAAGGGCCCACATAGGGGTTATAGCTTTATTTGTGCTTTTTCATGCACATGAACTCCATTTTCACAGGACATTTCATATTCCTGATATGAGTTATTGCAACAAAGCCTCACTATTTGTATTTAACATTGTCTCCTGAATGTAACAGTACCCCCATGTACTAGATTCTCTGTTTTGGGGGGGAAGTCATGGGGACAAAAATATTAGATGTCCTTTTCAAAGTTGGCAATTTAACAAAGTGATTTTCTGGGTCTATCTCGCCTTTGAGAGAGCATGGCAGCCTGGGTAATAACATTCCCACCATTATGGCAAACCATTTTCAAAAGTAGGCACCCCAGAGTATAACAAATGGCATAATTTGAGATGTTAGGTCTAGCCATTTTAACAGAAATGCTGGGCCCATGTAGCGATTTCTACTTTGATTTTTGTCTTTTTAATCAGATAAATAGCATTTTCACTGGAAATGTCATAATACAGATATTAGTTAGTGCACTAGAGACTTGGTATTTTGATTTAACACTGTCTTCTGAATATAACGGTACCCCCACGTACTATTATTTCAGATTTTACTGATAAGTCACAGGGCGAAATATATTAGATGCCCTTACAGCTTGTAAGTTTGCCAATATTATTTTCTGGGCCTATGTAGCTTTTCAGAGAGTATGGCAGCCTGGGTAATAACATTCCCACCGTTATGGCAAACCATTTTCAAAAGTAGGCACCCCAGAGTATAACAAATGGCATAATTTGAGATGTTAGGTCTAGCCATTTTAACAGAAATGCTGGGCCCATGTAGTGATTTCTACTTTGATTTTTGTCTTTTTAATCAGATAAATAGCATTTTCACTGGAAATGTCATAATCCTGATATTAGTTAGTGCACTAGAGACTTAGTATTTTGATTTAACACTGTCTTTTGAATATAACAGTACCTACATGTACCATGTTTCCAGGTTTTTATTATATCACATGAATAGAACAGTACCCCACATACACTTTGATCTGAAGGCAGAGAGAGGCAGATAGATCTTTGATATCACATAGAGAGTCACTGTGCGAAAAGTTTGAGAAGTAAAAAAAACGAAAAAAAAAAACTATTTTTTGTAACCCTTTCAGTGCTAATCACAGCATTAACCCTGTGATCAGTTTTTTATTGGGAAGTCACATTTCAAGTACTACAAATGTAGTATTTTGAGTTGTTTGGTGTAGCCACTTTAGAATGGCTAGCGTAAACAGGGACAGGCCAAGGTCAGGGGAATCCAGAATTCAGAGTAGTCGGTAAAACAAGCCAATGGGTCGGTACAGGCAGCTAACAAAGCGTAGTCAGGACAAGCCGAGGTCAGAAATCCAGGTAAATCAAGCAAACAAACTGCCAAAGTCCCATACAGAGTGATTCAGAAATTCAGCTCTGTATGGTAGACTTTGAAACAGTCTGTTATGCAGAGGGCGGGTAGAGATGGGCAGGTTGGACAATAAAAACTGGAGTCCTTTCGGACTCCTTTCTTGTAGCAAACACGGCACTTTTTTTGGGGAGCTTTTTTACTAGGGGTGGATGGGATTCGGGAAGGGAAGTGTTTGCCACAAAGTCTTTGGAGATCTCCTGATTCCAAAGTGGGATTGGGGGGCTGGGTAAATAACATACGGGACAAAATGCTTAATGTGAATTCGAGGAAAGGGCAGGGCCTACCTATGACCTCTTTTGTATAGAGGACATAGGCATTGAAAATTGCAATCTGGCTCACGTAGATTGCAATTTTCTTGTACCAGGTCCTAGTTTTTCGGTTCACCAGATAGGGCTGTATGCATTGGTCAGCCAAGTCTACTCCCCCCATAAACTTGCTGTAGTCTACAATGCACTTCGGCTTTTCCAGATGCTCAGTGCTACCTCTCACAGACACTGGCACTGTACTTTCGTCATGCATCGTAGACAGCATGTATACATCTTTCCTATCTCTGAAGCGAAGAGCAAGCAACTCATCCTGGCGGAGAGCTGAAGAGGAACCTCTACTGCTTCTGCCACTTGCCAGGGCTTGGGGGAAACCCCTGCGATTCTTCCTCACTGTGCCACAGGCTAGGGTTTCAAAACAATATAAATTTTTAAATAATTCTATACTGGTATAATAATTGTCAACCCATAGCCTATATCCCTTATTCAACAAGGGAAGGATTAGATCCCAAACAATCTTGCCACTTGTACCCACAGAATCAGGGCATCCTGGTGGGTCAAGATGGCTATCCTTCCCCTGGTAAATGCGAAACGCCCATGTGTAACCAGTACAGGATTCACATAATTTATAAAATTTAACGCCATATCGGGACCGCTTCGATGGAATATATTGCTTAAATAGCAGTCGACCTTTAAATTTCATAAGGGACTCGTCAATTGAAATATCTTTATCGGGGACATAATTTTCAGAAAATTTGTCTGACAGGAGTTGAATAAAGGGCCGAATTTTATATAGCCTGTCAAACAGTGGGTCGTTTCTAGGGGGACACAGCGAGTTATCATTAAAATGAAGGAATCGCAGCAGTTGCAGGTAGCGATCCCTCAACATAACCTCAGGGAAAAGAGGTGTAGCCAGGATACGTTGCTTGCTCCAGTAGGACCTGATACTGGGCTTTTTTACAATACCCATCATTAGGGTTAAAGCCCAAAACCGCTTCATCTCTGCGACATCCGTGGGTCTCCACATATTCCTGCGACCATGATGGGACCCCGGATGTGCAGAGAGATACTGCATAGCAAACAAATTTGTTTGCTGAGCCATGAGCTCAAATATATCGTCTGACATAAAGAGCTCAAAAAAACGAATTGGCTCGCAGTCGTCCACTGTTACAGTGATGCCAGGTGTAACAGTGAACGGCGGTATTTCTGGGGCCATCATATTTGGAGGCACCCAGTCTCCGCCTGGCATTGGGCTTGCTGAGCGTCCTCTTGTGAGTGGTGGTGGGGCACCATCACTTGAGGTCTCACTCAGAGGCTCAATGTCAGAGGCAGTGATAGTGTCACTGTCTTGCAGAGTGTCACTATCACTGCCTGCCAGAATGGCATACGCCTCCTCGGCTGAGTAGCGACGTGCCATTCTAGGGGGACAAATTAATTAATTTATATACTAAAGTGGGTAATTAATTATCTACCTGCCTAACACCTACTACCCGCCCTCAAAAAATAATATAAATGTACTGATCACAGTATAGGCAGCTGCAATCAGTACACTGAAAGGGTTATTTTCAGATCTATAAAAATAACCCTAAAAAAAAGTCAGTCTGATCAGAGAGCCCTCTGATCACAGTGATCACTGATACAGTACTGTACAGCAGATAAACTGTACAGTTTAGTGATCACGGCAGCGGGGAAAGGGTTAAGGGAGATTTGGGTTGCTGCGACTGACACAAAGGGTAAAAAAAAATTAGAAATAATTTTTTTGACACAAAAAAGTTTTTAAAACTGAAAGGGTTATTTTTTGATCTGTAAAAATAACCCTAAAAAAGGTCAGTCTGATCAGAGAGCCCTCTGATCACAGTGATCACTGATACAGTACTGTACAGCAGATATACTGTACAGTATAGTGATCACGGCAGCGGGGAAAGGGTAATGGAGATTTGGGTTGCTGCGACTGACACAAAGGGTCAAAAAAAATTAGAAATAATTTTTTTGACCCAAAAAAGTTTTTAAAACTGAAAGGGTTATTTTTTGATCTGTAAAAATAACCCTAAAAAAGGTCAGTCTGATCAGAGAGCCCTCTGATCACAGTGATCACTGATACAGTACTGTACAGCAGATATACTGTACAGTATAGTGATCACGGCAGCGGGGAAAGGGTAATGGAGATTTGGGTTGCTGCGACTGACACAAAGGATCAAAAAAAATTAGAAATAATTTTTTTTTGATCCAAAAAAAAAATAATAAATAAATACCCTAATCAGGTTGATCACAGTAATATGCTGTGATCAGCACTGAAAGGGTTAAATAAAATATAAATTTTAAAACTTTGAAAAAAAATTTAAACTTTCTTTTTCCACAGGAGCTGCAAAAACCACGATCTCTCTGCCTCTCTCTCTCAGATCGAAGTGAGGTGAGGAGAGGGGCAGAGACAATGTGTCAGCCAGTGATCTGAGATCATTGGCTGACACATACTAACAGTGATCACAGTGACTGGCTGTCACTGTGATCACCTCCTACAGATCGCGGTAATTGGCCACAGGGGGATGCCTGGGAGGTACAGGCATGCCCCCACCGCGATCTGTAGGGGGCTAATGGCTGCAGTTACATGTGTCAGCCAATGGGCTGACACATAGTAACACTGATCGCACTGACAGGCTATGGCAGCCTGTCAGTGTGATCAGACTGCAGCCTGACAGTTCAGATCGCGGTCACTGACCCCAGGGGGGCTGCCTGGGGGGCCAGGCATGTCCCCCGACCGCGATCTGCTGCAGAAGAATGCGGCCGGCTCCATGTGTCAGCCGATTTCAAATCGGCTGACACATGGTAAATACCGATCGCAGTGACAGCCTGTCACTGCGATCGGAAACTGCAGACCGCGGTCCCCAGGCACAGGGGGGCTGCCTGGGGGGCCAGGCATGCCCCCCGACCGCGATCTGCAGCGGCCATGTTCCGCCGGCCACGTGGGGCTGAAGACCGCCCAGGATGTACTAGGCCGTCCTGCGGCGTTTAGAGCCACCAAAATAAGGACGGCATAGTACGTCCTGCGGTCTTAAGGGGTTAAAAAAAAACAAAAACGATCCAAATAACTGATACATAATTTGCTTCATTTAAAGTGACTTTACTAAGTTTTCATTAGAGCTTGAATTTAAATCCTACAAAATTATCATTCCATATAGAACATAAAGCAGGAAGCTGCATTTTATGGCTGCAGTGGTAAGCCTGACTTCATTGGCTATGAAATTTGCACACCTTTAACATCTTAATCTATTGCTAACCTTTGTCTGTCAGAGAGACTTTTAACACAGTTGTGCTAATAAATGACCCAAATGTAAACAAACAATGTATAGTCTACTGCGAGGGGGCAGATTAGCAGTTCATATCTTCCATTACCAGGAGCTTAAAGAATTTGTGGGTGTATTGGAGAACTAGAGCTAAATACAAAAGATAATTTATATAAGTAGAGAACATAAAAAGGCACTTTAAGCAACGTCACCACTAAAGCTGCCAATAGTAGTTTTATATGGATTTATTTTTCTCAATGTTGGGGACCAGCACCAATTGCTTCAATTAAGTGTTCGTGAATAAACCTTTATTTATTGAGACAATGAGGAAAAACCATTTACATAGGTGCCCCATATCTCTACAGCCCTTGTAGTGGTTATGGAGCTAGTATACTATGTGTGCACCACCCTGGTTCAGTACCAAACAATTTTCAGTGGACCCTAGATACATGTTCCCTAGATCCTCGCTGGCTGAACGACTAATTTCAAGTTTGTTCTCAATTTGATTAAAATGTGGACACCATTTATTGGCTGACCGTCGGTTGGCAAACTCATTTGATTAATGACATTCAAATTTGTACAAAATGGACATTGGCAATTGGAACTGGAAACTTACTCCATGGTGCTACATTGTCAGTTTCAAAATTGTAATCTTCTAATCCATCACTGTAGTCTGGTGGATTCAAGTCCCTAGCAGGAGGCTGGTAAGCTCACTCTTACAAACCTACTGAACGTTTGAAGCTTCCCCTTCCTGTTTAAGATGAGAATACTATTTGGGACTGTTGCTAACTTTTTTACTATTCCACTGCCTGCTGTCTGGGTGCTGATCTCTGGTTAACTGGAATGGGCGCTGTCTAGAAGCCTACTTGTACTAATTAGGGAGATTACATCAAATGCAACAATATGCATATCTGATGCTCCCATACACTAAACCCAATGTGACATTTAAAAAAAAAAAAAAAAAAAATGTAAAAAACGCACAAAGCACAGTTGGGGGGGAAAAAAAGTAAAGTCAGTTATAGGTGTGTTCTCTAATGCACATTCGTTCCTCCCCATAGGAAAGCATTGAACCAATGCTATTCCATCCAGATTTTAATGATGCTGGATGTACTTATGCAGAGCATGAGGATGTCCTGCATCAGTTAAGTGACCAAAACTTGCCTAGCCACCAGAAAGTGCCTCAAGTGGCTGCCTGACAGCCACTAGAGGCAGTCTTGGTCCTGCAATGTAATAATTGAATTTTCTCAAAAACGGCAATGATTTACATTGCAGGACTGCGTGGGACTGGGACACTGCACCCAGACCACTTCAATGAGGTGGAGTAGTCTGGGTGCCTATAGTGTCCGTTTTTAATGTGTGCTTTGGTCCAAAATGTTTGAGAACCACTGCTCTAGGCAAACATGACTGGATCTTGGACAGAAGTTAAAAAAAGTTGAGTTGTGATTTCACTTCTTACTCCCACAGTGCAACCAATATAAATGATGCACCTATATCTAGTCTGCCTTATGAGAGAATCAAGCACTACTTGTGCAATTTTACAGCACACTTTTTTGACAGTGCTTTCTCTTAATGAGTATACGACCGCACTGGTTGAAAACAAATGAGATCAATATGCCTTTCACAGACTGCTTATGGGAATAGTCAGTGCTAACACAATATTGAGCTCTGTAATACTGCTTCTCCCAAAGCTCAGTGAGCAGGAATGTGTTTTTAAATTGAAATTTTTATTAATGTTATTTTTTATTTTAATAGTAGCATTGTTTTTATTCTGGGATTGCAGACCATAATAAACATGTTGTTTGTTTTAATAATCTTGATATTCATGAATGAAGCTTAAGTAATCCAAACTAGACTTTTTTTAAATTCATTTTATGAGGTTTGCACGTATTGTGGCCTTGACATAGTTTCCGAGATATTTCCAGCCAACATTTATTTGGGCACTCCATGATATGCTTATTAACAGTATAGATTGTATGAAACGTTTATTTAATGTATTTGCGGTACATTTTTAAGAATTGTTTTGTAATATTTTTGTTTAATTAGATTTTGTATTTTGTGTGTTGACAGAAAGCATTAGGGATGTCATTGGGAGGAAAATTAAGATTGCAGTTCGGAAGAAAGTCAAACTTGAAGTCAAGGGAGATAAAGTCGAAAACAAAGTGCTGGTAAGTTGATGCGATATGTAGAGATTGTAAATAATTAAATTTTATTTTTGTGTTTGCATTTTCATTTCTACTTGGAAAAGGGAAGTTACATACAAATCATATGTTTTGGTTTCGCAACAATAAATATTGACTAACAAATTAATTCAACTAAGATGTGTCCTGAGATCATCCCATATTATAAAACTAATGGATTAACCCCAAGTGGGACATTTAAACCCACTCTATCCATGGCGGTCAACAGGTTAAAAGACGAAAAGACAAAGGGGAGGAACAAAGTGTATGATTTATACTTCATGAGAAAGTAATAATAACTTTTGTCCTCCTTTTCTAGAAGAATAACTTAAAAAAAATAAAAATAAAAAATAAGCCTACACTTCTAAACTGGCTTTAAAAATCACTTGACACTGAATGTGTGGATGATCCATAACACTCTCACCAGGAGGGAATATTCACTTGCCAATGGCCAATACGAAGAACCAGTAATGTCCCTCGTGGGTGTCTGCCTCTTATCTATCTAGTTAAAAATATTAACTTGCTACATGCAAATGATGATTTAGCTCTGATGAATCTAAATTCCATGTCTTAGAGGCTTGCATTCGCGAGTAACTTTTAAACCCTGGCTAGTCACGTTGGAACTAAAAATTTAAACGTCTCTTAAATAGATTTACAATATAGCAATTGGTTTTTAAAGTGGTTTATTCAAACATATGGATTCAGTGTAGTATTACAATTTTTACTAATTCTTTATAATATTACGGTGGAAAGTTTGAATGTTGGTCACATTGTCAAAAATAAATATTTTTAACCCCTTAAGGACCAAACTTCTGAAATAAAAGGGAATCATGACATGTCAGACACATCATGTGTCCTTAAGGGGTTAAAGTGGCTTTCTGTGCCTATATTTAGAAGCTCCAGGACCAGTGCTACTTGCCTATATTTAGTAGCTCCAGGATCAGTGCTACTTACCTATATTCATGCTATGCCTGTACCGTGGGGTCTTCATTCACAGAACCTCCATCTGTTTGTAAGATGGTGTTCGCTGGAAATCTCCTTCTCCGCCTTTCTAGAATCTGCGCATCAAATAACATGCGTGCCTGGTGAAGACCTTGGGCAGCTTACAGCACTGTGTTGACTTTTGGGATCCTGCAAGAGTCAACACAGAGAACTGTTGGGGGAAGGGAATTATAATAATAATAATAATAATAATAATTTATTATTGGTATTTATGTAGCGCCAGCATATTCCAAAGCGCTTTACAATATTATCAGAGTGGGAGATTTGACAATAAATAAGACAATTACAAAAACTTACAGGAACAATAGGTTGACGAGGACCTTGCTAAAAACAAGCTTACAGTCTATAGGAGGTGGGGTATAAAACACAACAGGACAGGAGATAGCAATTAAACACAAAGTAGAAAGCCAATGCCAAACTCGACAAACTCGACTCAACTTGCAGTCCCTATTTTTTTATTGTGTATTCTGATTATGAAGTCTTTTCACATACACAAATCATAAAAGACGTCATAAAAACTGTCTGACTAGTAATCTTTAAAGAATTTTTAATTTTGGTTTTCTCATCTTGGCTGATGGGTAGATCAGAGGCACAGTTTTAATATGACCACCAACTACTAATGCAGTTTTACATTTCATTTGCATCTAGACATAAGTAGGAACTACTAATTTTCTAGACTTTTGCAAATGATAATTCAAAGTTTAAATTAACACATTTATGTTGTGGGCCATGCTTATGAAACAAAGATTTTGAGCAAGGCTGCATCTTCGTTAAGTGAGGCTGGCATAGTACCTAGTAACCACTGCTAGCCATGGGGGTTACGGCATCTAAAAGAAAATGCTCAGACTTCAGGCCTCAATTCATATGGACTCAATGCTACTCTGACATTTCTAGTGTTCTGACAAAACCAAACATTGAAAGAAAATGTGCACAAATAAGATGACAACCTAAAAAAATTATAACTATGGCTAATCTCTAGCACTGGAATAGAAAAAAAAAAATCTCCCCCTGAGCACCAGAAGGTGACTGTTAAATGGAGAAATGCAGTGAAAGAATTACCAAGAACAACATAAGGCCAATCCTGAGAGCTTGGTCTAATTCTGGGCTTCCGTGCATTTCCTAGTCCTCTGACCAGGCAAAGAGTATTCTGATTATCGCAGATTCCACAGGGCCTACATTTGACTTGGTCTTTTGAACAAGAAAAACTTTAGTACACAACAATAATGCTGTACATCATATATTTCGTCACATATATCACGTCATCCCAACATGTAAGAAATCAATATGGTGGAAATAAAATAATTTACTTTTGCAAAAAGACTAGACTAACATCCCTTAGTATATCTGTGGGGACAACCGTTTAACTGTACAGCATGCACAAAAAGCAGAAAATAGGCAATAGGAATGATCCATCCAAGGACCACAATATATCCATTGACCTCTGTCAAATGTAAACTGTATGATTATCATTTTGTCTCTTCATGTAGAAATGGCCTTGTAGGGAAATTGGTTTTATCTTAGTCCTTTAGTCACAAATACACTCTATTGTTTTATGTTTTCTTTTCATGTAATATAACTAGAGCCTTGTTAGAAAACACCTGCACAAATGAATAGCTTTTTTTGCTAGGTGCATTCAAAAAAAAGTTCAGTTTCTCACCTTATCTATATAGCTGCTGTCTAATTGCAGTGTTGCAGATTTAGATGTATTGTTATAGTCCGTTTATAGCTTCCTGTTTTGGTTTTGTCCCTCTAATCTCTCACCTTACTACTTATGTCATATTTTTATTATGCATTAAAAAGACATGATTGCTTAAACAGGAAGTTGAGATATATACATACATATATACATACATACATACATACATACATACATACTGGGCAATTTCAAGGCAGTAACCATTTTTTAAGACACAGTTGTTGGTGACTACTTTATTAATTGGGAATTCAGTAGGATAACATCAAAGGTTGTTCCTTGCCTACATTGTTTTGTGAATTATTTACCTCCCCCCCCCTTTTATTTCCTTTTTAGCTTTTCTCATTATCTTGATCTCTTAGTTTCTTTGTGTTCTTGTCAATCTCTTGATGTGTTGTATATACTTTTTTTTTTTTTTTTTTTTGTCTGAAAGGATTGTTTTCCTATAATGTGTTTGCTTTTTTATATTATTTTTTTATTTTTTATTTTATGTATAAATATATATTTTTTTTTCTGGCGACATTTTTGATGCATGGCAAAAGGTTAAACACCAAAAAGATAACAGGAGAGTACAATTAAGAGGATTTGATCTCAATATTTGCCTTATATGCTTGCAAACTTTGCTATCCCTTTACATCTGTGTAATCTATATACATGCTTGTTTGCAATAACATGTAACATAATTTGTATGTATTTATTGTATTACATACACATATTAATGCGTGTATTAGAGTGCTCTTTTTCTTTTCCTATAAATATTATTATTAAAAATGTAGACGGTTAGAGAATAGTGCAGTGATTAACTAATTGGTATACCTGACATTAGCGAAATATTACATTATGATACTTGGATTGGAGTATCATGGGAAATGCAGTGCAGGCAAATCGTGGGTGCCAAATGTCACTGTCCCTAAATAAAATGTCTTGATTTAATGAATTTGATAGTGATGCAGCTATTGGAAGCATAGATCCCAACCATGCATGCCCTGGTGAATCTGTGCCTTGGGTTTCTTCATGGGTCATGAATCTCAAACCATTCTGTGGTGGTTTCCCATCATAGTTTAGATGGCTGAGGGACCAGGATTCCATGCCAGCATGGAACCAGATAAAAGAATGCTCAAGCTTTATTTTCATTCCCTTCACTTCTTGCTAACAGTAGACTGACTTTGATTCTGTTACCACAGTTACTGCATAAGTCCCAGTAGAGGCTCTGTTGATGAAGATGATAGGACCATATGGAGAGAGCCTGTCTCTACTATTGTTGCAAGCCAATGCTGTAAGGCTGCTTGTTTCTTCTACCTCTACAGATGCTTAAACTGTAAGCTACTTCAGTAGCAGCATACTGAAGGGGACACCTTCCTGAATACAAGCTACGCTCCACAGTATATAATTCATTGTGAGGCCATTTTTAGAAGCTGCATGAGACCAATTGTGAAGGTAGATCTGTTTTACATATTAACGTATATTTTAAAAGAAGCCAACCATTTCTGTACACTGGTATGATGGTTAAAGGATTAATGCAAAATAAATGTGTGTGTGTGTGTGTGTATATGTGTATATATATATATATATATATATATATATATATATATATATATATATATATATATATATATATATATATATATATATATATATATATATATATATATATATATACCGGGTATGTATATATATATACCGGGTATATATAAAATACTGATCAGATAGTTTAAAATAATTGACTAGATTTTGTAAAGTGGCCATTTTTCATCATTTAACCGTCGAGAGTTAAATTTGTATGATTTACTAATCATTTGTGTAATTCAACCTTCATTTGTAATTAAATAATCTAGTTTGGTGTGACACACACTCTCTCCCCTCTCTCCCCTATATAATGTTATACTGCACATTAGTTCTTATAGCATAAAGTGACTATGCAATGCGTGCTCATACCATACAAATATTTAGACAGATAATGAGGAAGTGACATTTCATAATTCTCATTCTGCAAGATAATAGTTTGGACTTTGAGTGCCAGGGAATCCTCCTGATGTCAAATTTCTTGAAAATAGTTTGGCATAAATCAGAAGGACTGCACCTATGACTACTTTTACCAAAACCACTACATTAAACTAATGGTCAATGTGCTTGGAGTGTCCCTTTCATTATTTTGATCATAATTGTCATGTTAACATTTTTCTCACACTATTTATAGACAAACGTTAAAAGAACGCTATTGTGTCAGGAATACAAACCTGTATTCCAGGCACTATAGTCCTGAGGTTTCTCTTTAGGTGACCAGTACCCCTCCGATCTCTGTAAAAAGGTGATTTTACTCACCTTTTCTCCCCTGCCACATTGGTCTCATCTCACCTGGCTTGAGATCATTAAACTTCATGATCTCAGTGAATCCATTGTTTTTACATTACATTGGGAGGCTATTGTGCATGCATGACAAAATGCTGCACTTTACCAATCAAGCTCTTTTCATAAAGATGCATTGAATTGTGCTGAACGTGAGTGCTGCACACTGCAGAACTGGACCAGGAAGCACCTCTAGTGGGTGTCTGAGTAGGTGGAACTAGGCAGTAATGTAAACACTTATTTTTTATTTATTTTTATTAAATGAAAAAGCATTGTTTACATTGAAAACTTTGCAGATAAATCAGACACTACTACCTTATGCTGTAGTGGTTCTAGCGACTATAGTGTCCTTTTACGTTCTGTTACTGTAACGTGGTACCACATGGTGCATTCACATTGGCATTCCCTTTCAGGAATGTATGCACTTCACTATCGTAAAGTAGCTACCACACTGTGTACATAAAAATGTAGCAAATTTAAATTGATTTGAGCATAATAACTGCTTGTTAATTGTTATAATGTCGGCTACTTAATGTACATTCTAGCAAAAATTAACATAATTCACTGAGCAGCTAAAGTGAAAAATTAACAGGTTTATAGAACATATCTGTATGTTAGCTGACCTCCCTGGATAAACATTCACTACCGGAAAAGTCATAAAAGGACTCTGCTAACTGATGGGGGTAATTCATTGAAGGGAGCATAAAATCCCTTAAATAAAGGGCTTACTGTTATTTTTACTCCCATAATCCTTTAACGCAGGCATGGGCAACCTTGATCTTCCACCATTTGTTATACTACAATTCCGATGATATTCAGCCTTCATCTGACTGGCAGTTCACATTACGAGTAATTGTCCAACAAATTGTGGACTGTATATAGATTGACTGTATAGCCTTTAAGCAGTAAGTGTTGCAGTTAGCAGGTTTGTCTCCCATGTTAGATTTGTGTAGGATCCACCAATATTGTCGTGAAGTAGTGGTGGGCTTAACACAATTTGGCCATATGGTGGAACTGAATCCCCATATGTATTTGCTAAGATAGTGAAATTTCAGTAGCCTTGAAATCTGTGTTCGCCCTTTTCCTTAATCTGTATTTTATATAAATGTTGGTCTTTAAGGCAGCAAGGCTTGTGAGCAATGCATATTCAGAGTGTGCTCCGAATTCCTTTTTTTTTTAAATTTTTTTATTTTTTTTGCATAGATTGGACATACCTGTTTTATTGTTAGGTATTTATTGATCTCATGGCCAATGTTTGCAGTTCTTTTTCAAAACAATAAGGTTTTCCTTGACACCCATAGGTCAACCCTTCTTTGGACACAGTGATCATGCACAGTTTACATTTCTGCGTTTAAGCGGGAAACTTTTCCCAGAGACATAAGCACTGCAATTTGTGTTGTTTTTTTTTTTTGTTTTTTTTACCCTTTCATTGAATATAACATGCCAAAGAATAGCTTATTTTAAATCTGCCATTTACATTGTAATTATATAGGGCACAATATACCAATATTTGCTTGCTGTTAACCTTCCATATATTAGTCCATTTTAATTATTTTTATGTTCAGCCAGGTTAACCAACCATACCAGGTATTTAAGTGGGGCTGATAACAAAGTTGCCAAGCTTTAGGAACTTGACACACCCTGTTCGCAGTCCCATGGTAATGTTATCGCTATTTCCAGAATTGATTTTTTACTTCTCACTTCTGATTGTAGACAGTTTTCTTATTTTCTATTTATTTATTTTAAATTTAAGTCAAATATCTACGTTAAACCCTTCCAATTAAGTCATTTTCCACCAAAATGAATTTGCAAGCTCCCATTTCTGATTGTTTATTTCTTTATGAGATTTCGAGCTGAGCGCTGCTCTGCACCTGAATTGTGTGTTTCTTTGAGTCCATTTATTGCTAAATCATTAGCTATGCAACTATTACAGTCAGGGCGCTTTGTGTGTTGCCTGGGGCAATTCATTCTTCTCATTCCTCTGTGGATTGAAGTCTGTGATTGCCATTGGCAGGGAACTCGACTGTACATCAATGTTTTTTATAAATGGTTTACTCCCGTCAATCCTCTCAAACAATGATTTTGTTTTGTTTTTTTATTTCTTAATGCAAAAAACTTTTATTATGTTTAAACTCCACATTTCTTATATATATTTTATTATTCCATTGAAACATCTTCATATATTTGCATGCCGCGCCCCAGTTTGCCAGCTATCACATCAATCCAATTTTGTTTCTAACCAGTCCTGCCGTTTGTAATATAAATGTTTATTTACTCGATGTCCTTCTGTTCACCCTTTTACTCATCGAATGTCAATATTCACTTATTTGTGCTTTCAAGTGTGGCTTCCCTTCGGATTTGATTGAATGGCCAATGTACTGATACAACAGTTGAATGAGAACTGTAGATTTTATAGTACAGTTTAATATCACATTCTGAATCATGCGTTGTCAGTGTGATATTTTTTTTTTTTTTTTACATTTTTTAATTTTTTTTAACCCTTTGAGAACCATGGCAGTTAGCAGCTGCTGCATCCTTCCTACCACTTAAATCTTGAATCTGAATGTATCAGGTTGTTGGCTAAAGCCAGTATCTCACTGTATGAGAGAGAGAGAAAATTTTTTACATGTACTACACCAAAACAGATTTTTTTTTTGTCTGCGTTTCCTAAAATAGAGAGTTCCCATGGAAAGCCATTTAATATTTGAATATATCATTTTCTTACCTCGAGGCTAGATTAGTTTGGGATTTAAGCTCCTGTGTAAACCAAGCATGCAAGTCCAAACAGATTGTAAATTCCATTGGGTGCTTTATGGGGACCAGAATGAATTTGAGTGAAAGGAATGCAATTCAAACAAATGATTAGTGAATCATACAAATTGAACTCTCGCCGCTGTTAAATGCTGAAAAATGTCCACTTTACAGAATCTAGACAAGTCCATGTGTCTTGCAAATAAAGTGGCTTACAAATGGCCTTTGAATGTTTCAATAATACAGCATTTAGTCTAAACTTCTATATCTTGCTGTCTGTCTATTTGTCAGCTGTTTGGGTTTGTACCCTTTATAGATAAAATGAAAGCTATTCAAAACTGCACTGGTGTATGTGTCATTATAGCACCTTTAAAACAACTCTCTCTTTTTGTCATTTTTTTTTAAACTATCTGATAAGTATTTTTTGTTTTTGTTTTTAAACAAGCAATATTTACCAGTTAAGGATAGGATTTATTTTTATTTTATAAACTTTGATGCGCTATCATGGAATTCCATGATAATTGTTCAACATCTTCACATCGACTTACTGCCTGCTAAATAGCGCAGGTTATCGCAATGTTTTTAGTTTCAGTATAATGTCACATTGTAATCAATCTATATGGGATTTGTTCTGGTCTTTCCTCCCTCAAGTGTTGTTACTCCTGTGTCTGTCTCCCTCCAAGTCAACGGTGCTACCATCAGCTCCACCACGCAGGCTCACTGCCTAGGTGCTCTCTTTGACTCCGACTTCTCCTTCACGCCTCATGTTCAATCTATCGCCAAATCCTGTCATTTCCATCTCAAAAACATTGTGCGCATCCGCCCCTACTTAACGCCAGATGCGACTAAGGTGTTGGTCCATTCCACTGTCCTTTCTCACCTTGACTACTGTAATCCGCTTCTCAGTGGTCTTACGTACTCCCAACTTGCGTTGTTACAGTCCATAATGAATGCGACGGCGAGGCTCATCTTCCTGTCCGCCCACACCTCCCAAGAAGGATTTTTTTTTTCCTAGCTTGTTGCAAAATTGTGCTTCAAACTGTTTTTTTTTTTTTTTTTGCCTTCTTTTGGATCAACAGCACAAAACAAATATGAGGAAGGCTGAACTTGATGGACGCAAGTCTCTTTTCAGCTATGTAACTATGTAACCTCCCATGCCTCACCCTTCTGTCAGCCCCTACATTGGCTTCCTATAAAATATAGAGCTCAATTTAAAATTCTGGTTCTTCTTTTCAAATCTCTACATAATGCTGCTCCCACCTATCTATCCTCCCTTATACACAAGTATGTTCCGTCTAGGCCCTTACGATCTGCTGAAGACTTACGTCTATCTTCTGTCCATACTCCCACCTCTGATGCTCGCCTTCAAGACTTCTCGAGGGCTGCACCGTTCCTGTGGAACTCTCTTCCCTGCTCCGTTAGATGCTCACCCAGTCTCCACTCCTTCAAAAAATCATTAAAAACTCACTTTTTTCATAAAAGCGTATCAATTAAACTGTTAATAGCTCCTGACTAATTCCTCTTCTGCAACTGTCACTAGTCTAATACTATCCTTACCCTTTTGTGTCATTTTACCCCACTCCCTCTAGCATGTAAGCTCATTGAGCAGGGGCCTCAACCCCTCTGTTCCTGTGTGTCCAACTTGTCTGGTTACAACTACATGTCTGTTCGTCCACCCATTGTAAAGTGCTGCGGAACTTGATGGCGCTATATGAATATATCATAATAATATTTGGAACCCAGCATAAGACCTTACATTGTTGAAGCCATTGAGAGTCCTGTGCTTCTAATGCAGAGTAATCCAAAGGTTTACGATATTGCTACCCAGGCTGATAACACTTCATTGCATAAATTAGAATGACATTGAATAATTAATGAAGACCACAGCACTTATGCTTTACAAATGCTTTCCAAACAGAGTTCGTCTGGTTGAAACCACGTATTGATTGAGCACTTCTCAACACAAATTAAAGCAAAGTATTAATAAAATGCTAGTTTTCACAGAATATCGGTGGTCATTCATTATTTGTGTACTGTATTATATGCCAGATCTCATAAAATGATGTTATGTTTTTGAAGTTGAACAATTTCTTGTATTTAAAGGGAATTGTCAAATCTCCGGAAATGTTACCAGAATTGAAAATGATCTATAGCTATTTTATAACTTTGTAATGTTTAATATTTTTTAACTATTCAATTGAACAAACATATAAAGACTATATCTTAAACATATTTAGGATTATGGTCATTCCAATTTAAATAAAACTGAGGACCTGATGCGGAAAAAGACATGTTGTTTTTATGTGATTGTCCAAATGCGGATTGGGGTTTCCATACCGCTCACCAATTTAGCAATTTGCACACTGGTAAAATTACACATTTATGACACAGTTTGTGAGGCAGATAATGGATGTTTAATGTGCTTGAGCATATTGTTGATTTTGCCAAATGTTACTTAGAGGGAACAAACCAACAAGCATTAACCTTTGTCAGTGACTACCCATTCACAAAACTGTCTTGGAAAGAAACTTCCGTTTTCCAAGCCAGTTTTGTCAATGGGGTGTCACTGATTGGCTAAGAGTCAGAGGTGCACCTTCCTGGTGGCACTCTGCGCTTCCTGAATTCGAAAATTCAGAAGCCGGATGCCGCCATGGGAGGAGTGGACCTCGTTGCTGGAGGCAACTTTGTGGTTAAACTGTTTGAGAGCCTTTTAACCTCTTGAGATAAGAGTGCCCCCAGAAGCATCCTGGCACCATAACAACTTCATTCAGATTAAGTTGTTTTGTAGCCTGAAGTGTCCCTTTAAAAATGTCTGTTTGTCAAACCAAAGTACTGAAACCTAAACATGTGTAGATTCTTTGTTCTAAGTTGGTATACTTTTTATTATTTTTTTAAATCCCCCTGCTTTTTGCATGTAAGGAAATACTTGTAATCTCTTGTTTCGGGCTTGTAAAATCATGATTTATAAAAATGTAGTATCAAAGCAAGACATCAAAGAATGCATGATGTAAGACGATAAAGCAAGCAACTTGCATACATTTAAAGGGACATTATAGTCACTTGAACAACTACAGCTTCGTGTAGTGGGTCTGGTGTCTATAGCTTGTTACTCCAAGATTTTAAATCTAAATGCATCAATTTCAGAGAATAGGCAGTGTTTGTGTTGGTGCCTAGTAACACCTCCAATGACAACATCAAGATGTGCTTCTTGTGTCAGTGCTTCACATTATGCTCTGCGTGGAGGCTTTGAAGTTCCCCATAGAAATGCATTTAATCACCTCTATGGGCAGATGCTGATTGGCACAGTGTAGCATTTTGCTGTGTATGCGCAATAGCCTTTGGCTATTGCATTGGGTTGGCTGATATCATCAACAACATATTGATGATCTCAGCCATGGAGGTGGAGCCAGCTGGGGCGAGACCAGTGCGGGAAAAAGGTTGCGTAATTTCACCTTTTCAGGGCAGTCTAAGCGAGGCTGACTAACTGAACACCCACACCAGCACTAGTGTCAGGAATATATGTTGTTATTCTTGACACTACTATAGTGTACCTCTTTTAAAAGACAAGCTAACCAACATAATGATATTAAAGAAACACATTTTCTAATGTAATGCTTCCTTCCTTGCCTTGTTTACTCAAATTTCAAATATACAAACATCCATATGCCTGTGGGATATAGTGTGAGTGAGGGTTGCACTTTACATTTATATGTTCTTATTTTATTTATTTGCAAATGTTGTTGTTCTTATTATTATCATATATAAAGCACTGATATATTCTGCAGCGCTTTACCATTATAGAAATGGGGAGAGGTGAAGACTTTAAGATTTTAGGTAGACAGATTATATATTAGATGTCTTGCCAGAGGACACTTGCTACTTGCTACATTACTATCCAACTACCAGATTTGGGTGACCAGGTGGGAGGGAAGCGCACAACGCTCCCTCCTGCCAGTCACTCAATGTAGCGTGGCTGGGTGCCGCGCGCCACTTTCTGTCAGTCCGGCCGGGTACAGGAAACACTGCGGGCTGCACCGCCTGGCCATGCTACAAAGATTGGTAGGAGGCACAACAGGGAGGGGGGATAACACTAAGGGAGGAGAGGGAGGACCAGCAAAGGGGGAGAGGAGGAGAGGGAGGACCACTAAGAGGGAGGATCTCTAAGGGGGGGGGGGGGTGGGTGGAGAGGACCACTAAGGGAGGGGAGGAGAGGGAAGACCACTAAAGAGGGAGGGGCGGGGCTCTAGGGATGGTGGGAGAGAGGACCACTAAGAGGGGAAAAGGGAGGGAACATCTCTAAGGGAGGTGAGGGGAGGGAAGAGCACTGAGGGACAGGAGGGGAGAGCACTATAAAAAAAAAAAAAGCTGCTCCCCTCTCAGCCCCTGTCCTACCCCACCAATCCTCTTTCACACTACACACATACACAATGCATCCTTACACATACACAGAAACACACAATGCATTCCTACACACAGAAACATACAATGCATCCCTTATGCGCGCACACACACACACTGCTTCTCTTACACACACAGAAACAAAATGCATCTCTTACACACACTCAATGCACCCCTTACAGACACACACTGCATTACATACACAGAAACACACTTTGCATTCCTTACACATACAAATGCAGATTCACACAATGCATCCCTTGCACACCCAGAAACACACAATGCATTCCTTACACACAAACACACTGCATCCCCCTATACACACGCTACATCCCTTACACAAATTGGTATCCCTATCACTACATTCTATAAGAACACACACATTACATCCTCTATAATAACACATCTCCTACACACATACACTCCACTCCCTTGAGCTGTGTAAGGGGCCCCAAAAAATGGAGCTGCTTCCTTTCGTTGATGTTTGTGAGCACTGTTACAGACTCCAGAGAGCCTCTTCTACACCAAATCAGTGGAGCCAGACTGCAGCCTGAACCCATCATCATCCTCTTGTCCTCATCTGGTGGTAAGTAGGCAATCCAGTATATTATTAGTGGCAATAATCTCTAATTTACCTCACATTAAAGGGACACTATAGTAACCAGAACAACTACAGCTTGATGTAGTGGTTCTGGTGTCTATAGCCTGTCCCTGCAGGCTCTTTAATGTAAACACACTGCCTTTTCAGATCAGACACTGTGTGCAGAACTGGCGCTGGCCCATATGGAGATCATATGGGTGGGGCATTGTGATATCACATGATGGGCAGAACAAGTTTTGTTTGCCTGGGGTGGCAAAAATCCCTGCACCGGCCTTGTCAATAGTGATGCCCATAATGGACTGTCACGCCCAGAGAAGGGGCTAATCCGTCAACCTGCACCTGCATCGCCGGTCCCCAGCATGCAGGGCCATGCGGGGAGCGCTACTGAAATGCTGCTTTTTATTTTGAAGGGGTGGGTTAATGAGCCACATTAAAATGGGTTGTAGGTATCATAACAAGTACCCTCTTAGGTGTGTGTGTGTGTGTGTGTGTGTGTATATATATATATATATATATATATAATCTTTCTAAATATATAAATGTGTTTTTATTTTTTTCCAATTAGTAGTTGCGGGCTGTAAAAGTATTTGAATTACAACTCTGTTGGAGTCTGCTTTCCCAGAGCATAAACAGGAAGAGCTGGCTGAAGCATAAGATTTTCTTTGCAATGTCTGGCAAAGGTTGAACGAGCTTGCTTGAATAGCCCTTTTCTTCATTTCCTTTTTCTAAGTATCTTATTCATAACCAGTGGTAACAGAAATGTTAATGGATGGGCAGAAAAACGGAAACCCACTATATCAACATAATGTGTTCTGCATTTTACATTTTATACAATATACATAGTTTCTATTAAATTTGAAAAATATGACACATATTTTAACACACAAAATGTTGTTTAACAACATTGAATACTTAGCAACTCCAGGCTGGGATGCTCAATAAAATGCATTAGTAACTTTGCAAATGTGCTGTATAAAATAAATCTTCTATGTGCTTACGGTTGCATTTCTCACATTTTTCTTCTGTTTAGGCTTTTAAATAGAATTATCATACAACTGGAACTTTTGACCTACAAGCAACCATATTCTTAAAAAAAAAACTAATGGTATATGACCTTTGAGAGTGTTGTATTACTAGAAATGCATTACTGTTTAGAAATGATATAACATTTGTTAACTTTGTTGGGAATATTCAGCTGTTGACCCCTTTATTCATAGTAAAATAACTATCTAACATTAAACATAATTTATTTACTTATTTTATATATTTATATAAAAGGTGCGCATTTTAAAGTTAAGATTTTGGTTTTGGCTGGGGGGGGGGGGAGACTTAGTGATTGATACCTCATTAAAATGAAATGGTATGTTTTCTTTTTTTTTTTAATGTTCTGATTTACTTTTATACTTAATACTGATATTTATGAGATAAGAACATATTTAATATTAAACAAAGTCATAGTTACATAGTTACATAGCTGAAAAGAGACTTGTGTCCATCAAGTTCAGCCTTCCTCACATATGTTTTTTGCTGTTGATCCAAAAGAAGGCACAAAAACCCAGTTTGAAGCACTTCCAATTTTGCAACAAGCTAGGAAAAAAATCCTTCTTGACCCCAGAATGGCAGTCAGATTTATCCTTGGATCAAGCAGTTATTACCCTACATTGAAAGATTATATCCTTGAATATTCTGTTTTTGCAAGTATGCATCTAGTAGCTGTTTGAACATCTGTATGGACTCTGATAAAACCACTTCTTCAGGCAGAGAATTCCACATCCTGATTGTTCTTACAGTAAAAAAACCTTTCCTTTGCCTTAGACGAAATCTTCTTTCTTCTAGTCTAAACGCATGACCTTGTGTCCTATGTAAAGTCCGGTTTGTGAATAGATTTCCACACAATGGTTTGTATTGGCCTTGAATATATTTGTATAATGTTGTCATATCCCCTCTCAGGCGACATTTTTCTAAACTAAATAGGTTTAAATTTGTTAACCTTTCTTCATAGCTGATATGTTCCATTCCTTTTATTAATTTTGTAGCCCGCCTCTGCACTTTTTATAATGCCATAATATCCTTCTTTAGAACAGGTGCCCAAAATTGCACAGCATATTCAATGTGTGGTCTTACCAGTGATTTATGAAGAGGCAAAATTATATTCTCGTTCCGAGAATGAATGCCCTTTTTCATGCATGACAATACCCTACTGGCCTTGGCCACTGCTGATTGACATTGCACATTGTTGCATAGTTTGTTGTCTATAACAATTCCCAAGTCCTTTTCGTGTGTTGTTATCCCGAATTCGCTTCCAATAAGGGTATACGTTGCTTGTGTATTCTTTACGCCGAAGTGCATAACTTTGCATTTTTCAACATTAAATTTCATCTGCCATTTGAGTGCCCAGTTCCTCAGTCTATCTAAAACCCTCTGCAGAAAAGTAATATCTTGCTCACATTGTATTATTTTACAGAGTTTTGTGTCATCTGCAAACACTGAAACATGACTTTCAATGCTGTCTTCAAGATCATTTATAAACATGTTAAATAGAAGGGGTCCCAGAACAGACCCCTGAGGGACACCACTTGCCACCTCTGTCCAGCTTGAAAATTTACCATTAATGATAACTCTTTGTACTCTGTTTTTAAGCCAATGTTCTAACCAAGAACAAGCATTTTCATCTAGACCGATTTTCCTTGAGTTTGAACACTAATCTATTGTGTGGAACTGTATCAAATACCTTGGCCAAGTCCAAATAGATCACATCCACTGCAACACCCTGATCTATACTTCTACTTACTTCTTCGTAGAATGCAATCAAGTTAGTTCGACACGACCTGTGCTTCATAAAACCGTGCTGATTTTTGCTGATAACCATGTTCTTCTCAAGGAATTCTTAAATATAATCCCTTAATAACCTTTCAAATATTTTACCAGCCACAGAAGTTAAGCTCACAGGTCTATAATTTCCAGGCAAGGATTTTGAACCCTTTTTGAATATAGGAACCACATCTGCCTTCCTCCAATCCTCCGGAACACTTCCTGAAAGAAAAGAATCTTGAAAGATTAAAAACAGAGGTTCACTTATTTCTACACTTAGTTCCTTAAGTACACGTGGATGGATACCGTCAGGCCCTGGAGCTTTGTTTATATTAACTTTCTTTAGTTGCTGCAGCACCTTGTCTTGAGTTAACCAATTACAATTATTCTACAAGTTTTTAGTAGCAATCATTTGCACATCTATTGCCATGGGTTCTTCCTTAATATATACAGAGGAGAAATAGTTATTCAAAATTCCTGCCTTTTCCTGGTCTTCATTGACTACCCCCCCCCCGTTTCAGTTTTTAGTGTACCTACACTTTAATTTTTTTTTCGTTTTTTTTTTTCGAATTTATGTACTTAAAAAATGCTTTAGGGTTGGTTTTGCTCTCTTTAGCTATCATTTTTTCATTTTGAAGTTTAGCAAGTCTAATTGCCTTTTTGCACGCATTATTTGCTTCCTTATATCTTTTATAAGATGCATCTGATTGGTCCGATTTAAATGCTTTAAATTCCCTTTTCTTATTTTTAATCTCTTGTTTTACTTTTCTAGTAAGTCACATTGGTTTTAATTTGTTTCTTTTATATTTATTTCCCAATGGTACATACTGAGAAATGTACCTTTCTAATATTTGTTGGAAGATGATCCATTTATCCTCAGTGTTCTTTTCTCTAAAGAGTTTATGCCAGTCAATATATTGTAAAGCTTCCATTAACTTATTGAAATTGGCCTTTTTAAAATTATATGTTTAGTATGCCCCATGTGCTTTTGTTTTTTTGAGTTTATTTGTGATCACTATTTCCCAAGTGCTCACCTACTTGAAGGTCAAAAGATCAACGTTGTTTGTTAAAACCAGGTCCAGACAAGCGTCCTTTCTAGTTGGTGCTTGTACTAGTTGTGACATGAAGGTGTCATTTAACAAGTTTAAAAACCTAATTCCCTTTGCTGAGCTACTAGTCCCTCTGTCCCAATTTATGTCCGGGTAATTCAAATCTCCAATAACTAACGTGTTACCCAGATTTGCAGCTTTCTCAATTTGCTCAAACAGCTGTTGTTCCTCGTCAATATTAACATTAGGTGGTTTATAACATATCCCAACCAATAGTTGGTTTCCCTTATTTTCCCCCAAGCAGATATTTACCCATAAAGCCTCCACATTTTCCTCATCGCATTCCATTTGCTTAAGATTTGGCTTTAAATCATGGTTGACATACAAACATACCCCACCACCCTTCTTGCTTTTCCTATCCTTCCTAAATAACATGTACCCATTTACGTTAACTGCCCAGTCATGTGTCTCATCCCACCATGTTTCAGTTATGCCTATTATATCATATTGTTTAGTGCATGCTAATGCCTCTAGTTCCCCCATTTTGTTATTTAGGCTCCTTGCATTAGTAAGCATACATTTAATATCATGCATCACTTGTATATTTTGTGAATTATCAACATTACATAGCTTCTCTGTTCTGAGCTTGCCCCTCCCCCTGTCTCCACCCTCCTTATACTGTGCTAAAGCCCATCTCCTTTCTGTCCTATCTCCATTTTGTAAATTGCTATGACCCTCCCCCCCCACTACTAGTTTAAAATCTCTTCCAACCTTCTAGCCATCCTATCCCCCAGCACTGCAGACCCTCTCCCGTTTAGGTGCAATCCATCACTACTATAAAGGTTGTACCCAATCGCAAAGTCGGCCCAGTGCTCTAAAAACCCAAAACCCTCCTTCCTGCACCAAGACTTCAGCCATGCATTAACCTCTCTAATCTCCCGCTTCCTTTCCACTGTAGCGCGTGGCACAGGTAATATCTCAGAGAATACCACCTTGGAGGTCCTTTTCTTAAGTTTGCTACCTAATTCCCTGAAATCATTCTTTACGACCTTCCATCTTCCTCTTGCTTTGTCATTGGTACCAACATGGACCATGACCGCTGGGTCATCCCCAGCCCCTCCCAATAATCCATCCACTCTATCAGCAACATGCCGGACCCGGGAGACAGCAAACTGTCCGGTTGAGCCGATCAGAGCGGCAGATTGCCCTATCTGCTCTCCTAATGATAGTCCCCTACCACCACAACCTGTCTTGCCTTCCTTACATTTGGATTCCCACCCGTACTAGGGGAGCTGTTAGCTCGGCTGTTAGAAGTAACAGCTTCCTCTAATACAGCTACTCCTGAGCTGATGCTCCCAACATCTTCCCTCAAACTGGCAAATCTGCTAGGTTGCACCCCCCTGCTTCCTCGCCCCACGGTCACCGAGCTACATGCCTGTTCCCCATCTGTCATATCTCCTCCCTCTCCACTACCTGTCCCCACTAAACTCTGCTCAGTCAGCAGTAGACTCCTCTCAAGATTGTCGATCTCCCTCAAAGTTATTTGCTTCTCGAGATCTCCAATCTGAGCTTCCAGAGAAGCCACTCGCACACAACCATCACAGAGGTATGGATCCTGGACGGGTACATCCAGGCATCTATACATGCAACAAGATGTGCATTGAGTTAAACCAGCAATCTTGCTAGCACTCATTTCCCCAGATACAGAACAATAAAAATAAAATAAAAATATATAATAAAAATATATAAATAATAATAATTAAAAAGAAAGAAAAGAAAGATATAAAATAATAATAAAAAAATACCTTGATTGTTCAAACCCCTAGTTGGTTTTAAGTCCTGGTTTTCTAACTCCTACTTGAAAGAGTCTACTTAATAGAGTCTGCTTCCAAGTAATGTGAGCAAGCTCAGTGAGTTAGGGGTGTGCCTTTATGGGGATACAAATCCCATACAGGTGCAATTAATGAACACTCCCCCAATCAAGCAGCAGCACAAAAGAGGGGGGAAAACCAGAACACAAAAAAAATACAAATAAATAAATAACGTCCATGTTGGCTCCCTGTTACTGATTGATATAAGAAAGGTTACCAGCTCTGTTCTTTGCACCTTGCAGTTAGCATGAAGAAGGCATAAAGAGCATAGGAGAAACAAAACAGTTTTTCTGTTTGTACTCCTTCGCAATATTTTCCCAGACTGTCTGGAGTGAACTGGATTGTGATTTAATTTGCTAAATCTTTAACATGAAAGGGACATGCATCACTTAACAATTGTTTGAAACCAGTAGGCAAGCACTTCTAAATAAATCCACAAACCAAAATAAAGCAAGAAAAACGTTGAAAACTATGAAATAAATCATTGCATTCTTGGGCACTTGTTTCAACAAGGGTAGTTTCTTCAGCCTCCACCCCCTCCTTCCCTCTTACTCATCTTTGTTTCAGACCAGTCCACTAATGACAGAAACAGGACTGCAGGGGAGAGAGTCCAACACCAGAGACTGCTCTGCATGATCACACTGTTTATATTCCCTCTCTTAACCCCTGTCTGGATGTGTAAATCTACCAGTCGTATCCAATGCACGTTTCCAGCATTCCTAGGGATAGGACACTGATTGGTTAGATCAGAGTCCCCCATGGAGTGGGTGTGAAAATCATAGGAAACAAAAATCCAGTAAATATATATGTTAAAAAAAAATCACATTTACCTGAAAAAAAAACTGTCCTAAGGGCAACAGAGAGGGAAAATCCAGCCCTGCAAGTAACAGGTGATTTTTAAGGTATTTTTCTTTAGTGTAAATGCCAGAGATGACTGTTCCCCCTCTAATTCAATTGTACTAGCTAATACCAGAGAGCACTTAATATGTCATAAAAAGTGTAAATAGATCAAAAGTGCTCTATTGATTGCGATTTGGGATTGTGCAGGCCATTTCAGTAACCTGATAACAATTGTGTTGGGGCTTGCGACATCAGACTGAGATTATATATTTCCTGTAATATAAAAGGACAAAGTGTGACCATAAACAAATGCACATGAGCACTAACCATGCTTATTCATTCTATGATATTTCAATCATGTTTAATTCTAGTCTTTCGTTATCTAAATTTTATTGGTTATATGAGCACATGATGCCTATTTCAGCCACAGCTTCATGTTCCTATGTGACAGGTGGTGTTCCGCTACTGTACTCCGTCATTGAGAAGGTTTGACGTACTGCGTGTTCACACCTATTTTCTGAAGAATGGCTATTTCATTTCTTTATTACCTTGCCCTTGTCAACACAAGCCTGGCTTTTCTTTTCTGACCTTTTCTATTTTCCATGGTGCTTTCACCCACAGAACATCTGCATGCTGGATGTTCATCTGCCCATTCCATTTCAAGACCGTAGTATGTGTAAACTCTAGACGGAACAACTAAGTGTGTAATATTTAAAATAATCTTAGTATAATTTTTAAATGTTATGTTCTAAATACCTGTGAATCTACTTGATGTGTAAATAAATATACATTTTCTACAATGATGCCTTAATGATCATGGTTTCCTAGTCAAGAGGGAAAATTTAACTCATTCAGCCTTAGATTTCTGGAATGCTTACATTTTCCAGATTTCTGTGACTCACTGTTAACGAAAACATTGGTTTCTTTTATAAAACGAGCATCTCAAAGAACACCATGTCTCATACATTTGGGGAATGATTATCTTGTATGAAAGTATGTTCATCTCCTCTCCACACCCTTACACGTCATTCCTGTTCAATCTCTTATTCACACCACGGTGCCTATTTTAATGCAGCATAGTTGTATTTTTTTTCCTAATGGAAGTTTTGAGAAGGGTCATGTGTTTTTCTAGTAATTCTTTATTTTCCCTGCTCACACTTCTTTCATTATTTTTTGTGGCTAACTCATATACGGGAATGTATTCATAGCTATAATACTGCCAGCCTTCTCTCTTCATTCCAACTTATGCCATTTTACAAATGAAGTACAAGATTTATACTGGAGGAAGGGTCAAGCAGTTCATGTGGACCCCACCTACATTGCAGTTCCTGTAATACAAGGACTGACAACATATTGCCGTGGGCCTTACCAGGCCTGAACCCTGCACTATACAGGCCCATCACCTTATTCTCTTAAAGGGACACTATAGTCACCCAGACCACTTCAGTTCATTGAAGTGGTCTGGGTGCCAGGTCCCTCAGGTTTTAACCCTTCATATGTAAACATAGCGGTTTCACAGCCTCTAGTGGCTGTCTTCCTGACAGCCGCTAGAGGCGCATCTGTGACGCTGCATGCAAAATTCGCATCCAGTGTGCAGAACGTCCAAAGGAAAGCATTGAGAAATGCTTTCCTATGGATTGTTTGAATGTCGCGCGTTCGAGTTCCGCTCCACTCAGGAACTGATGACTGCAGGGGAGGAGAGGTCACCAGCGCCGAGGGAGCCCGGCGCTGGATTAGGGTAAGCTGCTGAAGGGGTTTTAACCTTCAGTGCCAAGGGAGGGGGGCCATGAGGGTGGGGGCAAAAAAAAAAATGGGTTTGTTTTCCTGACACTATAGTGATCCTTTAAATAATGGTCATCTCTCCCGCTGTTGTTCTCTACTTCACCACCACGCCGCACCAGAGTGCCAAGAGGGAGCTGAGCTCCATGAGTGCCAAGAGGGAGCTGAGCTCCATGAGTGCCAAGAGGGAGCTGAGCTCCATGAGTGCCAAGAGGGAGCTGAGCTCCATTTTATAATGTTTGTATGTTTCAATTAGATTCCAATGTTTGACACTCTATTTATTTGCCTGTAAAAAGGCAAATTTGCCTGATAGAGAAAATCAATACTATTCTATTTGTGGCTCGCTTCTATGAAATGACTATAACTGGTACTTCCCAACTTTCTTGTGAGAAATGGGTTGTTAATACTAAGCACATTGTGATTAGAAAGGGTGAAGTGCTTGTGGTGATTTCAGTCTATTCCAGGAGCAGACAGGCATTCTTTAATTATTATTTTTTTTCTTTTTCTAAATGTGATGAGTTATTGTCTGTCTGTGTATAAATATAGATTAAGCAGACTATTGTTTCTTGATATAAATGCCAAGTACTTTATTAAATTATACTGTAATTGTCATGTTTTTAGGTTGGTGAGAGTTCAGATATTATTTAACCAAGTAAATGCCTAGAAAGAGGTACTTGATGTGCAGCAAAAAAAAAAACAACCAAAAACCCTTACCGTCAATCTAAACATCTGGGTAATTGGCCTGTGCAATATCGATTTGGAGACTCCAACCTATATTCAATTAGGTTCCTATTGTAATAGGATGTTAACATACATTGTATTTTAGGACATTTATGGTCCATTCAGATTCTAACCAATGCTTTTACATAAAAGTATAAAGTAGCAACATGTTGCCAAGGGAACATAAGAAATGTCTGCTGGAAACATGATTAACTTGCTTTATGGTGTGACTGTTGCAGTATATTTGTGAATTTGTTTCAGGACCGTGTTATTTGATTTGACACACAGAGATTAGATATTTACTCTGGTTTCATGTTATGCTGTATATTTGTTTCCACAATTTGACATAAAACGTTTTTGTTTCTGCATTTTCTTTTCCACAAGTTAATCTGTGATCTATAAAACAAGGTGGTATGTGGAATTCCTACAATGTCAAACCTGTTTTCCTTCATGAAACATTTTATTAACGCGCTCTACCTCATCTATATCACTTGAATAATGATAAAATCATCATGGAATACTCATATTTACTGATTTGGTATTTTGCTGACATTCCAATGCAGTAAAAAGATATCATAAGAAAAATATAAGGATTCCTTCTTAAATTTGCAAAATCTCCATGTCTTAAAGGTTTACTCTTATCCCGGTAGTAAAAAAAAAAAAAATATGTTTTTATTTTTTTTATTACAAATGCATTTCTTGCATTTTCTACCTCAGCAAAATCTGTTTAATTTAAAAAAGCTTTTTAATTTTTTTTTTCTTTCAAATGTACCGTAATCAAACGTATACCTTACCTGATCTTCCATGCCTCCTCATGTTGTCACTCGACACTGGCACGGTCCAGTCAGAAGCCTCTGATTGGAACATTTTGCTGGCACAGGGCGCACATGCACAATCTGAGCCGGAGGAGAGTAAGAGGGAGTGAGGAAGTAGGGGAGGGAGTGAGGAAGTAGGGGAGGGAGGGAGGGGAATTATTTTAATTTAAATAAACAATTTTACAGTTTACAGAGGGAGAAGGGTGGAGAAAACTGAAGTATGCGCTGGCGATAGACTTTTTTTTTGCACAGAATTGACACTAGGTAGCCCAAAACAGAGTTCTGGGTTGCCTAAGTCATGTGTGCTGTGGGTGCAACTAGCAACACTATTAACAGTAACTCAGGCAGAAACACTGCACATTAATACTCCTACCACCACGACCCCTTCAAATCACTAAAGTGGTCATGCTGGTTGCAGTAACCCTTTAAGATCAGAGCCTAAATAGACAAAAGGTGGGGTTTGTTTTGTCTATGGATGATACCACACCTGCAAGGGAAAACTTCAGGTAAGTTTATCTACTTTCATCTTCTTCCCTGGCAGCTATAATACAAGTGGATATGTCAGAATATGATGGTGACAGAGTTGATTGAAAGAGTAGCCATCACTTCCCAGGATTTTTTATATATTTATTTTCCCTTGCATGTATTTGTGATGTGTGAAAAGTAAAATTTTAATTTACGACGTCACACTGCTGTTTATACATCCCTACTGGAACTAAGTGTCTCCACCTCCCCCTCCCCCTTCAAGTCTGTAAAAATAAAAAGCTCTTGGCGCTAATCTTCGATGCTCCTTACTGACATTACATGGAGCTCACGTGGTCCAAGCACAGGCTTCTCATAGAGAAGAAACCTGTAATTGGACAGTTTTGTTGGCTGAGTGCATGTGCATGCACTCAATCTCAACTGGGGGCATTTTTAAAGTTTTAAATCGAAAGAAGCTGCGGGAGGTTGCAAGGAGTGGTCACAGGATGGACGGGGGCGGTGGGGGAAAGCTGTCTTCCCCTTGCTCTCCCTCTTCATGCAGGGGAAATATATTTAAGTCTGGCAGCAGCATGCAGTGCACGCAGACATCATATGAATAAATATGCACAGAATTGGCATTAGTTTTGGACTTCTTAAGTCATGTGTGCTGGTGGTGCAACTAGCTCCCAACACACAGTTTAAAATTTGGCTCTACATGTGCAGAGTTTAAAGTTGAACACTGCACATCCATACTCTTAGCACCATGACCACATCAAAAAGCAGAAGTGGGCATGGTGGTTGGAGTAACCTTTTAAGCCTAGTTATAGGTGATTTTTCAGTGGTTTATTCGGTGCTGTATATTTTAGGGAAGTAATCGTTCACAGTGAAGGTAAAAATGCCATTCCAATTGTTGTATGTTAACTTTTTGGCGAGAATATTTTTGACCTTATATATTTAATATTTGCTGTAAATTACGGATGAAGTCTGGGAACTGCAGCATTTAAAATGTGGTTGGTATGCAGCTCCCAGGTTCCAGCTTCATGCGGCTGATGAGCCTTGTTATCTCACAAGAACTGGAGTGCTCTGTGTGTTCGCTGCTGCAGTTTAGATTCTCCACACATTGCTATTGCAGGTGAACACAATGGGAGTTTGCATATGAAATGGGGAAAGTCCATTCTCTCCTCTGTCAGACTCTTCATTGAGCAAATCTTTCAAAACAACCTTCAAACTGGACAAAAAAATAAAATAAATGAGACACTTCCTGCAAACATACCAGGGATTTCAGGGAATAAGTACTACAAAAAACTCTGCACCTATTGCCAAGTCACAGCTGATTAAATAGCTCTTCTCACGAGTGATGAGATCATAGGTTTATATTCAAGAGGGTGTGGCTTTGTTTTGTTTTTCCCTTGTTGTTTATTTCCTGATACAACTTATTTATAGCTATATTTTTTTTCTCTTTTGTCGGGAATTTCTAGTTGTGTTCATTAAAACGATGAAAACATTCATGATTAGTGTCTCAAAACAAATTCCCTGCCAGCTAAGTAAGGGATGTTTCCCTTAGACTTAAAGGACCACTATAGTGCTAGGAAAACAAACTAGTTTTCCTGGCACTATAGGGTCATTCGGTCCCCCCTACCCTCAGGGCCTCCCCCCCGCTGGGCTGAAGGGGTTAAAACCCCTTCAGGCACTTGCCTTTCTCCAGCACCCGTCTCCCTCGGCGCTGGGAAACTCTCCACCCCCTGCCGACGTCAGATCCAAATGCTCATCCACGGCAAGAGCCGCACGCGCATTCAAACCTCCCATAGGAAAGCATTATAGCTTTCCTATGGACGTCTAGTTTTCCTATGGACGTCACAGTGAGAATCGCGGAAGCGCCTCTAGCGACTGTCAGTGAGACAGCCACAAGAGGCTTGATTAACACTCAATGAAACATAGCAGTTTCTCTGAAACTATGTTTTCAGCTGCAGGGTTAACACTAGAGGGACCTGGCACCCAGACCACTTAATTGAGCTGAAATGGTGTGGGTGCCTATAGTGGCAGGGACGTATTAGCCATGAGGGAAACAAGGCATTTGCCTTGGGCGGCACTTTCCAGGGGGCCGCAAAAAAAGCCGTCCCCAAATGCCCAAGCAAATGTCTTGTTAGCCTGGTGGCTAACAATCAGGGCGGGCGGTGCTGGCGAGGGAGCACTGAGACTCCACCCCAGCATTCCCAAAGGTAAGGAGGCTGGGGGGATTGAATAAAAAAAATAAAAAAAAAATGTTAGTGAGTAAGTGTGTGTGTGTGTATTTAGAAGGCGGGGGGGAGGGGGTGCCTGAGTTTTGTCATGCC
Source organism: Pelobates fuscus (assembly GCF_036172605.1). NCBI lineage: Eukaryota > Metazoa > Chordata > Amphibia > Anura > Pelobatidae > Pelobates > Pelobates fuscus. The sequence goes on along the minus strand of NC_086320.1, from coordinate 147,839,807 downwards.
TAGGGCAGCACAAAACCAGGATACACCCCTGTATAGTCCTTTAAATGAGCTCCTCGTAATGCAGGAACTGTCAAATTTGTGTAGAATTAAAAGTGACATCACGTTATTTCTTTATCCTGCTTGGAAAGACACAAATAAGAATCAGTTAGCAAAAATTGAGACACACTAGGACTTAGAGATCCCCTGTTTTAAAAATGATATTGCTATTTATTCTTTGTCATCACTTCCCTTGGTATCTGTGTGCAATGACCGTGAAACTCTGTGCTCCATAATCTATGCAATGAACATAGACTCTTATGGTGTTTATGATGACCTTTTAATTCAGGGTTGTCAAACTTTAGCCCACAGATGTAGGACTACAACTCCCATAACTCTCTGCCCATATATTGCATTCAAAGAAAGTGGGACTTGTAGTGCATCAACATCTGGAAGGCCAGAAATTGGCAACCAAGTCTCTATTTTCGATTTGAAATGGTCAGGAATTAGCCAGCAACATGTTCAATTGCAGGGGAAACCCTACTCTGCTATATTTTGCTGGTGATTTTTGGTGTGTTTTGGTGACATTTTCTGGTGTATTTTTGCAAATTCCTGGTAAAGGAAATAACGCTGTCTTTAGGTACCTTTCACGATTAGCTGAAACGGAATGAAAAAAACTCTCCATATACTATTTAACCAATTAACACAAATCAGATTTAATATTCACTAACCTCAGTAAGATAGAATCCAAAAATGTTTCACCGCTAATCAACAGAAAAAGGCAGCAACCCTAAAAGGGGTGTGCTTTATATTTGTGAGTATATTTTAACTTGTTTTATAATGTACATCACTTGTTTTATTGAGAGTACTATCTGTCTCCTTATCTATTTCTCCCTGAGTTCCTGTCATCATGAGCCAAACAGATACCTTCAATATATCTTATAAGTGGGGATTATACCACCGTGCGCTATATACACTAGAGCTGTCTAAGGCTCTATAAAATGTGAGTGTGATACAATTTAAAAAAAAAAAAAAATTACATAACTAGATTTGACGTATTACACTATTTCCGCCCTTTCTGCTTTTGTCGTTCTATATACATCAACAAGAAAATAAAGACGGCTGTCCTACCCAAAGAAACGTCTACCATCAAGAGACTATTATTTGTGAGGACTTTCACATTGACTTATTTCTTGTTTGTTCCAAAAATCTTCTTTTTTTTTTTTTTTTTTTTATATATTTTCTGTTGGCGCAGCCCTTTTTTTTTTTTTTTTTTTAAATCTTTTTATTTCTATATAGCCTCAGTAGCAGGTTGAAAAATAATCAGAAATATTCAAATACATTAAAGGGAAATATGGTCCCTCCAAATATTCTTGGAAATTTGTGAATTCTGTTTGTAATGTAAAAGTCACTTTTTCCAGTGCCATATCAGAGGACATAGTAAATAATGGTTGTGGGATTGACCTATTGACCTAATGTGATCCTGTTTATAAGTAGGTAACTGACTGTCTTGGCAAGCTGAGTTGTTTATGGTGTTAAGCGTTTACTAGCAATGTTCCTCTGTTCTGGATCAAACCATTTTTCCAGATTTGACATAAGCTAAGGGTACCACAGGCACCTGTTTCCTGGTCCCTTTCTGGCTGCATTGCTAATTGGGAAGTGTGAAAGTTGATTGGTAGGGTTTATTTGGTGACAATTTGAACAGCAATGATTGAATGAGCATGTCTGATAACACATTCAGCCAATGGCATCCAAGCATGGACCAAATTGGATGTCTACTAAAGGAATATTCTGAACATGGAGGTAGGACGATAGGCGCACTGGGGACTCTCAATTTGCATCAAATTGTTCTAAAAGTGCTTGGTATAAAACCAGGTAAGACGCCAGAAACATGCTGACACCATACAACAGCTTGTTTTAGTTACGGTGATTAAAGCACCTTTTTTATATATATATATATATATATATATATATCAAATCTTGTACAGTTTGCAAAGTAGCTGCACCACAAGCTATTTACATAGCTTGATGACCAGTGTTGTTTTTTTTTAAATTATTTATCTAATAACCACTTTGTTTCTAGACAGTATAAATGTGATGTTATTATCTTTATCTTTCTTTTCCTTTTTAAAGAAGATACTTAAAAACCTTTTTACAGGCATGTATTTATTCCAAGGAGAAGGAGTACATCTAACACAGCAGGTCTGTGGGTGACACAAACCCACCTAGACTGTATAAAGTCAGACATGTAATTAAAAGCTTATACTATATGTGTCTATTGAAAAAGCATTGTTATTATTTGGTTTTGTGCTGACATATTTTGTTTGTGTTTTCTGTAGAGCATGGTCAATACAATCCTGTTTATACCGTGGTCTGTGTTTTTATGTTAATAAACATGGGAGACTCTCCACAAAGGGTGTGCAAATGATTTGATTAGAGCATGAGACACCTATGTGCATGTCCTTTTATCTGGAATCCCATGTGTGCGCGGGGAGGCTGTGTGTATTGTGAAATAGGCTGTGTATGTTGTTTTTGTGTGGTGGTGGTGGGGGGATGTATATGTGTGCATTACTTTCAGGACCTGTGTCCGCATACATAAAGCAGAAAAGAAGAGTAATTGTAGTGTTACCTTGCTCTAAATAACTGGCTTCTAATTTGTTAAATATTTAAATAAATTTAAAGGAAAATGCATTGCATGGGGGGGGGGGGGGGGGAGGGGAGAATGTTAACGCATGTTCTAGGTGATTTTCTGTGCTTTATGTATTTGATGGTGTAATTTCATCATTATTCACAATCCGGATATAAACCAGACGCTAATACTATATTTCTGTCTGTGTTAGTCACTAAAGTAAGACGTCAAAGGGGAACATAACTGAACTGGAAAAACTCCCTGTCAGCTATCCATTCCATTCAGCTCTTCTGGCCTTAAATTTAAAATTCACTATAAACTCTTTCTTTAGTAATTAACCCTGTGTACAATTTTACAATCTAAAAATGTTAGATCATAAAATAAGAGAGACAAAAAGAGGAGAAGGGAAGGGAAAATAAGTGTGGGGGTGTCTGCCAAAGGGTTATGAGATTACATTTCCCTCACATACTGACTCTGAGAGAGGTTGACAACCTGCATATTCCTACCAAGGCCGCCAAAACATCTGAAAGGAGTACATAGTATTTTTTATTTTAGAGACCTGTCTTTTTAATGCATAACATGGCCCAAGGGTTTTGGAGCGCCTATCTAGTTAGTGGTTTTGATAGTTTTAACCCCACCCATGGCTGACCTTTTCGATAGAGTAAAGCACTCAGTCATGCAATTTCCATAGACAAACATGGATGGCCTCTACTGTATAGCTGTGTGATTTACACCATGATGTTCTCCTCAGATTGCTCCCATTCTGAAGCTACCTTGGTCAACTGTAGGTGTCATTATTTTAAAATGGAAAATCACAGCTCAGCCGCAAAGTTGCAGTCCAGACAGGTTCACAGGAGAGCCGCTAAAGCACTTTATAAATGCATAATTGATGGCCTCCAAAGTAAATGTTGTAGCTGAGGACACTGTTTACATAAGAACTGTGCATTTGAACTTCATTGAATGGGTATTCATGAGTGTGTCATTGCTCACAAGCCTGAAGAAATACAAAGTTGATTTCATGTAGTAATACAACCTTTTCTGCCAGTTGACGCTGAACAGGCTGTTTGTATTTTTTGGGGGGGGATTAATCTTGTATGTTTAGGCTGTAAGAGAACACTATCTGCCTTCCATCGCAGTGCCGATTGTAAATTGGGTTGTTAGGTCAAGGTGATCTTTGACTGACTGTATATATTAGGTACACTGTAGTTACTGCTGAAATATGCACCCCCCATGTGTGTGCTTTTATAGTTTACTTTATTTGTTTCACTAAATAAGAACGGTTTCCTGGCAGCTTGCCATTAAACTGCTGATGTGTTTGAAATTCCTTTACTCTTTTCCTAACTCCTGAATGATGTCCACACTACCCTGTAGCAAATTAATTTGCTTCTTTCTTTGTACGAATCAGTGTTTGAAGCCATAAATTAACCTCAAAGTACATTGTAATTCATGCGTTTCCAATGTTCATAAGTTAACATTGACTCAGGTTAAAAGAAGTAGGTGGGGGGAGTGTTACAATTCTATGGTTGCCTCCACAAATGCAGGATGAAGTCTGAAAGACTATGCATGTCAGGCTGAGAATTCATGGTTAATTTTGGAAACCTGGTTATATCATATCTTCCAAGTGGCCCTATTTAGGAGGGACAGTTCCTATTTTGAGGCCAAATCTCAATTATTTTTTTTTGTCTATTCTAATGTCCCTCTTTACCAGGAGCTCCATATTGTGTTTGTGACTGTATAACTGAGCTTCACAGTAATAATACTCACGGTAATTCAGTAATGAGACTTTAAACTACTGTTGCGGGACGTCGGAGGAGGCGGGGCCGCGACATCGGCACTGGGATAAGCTAAGTAAATAAAGGGGTTTTAACCCTTTATTTACCACGGTGGGAGGGGCGAGGGATGGGGGACGCAGAGGGAGCTATAATGCCAGGAATACAGATTTGTATTGCTCGTACTTATAGTATCCCTTTGAGAGATCATTCTGTGTAAGTAAGATACATTGTTTTTGTTCTAAATTCCACTGCGCCCGTAGCATTCAAGTCCCCAGTCAGCCCCAGGACATGGAACTTGAGCTGAATATAATAATTGGTCTATTTTAGACCCGGGCCTTTACAGAGGCCAATTCATGGGTTTTAGCTAGGTCAGCCCCCCTGCACCTCCATAAGGACCAGCAGCATTAGTAAATGGTCCCGTTGCGGAGTTAGTCGCTAGGGGATAGGGCATTGTGTATAGCCTCGAGACTGCTTGTTGTGGACAATATAAACATGAATAATTTTTGTCCTTAACTTTTCATGATTATTTATTATTTAACAGTTCTTAAATAGCGCTCCTATCCAAAACACTTTACAGTTTTATGCAAAAATAAATGCCTTGATCCATAGGTAAGGTTAAATATTATTTATTCCAAAGTGAACATACAGTTAGGATACACAACTGCATGTCCACTTTGATATAAAGAATATTTATCTTTACCTATGGATGTAAGCAGAGGTAGGAGCAATGCCTTAGGGAGTCCACAGATGGTATATGAACCCATATAAAACTCAGATCCCAAGATGTTTCCTGATAAAATACTTTGTAAAGAAATACTTGCCATGTCCATTTTCTGCCCGTGATATAAATTGGCGACATTCTTCATGGGCACTAGATGCTATACAACTGAAACATGAGCAAAGCACTAAAAAAACAAAACAATCCGTGCTATGTGGTGACTGCTAATGCAAACTGTAAAAATGATTGTTTTTAGATTCTGACACTAAAACTGTTACCATAAATGATCTCCTTTTCTGTATTCAACCATTGTCTTCTTAGCAGATTTATTCTCCGCTTACTCCTACACTGAAATGTGAAAGACTGCTCAGCAAATATCCATGGAAATGTCAGTGTTCATGTTGCGTCTTGTTTTGTGTTTTTTGTTTTTTTTCGTTCTTTAACTTTACTAGTATTCCATCATTAGAGCCATTACAAATGTGTCACATTAACAAGCGTGCATACAAGTGAATAGAATGTCTGCATCCAGTATTATATAACCTCATTGGCAGGGAAACTATTGCTGATGTTCAATAGTAAAATAGCAGTTCTTATTCCTCTGCCTTGTTTTTCATTACATTTTCTAATGAAGCCGTATGTGAAATGGAAAATAAAAACTGAAAAGAAGCAAGCCCTGCCATTAGCCAGTGTCCGTATTTTTCAGAAGAACATTCTGGGTGGGAACCTGTCTGCAAAATGTGACTGCTTACTTTTTCCATGTAGCCATGCAACTTTCATATTTATAGGAAATGGCAAAATAAAAGTTGTACTGAGCAGGATCCTGGGAGTGGTGACTACTAATGTCAAATGTAGTGCCTGCTGTTTATTTATCTGTGTCTGCACTCTCTGCTTTAGATTTTGGTTGGAGTCCTTACATATTATGAAGTTTCAGAAACAGAATGTGAATCAGATCAAACACCATCAAGTGTTAAGAAATATATCCCCTGAAAGGCATTCAAATGGATTTTACCTCTGCAATACAGCCCATAGTATACTGGGAACTTGGTACCATAAGTATAAACCGTTTTTAGCTTGTTTCACTTGGGGATCTTTGAGCTGATCCACTATATGTATTTGGACATCTGGAAAACCCAGCAGTGGATGGATAAATATGGACCCAGAAACAAACTGTATGGGTGATATAGAAAAGATTTGTGATGTGTATATTGTCTGTTGACTCTGTACCCCTTATTACTTCTGTCCCCCAGTGTTCATTGTAAGGGAGATGTGTGAGTTAAGTTGACTTAGGGTGCTAATTTCCTGCCTTGTACTGCTGTGTAATGATAGTGGATTTTAGTGAGGATAGATATCAGACCCTCAGCATGCTTTATAAGCGTGTGTGTGTGTGTGTGTGTGTGTGTATGTGTATATATATATATATATATATATATATATATATATATATATATATATATATATATATATATAAAAACTAAAATGGCATTTTAGTCAAGACTATGACTAAAACTAAATGTAAATTTGCCGCCAAAATTAACACTGATACATACATACATAAATACATACATACTTTACCTTCTACCTACTTGTGCAGGGAAGGTGACCCACCCATCTTCATGCTGGTAGTCCCTAAGAAAGATTACGGGACTTTAGAAGTGTTAAACAGTAACTCTAATTGCAAAGATTTGCTACAAAAGAACAAACCTATTGAATTCTCTTGGCTTCATTAGGAGCCTCAACGTAGAACATGTAATATTGCAGGTTAGTGCTCCTGCATTGAGAGTTGTTTTATGTATAAGATTTTAGTATTTATTTATTTATTATTGCCATTTATATAGCGCCAACAGATTCCGTAGCGCTTTACTATATTATGTATAGCTCATGAACAATGGCAAGTAAATCATCCTTTTTCTTTGCATTAATTGAAACATAGAAAATGCAAGACTGTAACTTTCTTTTCCCACTATCTGATCTCTTAGTGGATATATTATGCTGTTCAGAAACGACTTGTCAAAGATATTGTTAGAAACACCAACTGTTTTGGCTTTAACTCTGTTAAAATCTGGCCTGCGTTTTCACCATCTTTCACACTAATAGGAGGGTTTGTACGATTTCAGTAACACTTTTTGTCATTGCTAGAAATACATTTCCTGACTTGTCCTACCCTTATCTTATGTTTGCACTGTGTTTGAGTCATTGAACAGGAAGTTTTTTCCATTTTTATAGCTACTATTAACATATTCAGCACTTTAAAGTGAAGCACTTGGTGAAGCACTTGGTTGCACATAAAGCTGTTACACCCATAAGGGTTCCATATAATATCAAATGATCCACAAAACTACTCGCTGTTAGAGACATATTTTCTATTCTAGTAATTAAGATAATTTTATTTTTTTTACATTTATTTACAGTCTTGTTTCAAAGTCAGATTAGAACTAATAATAAACAATATAATATGCAAGTCCCAATGGTTTCCTATATAACTAAAATAAAAGACACATTTTGCTCACTACTTGTCTGTTTTTACAAAATGTAAACTATTTGGCGAAGTAGAAAAGGCAAATCTATAATCTCAACTTGGTTTGCATTTCCATTTGATTACCAATTGTTTGTCCATTTAGATCAGCTGAATCTGCATCTAACATGTCTAAATCGACTATTATTCACACACAGACACATTGTAACCTATTTGCCACTGAATTCAATTTATTCAACTGAGCAAATTCCTCAGACACCATAGTGGTACCACAAAAATAAAAACCTCACCCCAAACTTTACTTTTAGTGAACAGAACATGTTTTGTTTAACCCCGTAAGGACCAAACTTCTGGAATAAAAGGGAATCATGACATGTCATGTGTCCTTAAGGGGTTAAAAGAGGCCATCAGGTATGGGTTTTCTTTTTTTAATCATGACCGTAAAATGCTCACGTGACCCTAAAATGCTCACGCAATCCAGACGTGCTTAATGGGACCATCCAGGCACGATAACAAATTTTATCAGAAATATGTTTTGATTAATGATCTGATTAAAGGGATGCCTGACAAACATATCCTACAAGTGATACAAAAGTGGGAGAAAGACTTAAAAATTAGCATTAGCAGTGAGGGATGGACTGAATCGTTAAGAATTCAAGGGAATGTGTATTCCCTTGTTTAAAGGGACACTCCAGGCACCCAGACCACTTCTGCTCATTGGAGTGGTCTGGGTGCCAACTCCCACTACCCTTAACCCTGCAAGTGTAATTATTGCAGTTTTTCATAAACTGCAATAATTACCTTGCAGGGTTAAGTCCTCCCCTAGTGGCTGTCTACTAGACAGCCACTAGAGGGAACTTCCTGGTCCCTAGCACAGATTATGTGTGAGGACCTCCAGCGTCGCTCTATTCCCCATAGGGAAGCATTGAAATTCATTTTCAATGCTTTCCTATGGGGTGCGCCAATGTGCATGCGCGGCATTGCCGCGCATGCGCATTGGGACTCCTCAGCCGGTGGGCAGGATCAGTCTCGCCCACCGGCCGACGGAGGAAGAAGGAGGAGCGGCGGGGGAGGAGCAGGCAGCGACGTGGGACATGTCGCTGCCTGAGGTAAGTGACTGAAGGGGTTTCCACCCCTTCAGTAACCGGGGATTGGGGGGTGGGAAGGAGAGGGACCCTCCAGTGCCAGGAAAATGGATCGTTTTTTGTTTCTGTAATGTATTATAAATTGTTGGCTATCATGTTATATGTAATTAGTTTTTTTTAGTTGCTTTTCTGTTTTATTTATTTTTTCTGTTACATTCATGAATGATTAAACCTCAGTCTTATCTCCAGTACCGTTTAGCTCTGCCCCTGTCGATCCCTGTTCTACCCTAAGATTCGTCAAATTGGAAGCCGCAGAAATCATGAGCTGACACTCTAAGCCAAACAGTAGCTTCCCATCACATTGGTTGGCTTAGAGCAGTGGTTCCCAACCTTTTTTTCACTTGAGTAGACTTGGCAGTCTATTTCCAAAAATTGTACCCCTCATATTGCTGAAATGTTTGTAATTAACATAGTTGTGGTTATTTTAATTGTATCTCTGCCCCATTTCTCCTCTGCCATAGGCTCCCACTGCTCCATCTCTGCCCCAGGCTCTCTTTGCTCCCCCTCTGCCCCAGGCTCTCTTTGCTCCCCCTCTGCCCCAGGCTCTCTTTGCTCCCCCTCTGCCCCAGGCTCTCTTTGCTCCCCCTCTGCCCCAGGCTCTCCCAGCTCCCCCTCTGCCCCAGGCTCTCCCTGCTCCCCCTCTGCCCCAGGCTCTCCCTGCTCCCCCTCTACCCCAGGCTCTCCCTGCTCCCCCTCTACCCCAGGCTCTCCCTGCTCCCCCTGCTTTTTTTTCTCCCCCAGGCTCCCCCCTGCTTCCTCTATCCCCCATGCTCCCTTGTTTCTCTACCTGCTTGACTAATATTCTCCCCCCTCCCTCCCTGTAATATTCTCCCCCCTCCCTCCCTGTAATATTCTCCCCCCTCCCTCCCTGTAATATTCTCCCCCCTCCCTCCCTGTAATATTCTCCCCCCCTCCCTCCCTGTAATATTCTCCCCCCCTCCCTCCCTGTAATATTCTCCCCCCCTCCCTCCCTGTAATATTCTCCCCCCCTCCCTCCCTGTAATATTATCCCCCCTCCCTCCCTGTAATATTCTCCCCCCCTCCCTCCCTGTAATATTATCCCCCCTCCCTCCCTGTAATATTCTCCCCCTCCCTCCCTGTAATATTCTCCCCCCTCCCTCCCTGTCATATTCTCCTCCCCTGTAATTTTCTTCACTCCCCCTGTAATCTTCTCCCCCTCCCTGTAATATTCCCCTCCCCCTCCCTGTAATATTCCCCCCTCCCTCCCTGTCACATTCTCCCCCCTCCCTCCCTGTCATATTCTCCCCCCTCCCTCCCTGTCATATTCTCCCCCCTCCCTCCCTGTCATATTCTCCCCCCTCCCTCCCTGTCATATTCTCCCCCCCCTCCCTCCCTGTAATATTCTCCCCCCCTCCCTCCCTGTAATATTCTCCCTCCTTCCCTGTAATATTCTCCCCCCTCCCTCCCTGTCATATTCTCCTCCCCTGTAATTTTCTTCACTCCCCCTGTAATCTTCTCCCCCTCCCTGTAATATTCCCCCCTCCCTCCCTGTCACATTCTCCCCCCTCCCTCCCTGTCATATTCTCCCCCCTCCCTCCCTGTCATATTCTCCCCCCTCCCTCCCTGTAATATTCTCCCCCCCTCCCTCCCTGTAATATTCTCCCCCCCTCCCTCCCTGTAATATTCTCCCCCCCTCCCTCCCTGTAATATTCCCTGTAATATTCTCCCCCCTCCCTCCCGGTAATATTCTCCCCCCCCCCTCCCTGTAATATTCTCCTCCCCTGTAACTTTCTTCACCCCCCTGTAATATTCCCCCCTCCCTCCCTGTAATATTCCCCCCTCCCTCCCTGTAATATTCCCCCCTCCCTCCCTGTAATATTCCCCCCTCCCTCCCTGTAATATTCCCCCCTCCCTCCCTGTAATATTCCCCCCCTCCCTCCCTGTAATCTTCTCCCCCCCTCCCTCCCTGTAATCTTCTCCCCCCCTCCCTCCCTGTAATCTTCTCCCCCCCTCCCTCCCTGTAATCTTCTCCCCCCCTCCCTCCCTGTAATCTTCTCCCCCCCTCCCTCCCTGTAATCTTCTCCCCCCTCCCTCCCTGTAATCTTCTCCCCCCTCCCTCCCTGTAATCTTCTCCCCCCTCCCTCCCTGTAATATTCTCCCCCTCCCTCCCTGTAATATTCTCCCCCCTCCCTCCCTGTAATATTCTCCTCCCCTGTAACTTTCTTCACCCCCCTGTAATATTCCCCCTCCCTCCCTGTAATATTCCCCCCTCCCTCCCTGTAATATTCCCCCCTCCCTCCCTGTAATATCCCCCCCTCCCTCCCTCCCTGTAATATTCCCCCCTCCCTCCCTGTAATATTCCCCCCTCCCTCCCTGTAATATTCCCCCCTCCCTCCCTGTAATATTCCCCCCTCCCTCCCTGTAATATTCCCCCCTCCCTCCCTGTAATATTCTCCCCCCCTCCCTCCCTGTAATATTCTCCCCCCCCTCCCTCCCTGTAATATTCTCCCCCCCCTCCCTGTAATATTCTCCCCCCCTCCCTCCCTGTAATATTCTCCCCCCCCTCCCTCCCTGTAATATTCTCCCCCCTCCCTCCCTGTAATATTCTCCTCCCCTGTAACTTTCTTCACCCCCCTGTAATATTCCCCCCTCCCTCCCTGTAATATTCCCCCCTCCCTCCCTGTAATATTCTCCCCCCTCCCTCCCTGTAATCTTCTCCCCCCCTCCCTCCCTGTAATATTCTCCCCCCCTCCCTCCCTGTAATATTCTCCCCCCCTCCCTCCCTGTAATATTCTCCCCCCCTCCCTCCCTGTAATATTCTCCCCCCCTCCCTCCCTGTAATATTCTCCCCCCCTCCCTCCCTGTAATATTCTCCCCCCCTCCCTCCCTGTAATATTCTCCCCCCTCCCTGTCATATTCTTCTCCCCCTCCCTGTAATATTCCCCCCTCCCTCCCTGTCATATTCTCCCCCTCCCTCCCTCCCTGTCATATTCTCCCCACTGCCTCCCTCCCTCCCTCCCTGTCATATTCTACCCCCTCCCTGTCATATTCTACTCCTCCCTGTCATATTCTACCCCCTCCCTGTCATATTCTACTCCTCCCTGTCATATTCTACTCCTCCCTGTCATATTCTACCCCCTCCCTGTCATATTCTACCCCCTCCCTGTCATATTCTACCCCCTCCCTGTCATATTCTACCCCCTCCCTGTCATATTCTACCCCCTCCCTGTCATATTCTACCCCCTCCCTGTCATATTCTACCCCCTCCCTGTCATATTCTACCCCCTCCCTGTCATATTCTACCTCTACCCCCTCCCTGTCATATTCTACCCCCCCCTGTCATATTCTCCATCCTCCCTCCCTGTCATATTCTCCATCCTCCCTCCCTGTCATATTCTTCCCCCCTCCCTCCCTGTCATATTCTCCCCCCTCCCTCCCTGTCATATTCTCCCCCCTCCCTCCCTGTCATATTCTCCCCCCTCCCTCCCTGTCATATTCTCCCCCCTCCCTCCCTGTCATATTCTCTCCCCTCCCTCCCTGTCATATTCTCTCCCCTCCCTCCCTGTCATATTCTCTCCCCTCCCTCCCTGTCATATTCTCCCCCCTCCCTCCCTGTCATATTCTCTCCCCTCCCTCCCTGTCATATTCTCCCCCCTCCCTCCCTGTAATATTCTCCCCCCTCCCCCTCCCTGTAATATTCTCCCCCCGCTCCCTCCCTGTAATATTCTTACCCCCCTCCCTCCCTGTAATATTCTTACCCCCTCCCTCCCTGTAATATTCTTACCCCCTCCCTCCCTCCCTGTAATATTCTTACCCCCTCCCTCCCTCCCTGTAATATTCTTACCCCCTCCCTCCCTCCCTGTAATATTCTCCCCCCCCTCCTCCCTGTAATATTCTCCCCCCCTTCCTCCCTGTAATATTCTCCCCCCCTTCCTCCCTGTAATATTCTCCCCCCCCTTCCTCCCTGTAATATTCTCCCCCCCCTTCCTCCCTGTAATATTCTCCCCCCCTCCCTCCCTGTAATATTCTCCCCCCCTCCCTCCCGGTAATATTCTCCCCCCCTCCCTCCCGGTAATATTCTCCCCCCCTCCCTCCCGGTAATATTCTCCCCCCCTCCCTCCCTGTAATATTCTCCCCCCTCCCTCCCTGTAATATTCTCCCCCCCTCCCTCCCTGTAATTTTCTTCCCTCCCCCCTCCCTCCCTCCCTCCCTGTAATATTCTCCCCCTCCCTCCCTGTAATATTCTCCCCCCCCCCCTCCCCTCCAATCTTCTCCTCCCCTCCCCTGTAGCGTGGCCGAGCTCCTTTCCGGTGCGCGACCCGGCCGGACTGACAAGAAGTGCACACTGTCAGTTCGGCCGGGTCGCGGACCGGAGAGGAGCTCAGCCACGCTACAGGAAGGGGGGGTGAGGCAGTACGGCAGCCGCCTGAGCGCTCTCTATAGAGCGCTCAGGCGGCTGAGGTATTTAAAGGGCCGTCGATGGGGGCGCAGGGCGCCCCCTCCTATATGGCACCCTAGGCGGCTGCCTAGTTCGCCTTATAGGAAGCGCCGGCCCTGACCCCAGGCTCCCCTGCTTCTCCTCCTCTGCCCCAGGCTCCCCTGCTTCTCCTCCTCTGACCCAGGCTCCCCCCCCTGCTTTTCCTCTTCCCCAGCTCCCCCCCGCTTTTCCTCTTCCACCAGCTCCCCCCCGCTTTTCCTCTTCCACCAGCTCCCCCCTGCTTTTACTCTGCCCCAGGCTTGCCCCCCTGCTTTTACTCTGCCCCAGGCTTGCGCCCCTGCTTTTACTCTGCCCCAGGCTTGCCCCCCTTCTTTTCATCTGCCCCAGGCTTGCCCCCCTGCTTTTCCTCTGCCCCAGGCTTGCCCCCCTGCTTTTCCTCTGCCCCAGGCTTGCCCCCCCCCCCGCTTTTCCTCTGCCTCAGGCTCCCCCCTGCTTTTCCTCTGCCCCAGGCTCCCCCCCGGCTTTTTCTCTGCCCTAGGTCCCCAATGAAATGAGGCAAAAAAGGGAAACCAGCTTGGCCGACAGTTGTTGCAGGGAGAGATCCGAATTGGGAGGCCTGGAGGTAAGAGTGCCTCGAATAATGAAGTGAGGAAGTGGAGGATCGCAGGCACAGGTGCCGAAACAGGAACCAAGTTCGGAGCCAGGCACCAGTCTGCCAAAGCTCCCCAAGTGGTCACATAAGCTAGTCTGGTTCTGGGAGCCCATGTGTCAGCCCGAAGAAGCAAGTCCCGCAGGAGATGAATGCCCTCCATCTTGAAGTGGCGGTAGCACACCAAAGTTATTAGGGCCCAGAGGTTGATAACTGGGTGCATCTGCCCGCTCTTCTTTTCGATTAGGAAAATGCAGCTGAGAACCCCTGTAAGGGATATGGGGGATAGTTCTATTGCCCCTATAAAGGCGCGGTCGGTCACTGAGAGCGAAATAGGGGAGGAGGGAGAATGTGACACAGGGTGTCGGCCAACTCGATGTGAAACTCCTGAACGGTGGGCAGGACCCAGACATCGGGGGTGATGGTTGACCAGGCTTGGGAAAAAATGACTGAGCCTACCCCCTACACCACTATTGGAAAAAACATGGGGTGGATGTAAGCTCACCGTAAGGGCGTCTGGAACCGGAGTTCCCTATGGAGCGCCATGGTCTTCCAGGTAGGATGGTCTCTGGGTGTAGCAGCCTCGACCCGATCCACGGGCGTAGTAACTGGAACGGCCGGGCATACTACCCCTGAATCTTCCGGCCCAGGTAGAGACCAGTCCTCTTCATAGAGGATTGGGCTTTATCCAGGGCTGTAAAAACACCCACAAAGTTCCCCAGGTCCATATAAAGGAGTCCACGAATAACAGGCGAGGGCGAGGTTGGCGAGTTTGGGCTCGATTTTGAAAAGAATGGCTTTACGCCATTCTATGGACAGGGAGGTGTCAACAAAGCCGTCTATGCAGATTGCCCCACTGCACCCAGCCACGGAGTTCCTACGGGTCAACCTGCCTGTTTTCGGCTCTAACAAATACAGCCAGGTCAAACAGTTAGGCCAAAGGACCAAATATTAGGGATTGCCCGATTATCAGTTTTAACGATATAATCGGGCGATATTCGGTATTTTCGGCAATATCGGTATTGGCCAATAGAGATGCCGATATTGCCGATAATACCTCCCAGGACCGCCAGGCTTTTAATGAGGGGGCGGATGGGCAGCAAGCGTTTACTTACCTCCCAGCAGCTCCTCCAGCTCCCCAGTGTAAGTCTCGCGGCCATGTCTTTGACAGGAGTGCCCTTGTGCCCTCCCAGAATTTTTTAGCAACTGTTTACAACTTACCTGGCTCCTGCTGGGTGCTTGTTGCAGCCAGAAGCTCTGACACTTAGCTACGCCTGTTGGTTCAGGGCTGGGCTCATTAGATAAGTCAGTGGAGCTAATGAAAGCTCCATAAAGGCTACCCATCTGGTCATCCCACTTTTTGTTGAGGTGTATAAAATTTATATTTATTTGTGTTTTTTTTTTTTTTTTTTTTTAATAGAACAAAATGATATATAGCTGTCCAAAAGTAGGTTGACATTAAATTTAGAAATATGGCAGGCCTATATCAAAATACATACATACATACATTGAAATTTAAAATGCAAACTAATTAACATACCATACATACCAAATACTAGTGGTAAGTTAGTCTAGTAAGAATGGCTAAAAGAATTCTGAAATTCTCTATTCTTAATGTACAGAGTGACATGCAATCCTATAACTTGCATACACGTTGACATATAGTACAATAGAATGCTTGTTTTCCTTTAGTAAACCATCAGTTTTTTAAATGCCATTCAAAGCATACAGACGAGTGTTGAAGCATGACAACTAAATCACTGTCGTCAAATCGTCAGATCATGTAAAAATTCTGTATACATAATTTAGTTTATTTTAATTTTTCTGTAATTTCTTTGACAAAATTAGCAGAGCTATGACTACAACATGTTTTGCTTTTATTGTGGCTTTTATTTTGAAACCCCACTAGATACTAATTAGAATTTTTGTTGCCATGCAGGCCCTTCTGAGGGACAACTAATGTGAACAAACAGCAGAGCAACATGAATAAATGATTCCATCTAGATTTGTATTTTGTAGTTCAACTCAACACATCCGTGTGGAACTGTAGAGTTTTTCTAAAATGGAAATCTATATTTTACAATGTCACTGATCATCAAAAGTGAGCAAAATAAATTAGTATTTTAATTTACTTTTGCCTGTGTACACACATATATTGTGTGTGTTTGCATATATAGAGTCATTGGAAAGAAAGTACACCCACTTTGAATACTATGGTTTTACATATCAGGATATAACAACAATGATCCCTTCCTTAGCAGGTCTTAAAATTAGGTAAATGCATATGATAAACAATATCACATGACCTATTACACTGTGTCATAATTTATTTAACAAAAATAAAGGTGGTGTCTAACACTATTATGTCAGGTTGGTTGGTTGCTTGCTTGTCTGTCTGGATATGAACGTCTAACAGGATCTTAACCCTGTCATTCTCAGCTATCCTTTGTGGCACCCCCTATCTTGTGCATAATCCCAGCAACTTGGTTGTGCCTCTCGGTGCTTGCTGTCCCTGCTAATAACTTGCACCCAGCTATGTGCTGGATTGTCTCAGAGGCATCTTTGCATAGTCTGCACCTTGGGTCTTGTCTGGTATGGTAGACCCCCACTTCTATTGATCTGGTGCCTGTTCCGGTGCTGCTTGGATTAGTGCCTCTGTGCTATCCTCCAATCATGCCTTTTTCAACAACTGGTAGGTCCACTATCTGTCGGTGGTACACCCCATGGAGAGGTTTGTCTTGCCATGGAACTTTAATGCATCTTTTTCTTTTTCAGTATCGTCTATCTGTTGTTGTCTTGGACTTTACCTTTGTAATTTGATAGCCATCTTCTTGATGTACCTGTGGATGCTCTGTGTTTCATCCAGGACTGTGGCCTTGACACTCACCAGGCCCAAAACTCCTTTCTTCTGGCTGGGTGCTGGATTGCAGGTGGAAGTATAGTAAGTATTTTCTAGGTCTTGACATCCATGGTAACCAGCTCTTCACTTTGTGAAGTTATTAATTCAGCTGGGCACCTGATAACTGGTTGGGCGTAGGTGGTGATGGCTTGGATCTTATTCTTGCCATTGAGCCTGGACTTCAGGACCCGACTGACCCTCTGAAGTTACTTGTATGTTGTTATCCTCATTGCCTCTGCCTCGTGGTTGCCATGTGTTTGTAGTACCCCATATACTTGTAGCTGTTCTCTACATCTCTTATTTGACCTTCAGGAACTTAAACACCTTCTGTCCTTATAATCTTCCCTCTTTGTTATCCACCCACACTTATGTAGTACGAACGACATTCCAAAGTCCTTATTGTATATCTTACTTTTGTAGATCAGGAAGTCAATGTCTTACTCACTCTTGGCACACAGCTAGATGTCCATATAGAGTAGGTGGCTGATGGTAGCTCCACTCTTGAATCTGTATCCACTTTTAATGATGATCTGGCCATGAGGCTTGGGGCCTATACAGTACAGCATTGGGAATAGTTAATCACCTTGGTATAAGCCACATTTGATGTTCACTTGTGTTATTGTGCTGGAATTGGCTTCTAGAGTTGTTTTCCACTTGCCCTTCAAGTTCTTGATGAAGGATCGTATTGTCTTGTAGACATGGTATAGAGCCAAGCTTCCCAGTATCCATGTGTGTGGAATTGTCATATGCTTTCTTGTAATCAATCCAGGCTGTGCACAAATTGGTTTGTTTGGTCTTAGAATCCTGTGTGTCTGCTTGGCCTACCAGCAGTTGATATATTAATTCTCTGGTGTTGTTTCCATTCCCATTTTGAGTATTGCTCTTGTTCTGACACATATGCCCATCAGTCTTGGAAGCTATGATGCCTGACAGGACCTTCCATGTTGTGGAGACAGGTAATTGGTTAGTAGTTAGATGGTGTTGCTCCTTTGTGATGGTCCTTCGTGACCAGTATTGTTCTGCCGTGTGTTAGCCAGCCAGTCAGGCTGAGCGCCTGATGCTAACAGCTGGTTAATTTGTTCTGCTAGATCTTCATGTAGTATTGGTAGTTTCTGTTCTGGGTGCATGCAGTGGTCTGCTTTCAGGTCTAGTAGCCACTTGGCTTTGGTGTTATGTGTTGCTTGTTTCTCTCAGATGTTCTTCCAGTACGGTTCAGTCTCTGCTCTTGGTGAGTCTTGCGTGCATATGTTGTGGCTACCCTGCAGCTGTGCATACACCTTGAATGGTTCTTTAGCAAGCAGGGCATTTATTTTTTTCTGCTTCCCTGGTGTATCTACACAGTCTGGTTGTCAGTCCTGTCAACTTTTGATTCGTTGTTTACAGTGCCTCTGGTATGGTCATACCCTTTGTATTTCCTTAGTTGCCAGGATCTATCCTTTTTTTTTTTTTTTTTTTTTTTTTTTTTTTTGGGGGGGGGGGGGGGTTTGTATCCTTGATCTCTCCACCTCTGTGAAGTTGATCCAGCTTACTAACTTCCTTACGTGTTGCTTTCAGTTTTAATCTCCATGGTGGGCATTGTTTCTCCTTTAGCCTGATCTTGTAGTCAAGCATTTGGAAGACCACTGAGGCAGTGCCATACATGAGTTTGTTAATCTCTGTGATGGTGTTTGGTTGGGACAATGGCCCGTGTATTAATTGCAGCTAGTGTGGCAGTTTTCCAGTGATCTTTGGTAATATAGTCTGGTGATTAAAGGCTGCAAGCTTATCTATGATCATTTTTCTCATCTCTGCTGTTATGCCATCTTGGGGCAGAGATTCAGGTTGGCTACCCTCTGTTTGTGTGGGAGTGGGTATGGGAATTTGTTCCTCCTCATGGCTCATGTATAATGTTTTGTGTAGTCCATCTAATTCTAGTTGTGACACAAGCTTCTTCTTGACAATGTTCAAACGTTGTGTAACTAGCTGTTTTCATATTGGTATAGATGAAGTGCTCTAATTCATCCATGGATCCCACATGTTTCATGTAGTCCCTCTCATTGGGTGTCTGCTGTTGTAGTATCAGTCAAGCAGGTCTAGGTTTTCACTTATTATCCTGGAATGGTTTGTTCCAGTAGCACACTTGTCATCAGATTGCCATTCATCTACCTGAGTATGGAAGCAAGGGGTAGCTAAAAATATGAAAACTCTGTGTTGTGTGTGTATCTGTGTGTGGATGTGTCAGTGAGTGTTTGTGTATTTGTGGAGCTTGGTATGTGCATATGTACATACATCCTAGCAGTAAAACACCAACTCTACATACAAACACATTCAAACACTAAACACAAGTACACCTCAGCCTTTAAATAGCATTAGTACATACAAACACACAACTGCATTTAAATACCAACACTACACAAAAATACATACATTCAAACGCACAAAACTTGCTTACATACAAACACAAACAGTACTCACAAATACAGCTCTGCAAGGTTGGGCATATGGCAGTTCCCCGGCTGGCAAAGCATTGTAGGAATTGTATGACAGTTTGGTGATCTACCTTTTGGCCATTATTGCGCTAGGCGGGGCCCAAAAGAAATTCTTGCAGCATGGACCGCTCTCCGATAGGTCCGTCACTGGCTCCGTCAGATTCTTCTTATAAAAAAGCATTGAAACAAATGGTACATGACTGGCAGCATTGGTGGTGGCACTGTCAACCACCAATGCTTATTATAGAGAGGAATTAAAACCCATCTGAAGCCCCCAATTCCACAATGAACTAAAGTTTAAATTGAGTTAGACTGCAACCCATCCTGTCTGTCTACTGGACAACTGACAGGTGTTACTAAGGGGATTTATAATAATGCAATTTTTTCTTGAAAATAACACTTCAATAAAATAAGCCAGAGTGGACATGCCGCTGTTGTGCTTTGGTTTTGTTTTGTAAATTTGCTTAAATATAACATAAATTTGTGAAACTAACAAGAAGATGCTACAGCTTGTATGAATGGTAACCTTGGTCTCTTCGTTTTGGTTTGTGCCCAACGCTTTGTAGAAAGGAAACGACCCATTGCATAAATCATTGAATATTACCTATAACTTGTATTATATGTAATGTTCTGATTTTTTTTTTCTTTTTTCCTTTTTTTTTTTTTAGTAAAGATATATTAGTTGACATTACAGTCCTGATCAGATCAGGCTCAGCCAAGTCCTATATTGCAAAAAAAGGAGGAGAAATGGTGAAAACTGTTTAATTTCTCGTCTTTTAGCATACTTTCTTTTTGCTGACTGCCAGGTGTAAAGAACAGCAAATATAATAACAGTGATTGTGATTGACAGGGCACTAAGATGAAGGTGCAAAATCAAAGGATAAAGAGATGTGGATACATATTTGCTAACTGAAAAATGATAAGTAAACATATTATTAAAAATTATGGGTTCCTCTGTAAAATAAAAAAAAACCAAAAGGAAATTGTGTTGAAAAGTAATTTACTAGCTACCACTTTGCCTTACCCCTGTGTTCCTTTAGCAAGCATGTGGCAAACTGATTTTATAACTTTGATCTCTTTTTAAAAGATTTTCTTTTCATGGTAATATCTCCATTTGAAGTATAAAATATGCCACTGATATTTGAAATAATATATTCCCTAGAGAGACACTCAGTTACCTTTCTCCCCAGGCGCCCTGCGAAGCTCATTGAATTTCAGCGAGTGCAGATACTGAACCTTTCATGATTTATTTACGTTAAGAGCTTAACTGATCATTAATCCACTTTTTGCTTGCATTAATGTATATATTTTTTATTTTATTTTTATTTTTACAAGACCGTAAAAATGACAATTTTGGCATTCATAATTAAATTTAACTGGCATATTTTTGATTCAAGACTCATGAATGTTCTTTAAAAATCAGAACATTAAGATAAAGTCCACTCTTTATTTTTATTTATGTATTAATACAAAATGAGCTTGTGTATTAACACTGGTGCTGCTTTGTTGAACTATATACTCAATAGGTACTTCTGAGTAGATGTTATTGGGATATATTCAGCGCTTCCACTGAGAACAAACCAGAATCTGTTTAACCCCTTAAGGACACATGACATGTGTGACATGTCATGATTCCCTTTTATTCCAGAAGTTTGGTCCTTAAGGGGTTAAGGGAGCATCTCTTAAATGTTGTTTTTTGGCTTATATGCATATTATATGGATCATCGTCAAGAAGTGGTGAGACCTATAGATTCCAAAACAAGCATCTGAGGCTGTCATATTTCTGGTGCAGAAAGGACATGCATGGCAACTTGGTCCTAGATTTCCCATGTGGATGAAACTTCTGCTTCTTCTGTAACAGGACTACTAGGCTGTAAGATGTTTAAAATCTCTCGAGTGGCAGTCAAACATAAGGTTCATTATTCATATTTTCTCTTCTTAGCGTATGTATTATGCACTTTGGTTTAAAACAGCAGTTGTTTTAACTAGTTGACTCAACCTAGCTCTGGAACATAGGTACTAAGTGAAAACCATTGGAAGGATTTCCATATTTGGATGGCAATGATAGGTTGAATGCATCAATTGATGTGGCATCCGCAGTCCAATAACTCCATTGCCACTACATCAGTGAATGTGCTTTGTGTGTGTGGTTTTTAGTAGATCTGGATGCCCTGACTACTTAGCTTTTTTTGTCAGAGACCCAAATTAGCCTGGCGACCAAATATTTAAATGGAAAAACGTAGCTCAGTAAGCTTTTAAAGGCTAGCGTAACAAATATTTAAATATATTTTGCAAAACAACTTAAAGGAATATTCCAAGCACCATAACCAGTGCTCTGTTGTAATTGTGGCATCCCTGCCAGTACTAGAAATCAAATTATTTTGTTTGACTTTTTACCTGTGTACACTAGGTGCTGTTCCCAGCCTACACTACTTAAGACCGAGAGATCTCTATCTAAGAAGCTCTCTGTGTAAGCGAAGCCCTGTGCAGTGCATAGCTCATTTGCTGAGAGCAATCAGCTGACATCCTCAGTCAATGCGATAAGCCTTGCACAAGTAATGAGTAAGGGAGTGTTCTTTTAACTCCCATTGCCAAGGGGAAGAAACTGCCACTATAGTCCACCTATGTATGTGTATGTGTGACCTGAACAACTAAATCATAATGTAGGTGTTCTGGTGTGTATAGTAAGTACCTGCTGACTTTTTTGTGTAAACACTGCCTTTTTGCAGAGAAAAGGCAGTGTTTACGTTGCTGCCTAGGTACACCTCCAGTGGCAGTTACTCAGACGGCCAGTAGAAGTTCTTCCTGGGTCAGTGCTGCACAGTGCGCAGCACTGACATTCAGCGCCTCCACGCTCTGCAAAGAGACCCCGAACATTCCTCATGGAGATGCATTGATTCAATGCATCTCTATGAAGAGAGATGCGTACATTCTCTCCCCGCCCTACCTCCTTGGCTGAGCTCATCAGAACTGACGGTATCACCCGGTCCAATGAGGTAATAAATTCTGATGTCAGCCAAGGAGGCGGATCAAGAGCAGAGCAGGAATAAAGGTAAATTATATTTTTTTACAGATTTTTAAGAGGGTGAAAGGAGGGGATGGTCACCTAAATAGTGATTATTATTATTATTATTATTATTTTTTCTTTTTTTTTTTATAGTATTCCTTTAAATCTGTCCAGCTCTCCTCAAGGTGAACCGTTGACTCTTTATTGGTTCCTACGAATTTGGCAACATTTCAGCTTTAGAGAGAGAGTCTCTAGCAAGGCTTCTATTGACTCTATAATATGAAAGGCTTATGTGAGCTCTTTGGATTTCATGAGAGAGCCTGCATTAATTGAGTTTATCCTCTTTCATTTGTATGATTCCATTTCAAATATTATTATTTAATGCTCTTATTATTTTACAACTGTGCATAAATGTGTTTTCTCTATGTATTTATATTAGAAGGACCTAAGGACCTATTTGAATAATTCTTATACATGCATGTAAAAAGGGCATTGTTGCATTTTCAAAACTTTGTGAATCAACTTATAAGAGATTGCATGATCTTCTTTTCATCATGTTGCTTTAATATTATGGTAAAGGATTCAATGCAGTGTGCAAATTGTCCTAGAAACATAGAATGTGACGGCAGATAAGAACCGTTTCGCCTATCTAGTCTGCCCAATTTTCTAAATACTTTCATTCGTTCCTGGCCTTATCTTAAGTCTATGCCTATCCCACGCATGCTTAAACTCCCTCACTGTGTTAACCTCTACCACTTCAGCTGGAAGGTGATTCCATGCATCAACTACCCTTTCAGTAAAGTAATACTTGCTGGAATTATTTTTAACCCCTTGAGGACGCAGGACGGTTCAGGACCGTCATCGGCATTTTTGCGTTGCCGACCGACGACGGTCCTGAACCGTCCTAAATTTAAAATGTACTTACCCGATCGCCGTCGTTCCCCCGGCGGCGATCGGCCGGTGCTCCCGTTGTGGGGAGACTGCCTGCAGCCCAGACAGTCTCCCCATGGCGGTTTAGGACCCCTGGGGCCATGTGATCGCCCAACAGGGCGACCACATGGTCACAATAGGTGTCCTAGACTCTGCCTGCAGGGGGACTGTCTGTGCTGACAGGCAGTCTCCCTGCAACTGTAAAATCATAAAAAAATTAAAAGTTATAGTTAATAAAAAAAAAATATATTATTATATATGTGTATATATATGATATATAGACATATATTATACCTATATAATATATGTCTATATATCATATATATAATGTCATGCTAAGTGTATTTTTATATTAATATGTACATATATTAATATAAAAATACACTTATAATTAATTTGCACACGTATATATATAATATATATAATAACTATATATATTGTATATATATATTATTATAAAATACGAATAATAAATAATTTAAATTAAATTAAAAAAATTAAAAATAATAATAAAAAATTGAAAAAAAATTATATATCTATACGAAATTTTATTCTAACTGTATTTTGATATTAATATATATATATTTATATCAAAATACACTTAGAATGAAATTGTATATATATCTATGTATATTTAAATAAATAAAAAGAATGCGAACTATTCATATGTCGATATACAAAATTACATAAATAATTATATAAATATACACGTAGACTTCAAATATATAAATATGCATATATATTTAAATTCTACGTGCGTATTTAGGTAATATTTTTACATAATTAAGTTATTTTATTGATTGCAATTTAAGGGACCTGCCTGCCAACCCAGGCCGAAAGACCAGAGAATTTAATTTGCTATCACTGTATTTTACCCTGTAACGTTCTACGACACCCTAAAACATGTACATGGGGGGTACTGTTTTACTCGGGAGACTTCGCTGAACACAAATATTAGTGATTCAAAACAGTAAAACATATCACAGCGATGATATTGTCAGTGAAAGTGACTTTTTTTGCATTTTTCACACACAAACAGCACTTTTACTGATGATATAATTGTTGTGATACATTTTCCAGTTTTGAAACACTAATATTTGTGTTCAGCAAAGTCTCCTGAGTAGAACAGGACCCCCCATGTACAGGTTTTATAGTGTTTTTGAAAGTTACAGGGTCAAATATATAGGTCAAATATTTTTACATTGAAAATGGCCAGGTTGGTTACGTTGCCTTTGAGAGCATATGGTAGCCCAGGAATGAGAATTACCCCCATGATGGCATACCATTTGCAAAAGAAGACAACCCAAGGTATTGCAAATGGGGTAAGTCCAGTCGTTTTTAGTAACCACTTAGTCACAAACACTGGCCAAAATTAGCGTTCAATTTAGTTTTTTACTTTTTTCACACACAAACAAATATGAACGCTAACTTTGGCCAGTGTTTGCGACTAAGTGGCTACTAAAAAAGTCTGGACATACCCCATATTGAATACCCTGGGTTGTCTACTTTTAAAAAAATATGTACATGTGGGGTGTTATTTAGCAATTTAGGACAGATAACAGTGTTACAATGTCACTATTGATACATTTTTAAAATGTATGTTTTGAAACCGCAATATCCTACTTGTACTTATAGCCCTATAACATGCAAAAAAAAAGCAAAAAGCATGTAAACACTGGGTATTTTTGAACTCAGGACAACATTTTGAATCTATTTAGCAGTTTTTTTCATTCGCTTTTGTAGATGAGTAAAAGATTTTTCACATAAAATTCAAAAAACGTGTATTTTTTTCAATTTTTCATCATATTTTTTCATTTTTTTTAAATTAAATTAGATGAGATTATATAAATAATGGTATGTAAAGAAAGCCCCTTTTGTCCTGAAAAAAACAATATATAATTTGTATGGGAACAGTAAATGAGAGAGCGGAAAATTACAGCTAAACACAAACACCACAAAAGTGTCAAAAAGATGCCTGGTCGCAAATGTACAACATCGCAAAAAAAGTCCAGTCCTTAAGGGGTTAAACCTTTGCCTCTCTATTTTAAGACTGACCTCCTTATTGTTGTATTTTTTCTCATTTTGAATATAGTCTCCTCCTTTACTGTGTTGATTCCCTTTATGTATTTAAATGTTTCTATCATATCCCCCCTGTCTCGTCTTTCCTTCAAGCTATACATGTTAAGTTCCTTTAACTTTTCCTGGTAAGTTTTATCCTGCAATCGATGAACCAGTTTAATAGCCCTTCTCTGAACTCTCCCAATGCCAGTTGGAGAACATTTAAATACATCTAAGATTTATTCTTTATAAAGACATGCAAGATTTCCAAATCAAGATCAACTGTCTTTATTATATTCTAACGATGCATTTTTCTCAATCTGTCAGTTATAAAAGCAATTACATTTGTGACTATTTTATTTTTAATGAATAGACCATTGTAGTAGTGCCATTTGGAGTAAAGAATGCAAAGGCATGAAAGAGTTTTAATCAGTAAATCACTGGTTTGCTGATGGCTGTTAAATAGAAGTGCTTGCATGTTTGTTTATCTAATATTTAATAAATATATGTGTATACTCCTGCATCTTACTCTGGAAGGAAGAGATAGGCCTTCAGCATGACCATGGTTAGCTGATACTCTGATGAACTGGTACTCCCTATCACAGTTGAGGCAATAGGTTTTTTTCACAAGTTATTCTGTGACTGAACAAACCTGATGATGGGCAACCAAAAAATTAGGGGTATTCTGTTTACACGTCTACTGCAAAATGAGTACACTATACAGATTACCCAAATCATAATATAGGGTTACTGGTAATATCTACTACACCACTGTATGGCACTACAGAATATAGGCGCTTCATTAATACCAATACTAATCGTAATCATAAAACACATTAACACTTGCCATTGGTTAGTGCCACAGACAGGGTTAATGGCTATACTGTGAGGTGGGGTGTGAGTTAATATCATGCAACCTCTGGATTTACATTCCCTACCCATTTAACACCCACCATGTTATATAACAAAAGAACCATCAACACTTTATATAGATAAAATGGGGGAGATTGAATACTAGGCATCTTTAATACCTTTATTTAATGGATCTTTAGGGATATCAAACGTTAAAGCTTGTTTGACTGTGGATGGATAGCCTGTAATACTTGTGCTTAGAGCTACCAAAAAAAGTAAACAAAACCTGGAATTTGCGCTATATGTTGTTCAACCATAATTCACCTCTTTCATATAAAGTGCATCCACACTTATTATATATCATTTTGTTCAGGAGATATATATGAAACATACCTGAATGTGAAAAAAATCTAAAATAGTATGAGAAATTAAAACATTTTCTTATTTTTCAAGTTCTGCATGACATTGAAACTGTGAATGTCATAATACTGTTCGATTGTACTGCAATAAAATACACATATTTGTATTCAGCAATGTCTCATGTGTACCACAGTACCCCACCATGTACAGGTGTTACGAGTTTTTGGAAACTTACATGGGTCAACTATAGGGCTTTCCTCTTTTCCATTGAAATTTGCTGGATTGGTTTGCTGGGCCTATCTTGCCTTTAAGACCGTATGGTAGCCCAGGAATGAAAATTAACCCAATCTTGGCTTACCATTTGTAAAAGTAGATAACCCAGGGTATTTAAAATGGGGCATGTCCAGTCTTTTTAGTAGTCACAAACCCTGGC
This sequence comes from Pelobates fuscus, assembly GCF_036172605.1. Taxonomy (NCBI): domain Eukaryota; kingdom Metazoa; phylum Chordata; class Amphibia; order Anura; family Pelobatidae; genus Pelobates; species Pelobates fuscus. Next base: position 147,813,039 of record NC_086320.1, on the reverse strand, counting down.
CTAAGTTAACATTTATATTTGTTTTTTGCATTTTTCACAAATAAATTGCTCTTTCACCGATGATATCAGTATTTTACATTTTACTGCTCTAAAACACTCATATTTGTGTAAAGTAGTGTCTCACGAGTAAAACAGTACCCCATATGTACAGGTTTTATGGTGTTTTGGAAAGTTACAGGTCAAATTTAAGATTTGCACACTTCTGTTTTTGCAAATCAAAATTTGCCAGATTGGCTATGTTGCATTTGAGAAGGTATGGTAGCCAGGAATGTAAATTAACCCCACCAAGGCATACCATTTGTAAAAAAAAAAAAAGTAGACAACCCAAGGTATTCAAAATTGGTATGTGCAGTGTTTTTTAGTAGCCACTTAGTCACAAACGCTGGCCAAAGTTAGTGTTCATATTTATTTTTTTGCACAAAAACTCAGCAAAGTTTCCCAAGCACAATAATGCCCCCCCCCCCCCCCCCCCATGTCCTGTTTATATGGTGGGTAGCCAGGCTGGTCCCTAAAATTATAATTAATAAAATGACTTAATTAAGTTAAAAGATTACATAAATATACACGTAGAAATTGCAGAGGGGGGGGGGGCTGTCTGGCAGTCCCCCAGAAGAGGATCGTGGCGGAGGTGAGTAGTTGGAGGTCGCAGGGGCTCAAAGCCATTAGGGCGTTCTAAGCCGCCGTAGCAGCTTTAAAGCCCTTAGGGCGTTCTATGCCGCCTTAACCGCTTTAAAGCCCATTATAATGGGGATGGCATAGAACACCCGGATGGGGTTCAACATCATTTATTGTACAGTCTGTTTAATTTAGAGTTTATCTCCTGCTCTGTTATTACATCCCTAGACCCTACAGGAGCCCCCTGTGTTTAGGGAATACAAACATCTGAAGTAATCTCATTGGAAAAGAAAACCTTTTGTCAGGCAGGCTGTGTCAGTCACAGCCAGAGAAAGTGTAGCTAGGGCTTCATAAACAGAAACAAAAGTGACGTAACGCCCAAATGGGAGAGAATTGAACAGTGAGACTGCTGGGGCATGATGTATACACAAAAACTGCTTCATTTAAGGTAAAGTTGTTCTGATGCCTATGGTGCCCCTTTAATATAGCTCTATTATATATTTCAGTATATTGATCTATCAAATGTTTAATCTATCATCTATCAAATATATCTCAAACAATTCATAAATAGAGAAGGCTGTAATTTGGGATCATGGCTACAGTAACTATAATTTTAAAGTTAAAGTAGTTTGGATTTGTAATAATAATCCAGATTGTATGTTATGAGGCAGACATTGCATTTGCAGAATTCGTCTTCTTTAATTTCTGTATTTTATGGAATTACATTTTTTATTTTATTTATTTTTTAATTTTAATTTTGCGTTGAAATTGAATTCCGGTTGGGCGAATTACACTCCCTTCACAATAGCAATGGCTCTGATATAGGCATTTTAAGATGTAAGCAAGCATATTACTGCTCAAAAAAATAAAAACATCAAGAAGAGTCTTTTTTCCTTTTGGAGTGAGTATATAAATGTTGTTAATTGGCTTTCCTTTAATTGCACAAATGGCTTTCTAATGCATCCATATATACAGTTAGTGGGATATTGTTTCTAGGAGAAATGTAATGTCCATTTCAAAAGCATTTGCCTATCCACTTACATTAAAACCGGGTTATTGTATTTGCTCAGGAATTGATACAGAATTCTACTCTGCAACTAATCGTTTAGAATAGTTTAAAGGAATATTCTGCCAGTTGGATAAGCAGGTCACTTCTGGCAGATGATTCCATGAAACAGATTAATTATGATGTGATACTGTAGCTGACACATTGAAAATGGCACAAGGATACAAGTAAGGGAGACAAAGTGGTGGAAATAAAGTCAACAAGCTGCGCTTTATTGGAAGAGACAGGTTGCAGAGAATATTATTCCAGCAGACACAGCGAGGCTCTCTGCTGAATTATTTTACAGTTTATAGGAATAGTTTTTGTGAATTTGGGATTTGGACGTATGTGTGCCTGTTGGCCGAGTATTGTTATGAAATAAAAATTTATTTCATTTAAAACATGTCAAGGCAATTGCAACCATTGCTATTCTCAACAAAAGGAAAATCACCCTAATGTCAGCTTTTCAAAATGTCTTTTTAAATTAATTTATTGTAAACACAAAGTTAATTAGCAATACAGCTTATATGGATTGTTAACATTTACATTTTTCATACTTCTTATCAAATTCACCCCAGTAAACACACTCAGCATATATGTGAAATTGCAAGAAGAATATGTATACATTTTCTTACTTTTGTCTTCTTTTTTTTTTTTTTTTTATATATATATATATATATATAAATAGCAAATACAAAAATTATGGAGAACCCTGCTCAGGCTACAACATAGCCTTTTAGCATACATTATTCTAAATGCATAGTGAAATAGCATGTACGCTTCTTTGGAAAGGACACTACTGAATATAACATGGGAAATCTACAACTTGTGTTAACCTTTGTCTTGAGATGTTCCATTTTAAATAAGTCGATAGGCCTGATGGAATACACCCAAAGTTATTAAAATAATAAGTGGTGTACTAGCAAAACCATCAACCGATTTATTTAACAATCATTGTTAACCGGACTAGTCCCAAAAGATTGGAAGTTAGCGAATGTTGTGCCCATTCACAGGAAAGGTTGTAGGGAGGAGTCGGGCAACTATAGGCCAGGAAGCCTTACTTCAGTAGTGGGGAAAGTAATGGAAACCATGTTAAAGGATAGGATTGTTGAACATCTAAAATCACATGGATTTCAATATCAGAGACAACATGGGTTTACTTCAGGGAGATCATGTCAAACTAATCTTATTGATTTTTTGGATTGGGTAACTAAAATAATCGGGTTGGTGCAGTAGACCTTGCTAACCTAGATTTTAGTAAGGCTTTTGACACTGTTCCACATAGCAGACAATGTAATAGAGCAGCAGGAAATGCTAGCAGAATGCTTGGTTGAATAGGGAGAGGTATAAGCAGTAGAGAGATAAAAGTGCTAATGCCATTGTACAGAGCACTGGTGAGACCTCACGGAGTATTGTACGCAGTACCGGAGACCGTATCTATAGAAAGATATTGATTCTTTGGAAAGGGTTCAGAGAAGGGCTACTAAACTGGTTCATGGATTGCAGGATAAAACTTACAAGGAAAGGATAACTCCAGCAAGTATTACTTTACAGAGTGGGTAGTGGATGCAAGGAATAGCCTTCCAGCTGAAGTGGTAGAGGATAACACAGTGAAGGAGTTTAAGCATGCGTGGGATAGGCATAAGCATATCCTAGCTATAAGATAAGGCCAAGGACTAATTAAAGTATCTGTATTTCAAAACTTGGGCAGACTAAGTGGGACGAATGGTTCTTATCTGCCGTCACATTCTATGTTCTATGTTTACTTTTTAAATTTATATCAAAGATTTAGTAAATTGCATCATAATGTAAAACCAAGTCAAACATTGCAAATGAAGAGGATAAATAGAATATTTTTTTCATTTCTCCTCTTCTCTGTATGCTTTATCTCTGCTAACTGATGGGTATATAGCAATGGTTGTCGGTGAGCTAATAATAATAATAATAAAGAAGAAGTGAATTCACACACAATCTCAGTTCCTTAGAGTCTAGAGGGACCAGCTTGTGCTTGCTGAGGGCAGCCCAGTTTTTTCCCCCCAAAA